>NW_028318540.1:0-1272260 GCF_062004578.1 Staurois parvus | reverse complement strand
ATGGGATATAATAGAAGTCTATGGCACAGTGCAGCTAACACACATGAAAACCACGGATACACTGCGCTGCACCCATGGTGTGGGAAAACTGCACCAAATTAGTCTGAAAGCCAAGCTAACCATTTATTATTACTGATCTTAAACTTTCTGTTAATTACTACTGATCCCTGAACTCTGCCTCACTTACTACTGACCTCTGAGCCACTTTGAGCTCTTTATCACTTACTACAGAGTTCAAGGGTCAGTAGTAAGTGATACAGAATTCAGAGGTCAGAATTTCATTGTAATTTGTGTTGCAATGGCAATAAAGTATTTATCTATCTTATATAGTAAGTGGAGTTCAGAGGTCAGTAGTAAGTGATGAGGAGTTCAGAGGTCAGTAGTAACTGAAGTGGAGTTTAGAGTAGTAAGTGATGTACTGCAGAGTAGTAAGTGAGGGGAAGTTTATGGATCAGTAGTAAGTGATGTGGAGTTCAGAGGTTAATAGTGGCACAGAGTGCAGTAGTAAGTGACCCTCTCTCTCACCTCTGCATTTCTACCTCTGTTCTCCTTCTCCCTGGACTCTTCACATTAGTCAGGGTACTGCAGCTAGGGCTCTTCTCCTTCTTATCCTATTTCCTGGTCCTGTAGGCAGAGCTAAATTACAGCTACTCATAGCCCCTCCTACTGGACCTTGTCAGAGGCAGCTCCAGAGGAAAGGGGGCAGGTACTAAAGAATGGCATGGAGAGTATGGGGCAGAGCTATGATTGACTGTGATTGGCTTATAGACCCACCCCCACTGCCATTCTGGCCTTTAGCACCCCCCCTCCCTCATATAAAGCCAATCAGTCAATCATAGCCCCACATCCCAATTCCCTGTGCCGCCTTTTAGTACCCTCCCCTTCCCCAAAATAAGCAAACAACATTTCCTCTGTAGCTGCCTATGAGAAGTACAGCTGCAGAGTAGACACAAAAGGACAGTGATTCACCTCTTTAGGCTAATTAGTGAAGCCAAGTGCTGAAACATGTTCCAGCACTGGACTCCAGGATTCAGCTTGGATTGGCGGGATGTAATTCAATTCCCAGTTGGGAGGCATGCACACGGATGATTAGAATATGCCCAGGCACATGCTTTACACCCTGTGCGCATGCCTATGCAATACAGTTTGGTTACCAGTCCACTCAAGCATGCTGATTGGACAGTCAGGATTTGTAGCACACTGATTAAGTAAATTGTCTGTTCTCCCTTCCTATAAACATTGTTCAGGAAGAGGATATGATAGCGCTATACAATACAATAGAGTCTCTTGTCTGTGTAAAAAGGTACATAGTTAATCTAATTGAAAAGAAGACACAAGTCCATCCAGTTCAACCAACAGAGGAAAACAAAAAAAGACACACACAAATAGAAAACCTCCATATACACTATCCTATAACCACAGTTGAAAGAAAGGAAGGCAAAAAATGCCCCAATAACGCACGATCCAATTTGCTCCAGCAGGGGGAAAAAAATTCCTTGCTGATTCTGAAAAGGCAATCAGATATTCCCTGGATCAACTTTACTTATATCTATTAGTATCTAGTTATATTATGTGCATTTAGGAAATAATCCAGGCCTTTTTAAAAACAATCTACTGAGCTGGCCATAATAAACTTTTGAAGGAGTCTATTTTCATTTTCACAGCTCTTACTGTGAAGAAGCCTTTCCGTGTTTGAAGATTAAATATCTTTTCCTCCAGACATAAAGAGTGCCGCCTTGTCCTCTGTGATGACCTCAGGGTGAATAGCTCTACACTGAGTTCACTATATGAACCACTGATGTATTTATACATGCTGATCATATCCGCCCTTAATCTCCTCTTCTAAGAGAGAAAAAATTTAGTTCCTCTAATCTTTCTTCACAGCTGATCTCCTCTATGCCTCTTATCGGTTTGGTTGCCCTTCTCTGCAGTTCCCTGATATTCTTTTTGTGAACTGGTGCCCAAAACTGAACAGGGTATTTCAGATGAGGGGTTTTTAATGCCAAAGGCACTTCATGGGCTTTCCAATCATGTGATCACTGTGATTTTGATCATGTGATCTGGAACCCATCTTTCTGGCTCCCATATGCAGTCAGTGGCAACTTGTTCAACATGATGAGGGCACTTAAGCCCGCCATATTTGGTTAGAATCTTGGCTGATTCAGCAGAGACTGGCCGAGATTCGATCTATCTATGGGTAGGCTTGGGTACAACCAGCATATCGGATTTTTAGATGCAATTATTGCCAGCAGCTATAACTGCTAGCAATAATCACTGTGTTCTCCTGACAGGGGTGGCTCCCCATACCCCCCCTCCCCCTTCCCACCAGGAGAACACAATAGCTCCGCAGGAAGGATTTCCCCATTAACACTTACTGTATCGATTGGGGTTGCAGGAAAGAAAATAGCACCATCTATGGCCTGCCTAAGTGTTTGCACTCCCTGCACAAAATACCAGCGCCATACACATATCTTTGCCAACATGGTGTTAAAGCCTACCATATGTAAAAGGATGATGGCAACAACTTAGGGAAGGCTTATATCTAAACAAATTTTTTTTTTAATAATAAATGGACTCAATTTTTTTATCTGTATAAAGTTCAGGCAATTACAGGAAATTATATTTGTTCAAGAGGGTCTTCCTATTATTTCATAGTGTATGCAGGCTCTGCTTCCTGGTTTACAGTGCTGCACAAAGTTTTGGCAGTACTATTCCTTCTCACAATGCAAACCTATGATTCAGTGAAACGGTTTACTGAAAACAGTGCACTCTCAAATGTTGTTAAAGAGTTTTCAGACCCTAACAGTGGACCTCTCTTATTTGCTCCCTTTTGGTCTCTGAAACATATCACTGAAACAATTGCAAAAAAAAAACCCACTGATCCTACCAGATAGGGGTGGCTCCAGACAATTTTTGGGGAGTGCTGGGAGTATAATGGGGGGAGCTAAGTCTCAGGCAGCCCATAGATGATCATTTTTTCCTTTGACCAACAGGTTGAATGAAAATAAACTGACCCAATTCCTCCATCCACATGAGCTATTGTGTTCTGATAACAGGGAAACTTCCCCACTGTCAGAATACACTGTTCAGCGCCGTTGGCTATAGCCAGCCGCACTGATCAAGCAGCATTTATCCGACAAGCTGGTGGTACAGAAGTGAGTCGGGAGATCAACTTCTGTACAACCAGAGTGCTCATACATGGATCAAAATTTGTCCGATCCTTGATGAATTGGTTTAATTTCAATCCATGTATGGCTGGTTTCAGTGCACGTCTAAACCCTATATTATATTAAACACAGATATAACATAATTAGAAATGCATAGTCAGAAAATGAGAGAAGCAATGTTACATAGAAACCATTCTCAGTGTAATAAGAAGATGGACTCTTTTAAAAACCCTTTACTGTAGAGTGCAACGGTCAGAAGTATGTAACAGTATCCCTTACAATGCTGGTCAGCAAGTGCAAAAATCATTTCTAAAGTTGGTGTCAGCTGCCAACATTTGAAAATTATTAGGAGCAACACCTAAACTATAACGCCTATCAAGTTTTGCATGTTCTACTGAGCCCACCAGCGATGATAGTGATGATCTGATCAAAAATGTATTTTACCATATGGTATACTGTTACGTTACACATTTTTACAATTACAGATTTTTTTAATAACATTCATTTTGTATCAGTTTTATCCGTTAGTTACAATTCTTTTGTTATATTATAATGATGGTGCCCGCATGACATGTTTGGTAGGGAGCAGATCTCCAGGCAATGGAAACATGAAACTACATGTCAATTACATTCTCAATTTTCTGTTTCAATTTAGACCACACAGTACCAGGTTTTGGAGCTTTTTATACATTTAATTTACAACTACCAAATTACTAGTATGACTAATTTAATAAAAGCAAATGCACAAGAGCAGACAGACATTGCTGCGAAGAGATGCATACAATACAGGTTCCTATGAGTGTGAAGATGTACATGCACCCAGCAATCACAATCCCCTTACTGAACTACTAAAGTGTATACTTATGTTCAATGTATATATTGCATTCCAAGTATGCAATGTGAATATACCATCCAAATACAGTAATGTTTATTTTCTGCCTTATATCCCACTAAGATGCATTAAGGAAGGTGCAAAACTCCCAGATGACATGCGTATGCTCCAAACAAGGAAGCATCTCCAAAATCACATTCACCATGCTGTGGAAGATAACCGCACAAGTACAGGTGTTTGTAACCTGTAATTATAGGATTTTATCATTGGAACCCCCATTCGCAAGCAGAAGATTAATATACTGTATGTACAACCTGTTATTTACCTCCTATGGGACTTTACATGGCAAAGAAAACAAAATATATAAAACGTCATATAATTTATTATATACAATTTAAAATGAATCTTCATAAAAGAACAACAATGCAGACAGAGTGGTACATCCTTTATATATGTAGCCCAGTGCTGGTCAACTTATCTGTACCACCGCCAGACATCTATATTAATGACTGTGTTGAACTAATTCCCCCCTCTAGAGTCCAGTTGTAATAGTGACATTGTGTTCAATGACAGAGAGATCTCATAGAGAGCAGGAGAATGTGGGTCATTAGTACAGATAGGAGGGACTTTGCACAAACCACTGCTGCTGGGAACTACAGGATCCAGCTGGCTGGAGGAGGAGAGGTGCATGTTGGGGGAGTATATATAAGTTGGACCCCGGAGAATGCTCTTCCTCTTGGGACCAGGGGCTGAACCGCAAGCAGGGAGCAGCTGCTGTGGAGAGCTGAGCAGGCCGCGCTGTCCAGATAAAGCGAGATTCTTTAGCGTGTGAGCTGTCGACCATTAACTAGAACATCCGTCTGCAGTTTCCTGTTGGCAGACGTGACTGAGCTGAGGCGTGAGCATCATCACTGTCTCATCCCCAGCGGAACCCCAGTGTCACAAGGCTCTAGGTCAAGAATCCCACACCGGTAGCAGATTCTGCGGGAGCCTTTCAGGATATCCTGGAACCTTTGAGCTGCAATATCATCAGGATTAGTGAAGGAGAAGAAGCCCACACTGTGTGCGCTCTTTACTAGGGGACACTGCATGACACCTTTTATACCTTACACCTGCTTACAAGTTTGAGACCTTTATCTAGAATCATCTACATAAAATAATTATCATTGTTGGTCCCCATTGCACAGCAATCCTTTGGGCCCTCACTGAGCTAGCTGAAGACCCAAGACATCCTTTCCACAAGGACTCTCCTTGATACTCTTCAATCCCAGGACCCAGGGCTTATCCATGTACATATATTAAAGGGAGACTCTATTTAAAACTATTTTTTCTAGCATAACTCATACATTTAATATACAGACTGTTTTCAGGATCTGTGGCATTGGGATTCTGAGGGAGCAAGCTGACATCAAAAAGTCTTCCTCTTCCCTTTCCTACCTTAAATCAGAGGCCCCCCCTTACCAACCATATTTGAAACCCTGCTTGAATTATTGTGTTTATCTCTTCCAAGTTCACCTGTGATTACAGTTTTGAATTTCCAGCAAGGTGTTTATCGCATAACCACTTTAAGACCACCCGTACTGTGGATGGGCGGCAGCTACAGGCAAAGCAATGTACAGGTACATCACTTTACCTCTCCTAACACAACGGGGCGCAGCACCCCCCCCCCCCCCCCACGTGCACTGTGTCCACAGGTCACAGTGGAATGAAGATCCCAGTGAACGGGACCTGGTGATCATGTGATCACTATGCAATCACATGATCACAATGCTAGCAAAGCTGTTATAAATAAAGTGTTGCTTCTCTTCCTGGTGAGCTGGAATTAGCCCACAGCTCTCACATTATACATGGGGACAATCACAGCACTCTGTACCATGTGACCAGCAGGAGCCAATCACAGATCACTGTATTTTGACCTGTCATGAACTTAACCCATTCATAACAGTTCAAAGCAAGCTTTGCATTGCAGAGCAAAAATACCTGATGGCCCCCCCCTCCCAGAGTAGTACAATGATACTAAGATAACATTGCACTACTCTGATGAAAGTTTTTTTTTTTTAAATTGTAAAAAAAAGTAATAATGTTAAAAAAATAAATATAAAATATTGAGAATTGTTTTTTTTTAACTACTTGCTAACCCTGCCCACAATGTGTGGGCGAGCAACGGATTTGGGGAAAGCAATGTACCCTTACGTCACTTTCTATTTTTGGGTGTTTGTGCGCCCTCTACTGCCCCTACGTCAGTCCAGAGAGAGAAGCGAGAACACTCCACTTACTCAAAAGCACTACATTTTACACACACGTTAGATTAGGCCAGCCAGGGTCAGCTAACATTAGATTGCTGATCACCACCATTAATAGTATAGTGTTTGTACAGATCAATATATTAATCACGAACAGAACTATACTAGTGCCTCCTTAATATAGTGTTCCCAAAAGCGCAGTGTTAGCAGGATCAGCCCCATTCTCTGCCAGCACTAGTGTTTAGCCGCTCTGCTGTTTTTCACAGAAGATGTATGCCAATTGATTGTAGGCTAAATACATGGCTGCCCACACCTGTCACGGTTTCTGAATGTAAAACTTTTTTCGGCCTAATCCTCAAAAAAGAATGAATTGCAGTCATATTGGTCCACAGACTATCATATGCCCATGTTTTCTGTTTTTACATGTACAGTTAGGTCCATATATATTTGGACAGAGGCACAATTTTCATACTTTTGGCTCTGTATGCCACCAGCATAAATTAAAAGGAAACAATCCAAATGAATTTGAAGTGCATACTTTCACCTTTAACCTCCCTGGCGGTATTCCCGAGAGTAGCTCGGGGTAAAGTTTTAGTACCACAAGCGGTAACCCCAAGCTACACTCGGGCTTACAATGTGGCGCTGCTCCGGGATCTGTTCTTCTCTTACCTTGTCCTGCGCTCCCGTGATGTCCCTCCTGCAGTGTCCCCTGTATTGTCCTCCGGCAGATGCCGGCATCTGTCTTCTGGGTTTCGTCCCCTGCGACGTCGGGACGTACGGGGACGGAACGGCGGGAAATTTGAAAATGACAAAAAGTGACATTCACTAAATTCACTAAAATAACATAGTAAAACACTACTGTATCAAACCATTCCATATACATTTTGTCCCTAGTGCTTTGTCCTGTGCCCTGCCTACATTTTTACTGTTCTTTCTGCCTGGAAACTGAGAAATGTCCATGGCGTCCAAAAAAGCGTCCCTTTAGGTCAAAATCAGTTTTAGACCAGCTAGAGAATAGCGATAGAAATTAGAACTTCTTGCAGAATTGAGTGATAATGATTCATAGGGAAATTCGTCATCAGACACTGAAAACGATTTTGCGACTTTGCTCAGTGATGTGCGCTATATTTCAAATTTCAGTGTTTTTGGTTTGATTATATTATTGAATTAAATTTATTATTTTTATGATTATTTATTAAATTATAATTTATGATTTCGTGTTTCAAATTTTAACATACCTGGGATGTTCACTAGATTTGTTCGGACAGATTTCAGTGAGTTATTCCTAAAAATTACAGGCCTACAATAAAAAAAATACATATTTCCATGCAAAAAAATTTACCACTTTGAGCACAGATATATGGACATAATCAGACCGCTAGGGAGGTTAATTCAAGGGGCTGAACATAAATATCAAGTACAAATTTTAGGAACTGCAACCATTTTTATACACATTCCCTCCATTTTCAGGGGCTCAAATGTAATTGGACAAATAAGTATAATCATAAATAAAATGTTTATTTTTAATATTTTGTTGAGAATCCTTTACTGGCAATGACTGCCTGAAGTATGGAACCCATAGACATTACCAAAGACTGAGTTTTCTCCTTTCTGATGCTTTGCCAGGCTCTAACTGCAGCTGTCTTCAGTTGTTCTTTGTTTGTGGGTCTTTCTGCCTTTAGTTTTGCCTTCAGCAAGTGAAATGCGTGCTCAATTGGGTTGAGATCAGGTGATTGACTTGGCCATTGCAGAATATTCCACTCCTGGGTTGCTTTTGCAGTGTGTTTTGGATAATTGTCCAACTGTACTGTGAAGCGCTGTCCAATCAACTTTGCTGCATTTGGTTGAATCTGGGCTGACAGTATATCTCTAAATACTGCAGAATTCATCCGACTGCTTCTGTTTTCTGTCACATCATCAATAAACACCAATGACCCAGTGCCACTGGAAGTCATGCATGCCCATGCCAACACACTGTCTCCACCATGTTTTTCAGCTGACGTTGTATGGTTTGGATCATGAGCTGTTCCAAGCCTTCTCCACACTTTTTTCTTCGTCATTCTGGTACAGATTAATCTTAGTTTCATCCGTCCAAAGAATGCTTTTCCAGAACTGGTCTGGGTTTTTTATATGTTTTTTGGCAAAGTCTAATCTGGCTTTTCTATTCTTCAGGCTTATGAATAGCTTGCACCTTGTGGTGAACCCTCTGTATTTGCTCTTGTGAAAGTCTTCTCTTGATTGTAGACTTTGACAATGATACGCCCACCTCCTTGAGAGTGTCCTTCACTTGTCTGGATGTAGTGAATGGGTTTTTCTTTAACATAGAGGGGATCCTGCGAAAATCCACCACTGTTGTCTTCCATGGACGTCCATGCCTTGTTATGTTGTTGAGCTCACCAGTGCGTTTTTTCCTCAGATAGTACCAAACTGTTGATCTGTCCACTCCTAATGGTACTGCTATCTCTCTGATGGATTGGTTTCATTTTTGAAGCCTTACAATGGCCTGTTTCACTTGCATAGACAACTCCTTTGAACGCATGATGTAGGTTCACAGCAATAGATTCCAAATGCAAATACCACATTTAGAATCAACTTCTTCAGGGGAAGGGTTTGCCAATCTACAAAAAGATCATGCAACATACCATAACCAATCTTACTGCATAGCAACATTCATACACCTCCATCCTCTATGGTGCACCCTTACATATTCGATGTATTACCACAAACACTCAGACAGAAAGTTTAATAACAGATGCCATACCTTTGGACCCTGAACCCCAGAGGACCCTCAGGAACAATGTGTGTGCACACAAGAGACCATGGGAATAAATGTAAAGATCTGCAAGTCATAAAATAGATAATGCGACATGACTAGACCATCATTACTATCCCCGGACTGTGACATATTTGAGTAATTCACAAATTATTTTGGTAAATTGTAAATACACAAATATCTGAGGACCAATAAATATCAATGAAATCATGGGCTAATGTGGGTATTAAATAGATAGTAAACCTAGAGTATAAACAAGGCGTGGCAAATTATTTATCATAAAACTAATTTAAACTTCAAAGGAGTCAATGGTTGATGCATATTGTCATGTCGCAAATATATAAAATAGGGAAGTACTAAAATATTAACAAACCTAATTCCGTAAAGCTACCACTTATTTAAATCCAACAGTTGCCAAATTAAAAGCTGTCCCCTGGATAACCATTTCTTCATATTAACTTACATCAGGGGGTTCCGCTGTCCTTGCAACAAGTGTCCATCAGTATGTGTATCTTCAAGAGGTTCTAATGTGTAATTCTGAGACTCTCTATTGTTGTTTGGGGAGTGGTCCACCCATTATCCAAATCATTATATAAAGGCTGATAGGTGTTGCTCCCATGCATGGTCCTGTCCTGGTCAGTAGTGCTACCCATGTGGTCCCCCTTGTGTTTCCATGGTGGCTAAAAAATCAGCCTTCTAATGACATCTCCCGCATATGCAATGATGTCACATGCATGCGCTATGATACCACACTCACTGCACAGAGCCGCCACCAGCACAATTTTTTCCTAACCACAGTGAGGGTGGAAGTAAGGAACTGCAACTACCCCCATAGCAGTTACTGGAAGCTGCTCAGAGGAAATTTAAGGAGGAACTCAACCATGCATCCCAGGTGGGGACATTAGGAGGGGACCCCCCCTACATGCCAGGTGGCACACACAAGTCCCATCTGGGTCATCTAAGCTCAGAGATCCAAGGATAAGTCATCCTTTAATACAATACACGAGTAATTAATACAAAATAGAGAACAAATTAATATATTGTGGTACAAGATAAAAGTACATAAACTTAGTACATTTAACATAAATATTGATAACATATACAGTCTGTATATGTGAGTCCAGGCCCAGACTGGGACAGAAAAGGGTCTTGGGCATTGAGCAGCAGATAATCTTCTCTTGTATATAAGAAGCCAAAGGATCTAGTAAACATCTTATATATAAGACGCCAGGTGATCATGTGATTATCTGTTCTATATAAGAAACTAAGGGATCTACCTAGCATCTCTCATAGTAAGAAGCCAGGGGATTGAAATCCAGAAGCCGAGAGATCTAGTTAGCATTTTTAATATATAAGAAGCCAAGGGATCAAGTGATCATCATTTATATAAAAAGGTGTAGGGTGGTGAGTAATCAGCCTAGTCAAAGGAGTGATCTGTAACACGGACTCTTGCTGAGAAGTCAGGGGCAGAAGTAGTGATCAATACCTCCCAGACCCCTAGACTTCACTGAGCCCCTATCAGTGAAACAATTAATTCTGGTTGGTTTGTATGGGTGAGTGCAAAGTGCCACTGGCAGCATCCCCCTGGCTAATGATCCTCATTTACAGGGAAGCCATGAAAGGTGACATGCTGCTGGAATAACGAGCACTCCTAGAGAAAAGAGGCAGAAAAAAACATTCCATTCTTGGCAAAAGGTAAACTCCTAACCCCCTAAAGGACTGACACCCAGCCAGACCAACACCATCAGCTTGTCTGATCCCAAGGAAGAGATGCAACAAATAGAAGAGAGGATCTCAGGAGCTGTGTGCCAGAGGAGGAAGAACTAATAATAAATAATAATATATTCTGGGATCTCAGGGCCTATGTGGCCCAACATTCCCTGACACTACAGGAGAGCAAGAAATAGTAATAAAATGTATTAACTCAAGACATGCCATATCACACTGACTGCTTGTCTGCTACCCTGCAGATTCTGATAGCAGAAAATGATCTACATCGGATTGTATTTAAAAAGACAACAAATAGGGCCCCGGGAACCGAGAGGTGCGGGAGATGTGGGGCCCCTGTATACTCCACTCCCCCAGTACTACACCCTGTAGCCAGCTCTTGTTAGAACATATGGCCTGGCAGCCCCGGCCCACTCAACAAATGCCTAGTGTGTCCTATGGCCTGTGGGTTACATCATAGCAACATAATTTGTGCAAAAAGGAGAAACAAAAGAGAAAAAACAAACATAAAGACAGCAAATTCTAATTACAAGCTGACAGAGTCCAATGGAGAGAACTACAACACTCAATCCGCCTTACTTGCTGTAAAACTTTCTAATAAAGGCTCGTAACTTATGGATTCATAATGGCCTGGGGGTTTGGTGACGTTTAGGTGATAGATCCATTTTTCCTCTAACTGGAGGAGCTTTTTATTCCAGTCTGTTCCTCTAGCAAGTATACATTCCCAATCAAGTGCTACAAATTTTACTTTCAGCATTTTATAGTTGTGAACATTTGCTGCATGTCTCCGAACCTAGAGGTACAAATTACCCACTGTCATGCTGTGAACGTGTTTGAATATACGTGTTAAAAAAATAATGACCCGATTTTAAAACTTTATATCTGTGCAACCACGCACTGCCAGTGAATGAATGAGCATGGCCTAGAATTTCAAATGACAGCTGCTAGATACCACTACTAATGCCTAAATAGAAGCATATTTCATTAACAAGTCCTTAACAAGATGGCATCTATGAAATAGAAGGCATTTTGTGTTCTCCAATTTAGCAAGACTGAGTCCGTAATAAAGGGGCAGCGTGTGTTTTGACAGTGTTTCAGGTTTTATCTACCAGTGGCAAAGAACATTCGTCCTTGGTATAAACAATTTGAAGAATCAGCATGTTTATGCAAATGGCATAGTCCAGGGTGATCACACATTTCAGAGGAAAATGTGCAACGAATTCAAAAGGCTTTTCAGCGAAGTCCGTTCGTTGTGCTAGCTGAGAACTTGCGATCCCTCATGCAACTGTTTGGCGTTTGTTAAGAGAATGTTTGCTTCTGAGGCCATACCGATTGCAACTGGTGCAAGTTCTTTGTGTAAGTGACAGAAGAAAATGTTCAGATTTCTGTCATATGCTCTTAGACAACATGGAGGACGATTCTTACCATGGTTAATTTTTAGTGATGAAGTAACGTTTCATCTAAGCAGTACAGTTTTGAGTCACACTGTTCGCATATGTGGCCTGTGGATCGACTTTAGAAGCCACATAAACTCGTACAGCATGAGCAATATTCACCAAAAATTAATGTGTTCTGTGCAGTTTGGTTTACAAAGATTTATGGCCCTTTCTTTTTTGAGGGAAACACTGTTACGGAGCATCCTTATCTTGAAATGCTGAAGGAATGGTTTTTCCCACAAATTAATGAAGACTCTGAAGAATTTAATTTTTCACAAGATGGAGCACTGCCCCATTGATACAAACAAGTTTGTTGGTTTCTAAATGAAACATTGCCTTAACCTTAGATAAGTCGCACAGGACCCCAGGATTGGCACTACACTCTTGGCTCCAAGATCTCTAGACATTACACCCTGTGACTTTTTCTTGTAGGGATATGTAAAACAACGTGTTTATATTCCACCATTACCCACTGATTTACATGAGCTTGAAAGCAGAATCACAGCTGCAGTAACTTCTACGGAAGACACTCTCAGACGCGTTGGGAAGAAATTCAGTTATCGTCTTGATGCTATCCATGCAGCAGGTGGAGGGCACATAGAGCATTTATAACATGGAGAGTGAAACTTGAGGACGTACTTATTAGTTTGTACTTCAGAGTCTTCATTAATTTGTGGGAAAAGCCAGTTCACACATTTTCATTATTAAGTATAATCATTTGAAATTGGGTCATTCTTTTTGAAACACACTGTATATCGCCAATGTTCCTGCTTCGTCTTAGCAAGCAGCAGTGTATGTGTATTGCTTGTCATGGTCAAAGCCTGCAATTCTGTGCATTTATACTATGTTAAAATCATGAGTACTGGAGTAAACTTATACACAGGATTGAATGTGCCATGAAATGCACATGCAAAAAGAAAAAGATCTTAAATAAATCAGCCTCTAACCAAGTCTGAACAAGATTTCTGGTACTGAATTAGCCCTCCTGACAGGCTCACTAAACTCTTGTGGAATAGACCTAGAAGCCAGTCTAATGCAGGCCATAGATGGGTCGAAAATCGGCCGATTTTTCGGCCAAAAATAAAATCGGCCGATTTTCGGATCGTTAGCGGGCTATTTGTTCGGCCGTTTTTCGGTATTTTGGCAGATTTTTTTCATCGGCAAAGGAAAAAAATCGGCCGATTTTGCCGATCGGCCGATTTTCGCGGCAATGATGGGCAAATCGGCCGATTTTTTACCGATAAAAAATCTGCGCATGAGCAGTGACCTGCAAGAGGAAGACAAAAAGAAGAAGAAGAGGAAGTAGAAGAGGATGAAGAAGAAGAAGAAGAGGATGAAGAAGAAGAAGAGGATGAAGAAGAAGAAGACAAGGATGATGATGAAGAAGAAGAGGATGATGATGATGAAGAAGAAGAAGAGGAGGATGATGATGAAGAAGAGGATGATGATGAAGAAGCAGAAGAAGAAGAAGAGGATGATGATGATGAAGAAGAAGAGGAGGAGGAGGAGGAGGATGAAGAAGAAGAGGATGATGAAGAAGAAGAAGAAGAAGAGAATGATGATGATGATGATGAAGAAGAGGATGATGAAGAAGAAGAAGAGGATGATGATGATGAAGAAGAAGATGATGATGATGAAGAAGAGGATGATGATGATGAAGAAGAAGAAGAAGAAGAGGAGGAGGAGAAGGATGATGAAGAAGAAGAGGATGATGATGAAGAAGAAGAGGATGAAGAAGAAGAAGAGGATGATGATGAAGAAGAAGAAGATGATGATGATGAAGAAGAAGAGGATGAAGAAGAAGAAGAGGATGATGATGATGAAGAAAAAGAGGATGATGAAGAAGAAGAAGAAGAGGATGATGAAGAAGAAGAAGAAGAAGAAGAGGAGGAGGAGGATGAAGAAGAAGAAGAAGAGGAGGAGGATGATGAAGAAGAAGAAGAAGAGGAGGATGATGATGATGAAGAAGAAGAAGAAGAAGGATGAAAAATAAGAGGAATTCCAGTATGGCAAAAAGTGTCCCTGCAGAGAGCTCCGCTATTTCTGACAGTTCTTTGACAGTTCCTTGACATTTACAGCGGTTGCAACATTGTATCTATTTGTTTCTGAATAAAAACATCTGTATCCTAAATGGATACAAATAGATACATTGTTGCAACCGCTATAAATGTCAAAGAACTGTCAAAGAAATAGCAGAGCTCTCTGCAGGGACACTTTTTGCTAGCTGTAGATGGGATGAAAATCGGCCGATTTTTTTTTACCATTGCTGGTAACGTCGGCCACTTGAACGACCGATTTTTCGTTTTTTAAAAGAAAAATCAGCCATTTTTCTCCCCGTCTATGGCCTGCATAAGGCTGGCCATACATTATACAATTATCTACCAATTTTCTGCCCAATTTCCTTTAGATTTACCTTCAACTGTGTAGTGCAAGGGCCTGCCTAATTGGATACAACTGAAAGTGTTGTTTAGGTTTGTCCTTCTATTATATGGTTTTTGGTAAATCTAAACCAAAAATCTTCAGATAATTCTATAATGTATGGCCAGCCTGTTCATTATGCCGAAAGCACTTACAAGGTCTGTACAGGGCATTCCTGCACAGATTTAAATAACATGAATATTCTACATAAAAATCTTTCCCTCTATACCCCAATTGGCCGCACACTTCCTATATTCTAATACAATTGTGTGTCACATGAATATAGTAGCATAATTGCCTAATGAGGTTATATTAACATTTTGGTAATAATTATTCTCAGGAATTCTTGTTAGACAATGATAACTTTCTTCCCAAGATTCTTGTCTAGAAATGACTCCTATGGTGAGATATCACACACAGTATGCAGATCATAAATTTTGTCAGTTACCACATAAAGAGATATGAACCAAAACATGCACTCAGATTTTAAACAACAAAAATAAATAAATAAAAGCAGCTTGCACATATAAATGCAATATTATGATGTAAATGAAGAAAATGCAGTGTTAGTTATATAATGATCTGATGTCACTTTAAATAAAGTCCATATATGGACTTTATTTAAAGTGACATATGATCATTAAATAACTAGCGCTGCATTTTCTTTATTTACACCACATAAAGAGTCCCTGTATACCTACAGATTGAATGAGAAGTGTAATTGCTAGGGCTATAGATGGCTATTTTATATTTAACCACCATTTCCTATATTGCTTTGGGAAAAATACCGGTAACAAATACTGCACTGCTATGAATAATAGGGAATAATAAGGCTGAGCATATTGGGGTGGTTCAACAAAGCATTTGTCATTATTACTGTATTAGTCAATATTAAGCAACAAATTTTTACATGCAGTGCAAAAGTTTTCTTGCTGTTTCTGTTGCTGTGACAAATTCAGGTAGTTCACTTTTACATTCTGGCTCTTTTCTAAATTCATTAGGAAATGCCACCATATCAGTCATAAGAAACATGGAGTTAAATAAGCCCGGTTCCATGCTGGAGTAAATTGTCTTACATGTATAAATATTGTGTTGTGGGCAATACTCTGCCTGAGACCAATTCCTGCATGAGGCAATCCTGCAGGAGATTCATATACAGTGCATCCAGAAAGTATTCAGAGCACTTAACTTTTGCCACATTTTGTTATGTTACAGCCTTATTCCAAAATAGATTAAATTCATTTTTTCCTCAGCATTCTACAAACAATACCCCATAATGATGACAATGTGAAAGAAGTTTGTTTTGAAATCTTTGCAATTTATTAAAAATAAAAAACAAAAAACATGTACATAAGTATTCACAGCCTTTGCTCAATACTTTGTTGAAGCATCTTTAGCACCAACTACAGCCTACAGAGATTTGCAAGTCTCATGCAACTGGGGAGGTTAGGCTACTTTCACACTGATCCGCTACAAAAACGCATAGGCATTTTTACTGCACTTTTGCCGCTTTCTGAGCATTTTTAAAGGACACGTGACTTAAAAACTGAACCAAAAACAGGTGTTTTTGGGGCGTTTTTTTAAAATCACCAAACATGCCCCAAAGATGCTGCAAGCAGGAGTTTTTACACCGCACCACAAGCGCAACGCCTCAGTGTGAAAACATACATAGATAGACATTCACATACATAGAAGCGTTTTTCTTGAGTTTTTCATGCGCTTTTTTTAATGCAAAAATGCTTTAAAAACTCCTCAGTGTGAAAGTAGCCTTAATGAATTTCAAAGATTATACTGCTACACTAAAATAAATCAATTTTGATAGCTGGCAATGTTGTTGGTTTATTCTGCTTAATATTTTCATTGTGCTAATCTTGCATTGGGTAGTTTTTGTGCTTAGGAGTGCAGATTAATATTCAAAAGTCTATTTCATAATGTACTTGCCTCTGGAGCCAGCCCTATAGGCAGATTCTTAGGTGGACCCCAAAAGTCTTACTTGAAATAATAGGAACATTTAAGGCAGTATTAAATCCAAAAGTAAACATTTATTATATTGCAGTTTATCAATTCTTAGATGTGATGGCTGTATTAGTTTCCCTTTATATGTATTCTTTATTCTATTTTCATCTGGTGATCTGGCCAGTAAGTCTGTTGTTTTTGAACAGAAAAGCTCTCTTGCAGTTACAAGGATGAGACAGACAATTTAACACTGGTAGGGGTACTTATAAATCAACTTTTATTTTTGTAAAACCAAATCCCAAAAGGGAAAAACTGTTTGTTTTAACTGGTAATAAAATGTGAGCTGGAGTTTGGCTTCAATTAGTTATCATATTTAAATCTGTTAGTACTTCTTACACTTCTCTCCCCCAAATTGTTGCTGTCTAAATCTGCCCCCTGTGCTCCTTCATCCAGAGTGGTGTCTGTATAATACAGGAGGTACAGTATGTTACTGGCCAGATCACCAGGGGAAAACAGAGGGAAAAAAGCCTAAAAAAGAAAATTAATGCAGCCACCACATCTAATGATTGGTAAGCTGCAATATATTGCATATTTAGTTTTGGGTTTAATACCGCTATAACTATGATTCCATTGTGCAAAATATGTAGAATTCATTTTCAGTCATTCATATATAGATTTTGTGTGTTGGGGCTCATTTACACTTGCTTCAACTTCAACACATATTAAAGTGCATACTGCTTCAATATGATGGTGATGTTTTAGTGATGCTTTTTTGAAGCTTGGCAGATGGCCTGTGTGTGTTGATTTTATATTTGTTTTAAAGAGGCCCAGTAGAACCCCAGCTCAGTAGTACCCCCACTCAGCAGATCCCCAGCTGTTTAGGACCCCTATTCAGCATTGGTACACTTGTTCAGAAAATCCCCAGCTTATTAATACCCTTTTTCAGCAGATCCCCTGCTCAGTAGTAGCCCCCCGTTCTGTTGATGCCCCACTCAGTAATACCAGCAGCTTTTCTGATCCACGGCTAAGTAGTAACCCTCAGCTCTGCCGATTCCCCACTCAGTAGTAACCCCCAGCTCTGCCGATTCCCCACTCAGTAGTAACCCCCAGCTCTGCTGATCCCCCACTCCATAGTAAACCTCTGCTCTGCTGACCCCTCACTCAGCAGTAACCCCCAACTCTGCTGATCTCCTGCTCAGTAGTAACCCCGAGCTCTGCTGATCCCCCACTCAGTAGTAACCCCCAGATCTGCTGCTCCCCCACTCAGTAGTAACCCCCAGCTCTTCTGACTCTCTGGTTTTCTGATCCTTCTCTCTCCGGTCCCTATTCACCTACCGCTATATTGCTCCCATGCTGCGCACCACATGTGCCATTGCTAGTTTCTCCTGTTCTGATCTGTCAACTCTGTCGCTCAGTCCTCTCTCTCTCTGGTCCCTGCTCACCTTCTGCTATAGCATTCCAATGTTGCACACTATGTGTGTCATCTGCTAATTGCTCCTTTCCAGTCCAGACCCCACTTAACTTTCTGCTGCTCCACTCTGGACACAAGATGTGATGTCTGCACCAGACACTTTCAGAATATATACATATGAACCATAAGTGACTGCTTATGATGTCTTTCTGGTTCGCTTGTTGGTCTCCCAATGCATCCTGGGATATCTCATACCTGCAATCCCCCCAAAACAAAGCAAAGCTAAAGCTGAATAAAAGTTGCTCAAAAGCTGCAGGTGCTGTAAGTGAGCTTTGTCAAAGACTTCTGTGGAGGCTTTGAAGATGCTTTGAAGCACCAGGAAAGCAATATGGGGTATAATTTTCTAAGCAAAGCAAAGCAAACATGGTGCGTGCACAGAACTGAAAGCTAACCATTATATTTAGTTACACGTGCTTCTATTGGCATTCTGAGTGCTTTTAAAAAGGGTGTCCAATACCACATTTTAAAGCAAGTGTAAACGAGCCCTTTATGTTATGTTCTATTGTGTGCTAAATTATATGCCATTTGGCAAGCATGAAGAGTTCATTGTTCGTGCACATAGTTATCAGACGCTAAGAAAAACAGTGAAAGTTAGATTTTTGATCTGGACTGTAGAGCAGAATGCAACCAAACCAGGACTATTCTTTGTTGTTTTGCTGTCCAACCCCTCTTGGTCTCCTTGCCCTACAGATTGTTTGGTGGTGAGTAGAGAGATGCGTAGATCAGGAAGGAGCAGGCAACACAGGGACCAGAAACCCAATTTATGTACTTCACTTTTTCATTAAAAAATATAATAAAATAATTTTAAACTTAAAATGTGTTACGCTGTTAAATGGAGAAGTTTTTGAAATTCCATATTTTTCTGTGGCAGGCAACGTAGTAGGGGCAGCAACAAGAATATATTCACCAATTAACTTTAAATTCTTCTAAGGGAAGTGTAACTTCAAACAACACTAATGACATTCTTCTGTGTTCTCATTAAACTGATAAAGCTCATAAATGCTATTGTTTTGCAGTGGAGACAGCTTCACGTAATTGGTTGTTTGTTATTTGTATCTGAGGACAAACTGGTCAGATAAAAAATGTTTTAAGGGCATTTTGTAACTGGTCTGGGTAATTCTGAAACACTGAACTATTTATCTTTTTTTAATTACGTTAGTTATTTTTCTTCTAACAACATGCAAGTTATTTTTCTTCCATTAGTTCAATACAGTTTTTACAATATTACTTGATAACTAAGTATGTAGCGATACCCCCTTGAGAGTTGCTGGTTTTGCGCCCCCCCCCCTATTTCCTGCACAGCCAGGCAACACGCATTTTCCAACTTGCATCTAAACACAAAGAAACAGTCCATGGGCTTGGTTTTTGAGATTAGGGAATTCAACTTGGATAGGGTAAAGGGGTAATGGAATGCCCAACTTGATTGAAGAATAATAAGAATGAGGACAGATTCCTTCATCCCACCTACCTACGGTATCTGTTCCCAGGACTTGTGGGATTGGGTAGGCATTAAACTGTCCCCTGGTGACTTGTGAAGAACTTGCATCTAGCAGACTTCTCCCTTATAAGCCATGCGGGTGTGCAGGTACTCACACTCTTCTTGTCCTACAGATATGGATAGAACTGCTTTCAGGCCTACCACTGGGCTGGTTCTCTTCCAGGCTTTGCAGGATGTCCTTCCCCAGTGGACTGCAGGGCAATGAAGCTCCCTCTTTCAGCATTCCTCCTTCCTTCAACCCCCAGCCTGGAGGCAGAACCCCCTTTCTCTGGGGCCCCCCTCCCAGGGGTGGGGGGCCCCACAGCAGCACTCCTCCCCTCTCACAGCAGCACTTCAGCCATCCATCTTCCACCCAACTCCCCTTGATGGCCAGGCTGTGTCATATTTATGGGCCAGTCTGCCACACTGCCAGTCCTCCTGCCTGGGATTGGATCGAATAAATATGAAGATTAGCTCCTCCTGAGCCCTGCCTACTTACTTCTAGAAGTTTATCCAAGCTTCTAGAGCAGGGGGAGGTACCAGAGGTCTGACTTGTAGAGCCCTCCAGCCTAACCTGAAGTAACCCTCTGATTTACACCCAGGCTTCTAGCAAGCCTCTAGCTACACTAAATAAACTATCTGCACTAGAAGGCGCTACAACTATATAAATACCAACATTTGAACTCTAATGGTTCAGCTGAGTTTTGCATTACATAGTTACATAGTTATTCAGACTGGAAAAAACTAGTCTATCAAAGTCAAGCAATAGAAAAATAGATAAATAAATACAGTGTGGTCCTGTTTGCTGCAACAGTCATATTCTGTGCATTTAGTAAAACAACAGAAAGGCTTCTTCACAGTAAGAGCTGTGAAAAATGTTCTAGTTCTGGCTAATTCTGTAGATTGTTTTAAGAAAGGCCTGCATCCTTCCTAAATTCATGAAATATAACTGGGTACTAATATTTATAGGTAAAGTTGATCCAGGGAATATCCGATTTCTTGGGGGATCAGGAAGGAATTTTTTCTCTCGCTGAAGCAAATTATATCAAGCTTTATTGGGGTTTTTTGTCTTCCTCTGGATCAACTGTGGCTCTTGGATAGTATATATTGAGATTTTCTGTTTGTGTGTGTAACGCCCTCCTAGTTAGCTAGGGGGAACTGGTGTTCCATTGATAAAGAGGAGGGTTGTGTAGCAGTCTGGGTGTAATAGTCAGAGGGTCAGATTGTGGTCAGGAGCTGACTGTGCAGACCAGCCCTTCTGGAATTTTCCCCTGCTCTAGAGCTTTGGAGGAAGGCATAGAGTCAGTGGGTGGATCTGAGCAGTGGATGGCTTGCACTCTTGAGGGATCCTATCCAATACCCAACATAAGGCTTGGCAAGGGGCTGGAACACTCTTATAAATGTTGGAGCCTGCTCAGTGGCAGGAGTGAGCTCAGGTGGAAGATAATGAGGAAGATGTGAGGCTGAAGGCAGGAAGAAAGCTCAGAGCGCCCCGGAGCAAGGACCACCAGTATGGCAGGGAAGGAGCAGCCCAGCTGACAGACCTGGTAGCAGCCACCAACCCACCAGCGGTACAGGAGAGGATCTGAGTGAATACACCTGCACCCCCTGGGCAGATAGGGAAAGGCACACTCTGTTGGGAAACCAGATTAGCCACCTACCAGTGACTGTTCATCTCTTAAAGTGACAGGAACCGGATCCCCTGTTCAGGGATACCACCAGATTACTGGGTGAAGAAGAGAAGCCAGTCTGGGATCTGGGCTGGTACATTGAGGAGATGCTGGCTAGCTCTCCTACAGATATTGTGTTGCAGTGAAGGCTTGTAAATAGTTCCAGGAAGTTGTCCTCAGTTCATCAGTACCCTTGGGCATCCTGTACCCCCCTAACCTTATCCCAGCTCAAATCCTCTTAATAAAAAAACAACAAAACCAAAGCTCAAGGACTGATCTCTGATTCTGGATGCAAGTTTTTGTGAAGATGTGTGGTGCCTGGCTGTGCAGGACTATAGGGGAGCCAAAATCTTTTGGCGACTTCTAAGGGGGTAGTGCTACATGTGTGTTGCTTTGGGTTTTTTTTTCTCTATTGGTTGAACTGGATGGACTTGTGCCTTTTTTCAACCAGATTAACTGTGTACAGTAACTATGGATAAGTTCTCCAAAAACACTGCAGCGCTAAATCCAGCAGTAATCTTGAACAATGTTTCAGTCTTCAATGTCTCTCCAGGTGCAGCCCTCCACAGACTGGGTAGTTTTCAATAGACTGTAAAAAAAACATTCAGGAGGGCACAAACTCCTCATGCATTACCAGAGACAAATTTATTAAATCCAAAAGACAAATAAAAACATCAAGCATGTAACTGGTAAACTTTAGTTGAATGTGGTGTCTGCCCGTCATGGATTCAAATGGTTGGGAGGTTAATGCATTTCGGGGGACAGGACCCCTTACTCAGAGGTAGCCAACCTACATCTCAGTGGCCATTTAAATGGTCTTGGATCATTGGCAGGGCTGTAGATAAGGGGGTACCACCAGTCCTCCTGTACAGGGCCAAGGCCAGCAGGGGGGCCCAAGCAGCTGACTGAATCAGATGTGGGTAAGAAGGGTGAGCAGGGCAATTACTGGAACAAATCCCCTGTGTGACTCTCTACAGCAGCTTAAAGCTGGCTTCTTCCACCCACTGGCTTTCAGCTGCTGCTGAGACATACAGGGGACCAGTTCCAGTAATTTACCAGCCCCTTCCTCTCCTGAATTAGCACAATGAATGATCAGTACCGATTACTCACTGTGTTTATTCATAACTGAAAAATAGTAAACTGTGTTTTGTTTGTGGGGATGGGGGGCCCTGTTAGGTTGGCTGTATGGGGCCCTGTGCTTTTGGAGGGGCCCTATCAGGTTGGCTGTAAAGAGCCCCATGGTTTCTAACAGCAGCCCTGATCATCAGGATCCTCCTACCGAAGAGGCAGTCCAGTGGATGAAGCCTAAACCACTGCAGTGGGTGACCTGACAAAATGTCCACGTCGTTAAAAGTGAAAATATTAATTTTTTTTTACACGTTTATAAAGTGAAAATATTAATGCTCAAAAACATAGGATGATCAGTAGCCATATACCATATATAGCCAAGTAAAGATAAGCCCAAGATCAATAGCAATAACTATAAATATATATAAAAGTATGAATTTACATGCATAAATATACAAATGGTCTCAGTTGATGTTAGCTTGCGCTTCCCCTGGCACTGTAACTGCTCCCTAATCTCCATGTAAATTTCCCTCCTCACAGGAGTGGCTGGAATGCACACCCATTCCCAAAGCACAAAGGGACCAGATGGACTGGAAGTGCATCTCCAGCTAAGTGGAGCCAAAATGGCTGCTGGAGCACAAGAACAGTGCCTAAACCACTGGTGGACCAAGCTAGCTGGAAGTGCATGACTAATGGGGCGGGGCAGACATCGCTGCTGGACCCCAAGAGTTGACTATGAGGTGCAAAGCATATGTAGGAAAGGCAAATTAGCGACAGAGCAAAACAGCTTAAATCTCCTGTCGGTGCCAGATTACTACCAAAGAAAATACAGTGGTATACTAGCATGTCCATTACAGCTAAAAAATAAATAAATAATTATTATAATAATAATAAATTAATTACTAAGAAACTAAGAAGATGCCTAAAAAGTGTGATCAAATGATTAAACACCTTCCTGGTAATAGACTCGCTAAAGAGGAGGAGCCTATAGACCCATGGCCACTCAAAACATGCCAGCTACAATGCATTCTATAAAAATACGTTAAAAATATATAGAGAAAATATTATATACACTGCTCAAAAAAAATTAAAGGAACACTTTTTAATCAGAGTATAGCATCAAATCAATTAAACTCCTAGGATATTGATCTGGTCAGTTAAATAGCAAAGGGGGTTATTAATCAGTTTCAACTGCTTTGGTGTTAATTAAATTAACAATAGGTGCACTAGATGAGCAACAAGGAGACAACCCCCCAAAACAGGAATGGTTTTACAGGTAGAGGCCACTGACATTTTTTTCCCTACTCATCTTTTCTGACTGTTTTTTACTAGTTTTGCATTTGGCTAGGGTCAGTGTCACTACTGGTAGCATGAAGGGATACCTGGACCCTACAGAGGTTGCACAGGCAGTCCAACTCATCCAGGATGGCACATCAATACGTGCCACTGCCAGAAGGTTTGCTGTGTCTCCCAGCACAGTCTCAAGAGCATGGAGGAGATTCCAGGAGACAGTTACTGTAGGAGAACTGGACAGGGCCATAGAAGGTCTTTAACCCATCAGCAGGACCGGTATCTGCTCCTTTTGTGCAAGGAGGAACAGGATGAGCACTGCCAGAGCCCTACAAAATTACCTCCAGCAGGCCACTGGTGTGAATGTCTCTGACCAAACAATAAGAAACAGACTTCATGAGTGTGGCCTGAGGGCCCGACATCATCTAGTGGACCCTGTGGTCACTGCCCAGCACCATAAAACTCAATTGGCATTTACCATTAAACACTAGAATTGTCAGTTCCACCACTGGCGCCCTGTGCTTTTCACAGATGAGAGCAGATTCACCTTGAGCACATGTGACAGAGGTGAAAGGGTCTGGAGAAGCCATGGAGAATATTATGCTGCCTGTAACACCGTTCAGCATGACCGTTTGGGTGGTGGGTCAGTGATAGTCTGGGGAGGCATATCCATGGAGGGACACATAGACCTCTACAGGCTAGACAATAGCACCCTGACTACCATTAGGTATCAGGATGAAATCCTTGGACCCATAGTCAGAGCCTACGCTATTGCAGTGGATCCTAGTGCACGACAATGCCCTGCCTCATGTGGCGAAAGTGTGCAGGCAGTTCCTGGAGGATGAAGGAATTGATACCATTGAATGGCTCCCATGTTCACCTGACCTAAAACCAATACAGCACCTCTGGGAGATCATGTTTTGCTTTCATCCGCTGCAGCCATTGCACCTCAGGCTGTCCAGGAGCTCAGTGAGGCCCTGGTCTAGATCTGGGAGGAAATACCCCAGGACACCATCCGTCATCTCATTAGGAGCATGCCCTGACGCTGTCAGGCATGCATACAAGCACTTGGGGGCCATAAAAACTACTGAGTACCATTTTGAGTTGCTGCAATGAAATTTCAGCAAAATGGACTAGCTTGCTGCATCATTTTTCACTTTGATTTTCAGAGTTTCTTTGAATTCAGTCCTCTGTAGTTTTATCATTTTAATGTCCATCAAACAATGGGGCATCCTTACATTTCTAACACACTACCCAATCCACATCACATAGATATCCAGCATGATATTTTTCCCCATTGAGAAATGATGTGTTTTCAAAGGGTTCCTTTAATTTTTTTGAGCAGTGTATAAAAATGTATAGAATTACACACAGTACATTAGGAGTATTAGAGGTACAAAAGGCATATATATGATGTAATATCATATAACATATTACAACAAAACCATATCATATATGCACTCTTTCACATGTAAGAAAGAGGCTACTTAATTTTTGATAAAAATTGATATACTGTATATATAGAAAACGTGATATATAAAAAGTCCATATATATGAAAATGTATATACAATAGTTGTAACGAACTATAAAAATAGAGCCTGTGGTTATAAATGGTAATAAAAAAACAATAGTTTCCCTGGGAACTGCTAGTGAGATCCATGGCTATAGCTGTGAACCTTTCCAGACCACAGTATGTGCATCCAGGCTTTTGTTTAGACCCCTTAGGGGATACCCAAGACCCAAACCGATGGGTCCATAAAGTTTCTCTCCTACATAACTTCTGGAACCTTCTACCTTTGTTGCTGTCTTCATCAATAGCTTCTACTCCAAATACTTTTAAATCTTTTAGTTTTTTTCTGTGAACATACCTAAAGTGGCAGAGACAGTGTTTTTCAAATCCATGGATGATGTTTCTTGTATTTTCCTCAAACTGTATTCTCAAGGTGCGTGATGTGTGGCTCACATAAATGAGGCCACAGGGGCAAACCAGACAGTATATTACAAACTGGATCCCACAGTTTTGTAATCTATGCCCATGGACTCTCTTTTTCGATGCCAAATGAAGCAGCATGCCCCACAATTAGGCACCCCACATCTATAACTCCCTTTCTGGCCAAAGATAAAACTCCAGAGGAGAGTGTTTTAGTTTGACATCTCACTCTACTGGGACCACAAAGCGTTCCAGATCTCTGGGTCTATGAAAAATGACATAGGGTTGTTGGGGAATGTCACCAGTTAATAAAGGGTCCTGGGTCAGAATACCTCAATATTTATGGAGGACTATTTTGATGTCAAACGCTTTCTGATTGTATCTAGTACTAAAGGCCAATCTATGATTTCCCTGGTTGTCATTGGGCAAACCATTTCTTCTTCTGTCAGCTGCCAATCCTTTTTCTACTTGCACTTTGTCCTCGAAGAAGTATTCTTTCATATACTTCTCATGGCCTGCATCAATGGTTCCAGTGGCATAACCTTTGTCAAGGAACTTATTTCTGAGAATTAGACTTTGTGTGTCATAATCCTGAACTTTGGTGCAAGTCCTCCGGAGCCTGCAATACTGACCTAAAGGGACATTTTTTTCCATCTAGAATGATGATGACTACTGGCACAGACTACCTCTAGTGAAAATGTGGTCAGGTCACCCATTGCAGTGGTTTATGCTCTGGCAACTAGCCCACCTCTTGGGCAGGAGGGTCCCATTGATCCAAGACCATTTAAATGGATACTGAGATCCCATTTGATCCCATGACAGGTAGACACCACGTTCTGCTGAAGTTTATTAGTTACATGCTTGCTGTTTTTATTTGTCTATTTGGATTTAATAAATTAGTCTATGGTAATGCACGAGGAGTTTGTGCCCTTCTGTATGTTTTTTACAGGTAACTATGGATGTCTGTTCCACATTTTCTTGCTGTAAAGAGACCTTTCCGTATGCAGAGATTAAAATTTTTTTCCTCAGAATGCAAAGAGTATCCATTAGTAATTTGAAATGAACTTAACCTCACATTTACACTTGCATTGCATTTCTATTATGTGTGTTTAATATGTTCATAAAAACTTTGCTGCCTATCCCTGTTGCGTTAATAGTTTCTGTTGGTAATGCAGGTTTACTATGCTCTACATTAAACCTGCTCTTAATGCACATCAACACTGGATTCAGGTGTGGTAAGCACAAGTTAAAACATGGCAGTGTGTACTATGACTATTTTCATAATAGAAATTAGATATCTCTAAAATGATGGAACTTAGGTATGTCAGTTTTTGGTTTTCAGGTGGTTTATTAGCACTATAAGACAAATTAATAAAAGACTCATGTATGGAAATATTAGGAAGGTTTTTTGTAGAATTACATATGATCTTTGAGAATTAATAATATACAAACTAGAGCTGAAACTCTGTATGTTAGTACTTTTAAAAAATGGAAGAATTGGAGAGGTTTGCATTCTATACACAAACAAGAAAGGTCTAAATTTTCAGTTTTGGTGAATACTGGCAAATTAAACAGATACTCTGGTGGAGGCAGAGCTGGGAGTTCAAGATGATGAAGTTAGCAAGTAATGCAGGACAGGGGCGGACTGACCATTTGGAAACTCGGGCACTGCCCGAGGGCCCGGGGTCAGTAGGGGGCCCCATGAGATACCCCTGGTACCTTTTTCATAGGCTTTTTTGAGTTTGGGCAAGGACACAGGGGCCCCATGATCCCCTATTGCCCGGGGGCCCCATGAGTTGTCAGTCCGCCCTTGATGCAGGATGCCATTAAGTGTATACCTATAGCAGAAATATAATTTGGATAGACTTTGAATTGTGCCATAATGTTAGAAGGTGAATTTTTCTCTGTGTTATACAGCTTTACTTACATAATATGGCTGTTTTCATTAATAATATACTGTATATGACTAATAAGCAAAGCTGAAGAAACAAAGTTTCACATAAACATATTTTATTAAGATGATCCACCTTTTTTATTAGCATGTGTCACACTGGCCCAACGCCTTGTTCTTTATTCTAAGAGATTTAAGTTCAGCCAATAATATGTGTCAGCAATATTATAATACACACCAAACCTATTTATATATTACACTTTCAGATGATTCAGAAACTTGACGGTGAAGCTCGTATCAGCAATGCTCTCATAAGATTTTTTTTTTTCACAAAATATATAATAAAGTTCTCACTATGTGTTGTGTCTGTCTGTTTGCATTAGAGGACAGTAGAGCCCTCATAAAAGAAAAGGTATCTGCAATTTCATCACTGCTAATGGGTGGACTCAGGAAAATAATTTGTTTATGCCCCAGGGTCCACTGTGCATCCATAACTACCAGTTTACAGCACAAATACGGCCATATATTATAATGCTGACATCAATTGTGAGGTTGGCCAAAAGAAATCAATAAGCTCACCCCATTTAACCAGTGTAAGAGTTTCTTTATTTGTCCAGTATACATTTTCCTGAATACACCTTCACACCATTTTAGTGAACATTCCTTCAGTGTTTAGATCTTTTCTAATAGAGATCCCACATTAACGCCCACAGTTATTCTATATACAGTAGAATATATATTTGATATAACTTATTATGTATTATACTGTAAATTTAAAAAAAAAAGTACCTTCTCAGTGGAGCAGTATGGTGGCTAAGTGGTTTACACTCTTCTCTTAACTGCAAACCAAGTATAGTTATCTAAATCCAATTTCAAAGTGGTTCTAGTATGTGCAAGGAGACTGGGAGATTTTTTAGGGAAAGGAATAGGGGTACCCATTTACTCACCATGCTCAGATGCAGGCACAGCCCTCTCTAAGTCCATTTCCCACATCTACCTGGACTCCAGAACACACCTAGGGAAGACGGGTTCTTAAGCTTACCTCCCTCAGCATCTCAGAAAGGCCTTATGAGGCAGAGGTAGCTGGGTATGTGATCTGCAGCCAGGTGAGAGACCCTTCATTGTCAAAACCAGCATGCAGAGGCAGCTGTGCAGAAGCCTAATAGCATGCAGTGTTTCTAGAACACCCAGATACTGTGGGCAGAAACTCCCCAGTTGCCAACATGGTACTGCACTTCCAGTGGAGTGACCCTTATCCTTGAAAGCCCCCAGATTTTCATCTATGTTAACAGAGCTGCACTGGACTTCGCTGAGAGACAAGCTGTTTATAAAGATAATCAAAAGTAGCTCTGTTCTGTAGTGAATCTCAGATAAAAATAATTAAAATATCCCAGTTATCATCAGCAGACGTGATCTTATCTGTATGTTACATTAACAATTTACATTAAGATTATTTTTTTTCTGAATTGCAATCTTTCATCTAATGAATAGTTTGTTGCATAGCCAACAAGGTATGGAGTTGAGGGAGAAAGCTTCTCAAGCAGCGACATTCTAAAAGGCGGCAACATTCTATTCAAAATGAGATTATAATGCTTTTATTTTAATATCTTATTAATATCATGCTAAATAATAATAAACTATGAACTAAATAACTTACTAATCAATTAAGTTTCAAATAATAATAATAATAGCAAATTTGCACAACCATATGTATTCTGTGATTTTCCAAACATTCCAGGGGCTGTACTTGATGTTGATATTTACTAGGTTGACCACCTCTATACTAGCACCTTTGGTAGCTGCTAAAAAACATGACATTCCTCAGAGATTTACATTTTACAGCCTTCTTCACTTGGATTGGGCTTCTTACACTTATTAAATTATGATGGGAAAATTCCAACAAGGAATACATGATTTTTCTTCTGCACACTCTGATTTCTTACTATAAAAAGGCACCAGGCATGGTTCTGGTTTATGTTTTGTTTCAACCAACTGAATTTTGCCTGGCAGCATTATACAGTATACCAACCAATCAAATTCCATAGTCCTGCTGTCGGTTTAGTTTAGAAGTGAATTGTAATTGGTTGCTACAGCTTACTTATCAGTGCACTGTGAACTTTCTTAGTGAACAAACCCTGCAGTGTAATGGTTATCAATGTTATGTCAAAGTAATATAAACCATGTATTATAAATGCAAACGAAGGGGAATGTATAAATGGCAAAAATAAATATTAGAAAAAAATAATCTTATGATAAATATCAATTCTTTGTAGAAAAAGTGGTTCTTACATAATCACAGCAAACTAAAACTAAATTTACATCATGCACTGATTCACGTGCATCATCTCTGGTAGTATTAAGAGTACATCACTGCCTCAAGGGTTAAGTGTACCTGCCTCAGCTCTCAGTCCGTCCATGGAGCAGGAGCACATCTAGATCAGCACAAAGGAAAGAAAGAAAGAAAGAAAGAAAGAAAGAAAGAAGGAAAATGTAAAAGATTAAATGCATTCACATGTAGTGATTGATATGAAGGCACATGCAAGCTGTCAGGCTCAAAGCTGTTTGAACCTGGAACACCTCCGACACACAACCAAGCAAGCAGGGTCCAGTACGCACGTACCGGCATCACTCACAGACGGGAAGGAACCTCTAGCAGGAGAGGAAGAGACACACAGAACGTGTCTCAAGGGACCTGAGAAAGAAGAACATACCTCCGACACATGGGGGTTTATTTACTAAAGCTGGAGAGTCCAAAATCAGACTCCCTTCTGCATAGAAACCAATCAGCTTCCAGGTTTCATTGCCAAAGCTTCATTGAACAAGCTGAGGTTAGAAGCTGATTGGTTTCTATGCAGAAGGGAGTCTGATTTTGGACTCTCCAGCTTTAGTAAATAAACCCCATGTTGTCCTACCAACCACATTCTGTGTGTCTCTGCTGCTAGAGGTTCCTTTCCCATCTGTGAGTGACTACGGCTCTGCCGGGCACATGCAAACTAGACCCTGTTTACTGGGTTATGTGTCGGTTGTATTCTGGGTTCATACAGCTTTGAACAGCTCCACCATGGGCCAGTAGAGGTGGCTAGACTATTTTGATGTGCCTGCATTTCGACCACTGCACGTGAGTGCATTAAATCTTTTAATTTTCCTCCAATAGATGGTTTTACACTTTCTTTCTTTCTTTCTAAATCTCTTTTTTACATTTGTAGTAGGTAGTGAATATTGTAATGACAAATTACAAAAATTAGTAGGTAAATATGATGTAATAAACTTTAATTATATAATAAAATAATTATTTCATTTTTGTAAATTCTTGTAATGTTTTTTTTTATCAACAGCCTCAGTATAATGGCACTCTAAAGAAGGAAACCAAGCGCTTTAGCTCACAAAGTCAATTTGACAACTGGGGTCGACAGCAATTCATGTCTGTAGGAGGTCCCGTAAGTCCAGGAAGTGACTATGGCTATATGCAAACTCTTAAAAGCAGTCGAAGTGAGCCAGATCTCACAGGTCCAAGCATAAGACCTGCCCAACGCCGCCAGACTGTGTATAATGCTCAATACCAGAATCCACAGCAGCAACGCCGTTCTGTAAGGGGAAGTACCAATAACTCAAGCTTCTATAGCCAGCAAAGCTCACAGTGGAAGACAGCAAATATGCCAGCACGCACACCATCTTCCATCTCGACTGGACAACGTCAACCGCTGTACTCCACGATGCAGAGATATGAATCAGGATATGCTCAGAAGCAGGAAACCTATGCACCTCCACAATTGCCATCCAGGTAAGTCAGTAACAATTGAATACTGTAATTCATACATATCATGGAGTTAATATGTAGAAAGTGATATAGTTATCAGAGAAGGACTAGACAAAGGGACAGTGGGATATTTGACCCTCCCAGGCCTTTACCAACAATATACACTCACTGGCCTCTTTATTAAGTACACCTGTTCAATTGCTTGGTAACACAAATTGCTAATCAGCCAATCACGCAATGCATTTAGGCATCTAGACGTGGTGAAGATGATTTGCTGAACTTCAAACAGAGTATCAGAATGGAGAGGAAAGGGGATTTAAGTGACTTTGAACAAGGCATGGTTGTTGGTGCCAGACGGGCTGGTCTGACAGTACGGTCAGAATTTGGCATAATAAACATGAAAGCATGGATCCATCCTGCCTTGTATCAATGGTTCAGGCTGGTGGTGGTGGTGTAATGATGTGGAGGATATTTTCTTGGCATACTTTTGGCCCAGGGTACCAGTTGAGAATTGTTTAAATGCCACAGCCTACCTGAGTATTGTTGCTGAACATGTTCATCCCTTTATGACTACAGTGTACCCATCTTCTGATGGCTACTCCCAGCCAGATGATGCATCATGTCACAAAGTTCAAATAATTTCAAAATGGTTTCTTAAACAGGACCATGAGTTCACCATACTCCAATGGCCTCCATAGTCACCAAATCCCAATCCAATAGAGCACTTTTGGGATGTGGTGGAATGGGAGACATTATCATGGATGTGGAGCCGACAAATCTGCAGCAACTGCGTGATGCTATCATGTATATTAATATAGACCAAAATCTCTGAGAAATGTTTCTAAAACCTTTTTGAATCTATGCCATGAAGAATTAAGGCAGTTATGAAGGCAAAACAGAGTCCAACCTGGTACTAGCAAGGTGAACCTAGTAAAGTGGCTGGTGAGTGTATGTTGGGCTGTGAGTGGAGAAACTCCCACATTCAGTCCTCAATAAGAGTGGGGCCTGCAATTCAGTGATGGCTATCTAACTAGCAGCAGAGCTGAAACCCTCTCTCTGTGGAAGCAGTGGTCTCATTACAGAGCTCCCTGCTGAGTCAGGCTTATAGTCATACAAAGAACAAAGCTCATGCTCCCCATTAATCGGTGAGCACTGGCTCTGACTCATGGCAGGCAGTTGCAAAAAAGATCACTGCTTCCACACAGGTCCCACTTAGACTGCAGCTGCTTTTTAAAGAAAACAAACTAAAAGCATTTGCTCAACTTTTGTTTCGATGCATCTGGATCGCATTTATCTCATTTTAGCTGAAAGTTTATCTGGGCAATGTCTTTCTTCGTAGCTTTAAGATATGACCAAATGCAGAAAGGCTTTAAAGTATGTCAATGATGGAAAAATACAAAAATGTGAAATGTGTTGTGCTATTTGTTAAAGAAGTGGAATGAGAAGGATATTTGTGATGATGGCATGGTATTTTATTTGGTAGTTTTATTAGGTGTGTCCATGTCATTTTCACAGAGCAGCAATCATGTCAGTCACCAATGACTTCCTCTTTAACAATTCATCCCTTACAATCGCCCTTTTTTGGGATATATATGTATAATGGGTGTTACAATGAATTATGTTTTTTAAGACAACACCCACCCCTTTAATGATGGCCATCAATCACTGTGACACTGGGCCAAACGTTGTGTGCTGTGCTTTGTTTATTCAACAGGAATCTGATCCTAGGTTGGTTGTTGTTTGTCTCCCAGGCCAAAGATTTCCAGTGCTTCCCTGACAATTAGAAGGGTTGCACAAAGACATGTCACAGATTAAAACCTTGAACATTCCATGGGGACTTTTTTTTCTAAATTCAAAGGCAATGATATAGCTTCCCTGGTCAACATTACCCAGTGTTATTGCTTGTTAATATTTAGTGCCTCATCCAGCCCTTTTTGTGAAACAGTCTGCTTAGCTGACTGAAGCTGACTAAAGACTATTTAACTTTTTTGAATATGGGTTCAAAGGTGATTGCCTGAAAACAAGCAATCTACCCCTCAAGAGTATAATATATCACTTGAATTGGGTGAAATGTTTTATGCAACTGAGCTATAAATTAAATTAAGTTAAGGTTATTTTAAAATCAGTTGAAACCATAAAAAATGTTATTTTGGTCAAGGCAATTTCAATCTCATATCCTTTTATCCTCCAGTTAATCAAAACAAATTTCAGTATTCAGTTATCCAGGATTTTGGTTCCATCTTAAACAACATTGTATACAATTGTGGAAAAGCCACATGTATGGCAAGCTTTACAGGAGAGCTCATTTTTTTATATATGGAGGTTAAATGTCTTTTCCTCTTGAGTCTTTAGTAGTGACCTTAAAGCAAACCTTTTCTAAATCCATGCAGGCCTGTTCACACAAGATTGGTCTGTTGCGGTGCATTTAACGGGTCCTAAATGCAATCTTTAAGCCAACGCCTGAGGGGGCAGTTTTCTGCTCAGTTAGAACTAAGGATAAGGGAATGTTTTCCCTGCATCAGACATCCAGACTTCAGCTGACAATTTTTCTAGAGAAGGGTTCATTAAAAAAAAGTGGTTTTATTGGGTTTTATTGCTCTGCAGAATACTACATTATTTTAATTACTTCTTCTTTAAAGCATAGGTGCACCTTAAAACAAAGTGCACTTATACTTTTCACTCCCTTCTCGTGGCCTAACCTCCCCCTCTACAGCTGAATACTTACCTCAGTCCACCAGCCATAGTGTATATCCAGCCCTGCACATCTTCACTGTTCTTGCTGCGCTTGTGCATTACCAGTGTAAGCAAACAGCAGAACTGCACTCATTGGATCGAAGTAAGTATGTATATGTGGAGAGGAGGGGTGAGTTGGTTTAGGTCAAGTCAGGGAAGGGGTCTATAAGGATAAATGCACTTTGCTTTAAAGTGCATTTATCCTTTAATACTACTTTTTTTTCTCTACTGATCTATTATTTTACACATATATATTAGGATGGAGTCCCGTGATGAATTTGATGGACAATCTATGACCATAGAAAAGGCAGTGGAACTTCTTTCCTATGACAAATATCAGACTTCTGGAGCAAACTATATACAACATACATGCTATCAAGATGAGAATGCTAAAAATGTGGTACGTACATAAATTAGAGGAGATAACACTTACAAACTTTTTCAATAAAAATGTCAATAAAAATCCTAATTTCTTGTTCGTGTTCACTGCACCTATCTTGCCCTGGTATGGCTTTGCCAGAGCTGAATCCTAACTGATTGCTGAAGAGTTGCTGCACCTAGGAATTAGCACTTATAACTATGTACTTTTTTGGTTTTATTTAAAATATATTTTAATATATGGAAATGTTCCCCATTCCTGTGTTTCCAGCCATTTTTCCCTTTGTGGTACAGCTTTTAGACACAAACTGCATGGCAAGAGCTTATCTATTTGTCCTTTTGATTATCATTGAAAGTGAAGGCTATTTGGTGAAGTCATTGCTATATCTTTGGACAGGTCTATTTTGTCTTGTTAGAGACTAGCTATAGTCATGAAAGTGTCACTCTGGTATCCTTCTCTCATACCTTCAAATTGATAACACCCCTCTCCTAACAGCTCAAGTTCCACACCTTTGTAAGAATACTTGTCTATTCCTTATCAGATTCTGCCCTGTGAATATTTGAGCCAAAGATATCTCTAAAAATAATTGTGAAAAAGTAAAATATCTCCACCACATATGACATATGTTCTAACAAGGGATTAGACAATTGTGATATGCATGTACATTGGATTATGTTTGGACTGATTGACATTTTTTGCAGGAAATGATGTATATGCTTATATATATACAAAAAAAAGTCTCTGAAAATCTAGCGAAATGACAGAAGAGAATAGATATATTTTACTACATGTAATGGGGTGGATTTACTAAATGTAATGGGGTGGATTTACTAAAGGCACATTACTTTGCAAGTGAAGTTACTCCAGAGCTTTGTAAGTAAGGGGAAACAGTGCTGACTTCCATCATCCAATCATGTGCAAGCAAAAATGCAGCTTTTTAAATTTTTCTTGCATTTGATTGGGTATCCTTTGTAAAGCTAAGCTTTACCTCTTTTACTAAGCTCTGGGGCAACTTGCAAAGTATACTGTCTATATGCTTAAAGTGGAATTATAGCCACTACTTTTTTTCATTTTGGAAAGCGTAAGGGAAAGTTATAATCCCTGTCAGGTTTTTTTTTGCTATTTGTGTCCACATCAGAAGATTTCCCCTCTGTCACTTTTCTGGGGACAACCCAAAATTTGGGATTTTCTTTTACTTTCATTTGCAAGGATGATGCTAAACAGGACTAGTAAAGAGGGTGAATCTTCCTAACAGGGACCCAGGCAGCAATAACAACCTGACAGGAGTTCTAAGCTAACTCCACTCTGGCCAAAACTAAAAAACGTTGCCTTTAGCTCTACTTTAAGTATATCAACCCCAATAATTCTGTATTTTTCCATATTTAGGTTTCTATGCATTACTGTTGAGAGAACTGATCCAAAATGGTAGAGACCTACCAAGAAAAAGGGCTTCAGTGAAATACCAAAGGAGAGAGGAATGGGAGGAGGGTAGACAACTTTAACCGCGTAAGAACCGCCCTATAGCAGATAGCAGAATCATGGCAGTAGAGAAGGTGATTGGATATGGTCCCCCTAGGAACACGTCAGGTTGCAACTGCAATCTTTGCTACCCCTGTTCATTTGTTACTGTCTAAGGGTTTGCTATTGGGTATTAAGCAGTACAAAGGGGCAAAATTGAGTTTTGACTGGAAGTTGTTATCTTTTGCTTGTATGAGGTATCTAATTAGTCAAACTTAACCTAAATTGTCTTTTTGTAAACAAAACAATAATATAAGCATAATGGTTTGCTTCTGGGATCTCCTATTATAAACAGGTATTTTTTGTATCTCTAAGAAAGATTACCATGGGGATGACTGTGCTCATGAGCCTTTATATTTCCAAAATCATGCCTTAATGTTTTTCATGGTATCTGTCCAGGTATACCAGCACAATGGAATCCAGAAGCTAATCACTCTGTTAGACAGTCCCAATCAGAATGTACAGCAAGCAGCAGCTGGTGCACTAAGGAATCTTGTCTTCAAAAATACCCCAAATAAAATTGAAACAAGTCAGAAAGGAGGTGTCCGTGCAGCTGTCAACCTTTTGAGGAGGACCCCCAATGAAGAAACTCAGAAGCAACTAACAGGCAAGTGTCTGAACTTTGACTTAAAACTACACATTTAGGTTAACTGATGTGAAATTCACTTCAACCTTTCATGTACAACGCCTTTTTGTTTTTTTAGTAGTTCTCTCTCCCTTGCTCTAAATAAAAATAATAATAATAATAATTACATCATATGTATATAATCTGTAGTTTTCTGGTACAATCATTTTTATTGAAAGGTTTGTATATAGCAAACAAACTGGTCACCTACACAGGGGGATCACAACTGGAAGCATAAGCGGAGACATAGGTGGGATCATATAAAGCATGACAATTTTTGTGTGGTAAACAATCAATAGGTCAACCTCGTGGTGTGGGCCATGGATCCGTGTGAAATACCTAGGTCTGGGGGCCTAGGGGCATACTAAAGAGAAACAAAAATGAGAAAGAAGAGAAAGAAAAAAGAAGAAAAAAAGAGGGGAGAGGAGAAAATATGGGGAGGGGTAAGGTTCCTGCAGGCTTGGATACACATAGAGTCAATTATAGGGTGTCCAAACTGGTCAGATGCAGGGTGGGGAGAGCATATGACCACCACGGTTCCCACACTTTAAGAAACTTAGCATGGAAGTCATGTTAGATGCTAGACATCTTTTCTTTGATCATGATGGAGGTCAAGCTTTTCTTTACCGCAGCAAAAAAAATTAGGTTTTCTTCCAGACATCAGTTATGGCTCATATGACAGCAATAAACAAAGAGGTTGCAAGTTTTTATTGATATGAACAAAAACCCTGAATCAGGCAATGCATTACAGCCAGCTTGGAGTCCTTGCATATAAGAACATGAAATAAAGTGTAGATGAGCCCGAAAACCCTGGACCAGAAGCACGGCAAGTGTGGACAGAACCCCCAGATATGAATGACATCTCTATGTGGCTGCAACTTCTGAAGCACCTATCGCTGTATGATGGATTTGAATTTGCTATATGAGCCGGAACCCAATACCATCTAAACAGTACCTTGTATGCTGCCGCTAATGTGGCAGTAATAAAGAAGCACTTCACAATGGAAGAACAGGCCTTACTCCACTCCTCAGGGTCAATAAAGGTTGATAGGTCAAGTTCCCATCAGGATTTGTAAGAGGTAAAATCATTGAAATGATTTTAAAAGGATAGGTAAAGTTAAGTCTTAGGGAGGTTACCCAATAGCAGAGTTGGGCATAATGAAAAATCTCCACAGGTGGTGCCTCGTAGATCTTCTCAAAAGAGGACCAGGAAGGAAAAGTGCGGAGTGTGAGGAAATGGTGAACCTGTGTGAAATGTTCCTGGTTGATCGAGACGTGGTGGGAATGAAGGGTTATTGAAAAGTGGAAGAAGGGGTAGAAAGGCTGTGTAGAATGAGGGGGCTTAGGAAGGGAGGGCAGAGTCCATGAAGGAGCCACAGTAGGGCCGACACTGCGATTTGCGAGCGATTAGGGATTTCTAAGAGCACCCACAATGGGACTTCCATAGTGGCATGAGCTGGTCAATTGGGCGATTGCGTTGCCATGTAATATTTTACTATATTAGGAACCCCAAGCCCTCCTCATTGTCTATGAGTGCAAAGAGTGGAGCGTAGGGTTTGAAAGTAGTATAGGATTCTCTGGAGGATAGTCATTTTAAAAGCGTGTATGCAGCCAATCCATGACAGAGTGGGGAAATGCCATGATTGCATGAGAGAGGTGACATTTTGAAGGCGTGGGTAGTAATTGTTCACAAAAAGAATTGAGTAAGTGCAGGTTAGTTTAACTCCCAGATAATCCAGATAATCTGTAGTTTTCATTGCTGGGTTTGCCTAGGCTGGGACAGTGTTCGAAGCCTCTGGAGCCCCCAGTGCTCTTTGCGGTCAAGTGCATGCACCCAAAGGTGCAATAGAGGATAATAGCTGTGGCTGGTATATGCTTCCACCTAGCCACGGAGAGTGTCATTATTTCCAATTACATTTCCTTGCACATAAACTGAATTTCAAGAGTTATAGAAGTGCCAGAGGTCTGAAACCATGTCCAAAACTCCCAGGCAGGTTAAATAGCTTTTAAATAGCTGAAAGTTTAAGGTACATCGGTCTGTTTAGGAATTTTCTATCTAGGTGGGGTGAAATCAAGGTACCATATTTACATAAAGTGCACTTATCATCACATTTTGTGCACAAACAAATCAATGTGTGGTTGTGTATGTACACAGGATCTCAGGAAGATTGCCTGTGACATTTTCATGCAGATTAAAGGAACAAGCATTTCTATATTCAGTACACATTGGTCTTTGTAGCCATTATCAAAATAATCGTATACTTTTCATAACAGTTTGGAGAGCATAGTGACTAAATGGATAGCATTGTTGCTTTACAGTCCTCAGATACTGTCTATGTGTGGGTTTCCTCTAGTTGCTCTGGTGTCTTTTCATAACCCAAACATACATAACATAAGGTTTATTGGCTTCCAATAGGGTTGTCACCGCATCCCTTTAAAACCAAACACATATTAATTACACAAGTTCTGAGGCAAATTTATTGCAGATAAGGCACTGAGTGAGTTTAATTATCACCTTAATCAGCCACAGAACCTGTGTAATTAATATGTGTTCGGTTTTAAAAGGATGAGGTAGCAACACTAGCTTCCACCCAAGCAGGTCCTGCTGTGTGCATAATACAGTGGTAGTGACACAGTCGGGTTGCTTTACTAAAACTGGAGAGTGCAAACTCAGAGGCAGCTCTGCATAAAAACCAGTCATCTTAGAGGGGTTATTTTTGTCAAAGCTGCACCAGATTTTGCACTCTCCAGTTTTAGTAAATCAACCGCCGTGTATTATGTTTCTTTGAAGGTTAGAGTGTCTTCTATGAAGTGTTAGGGCATAAACAGGGGCATAGTCTACCTGGGTGTTATGTGTGCTTGAAACACAAGTCAGCAAATTGCCATTGACTCCAATGGAACAGTACAGCTGACAGTTCACAGGCTGAGTTCAAACCAGGGGCAGACTGACCATTTGGAAACTCGGGCACTGCCCAAGGGCCCGGGGTCAGTAGGGGGCCCCATGAGAGGCCCCTGGTACCTTTTTCATAGGCTTTTTTGAGTTTGGGCAAGGACACAGGGGCCCCATGATCCCCTATTGCCTGGGGCCCCATGAGTTGTCAGTCCACCCCTGGTTCGACCTGCTTTGCATTGCCCTGAATGTGTTTGAATGCAGCATTTCCTACTAAGGTACATTTAAACTGCAGGCCAAACAGGACAAAACACAGCTTTCTTGTTAAAACAGAACTACACTGCATCTGAGCACCACAAACTAAGAACACGATTTAATTCATTTTCAATTTTCTAAGCAAACGCACCCATATATCCATGTCTCTATGCTATATTCTGCTGAAAAATCAATTTGAAAAACACCCCCTAGCATTTCTGGCTGTGGCCATCTTCAGTATGGGCAGATGATTCATGTAGCAGTTGCTTCCTGCAATCCATCTGTCCTTAGCTCAGGCATACAGGCAGGAGGGTTTGCATAGCTGAGCAAACCCCTCCTGAACACTCCTAGGATATATGACATCCTTTGCCTAGGCCTGGAAACCAGGAAGTAACCGAAGAAACGTAAAAATGTTTGAAACAAAACAAATAAGATATACATTCTTATCCTTTTACTAATGCTAGCAGCATAAGGATTAAGCCTGGGTTCACACTGATACGGTCCGCACCTCAACAGAATCTAACCTCGTTCATGCGCACCTCTGCAGGTGTGTATGTTAAGTTAACTACACCCCAAAATCGGTCCGCAAAACGCAGTGCCATGTGCAGAATCTGATAGCATAGGTGTGAATACCCATGCGATTCAATTCTAGTGTGGACCCAAAAAAGGGTCCTGTACCTTTTTGGTGCGGATGAGGTGCAATTTGAGCCATACACAATTTGCATGTGATTTGCACAGGAATCCGATGCTGTTCCTGTGCGAATCAAATGCGATGTACCACACCGCATGAGTGTGAACCTAGCCTAAAACATAGTGTTGACTGGTAGAGTGAAGTGCAGCTACATTTGAATGGAAATGGCTGCATTTGGAAAGAATGTCCTTTAGCATGAGCCCTTACAAACTATATTGTTTGTATACAAGTAACCCAAATTATTTAATACTTAGAGAGGCCATTAACTTGTCTAATTTTGTTATAGTAGCCAAAAGTAGTTGCTGCTCTCTGAAATGTTTTATACATGCTGCATGAGCATTTAGAATTAAAAAGATGTAAATTAAAAGCATCCTAATTTTATACTATTCTTTATAAGTGACCCCGACTTTTCTTTTTGTACTACAGGTCTTTTGTGGAATTTATCTTCTACAGACCAACTAAAAGAGGAACTTGTTAGGGAAGCTCTCCCTGTCCTGAATGAATGTGTAGTGATTCCATTCTCTGGCTGGACAGAGAATTCAGTGCCTGGTCAAAAAAGTAACATGCACCCTGAAATATTTTTCAATGCCACTGGGTGTTTAAGGTAAAAATGTCAAAGAACAAGTCTTTTGCTGTTTACTGCATATTATTTCCTGTAATGTACACAATGCTGTCAAACTTTCCCTTTTGTTGTTTGTGCTGCAATGTAACTTCTGATCATCTTCAGGAATCTTAGTTCAGCAGAGGTTGGTCGTCAAACTATGCGTAACACTCCAGGCTTGGTGGACTCTTTGATGCATTACATTCAGAAACAAGTGACCAATAATAACCCAGATGATAAGGTAGGGGGTTGAATAAGCTCTGTTAAGTTAGCGCTAAACAATATTAAAGTGTTACTAAACCCACAACAGTAAAATCAGTCTGTATATGCAGTAAAGCATGCTTGTTATATTCATTGTGGAACCTAAGGGGTTATTCCTCCACATTGAGTAAAAAGGTTGTTAGATCCTGTCTTCTCTGATCTTCCCCTTCTTCTACTGCCCCCAATCTATATGCTAATAGTACAGAGTTCTTGGAGTCACTCTGAACATGCTCAGTTTAGTGTGGGAAGGTGCATGTGATCAGCAAAGGGCCAATCAGCACTGTCCAGACAGAGGGTTAGGGGTTATGCAGCCTCATAGGACAGCCAGAAGAAAATGAAGACTCATCCTATAAGCTTTCACCAGTGTTCAGCTAGACACAGATAGAAGTCACAAGACTACTATATACTGCTGATGAGAAAAGATATTTAGCAGTTTATATTTACTAAAATAATTGCATTTCCATGTCCTGTGCAGATGCCGAGTTTGTTGTGTATTGCTAGAGAGTTTTTTTTCTTTTCTTGGGATAGTGCATGTGATCAGCACAGAGCCAATAAGTGCTGCCCAGACAGAGAGTTGGGGATTATTCAGCCTCATAGGGCAACCAGGGGAGAATGAAAACTCCACCTACAAGTTTTAACCAATGCTCTGCTAGACACTGAAAGAAGTCACAAGACTGCTCTAACTGTTGATGAGAAAAGGTTATTAGCCGTTTATATTTACTAAAATAATTGCATTTCCATGTTCTGTGTACTGTGGGAAACCAGATATAGTGAATGCAGGGTCCTGGGTTTAATAACCCTTTATGTTTGTGTTATCTTTGCAAATACCCTAACTCTTTACTATTATGTTGCTTTTCTAGTCAGTGGAGAACTGTGCTTGTATTCTGCATAATCTCTCTTACCATTTGGATTCGGAGGTGCCCAATAAGTATTCCCAACTGAATGAGCAAATGTTGCGCAACCAACAAACAGACAAAACATCTACTGGCTGTTTCAGCAATAAGAGTGAGAAGATACAGGTAAAATATTCCCGTTTTACAGTATCCATATACTTCAAAGCAGAGATACATTCTACTAATGTTTTACAGAAACAACAACTTCTATCTAGACATGTGCATGCTGGAAATGGTCATTTCATTTCATTTCGGATACATTTGTTCATTGAAGAATTTTGCTTCGTCACATTCGTTATGTTGACCCAATTTATTTTTGGGATTTGTTTCGCATCTTCAGCATTCATTTCGTACATGCGTTGGTCTGGGTGGATTCAAAAGATTTAGCAGTTTTTCCTGAAGATTGCTTTATAGTCAATATATTATCGAATCAGACAGATTTGAATCGAAAGGATTTGATATTTTCGGAGACTAGTTCAACCCACCAAGGGAAATGGCATGAGCTGATTGCACAATATCGACTGGCGTCATGTGCATCCAAATTAACAAATGGAATGGAATTTAGATTCATTCTTTATCTGAATTTGAACTATCGATCGAATCTGAAAATTGAATTAATTTCCCCATGGCCCCGATATCGCATCATGTGACGTCACGTAAATGAAACAAAAGAAATGAATGCATTTGTTAATTTCGTTATAACTTTTTTCAGATTCATTGTCATTCATTACTATGTCCATGCAGAGATTTGTATACATCTGAATCTACAAAAAATACAATTTCGTCCGAAAAACTAATAGAAACAAAACACTTGTCTACTTCAAACTGTCATACTTGGTAGTGACGTAAAATTGGTAAATAAGTGTTTCATGATGTTTTATTGGTTATGCTGGAACCATACCGTAATCAGTTGTCATAACAAGTCCCATCTTTTTTTAATTTATGTAGCACCCACAAATTCCCAACTGTTTTACAAATTACATAGGTCATTTACAATACTCCCACTGTCTGAAGTCGAGTAGACCTAATGTAACATGGAGTATAGAGGCTTTCACACACCGTTGATGCACATGCATTGAAAAATCTAGAAATGTATGGTTCCATACTGTTGCAAATATGGCAGCAGTACAGAACAAGTAACATTTACCTTTTGACTTGCAATTAGATTTTACAGTATGTAACACTTTTGGATATAGATGCATTACAGGATTGACGGTATTCTGAGTATAGGGTGTATTTGCATCAGGCAAAGAAGAGCACAGAACATATATTGCTCATGTGTCTTCTGAGTTTACCATGCTCCTGATTGTATCGCTCCCCTGTTGTCACATTCTATAACTTAGTACTCTCTCTAGCTGCAGCCTCATAATATCGTTGGGAGGTCTATAATTTTCCTGCTGTATACTTACCCTTTTTAAATAAATATCTCCTAATGTTAAGAATATTGAAAATGATTCACGGCCTGTATTATGTAAATCAGTGTTTCTCAATCTTTTTTCTTATTATCTCTTTTATTATTAATTTTCCTTTATATAAAAAATTTGACAACATATATAACAAAAAACATAAATACATAAATATCAACATTATTATTCAAACACATCCCCTCTTCTTCCCCCCCAAAAAAAAATTTTAACAGGATTTTTGGTACTATTATCATCTTAACTAAATTTATTCATCCAATCCATGAAACCCAACCTCCTGATGATCTTCTTAACTCATCTTTAATTTCGTTTATTAATGGAATATAATTAGCTTGATACAAATCTTTTATTGTAGAAGTTAATTTTATTCCCAGATAACTTAATTCTCTTTCCCTCCAAATGAATGGGAAGTCTTCTTGTAGATTCTTCTTATCCTGTTTTGAAACATTAATATTTAATATCTCTGATTTTGTAGGATTTATTTTTAGGTTAGATAGTTCTCCATATTGTTTTTTTAACTTCATTAAGTTGGGTAATGTTATTCTAGGATTCTCTATATAAAATAGCATATCATCCGCATATGCTGCTACTTTATGTTCTACTCCTCCTATTTTAACTCCTGAGATATCTATATTCTTTCTTATTGATGCTAATAATGGTTCTAAGTACAAAGCAAACAATAATGGTGACAGAGGGCAACCCTGTCTAGTTCTATTGTACAAACCAAAGGATTCAGACAGAGTCCCATTAACTTTCACCGCCACAGAGGGACAACTATAAAGCCCCTTTATCCACTTCATCATCTTATCTCCGATTCCCAAAGCCTCCAGTGTGTTTATCATGAACCCCAATCTACTCTGTCGAAATCTTTTTCTGCCTCAATTGACAATATTATTGTTGGCTGTTTACTTCTTTTTACCTTTTGAACAGTGTTCTCAATCCATTATCTTTCCCTTCTCTTCCTGGTATAAACCCTACCTGATCTAAATGTATCCATTCCGGCATCAGCTCCTTCAACCTAGTAGCCAGAACTTTCGCATATAATTTAGTATCAGTATTTAACAATGATATGGGTCTATAACTAGCACACTGAGAGCCATCCTTTCCTTCCTTAAGAATAATAGTTATATGGGCATGTAATGATTCTCCTCTCATTCCCATTCCTTCTCCCAACGCATTCATATATCCACAGAGTTTGGGGATTAATATCTCTTTGAATTTTTTGTAATACTCCACCGTATACCCATCTGGGCCCGGGCTCTTTCCTCCCTTCGTACTTTTCAAATCCTCCCTAATTTCGTCCTGAGAAATATTCCATTCTAATTATATTAATTTTTCTTTTGCAGTCTTTGGTAGATCTGCTTCCACCAAACATTCTTGCCGTCTCCTATTCTTATCTTCCTCTATTACATTTTGTTTCATGGGGGTTCACATTATACAGCCCACTATAGAACCGTTGGAAACTTTCATCAATACCAGTGGTGGTATAGACTAGGTCTCCGTTCTCATCCTTTTATTTTTCTACATAGTTTTTTTACTTCTTTTCCTTCAGTCTCTTCATCATATATTTATCCGGTCTATTCCCCCACTGGTATCTTTCTCTTGAAACTCTATTAAAGATTTTCCTTGTTTCTTGCTCTTCTGATCTTTCAATTCATCTCTTTTAAGAATTATCTTCTCATATAAATCTAAATCCTGCTTTTTTTATGTGCTTGTTCTAATATATATATCTCTTCAGTTACCTCTTTTAACCTCTTTTCACGATCTCTCTTTTTTTTTTTCCTGCCGCAATCAAGATTCCTCTCATATATGCCTTATGTGTCCCCCATATCGTTGCCAATGTTACTTCCTCTGTTTCATTTATTTCAAAAAATTGTTCTAGCTCTTCCTTTAATCTTTTTTCTATATCTGGGTCATTTATATGAGTCTCATTTAACCTCCACATAGCCCTTCTATTTCCTTCTCTACCCATTCGTAATCTTACCTTAAGCGGGGCATGATCTGAAATAGATATAACCTCTATATCCGATTTAACTAATCTCACCCTTTTTTCATTCAAGGCACCCTTTAAAATTATGGATAGTCCTGAGGGACACTTTAAAATTATGGACAGTCTTGAGGCACCCCATTCTAAAATAGGGTGCCTCTAGACTGTCCATAATTTTAAAAGGGCACTCCATTCTAAAATACTTTTATATACTGCAGCAACATCCACACATGTAGGGCACCCAACATTAGAGGTGATTTATTCTTCCAAAGCAAATGCACTTTTGTACACTGGTACTGACTAGTATTCCAGTGTTTCTCTTTTCCTTCAGTTTTTCTCCATCACTGAGCGAATGTGACCCCAGCACTGATGGAAAGGGACAGGGGAGGATCAAACTAGGATGCTGTGCAGGCAGCTGACATCCTCCTTATCAAATGATGATGTCATTGGTTGTCAGGATACCAGCGGCTAGAAGGTCGTAATGGTGCACAATGAAACCCTATGGCTTTGTGTACCTAAAATGCAGGCTTGTCCCACCAGCTGGCTTGTATACAAGTTTTGGGCAATTTTTAGGCATTTTGCCAAGGCTCCCCTGAAGAAACCCCAAGGCACCCTGGTTGAGAAAGGCTGATGTAAATAACTACCAGCATATGTTCCTGACAAGAAATGTGAACATGAGGGAACTTCTAACTGACCCTTCTGTGCCTTGGGGCCACAGTGCTATTCAAACATATTTGTGGAAACATCTCACTTTTGAAAATTGCCAATATCTCATATGTTAGTATCACCTTTGATTTTGTGTTCTAGAGTATAACTTTGTTTAGAGGATATGCTTACCTCTGTCATTGGTTCATGGAGGGTTGGTGCAACTGTTTCATCTCTTAGTTGTAATTCTGCCTCCTGCTGAGAAGATTCTGCTATACTTTCTTTCTCAGTTTCTTTGGAGGGTTTCAAAACTACTTCATTAGTCAGTTCATGCCTTCCTAGCTGTTCAGGAGAAAGATTTGGATCGAGTATAGAATTCTTCAGCTTTGGGTCATAATAGGGGAACTATTCATTTTCCACTTTTTTGGAAGAGTTTAGGACAATCCACATAGTACTCATCGTATCTGAATATGTGCTCTCTGCATTATTGCTGTCTTCCACTCTTGGTCCTAGTGGTAATTATTTTTGGCATATCTGGCGTTATACCTTTTAAACGCAAATCATTGCCAGTTTGGAATGAATCACTCTTGCTGGTTTGTTGGCATTTTCAGGTTTTACCTTATAGATATGCTCTTATAATATCTGTTCCCTTACCTTGTACACTTTCTTTTCCCAGTGTGTTCATTTTCCTAGGCCTCCCTTTTCTGACATATTACTTACAAGAACTTTATCTCCAGACTGCAGTGCCACTCTTTTAACACACTAGTCATAGTACCTTTTTAAAAGAGTTTCTGGCCTTGGTGTTGGCTGGTCTCTGGCGACTGTTATTAAGGACATCTGAGGGTTTCTCTTTCACAGTTTGATCGATCTTGGCTGAAACTGCCTTTTCCTTGTCTTCCCTTTGCTGTTGAGGACAGATATGTGTAGGAGATGCAGCTATGATCTGGTGTTGCCACATAATGTTGTTGAGCCAGCTCTGTCTATAGACTGTGTGCCCCTTGTGACTTGCGAATCACATATGACTTATTACCATTTACTCTATATACCTTTCTTGGGTGAAAGTATAAGTTCACCTTTTGTAACATGTTACACCCATATAAGCATCCCCCCCAAGTCCCTGTTTTGACAGCGAGTAGGGGATCTTCTATAAATTGTAGTGCGTCTTGTGATCTGAAATACCAATTACCTAGCTACCAGCACCCCAACACACTTTCATACACTTGTGTATCAATTACAACAATACCCCCGCTCACTGCCACTATCTGTGAATTGGAAAACTACAAGTCCCTACAAGCCTTTGAGGCTGTCAGTTTCTAGTTCTAAATGACACTGGTGAGCACTGTGGTAGTTCATTGAGTCTCCCTGTCAGTGTGTATCTGCTTGCCCATATGAGGTATGAGCAGACAGATACACTGACAGGTCTGCAGGAGTGATCGCGAGTGAAGTGCTTTCAAGTTAAAAAAAAAATAAATGCACATTTTTTTACCTGCAAAAAGATGTGCATTTATTATTTTTTTTTTTAAAAGGTGAACTTATTCTTGAGCAGATTCCCTTTTTGGTCCCCCCACAGGTGAGCCAACCATATGCCCCTGAGATGCAACTTTGGGGTTTTTCTTTGGTAGGAGTCTATACACCTATCTATTATTATTGTTTTGGCATTTGCTATGTTATGGTTCTTTCTGCTTGGCACACTGACCTGGTGTATGAAGTATATGTAAACACTCACCATATAAAACAACCCATTCAGTTTAACCACTTTACAACCATGCTATAACCAAATGATGGCTATAGTGCAGTTGTCCAGTTCTGGGAGGGCTTCATATGATCCTCCCAGAATGCACCTCCCAGAGTTCACCTGGCACTGTCAGTGATCTCTGTGTCCTGCGGACACAGCTGATCACATAACATGGTAAAAGGACAATCACAGCAGCCTTTTACCACATGGTAAAAGCTGTGTCAGCTGTGGCCAGCTGTGTCCAGCTGTGTCCAATGACACAGCAGATCACAAAGTAAATACAGTTGCCGATTATCAGCAGCACAAAGTAATGCCGATAACCGGCAGATGTCACATAGAACATCTGCACTGATCATCAGGGCACTGATCATCAGTGACCTGATGATCAGTGCCGCCCATCAGTGCCCAGCAGTCCCGCTCACCAATGCCCAGCAGTTCCACTCACCAGTGCCCATGAGTGCCACCCACCAGTGTCCTTCAGTGCCACCCATCAGTGCTGCCCAGCAGTTGCGCTTATCAGTTCCCAGCAGTGCCACCAGTCAGTTCTGTCAATCAGTGCCACCAGTCAGGGCCACCCATCAGTGCCCATAAGTGCTGCCTATCAGTGCCACCTGTCAATGTCCATCAGTGACGCCTATCAGTGCCCATCATTGCTGAATATCAGTGCAGCATCATCAGTGCCTCCTCCTCAATGCCCACCAGTGCCGCCTCATCAGTGCCACCTTATCAGTGCAGCCTATCAGTGCCCATCAGTGCTGCCTACCAGTGCAACCTCATCAACGCACATCAGTGAAGGAGAAAAATTACCTGTTTGCAAAATTTTATAACAGAAACAAAGAAAAACTTTTTTTTTCAAATGTTTTGCTCTTTTTTTGTTTATAGTGCAAAAAATAAAACACCCAGTGGCGAGTAAATACCAAAAAAAAGAAAGCTCTATTTGTGTGAAAAAAATTATTAAATATTTCATATGGGTACAACATTGCATGAACACGCAATTGTCATTCAAAGCGCAACAGCAATGAAAGGTGTATAGATATAAAAATATTATTAAAAAGAAAAAAACTTGTATTCCCTGTTTTATAAGTGATCACACATCCTATACGCTCCCTATGCAGCTGAGAACAGAGAGCTGAGGGAGGAGAAACAGCTGTAGACTGAACAACCCAGTAAATGTCTGTGCAGGTGTGGGGGGGCATGTGAGCAGAAGTCTGATCTTTGGAAGAGAGCACACTGAGTTCCTAGCACAGCTAGAGAATTGACCATTCTGTGCTTTCAAGCCTAGTGTGGTCAGTTTTTAAAAGGTAGGCAGAAGGACTGGCAGGAACACCAGGGATTTCAGACAAAGGAAGCTATACAAAGAGAACAGGATATTTTTTCATACAACGCATACTTTTTATTGCTGTCTGCGACCCCATTAGGGAGAGTCACCTTTTCTATTTGTCCTTTCGATTATCATTGAAAGTGAAAGTAAAGGAAATTTGGTGAAGTCGTTGCTATATCTTTGGACAGGTCTATTTTGTCTTGTTAGTGACTAGCCACTCTGGTATCCATCTGTCAAACCTTCAAATTGATAACACCCCTCTCCTAACAGCTCAAGTTCCAAACCTTTTTAAGAATACTTGTCGATTTCTAATCTGATTCTTCCTTGCAAATGTTTGAGCCAAAGATACCTCTAAAAATAATTGTGAAAAAGTAAAATATCCCCACCACATATGACATGTTCTAACAAGGTATTAGACAATTGTGATATGCATGTACATTGAATTATAAGCAATACAAAGAGAACATGATACTTTTTCATACAAGTACATGGTACATCATGCACATCTTAGGAATATGAAATGTTGAGTTCACATACTCTTCAAATGATCTTTAAAAAATATGAAATATTCCTTTTCATAATACCAAATTCTTCTATGGGGGTAGAACTTACATTTAGCACATAATAACAATTACATTGTGTTTTCCATAGAATAATAACTTTGAGCTGCCACTTCCAGAAGAAGATGTTAATCCTAAAGGGTCTGCTCTGCTGTCTCACTCCAGCGCTATAAAGACATACCTGTCTCTTCTGGGACAGAGTAAGAAGGACTCTATATTGGAAGCAAGTGCTGGAGCTCTTCAGAACCTGACTGCAAGCAAGGGGTCGGTGAGTTACTGAAATGCAAAGGAAGTTAAAGCAATATAAAGACCAAACACAAACATTTATTATATTGCAGCTTACTAATGTGATGGTTGTATTAGTTCTCTTTTTTTAGGCTTTCTTCCTTATATTTTCACCCCAGAATCCTGCCAGTAAGCCAGATGTTTTTAACAGAACAAGCTGTCTTGAAGATGTAGCAGTTAGAAGGTTGAGACAAACCATATGCTGCTGACAGACATGCTTACAATGGTCCACTTTTATTCATTTATGTAAAACCTTTATCTCAAAAGGAACAAAACTGTTGCTATAACTGCTTATGAAGTGCTGGAGTTCAGCTTCAATTAGATAGTGTACTTAAATCTAACACTCCCTTCCTCCCAGACTGACAATTCTACTGTCCACGGGTGCCTCTGTTGCGCCTTCATCCAGAGTGTAGACACCCTAATAGAGGAAGTGTGTTACTGGCCAGGACCCAAGATGAAAACAGGAAAAATAGCCTAAAAAGGAAAACTATATGCAACCACCACATCTAATGATTAGTAAGCTGCAATATATTACATTTTTGGTTTGGGGTTTAGTACTGTTTCAAGTACTGTGTCAGCAGCTGCAGTGTTAAGCCCAAAGCTGTTGATGGCAACTCTTGGATAAGGTGCCAGTGTTACCTAACCCATTTATTAACAGTTTTCTGGACACTAACGGTGTTTATCTTTACCCTGGCCTTGCATTTCCTCCCAACTCCAACATACATTAATTGATCTTTCAGTGCTCACTGGCTTTCAAGTATGTGTCTGATTTAATCTAAATGTAATTACTGCATGATGAAAACTCATTAGTTTTTTCCTAATTACTGTGTTTTTTGTAAACTGTAAATGAGAAGGGGAAATTACAGTCTGTTTACATCTCTGCTGAATATGCAGTACAGATCTGCCAGTCTAAGCACAATACCAACACACATCTGTTTCAATGGCGAATGACTCAGTGCTATGCTATGTGTAAGATACAGAGTTTGAGAAAAATCTTTTCTTTCTTATGGTTATGAGTAACCTTGCAATCTGTCTGATTTTTATGCCAAACAGAACATTGCCCAGGCCTTATGTGTAAAGACTGTGAATGGCCCAGTAAAATGTCAGAGAGCCTTCACAACAGTAATCTTGTAAAAACCTTTCTTAAGATTTATTTTTATTTCCAGATGTCTAATGGGATGAGTCAGATTATTGGTTTGAAAGAAAATGGACTCCCACAAATTTCACGATTGCTTCAGTCTGGAAATTCGGATGTAGTAAAAACAGGAGCATCTCTGCTAAGCAACATGTCTCGTCACCCTTCTCTGCACAGAAGCATGGGTAAGCAACACAACTATGTTTACCTCAGTCCTCTAACACTCATTCTTTTATGAAGCTCCTTCATTTTGCCACTTTACATCTTATATCAGGTACCCAGGTGATTCCAGATGTTTCTCGCCTCCTGTCCCAAACCTCTACAAGTGCAACAAACTCAGAAGATATCTTGTCCTCAGCCTGTTACACCATGAGAAATCTTGTTATGTCCCAGCCTCAACTAGCAAAGCAAAACCTTTCTACCAACCTAGTGGGAAATTTGGTCAATATGTGTAAGAGTGGGTAAGGAATATATGTCTGAAGTATTTAGTAGCTTCTTAGCTTTCTTAGCCTTCCTATCCTTCAAAAGTGTCTTTTTACCTCATTTAATTTTTTGGCTTGTCAATTGATGGACTGTGCAACATTTTCTAAATTGATATATATATATATATATATATATATATATATATTTATTAGTAGCCGTACAGCCACCATTTCCATACAGATCCATTGTGTCACAGTTGTGTAAATATGTATATATATATATACATATTTACACAACTGTGACACAATGGATCTGTATGGAAATGGTGGCTGTACGGCTACTAATAAAGCTGTCAATAGGCCATCTGTGTTCACAGGTGAATGAATATAAATATTAAAAGAAACACAGACACTCACAGGACTTGCCATGTGTTTTGTGGGTCTCAATAAATGACAACTTGAGTCCCATTTGTCTGTTTGCTACAAGGTCTATTCTTTTTGAGCTGCACATAGGGTTATTGCTTAGCCCAAAAGCACGATTTGTTTTTCTCTTTTAGCCTATCCATAGCAGTTACTGATAGAGTAGCTAATCTTTCAAGAAGCTCAGTATTTCAAAGAATACATGAATCATTAACTCTGGTTTCTAAGATCTTATTATTATTAATAATTTTTTTTTCTATAGAAAAGAAGTCAGGGGGACTTTATAAAAAAATCTTTTGACACTGTGGTACAGTCCAAGAAAGCATTTTTTGAGACGGATTCGTAGAGTGTATTATCCCATTTGTAAATCATTTACACATTTTGGTTGAGACTATAGACTATTCACTTAAGCAAAGTGGATAAGCTGTGTTTACTTTGAATACCCAATCACATGCAAGAGAAATGTAAAAAAAACAGGATTTTTTGCTTGAAGCTGATTGTGCGAATAAGTGAATGCAACCTACCAATAGGCTCTGAACAGTCCATAAGCATTCCAAAGATATAAAGATTGTTTCATAACCAGATCACATTTTAATGGGTGACTATAATACAAGGGATCAATGTGAATTATATCTTTTAAGTTTATGGTTTTAAACTAGTTTATATATTTGTACAGTTTATATAAACTTAACTTTAAAAATGAATATTTAATACAGAGTTCATCCATGACACTGTGGTCACTGAACATTATGGGTTATCTAAAAGAAAGCTGTTTGATTTCATACCCTATCTCTTTAACTGAATTTCTTTTAATAGCAGACAGAAAGGGGGAGGGGGCATGAGTCACTCCTGTGGCTTATTTAGTCATGTGTGTTATATGAACCTCAACTATTGAGCTCAGTAGACAACATGTGTTTTAAGTACACATAAGAAAAAAAGGCTTATCACATTCCTGCATGTTTTACAGAGCTTCACCCAAAGCTGCCGAAGCTGCCCGTCTTTTCCTGACAGATATGTGGTCCCAAAAAGAGTTGCAGGGAATACTTAAACAGGTGAAGGAATTTTCTACAGTCCCATGCTTACCATAGATAAAACAGATGTGATTCAGTAATTTTCTCTTCTTCAGTTAGTTCTTGATAAACCACAAACAGCAAGCTATCTAGCTGTTTACCTGTGTTTCATTTGCATGCTATAATGCCCAAATGTTTTAATTGTACTGTCAGTTTTGTTTAAAGTATCATGTACCCAATGTAATACACTGTTTGGCTTATTTCGGAAATTAATGAGCAGTTTGCAAAGTTCATTAACCTAGGGCAATAAGTCAGTAATCACCTCTGTTATAGCTTGGTGAATGGCTAAACCTTTTTAGAAGGTATTGGCTTGTTAAAGAACTCTGCTTCTGCCAGGTTTGATGTCTCCATTTTACCATAAAATAACAAACTTTTTTTCTCAAAACAGCAAGGACTGGATAAGAGTTTCATGGGATCACTAGCAAGTTCTGCTCTTCGAAACACAGTTTCACGAATTTTTTAATTCATATTCTAAGGACATCCTATCTATGAGGTAAAGAAACAGCTTTCAAAATGTACCCTGTAAGGAGAGTTTGTTGACTAACATCCTCCAGTAATTTCTTACCCTTTATGTTACTGCCTTTGTGCATATCTGAGCATTATCCATTATGCTTTACTGTAAGTATAACATTTAATGAAGAAATGACAGATACAGATAAAAATATATGAAAATAGTACAAGAAAACTGAACTAAAAATGCTGTTTCTTCCACGGGTCTCTCCATTTTATATGGCATGGCACCGATGACAAGATCAGGTGAATGCATAATGATGCTCTAAGACTAGACTGTTATTCCAAGTTATACAGTCAGGTCCATAAATATTGGGACATCGACACAATTCTAACATTTTTGGCTCTGTACGCCACCACATTGGATTTGAAATGAAATGAAAAAGATGTGCTGTGCAGACTGTCAGCTTTAATTTGAGGGTATTTACATCCAAATCAGGTGAACGGTGTAGGAATTACAACAGTTTGCATATGTGCCTCCCACTTGTTAAGGGACCAAAAGTAACGGGACAGAATAATAATCATAAATCAAACTTTCACTTTTTAATACTTGGTTGCAAATCCTTTGCAGTCAATTACAGCCTTAAGTCTGGAACGCATAGACATCACCAGACGCTGGGTTTCATCCCTGGTGATGCTCTGCCAGGCCTCTACTGCAACTGTCTTCAGTTCCTGCTTGTTCTTGGGGCATTTTCCCTTCAGTTTTGTCTTCAGCAAATGAAATGCATGCTCAATCGGATTCAGGTCAGGTGATTGGCTTGGCCATTGCATAACATTCCACTTCTTTCCCTTAAAAAACTCTTTGGTTGCTTTTGCAGTATGCTTTGGGTCATTGTCCTGCAACATTAATGGAATGTACCAACTGACAATGGATTAATCCACTGTGTTAAAAAAAAAAAACCTAGATACCACTGTGTGACAGCTCACACTCAACTATGCACAGCTGTTTGTGCCTTGTCTTCATCACTCTTTTTGCCTATTTTAGCTGATAATTCATTGGGTTCAATTCACTAACAGATAAATACCGCATTAATTTTTGAGTTAAAATAACTCATGTGGTATTTACCTCAAAATTAGTCAATTCACTAAAGAAACATGCATTATTTACCAAATGCATTAACATTTTGTGTTATTCTTGGTGTTGTTTTTTCACTTTTTTTTTACATGCTAATACTGCACCAGAGGAAGAAATAAATGGACACAGAAATACTATGAAACCGTGAAAACATCCTAGTGTGCTTTCATTCACAAAAAAGTCTCCCTCTGGTGAAACGTTACAATTTATCTTCCTTCCTGAGCTCAGGGCATAACATTTCCACACTGATACTTTGTGTACTTTTAATTTGCTAGTCAATTCAGAGTTCCCCTCATTGTTATTTTGTACTTTGTTTCATATACCAACTGCCTACTGGCAGGTGATCAATAACGAATGTTTGTGCTCTTTAGTGAATTGACTTTAACGAATTATCTCTTTTTTGTGGTATTTATCTCACATTTTTAACAAATGTCCGGTATTTCCCTCACATTCGATAATTTTCTTTGATGAGTTGACTCTTTTATCTGATGCAATATTTCTGAAAAATGGGTCATGTGACCTTCATATCACATGCAAAATTCTTTAGTGAATTATCCTTTAGTGAATTGACCTTATAGTGAGAAATAATGTTCTTCCAAGCTACACAAGCTTTTCAATGGCTAGATATGCCTCTGCAATAAAATGGTATAAAAAACCTTAAATGTTCTAACAATGAAGGAGATTTTTTTTTTTTATTAAAGCTAGAGCACAGTGAATCTTGTGCAGCTGTACATAGTAACCAATCAGCTTCTAACTTCAGCTTGTTCAATTAAGCTTTGACAATATAACCAACAAGCTGATTGGTTACTATGCACAGTTGCACTGGATTCTGTGGGCACCAGTTTTAGTAAATCTCCCCCACTGTATTTAAACTATTTAAATAAAAATGTTTTTGATAGCAGTAGGTTTTACTAATGACGTGATTCCAGTGCCTATGAAAATGATTCACATATATGAATATACAGACAGATATAGATAAATATAGATATGTTTATATAGACCAGTGCCGGGCAACTTAACTTGTTTTTCCCTCAACAAATGTTTCTTAAATTTGTGTTGTTCAGTACAGTAAAACCTACAGTATAACTTACCATGTGTTACAACAATGCATGGTAACCAATGCATTCATTTTGAATGACACTCCTACTCATTGTTGCAGTAGCGGGCAATGCATCTATGCTGCAGCTCAGTACAATGCACATGCTTTGTATTGTGGTGTGCTGCATAAAAAGTTGGACTTTTAATCTATCCGGGTGCTCTAAAATCTGTTAAATTCTAAATGACATTGCACTTGCTTATGAAGTAAATACAACTTTCACCCAAAATAGCCAACAAATTGGTGTAAGCCAAGGATAAATTGGTAGAGGGTTTTTTATATTAATTTATTAAATGTATCAATATGCTTTTTTTTGTAAATTATTTCTTCTTGACAACTGGCAGTACCAGGTGTAAAGCCCACTGAAGAGACTATAACTATAGTGTGCAGAGGTTTGGATCACAGTGGGCCGAATGCAGCCCCGAGATGCTTGTTGGGCACCAAGGTTTTGCACTGAGAGTAAACATTTTACTAAAGCAAAAATAAACTTTCCTTTTTATTGCAATCTCTATATTTAGATGAAAATGTGCATGCACTGAAACCTGCAAATATATCATTCTATGCTTTTTCCAACAGTTAAAAGTATCCTTTGTAGATTCCTACCGTACATTGGCAGCTGAATTCCCTTGACTCAGTATGGCTTTAAAACGTTTGAAGATTTTTTCTCAAAATATCCATGGTTTTAATTCTCCGACCGAGAGTTCTAAAGTGTTCCATCATCTTAAGTCCCAAGACGTGGACGTAGTCTGCCTACAGGAGACAAGATTTTCTCAATCCTCCGCACCGCGCTACCTCTCCCACTATTATCCGACCTTTTTCTCTGCCTCGGCCCTTGAGAAGCATAGGGGCGTGGTGATCGCTTTAAGACGCAATCTGCTGTTTACCTGTAACCTGGAAATAGCTGACCCCACCAGTAGGTATTTGCTCCTCTGGGGTACCCTTTGGGATCAGGATGTGACACTGGTGGGTTATTACGCGCCAAATAGATTTCAACACAAATTTTTTTCTCACTTGCTGAAGGTGATTTCGCACCACCAACGTGGTATCCTCTTATCGCTGGGTCATTCGAATGTTGCTCTTAATTCCTCTGTCAATCACCATTACCCGAAGGGAGCGACACCTAGCCACGACCTTTCTCAGGAATCTAAATTGTGTGCTACGCTGCAAGCTTATGGTTTGGTTGATGTCTGGCGGAAAATGCATCCTACGTCATGGGAATACACTTTTTATTCGGCCCCACACTTGAGCTTTTGTAGAATAGATCACGGTTTCATTTGCTTCCAACATTTATCTTCAATTCAAAAGATTGTCATCTCGACCTCACACTGGTCTGATCATGACCCAATGTGACATGACACATTTCACTGTGTCTTTCTGGTATGGCTCGGCCCTCTTTTCTGTGGAGACTCAATGAATCCCTGCTCACCACTCAGGCTTCTTGCTCCCAGGTTCTTTCGCACATTCAATCCTATTTCTCAGACAATGTGGGTTCTGTATCCTCGGCCGTTTCTCTGTGGGAGGCTCACAAAGACACCATTAGGGGTCATTTGATTCAAATTGCCTCGTCCAGGAAACGGGCCAGAGAGAAGAGGATGTTGGAATTGACCTCGAGATTGGCCAAGGTGGACGCTACTTGGAAATTCTGCCCGACTACAACCAATAGGAAAGCTTGATATGTGGTGGCTGCTGAACTTGATCTTCTCTCCACAACACGAGCTGAGAAGGCCTTACGTTGGGCCGGACATAGGTTTTATACAAGTGCCAAAAAACCGGGGTGGGTGGTGGCCTTACCTCGGACCCTGTGAAGATTACTCATAGATTTGCTGATTTTTTTTTCCTCTCTTTACCAAAAACCGAACACCTTCGTCGCTGAACATGCTGATAGCTTTTTTGCTGAGCTACACCTACCCTCTTTATCCGATACAGCCCGAGATGCCCTGAATGCGGATATTTCTGAATCTGAACTCTACCAAGCCATCAAATCTTTGAAGGCCTCCAAGGCTCCAGGCCCAACTGGGTTTTCTGGGCTCTATTATAAAAAATTTGCCACCGTTCTGGTTCCTCATTTGACGGCCTTTTTCAATTCTTTTAAACAGGGTTCCCAGGTTTCTTTGGAGTCTCTTCAGGTGCATATTACTATGATCCCTAAGAAAGCTGAAGATGCTTTTGAACTGCAAGCTTTCAGACGGATATCGCTGCTAAACGTGGACTTGAAGATTCTGGGAAAGATTCTGAGCACCCGAATTAATAAGTATCTACTCTCACTTATTCATCAAGATCAGGTTGGCTTCATTCTGGGGCGACAAGCTGCTGATAACATCCATAAAGTCATCCATCTCATTCATATTTTACATCGCCGCAGGTTACCAGGGTTCCTTTTATCCCTAGACATTTATAAAGCGTTCAATTCACTTTCTTGGGAATACTTGGCATATATGCTGTCTAGATGGGGGTTTGGTGACGCATTTCTGGCTTGGATCTCGGCTTTATAATTGTCTCCCTCGGCCTCTGTTAAATATGCAGATATTTTTTCCTCAGCCTTCCCTATTTTCAGGGGCACGAGACAGGGATGCCCATTATCACCTGCTCTTTTTGTTCTCGCTCTTGAACCTTTAGCTACAGCCATTCAAAATCACCTGGATATTTCTGTGTCCCCTATGCCAGCACTCAGTACAAGGCCAACATTTATGTGGATGATGCCCTTTTGGTTTTAACCAATCCTCTCATCACTCTCCCCAATTTCCAGGTCATATTGGACCATTTTTCGACTATATCTGGTCTTTGCATCAATTTTTCTAAAACCACAGCATTGAATATTACGCTCCCTGCCGACCTGGTTGAACAGTTCCAGACACAGTTTCCCTACCATTGGGCATCCCATTCTCTAGCTTATCTTGGCGTTACAGTTACTTCCTCCTACTCTGCCTTATTTTCAGCTAATTATTATCCCTTATTGCGCTCTGTTACTTCCCTGCTTCATTCTTGGCAGTTTCCTTCTGTATCATGGATTAGCTAGATACATGCTGCTAAGATGACTATCTTGCCGAAGATCCTGTACTTTTTCCGTACTCTCCCTATTCATGTCCCTGCGTCTTTTCTTCGAGTACTACAGAACCGGATTCTCAGTTTTATTTGGGCTCATAAACGTCCCTAGAGCCATTCTGTATACTCATAGACTACAGGGAGGTTTGGGAGTTCCACACGTTTCTAGATACTATTTTGAGGCTCAGATTTCCCAGTTGTCTATGCTTCATGCCACGACAGATATCCCGTTATGGGTACTCTTAGAATTACCCAACTGTGCTCCGCTTTCCTTAACTACATTGCTTTGGCTCCCGCCTAAGTTGCGCCCTCCGGATTTGAGCCCTATCATGCTTCACAGTTTAAGAACCTGGGATTCTGTAAAATATTCGGGTAATTTGATTTAGTCATTCCTACCTCTTTTGCCGATTACGCATAATCCTTTATTTCCACCAGGCCTAGAACATCCCCCTTCTTTCTTTTGGTGGACCTACCATGGCTTTGTTATTGTACATGATTTTCTGAGAGCTCGCACGCTTCCATCTTGGGAGTCTCTTTGAGAATCAAGGGGGTCCCGCCACGGGAATATTATCGGTATTTGCAATTGTGCCACTGGGTCCTATCCCTCTGTTGTACCTCTACATATCCTTACCACAAAACGCCCTTTGAACATGCTTGTCAGCATTCCCCAGGGTCCCCTGGTCTCATTTCTGTCATTTATGCCTCCCTTAACAGTAGGTCTTCCTCATATCACCCCTGTCTTTTGTCTCTCAATGGGAGCGAGATCTGGGTGTTTCGATTGCGGCGGAGGATTGGCGTAGGGCCTGGGGGATGGTGGCGAAATGTTCATTCAATACAGTCATTCTTGAGGCAGCCTACAAAGTTCTACTGCGGTGGTACTGGGTCCCGGGTCGGACTGCTCACTTTAATCCGACTGGCGGAGATAGGTGTTTCCGGAACTGTGGTCTACGCAGGGACGTCTTGCACATTTGGTGGTCGTGCCTGCGATTGATAGGCTTCTGGTCTAGGGTTTTTGGTTTGCTACAAACGCTATTTCATATTATGGTCCGTAGGGATGCAAAGGTGGCCCTCCTGCATTGCCAAATTTTGGGTCTGTCTAGGTCTCAACAGAAATTGGCATCCTACCTATTCATTTCGGCCAAACGTGCTATAGCTAAAGCTTGGAGAACCCCTTCGGTAGCCTTCCAGGGGGTGAGGACCCGGATGAATGTTGTTCAATGAACAGATGTCTAGCGTTCTTCATGATTCTCATCCAAGATTCCTTAAGGTTTGGGAACCTTGGATACGTTATTCCTTACCATCCCTGCCTACTACTAATAATGGCCTCATATAGTCGCTGCCTGCGATAGCCCCGGATCCGTGATCCCTCTCGTTTCCCTTCTTTCATGGTTTCTTTCTGATTCCCTTTTATTTTATTTTATTTTTCTTTTTTTCTGTTCTCTTTTTTTTCCGATATTATGTTGAATTACTGCTGCTATTTGGCTTGGTTTTTTGCCGTCCCTTCTTGATGTCATTGGACATTTCGTTATTTGACTAATACAAGTCAGCAGGATGTCTCTGTTTATTTGTTATTGTTCTGCTCTGCCCCTGCGAGGGTATATTTTGAGCTTGTTATATTCCTAAAAACAAAACTTTCCTAATAAAAATATTGAAACTGAAAAGTATCCTGTGTAGGAGGACTAAGTAATCTCTATGACCTCTGGGTTAAGCTTCACTGGCAGGAAGTCCCTAAAAATCAACAGAGCTTTTCCCCACCTCTTCCTCAGTATGTCAGAGTCTTCTGACATGTTAAGAATGGAGTGTACTTTGCTGTGCAGTCTATTTGTGTCTCATCCCACTCCATCCACGCAGCCTCTGAGCCCCTCCTTGTTTTTACAAAGCTCACAAGTAGGGATTTGGTCCCGGTTCACACAGGTCTTAATCAAACTTTGCTTGTTCAGGCATCCGTCTGAAAGCAGGACTTTTAGTCTAATCAGCTGGAGCAGACCAGCATATATAATAGCATTTTATATGCCAGCTTCCTTCTGCTGTCAATGGTTGTTAACCTCCCTAGCAGTCATATTATGTCAGTATTTCTGTGCTCAAAGCGGTCAATTTTTTTGCAGAAAAATATGTATTTTTTTTTATTGTAGGCCTGTAATTTTTAGGAATAACTCACTGAAATCTGTCCAAACAAGAGTTTAGTAAACATCCCGGGTATGTTAAAATTTGAAACACAAAATCATAAATTAGAATTTAATAAATAATCATAAAAATAATAATATAATAATAAGAAATTTAAATAAATAAAATCAAACCAAAAATACTGAAATTTGAAATATAGCTCCATGTTTGCACATAACGGAGCAATGTCGCAAAATCATTTTCAGTGTCTGATGACAAATTTCCCCACGAATCATTATCACTCAATTCTGCAAGTAGTTCTAATTTACTATCGCTGTTCTCTAGCTGGTCTAAAACCGTTTTTGACCTAAAGGGACGCTTTTTGGACGCCATGGTCATTTCTCAGTTTCCAGGCAGAAAGAAAGGTAAAAATGCAGGCAGGGCACAGGACAAAGCAGTAGGGACAAAATGTATGTGAAATGCTTTGATACAGTAATGTTTTACTATGTGATTTTAGTGTAGTGAATGTCACTTTTTCACATTTTTAAATTTCCCGCCGTTCCATCCCCCGTACGTTCCGTCGTCGCAGGGAATGGAACCGGAGGACATTGCCGGGGACACTTCAGGAGGGACATCGCGGGAACGCAGGACAAGGTAAGTGAAGAAGAGATCCCGGAGCAGCGCTGCAGGGTATTCCCGAATGTAGCTCGGGGTTACCGCTTGAGGTGCTAAAACTTTACCCCGAGTCACATTTCGGAATACCTCCAGGGAGGTTAAGGAAGCAGCAGATGCCGGCACCAACAGTTTCCTTAGCAACACTGAAAATTCCTGGGCATGTGAACAAAGGGGCAGGGATAGTGGCTGACATGATTCCCAGTCAGTGATTTCAGCCACCATACTTGCAACTTTGTTACATTCCAGGTGACAGTTCAGGGAGCAATCATTAAGCCTGGGTTTACACTTCTGCGGTGCTGAACATCGCATGTGATTCGCACAGGAACTGCACGGCATTCCTGTGCAAATGACATGCAAATTTTGGGCATTTCATTTTGAACCATATAAGGCTCAAATCGCACCGCATCCGCACCAAAAAACTGCAGGACCCTTTTTTGTCTGCACTAGAATCAGATCACATGGGTATTCACACCTATGCGATCTGATTCTGCACATTACACCTGCAGCGGTTTGCATGAACAGGGTGCAATTATGAAGCAGTGCAGAATTCGCACAAAAACTGGTGCAAATTCCTCACCACATCAGTGTGAACCCAGGCTAAGTGATCGGATGGGATGTGTCAAGCCATTGGCAGGCTTTTTTCTTTCAGCAATAGATCAAATGTTGTTATTTGTGATTGACAAATCACTGGACAATGTAATCAAAGTTTTATTTACATTATGGGACATTTTTGGGGATTTTGATCTTACATTTTTTTACTAAGACTTATTAGAAATGTTGGTGCTTTTATTTCACTCCCCTCCTTTTCCAGGCCTGACAGGTTATTGTATATGCTCAGATAGGGGTGTGCTATGGATTTTGATGGGCCTCATGATTTTTGTTTTCCTTGTTTTTCTTTTGGGGTTCCCCTTTAAAATTCACATCAGACCTGAAGGGCACCCCCTACACACACAAAACAAAATAGCATGGGGTCCTCTTGACATTTATTCGAGACCCTTAGGAAAAGGGTCTGGTATATATTATTAGGAGGAACACCATGCCTATTTTTTTTTTCATGGGGTCTCTTAAGGTTGTTTTAAATGCAGAAGGTTTGTTGCCTTCATGCATTCTATGAGCCCGATCTCAATCCAGCGATTTGCACAATAGCTACAGCTCTCACGGGTCTCTCTCATTGGCTGAGACACATCAGCGGGAGCCATTGGCTCCCCCTACTGTCAATCATAGCCAGTGAGGAGGTAGCGAGGGGGGGGGGGTGAGCTTATATACGCACAAGGGTGGATTGGGAGCAAGTACACACGAGTGCCCTTAGAGCAAGCAGCTTGCTCTGGGGGCACTCAGCAGGGAGGATGAGACAGAAGCGGGGACCCCAGAAGAGGAGGATTGGGACTGCTCTGTGCTAAACCATTGCACAGAGCAGGTAAGTATGACGTATTTATTATTTTTCTTTCCCAAAAATGTTTATTGAAAGTTTACGTACAATACAAAAAAATTAAAACAATATAAAGGCCTTCAGCCTGCAAGTGGCCCAGTTTGAGGTTTCCAACCATAAAAGGAGGGACGGTATCGCCCAACAGGCAGTATACAGTGGGAAGATAGAAACTAAAAACAACAATCAGCCTAAAAACCAACCAGGTGGTGATCATAAAGTACTAAGGAAGATTATCAACAGCTATGCGAATATATCATTAGTGAGGTTGCCATAGGGCGATGGGCATGAACAGCTTAGCTTACCCCTCGTAGAGAGGAGCACATCCTCCCCTGGCATACAATCATCGCTGTTCTCTAGCTGGTCTAAAACCGTTTTTGACCTAAAGGGACTCTTTTTGGACGCCATGGACATTTCTCAGTTTTCACGCAGAAAGAAAGGTAAAAATGCAGGCAGGGCACAGAACAAAGCAGTAGGGACAAAATGTATGTGAAATGCTTTGATACAGTAATGTTTTACTATGTGATTTTAGTGTATTTAGTGACATACAATCAATGTCAAATGAGTTTATAAAGTTGAACCGAACCAAGGGGGAAAACAAAACTCCCAAAGCAAAACAATCTAAATACTGCGAACTGGGCCTCTGATAGAAGCCATGCTTCCAGAAGGAAAGGGGGAGAGGGAAATACGAAGGATTGAAGGGAAAAAGAAAAGAGAAGGAAGAAAAATAAAGAAAAAGAAAAGCAAAGTCAAGAGGTAGGTAGTCCGCCCCTCAGGTCGGACTAATTACCTCATGCAGGAGTTTGTAAGTATTGTATCCAAGGATTGCAGACCCTCTCAAATCTTGTAGTAGTGTCAGGAAACATACTGACTAGCTTCTCATTAATCATTATCCAGCTAAGCTAAGCTTCATCACTGCCAACTCGCCCACCAGCTTCTTCCAAGCGTTAGCTTGTTATTGCTATTTTAGCCGCCAGAAACATAAAGTGAATTAGGGTCTGCATCTGTCGAGGAATGCCCTCTACCAGTTAATTAAATAGGGACGTTTGTAATTTTTAAAAAAAATCTGAACCTTTAGTATTGCTTTAACAGCTATACCAGACCCTCATCTTGGGGTTTTGTTTTTTTTTGCTTTAGTACATGTTCCCGGGGGCAATGTCCAGCCCCCCATGCCATTTTTCTTTGCCTATCAGCCAAGAAAATGGCCAGTAATGTTTAACATTCAGCCCCCATTAATTTCAAAAGGATTCATAATCAGCACTCAAATGTTAGTAATTTTTACCGAACCTGCCTCAAACCAAATCCAGGTACCATTGTTTCATCCCTTGTATCTCTACTGACTTCAGTGGGATTCATATTCGGCACCTGAACTTTAGTAATATTTTAGTGCTGGTTTACATATATGCGGGTTGAATGCGATCTGAACCGCATCCAATCCTCATGACATGTGAAATACCATTTCTTTCTATGGTGCCTGTTCACATATGTCCGGTGCACTGGACGTGCAGATTACAGGCTATTGACTTCTATGGGAACCGTTTCTCAACCGCACATGTGAGAACAGGATAAAATTCAGACTTAATCCTGTCCTGAACCTGATGTATACCTGACATGAACCGCTGAACAACTACTGTGCCAATTAGCTGTGAAAGCAGAGCTTCAATCTGCATCGCACATGTGTAAATCAGCTCTTACTGGACCCCCCTCAAACCAAACCCTGGTACCTTAGGCTCATCCCATCAGTGTATGGTACTCCTATGCAGCATGGAGCTAGAGAAGAAAATGTAGACCCTAAATGTCCCCTGAATCCCCCTCTCTGCCTCTGCCTTTTATGGCAGCTTTCATGGTTGTCACTTTCTATCTATTTCTATTTCTTCTGTTCAGCAAGGAAGTCACTGCAAATGGCCCCTTATAATAATATTATTGTAATGTTGCAGTGAAAAAATAAAAACACTAAATACCTGAAGTGTTGGATTGATAGCTATCCAAAGGTTTTACATAAAACTGCAAAGTAAGTAGGAAAGATTGTGTGGTGGTAGAACCACCTTAATACCAGTGGCTAGCAAAAAAAATGAAAGTACAGTAGTTGTTGGGGACTGCATCCTGTAAGTAAAAAAGAGCATCACTGCCCTCTGATGTAGGCACCTCCCTGATTGTAACTCTTAGAAGAGAATTAAGAGAGGGGGTTTCTGTAAGATGGCAGGTTTTTGATACAGCCACAGGGAAAAACATTTTACAGGTAAACATTCATGCACAATTTTAATTAACTATATTACAGTAATTGCATGAAAATTTCAATAAATAAATGTTTAGTTCTGCATTAAGCATATAAATGGCGCTCAAGGGTCTGCAAAGGGTAGTGTGTCCTGGGCAATTTTGAGATGATATCATTTGCTAGAGGAAAACAAACTGGATAAAACCAATGGAATCAACATGTCCCTTCAAAGCATATCCATTGTAAATAAGTATGTTTGGTACACTCTGTGCACCATCATTATCACTTTTGCAAATATTTGTAGATGTTCATAATAATAAAATTAAAAATTGTTAAACAAAAATATATCTATGCCCAAATTGATTTAATTCTTGAAAATCAGTTATTTTTTAGATTAATGCAACACTGTGACTGCTTCACCTTACCCAATTACCTTATCTTCTGTGCTTTTATTACATCCAGTTTTAGATAATTTTAAGTGACGTACTTGCATATACTGACCTACCAGATTCCTTGTTTCATTGTTCTAGAGAATAAAAGTTGAGACCTAATTGATCATTTTGATCTCGCTCTCCATTTTTGTTCCCATCGTTTGTTTTTACAAATAGACTGATAAAGATGGTAATGAAAGTATTTTAGCTTTTACAATTGCTTTTGTAACACTAGCTGGTTAATTTATTTCCTGCTCTTATGTTTTTTTATTTTTTTTCAGCAGATTCCCATTCCTTTCAACCATTGCACAGAACTGAGGCTTGTACTGTGTATTCTGCAGAAGTACTGGGTGATGAAAAGACAAGCCATCTCTTTAAGAAACTTCAAAAAGTTGCCTTCAGATGACATATATTTTTTTTAATGCCACACTCTACTTTGGGATGTGATCCACAAACTAGGACTGTCATTTTACAGACATTAAAACAAATTGCAAAGGTCAAAGGTTGTCAGGGACTCCCATAGTATATTACAGCCAAAGCCTTGAAATAATATTCATTGATAGGCTGCTTTTACATGGGTTTTAAAATACATGTACATATTTTAGCCTTTTTTTTAGTCATATTTGTATATTTGCAACATGGGATGGGTCTGATGAAAACATGACTTATGCCAGAGCGGGTAACGCTACCAAAACAATATACCTATACAGGATCTTTTCTGAACCATTAATTATGCATATTAACTTCTGACGCACCAAGAAAACTCCCAAGTAGTAGTTTGGTCCTTGTGTTGTAAAAGAGGGCCACACCTGCAGTTACATCTCTTCAAACTCCAGTCTTACTTTTATCTTCAGCTTCACATTATCTTTTAGTTATTCATGCAGGTGGAGGGACATTGTAACTGTCTGATGAACTGTACAGAATTGCTTATTGGTGAACTACATGTAGGCTCATTGTTCAGGCTAAACAGGATTCATCAACTTGGTCAAAACTACATATTCGTATTTACAATAGGTGTTGATGCAGAGTAGGGGGGTTTCTCCTGTAAATTCAAAGTTTATCTCATACTCCAACAGGTAGACAAGCAAACAATTATTCTTCAGAACAGATGCCACTTACTTTTCAGTTTTAATAAAATATTCTTATGTTTTGATAGTTGTCAGCAAAAAACCATCAGTATATTAACTGCTATTAACAAATTTTCTTTTTTAACTGCTTCAAAGTATGCAACATGATTAAGTGTTCGTATGCCTACACAGTTAATCATCTATCCTAGGAAATTCTTACTTGTACCACCTGTCAAATATAAACCCATACCATTTGTAACCATGCCTAATGACTTTGCACATTGCTAAAACTAGGCTTAATTATTTGAGATCAGTTGTAATTCATTCTGTAAAGGAAAGCACTTATTTTATATTCCATCCATTTAACTGCAAATGTGAAAGTATTACATTTGTGGGTTTTTTAACTGTTTTAAATCAGCTCTTCAATCTCCTTATATAACCAGTAGTCAAGAAATTGCTAAAAATGTTTTGGTCTAGTTATCTATTTTTTGTAAAAATATTTGTAGTACTAAAAGGTATTTTTGAAAAATAAGTTACTAAGAGAAATGTCATGTGATTTATTATTGTATAACAAAAAGCAAAATAATTTATTAATTAGCTTTGGCGAAGTAGTTCTCCATCAACTCCATCAGCAAGTCCAACATCTGTTGGTATAAGACTAAGAGCCAGCAATCTGTGTAGCCAGAATTCTGCACAATGCAAGGCCTGGAGAAATAAAGTTTTTAATACAGGAATTTATATAGAATGTATAAAGAAAAACAGGTTATCAAACCTAAATAGTTTTTTTGCTGTAGTTAAGCATTTTTTCTATAATTCTGTTGAATATGTTCTCCGTAGAAAATATGAGTACAGTGATAATGTAATTAATTGATTATTCTATAAGTGAAATGTTTACGTATTCACTTGAAACTGCCGTACAGGATTTACACTATTTGCAAGAAAAGCTCGCCTTTAAAGTCCCATATAGCTTAGTTAGCCTCCAAACTGTGTGAGGCTAAAATGGGCCAAAAGTGGGACGTACATTTTAATAAAGAATATAGTACAGTGTTGGTCTGCAGAAGTTGTCTAGATGATCCTAGGGTCTTGGTTAAGGTGGCTGCAAGTCATTGAATGGGAGCATAACCAAATTTTATCACTCTGTTACTATGTAGTGTGCCCTGGGGCTTGTGAGCACTTTATAGTACACTAAGCTATGATATTCTTAAAGTTCAATTAGTCACTTTAACTACTCTCCATGGCGATAGTCACTTTTCTCAAAGGATCATAAATTTCATTATGCTTATGAAACATATACATTTTAGGAATACATTTTCCACTAAAACCAATGCTGTTTCTTAATAGACACGTGTGATTCGTTTCATTTTGAATAATTGACGAAAATGGCATTTTCAGATATTTGGATGCATCCAAATCTCCCAATGGACTCAAAAACAAATGGAAACGAATCCAAAAAAAGTTATAACAAAATTAACAAATGCACTGGTTTCATTTGAATGACGTCACATGATGTGACATTAGTTTATCCCATGGTGAAATTAATTCAATTTTTTAATTTGTTCAATAATTCAGATCCGGATAATGCATAGATATAAATTTCATTTCATTTGCTAAATCGAATGCACATGACGCCAATCAATATTGTCCAATCAACTCATGCCATTCCTCTTGGTGGGTTGGAGTAGCGTCCAAAAATAGTGAATCCGTCTAATTTTATATATAAAAAATAGAGCAATCTTCCGGAAAAATTGCAACATTTTTCGAATCCACCCTGACCAACCAAAACAAATGCTGAAGATATGAACAAATTCTGAAAACTAATTTGTTCAAAGTAACAAGTAAGACAGAACTAAATTCTTCAATTAAGAAATGAATCCAAAATTAATTTCCAGCATGCACATGTCTATTTCTTAATATGTTAAGAAAACGAGGGTGTGATCCTCATATAATGCAATATCTTTGCTAGAAAATCCTATCTTCATACAACATCCAGCTCAAAGATATTCCAATACATGGAGATTGCATCCTAGTTTTCTTGATGTATATGTAAGTGGATTGGGAGCCCACTTTTGATGTGATCCCTATGTGAGAAGCCTGTGGCAAATTGGAAGTGACTCACCCTATTTGTTATATTTCTTAATATACTGTATATTACTAAACTAGCCAGTGTCTTGGATGCCACTGTGACAACACCAAGTAGACATTATAGTATGTTATAATGTAAATGTATGTGGTAAGTTCCATTTTTTAAAGCTCAATGGAGTTTCTATTTATCTTGTTTTTATTCAGTACACTTTTTAAATGTTAGCCAGAGATTGTCTGTAGCTATTGTTCTAGAACTATGCACTTGAAAAGCTTTGTAGTATGTAAGGATATGCACTTATTTCTACAGACAGTATTTGTAAAGGGATACATTCAGTATTTGTAAAGGAATAGAGCACAAGAACCTTGCATGTATGGCAGAGATGTATTGCATATGTTTACTTTCCCCCTGATATACACTTGGTATAATGAAAGGATTCAATAAACCAGCTTCCTAAATGTGTTTCCAGTATTGCTTTTGCAAGCAATCTCCAGTGTTTTATTATATTACATTTATGACTGACTGCTTGTTTGGTGTTTGATGTAGCAAACATGATGTGTATGGGTTGTTAACCAGTGTACAGAGGTTATGTGGTTGAATTTATGTGCTAAGTCTATGCTGATGGATCATCTGTGACTCAAGGTAAAATGTAATTGCTTTACTAAATTGTGTAAGCTTTACCTCTGCCTAGTGTATAGTTAGGAGCACTTGATATTTTTCAATCAGATTTAGGGTCACATTAATTCTATAAAACCTAAATGTACTATTAAGAATGTGTGTATCGTATAGAGAATCGACCTCTTAGATAGAGAAGAGCCAGATTAAATACAGAAATAGGCAAATCAGCAGCAATGGATGGCATAGCAGGTCAGGACAGTACCAAGACTGATCACAGCTAGTATTTGAACAAACATGTTTGTGAGACAGAAAAATTGATGGGAACCTGATGATGTAACAACGAATAATGGATATATGAACAGTATTTAAAAGCAAGTTGAGCTAGTTTTTGCAGGGAATTAAAACAGTACCAATACACAACAGAGCTAAATGATTGTGCAATGCTGAAATATATTGGCACGTAAACCAACAAACGTTGGGTTTAATTTAGTAAAATTAATAGATATCTTTTAATAGGTCTTAAAGACATCCATTTTGGTAACATTTGTTTATGCAAGCATGAGTGGATAAGAAATGTATTTGCCCTGCTTTTAAGTGGGCATACAACATTGTATGGATAGCTGTAAAAAGATACACATACAAATGCATTGTAATGGTGTAGATTTTAATCCAAGTTAAATATGAGAGCTGCCATTGTTAAGCTCTTTCAAAGAGTGCTGGCTGGCTGTTATGCTGACCCTGGCTTCAATTCTTTCTATATCAATGATCCAGAACTAGTAAGCAAACTAGAAAAGTCAGACTTTTTTCCTATATTCCTTTTCTATATTAGGGACTCAAACAATTGAAAAAAAAGAACACAAAGCGACTGGCAATTACTGAAAGAGAAGTCAACTAAAAGCATTCTTCATTCTTCCAGTGAAATTTTTTTACAAGTGTTTAAAAAACACGTACTAAGAGAATCCCAGCTTGCCATTGCTAGCTTGTTCCTCTGAAGATGCCAGTTGTCTAGATGTCATGCAAATAATGCAAAGTCACTGACTGGGGACAAATATGCAGGTCAGGAGTTCTGATTACAGTGAAGAAAATGGCAAACCCAGATAATTCTGCGCTTATGGATGGACTCTGTATGGAAAGGACCACATTACGAGTTTCTTATGATATGCATGCCTTGCTGCCCACAAAAGACAGGGAAAGTCCACATATACGTAGTAGAGATAAAAACAAACAGAGAGCACACCGGCCTAGTGCATTACCTAGTGCATTACCTTTAAAAAATGTTTTTAATAATGATAAAAGTAGGTATTGCACTTACAAAATGTCAATACAGTCAAGGGAACATTGTGAAAGAACCACTTTATCCAATCCACATTACATGTCTGTCCGTAAAGGGAACTCTGGACCTCCAACAGGCTGACACGTTTCAAGGACTTGCCTCTTCCTCAGTGCCATTCTGATTACACCTGACTATACTATACTAGTTCTGGGCACATAAGTCAAAAAGTATTGGAGTCAGATATAGCCAGGTTAATAGACTTTTTCAGAAGGAGGTCAGCAAAGGTATTACATATTTTTCTCATTACAGGTTTTTATATGTTATAGGGAGATTTATTTTCTGTGATGTATGCTCATTTAACTACAGTATAACTGTCACACACAGGCTAGATTTTAAAACACATGCTAATTCTTGAATTCTAAGAGCACAGTACAGCTATCAATATTAATTAACAAATAATATAGCATCATTCGCTGGATATTGATTACAGTATCCAGATGCTTTTTTTCACTTTTTCTTTTGGCTCAATAATACGGTATCTTTGCACTTTAACACAGCTTCACTGGGATTTGGCTGCTGTGCATGTGTTCTTTATACATATGTAATGTTAAATGTTGTTTAGGAGCTTACATTATAAACTCTCCATAATTAATTTGCACTGTGCTATGACAACATTCTGTATAAATGCTTCATAAAAATAAAAACATTTTTGCTTAATGATTGTATGTGATGGTCATACTTATGTTCTTTACTAAATATTCTGTTTTGTGAAATGTTAAGTGTTTTTTTTTTTACTGCAGTCAAACTTTCAAATAGTAGCACAATGGCAGTTTTTAAAGCTATTATATATAAATACATGATAATTGTATATAAGTAAATTAATATGTAATTTGAAGGATCAATATGTGATGAAGGTCGGAGTGGGGGAGCTTGGCTTAAAGCAGTGAAGTCCCTACTTGCATAGTTCACTGTCTTGGGTTTTGTGGCTACTGCTGGGGCCACTTGGATGCTACCTGAAAGTACTGCACATATAGCTATCTTTATAGCTAATTTTGTCTTTGCAGTAATAATGTTTTTGAGACACAATTTTAGAGCAAAACTAAGTGATAAACAACATAAGTCATTTAAATCAGAGCTTAAAATTTCAAGTCCTGAGCTACTAGCCAGGCCTTAAGAGTTACTCGCCAACAATTGCCCCACAACAACCCCTACCCTGCTACACCCCTAATTCCCCCCTAAACACGCCCTAGTAAATTATTTAATGAAATGACACTGTTAAAAGTTATCCACATTACATCAGGGTCCCCAGAGTCCCCCTAAACACTCCATCATACTTAGACCATGCGCCGCATACAACTATAACCCCCCATAACCTTTCACTCACAAAACCATAACTCTACCAAGCATATCCTACCTACTATGCAACCCAGCAGTACCTCAAATGCCCCATATTCTACCACCCATAATAACCACATAATCCTGAACCTGACCAAACCACCTATACATGTAGGTTTACATACAGACACATGTACATACACACACACAAACAGAGACACCTGTACACACACACAGAAACATATACACACACACAGAGACACATGTACACACATACAGACACATGTATACACAGACACACATACATGTACATTCACAGAAATACACACGCACAGACACATGTACACACATACATATGTACGTACATATACACACACATACATGTACATGCACACACACATGTACATGCACACAGACACATGTACACACATACACACACGTACATACATGCAGAAACATGTACATGCATACACATACAAGTACACACACATATACAAATACACACACACACACAGCCCTATAAAAAGTTGCAGTACTTCGTTGTTCACTCACAGAGCCGGGTACTACACTCTAGGGGGAGGCAGAGAGCACAGAACACACTCCTTCCTTTGCTTTCTCTGCACTCAGCTATTGAGCAGTCTGACGGCTCCCAGTGCGAGTGACAGATCCGGCCCTGAGTTCCGAGCCTGCTCAGCAAGACGGCCCTGGGGACACACTCGCCCCCACCATAATTTCCACTCGCCATTGGCGAGCAGGTGAGTGGAAATTTCAAAGCCTGATTTAAATGCTTTTGCAAGAAGAGGTAATCTTGTAGCAAGAAAAAAAGCTTGCCTCCAAAATTTAGTTAAATGTAGTGAACAAAACTATTATACACTAAAGAATTGATCACATCATTTATCTTCCAAATCAACAAAGGAAGCCTGCACATTTTCTGAGAACTGATTTCAACCTGCAGCACAAATAATTATTCATTTCACAATAAAAAAAGACTTTCCATGTGCAAATAATATATTATTGTGTGTTTTCTATCAATTTACACCCTTACCAGATATCTCTATTTATATACAATTTGGATAGCATTTAAAAATAAAGACAATTTCTGCAAATAAAATAGTTTATTAAAATACTAAGTGAGATGAGGCATAAAATTCAACCTTTAAACAGAACTGCGAGGAAAATAGTAATTTTAGGTTCACATTTACACACCATATATAAGTTCTAGTTTAGTATTGTTTCAAGACTCTCCTGTAAGCACAGTTCAATACACTTGGTGGCTATAGAAATAAATGGCTGCTGTAGTTCTCACCTGGCCATTGACTGTGGAAGTGAAGGAAAACAGCACATCGATGTGATTATGGGGTAATTTACTAAAACTGGAGAGTGCAAAATCTGGTACAGCTCTGCATAGAAACAAATCAGCTTTCATGTTTTTTGTCAAAGCTTAATTGAACATGCTGAAATTAGAAGCTGATTGGCTACCATGTACAGCTGCACCAGATTTTGAACCCTTCTGTTTTAGTAAATCAACCCCAATGAGTCTGCTCTCCTCTCCTATAAGCATGACACAATTATAGCTAACAGGCACTGTACCTAATAAGTGAAGCTGTTTGACAACAACTAAGGAAAAGTTCAGTAAATACAGTATTTTTTTGGGCAGTAACACAGGTAGAGAACTGTTAAAACATCACAGGCTACAAATTCACTGAATAGGTTAACATTACTGTTTCACATTTACATACCTGGATCCCTCTAGTCACAGCTTCACCTGTAGAACCTGCCTTTGTCATGGAACTTTGTTTAACTTGTTATATTTAATAGTACTTGGATGCCTGAGGACTTACTTAAATTGTTACTAAACCCAGGACTCTGCATTCACTATATCTGGTCTCCCACAGTACACAGGACATGGAAATGCAATTATTTTAGTAAATATAAACTGCTAAATATCTTTTCTCATCAGTCATAGCAGTCTTGTGGCTTCTATCAGTGTTCAGCTGAACACCTTTTTTAAAGTTTGTAGGAGTAGTTTTCATTCTCTTCTAGCTGTCCTGTGAGGCTGCATAACCCCTAACCCTCTGTCTGGACAGTGCTGATTGGCCCTTTGCTGATCACATGCACCTTCCCAAAGAAAAAAAACTCTCTAGCAATACACACTAAACTGAGCATGTTCAGAGTGACTCCTAGAGCCCTGTGCTATCAGCAGATAAATTGGGGACAGTAGAAGAAGGGGAGGATCAAAGAAGGCAGGATCAAACAGCTTTTTTACACAATGCAGTAGATTACCCCTTAGGTTCCAGAGTGAGTATAACAAGCATGCTTTACTGCATATAAAGGCTGATTTTACTGTTGTGGGTTTAGTAATGCTTCAAGAGCAGGATATGTAAGCAGAGAAGAAAATGAAAACAAATAAATTAGTAGTTTAAAACTAGTAGAGGGAATACAGAAATGTAGTTTCAGGTGTTATACAATAGGTTTCTATCCCTTGGGGGCAGTTCTATTATTCATCTTCCTTCTCTTTTCCGCTATTAGTCCCTATAATCACCCCATGGGTGTCTACTATATACACTTAAAGCTGAACTTCAGCGATGATATATTTTGGCCCAGTGTGAGTATGTATATGTGATACCTGATTGGACTCTGTGGAAGCTGTGGATTACTGTAGTAGCTCAAGATACTACAGTAATCTTCATGATCTTGCAGGTGCCATGATGGGGTGGAGAGGAAAGGCGGTTCTGTGGTGAGTGTTAAATAAATATTTCACTCCAGTACCTATTTTGCTGATTCCAAATGGACTGGTAAACCTAAGAGACTTTAACAAAAATTCCACCATTTTTTAATTTTAAATGGAGCTAACCTTTAGTCTAGGTTTTCACTATGAATCGCACAGGTACTGCACCGCATTCCTGTACAATTCACATGCAATTAAGTGCGGTGCGATCTAAGCCCATTCATTTTGAATGGGCTCAAATTGCACAGCATCCACACCAAAGTCATGCATGCAGTGATTTTGGGAATGCACTGTACAAAATGACCATGCAATACAGTGCAGGCAAATGCACTGCATTTGCGACCTGCTTTTGGGGTGTCAATAAGATTGTGCTGACACCCACTGCAGATCGTAAGGGCAGTGTGATTTGAATGCGGTGTGGGAAATGCTCATGGATTGTGGGTTTCACGCACCACATTCTAGTGTGAACAAAGGCTCAAACTGCTTACAAGCTATTTATGTGCACCAAACAAACGATGAACATGTATGTATCATGGCGAGAGTAAAATGTGGATTCACAAGCTTGAACTTCAGGAGGATTCCACTTCATCCTTTTCAAATCTGTCCATTGTTTGGAATTACTTCCATCTTCCTCCTAGAATTCCCTTGCCAGATCTGGGACCCTTAGAGCTGCAGTATAAACAATAGAGTATAAATTGTACACATGCAGTTTTCCTAACAATAAATCTCTTAATATTCTATTCTTGTATTATATTTTATCAAGATATAATCTTGACCCATCATTCCGACATAGCCCAGTAAGGAGATAATTGTGCTCTCAAACCTAACACTGACCATAACCAATTGAAAAAAACTTTACAAATTTAAAATTAAGTCCATGTTAATTCAATGTCAAAAGCACACAAATACCACCAGGATGGAATAAGTCAGACTGATGTCTCTGATAAACAAACACATTTCAGGTAGTTTTTAAAGAGTAATTATATATATATATATATATATATATATATATATATATACACACAGTTGTGTTCAAAATAATAGCAGTGTGTTGAAAAAAGTGAATAAAGCTCAAAATCCTTCTAATAGCTTATGTTTCCATACACACAAATGCATTGGGAACACTACACATTCTATTCCAAATCAAAACATGAAGAAAAATATATCAAATTTGTGTTGTTCCACTAAAAAAATTGAAGAAAACTGAATATTAGACTGTTAAAAAAAATCAGCAGCATGCATGTCATGACTGTTGGGTCTGTTGGATTTCTATTACTCTACTACACCTGTTAGTAAATTATTTGCCATGCAGAAATATAATTTCTACCAAAAACAGTGATTGATCAGGTTAGTGATGTCTGACTGCTATTATTTTGAACACAACTGTATATTGTAGTTTTGACTGTCCTCTGTAACCCAAGTCACCCAGTCACCAAAGGTCCCATGATCGAAAATGCTGACACCACAAATGAAATTTTTTGGTTTTAATAATCCAGAATAAGTATACAGGTGAGGAAATAACATGCGATTTAGAAATCATGATCTACATACAACCAGAAAGAAAAGTTACTAATGACAAGTCCCACGATTCTCTGTTAATAGTTTTCTCTAATCCCTTTCTTCCACAAAGAATAATCTCTGCCATGTTTAATTGCTAAGCACTGCTTGTATTGTAAACTTTAAGGAGAGGTATGGCCAAACCTTTTCTCGCTGTACTTTTATGGATCACAGGAGTGCAGTTCATTCTGCACTCCTGCAACCAGTTTTCAGCCAATATTGAGCTAAAGCTCGCTGTCAGCTGGCATCACTGAGCTGGTCCAGGCTCAGGAAAGATCCCAAGTTTACAGTCGGGATCCAACTAAAATCCTAGACTGACAGCTGGCTCAGCCTCTCAGTGAGTCGCTGAGAGGCTTAGCCAGTGTTCCTGCCCCCTCCACAGCCCTGTGCTCCAGTGAGCACTGGAGGGGCAGAGCAGAGAGCCAGTGAGAAGGTGTGGAGGGGTTTCAAGCCTCCCTGACTACCAGGAGTCTCTTTCCGGGGTGTGGCTGTCTGTCTCATATCACCCTAGTTTTTGTCTTCGATGCTTAATTTTTGAAAAATGGCTGCATACATAGGATATGGGTTGTGCCTCTTAGGCCCTTTGTGTTGCTTTATGTAAATAGTTCTCTATAATTTGAAAGTTTTGGTAGTAGACTATGTATATATTGTATATATTCTGAACATGGATTTGCATTCCTTTTGTTTTCTGTTGAAGTATGGCTGTACTATGGTTATGTTTTTTACTTTTATATCAAATGTTGTTGTTTGATTCTTTTCAATAAAAGATCAGCAGAGAGCTGCTCACAGTTACCTCACTAAAGGCAGAGAACTGAGCAATCAGCGGTCTTCGACTGCTCAGTTCTCAGTCTTAGAAGCAGTGGGTGAGTATAATTTTTTTTTTCAGAAACCCATACTTCTCTTTTACACCTAAATATGTTTATATCTGACTGCTGTTTCGAGTTCATGTTATGGAAGTGGTTGGTGCTTTTAATAACATTTTCAGATACACAACCAATAACAGTCATCATATGATAGAGTTTTTCCTGCCTCGCAGCATTAAGAACCAGTTAAAGGGCCACTGGGAAGAGGCAAGAAGGGATTAAAGACTGCAGAGTGTTCATTGTTTTCTTTTGGACAAATCCTTTTTGATAGACTTGCACTAAGCTCGAAAGATTCATAAAGGCACAACTACTATTTATTGCACAACGCTATTAAACAGGAGGCACAACCTATGTATGGAAGCAGCAGTCTTTCTGTAGCATCCAATATGTCCTCTACTAAATCACAGATAAAGCTCTCCAATCAGCAACAATGACTACACACCTGTGGTTCTGGCCAAGTAGGGGGCATTTTGGACCACTGCAGTAGACCGCTACTTCCACACACATATAACAGTCATCCTTTTCTGTGTCTGAATGGTAGGTGAGAGGACTGCGCTTACATGCCGTCTATGATAGTGCTGCTTGAGAGGTGAAACTGACCGTAGTAACTGGAGCACAGAGATTACAGTGGGTCACTCACTGTGCAGCTCCTACATTCAAAAATGTCTTGTATTCTTTTTAAATGATAAAAGGTGATCTATCACTGGACAATGAAAGATTATGTAACATTTGTATGCCCCTTGACCAATCATTTTTTTTTACTTTCAATTGGGCTTCAACCCATTATAAAACTTTTTACTTTTTTAAAATTTACTTTAAACTGACTTCCTTAACAGGCATCCAAAAAACAGTAGAAATGTAAAAGTTCCCAATTAACATTCTTTTAATTTTACACAGTCACCAATAATTTGTGTAAATTTGAACAAAGTTCAATTAACTAATTTAACAATGGAAACCACTTACCTTTTACTGTTGAGGGCAGCCATGTTAAAAAAAGAAGGTGATGAAGAAAGAAAGGAACATAAGGCAAAAGAAAGACAGGTGTGGGACAGACAGTAAGAGAAAAAAGAAAAAGAGTGGTGTTTAATTTTCAAAAATCCATTTGTAATTTATTTTTGTCACATAAATTAGAATTAAGTTAAATAAATAGACAACAGGGAAAAAGGAAACATTAATGTCCATGGACATTAAAGCCTAATTCCAGGTTTTAGTCAAGTTTAAATAGTTTGTTTGGACCAAGCTGGTCCAAAGAAAACTATTTCCTTCAGTAACAGAAGTAATGGTTGTGTGTGCTGTTTAATTTATCCACTTGAGCTCTGCAAGATTTTTACCCCCTTCAGGACCAGGCCAATTTTTGCTATGCCACACTGCGCTACTTTAACTGGCAATTGCACCCAAAGGAAATTTATATAATTATACTGGAATATCAATTTACAGGATTTTTATTTATTTTTTTATACTGTTAATGGCAGTGATCAGCAACTGTGAATAATGGGACTGTGAATGGGAGTGCGGCTGGCAATCTGACACTGACGCTGGGGGGAACTGACTAACTGCCACTGACATCACCAGTGACATTAATACAGAAATCAGTGATAGTATTATACATTGTCACTTTACTAATGACACTGGATGGAAGGTGTTAACATCTAGGGTGATCAAGAGGTTAACTGTGTGCCTAAGTATTGTGACAGTAGGCAGGTGAAATCACCTGGTTGCGTCCTGGATGGACGATATATTTGTCCGAGGTTCAGGCTTTATGGGGATTTGTACCACTAGAGGGAAGTGCTGAGTCCTTCAGCACTGAGGTAATGAGCCCAGCTGAAGGTAGTGGGCTCATTAACATCTGTATAAAACCTCCCAGAGTGCTTAGGGAGTTGCTCCACCCTGGAACCAGATCTGTGCCTGAACTGTCTGGGGAGCTGACCTGTTATCTGTGTGCAGAGAGACCAAAGCCTGTGTGGCTAGCCTCCAAGTACTAGCAACTAGGTATAGCAGCAGGCTGTACCTAGTGGGTAGCTAGGGAAAGCTGTTGTTGCAGTAAGTAGCCAAGTTGGCCAGGATTTATTTTGATGTTTCTTTTTGGTTTACCATTTTTTCTGTAAATATTGTAAATAAATTGCACCTGTTTGTTTTCACCTCCACTATTGTTGGAGTGCTGTGCCTATCTTTTTGTGTTGTGCACCCATCCAGGGGGTCACACACACCCGCTGCCGAGCTAACCCCGTTACAGTATGTTTAAAGTGTTACTAAACAAAGGACCCTGCATTCACTATATCTGGTCTTCCACAGTACTCAGAGCATGGAAATGCAATTATTTTAGTAAATATAAACTGCTAAATAAATTTTTTCATCAGCAGTATATAGCAGCCTTGTGACTTCTATCAGTGTCCAGGAAAGCACTGGTTAAAGTTTGTAGCCAGAGTTTTCATTCTCTTCTGACCAGGGGCGGACTGACCATTTGGAAACTCGGGCACTGCCCGAGGGCCCGGGGTCAGTAAGGGCCCCATGAGATGCCCCTGGTACCTTTTATAGGCTTTTTTGTTTGTGGTTTGAGTGTGGGCGAGGACACAGGGGCCCCATGATCCCCTATTCACTCACTAGCGCCTTTAACCACACGCAACATCAGACCCCGACCACTCCAGCCCTGGCAGGCTGATAACACCAAAGCCCTCAAACTACACAGTCGTGCCCTGGAGCGACTATGGCGCAAAACCAAATCCCAACAAGCCTTCACCCGCTACAAATCTGCCTTCCACACCTACACCTCCTCCCGCCACGCAGCCAAACAAGCCTACTTCCTGACCCTCTCCTCCAATCCTCGCCGACTCCTCTCCACCTTCAACTCTCTACTCTCGCCACCCCCACCTCCACCCAGCACCTCACTCACTGCCCTTGAGATTGCCAATCACTTCAAAAACAAGATTGACACAATTCGCAAGAACATCGCCGCAACTCACACACCCTCTCAACCCGTCCCCTCTCACACAGCTACCCCCTCATCCCCCCTCCCCCTCGACATAACCCGTAGGGACTTCATCGCTGCTCAAACTCCCTCCAACCCCGTTCCCCCTCACTCAGCTACCCCCTCATCACCCCTCTCCCACGGCCCCACCACTGCTCTGACCTCCACCTCCACCCCACCCTACATTCCTCATACTGAAACTCCCCCAACACTCCGCACCTTTGACCTTACTACCATCGAGGAAGTCTCCAAGATCCTCTCTGATGCCCGCCTCACCACCTGCCCTCTCGACCCTATCCCCTCACAACTCCTACGACCTCCCTCCCCCTCCATCCTACGCTCCCTCACCCACATCTTTAATCTCTCCCTCTCCTCCGGCACTTTCCCCTCCCCTCTGTAACATGCACACATCACCCCCATACTTAAAAAGCCTTCCCTGGACCCCAATGACCCGAACAACCTCAGACCCATCTCCCTGCTCCCATTTACATCTAAACTCCTCGAGCGCCTAGTCTACACCCGCCTAAGCTCTCACCTCAACGACAACAACCTCCTCGATTCCCTACAATCCGGCTTCCGTCCCCTACACTCCACCGAAATTGCCTTACTCAAACTCTCCAACGACCTGCTAATCACCAAAGCTAATGGCCACTATTCAGTGATCCTACTCCTTGACCTCTCTGCGGCCTTTGACACAGTGGACCACCCCCTCCTCCTCAAAAAACTAAACTCCCTCGGCCTCAGAGATTCTGCTCTCTCCTGGCTCTCATCCTACCTGTCACAACGCTCTTTCAGCGTTACCTATAATGCTACCACCTCCCCCTCACTCCCCCTCTCTGTTGGGGTCCCTCAAGGCTCTGTCATCGGGCCCCTTCTCTTCTCCTTCTACACCTCCTCCCTTTGCCAACTCATACACTCTCACGGCTTCAACTACCACCTCTATGCTGACGACACACAAATCTATCTCTCAACCCCCCACCTCACCCCCTCGGTCTCCGTCCGAATCGCACACCTACTGAGCGACATATCAGACTGGATGTCGCTCCACTTCCTTAAACTGAACCTCTCCAAAACCGAGTTTCTTGTCTTCCCCCCAGCCCGGACACCAACCCCCATTGACTTCTCCATCACATCCAAAAATGCCACCATCAAACCCGCCCCACGGGCCAGAGTACTTGGTGTCATTCTGGACTCCAACCTATACTTCCAGCCCCAAGTCCAATCTTTAACAAGCTCGTGCAGACTCCACCTCCGCAACATCGCCAAAATACGCACGTTCCTAACCCCAGAAACCACTAAACAGCTCATCCATTCCCTCATCATATCACGACTCGATTACTGCAACTCCCTCCTCACTGACCTGCCTCGCCGCTGGCTATCCCCACTTCAGTCGATCCTGAATACGGCTGCCAGACTCATTCACCTTTCCAAACGTTCCATTTCCGCCACCCCCCTCTGCCAATCCCTCCATTGGCTTCCAATTGCGCAAAGGATCAAATTCAAAATCCTAACACTGACGTACAAAGCTGTCCACCATACTGCCCCGAACTACATCACTGACCTAATATCCAAGTACCACCCAGCACGCACACTCCGCTCCTCACAAGACCTCCTTCTCTCTAGTTTCCTGGTCTCCTCCTCCAGGACTTCTCCAGGGTGTCACCCATCCTCTGGAACTCCCTGCTCCAACCCATCAGATTATCACCTACTCTCCTCTCCTTTAGGTGCACCCTGAAAACCCATCTCTTCAAGAAAGCCTACCCCACCCCCTGCTAACTTGCCGACCTCCTCCATTCTTCCTACCACTCCATCCCCCACAGCTATCTCCTCCTGTGCCACCATCCCCTCCCTCCTAGATTGTAAGCTCGAAAGAGCAGGGCCCTCAATCCCCTCATGTTTTGCATTGTATTGGTATTGTTCTGTCACATGTTCTGCCCCCCTTTGTAATGTACAGCGCTGAGCGAACTATTGGCGCTTTATAAATACTGTATAATAATAATAATAATATTGCCCAGGGTCCCATGATCCCCTATTGCCCGGGGAGGCCATGATCCCCTATTGCCCAGGGGCCCCATGAGTTGTCAGTCCTCCCCTGGTTCTGACTGTCCTATGAGGCTGCATGACCCCTGACCCTCTGTCTGGACAGTGCTGGTTGACCCTGTGCTTATCACATGCACCAGCCTAAGAAAAAAAAACAAACTGAGCATGTGCAGAGTGTCTCCTAGAGCTCTATACTATCAGGAGATGGATTGGAGACAGTAGAGGAAGGGGAGGAACAGAGAATACAGGATCAAACATCCTTTTTACACAATGCAGAGGATTAACAAGCATGCTTTACTGCATATAAAGGCTGATTTTAATGATTTGGGTTTAGTAACACTTTAATGTGTGTAAAGTGTGCTGATTTTACTTACTGATCTCAAGTTTCTGCTTTGCTGGGATGAGAAACAGATTTTTCTCCCTGTACAAAGCTCTGTGTTGATTGTCAAACATTGGCCGGGACTTACTGACAGGTTCCCACTGTGTAGTAGAAGTAGGCGGCAACGTATGGGTACGTTGCTTTGCCTACAGCAGTTGTCCACCAACAGTACATTGAGGGCAGGCAGTAACTAAGTGGATAAACTATATGTAGCCTTATTATACAGCACTGTATTTCATCAGCAGGACAGGTACTTCCAGTTCCACTCCCAGAACACAATTGAGTCATTGCACAGCCCAGCCATTCACAGGAAATGTTATATTCTATGAATGAATACAAAGCTTCTCATATGGAAGAAAAATATATTTGAAATACGTTACACATATTCTTTCCAAATATATTGCCATATATTTGAAATGCTACAATTTTGTCCATATTCAATATATTTCAATATATATATATATATATATATATATATATATATATATATATATATATATTGCTTGTTGAAATGCATTTTTATTACAAAATATCTGAAAAATATAAAAAAAAAAAACATTTCAAATATACTGTATATTTTTAAAAATACATACATATCTACATTTTTGGAATGCATTTACAAATATATGTAAAAATATATGTTCAAATTACTTTATTATATGTTTAAAAAAAAATCGGAAGAATATATTTTAACCGCTTCCATACAGGGCACTTTTACCCCCTTCCTGTCCAGGCCAATTTTCAGGTTTCAGCGCTCTCACACTTTGAATGACAATTGCGCGGTCATGAAACACTGTACCCAAACTAAAATTTTATAATTTTCTTCACACAACTCAGGCTCTCTTTTGGTGATATTTAATCACCACTGGGGTTTTTAGTGTTTGCTAAATTAACAAAAAAAGACCGAACATTTTGAAAAAAAAAACACGTTTTTCTTTGTTTCTGTTATAAAAGTTTGCAAATAATTAATTGTTCTTCATAAATTTAGACCAAGATGTATTCTGCTACATGTGTTTGGTGAAAATAATCCAAATCAGTGTTTATTATTTAGTCTGTAGGAAAGTTATAGAATTCACAAACTATGGGATATATCTGAAAATCAATCAGTCCTGAAGTACTGATGGCCAATCTAATTTCTTGAGGTCCAAGAATGTCAGGATAGTACAGATATCCCCCAAATTACCACTTTTTGCACAGCAGACAGTCCAACGTATTTCATAAGAGGCATGGGGAGCTTTTTGAAGTTTTTTTGTCATAATTGTTCGGAAAATGAAGGAATTCAAAAAATAATTTTCACTATTTTTTTTTTACATATTGTCACCAGTGCAATACAGCGTCATCATTTAACTGGCATGGCGGTGATCAGGGACACTGACTGGTGACAGTACAAAAAAAATTGATAATTTTTTTCAATTGTTTTTTTCATTTTTCATTTTTTCTTACATTTCTTTCTCTTTTTTAAGATTTTTTTTTTCATATTGCACTATTACCAAAGTAGTATAATATTACCATAGTAACATTGTACTACTTTGGGGAAGTGATCAGTATTTTGTTTTGTTTTTTTGTTTTTACACAATTTGCTATAAGCAAGCATTTACCTGAATGAAATTGATTCATTCAGGTTTTTTTGTGATTAGCTGTGATTTGGCCATGGTTAATCACATTACACAGCTGGGTTGTGATTGGCCCAGCTTGTGCATATGATCGCTGTGACCATTCACAGCTAGACACACTTGTATACAATGGATTGCATGAAAGGAAGCCATCCATTGTATACAACTGTCATTTGACCTACTGTGATTGGTCACACAGATCTGTTATCAGCTGTGACCGAGGTACATGGCTGGTGACAGATCATACTGCAGTGCGGCCCTGCGGGTATGTGCAATGAGCGTTCCGGAAAGGACGCCATATGGCGTCCACCCAGAAGGACGAGCTGTTCGCCCGGCCGCCATCTGGCTATAGGCCGGGCAGTAACTGGTTAAAAAAAATATTTTCAAAAATATATATTTTTTAAATATTTTCTTCAGATTTTATTTTTTAAAAAAAGTAGGCCACTACAACCTGTTTGGTATCTTCTTTTGTTCTCCCCTCCAGTTCACTGCCAGTTAGTTTAGTCCTAGCTAGACCATCCCCATTTCCTCTATGTTCTATCAGTTAGTGTTAGTTATTTAGAGAGATGGGGCTTAGGAAAGTCATTGTCTTCTTACACTTCAAAAGTCTGGAAAAACACTGTATATATAGTGCTCAGCATAAATGAGTACAACCCTTTTGAAAAGTAGGATTTTAATCAATATTTCTATGAACACAAGAACAATTTCAAAAATGTTGACAAAACTGAGTTTTATAGAACACTTGTTTAGCTCATTACATGAAAGTAAGGTTAATTATATAACTTAGATTACAAAGTCTTCAGTTTTACTCAAATTACTTGATGCAAAAATGAATACACCCCACAACAAAAACTACTACATCGAGTATTTTGTATGACCTCCATGATTTGTAAGGACAGTACCAAGTCTTCTAGGCATGGAATGGACAAGTTGGCAACAAATTGCAACATCATTCTTTTTCCAGTTTTTGAGAATGACTTCTTTCAGAGCCTGAATGCTGGATGAGAATTCCCCATAGATGTTCGTTTGGGTTCAGATCAGGGGCATACTTGGCCACTAAATTACTTTCACCCAGCAGTGGCCTTAGATGTGTGTTTTGGATCATTGTCACTTTGGAAAACTGCATGCCGACCAAGGGCACGGAGTGATGGTAGCATCTTCTCTTTCAGTTTAGAGCAGTACATCTGTGATTCATGATACCTCAATAAAATGCAGCTCCCAACACCAGTAGCACTCATACAGCCCCACAGAAGGACACTGCCACCACCATGTTTCAGTTTAGGCACCATGTATTTTTCTTTGTACTCCTCACCTTTGCGACGCCATAAAGTTTTGAAACCATCAGTTCCAAGAACATCAAATTCTAGGAGGACTTTTTGGTGCATGGGCTTTAGGAGAGGTTTCCTTCAAGGATGACACCCATGCATGCCATTCCTCTGCAGTGTATGCCGTATTGTGCCATGGGAAACAATCACCCCAGTTTGGCTTTCTACTTCTTTAGCTAACTGCAGTGAACTTGCATGGTGATTTTATTCAACCCTTCTCATCAGAATACACTCCTGTCGAGGTGTTAACTTCCGTGGATGGCCTGGATATCTCTGTGAGATGGTTGCAGTTCCATCTTTGTTACATTTTTGTATCACTTTTTCTACAGTATTCTAACTGATAAGTAAAGCTTTACTGATCTTCTTGTAGCCTTCACCTTTCTTGTGTAAAGAGATAATTTTCTTTCTCAGGCCTTGTGACATTTCCCTTCCATGTGGTGCCATTGCTGACAGCATGAAATGGGAAGGGGTTTTCTTTGTTAAGTAACATCCTTTTATAATCAACTGTCTGTTGCACACCTGTTTAATGAATAATTAGACCTGTAGTGAATTCTTGTTAATTAGGATTTTGTTGTCTAAAATGTAGCTTTGCTCCTAAGACTTTCATTGGGGTGTATTCATTTTTTCAACATGGTCTTGAATGAATTTTTTAGGAAAAATACTTTTTGTGTGGGCAAATGAACAAATCTTGTTTGCAATCAAAGGCGTGCAATTGTGGGAGTACTATGTACTATAGTGTCCCATAAAAAAAGTTGATTCTGAAAGGAAAGTAAATGTTTTCTGACAAATATGTTGGGGTGTACTCATTTATGCTGATATATATATATGTATGAGAACATATTTTAACATGTGAACATATAACTTTTAAAATTGCTTACAGCTTCTGGTGGTCAGTGACTCGATTTATCAGAACATTACTCTGCAAGAAAGAGAAAGATTTCTTTAGATATTAATAAAAGCCTTCACACTTCATAGGATCAGATTATCCAAATATTCCTAGATTGTATTTGTTCTATAGGTTTTTGCACATACAGAGCACTTACCTCATACTTCTGCATTTTGAATTTCTCTTGAAGGTCAAATTTCTCAGCCTCCAGTTGATATATCCGGTTATATAGAGACTGAGCTTGTGCCCTATGTAAAAATAATAAGACTATAAAATGGGATTAAGCCTGTGTTGGTGGGTGGTGATGAGTGAATTTGCATAATTTTGTACACATATGACTATGCAGAACTGTATGAATTATGCTGAAACATGTACTGATATATTGTATATGTTGCTACAGTTTAAAGGTATGTTTTACACTATATTCATTGTGATACAGGAAGCTAACCAGGTTGCTTTCTAGCAGTTAATGTGTAGACACCTAATGTGCAATAAGTATTACTTTTCATATGTTAAATCACAATGAAATATGTTATTAGCATTCTAATCAGCAGACACATGGCCGCCTCACAGCTATCTGGAAAAACACTGTATATACAGCGCTCAGAGCTGCAGGTTAAGGAAAAGCCATAACAGATTCTGAGTGCTGGTTATATCACTGTCAGGTTCAAGACTTTAATGCGGAGCTCCACCCAAAAGGGGAAGTTCCGCTTTAATGCTTTGTCCCCTCCCCCGCTCCCCTTTAAGGATTGGCACATTTGGGGAGCGGGGAGGGAGCGGGTACCCACATTTGACAGGCACCCATTCCCACTTCCGCTGCGATCGCCTAGGCAATCAGAAGTGGAAGTTGTCCTCCCTCCTTCCCCATAGTCTTCTGAGACACGTGACACATCCCAGAAGACTACAGGGCCATTCACAAAATGCAGCGCTAGTCACTAGAGATGAGCGAATCGAAGTATCCGAAGTGGAATTCGAGTCGAATATCGGAAAAATTTCGATTCGTGCCGAATCCGAAAAATAGCCTAATTCGGACGCGCGAATCGAAATTTTTCAGAAAATGGCGGCTGACATGTGCGGCGACGGAGCGGGGATGTCTGGGAAGGCGCGCAGACAAGGCGCGCTGACCCATAATGCATTCCTCAACTACATGTGATCGCATCAGCCAATCAGCAGCCAGCCAGCCAGCACTGTGTAATGGTCGAGCTATAAATAGCGGCCATTTTGGAATTCTTCATTTGCCTGCAGTCATTGAACAGAGGCAGACCGCTCTGTACTAGGGACAGGGACAGAGTTAGGGCCACAGAAACGATAATTGGGGACAGAGAAAAGTTACTTAGGGACAGAGAACCATTACTCAGGGACACAGACTTGTTAATGAGGGCCACAGAATCGTTATTTAGGGACAAAGAAACGCTAGTTAGGGCCACAGAAATCATACTCAGGGACAGACAGAATTGTTACTCAGTGCCAGAGAATTGTTACTTAGGGCCACAGAAACGTTATTAGGGCCACAGAATTTTTACTCAGGGACAGACAGAATTGTTACTGAGTGCCAGAGAATTGTTACTCAGGGACAGACAGAATTGTTACTGAGTGCCAGAGAATTGTTACTTAGGGCCACAGAAACTTTACTTAGGGCCACAGAATTTTTACTCAGGGACAGACAGAATTGTTACTGAGTGCCAGAGAATTGTTACTCAGGGACAGACAGAATTGTTACTGAGTGCCAGAGAATTGTTACTCAGGGCCCCAGAAACTTTACTTAGGGCCACAGAATTTTTACTCAGGGACAGACAGAATTGTTACTGAGTGCCAGAGAATTGTTACTCAGGGACAGACAGAATTGTTACTGAGTGCCAGAGAATTGTTACTTAGGGCCACAGAAACTTTACTTAGGGCCACAGATTTGTTACTCGCACAGACACAGAATTGTTACTCGCACAGACACAGAATTGTTACTGAAGGCCACAGAACTGTTACTTAGGGCCACAGAATTGTTACTCGCACAGACACAGAATTGTTACTCGCACAGACACAGAACTGTTACTGAGGGCCACAGAACTGTTACTTAGGGCCACAGAATTGTTACTCGCACAGACACAGAATTGTTACTCAGGGCCACAGAACTGTTACTTAGGGACAAAGAAACGCTAGTTAGGGCCACAGAATTCATACTCAGGGACAGACAGAATTGTTACGGAGTGCCAGAGAATTGTTACTCAGGGCCACAGAAACTTTACTTAGGGCCACAGAATTTTTACTCAGGGACAGACAGAATTGTTACTGAGTGCCAGAGAATTGTTACTCAGGGACAGACAGAATTGTTACGGAGTGCAAGAGAATTGTTACTCAGGGCCACAGAAACTTTACTTAGGGCCACAGAATTTTTACTCAGGGACAGACAGAATTGTTACTGAGTGCCAGAGAATTGTTACTCAGGGCCACAGAAACTTTACTTAGGGCCACAGAATTTTTACTCAGGGACAGACAGAATTGTTACTGAGTGCCAGAGAATTGTTACTTAGGGCCACAGAAACTTTACTTAGGGCCACAGAATTGTTACTCGCACAGACACAGAATTGTTACTCGCACAGACACAGAACTGTTACTGAGGGCCACAGAAACTTTACTTAGGGCCACAGAATTGTTACTCGCACAGACACAGAACTGTTACTGAGGGCCACAGAACTGTTACTTAGGGACAAAGAAACGCTAGTTAGGGCCACAGAATTCATACTCAGGGACAGACAGAATTGTTACGGAGTGCCAGAGAATTGTTACTCAGGGCCACAGAAACTTTACTTAGGGCCACAGAATTTTTACTCAGGGACAGACAGAATTGTTACTGAGTGCCAGAGAATTGTTACTCAGGGACAGACAGAATTGTTACTGAGTGCCAGAGAATTGTTACTCAGGGCCACAGAAACTTTACTTAGGGCCACAGAATTTTTACTCAGGGACAGACAGAATTGTTACTGAGTGCCAGAGAATTGTTACTCAGGGACAGACAGAATTGTTACTGAGTGCCAGAGAATTGTTACTCAGGGACAGACAGAATTGTTACGGAGTGCCAGAGAATTGTTACTCAGGGACAGACAGAATTGTTACTGAGTGCCAGAGAATTGTTACTTAGGGCCACAGAAACTTTAATTAGGGCCACAGAATTTTTACTCAGGGACAGACAGAATTGTTACTGAGTGCCAGAGAATTGTTACTCAGGGACAGACAGAATTGTTACGGAGTGCCAGAGAATTGTTACTCAGGGCCACAGAAACTTTACTTAGGGCCACAGAATTTTTACTCAGGGACAGACAGAATTGTTACTGAGTGCCAGAGAATTGTTACTCAGGGACAGACAGAATTGTTACTGAGTGCCAGAGAATTGTTACTTAGGGCCACAGAAACTTTAATTAGGGCCACAGAATTTTTACTCGGGGACAGACAGAATTGTTACTGAGTGCCAGAGAATTGTTACTCAGGGACAGACAGAATTGTTACTGAGTGCCAGAGAATTGTTACTTAGGGCCACAGAAACTTTACTTAGGGCCACAGAATTTTTACTCAGGGACAGACAGAATTGTTACTGAGTGCCAGAGAATTGTTACTCAGGGACAGACAGAATTGTTACTGAGTGCCAGAGAATTGTTACTCAGGGCCCCAGAAACTTTACTTAGGGCCACAGAATTTTTACTCAGGGACAGACAGAATTGTTACTGAGTGCCAGAGAATTGTTACTCAGGGACAGACAGAATTGTTACTGAGTGCCAGAGAATTGTTACTTAGGGCCACAGAAACTTTACTTAGGGCCACAGAATTGTTACTCGCACAGACACAGAATTGTTATTCGCACAGACACAGAATTGTTACTGAAGGCCACAGAACTGTTACCTAGGGCCACAGAATTGTTACTCGCACAGACACAGAATTGTTACTCGCACAGACACAGAACTGTTACTGAGGGCCACAGAACTGTTACTTAGGGCCACAGAATTGTTACTCGCACAGACACAGAATTGTTACTCAGGGCCACAGAACTGTTACTTAGGGACAAAGAAACGCTAGTTAGGGCCACAGAATTCATACTCAGGGACAGACAGAATTGTTACGGAGTGCCAGAGAATTGTTACTCAGGGCCACAGAAACTTTACTTAGGGCCACAGAATTTTTACTCAGGGACAGACAGAATTGTTACTGAGTGCCAGAGAATTGTTACTCAGGGACAGACAGAATTGTTACGGAGTGCCAGAGAATTGTTACTCAGGGCCACAGAAACTTTACTTAGGGCCACAGAATTTTTACTCAGGGACAGACAGAATTGTTACTGAGTGCCAGAGAATTGTTACTCAGGGACAGACAGAATTGTTACTGAGTGCCAGAGAATTGTTACTTAGGGCCACAGAAACTTTACTTAGGGCCACAGAATTGTTACTCGCACAGACACAGAATTGTTACTCGCACAGACACAGAACTGTTACTGAGGGCCACAGAAACTTTACTTAGGGCCACAGAATTGTTACTCGCACAGACACAGAATTGTTACTCGCACAGACACAGAACTGTTACTGAGGGCCACAGAACTGTTACTTAGGGCCACAGAATTGTTACTCGCACAGACACAGAATTGTTACTCAGGGCCACAGAACTGTTACTTAGGGACAAAGAAACGCTAGTTAGGGCCACAGAATTCATACTCAGGGACAGACAGAATTGTTACGGAGTGCCAGAGAATTGTTACTCAGGGCCACAGAAACTTTACTTAGGGCCACAGAATTTTTACTCAGGGACAGACAGAATTGTTACTGAGTGCCAGAGAATTGTTACTCAGGGACAGACAGAATTGTTACTGAGTGCCAGAGAATTGTTACTCAGGGACAGACAGAATTGTTACTGAGTGCCAGAGAATTGTTACTCAGGGACAGACAGAATTGTTACTGAGTGCCAGAGAATTGTTACTTAGGGCCACAGAAACTTTAATTAGGGCCACAGAATTTTTACTCAGGGACAGACAGAATTGTTACTGAGTGCCAGAGAATTGTTACTCAGGGACAGACAGAATTGTTACTGAGTGCCAGAGAATTGTTACTCAGGGCCACAGAAACTTTACTTAGGGCCACAGAATTTTTACTCAGGGACAGACAGAATTGTTACTGAGTGCCAGAGAATTGTTACTCAGGGACAGACAGAATTGTTACTGAGTGCCAGAGAATTGTTACTCAGGGACAGACAGAATTGTTACGGAGTGCCAGAGAATTGTTACTCAGGGACAGACAGAATTGTTACTGAGTGCCAGAGAATTGTTACTTAGGGCCACAGAAACTTTAATTAGGGCCACAGAATTTTTACTCAGGGACAGACAGAATTGTTACTGAGTGCCAGAGAATTGTTACTCAGGGACAGACAGAATTGTTACGGAGTGCCAGAGAATTGTTACTCAGGGCCACAGAAACTTTACTTAGGGCCACAGAATTTTTACTCAGGGACAGACAGAATTGTTACTGAGTGCCAGAGAATTGTTACTCAGGGACAGACAGAATTGTTACTGAGTGCCAGAGAATTGTTACTTAGGGCCACAGAAACTTTAATTAGGGCCACAGAATTTTTACTCAGGGACAGACAGAATTGTTACTGAGTGCCAGAGAATTGTTACTCAGGGACAGACAGAATTGTTACGGAGTGCCAGAGAATTGTTACTCAGGGCCACAGTAATTAATTAGGGCCACAGAATTTTTACTCAGGGACAGACAGAATTGTTACTGAGTGCCAGAGAATTGTTACTCAGGGACAGACAGAATTGTTACTGAGTGCCAGAGAATTGTTACTTAGGGCCACAGAAACTTTACTTAGGGCCACAGAATTTTTACTCAGGGACAGACAGAATTGTTACTGAGTGCCAGAGAATTGTTACTCAGGGACAGACAGAATTGTTACTGAGTGCCAGAGAATTGTTACTTAGGGCCACAGAAACTTTACTTAGGGCCACAGAATTGTTACTCGCACAGACACAGAATTGTTACTCGCACAGACACAGAACTGTTACTGAGGGCCACAGAAACTTTACTTAGGGCCACAGAATTGTTACTCGCACAGACACAGAATTGTTACTCGCACAGACACAGAACTGTTACTGAGGGCCACAGAACTGTTACTTAGGGCCACAGAATTGTTACTCGCACAGACAGAGAATTGTTACTCAGGGCCACAGAACTGTTACTTAGGGACAAAGAAATGCTAGTTAGGGCCACAGAATTCATACTCAGGGACAGACAGAATTGTTACTGAGTGCCAGAGAATTGTTACTCAGGGACAGACAGAATTGTTACTGAGTGCCAGAGAATTGTTACTCAGGGCCACAGAAACTTTACTTAGGGCCACAGAATTTTTACTCAGGGACAGACAGAATTGTTACTGAGTGCCAGAGAATTGTTACTCAGGGACAGACAGAATTGTTACTGAGTGCCAGAGAATTGTTACTCAGGGACAGACAGAATTGTTACGGAGTGCCAGAGAATTGTTACTCAGGGACAGACAGAATTGTTACTGAGTGCCAGAGATTTGTTACTTAGGGCCACAGAAACTTTAATTAGGGCCACAGAATTTTTACTCAGGGACAGACAGAATTGTTACTGAGTGCCAGAGAATTGTTACTCAGGGACAGACAGAATTGTTACGGAGTGCCAGAGAATTGTTACTCAGGGCCACAGAAACTTTACTTAGGGCCACAGAATTTTTACTCAGGGACAGACAGAATTGTTACGGAGTGCCAGAGAATTGTTACTCAGGGCCACAGAAACTTTACTTAGGGCCACAGAATTTTTACTCAGGGACAGACAGAATTGTTACTGAGTGCCAGAGAATTGTTACTCAGGGACAGACAGAATTGTTACTGAGTGCCAGAGAATTGTTATTCAGGGACAGACAGAATTGTTACGGAGTGCCAGAGAATTGTTACTCAGGGCCACAGAAACTTTACTTAGGGCCACAGAATTTTTACTCAGGGACAGACAGAATTGTTACTGAGTGCCAGAGAATTGTTACTCAGGGACAGACAGAATTGTTACGGAGTGCCAGAGAATTGTTACTCAGGGCCACAGAAACTTTACTTAGGGCCACAGAATTTTTACTCAGGGACAGACAGAATTGTTACTGAGTGCCAGAGAATTGTTACTCAGGGACAGACAGAATTGTTACTGAGTGCCAGAGAATTGTTACTCAGGGCCACAGAAACTTTACTTAGGGCCACAGAATTTTTACTCAGGGACAGACAGAATTGTTACTGAGTGCCAGAGAATTGTTACTCAGGGACACATAATCGTTGAATTAAAGAGTATGTCAGACAACATGCAGAGGAGTGGCAGAGGAGGCAATTTTTTAGGAGCGAGCAGACGTGGCAGCAGAGGAAGGGGTCGAGGCAGCACTATTCGCAGCCAGAGGCCAGTGCTCCCGGTGTCATCCAGCGGTCGTGTCTCCACCGACAACCCTGCCGTAATTGATTGGTTGGCTCGGTCGTCTTCCTCTTCCCAGGTCACCTCTGACACCTACAGCCAACGGTCGGTGGGTACGTCAGACACAACCGTTAGTTGGCATGGCCCGGGAGCAAGCCCACTGAAATCACATGTCCTCTACCTGCCCCTGTCCTTTGCTGTTCCCTCACCAAGCGAAGTATCGCATGCTGTGGGCTCAGCCCCACTGTACAGTGAGGAAGAGCTAACAGAGGGCGGTCAGGAACGGAGGGAGACATCGGCCTTTTCAGCAGCCAGGCGAAGAAGTACTGGCGAGGAGAGTGGCTCTGTAGCCGGTCTAGAGACAGGTCTGTCTCCTGACCCAGACGCAGCCGAGGGGGCTAGTAGTGAGGCGGAGACCGTACCTGATGATGAGGAGGTTGATCGCACTTGGCTGCCTCGTCGTCATCAGGCAATTTCTTCCGCATCACCAGGAGAAGAGGGTGCCAGCTTGGCAGCGAGCGAAACAGTCGGTGGGTTGCCCAGGAGGCAGCAGGGTCGCATCAGTGTCAGTGGAGCCAAACGGCCACGGAGTAGAGCACCAGCTCCACTGCAGCCTACCACCACGGCCAGTAGTGGTGCCGGTGCGCACGGAGGAAGTAGCAGTCAGCCAGTGAGGAGTAGCGGAGGCAAAGTTTCCTACTCGGTGGTGTGGCAATTTTTCGTCAAGCCGCCCGAGGAAGTAAACGTAGCCGTATGTCGACTATGTGGCCAGAAATGCAAGCGTGGCCAGGGGGCCCATGTTGGGACTACAGCGTTGCGTCAGCATATGCAGCGTCACCATTCGTTGGCCTGGGAAAACCGTGATAAAGATACGGCGGTTCTGCCTGCCCCAGCCCCCGCTCCATCACCCGCTCCGTTACTTGCTCCGTCACCCGACGTCGTCAATCACCCTCTATCAGCCAGTCAAGGCTCCAACACCTCTGCTGAGGGGAGTTGTCGCTCGTTGGCATCTTCCGCTCGTTCAGATGCTCCTTCTCCTGCTACTCCTCTTCTCGGATTCCGTCAACAGTCTTTCTTGGAATCCGTTTCCAAGAGACAACAGTTTGCGAGCACGCACCCGACGGTGCAAAAGCTGAACGTCCTCCTGTCCAAGTTGCTGGTGCTGCAGTCCCTCCCTTTCCAACTGGTGGACTCAGCACCTTTCCGAGAAATGATGGCTTGTGCCGCGCCGCGGTGGAGAGTGCCAAGCCGTCATTTCTTTGCCCAAAAGGCAGTGCCAGCCCTGCATTCACATGTAGAAGAGATGGTGGGCCAGTCTTTGAGCATGTCGGTCTCTGCCAAAGTGCACGGCAGCGCCGACGTGTGGAGCTGTAACTACGGTCAGGGACAGTACATGTCATTTACGGCCCACTGGGTGAACGTGGTGCCGGCACAGCCGCACCAGCAACTTGGACAGGTCACGACGCTTTTGCCTCCACGTTTGCACGTCCTTGGTCCAGCAAACATGTCCGCCTCTACCACCTCTTTTTCCGCCGTGTCCTCAGCCGCCACCCCCGTGCCAAGTCCCATTACCCGACCGGCATATCACATGTGCAGGGCGCAACGGTGTCACGCTGTGCTGCACCTGGTATGCCTTGGCGAACGTAGTCACACAGGGGAGGAACTGCTGAGTGTAATGAACAGAGAAATCGACAGATGGCTGTCTCCGCGCAAACTGAAAATCGGAACCATGTTGACCGACAACGGAAAGAACATGGTGTCTGCTCTGCGTCAAGGAAGGTTGTGCCATGCGCCATGCATGGCTCACGTGTTCAATCTGGTTGTCAAGCGGTTCCTAAAATCCACCATCCCACTGCAAGACATCCTTAAAATGTCACGTAAACTGTGCATGCATTTCAGCCATTCCTACACCGCAAAGAACACCCTCATTGAGCTGCAGCGGCAGAACGGAATTCCACAGCATCGCCTGATCTGCGACGTTGCAACCCTACACATGTTAGACCGCCTTTACGAGCAGCGAAAGGCCATCACCGATTTCCTTATGTTACAAGCGGATAAAGGTACTCCCCTGTGTAACTTAGATGTCAGCCATTGGCAGCTCATGCGTGACACCTGCCGCTTGCTCAGGCCCTTTGAGGAGGCCACGCTATTCGTGAGTCGGCAGGACTATGGGATGAACGACGTCATTCCTCTGTTGCACGTCCTGGAACAAATGCTGTTAACAATGGCTGGTCAGGGTGCGGTAGACGTGGCGCACAGATCTCAACGCCACATGACCCCTGTGGGGGCAGGACAGGAAGAAGAGGAGGAGGTAGAGGAGGACATTTGTGCTCAGGAATTATTGAGTGAAATGGGTGGTTTTTCCACTCAGCGGACAGGAGTGGAGGAGCAGGAGCATCTGGTAGAGGAGGAGGAGGAGGAGACAGAGGACCCAGACGCACCGTGGCAGTATGCTGTGGAGATGGAGGCAGGGAGTCCCTCGCATTCCTTGGCACAAATGGCCCATAGCATGCTCGGTTGCTTGCGTAGCGACAGCCGAATAATAACCATCAGACAGAGGGATGACTTTTGGCTGTCCACCTTGTTGGACCCTCGCTACCGGTCCAAAATGGTGGCCTTTTTCACACCTGCTGAGAGGGAGGCCAAAATTACGTACTATAAAAACCACCTATGTAGTCAGTTGGTCTCTGCCTTTGTGCGCCAACGTCCATCCTCAGACACTGTGGGCCCTGTGCGCTCGCGTTCCGCTGCCATGGCAGCAGGGGAGGGGTGGGGTGGTAGGAGCAGTGGCAGCTCCACCAGCAGCGGCTGCCTCAGTCTGCAGTCGATGATGAGTAGCTTTCTTCACCAGCGCAGTGAGGAAACTACTAACCAGCCGCAGCAGCAGCAGCAGCATCAGGTGGACCTGGAGCAGGAGCTCAAACAACAGGCTTGGGCCTACTTGGACAGCACCCTGCCAACCGAGGTAGACAATCCCCTTGACTACTGGGCAACGAAACTTGACCTTTGGCCCCAACTAGCTGAATTTGCCCTTGAAAGGCTGTCATGCCCGGCCAGTAGCGTGGCATCGGAGCGCGTGTTTAGTGCGGCAGGAGGTATTGTAACTCCGCGGAGGACACGACTGTCCACCCAAAGTGTGGAGAGACTCACGTTTGTGAAAATGAATCAGGCGTGGATTAGTCTGGATTTCAAACCACCAGTTCCTGACACAACTGACTAAATCCGCCATGAATCATGCCTCAAACATGTGCCACTTTCAGGTCTCCTCACACACTGCTGGTGTGTTGAATTTTTTGACATAGGGTGCTGGCAGATTACGGACCTCCCATAGCTGCTGCCAGGCCCCTAATCTGCCATGGGCCCCTATATACCGCCTCCTCATGCTGCTGCCAAGTCCAGAGTCTCTCATGGGTCCCTATACGGCCTCCCATTGCTGCTGTCTCCATCGCCACACTCTGCCATGTGCCACTTTCAGGTCTCCTCACACTGCTGGTGTGTTGAATTTTTTGACATAGGGTGCTGGCAGATTACGGGCCCCCTATAGCTGCTGCCAGGCCCCTAATCTGCCATGGGCCCCTATATACCACCTCCTCATGCTGCTGCCAGTTCCAGAGTCTCTCATGGGTCCCTGTACGGCCTCCCATTGCTGCTGTCTCCATCGCCACACTCTGCCATGTGCCACTTTCAGGTCTCCTCACACACTGCTGGTGTGTAGAATTTTTTGACATAGGGTGCTGGCAGTTAACGGGCCTCCTATAGCTGCTGCCAGGCCCCTAATCTGCCATGGGCCCCTATATACCGCCTCCTCATGCTGCTGCCAGGTCCAGAGTCTCTCATGGGTCCCTGTACGGCCTCCCATTGCTGCTGTTTCCATCGCCACACTCTGCCATGTGCCACATTCAGGTCTCTTCACACTGCTGGTGTGTTGAATTTTTTGACATAGGGTGCTGGCAGATTACGGGCCTCCCATAGCTGCTGCCAGGCCCCTAATCTGCCATGGGCCCCTATATACCGCCTCCTCATGCTGCTGCCAAGTCCAGAGTCTCTCATGGGTCCCTGTACGGCCTCCCATTGCTGCTGTCTCCATCGCCACACTCTGCCATGTGCCACTTTCAGGTCTCCTCACACACTGCTGTTGTGTTGAATTTTTTGACATAGGGTGCTGGCAGATTACGGGCCTCCCATAGCTGCTGTTAGGCCCCTAATCTGCCATGGGCCCCTATATACCGCCTCCTCATGCTGCTGCCAAGTCCAGAGTCTCTCATGGGTCCCTGTACGGCCTCCCATTGCTGCTGTCTCCATCGCCACACTCTGCCATGTGCCACATTCAGGTCTCTTCACACTGCTTGTGTTTTCAATTTTTTGACATAGGGTGCTGGCAGATTACGGGCCTCCCATAGCTGCTGCCAGGCCCCTAATCTGCCATGGGCCCCTATATACCGCCTCCTCATGCTGCTGCCAAGTCCAGAGTCTCTCATGGGTCCCTGTACGGCCTCCCATTGCTGTTGTCTCCATCGCCACACTCTGCCATGTGCCACTTTCAGGTCTCCTCACACACTGCTGTTGTGTTGAATTTTTTGACATAGGGTGCTGGCAGATTACGGGCCTCCCATAGCTGCTGCCAGGCCCCTAATCTGCCATAGGCCCCTATATACCGCCTCCTCATGCTGCTGCCAAGTCCAGAGTCTCTCATGGGTCCCTGTACGGCCTCCCATTGCTGCTGTCTCCATCGCCACACTCTGCCATGTGCCACTTTCAGGTCTCCTCACACACTGCTGTTGTGTTGAATTTTTTGACATAGGGTGCTGGCAGATTACGGGCCTCCCATAGCTGCTGCCAGGCCCCTAATCTGCCATGGGCCCCTATATACCGCCTCCTCATGCTGCTGCCAAGTCCAGAGTCTCTCATGGGTCCCTGTACGGCCTCCCATTGCTGCTGTCTCCATCGCCACACTCTGCCATGTGCCACTTTCAGGTCTCCTCACACACTGCTGTTGTGTTGAATTTTTTGACATAGGGTGCTGGCAGATTACGGGCCTCCCATAGCTGCTGCCAGGCCCCTAATCTGCCATGGGCCCCTATATACCGCCTCCTCATGCTGCTGCCAAGTCCAGAGTCTCTCATGGGTCCCTGTACGGCCTCCCATTGCTGCTGTCTCCATCGCCACACTCTGCCATGTGCCACATTCAGGTCTCTTCACACTGCTTGTGTTTTCAATTTTTTGACATAGGGTGCTGGCAGATTACGGGCCTCCCATAGCTGCTGCCAGGCCCCTAATCTGCCATGGGCCCCTATATACCGCCTCCTCATGCTGCTGCCAAGTCCAGAGTCTCTCATGGGTCCCTGTACGGCCTCCCATTGCTGCTGTCTCCATCGCCACACTCTGCCATGTGCCACTTTCAGGTCTCCTCACACACTGCTGTTGTGTTGAATTTTTTGACATAGGGTGCTGGCAGATTACGGGCCTCCCATAGCTGCTGCCAGGCCCCTAATCTGCCATGGGCCCCTATATACCGCCTCCTCATGCTGCTGCCAAGTCCAGAGTCTCTCATGGGTCCCTGTACGGCCTCCCATTGCTGCTGTTTCCATCGCCACACTCTGCCATGTGCCACATTCAGGTCTCTTCACACTGCTGGTGTGTTGAATTTTTTGACATAGGGTGCTGGCAGATTACGGGCCTCCCATAGCTGCTGCCAGGCCCCTAATCTGCCATGGGCCCCTATATACCGCCTCCTCATGCTGCTGCCAAGTCCAGAGTCTCTCATGGGTCCTTGTACGGCCTCCCATTGCTGCTGTCTCCATCGCCACACTCTGCCATGTGCCACTTTCAGGTCTCCTCACACACTGCTGTTGTGTTGAATTTTTTGACATAGGGTGCTGGCAGATTACGGGCCTCCCATAGCTGCTGCCAGGCCCCTAATCTGCCATGGGCCCCTATATACCGCCTCCTCATGCTGCTGCCAAGTCCAGAGTCTCTCATGGGTCCCTGTACGGCCTCCCATTGCTGCTGTCTCCATCGCCACACTCTGCCATGTGCCACTTTCAGGTCTCCTCACACACTGCTGTTGTGTTGAATTTTTTGACATAGGGTGCTGGCAGATTACGGGCCTCCCATAGCTGCTGCCAGGCCCCTAATCTGCCATGGGCCCCTATATACCGCCTCCTCATGCTGCTGCCAAGTCCAGAGTCTCTCATGGGTCCCTGTACGGCCTCCCATTGCTGCTGTCTCCATCGCCACACTCTGCCATGTGCCACATTCAGGTCTCTTCACACTGCTTGTGTTTTCAATTTTTTGACATAGGGTGCTGGCAGATTACGGGCCTCCCATAGCTGCTGCCTGGCCCCTAATCTGCCATGGGCCCCTATATACCGCCTCCTCATGCTGCTGCCAAGTCCAGAGTCTCTCATGGGTCCCTGTACGGCCTCCCATTGCTGCTGTCTCCATCGCCACACTCTGCCATGTGCCACTTTCAGGTCTCCTCACACACTGCTGTTGTGTTCAATTTTTTGACGTAGGGTGCTGGCAGATTACGGGCCTCCCATAGCTGCTGCCAGGCCCCTAATCTGCCATAGGCCCCTATATACCGCCTCCTCATGCTGCTGCCAAGTCCAGAGTCTCTCATGGGTCCCTGTACGGCCTCCCATTGCTGCTGTCTCCATCGCCACACTCTGCCATGTGCCACTTTCAGGTCTCCTCACACACTGCTGTTGTGTTGAATTTTTTGACATAGGGTGCTGGCAGATTACGGGCCTCCCATAGCTGCTGCCAGGCCCCTAATCTGCCATGGGCCCCTATATACCGCCTCCTCATGCTGCTGCCAAGTCCAGAGTCTCTCATGGGTCCCTGTACGGCCTCCCATTGCTGCTGTCTCCATCGCCACACTCTGCCATGTGCCACTTTCAGGTCTCCTCACACACTGCTGTTGTGTTGAATTTTTTGACATAGGGTGCTGGCAGATTACGGGCCTCCCATAGCTGCTGCCAGGCCCCTAATCTGCCATAGGCCCCTATATACCGCCTCCTCATGCTGCTGCCAAGTCCAGAGTCTCTCATGGGTCCCTGTACGGCCTCCCATTGCTGCTGTCTCCATCGCCACACTCTGCCATGTGCCACTTTCAGGTCTCCTCACACACTGCTGTTGTGTTGAATTTTTTGACATAGGGTGCTGGCAGATTACGGGCCTCCCATAGCTGCTGCCAGGCCCCTAATCTGCCATGGGCCCCTATATACCGCCTCCTCATGCTGCTGCCAAGTCCAGAGTCTCTCATGGGTCCCTGTACGGCCTCCCATTGCTGCTGTCTCCATCGCCACACTCTGCCATGTGCCACTTTCAGGTCTCCTCACACACTGCTGTTGTGTTGAATTTTTTGACATAGGGTGCTGGCAGATTACGGGCCTCCCATAGCTGCTGCCAGGCCCCTAATCTGCCATGGGCCCCTATATACCGCCTCCTCATGCTGCTGCCAAGTCCAGAGTCTCTCATGGGTCCCTGTACGGCCTCCCATTGCTGCTGCCAGGAGGCAGCAGGGTCGCAGCAGTGTCAGTGGAGGCAAACAGCCACGGAGTAGAGCACCAGCTCCACTGCAGCCTACCACCACGGCCAGTAGTGGTGCCGGTGTGCACGGAGGAAGTAGCAGTCAGCCAGTGAGGAGTAGCGGAGGCAAAGTTTCCTACTCTGCGGTGTGGCAATTTTTCGTCAAGCCGCCCGAGGAAGTAAACGTAGCCGTATGTCGACTATGTGGCCAGAAAGTCAAGCGTGGCCAGGGGGCCCATGTTGGGACTACAGCGTTGCGTCAGCATATGCAGCGTCGCCATTCGGTGGCCTGGGAAAACCGTGATAAAGATACGGCGGTTCTGCCTGCCCCAGCCCAGGGTTCCATTTTGTCATAGGGTGCTGGCAGATTACAGGCATCCCATAGGTGCTGCCAGGCCCCAAATCTGCCATGGGCCCCCGTACCGCCTGGTCACGCTGCTGCTGGGCCCACAGTGTGACCTGGGTCCCTGTACCGCCTCCCATTGCTCCCACTCTGCCATGTGCCACTTTCAGGTCTCCTCACACTCCTGCTGGTTTCCATTTTATCATAGGTTGCTGTATGGCCTCCCATTGCTGCTGCCTCCACCGCCACACTGTGGCTCCAAACACTGGTTTTGGCCCCGTGACTGGCCAAATGAGTGAAGTGTGCGGTGATTCTAAGATCGACGGCACTCATCTGCATGTCATACTGAGTGACAGTATTATTTCTCTTCCCCAGCAGACTCCAAGGGCATTTAAATTAAAGGTACAGTGTTCTGCACTAATATTAAATCTCTCTGAAGCCTAGAAACACCCTTTTTTAAGTTAAATTCACAGCGAATTTATTCGACTCGAATCGAATATTGTCCACGAATTCGCCGAATCAGTCGAATCGAATTTTTCATTTCTTCGCTCATCTCTACTAGTCACGCATGTGCAATGAGCACCTGGCTGTGAAGTCGCAAGCTGTCACAGCCAGGTGCCCACACTAAAGATGCCGGCACCAAGGAGAGAAGACGGCCAGTGAAACCAGCGGTGATGAGGACACTGCTGGACTGAGAGACAGGTAAGTGTCTATATTTTAAAAGTCAGCAGCTACAGTCTTTTTTTTCCTACAGCTGGAACTCCGCTTTAAGTCCCATGCACTCTCTGAGCATTTCCCACTACTAGTAACACTTTGCAGGCATGCTGTGCACAGCATTCTCAGGTCCCAATGCAGGAGAGCACAAGGGATGATGACACTTCTAACAAAACATCAACAGCCTACGGTTAATGTTGTCAGCTTGATTCAGGAAGGCTGTAGACTACAGAAACTGACATGATCAACTGGTGTTTTATATACATTTACTAACAGCATTGCAAACAACTTTCCAAACTGTTTAATATGTGTAACACTCTGCTGTACTACTGGTTGCAGGATGTTAAATGGACACAAGATGGCAGTGTCCTTCAGCTCAGTTACACAGACTCTGTTGAAAAACATTGTGGGATTCGTAGGTTAATTTCAGGACTTCACTGTTTGACAGTGAGCTAGCATATAACACTTCCAAGAAGAGCAAGATAATGGGTGGAGGCAGATAAATACCAAAGCCTAGGAACCCAAGGATAGGAAGTGAACAGAGGAGAGCTGGAGAGCAAGTATGAGGGTAAGGCTGTGTGGGATGCTGGAGGTCCAGGCTGGGCCAGGCCACAGAGACACTGGAGGAGAAAGGAGGACTTTCTGACCACTGACACCGCTTCCAGAGTGGAACCGGGCCAAGGGTCTCCTCCTTTGTTTCTCAAGTTATCCCAGCCACAAAGGGAGTGCCTGACATGCAGACTATAGCTCCAATAGACAATATAGTACAGACCCTGTCACAGCTAGCTGAAGCCCAAGCCATGATCCAACAGTTCCTTTGTGAGGCTCAGAAGATAGTAGGACAAGTCATGGAGGCCCATGTTGCTATATAGAAGGCCATGTTGGAAAGGGGACATATTGTGACAGCAATGGCTGCGGATAAGGGAGAATCCGGCACCTGGTCTATCCGGCGCTGCTACCAGTGTGGATAACCGGAACACTTTTGGGCTCAATGTCCACAAAATGAGTCAACTGCAGATCTCAAAGCCAGAGTAATACAAGCCTTGAAAAAAGCAGACAAGGAAATTCAGAGGGCCTCAGTGAAGGAGCCAACTGAGGACCCTAAGGAAACCACGCACTCCACTTTTCAAGGAACACAGACCTTAGAGACTAAAACCACTCAGACACCCACCTTTAATTGTCCCTTAGAACAGATACACACCAACCTAGGAACCCGGGAAAGAAACCTTTCAAGAAACTAGCAACTTGACCTGGAAAGGCCCAGATTAGAAGTGCAAAGCCTCAGCCAGGAAGACTACCAGCTGAACTAATAGGCCCATCACCTGCGGTTTCCATTCAAGTGGAAGGGGTGTACACCAAAGATTTATTGGACACTGGAGATAAGGTGACCCTACTATATTTGGATTTGAAACACATACCTATACATAAACTGGAAGAGCTAGTTATTTGGGGGATTGGGACCCAGAGGTGTCCACATGACAGCTACATACCTGTTCGCCTGGTCTTCGACCCAACTCTGACAGGAAGAACCAAAACATTTGACACTCTGGCAGTAGTTTGTACTAGGCTATCAGGGGTAAAACAGTACTCCCTGCTAATTGAGACAATACCAACCTGGTTTGCAGGATCCTTATTCTGCTGGCTGAGTAGAGTACGATACCTATTGAGAGTATCCATCTGCAGCTACGTCAGGTGTATCAGAAGGTTGTTTGAGAGCTGAGGGTCCCTGAAGAGGAAGTGGGAAATGTTTGGAAGAATGAACTAGAAGATGGTAGTATTCCAGCCAGGATCAGTTACTTATCTGAGAGCCCGAGTCAAAATGGATCAACCAGGGCCCTTTGTGGTACTGGAAACAGATAGCACAGATAAGAGAGACAGATGGAGTGGAAATAATTCCATAGGTGATTACCACAAAGGCTCTGCAGTGCAACAGAGGTAATGCCCTTGTCAGAGTCTGCAACACAGACCCCATCACCCTCAAGCCTAGGACCCTGCTGGGGCAAGTGAATGTAGCCACGCCAGTCAGTATGTCTGAGTCACCTGACGATCCAACCAGGGAAAGATTCAGCCTTCAGGATTCCCATCTGTTGGAGGAATGGAAACAAAAGGCAAGAAATAGACTGACAAGTTGGCAAAAGGTGTTTGCTAAGAATGATTATGATGTTGGATGCACCAAAAGTGCCCAGCATCAAATTTGACTTAGTGAAGACAAACCGTTATGGAAATGAACAAGACAGGTCCCTCTGGGGGACCTGGAAGACCTTAAAGAGCAGTTGACAGAGTTGAAAAGGGCTGGGATTATTTGGGAGTCCAGAAGCCCCTATGCCCCCCCCTTCCCTATTGTAGTAGTGCGAAAAAGAATGGCACCCTGCAAAAGTGTATTGATTATAGAATTGAGTATGCGCTACAGTGCCTGTCAGGATCCAAATGGTTTAGTGTTTTGGATTTGAAGAGTGGATATTACCAAATCCCTATGTACCCTGATGACAGAGAAAACTGCCTTCATCAGCCCTCTGGGATTTTTCTAATTTGACCGCGTGCCCTAGGGCCTGTCTGCGGCGCCCGCCACTTTCCAGAGATCGATCTAGTGCATGGTAGGGGATATGAATCTGATTGAAGTCCTGGCCTATCTTAATGACAAAATTGTGTTTGGAAGAACTTTGGAAGAACACGAAGAGCCGCTGGAGAAGTGTTCCAACAGCTTCATGAGGAAGGCTTGAAACTGTCCCTAGGAAAGTGCCAATTCTACTGGAGTTACATCACCTATCTGGGGAGTGGCTACCGAAACCAGTAAAATTGAGGCTGTGACCACCTGACCCCAACCTAACAATGTCATTGAACTGAGATCATACCTGGGATTCTGTTCATGGTACCGTTGGTTTGTTGGGGGGGTTTCCAAAACCGTTGCTCCCCTCACAGACCTTCTTATAAATATAGAAGGAGAGTTCAGGTGGAAGATGTGAGGAAGGCTGAGATGCAGGAGCCTGGAAGGGGGCCCAGTGGGAGGGGACCTGGAAAGGAGGATCACTCGGCCTCACTAGTCCCCAGAAGGAGGACTGCCTGTGGAGCAAGGAAAGGAGCCAGCCCAGTAGAAGGTCAGAAGGCAGCCACCTACCTACACCCCTTGGGCCAGCTAAGGGGAAAAAGAGCACTCCGGTGGGGAAACCTGATTAGCTCCTTACCTGGGACTTTTCAACTTAAAGTAGCAGGCACCAGATCCCCTTGTCCAGGGATTCCTTCAGAGAGCAGGGTAAAGAAGAGTATTTATCTGGGGCTTGGGGTGGTACCCCAGGAAAGGCTGGAGAGCTCTCCAAGACAAATTCTGTCTTTGGACTTGTATATACCGTAGTTGTAAGGAAGATGTCCCCAGTTTACTGTTCCTTGGGTATTCCGTACACCCTTACCGCATCCAAGTTCAACTCCCCTAATAAAACTAAAAAAAAAACCATACTCAAGGACTCTTTACTGTCTTTGGGATGCAAGTCTGAGAAAATGTGTGTGCAGGATAAAAGGGGAGCCCAATTATTTAGCGACTCCTAAGGGGGTAGTGCTACACATGTTAAAAGTCAGCTATATACAGAAATTAGCTAATCGGGTTAACATACACTTTAATTAAGACTCCATGCCCTGGAACCACAAGATTATATCACAACAAACTTGAAGTGTACTTGTGTAACACCCTGCTATAATTCAAGTTGCAGAATGTTAAGAGAACCACAAAATGGTAGTGTCCTGCAATTCAGTGGCACTCACACTCTCTAGAACAGCCTCATGGACCTTGTATGCTGAACCGCTGGATTTTACTGGGGAGCAGTGTATCAGGGGACTACATTTCCCAGATTAGCTGGCATGTGGATGGGGGCATTTATATACAGAAGCCCAGGAGACTGGAAAGGAATTGAAAGGGGAGTGAGCTGGAGAGCAAAATTGGAGAGAGAGAAAGAGAGTTGTGCTGACTGCCAGAGTATCAGACCAGGCCACAGAGCTAGAAAGGAGCTCTGTGAAAGGCTAGAAAGGATTGCTAGCCTTACCACCCTGTTCAGCGAGACATTCTGCCAGCAGGTGACCCAGAGCGCAGTGCCCGGACGGAATGCTGCAAGTCAGACAGGAGAACCTGTGGGGGCTCCCCATCTGCAGAGAGTGAGAGACCAGCGGGACCTGAGTGATGCCACAAGTTGGGTGAGAGAGTCCCATACACCTGCCAAACAAGTGAACACAGACATTCCTTTTATATCTGCTACTTTCCTGCACACAGTTGAGGACATATAGTTAACACATGTTGTGGCCTAATTCCCCTATCCGCTACTATTGAACACATTTGCAGCATAGTTCAATCATCAGAGCTGACCGCAGTGTGCACCTTCTGTAGGTCAGACCATGTAATTTTCCTTCTACCATTGTCCTACCCTCTTAAAGGAACCTCTACCACCATTGCTATTAGCTACTGCAGTCCAGACAGGAGTTTCCCTTTGCCAGCAAGTTCTTCTGCCAATCTTTGACACCTTTTTGCTTAGAATTTGCAACTTGCTTAGTGCATCAAAGGGACACAACCCAAGTACAGTGCTTGTCCTTCCTTCTTCTTATTCTTGTATTAATCCTTTGAGGGACTGTCACCTTCATCTCTTCCCACTTAAAAGGTCTGGATCGTTGTAGTGCACCCTGGGTCCCAACAAATGCACAGAAGATCCCTCACTGTATTTAAAGGGACGTTGACTACTCTAATGAAAGAGCTCTTTCCTATCTCATATTTAAACCTTGCCATCAGATCTTGAGGGCCCAAGGTGAGCTAGTTCAACATTTGATAGTTTCCTTGCTCACTGGGGACTATGAACACCTCAGGTTTGAGGTTTTTGGTTAACTTTTAAAAGCAGGCCTGCCAACACTGATTGAGATTTTGCTGTATGTGTTGTTTTCTTACTTAGAGTTGCTAAGAGTGGTAATTGCCATTACATACATATTTACTTTATGCTGTTCGATGGAGCTTACAGTCAAGTTTAATATAAACATCATATCAGTTCACTTCAATCTGTGTGTAAGTCTATTTTCTGGTGATAATTTACTCTGGTCAGAAGAGTACTGTGGTGTCAGCAGGGGTTGGGATTTCAGAGAGGGGTCCAGAGTGACAGGGAGCTCGAAAATAACTCAGCGACTCCCTGACTATCTGTCAGATTTGAAAACAGTGCGGCCATGCGGGGCTTCACCCACTTGGCCGAGTCACTCATTCACAGTGTTCTGTAAATGAGTGTCTACAAGTCCGGACAGCCTTAGCGGCTGTGGGCTTGTAGATTTCAATGAACTACCACGACGCTGTGGAGCACCGTGGTAATTCATTGAAGCTTCCTGTCAGCTTGCCGTACGGGATGTACGAGCAAGCAGATATTCTGACAGGTTTGCAGGAGACCTGCATGGCATCAGTTACATAGTTACATAGTTAGTATGGCTGAAAAGAGACAAAAGTCCATCCAGTTCAACCATTAAAAAAAAAAAAACTTATAATCCTACACCTACAGTTGATCCAGAGGAAGACAAAAAAACAGCAAAACATGAGCCAATTTGCTCCTGCAGGGAACAAAATGAATTCCTGATCCCCCAAGAGGCAATCGGATATTCCCTGGAACAACCTTACCTATAAATGTTAGTATCCAGTTATATTCTGTGTATCCAAGAAAGAATTCACTTAGCTGGCCAGAACCAACTCTTGAGGGAGTCTATTTCACATTTTCACAGCGCTTACTGTGAAGAAACCGTTCCGTGTTTAGAGATTAAATTTCTTTTCCTCCAGATGTAAAGAGTGCCCCCTTGTCCTCTGTGATGACTAGAGATGAGCGAATCGAAGTATCCGAAGTGGAATTCGAGTCGAATATCGGAAAAATTTCGATTCGTGCCGAATCCGAAAAATAGCCTAATTCGGACGCGCGAATCGAAATTTTTCAGAAAATGGCGGCTGACATGTGCGGCGACGGAGCGGGGATGTCTGGGAAGGCGCGCAGACAAGGCGCGCTGACCCATAATGCATTCCTCAACTACATGTGATCGCATCAGCCAATCAGCAGCCAGCCAGCCAGCACTGTGTAATGGTCGAGCTATAAATAGCGGCCATTTTGGAATTCTTCATTTGCCTGCAGTTATTGAACAGAGGCAGACCGCTCTGTACTAGGGACAGGGACAGAGTTAGGGCCACAGAAACGATAATTGGGGACAGAGAAAAGTTACTTAGGGACAGAGAACCATTACTCAGGGACACAGACTTGTTAATGAGGGCCACAGAATCGTTATTTAGGGCCACAGAAACGTTATTAGGGCCACAGAATTTTTACTCAGGGACAGACAGAATTGTTACTGAGTGCCAGAGAATTGTTACTCAGGGACAGACAGAATTGTTACTGAGTGCCAGAGAATTGTTACTTAGGGCCACAGAAACTTTAATTAGGGCCACAGAATTTTTACTCAGGGACAGACAGAATTGTTACTGAGTGCCAGAGAATTGTTACTCATGGACAGACAGAATTGTTACTGAGTGCCAGAGAATTGTTACTTAGGGCCACAGAAACTTTACTTAGGGCCAGAGAATTTTTACTCAGGGACAGACAGAATTGTTACTGAGTGCCAGAGAATTGTTACTCAGGGACAGACAGAATTGTTACTGAGTGCCAGAGAATTGTTACTCAGGGCCCCAGAAACTTTACTTAGGGCCACAGAATTTTTACTCAGGGACAGACAGAATTGTTACTGAGTGCCAGAGAATTGTTACTCAGGGACAGACAGAATTGTTACTGAGTGCCAAAGAATTGTTACTTAGGGCCACAGAAACTTTACTTAGGGCCACAGAATTGTTACTCGCACAGACACAGAATTGTTACTCGCACAGACACAGAATTGTTACTGAAGGCCACAGAACTGTTACTTAGGGCCACAGAATTGTTACTCGCACAGACACAGAATTGTTACTCGCACAGACACAGAACTGTTACTGAGGGCCACAGAACTGTTACTTAGGGCCACAGAATTGTTACTCGCACAGACACAGAATTGTTACTCAGGGACAGAACTGTTACTTAGGGACAAAGAAACGCTAGTTAGGGCCACAGAATTCATACTCAGAGACAGACAGAATTGTTACGGAGTGCCAGAGAATTGTTACTCTGGGCCACAGAAACTTTACTTAGGGCCACAGAATTTTTACTCAGGGACAGACAGAATTGTTACTGAGTGCCAGAGAATTGTTACTCAGGGACAGACAGAATTGTTACGGAGTGCCAGAGAATTGTTACTCAGGGCCACAGAAACTTTACTTAGGGCCACAGAATTTTTACTCAGGGACAGACAGAATTGTTACTGAGTGCCAGAGAATTGTTACTCAGGGACAGACAGAATTGTTACTGAGTGCCAGAGAATTGTTACTTAGGGCCACAGAAACTTTACTTAGGGCCACAGAATTGTTACTCGCACAGACACAGAATTGTTACTCGCACAGACACAGAACTGTTACTGAGGGCCACAGAAACTTTACTTAGGGCCACAGAATTGTTACTCGCACAGACACAGAATTGTTACTCGCACAGACACAGAACTGTTACTGAGGGCCACAGAACTGTTACTTAGGGCCACAGAATTGTTACTCGCACAGACACAGAATTGTTACTCAGGGCCACAGAACTGTTACTTAGGGACAAAGAAACGCTAGTTAGGGCCACGGAATTCATACTCAGGGACAGACAGAATTGTTACGGAGTGCCAGAGAATTGTTACTCAGGGCCACAGAAACTTTACTTAGGGCCACAGAATTTTTACTCAGGGACAGACAGAATTGTTACTGAGTGCCAGAGAATTGTTACTCAGGGACAGACAGAATTGTTACGGAGTGCCAGAGAATTGTTACTTAGGGCCACAGAAACTTTACTTAGGGCCACAGAATTGTTACTCGCACAGACACAGAATTGTTACTCGCACAGACACAGAACTGTTACTGAGGGCCACAGAAACTTTACTTAGGGCCACAGAATTGTTACTCGCACAGACACAGAATTGTTACTCGCACAGACACAGAACTGTTACTGAGGGCCACAGAACTGTTACTTAGGGCCACAGAATTGTTACTCGCACAGACACAGAATTGTTACTCAGGGCCACAGAACTGTTACTTAGGGACAAAGAAACGCTAGTTAGGGCCACGGAATTCATACTCAGGGACAGACAGAATTGTTACGGAGTGCCAGAGAATTGTTACTCAGGGCCACAGAAACTTTACTTAGGGCCACAGAATTTTTACTCAGGGACAGACAGAATTGTTACTGAGTGCCAGAGAATTGTTACTCAGGGACAGACAGAATTGTTACGGAGTGCCAGAGAATTGTTACTCAGGGACAGACAGAATTGTTACTGAGTGCCAGAGAATTGTTACTTAGGGCCACAGAAACTTTACTTAGGGCCACAGAATTTTTACTCAGGGACAGACAGAATTGTTACTGAGTGCCAGAGAATTGTTACTCAGGGACAGACAGAATTGTTACGGAGTGCCAGAGAATTGTTACTCAGGGCCACAGAAACATTACTTAGGGCCAGAGAATTTTTACTCAGGGACAGACAGAATTGTTACTGAGTGCCAGAGAATTGTTACTCAGGGACAGACAGAATTGTTACTGAGTGCCAGATAATTGTTACTCAGGGCCCCAGAAACTTTACTTAGGGCCACAGAATTTTTACTCAGGGACAGACAGAATTGTTACTGAGTGCCAGAGAATTGTTACTCAGGGACAGACAGAATTGTTACTGAGTGCCAGAGAATTGTTACTTAGGGCCACAGAAACTTTACTTAGGGCCACAGAATTGTTACTCGCACAGACACAGAATTGTTACTTGCACAGACACAGAATTGTTACTGAAGGCCACAGAACTGTTACTTAGGGCCACAGAATTGTTACTCGCACAGACACAGAATTGTTACTCGCACAGACACAGAACTGTTACTGAGGGCCACAGAACTGTTACTTAGGGCCACAGAATTGTTACTCGCACAGACACAGAATTGTTACTCAGGGCCACAGAACTGTTACTTAGGGACAAAGAAACGCTAGTTAGGGCCACAGAATTCATACTCAGGGACAGACAGAATTGTTACGGAGTGCCAGAGAATTGTTACTCAGGGCCACAGAAACTTTACTTAGGGCCACAGAATTTTTACTCAGGGACAGACAGAATTGTTACTGAGTGCCAGAGAATTGTTACTCAGGGACAGACAGAATTGTTACGGAGTGCCAGAGAATTGTTACTCAGGGACAGACAGAATTGTTACTGAGTGCCAGAGAATTGTTACTTAGGGCCACAGAAACTTTAATTAGGGCCACAGAATTTTTACTCAGGGACAGACAGAATTGTTACTGAGTGCCAGAGAATTGTTACTCAGGGACAGACAGAATTGTTACGGAGTGCCAGAGAATTGTTACTCAGGGCCACAGAAACTTTACTTAGGGCCACAGAATTTTTACTCAGGGACAGACAGAATTGTTACTGAGTGCCAGAGATTTGTTACTCAGGGACAGACAGAATTGTTACGGAGTGCCAGAGAATTGTTACTCAGGGCCACAGAAACTTTACTTAGGGCCACAGAATTTTTACTCAGGGACAGACAGAATTGTTACTGAGTGCCAGAGAATTGTTACTCAGGGACAGACAGAATTGTTACTGAGTGCCAGATAATTGTTACTTAGGGCCACAGAAACGTTATTAGGGCCACAGAATTGTTACTCAGGGACAGACAGAATTGTTACTGAGTGCCAGAGAATTGTTACTTAGGGCCACAGAAACTTTAGTTAGGGCCACAGAATTGTTACTCAGGGACAGACACAGAATTGTTACTGAGGGCCACAGAACTGTTACTTAGGGCCACAGAATTGTTACTCGCACAGACACAGAATTGTTACTGAGGACCACAGAACTGTTACTTAGGGCCACAGAATTGTTACTCGCACAGACACAGAATTGTTACACAGGGACACAGAACTGTTACTGAGGGCCACAGAACCGTTACTTAGGGCCACAGAATTGTTACTCGCACAGACACAGAATTGTTACTCGCACAGACACAGAATTGTTACTGAGGGCCACAGAACTGTTACTTGGGGCCACAGAAACGTTAATCAGGGACACAGAATTGTTACTGAGGGCCACAGAACTGTTACTTAGGGCCACAGAATTGTTACTCGCACAGACACAGAATTGTTACACAGGGACACAGAACTGTTACTGAGGGCCACAGAACCGTTACTTAGGGCCACAGAATTGTTACTCGCACAGACAGAATTGTTACTCGCACAGACACAGAATTGTTACTCGCACAGACACAGAATTGTTACTCAGGGCCACAGAACTGTTACTGAGGGCCACAGAACTGTTACTTAGGGCCACAGAATTTTTACTCGCACAGACACAGAATTCTTACTCGCACAGACACAGAATTGTTACTCAGGGAAACAGAACTGTTACTGAGGGCCACAGAACTGTTACTTAGGGCCACAGAATTGTTTCTCGCACAGACACAGAATTGTTACTCGCACAGACACAGAATTGTTACTGAGGGCCACAGAACTGTTACTTGGGGCCACAGAAACGTTAATCAGGGACACAGAATTGTTACTGAGGGCCACAGAACTGTTACTTAGGGCCACAGAATTGTTACTCGCACAGACACAGAATTGTTACTCAGGGACACAGAATTGTTACTCAGGGACACATAATCGTTTAATTAAAGAGTATGTCAGACAACATGCAGAGGAGTGGCAGAGGAGGCAATGTTTTAGGAGCGAGCAGACGTGGCAGCAGAGGAAGGGGTCGAGGCAGCACTATTCGCAGCCAGAGGCCAGTGCTCCCGGTGTCATCCAGCGGTCGTGTCTCTACCGACAACCCTGCCGTCGTCGATTGGTTGGCTCGGTCGTCTTCCTCTTCCCAGGTCACCTCTGACACCTACAGCCAACGGTCGGTGGGTACGTCAGACACAACCGTTAGTTGGCATGGCCCGGGACCAAGCCCACTGAAATCACGTGTCCTCTACCTGCCCCTGTCCTTTGGTGTTCCCTCACCAAGCGAAGTATCGCATGCTGTGGGCTCAGCCCCACTGTACAGTGAGGAAGAGCTAACAGAGGGCGGTCAGGAACGGGGGGAGACATCCGCCTTTTCAGCAGCCAGGCGAAGAAGTAGTGGCGAGGAGAGTGGCTCGGTAGCCGGTCTAGAGACAGGTCTGTCTCCTGACCCAGACGCAGCCGAGGGGGCTAGTAGTGAGGCGGAGACCCTACTTGATGATGAGGAGGTTGATCGCACTTGGCAGCCTCGTCGTCATCAGGCAATTTCTTCCGCATCATCAGGAGAAGAGGGTGGCAGCTTGGCAGCGAGCAAAACAGTCGGTGGGTTGCCCAGGAGACAGCAGCAGGGTCGCAGCAGTGTCAGTGGAGGCAAACGGCCACGGAGTAGAGCACCAGCTCCACTGCAGCCTACCACCACGGCCAGTAGTGGTGCCGGTGTGCACGGAGGAAGCAGCAGTCAGCCAGTGAGGAGTATCGGGGGCAAAGTTTCCTACTCGGCGGTGTGGCAATTTTTCGTCAAGCCGCCCGAGGAAGTAAACGTAGCCGTATGTCGACTATGTGGCCAGAAAGTCAAGCGTGGCCAGGGGGCCCATGTTGGGACTACAGCGTTGCGGCAGCATATGCAGCGTCGCCATTTGGTGGCCTGGGAAAACCGTGATAAAGATACGGCGGTTCTGCCCGCCCCAGCCCCCGCTCCATCACCCGCTCCGTTACTTGCTCCGTCACCCGACGTCAATCGCCCTCCATCAGCCAGTCAAGGCTCCAACACCTCTGCTGAGGGGAGTTGTCGCTCGTTGGCATCTTCCGCTCGTTCAGATGCTCCTTCTCCTGCTACTCCTCTTCACGGATTCCGTCAGCAGTCTTTCTTGGAATCCATTTCCAAGAGACAACAGTTTGCGAGCACGCACCCGACGGTGCAAAAGCTGAACGTCCTCCTGTCCAAGTTGCTGGTGCTGCAGTCCCTCCCTTTCCAAGTGGTGGACTCAGCACCTTTCAGAGAAATGATGGCTTGTGCCGCGCCGCGGTGGAGAGTGCCAAGCCGTCATTTCTTCGCCAAAAAGGCAGTGCCAGCCCTGCATTCACATGTAGAAGACATGGTGGGCCAGTCTTTGAGCATGTCGGTCTCTGCCAAAGTGCACGGCAGCGCCGACGTGTGGAGCTGTAACTATGGTCAGGGACAGTACATGTCATTTACGGCCCACTGGGTGAACGTGGTGCCGTCACAGCCGCACCAGCAACTTGGACAGGTCACGCCGCTTTTGCCTCCACGTTTGCACGTCCTTGGTCCGGCAAAGATGTCCGCCTCTACCACCTCTTCTTCCGCCGTGTCCTCAGCCGCCACCCCCGTGCCAAGTCCCATTACCCGACCGGCATATCACATGTGCAGGGCGCAACGGTGTCACGCTGTTCTGCACCTGGTATGCCTTGGCGAACGTAGTCACACAGGGGAGGAACTTCTGAGTGTAATGAACAGAGAAATCGACAGATGGCTGTCTCCGCGCAAACTGAAAATCGGAACCATGTTGACCGACAACGGAAAGAACATGGTGTCTGCTCTGCGTCAAGGAAGGTTGTGCCATGCGCCATGCATGGCTCACGTGTTCAATCTGGTTGTCAAGCGGTTCTTAAAATCCACCATCCCACTGCAAGACATCCTTAAAATGTCACGTAAACTTTGCATGCATTTCAGCCATTCCTACACCGCAAAGCACACCCTCCTTGAGCTGCAGCGGCAGAACGGAATTCCACAGCATCGCCTGATCTGCGACGTTGCAACAAGGTGGAATTCAACCCTACATATGTTAGACCGCCTTTACGAACAGCGAAAGGCCATCACCGATTTCCTGATGTTACAAGCGGATAAAGGTACTCCCCTGTGTAACTTCGATGTCAGCCATTGGCAGCTCATGCGTGACACCTGCCGCTTGCTCAGGCCCTTTGAGGAGGCCACGCTATTCGTGAGTCGGCAGGACTATGGGATGAACGACGTCATTCCTCTGTTGCACGTCCTTGAACAAATGCTGTTAACAATGGCTGGTCAGGGTGCGGTAGACGTGGCGCACAGATCTCAACGCCACATGACCCCTGTGGGGGCAGGACAGGAAGAAGAGGAGGAGGTAGAGGAGGACATTTGTGCTCAGGAATTATTGAGTGAAATGGGTGGTTTTTCCACTCAGCGGACAGGAGTGGAGGAGCAGGAGCATCTGGTAGAGGAGGAGGAGGAGGAGACAGAGGACCCAGACGCACCGTGGCAGTATGCTGTGGAGATGGAGGCAGGGAGTCCCTCGCATTCCTTGGCACAAATGGCCCATAGCATGCTCGCTTGCTTGCGTAGCGACAGCCGAATAATAACCATCAGACAGAGGGATGACTTTTGGCTGTCCACCTTGTTGGACCCTCGCTACCGTTCCAAAATGGTGGCCTTTTTCACACCTGCTGAGAGGGAGGCCAAAATAACGTACTATAAAAACCACCTATGTAGTCAGTTGGTCTCTGCCTTTGTGCGCCAACGTCCATCCTCAGACACTGTGGGCCCTGTGCGCTCGCGTTCCGCTGCCATGGCAGCAGGGGAGGGGTGGGGTGGTAGGAGCAGTGGCAGCTCCACCAGCAGCGGCTGCCTCAGTCTGCAGTCGATGATGAGTAGCTTTCTTCACCAGCGCAGTGAGGAAACTACTAACCAGCCGCAGCAGCAGCAGCAGCATCAGGTGGACCTGGAGCAGGACCTCAAACAACAGGCTTGGGCCTACTTGGACAGCACCCTGCCAACCGAGGTAGACAATCCCCTTGACTACTGGGCAACGAAACTTGACCTTTGGCCCCAACTAGCTGAATTTGCCCTTGAAAGGCTGTCATGCCCGGCCAGTAGCGTGGCATCGGAGCGCGTGTTTAGTGCGGCAGGAGGTATTGTAACTCCGCGGAGGACACGACTGTCCACCCAAAGTGTGGAGAGACTCACGTTTGTGAAAATGAATCAGGCGTGGATTAGTCTGGATTTCAAACCACCAGTTCCTGACACAACTGACTAAATCCGCCATGAATCATGCCTCAAACATGTGCCACTTTGAGGACTCCTCACACACTGCTGGTGTGTAGAATTTTTTGACATAGGGTGCTGGCAGATTACGGGCCTCCCATAGCTGCTGCCAGGCCCCTAATCTGCCATAGGCCCCTATATACCGCCTCCTCATGCTGCTGCCAGGTCCAGAGTCTCTCATGGGTCCCTGTACGGCCTCCCATTGCTGCTGTCTCCATCGCCACACTCTGCCATGTGCCACTTTCAGGTCTCCTCACACACTGCTGGTGTGTAGAATTTTTTGACATAGGGTGTTGGCAGATTACGGGCCTCCCATTGCTGCTGCCAGGCCCCTAATCTGCCATGGGCCCCTATATACCGCCTCCTCATGCTGCTGCCAGGTCCAGAGTCTCTCATGGGTCCCTGTACGGCCTCCCATTGCTGCTGTCTCCATCGCCACACTCTGCCATGTGCCACTTTCAGGTCTCCTCACACACTGCTGGTGTGTAGAATTTTTTGACATAGGGTGCTGGCAGATTACGGGCCTCCCATAGCTGCTGCCAGGCCCCTAATCTGCCATGGGCCCCTATATACCGCCTCCTCATGCTGCTGCCAGGTCCACAGTGTCTCATGCCATGTGCCACTTTCAGGTCTCCTCACACTGCTGGTGTGTAGAATTTTTTGACATAGGGTGCTGGCAGATTATGGGCCTCCTATAGCTGCTGCCAGGCCCCTAATCTGCCATAGGCCCCTATATACCGCTTCCTCATGCTGCTGCCAGGTCCAGAGTCTCTCATGGGTCCCTGTACGGCCTCCCATTGCTGCTGTCTCCATCGCCACACTCTGCCATGTGCCACTTTCAGGTCTCCTCACACACTGCTGGTGTGTAGAATTTTTTGACATAGGGTGCTGGCAGATTACGGGCCTCCCATTGCTGCTGCCAGGCCCCTAATCTGCCATAGGCCCCTATATACCGCCTCCTCATGCTGCTGCCAGGTCCACAGTGTCTCATGCCATGTGCCACTTTCAGGTCTCCTCACACTGCTGGTGTGTTGAATTTTTTGACATAGGGTGCTGGCAGATTACGGGCCTCCTATAGCTGCTGCCAGGCCCCTAATCTGCCATAGGCCCCTATATACCGCCTCCTCATGCTGCTGCCAGGTCCAGAGTCTCTCATGGGTCCCTGTACGGCCTCCCATTGCTGCTGTCTCCATCGCCACACTCTGCCATGTGCCACTTTCAGGTCTCCTCACACACTGCTGGTGTGTAGAATTTTTTGACATAGGGTGCTGGCAGATTACGGGCCTCCCATTGCTGCTGCCAGGCCCCTAATCTGCCATAGGCCCCTATATACCGCCTCCTCATGCTGCTGCCAGGTCCACAGTGTCTCATGCCATGTGCCACTTTCAGGTCTCCTCACACACTGCTGGTGTGTAGAATTTTTTGACATAGGGTGCTGGCAGATTACGGGCCTCCCATAGCTGCTGCCAGGCCCCTAATCTGCCATAGGCCCCTATATACCGCCTCCTCATGCTGCTGCCAGGTCCAGAGTCTCTCATGGGTCCCTGTACGGCCTCCCATTGCTGCTGTCTCCATCGCCACACTCTGCCATGTGCCACTTTCAGGTCTCCTCACACTGCTGGTGTGTAGAATTTTTTGACATAGGGTGCTGGCAGATTACGGGCCTCCTATAGCTGCTGCCAGGCCCCTAATCTGCCATGGGCCCCTATATACCGCCTCCTCATGCTGCTGCCAGGTCCAGAGTCTCTCATGGGTCCCTGTACGGCCTCCCATTGCTGCTGTCTCCATCGCCACACTCTGCCATGTGCCACTTTCAGGTCTCCTCACACTGCTGGTGTGTAGAATTTTTTGACATAGGGTGCTGGCAGATTACGGGCCTCCCATAGCTGCTGCCAGGCCCCTAATCTGCCATAGGCCCCTATATACCGCCTCCTCATGCTGCTGCCAGGTCCAGAGTCTGTCATGGGTCCCTGTACGGCCTCCCATTGCTGCTGTCTCCATCGCCACACTCTGCCATGTGCCACTTTCAGGTCTCCTCACACACTGCTGGTGTGTAGAATTTTTTGACATAGGGTGCTGGCAGATTACGGGCCTCCCATTGCTGCTGCCAGGCCCCTAATCTGCCATAGGCCCCTATATACCGCCTCCTCATGCTGCTGCCAGGTCCAGAGTCTCTCATGGTTCCCTGTACGGCCTCCCATTGCTGCTGTCTCCATCGCCACACTCTGCCATGTGCCACTTTCAGGTCTCCTCACACACTGCTGGTGTGTAGAATTTTTTGACATAGGGTGCTGGCAGATTACGGGCCTCCCATAGCTGCTGCCAGGCCCCTAATCTGCCATAGGCCCCTATATACCGCCTCCTCATGCTGCTGCCAGGTCCAGAGTCTCTCATGGGTCCCTGTACGGCCTCCCATTGCTGCTGTCTCCATCGCCACACTCTGAAATGTGCCACTTTCAGGTCTCCTCACACTGCTGGTGTGTAGAATTTTTTGACATAGGGTGCTTGCAGATTACGGGCCTCCCATAGCTGCTGCCAGGCCCCTAATCTGCCATAGGCCCCTATATACCGCCTTCTCATATTGCTGCCAGGTCCAGAGTCTGTCATGGGTCCCTGTACGGCCTCCCATTGCTGCTGTCTCCATCGCCACACTCTGCCATGTGCCACTTTCACGTCTCCTCACACACTGCTGGTGTGTTGAATTTTTTGACATAGGGTGCTGGCAGATTACGGGCCTCCCATAGCTGCTGCCAGGCCCCTAATCTGCCATGGGCCCCTATATACCGCCTCCTCATGCTGCTGCCAGGTCCACAGTGTCTCATGCCATGTGCCACTTTCAGGTCTCCTCACACTGCTGGTGTGTTGAATTTTTTGACATAGGGTGCTGGCAGATTATGGGCCTCCTATAGCTGCTGCCAGGCCCCTAATCTGCCATAGGCCCCTATATACCGCTTCCTCATGCTGCTGCCAGGTCCAGAGTCTCTCATGGGTCCCTGTACGGCCTCCCATTGCTGCTGTCTCCATCGCCACACTCTGAAATGTGCCACTTTCAGGTCTCCTCACACTGCTGGTGTGTAGAATTTTTTGACATAGGGTGCTGGCAGATTACGGGCCTCCCATAGCTGCTGCCAGGCCCCTAATCTGCCATAGGCCCCTATATACCGCCTCCTCATGCTGCTGCCAGGTCCAGAGTCTCTCATGGGTCCCTGTACGGCCTCCCATTGCTGCTGTCTCCATCGCCACACTCTGAAATGTGCCACTTTCAGGTCTCCTCACACACTGCTGGTGTGTAGAATTTTTTGACATAGGGTGCTGGCAGATTACGGGCCTCCCATAGCTGCTGCCAGGCCCCTAATCTGCCATAGGCCCCTATATACCGCCTCCTCATGCTGCTGCCAGGTCCAGAGTCTGTCATGGGTCCCTGTACGGCCTCCCATTGCTGCTGTCTCCATCGCCACACTCTGCCATGTGCCACTTTCAGGTCTCCTCACACACTGCTGGTGTGTAGAATTTTTTGACATAGGGTGCTGGCAGATTACGGGCCTCCCATAGCTGCTGCCAGGCCCCTAATCTGCCATAGGCCCCTATATACCGCCTCCTCATGCTGCTGCCAGGTCCAGAGTCTCTCATGGGTCCCTGTACGGCCTCCCATTGCTGCTGTCTCCATCGCCACACTCTGAAATGTGCCACTTTCAGGTCTCCTCACACTGCTGGTGTGTAGAATTTTTTGACATAGGGTGCTGGCAGATTACGGGCCTCCCATAGCTGCTGCCAGGCCCCTAATCTGCCATAGGCCCCTATATACCGCCTCCTCATGCTGCTGCCAGGTCCAGAGTCTCTCATGGGTCCCTGTACGGCCTCCCATTGCTGCTGTCTCCATCGCCAAACTCTGAAATGTGCCACTTTCAGGTCTCCTCACACTGCTGGTGTGTAGAATTTTTTGACATAGGGTGCTTGCAGATTACGGGCCTCCCATAGCTGCTGCCAGGCCCCTAATCTGCCATAGGCCCCTATATACCGCCTCCTCATATTGCTGCCAGGTCCAGAGTCTGTCATGGGTCCCTGTACGGCCTCCCATTGCTGCTGTCTCCATCGCCACACTCTGCCATGTGCCACTTTCACGTCTCCTCACACACTGCTGGTGTGTTGAATTTTTTGACATAGGGTGCTGGCAGATTACGGGCCTCCCATAGCTGCTGCCAGGCCCCTAATCTGCCATGGGCCCCTATATACCGCCTCCTCATGCTGCTGCCAGGTCCACAGTGTCTCATGCCATGTGCCACTTTCAGGTCTCCTCACACTGCTGGTGTGTTGAATTTTTTGACATAGGGTGCTGGCAGATTATGGGCCTCCTATAGCTGCTGCCAGGCCCCTAATCTGCCATAGGCCCCTATATACCGCTTCCTCATGCTGCTGCCAGGTCCAGAGTCTCTCATGGGTCCCTGTACGGCCTCCCATTGCTGCTGTCTCCATCGACACACTCTGCCATGTGCCACTTTCAGGTCTCCTCACACACTGCTGGTGTGTAGAATTTTTTGACATAGGGTGCTGGCAGATTACGGGCCTCCCATTGCTGCTGCCAGGCCCCTAATCTGCCATAGGCCCCTATATACCGCCTCCTCATGCTGCTGCCAGGTCCACAGTGTCTCATGCCATGTGCCACTTTCAGGTCTCCTCACACTGCTGGTGTGTAGAATTTTTTGACATAGGGTGCTGGCAGATTATGGGCCTCCTATAGCTGCTGCCAGGCCCCTAATCTGCCATAGGCCCCTATATACCGCCTCCTCATGCTGCTGCCAGGTCCAGAGTCTCTCATGGGTCCCTGTACGGCCTCCCATTGCTGCTGTCTCCATCGCCACACTCTGCCATGTGCCACTTTCAGGTCTCCTCACACTGCTGGTGTGTAGAATTTTTTGACATAGGGTGCTGGCAGATTACGGGCCTCCCATAGCTGCTGCCAGGCCCCTAATCTGCCATAGGCCCCTATATACCGCCTCCTCATGCTGCTGCCAGGTCCAGAGTCTCTCATGGGTCCCTGTACGGCCTCCCATTGCTGCTGTCTCCATCGCCACACTCTGCCATGTGCCACTTTCAGGTCTCCTCACACTGCTGGTGTGTAGAATTTTTTGACATAGGGTGCTGGCAGATTACGGGCCTCCTATAGCTGCTGCCAGGCCCCTAATCTGCCATAGGCCCCTATATACCGCCTCCTCATGCTGCTGCCAGGTCCAGAGTCTCTCATGGGTCCCTGTACGGCCTCCCATTGCTGCTGTCTCCATCGCCACACTCTGCCATGTGCCACTTTCAGGTCTCCTCACACTGCTGGTGTGTAGAATTTTTTGACATAGGGTGCTGGCAGATTACGGGCCTCCTATAGCTGCTGCCAGGCCCCTAATCTGCCATAGGCCCCTATATACCGCCTCCTCATGCTGCTGCCAGGTCCAGAGTCTCTCATGGGTCCCTGTACGGCCTCCCATTGCTGCTGTCTCCATCGCCACACTCTGCCATGTGCCACTTTCAGGTCTCCTCACACTGCTGGTGTGTAGAATTTTTTGACATAGGGTGCTGGCAGATTACGGGCCTCCCATAGCTGCTGCCAGGCCCCTAATCTGCCATAGGCCCCTATATACCGCCTCCTCATGCTGCTGCCAGGTCCAGAGTCTGTCATGGGTCCCTGTACGGCCTCCCATTGCTGCTGTCTCCATCGCCACACTCTGCCATGTGCCACTTTCAGGTCTCCTCACACACTGCTGGTGTGTAGAATTTTTTGACATAGGGTGCTGGCAGATTACGGGCCTCCCATAGCTGCTGCCAGGCCCCTAATCTGCCATAGGCCCCTATATACCGCCTCCTCATGCTGCTGCCAGGTCCAGAGTCTCTCATGGGTCCCTGTACGGCCTCCCATTGCTGCTGTCTCCATCGCCACACTCTGCCATGTGCCACTTTCAGGTCTCCTCACACTGCTGGTGTGTAGAATTTTTTGACATAGGGTGCTGGCAGATTACGGGCCTCCCATTGCTGCTGCCAGGCCCCTAATCTGCCATGGGCCCCTATACCGCCTCCTCATGCTGCTGCCAAGTCCAGAGTGTGTCATGGGTCCCTGTACGGCCTCCCATTGCTGCTGTCTCCATAGCCACACTCTGCCATGTGCCACTTTCAGGTCTCCTCACACTGCTGGTGTGTTGAATTTTTTGACATAGGGTGCTGGCAGATTACGGGCCTCCCATTGCTGCTGCCAGGCACGTAATCTGCCATGGGCCCCCGTACCGACTCCTCATGCTGTGACGTTGCAACAAGGTGGAATTCAACCCTACATATGTTAGACCGCCTTTACGAACAGCGAAAGGCCATCACCGATTTCCTGATGTTAAAAGCGGATAAAGGTACTCCCTGTGTAACTTAGATGTCAGCCATTGGCAGCTCATGCGTGACACCTGCGCTTGCTCAGGCCCTTTGAGGAGGCCACGCTATTCGTGAGTCGGCAGGACTATGGGATGAACGACGTCATTCCTCTGTTGCACGTCCTGGAACAAATGCTGTTAACAATGGCTGGTCAGGGTGCGGTAGACGTGGCGCACAGATCTCAACGCCACATGACCCCTGTGGGGGCAGGACAGGAAGAAGAGGAGGAGGTAGAGGAGGACATTGGTGCTCAGGAATTATTGAGTGAAATGGGTGGTTTTTCCACTCAGCGGACAGGAGTGGAGGAGCAGGAGCATCTGGTAGAGGAGGAGGAGGAGGAGACAGAGGACCCAGACGCACCGTGGCAGTATGCTGTGGAGATGGAGGCAGGGAGTCCCTCGCATTCCTTGGCACAAATGGCCCATAGCATGCTCGCTTGCTTGCGTAGCGACAGCCGAATAATAACCATCAGACAGAGGGATGACTTTTGGCTGTCCACCTTGTTGGACCCTCGCTACCGTTCAAAAATGGTGGCCTTTTTCACACCTGCTGAGAGGGAGGCCAAAATAACGTACTATAAAAACCACCTATGTAGTCAGCTGGTCTCTGCCTGTCTGCTCCAACGTCCATCCTCAGACACTGTGGGCCCTGTGCGCTCGCGTTCCGCTGCCATGGCAGCAGGGGAGGGGTGGGGTGGTAGGAGCAGTGGCAGCTCCACCAGCAGCGGCTGCCTCAGTCTGCAGTCGATGATGAGTAGCTTTCTTCACCAGCGCAGTGAGGAAACTACTAACCAGCCGCAGCAGCAGCAGCAGCAGCATCAGGTGGACCTGGAGCAGGAGCTCAAACAACAGGCTTGGGCCTACTTGGACAGCACCCTGCCAACCGAGGTAGACAATCCCCTTGACTACTGGGCAACGAAACTTGACCTTTGGCCCCAACTAGCTGAATTTGCCCTTGAAAGGCTGTCATGCCCGGCCAGTAGCGTGGCATCGGAGCGCGTGTTTAGTGCGGCAGGAGGTATTGCAACTCCGCGGAGGACACGACTGTCCACCCAAAGTGTGGAGAGACTGACGTTTGTGAAAATGAATCAGGCGTGGATTAGTCTGGATTTCAAACCACCAGTTCCTGACACAACTGACTAAATCCGCCATGAATCATGCCCCAAACATGTGCCACTTTCAGGTCTCCTCACACTGCTGGTGTGTTCCATTTTTTGTCATAGGGTGCTGGCAGATTACGGGCCTCCCATAGCTGCTGCCAGGCCCCTAATCTGCCATGGGCCCCTATACCGCCTCCTCATGCTGCTGCCAAGTCCAGAGTCTCTCATGGGTCCCTGTACGGCCTCCCATTGCTGCTGTCTCCATCGCCACACTCTGCCATGTGCCACTTTCAGGTCTCCTCACACTGCTGGTGTATTCCATTTTTTGTCATAGGGTGCTGGCAGATTACGGGCCTCCCATAGCTGCTGCCAGGCCCCTAATCTGCCATGGGCCCCTATACCGCCTCCTCATGCTGCTGCCAGGTCCAGAGTCTGTCATGGGTCCCTGTACGGCCTCCCATTGCTGCTGTCTCCATCGCCACACTCTGCCATGTGCCACTTTCAGGTCTCCTCACACTGCTGGTGGGTTCCATTTTTTGTCATAGGGTGCTGGCAGATTACGGGCCTCCCATAGCTGCTGCCAGGCCCCTAATCTGCCATGGGCCCCCGTTCCGACTCCTCATGCTGCTGCCAGGCCCGTAATCTGTCATGGGCCCCTGTTGTCGCTTGTTGGCATATTCCGCTCGTTCAGATGCTCCTTCTCCTGCTACTCCTCTTCACGGATTCCGTCAGCAGTCTTTCTTGGAATCCGTTTCCAAGAGACAACAGTTTGCGAGCACGCACCAGACGGTGCAGAAACTGAACGTCCTCCTGTCCAAGTTGCTGCTGCCAGGCTCGTAATCTGTCATGCGCCCCTGTACCGCCTCCTCATGCTGCTGCCAGGTCCAGAGTGTGTCATGGGCCCCCGTACCGACTCCAAATGCTGCTGCCAGGCCCGTAATCTGTCATGGGCCCCTGTACCGCCTCCCCATGCTGCTGCCAGGTCCAGATTGTGTCATGGGTCCCTGTACGGCCTCCCATTGCTGCTGCCAGGCCTGTAATCTGCCATGGGCCCCCGTACCGACTCCTCATGCTGCTGCCAGGCCCGTAATCTGCCATGGGCCCCTGTACCGCCTCCTCATGCTGCTGCCAGGTCCAGAGTGTGTCATGGGTCCCTGTACGGCCTCCCATTGCTGCTGTCTCTATCGCCACACTCTGCCATGTGCCACTTTCAGGTCTCCTCACACTGCTGGTGGTTTCCATTTTTGTCATAGGGTGCTGTATGGCCTCCCATTGCTGCTGCCTCCACCGCCACACTGTGGCTCCACACTCTGGTTTTGGCCCCGTGACTGGCCAAATGAGTGAAGTGTGCGGTGATTCTAAGATCGACGGCACTCATCTGCATGTCATACTGCCTGACAGTATTATTTCTCTTCCCCAGCAGACTCCAAGGGCATTTAAATTAAAGGTACAGTGTTCAGCACTAATATTAAGTCTCTCTGAAGCCTAGAAACACCCTTTTTTAAGTTAAATTCACAGCGAATATATTCGACTCGAATCGAAATTTTTCCACGAATTCGCCGAATCAGTCGAATCGAATTTTTGAATACTTCGCTCATCTCTAGTGATGACCTAAAGGTGAATAACTCTACACCGAGTTCACTATATGAACCACTGATGTATTTATACATGTTGATCATATCCCCCCTTAATCTCCTCTTCTCAAGAGAGAATACATTCAGTTCCTCTAATCTTTCCTCATGGCTGAGCTCCTCCATGCCTCGCGTATTGAAGTGTATCATTGTTGTATTGTCTCCCTTTATATTGTAAAGTGCTGAGCAAACTGTTGGTGCTATATAAATCCTGCATCCAGAGTCAGAAATTAGTCCTTGAGCTTTGGTTTTGGTTTTGTTTTTAGAGAATTTGAACTGGGATAGGGTTAGGGGTGTACAGAATGCCTAAGGGTACTGTTAAACTGAGGACAGCTTCCTGGAACTATTTACAAGTCTTCTGCAGAACAGTCTCTGTTGGAGAGGTAGCCATTGTCTCCTTAATGTACCACCCCAGATCCCAGATGAACTTCTCCACTTCACCCGGTAATCTAGAGGTATCCCTGAGCAGGGGATTCGGTTACTGCCACTTTCAAAAGAGGAAACAGTCACTGGTAGATAGCTAATCTGGTTTTCCACCAGAATGCTCCTTCCCCTATCCCAGGGGTAATAGGTGTACTCACTCAGATCCTCTCCTGTACCGCAAGTGGGTTGGTGGCTGCTACCAAGCCTTCCAGCTGGGTTGCTCCTTCCTTGCCATATAGGTGGTCCTTTCTCAGGGCAGCTGGTGAGTTCTGAGCTTTCCAGCTTTCCAGCTCCAGGCCTGCAGGTTGGCCCCATCCCACTGATCCTGCTCGCAGCCTCCTGCTATCAGCCTCACATCTTCCAATCAAACTCCCCCTCCAAATATCCTGCTACTGAGAAGGCTCCAATACTTTTAAGGGTGTCCAGCCCATTGCCAACCTCTTGTTGGGGATTGGCTAGGATCCCTCCAGAGTGCAGCCAGACACTCTTGAGATCCACCCACTGCATTTAGAGTATTCCAAAAGCCCTAGAACAGGGAGAAATTCCAGAGGGGCTGGCCTGCAGAGCCTCTCAGTCCTAACCACAATTTGACCCCACTCTGGCTATTACACCTGGGCTGCTACTCAGCCCCTGTTTAACAATTGGAGTCTAGCTCCCTCTAGCTACCTAGGAGGGGGCTACATTTGCTCTATATACTGTGAATACCTTTTCTGCATATTAACACCAGCATTTATACAGTTAAAATTCTATGGCAGCATTAACATTGGCTTAGCACCTATAAGCCCTAGTGGTGCAATATCCTTTTCTAAAATACTAAAAATCTCCCATAAACACGGGGCATAGCTTTCATATGTATAATATGCCACTGAGACCTTCTATCACAACAAAGCCTTCTGGGGCCTTCACAACCCAACTGCAGCAAGACAAGATCCACAGATCCCTAACAGTGGCCACCTGAAATTATGGAGGCCAGGCTTTGACACAGGTTAGCATGATTGTGGGGGAAAGCAATGACTTATTCTGATAGAAACATCAAAATGTATGTTTTTTGTTGGTATAGTGATACTTTGAAGATATAGTTACTTACTTCAGATTTTCTTGATTCATATTCTCAATGTTAAGTGGTTGTCTTCTCTCAGTTAAAATCATTTTTTTCTTCTCTCTCTCTGTCTGTTTTTTCCCTCCTCTCCTTTCTGTCTAAAAGGTCAAAACATATACAATGTACTTGAAATCAGGCCCTCAGTGTAGTTTCCACAAATTCAGTCTTAAATTTCAATTTAAAAAGAAAAAAAAAGTAAATATCTGTAACTTTAAACCATTTTTAAATTCAAAGCTGGAGCAATCACAAGTACTGCTTCTGACCCATTCCAATCGCACCTGAATTAATTCAACCACTACCATACTGCCAGAAACCAATATTAATTTCCAATAAATTTCACCCATTGGGACTGATCCAGTAACTATTTCAAGTCCAGACACTTTCACCCCCTTCCAGGCCAAGTTATCCTTTTTTTGAGACAGAGCTTTCTTTTGGTGGTATTTGATCACCACTGGGCTTTTCATTTTTTGCTTTATAAATGAAAAAATACTGAAAATTTTAATTAAAAGATATTTTTTCTTAGTTTTTATTTTGCAAATAAATAATTTTTCTTCATACATTTAGGCCAAAATGTATTGTTACATTTTTGGGGTAAAAATAACCCAAAACAGTATATAAATATTTAGTCAGTGGGAGAGCTATAGAGTCTACAAACTATTGGAAATATATTTAAAAATTGATCAGTTGAGACCCTAAAATGCCAGACGCTGGTATGATGTATGGCAGTAATCAGGACGTTAACATGAGGTATGGCAGTTATCAGGACACTGGTATGGGGTATGGTGGTGATCAGGATGCTGATATGGGGTATGCCGGTGATCAGAACACCGGTATTGCGGTGATCAGAATGCTGTATGGGGTATGGAGGTGATTGGGGCGCTGTTATGGGGTATGGTGGTGATCAGGATGCTGATATGGCATATGGGGTGATCTGGACGCTAGTATGGGGCATGGATGTGATCGCGATGCTGATATAGGGTATGGCAGTGATCAGGGTGTTGGTATGGGGTATGGCAGTGATCATGGTGCTAGTATGGTGTATGGCGGTGATCAGGGTGTTGGTATGGGGTATGGCAGTGATCAGGGCATTAGTATGGGGTATGGGGGTGATCAAGACATTGGTATGGTGTATGAGGTGTTTTTGTGCACACTGGGACAGGTGACAAGACCTGGCTACATTATTTATTATGAATATATTGGGGCAGTAATCAGGGTCACTAAACTGGGACACTGAGGTGGCTGGCACTGCAGTTTGTGAGAGTGCATGCAGCTTGACAGACTGCTGTACACTCACAGGTTGCAGGATCACTTCTCTCTGTTCTCACACTGAGAGCAGAGAGAAGTGATCTTTAGTTTCACTTTAGAATGTTTACAATGTGAATGCTGTGATTGGTCACAGCAGTCACATGATAAAACACCATGTGATCACCCGGACACAGCTGTGAGCCACTCAGGAGCCACCGGTGCAGGCTGATGTACAGGTACGTTAGCCCGAATTGGCAAAGCTTCCCTTCTGCTGTCTATTTGCAATGAGCGGATGGGAAGAGGTTAAATTAATCCACAAATTTACTAAAGGCAAATGAGCTGTTATGAGGAGAAGGGGATGTGAGTGAGTATGGTGCACACTACTGTGAGCCATGAGTCATTTCAATAGGTTGCTGTGCTCATGTATCCCACAGAAAAAGGTGCTTGCACCTTTATGAAAATGTGGTTCCCGCACGCAAAAAATGCACTGCGGGCAGAGATGCATGGAGCTGCCATTTAGAATGATACAATTCCTGCACTTGCAACCAGCATGCAGACTGCGGGCAACTGTGAACCTAGCCTTCCTGGACAACTAAAAAGACTCTATACAAGGCATCACTAAATGGCAGACCACAGCTTAGATCTGGGCCGAGTCACTATCCCACCCGGACCGCCATGGTCAGGCCACTTGGGAGCCAGTACATTCCTTCAGCTTCAGCTACTGTCATTCCCACATGACAGCAGGAGACAGCACAGTTCTGGATGGATTACGGGAGTGGGAGATGTCTGAATTAACTTTTCAAGTTAACCAATAGGTGATTGGTTGCTAGGACCTCCCTACATCACCAATCACCAGCTTGTTAATACATTGCATGAAAAGTTAAACTGGTTGTACAGGCTGAAGGTTTTTTACCTTCATGCATTCTATGCATAAAGGTAAAAATTGTATGTGTGTTGCTCCCCCCTCAGCCCATCCTTTATGCACACCTAAGCCCCCTCTTGATACAGGGTCTGAGAACAGTTTTGTGAAGGAGAGCTGAAAGCACTACTGTGGGGGGATGATGTTAAAGGGGGCAGAAGACAGTGCTTTGGGGGGTAATGTGAAGGGGGCCAAAGACATTGCTGTTGGGGGTGATGTGAAGAGGGGCAGAGAACAGTATTGTGAAGAGGAGCTGAAAACACTACTGTGGGGGGATGATGTGAAGGGGGGGGGCAGAGAACACTACTGTGGATGGGGGGGTGAGGTGAAGGGGGTAGAGGACACTGCTGTGGGAGGATGATGTGAAGTGAGTCATGGGAGGCTTTTTTGGGGTGGAGTTGTGAAGTCCTCCTATATAAAAGGACCATCGAAGATGTATGAGATATAGTGAGGGACAGGGCACGGAGGAGGATGGGTGGCTGGGAAACCGTCCATGGTTGGAGCACCACCTTAAACTGATATAGGGACCACAAATGATTCATAGACCAAAAGGTCTAAGGTATGGGGAGGGCGGGGGGAGGAGAGGGAAGAAGGAAAGGCGGGTGGGGGGGAGGGCAAAGGGAAAAGGGGGATACTTAGCAAAAAGAAAGGAAATAAAAGAATTAAGGAGAATCCTGGGAAAAGAAAGAATGGAAAATATATATAGTAATGGAGGAGGTTAATTATATGACTTATAATGGTAAATGGCTAAACAGTTGAGAGAAAAGATTTAAGATTTTTAGAGAAATACAAAAAAGATATACTGAGGTGGTGTTTATACAGGAGACACATCTAATGCAAGAAACAAATGTGAAATTACATTATAAGCACTACCCAGTATGGTACTATGTAGACTCCCCAATTAAACGTGCTAAAGGGGTGGCAGCTGGGTTTGTGAAAAATGTAAGGTTCTGTTTGGAAGATAAAGTGAAGGATCCAGAGGGGAGATTTTTATTTTTAAATGGGAAGTTGCAAGAGGTAGAATGTACATTGGCAAATATATATTGCCCCAATAAAAAATCAGAGGCCTATCTAAAGAACATACTGAAGAAGCTACTAGATTTTAAAAAAGGTAAACTAATTGTGGCAGGAGATTTTAACTGTTGCATGGAACCACAACTTGACTCGACATCTTATGTGTTGAGAGAGGGAAACAAACATTTGAGAGAATTAAAGAAAATGATACAATATTGTCAGTTGGTTGATAGTTGGAGAAATAGAAATCTAAGGGATAGAGATTATACATTTTACTCTCACGCACATGAGACGTATTCAAGATTGGATTATATCTTGCTAGACCATAGACTTATAGAGTCTTTGGTGAAAGCAAGGATAGAAACTATAACGCTATCCGATCATGCACCTGTCACAATAAGGTTAAAATGGGGAAGAGAACAAAAAAAGGTAAACACGTGGAGATTAAATGCTGGCAAGTAGGCTGAAAGAGCTAATGCCGGTGTGGATCCATATGGATCAAGTGGGGTTTGTCCCTGGGAGAGAGGGTAGGGATAATGGATTAAGATCTATAATGCTCATACAAAAAAGTAAAAGAGAAAAATTCCCTGTATTGTTATTGTCCGTAGATGCTGAAAAAGCATTTGTTAGAGTAGACTGGGGGTATATGTTGGATACATTGAAGGTCATGGGGGTGGGCCCTAGAATGAGAATATGGATAGGGAAATTGTACAGTCAACCATCAGCTGCAATAAAGGTTAACGGAGAAATATCAGAGAGTTTTAAGATGCATAATGGGACACGTCAGGGATGCCATTTGTCACCATTGCTGTTTGTCCTGTCCTTAGAGTCCCTTCTAGAGATAATAAGGAAAAATACAGATATTAAGGGAATTAGGATTGGGGAGACAGAGCATAAAGTTGCGGCGTATGCTGATGATATGCGTTTTTATGTAGGTAACCCAAGGATAACATTACCCAACTTAATGAAAACATTGAAGGAATATGGGGAGTGGTCTAACTTGAAAATCAACCCAACTAAAGCAGAAATCTTGAACATAAATCTTCCAAGAAGAGAGAGAGAGGCCTTGCAAAGGGAATTTTCTTTCTCTTGGAAGGAAAAAGAATTAAAATATTTGAGAATAAAATTGCCAGTCTCCATGAAGAATCTATACAAAGTAAATTATATTCCATTATTTAATTAAATTAAAGATGAAATGAGAAAATTTGGGATAGGTGGTATATCCTGGATAGGATGAATAAATATAATGAAAATGGTAATTGTCCCAAAAATTTTATATAAATTCCAGATGATCCCAATAAAGCTGCCAGGACTTTATTTTAGGATAATGAAAAAAATCATGCTAAAGTTCATATGGAGAAATAAAAAACCTAAAATAAGTTATGAAGTTCTAACTAGAGATAAAGAAAATGGAGGGTTAGGTGTACCTCTTGCCAATATTTTTGAATTTTGTGACATTTCCACCAAATGTGACCTTCCGTGCCCTGTTCCCCACATCCCCTCCAACATAAAGGTGACTTCTCCCTATTATGTTTGTGTACTATATTTGGTGTCATATACCACCTCGCCAAACATTTATAGTTCATCTCTACCTCTTTCATACTCACATTCATCAGAATAGAATACACAAAAGCAGCATTTTTTGAATGTTCAACACATACTACAAACTAAAACTCCACCATGTACATTGATAATCAGCGTTTTATCAACTACATAGATTTAGGGATTGCATTCATTGAGCGTGGGTACATCTGCAGGTTGGTGATGAAAGCAAGCTGGTGATGAAAGCATATCATTGCACTTCATTCTTGCTCTGGTACATTTTATTAATAAATCATTCCCATTAAGTGCAAATATATAAAATTGGCTCTAATCATAAAAAAAAATATTTAAATACCTTTTGCAGGTAGCCTCCAAAGTGGAGCATATTGGAAAATGCCTTTTTTTTCTTGTTATCTTCTTCTGCTCTTCTCCGGTTTTCCTCTTCTTCTTTCCGAGCACGTTCTTCCTAAAAAAAAAATGTTTTCACAATTTGGTAAAATGTTATCTTTTGATAGGTTTATAATTATTAAGGAGTACCTGTCAAAATCAATAATAATTTTTAAATGAAGTATCATATTAGATATTAAAAGTTTTCCTCAGGTTTTCATTCCTCACTTTTCATTAAAGTGGGTAAAGGTTAGAACCTTTGAAAGGTTTTCACTGCTGTCTGTGTAAAGCAGATGTGATTGGATTGGATCAGATGACAGTTGGATGTAAATGGACAGGTGGTTCATTTACATCTGTCTGCTCAGCAGGGATTAGCAGACAGATCCCCCACTGAGCAGGTGGACCCGCTTAGCGGAGACTGCCAGTGTGAAAGAGGCCTTAGTTGTGAACACCATGGCCACAGCAGATAAAATCTCAGAGGACATCACATATACTTGACATATAGGAGTCTATTTATTTTAAAAAAATCACATAGCCATCCATCCAGCAAATCAATATATACATTCTGTATGAACTGAGCAAAAAAAAAATGTTATTAGGCTATTTTCTCTTTTAAACATATATTCTTTTGAAGGCAGTAGTAAAATATCAAATTATTAGCACATAAATATAACCATTGGCTACATTTATTTGGTAAATCCCTCTAAAATTCTCTAGAATTGTTACATTGTAAATCTTCTTAAAAAGACATTAGTGGGGGCGCTCGTGAGCAGCAACCAGGATGGTTGCCTTTTAGATCTGTGCTGTGGCCGCCGGACACATCGGCCAATTTCTGTCCCTCAGGTGGGGTCCCCCTGCTCCTTTTCTGGCCCCTTGCTACCCTGGTGCCCCGATGGGCAAAAAAACGCCGGCCGCCCGTGCCTCCAGCTCCCGCCGGGCGGCGCCGGAGTTTGCGGCCTACCCGCCGGAGGTCGCGGCTGAAGCCGCGGCCTCGATTTTGGGCCGGCCGCCGACCACTTCCAGGACCTCGGCCGCGGATTCGCGGCTCCCGCCCGAGACCTTAAATGGAGCCCCAGCCGCAATTTTGGGTCCCATGCCATCACCATCTGCAGGTGGGTCGGATCATGGCAGTGTGGAGGACCCGTCCCAGCAGTCTCCCATGCCATTGGAGCCACCCCAGCAGTCTCCCATGCCATCTCTGCGGGATGCTGAGCTCCTGCGCCGCTTCCAGTTTATGTTACAATCAGAATTGTCCTCCGCCACCTCCAAGCTGGCCGACCGTCTCTCACGGGAAATTCGGGAGTTGGGCAGCCGGACGAGCGACCTTGAAGATAAAATGGATGCTGCGGCTACGGTCCTTGAAAATCACGAGCAGGATTTATGCGACCTCAAGAAAGAATTGGCGGACACGCTGCTACGGCTTGAGGATTTTGAAAATCGTTCCCGCCGTGGCAATTTGCGGTTAAGGGGTATCCCGGAAACGGTTACGGATCTTACCTCCACTGCTACTGCTCTGTTCCAGGAGCTGACGCCCGCCATTCCCATTGACCGTCTTGAATTTGATCGCATACATCGTGCCTTGGGCCCCAGACGACCGGATGGGCCCTCGAGAGACATTATCATCAAGTTCACTTATTACCGCACTAAGGAAACCATCCTCTTGGCGGCCAGAAATAAACCTGATCTCAGCTTCCAGGGGCATCGCTATCAGCTCTTTGCGGACCTCTCCCAGACCACTCTACAAAAGCGCCGCCAGTTGAAGCCCTTTACTTCGGTCCTGGTGAAACATAGTATTAAATACGCCTGGGGCTTTCCGTTCCGCCTCACCTTCACCTACCGGGGCCGCAGTCACTCTGTGGCTACACCAGAGGAGGCTCACTCTCTCCTGGAATCCTTACACCTTCTTTCGCCGGAGGCTGCGGATCGGAGCCCAGTTCATTCATCTGGATCACCGGCAAGGCCGCTTCCTCCGAGCCGCATCTGGGAGCGGTCGTCCAATAGGAAGAGGGCCCTTTCTCAGACCCCTTCGCGATCAAGTCCTTCCTGTTCTTCTCCGGGCTGAAGATGCGTCCTGAATTTTCCATGTATCATCTCACCGATGAACTCTCTGACGGGACCGTGAGTTTGGCCCTTGGGGCTCCCCCAGTTTGTTTGCATTTCGGGTTGGTACTGCTCCTTGGGCCCCGGGGTGGGAGGTTGACCCGGTGGGCCTGGTTGGGTGGAAGGGGGTTGGCTCCTATGGTTCTCTGGGTTCCTATGGGGAGGTTATCGCGGAGGTTCCTGCTCCTGGGACTTTTAGTTTCATTACGTTTTATTACATTATATTATGTTTTTTGCTTTTTTGCCCTCTGAGGGCTTCAGTTTTGATGTTTCCATTTGCAGCCATGTGTCCGGTGGTAGAGTTACCCCTAATTGTATCCTTCATGTGTAGGATGCGCGTCACCATTGGTGTGACACAATTGCACTGTTATGTATACTTTTTATGTCTTTTTCCTTTTTTCTTTCTTTGTTCTTTTCTTTTTCTCTGTTTTTTTTCGTTTTTGTTTTCTGCAGGGTTCTGGGACGCCATGGTCCGATCACCATTGGGAGTGGAGATTGCTGGCTGCTTTGGGCTTTTTTCTGCTGAGCGTGTTGCGTTGATACCGCCATGGCCTCGCCCCTTTTGAAAATACATTCACAAAATGTTCAAGGCTTCAATTCGCCTCAGAAACGGGCTAAAGTTTTTCATCACCTCAAATCGCAACAAATTGATGTGGTATGTCTACAGGAGACCAGGTTTTCTCAGTCCTCCGCTCCGCGTTATCTTTCACCTCACTATCCCATCTTTTACACGGCCTCGGCTTCTGAGAAGCGTCGGGGTGTTCTGATAGCTTTTAAACGCAATCTCCCCTTTGTCTGTTCTAGGCATATAGCGGACCCCACGGGCAGGTATTTGCTTCTGCAGGGCACCCTCTGGGACCAGGAGGTTACCTTTGTCTCTTACTACGCGCCTAACCGTTTCCAGCATAAATTCTTTTCGCATCTTTGCACCATTGTTTCTCGACATTCTAAGGGTCTTCTTCTTGTTATGGGGGATTCGAATGTTACCTTGGATTCCACATTGGATAGGCGCTACGCACGGGGAGCGACCCCCTCTCATGACTTGGTGTTAGAGGAACGTATGCGCTCTCTTTTGCGGACGGCGGGGCTAGCGGACGTCTGGAGGGAACTTCATCCAACTGAACGCGACTTTACGTTCTATTCCAATCCCCATGATAGTTTTTGTAGAATTGATCATATATTCATGCAGGTCCAGCAGCTCCCCTCGGTCCGGCGGATAACTATTCCTTCCTCACCCTGGTCAGATCATGATCCCTTGGTACTCCTCCTTGCCCTTTCTGGGTCAGAACGGCGCCCTTTTCATTGGCGCATCAATGACTCTTTACTGACCACTCAGGCTACCTGCCAACAAATAGAATTCTTTTTACGGACATACTTTGCGGAAAACTCGGGATCGGTCTCTTCAGCAGTGCCCCTATGGGAAGCGCATAAGGCCACGGTGCGGGGTCATGTTATACAGCTGGCTGCGGTCCGGAAGCGGGAGCGGGAACGCCGACTCTTGGAGCTTCATTCTCTCCTGGCCTCTGCGGATGCGCGTTGGAAGTCATCTCCATCCGTGGCCCATAAACGCGCTCGGGACGCTCTGGCGACAGAATTGGACCTCCTCGCCTCTTCGGAGGCGGAACGGGCCCTGCATTGGACCAGACATAAATTTTATTCCTGCGCTAATAAGCCCGGTCCCATGCTAGCCAGGAAACTCAATTCTGTGGGGAAGCCCCATAAACCAATTCGACTTCGACTTTCCACAGGTGGCTGTACTTCTAATCCCCAGCAGATTGTTTCCCGATTCTCGGACTTCCTTTCGCGCCTCTATGCTGCCCCAGATCCTTTCCCTGTGGCCCAGGCAGAGGCATTCTTTCAAGACCTCCATCTTCCCGGATTAACAGAGGCAGCACAGGCGGCCCTCAATGCTGGTGTCACCGTACCGGAAGTGCTCCAAGCGATCAAGTCTTTACGGTCCACCGCGGCCCCAGGTCCCGACGGCTTCTCCGGTCTCTATTATAAAAAATTCTCAGCCCTATTGGCACCTTTTTTAGCGGCCTATTTCAATGAGTTACGACAGGGCTCTTTGCCCTCTCCGGATGCACTTAGGGCACATATCTCTATGATTCCTAAGACGACCGACGATGTCCAGGAACCGCAAGCCTTCCGGCCCATTTCTCTTCTTAATGAAGACCTGAAGATATTGGGCAAGATCCTTAGTTTTCGCATCAATAAATATTTGTGTAGCTTGGTCCACAGGGACCAAGTAGGGTTCGTCCCCGGGAGGCAGGCGGGTGATAACGTCCGTAAGGTGGTCCATCTTATACATTTTCTGCAACAACGGAAAATCCCAGGATTCCTACTGTCCTTGGACATATATAAAGCTTTTGATTCTCTATCATGGGAATATCTGCGGTTTGTGCTGTCTCGTTGGGGTTTCAGGGATTCTATCCTCTCTTGGATTCAGGCCTTGTATTCCTTTCCTTCGGCCTCCGTTAAATACGCTGGGTATTTCTCGGATCCCTTTCCTGTTGGGCGAGGGACGAGGCAGGGTTGCCCGCTGTCCCCGGCGCTCTTTGTCCTGGCGCTTGAGCCACTGGCTTTAGCGCTCCGGACCGATTGCAATATATCGGGGGTTCCATATGCGGGACAGGAGTTTAAGCTGAGCCTCTTTGCGGACGATGCCCTCTTGACCCTTACTAATCCTCTGACGACGCTTCCTAACTTGCAACGAGTTCTTGAGCGCTTCTCCTTGATTTCGGGTCTACGTATCAATTTAGATAAAACCGTCGCTCTCAATATTACTTTGGCTTCAGATTTGGTTTCGCGCCTACAATCCCACTTCCCTTACCGGTGGGCTTCCTCTTCTCTGGAATACTTGGGCATTCGCTTGACCCCCACCTATGACTCCCTTTTTGCTGCAAATTATTATCCTTTGCTTAGCTCTTTATCTTCTCTTATGCATTCCTGGCAATTTCCGCACCTGTCTTGGATAGGACGGGTTCATTCAGTGAAAATGACCATTTTGCCGAAATTGTTATATTATTTTCGCACCCTCCCTGTGCGGGTTCCTCCTCACTTTCTTCGGTTGCTTCAGGCGAAGTTTATGCGTTTTATTTGGGCCGATAAACACCCCAGAGTCTCTAGAAACACGCTCTTTGCTCATAGACTCCAGGGTGGTCTTGGGGTACCCAATGTAACTAAGTATTATCAGGCGAGCCAGATTGCCCCGCTGTCTATGTTGCATGCTTCCTCCGATGTTCCTCTCTGGGTCCTGCTGGAACTACCTAATTGTGCCCCTATCGCACTGTCAACACTCCTATGGCTTCCCCCTGCCCTGCGCCCTATGGCGCTGAGTCCGATGTTGCTCCATGGCCTACAAGTCTGGGACTCAGTACGTTACTCCAGTGGCCTGATGTCACCCTTTTTGCCCTTGCTTCCAATCGTTAACAACCCTCTTTTCCCACCGGGTCTAGATCACCCGAGGGCATTCTCTTGGTGGGTGGCTCATGGTTTCTCACAGGTGCAACACTTTTTGACTTTTCGGTCCTTTCCCACCTGGAATGTCCTTCGGGAGTCTCGGGATGTTCCCCCAGCGGAATTTTTTCGGTACCTTCAATTGCGGCACTGGCTACTTTCGCTGAGGGCCACTTCTGCTTTCCCATATCAGAAATCTGCCTTTGAACGGCTTTGCCAGCAGCACCCGGGCGCCCCAGGCCTTATCTCCCTTCTTTACGCAGCTTTGAACAGACGCTCGTCTCACACTTCTCTTTCATATGTTGTTCAGTGGGAACGCGACCTGGGAGTGGCTGTGGATCCGGAGGACTGGAGTAGGGCCTGGTCACTCATAGCTAAATGTTCATTTAATACGACCACGCTGGAAGCAGCCTACAAGGTGTTGTTCCGTTGGTACTGGGTTCCAGCTCGTCTGGCCCAGGCTAACCCTGCCTGTAGTGATCGATGTTTTCGGGGTTGTGGCCATCACGGCGATGTACTGCATATCTGGTGGTCATGCCCGAGGTTGGTTCGTTTTTGGTCTCGTGTGTTTGGCCTCCTTTTCACTTTGTTCCATCTCTCTATACGCCGGGATGCTCGGTATGCTTTGCTTCATTGCCCCATACCGGGCCTTTTGGCTCGTCAGCAGCGGTTGGCTTCCTATTTGTTTTTATCGGCTACTAGGACAATTGCTCAGGCCTGGAAGAGTCCGTTTGTACTTTTCCAGGGGGTGCGGGATCGTATGACTACTATGATGCTCAACGAACAGATGTCGAGCATATGCAACGACTCTCAACATAAATTTTTGAAAGTTTGGGAGCCTTGGTTGCAATACGCCTTTCCCACGCTCCCCCCGACCAGTGTGGGGAGGTAATGGAGTTTGGTATTGGCGCTCGTGGACCCCTGCTCTTTGGTGTGGGTTTTTTTTTTTTCTTTTTTTTTTTTTTTCCCTTTCTTCTCTGCTCTTCTTCTCTCCTTTTCTGTTTGTTTTGATGTGACAGTGGACAGCTGTCTTTAGTTGAGATAATCAAAGTCTCACTGATGTTACTGTAATCTATGTGCCATTGATAGCCCCTGCGTGGGCATACGTTTTGCCTTATTAGAATTAGAGCGTTGTCTGCTCTATTTTGCCTTTTTTATTGGTGCAATTGATAGCCCCTGCGTGGGCGTATTTTGTTGCTTGTGTTTTACACTGTTTAAAATTAATAAAAACCGTTGAAATACAAAAAAAAAAAAAAAAAAAAAAAGACATTAGTATTTCTTATGCTCCACCTCTGGCAACCATAATTTGTTATTTTACTATTGCCCATAGAATGCAAGTTCAAAAACAAAGTACATTAAATAACTATTTTTTTTTTAATCTCAGTTCCCGCCAGACAGTCATCACACTTCCTGAACTGAAACATGCACAAAAATAGCACTGACACTGTACTGATGGCACTGGGCAGGAAGGGGTTAACATGAGGGGCAATCAAAGGGTTAACTGTGTGCTGGGTGTGTTTTACTATGGGGCTGTGTGCTTCACTGTAAGCATACTGCTTTGGATGGCTGTGCTGTGCACAGCCATCCAAAGCAGTGTGCGAAAGCTGACAGGAAGGAGAACTGTTGTGTTTACAAACAGTTCTCCTACCCGATGGAGATACTTGGCAATCACTGGGTGCCGGTGAGTAATCACCGGCCGGGACATCCACAGGCTGACACGTTTCAAGGATTTATCCTCTTTCTTAGAGCCTATCGAGCTAATAGCTGCTCCTGGACTAATATATGGTGTTGAAATAAAACCACCAATCTCTACAGGGGTGTTTCCAGGCCGCCTATGGGCAGGGATTAACTCCGCGTATCTTGGAACACCAAATGGCACCGCCCCTTTAATATACACTTATCCTGCGGGCTAAGACAAATGAAACCACCATCTAAATATTATGTATAGACAAAAAAAAATCTCCAACCACCACAATCAGAACAATATTATGTAATATATTAAAAGAACGATACATAGATTGGGCTTACCCAGATGTGGATATTATTTTAAAAAATATATTGAAATCATATGCTTGCTCATGTCTAGAGCACCAATCCACATCTATTTATCATTCTATTAATATATTACATAATATTGATCTGATTGTGGTGGTTGGGTTTTTTTTTGTCTATATATATTTGTCTATATAAGTGTATTTGCTTTGGAAGAATAAATCACCTCTAATGCTGGGTGTTTTACACGTGTGGGTGTTGCTGTGTTATATAAAATGAAATCGTTTTTCACATTTTAGAATGGGGTGCCCTCTTAAAATGATGGACAGTCTTGAGGCACCCCATTTTAGAATGGGGTGCCTCAAGACTGTCCATCATTTTAAAGGGTGCCTCGGAACTATGTTTAAAGGGTACCTTGACTGAAAAAAGGTTAGGAAACACTGATTTAGATACTGCAGAAGATACAGTATAACATTGGTCAGTAGCAGGATAGTTTTAATATGGGAAAACAGGCCAAATATCTTAGAGATAAAGAGTAAAGGCAGATGATTTACCAGAGGAACTAGGAGACAGCAGACTATAATAGCCCTAACTGGTGTATGCTTAACTGTTATGCTATCTATGGGGATAAGAGGCTGGGGATTTCAATAATTCAAGGTGCACTTTACTTTTCTTTATTTCCTTCAAACAATACAGAGGCCTTCTGCAAACAAAAGGCAGCTTCAAGAATAAGCAAATGCAAATTAAAAATTCATATTACCATAAAATAAAACCCCAAAATTCTACCCCTGTTTAATATAAAATTAAGACTCTGTCAACATAAAATAAAAACCAATATACCCCCAAAATAGATGAAAACCCAAATACCAACCCTTAAACCAAAGCCTGTTTTGTAAGATAAGCCTTGCAGCAAAAAAAAAAATTTCTATGGAAGGGACCGCAGCTAAAACGAATTACTGATCTCAAATCAACCACAAAGTAAAATTAAACACAACTTAAGCCCCCAATAATAAGAACCATAAAATAAGGCAGCATCTGGGTTGATTGCCCAAAGAGCTAGCAATCAGATTTAAAGTATAGTTTCATAACTGACCCTTATCTCTCCCTGTGCAGTTTGTCAGTTTTCCCTACAATAGCTTCTAATTCACTGACACTATGGCTGCTCAGTGCCCCCTCTTTTATGGGGAGGGGGGTGGCTTAACCAAAAGCCACATTATCAGTTCTTCAAAGCCTGCTGTAGATTACAGTTGAAAAAAATTCTTCCAATAAATTCTCCAGGATCACAAATCTCGAACCTGCAGGATTCGCATCTTACCGATGGTAGAGGCAGACCCAAACCTCATTCCTAGTGGCAACCCTTCTCAATATAAGCAGCCTTGTTGACAAATACTCAATGCTTAAAACGAGCATATTTGATTAACTGAATTTCAGCAAAGCAAAATTTATTTTTTCAGTGGATCTCAATAAGCTAGCATCCCAAGAGTAATATTGTTGGAATGAACAGCACCTCCGCATTCCATATGTAAGTTTTAGAAAAAAAATTACAGTTAATTCACTTCTATGATTTAAACTCAAATCAGATTTTATTTTTGGCATACTTACAGCTACTCTTGCCTGCCTTTCCTTCTCTCTCTCTGTGCGAATTCTCAACTGTTCTGCTCTTTCTGCTCTTCTGTTTTCCTAAAATGTAAGGAGTAAATGAAGACAATATATACCTATATGATGAATCCACAATCAAAATATTTTAGCCTCTGACTGGTGATTGAGAATCTACTTGAGGTGGAAATAAAATGAAGATGCATTATATCTAAAACAAGTTCTTGAGAAACAGAGGCTCTTAACAGTTGATATCAGGGGGGTTGCTGTGATTAATTTGGCATGCGTGTTAACTAGCATTGCATTAAGGTAGCCCATTAATTTCAATGTGCTGCTTAAAGCAAAACAAACAAAATAATCACTCCTGCACAAAGTTTTGCAAATGTAGAGCACCTCTATATACAAATAGGGCATCAGAGAACATTGCAGTGCACTGCAACAACATTGTGCTGTGTTACTATATAGAATTTGGGTGGTGTGAAGAAGCCTTTAAATGCCAATCCCATGTGAAAAATACAGATTCTATGCAATAGGCTGGTTTATAAACTGAACAATTTGAGGAAAACAAAAAAAAATCTCATAAAATATTGATCCTCGTTTCATGTATGTGTAAGCAGAAGAAATTGCTAGGATCTTTTTTGAACAGAGGTGCTAGTCTTGACATTGACATTAAAAAAGTAAGTACACCAAAAAGTGGTTGACTTTATCTAAATATGAAACTAAAAAGAGTACTGTGAAAAGCAGTTCTGTTTACCTGGTCCTCTGCTTCTGGTCCTCTGTGTTGCTAGACGGGTTTCTGCAACCTCCCCTACATTCTTGCTGTCTAAGTACTATATGTTTATTTAAACTTACTTCAGTGGAAAGCTAGTAATAATAATAAGAGTTATTTATACCATGCGATCAGCCAAAGCCAAAAGTTCTTCTTCCTCCTTTTTGCGATTCTCAAAGTGAGCTTCGATAAGTGTCTGAAGTTCTGTAAGATCCTTTTCCATGCGTTTTCTGTGAATGTCCTGCAAAGAATCATATTAAATTCTCAGTGCTGTTAAAATAATGTTAGTAGTAACTACTGTTACAAATGGAAGGGCAATAATCATTGTTGTTCCTGCAGAGGAAACAAATTTCCATTATGTGACATTTTTATAATACAGGATTGTGTACACATCCAACCATTATTGTGACTATTAAAGCTTTATTTTAATTTATCCTGTTGCCGCATCTTCAGTTGCAATTATGTAAAAAGACACTTTCAACAAAGAAGGAAGTTCAGGGGCTGTGTTTCATCTAAAACAATTGCTGTTTTTTTCTTTTGCTTTTTTTTCTTGGAAAGCACCGGTGTAGGAACAGGGCCACAGCAGAATAAGCAACACTGGGCTTTTCTATGGCCTATACATCTCTTCTTACTTTTAATGCAGGGTGCAACAAGTAGATACAATATGTGCCAGTGATGCACCCAGGAGTAGAGTTGTTCAGGTTTATGGTATTGGTTCAACTCATAGAACAAGATGGTCATATGACCAATCCCAGGGACTAATTGAAAAGTATATGTGTTCAAAGCCAACACAACACCAGGTCCTGCACAACTGAAGGCAACACCAGGTTCTGCAAAACTGCAGGCAGTGGGGGACAAAATGGGTTGCACTAGGGCTGGAGTGGCTCGGAATATTTTTTTGGGGGGTGCTATGCTGGCGCTTGAAGTATGAATGTGGGTGCTAATGCGGCACATGAAGCACAATGCCTACTGCGAGCCTGTGGGCGTGGACAAAAAATAGGTGTGGCCCAGCAAGTGGATATTTCTTCATGGTCTATGGCTTGTAGTGTAACTTTTCTCTTTTTTTATAGACCAAATAAGATCTGAGGGTAAACTGAAGAGGCTGGAATTAAAATTAGCCCAGCCGGGATCAGAAATTAAAACCCCCATCTTGTGTCAGTTTCAGCAATAGCCCCCAGCACAGAAAAATAATTAACTTACAGCACCCACAATAATTAACCTACAGTAGGACACAGAAATGTAACCCCTAGCACAGCACAATAATTTACCAGTGCATGGTTCAATACTTAACCCTCAGCATGGCACAGTAATTAACCTCCACTAGCATTGCACAACAAATAGCCCCAAAAATTACATAACACTTACCACCCAAAATTATACAACAATTAGCACCCAACACTGCACAATAATTAACCCGCAACATGTCACAACAATTAACCCCCAGCCCGGCATGGTAATAAACCCCAGCACAACACAATAGTAAATCCTGAGCACATAATAGAAGCAAAGGTGAAAATCAACCAGTGCAGTAGAACATAGCAGTGATGGCATCACTGTAACACATACAGGTAATGGCATGTAAATTATGGGGGTGCTATGAGGGTGCCTAATACATTTTTTGGGGTTCACACTGCTGATTGCTGAATGTAAAATACAGTAAATATCTCACAGTAGTTAGAGGGCATCATATATCTGCGAACATATCAATGGCATATGTAATTAGTTGTTACTCCACGTTGTCAAAAATATTCTATACGATATGATAAGAAATACATGACCCTTTTCCCAGGTCTTTAATCTCCTTCAGGAATTTAGTGACCTGGCTAACGATCAATGGCAAGGGTCTCTATGAAAACACAACTTTGTTCAGGTACATCCAAAGCGGCATTAACTACAAATATTGTATATATTACATATTTTTTTTTATTTAAAGGTGGACACCAGAAGGGGGTACAAAAGAAATGGTAAACAATCTTTACAGTACATTTAAACCAGGTACATATGTGTATCGTAATAAAAAAGGCAGGGACAATCTTTGTATATATGTCAGATATGGTATCAATGGGTATATCCATATGGGTATATCAATGGGTTGGAGCAGGGCTCCAACAGACATGTATAAACATGATTGATCTAACATACTGGCTGTTGCATCCAAAGCATTTTTGATTATAATACTTCTGCTGGATAATATGTATTTGTAAAGATATGTTTCCTGTATCAATAAAAATAAACTTTCCCTCAATGGATGTCACCATACTTTTTCTGTTTTTGTTTAGCTGGGCTAAGAAAGATGAGATTAGGTATATCAGTAGGTATATCAGGGGATAGCAGAAATGAGAGGTAATGTGATAGAGGGATAGAGATAAGGCAACTCTCAAGAAGTTGCAAATAAAAACAGGGAAAAGGAGTGAAAAGATGGGAAATAATGAATGAAAGGTCAAAATATGGCTGTCACCTCCTCCCTTCTCTTCCCCTAAAAAAAGACCCCACACCCAGCACTTCAGACAACCCATAGATAAAGAATGGGATGCCTATGCTGGTGCTTGTAATTATTGGTTCTGTACAGATGCCAAGGCGTCCACATCTGTGAGTATTTCTATTCCTGGTCTCTCAGAGCCAGAGAAAGACTTTCAATTTGCTGGATTTCACTAACTCTGGTGAGCCAAAGGGGTTGATTTACCAAAGACAAGTAGACTGTTTACTTTGCAAGGGATTTTTTCCCAGAGCTTAGTGAATGAGTTGAGGTTCTGCTGATTTCCATCTTCCAATCATGTGCAATCAAAAATTCTGTTTTTATTATTTTTCACACATAATTGGATATTCCTTGCAGAGTATAAAGGGAAATTTCACCACATTCACTAAGCTTTGGGAAAAATTCACTTGCAAAGTTCAACTTCCATTCCAAAGTGAACAGCTTATTTGCCTTTAGTAAATCAACCCCAATGTGTCTTATTGGGAAGATCTGATTTTTATCCACATAGCAGCATTAAGGGTTTCAGTAACAAATTTTTGTATTTTTTTTATAGGTATGGGTGTGTCATATGTAACAGGAGTGCTCCGAGGGAGTTTGCAAGAGACACCACCATGATTTCAGCTCAGGTGGTTTGCTCTGTATTCCAGAATTACCATAGTGTACCTTTCACCCTCTTTCATGGGTGGTTCACAACCACCACTTTTAATTTATATTGCATATAAAAAGTAATATATTGGGGGGAAAAGTAACACAAATTAAGTTCTCCGAGATGAATTTCAGTAGGGTCTTTGATTAGTTTATTTATTTTTAACCATGCAGAATTATGGTAGTGTAGAATATACAGTAAAATATGATTATTTAAATTTATGGCTTAGATTTGCTTCTGAAGATTAAATTATATGGACGAATTAAAGGACTATCAAAACTGTCATCATTCTTACATCAAAATCTACTTTTTCTCCATCTGGGATTTTCAGAGGAACCAAGGTTGGCATAAAAAGTCTGAAAAAAACAATAACATTTTGCATTTATTATTTTTAAAAATCACAAGATCATAGTTTTTTTTAGATTTTCTTTCACTGGGACAGAGAACATCTGCATAGCTCATAAGTACATGTCAATATATCAATGGAAACTAATGTGTCCTGCATCTTAAGATGTGTTTTAATATTGATATTAGTAAAGATGGTACAATTACATAGTGGAGACATACTTACAGTATTTACAGTAGTACCAAACTGAAATCATAATTAGAGTCAGAGAGACAGTAATGCCACTATAGCCTTTATATGTGCTCAATAGTCAAATGGAAAATAGGTAGATAACAGAACTTTCATCCTGTTAATTACTAAATATATAATAATATTTCTGTGCAAGAAAAATATAGTTTGAACACATTATTTTCCTTTCATCAGACCCAGGATTCACTGACATTCTGTCTGAGTTCTGAGTTTTAACAATAGTAAAAAAATTAGCACATTGATATGGTCTTGCCTCATTTTGAGGACAAACAGAACCAGCTTGCCAATGCAAAATGGTATAATGTAAAATGTACCTAAAGAACCAGTTTTCTATAGCAGTTTGCATTAAAGTGCAGCAATAGGATTGCTTAAATTGGTCATGTAGCTCAGGGCCATTCAAAGTTTGTGATGCTGTAGGAGCATGGGAGTTACCCTTAGAGGGCCAGATGTCTAAATATCTCCACTTTTTTATAAGAGAAATAAACACACCAGTGAAACCACCAAAATGGCTGCAAAACAATTACTGTTTCAAATGTAAAATGCATTTTTCATCTTTGTTCTATTTACAATTGGTATACATTTTTTTTACTTACTAAATATTAGTGTTACCAAGCAAAGTCACAAAAAAATGGTGCTGTATAACAATGCAATTAATTTTTAAGAGAACTACTTACTTGGGTTTGGGTTTTGATTCTTCTGTTTAACAAAATATGAAGAAAAAAAAAGGTTTTGTTTAGTGCAACTACATCTATATACTGCTAATATACTTTCTCTACAATCCTGTGTAAGTGAATAGTCGCTTTGATCATGATGATCTCATAGTTCCAAAATGTTTGAATATTCCAATATTATGTTGAATATTATGTGCCAGGCTGAAAACCTTGCAAATTTTAATATTACATACAGCGAAAACTGGTTTTCATTCTGTGGGAATTAGGTAACTATTCCCCATCATTTATAGTTTCCTGTTGAAATGTTAATGTGTTCCACTTTTGCAGCCAAATCGGGATATTACCTACTTTGTATTTTTACTTGCTTTAAAATGTTACTTAGCCTTCCCCGTCTATGTAATCTTAAGGAATGGGGCTCCACTGTCTGTCCTAACAAAGGTTAAAAATATCAAGGCTTGAATGGTACATTATATATCAATGCACTTTCTTCTAATCGCACTTTGAAATTGATCAGAATAACCTGAAGTCTTATGTATCAACCTGAAAAGTAAGAAAACAAACTAGAAAAGTAATAAAATTCAAAAATATATATATATTTTTAGGTGTGCTGTGTGAATGGCAACACATAAAAAAGCATACACTATAATTGTGGATTCCCAAAAGTGACTGCAATAGTGGGACTACACTTTAAGCCAGTGTCTGTGAAGATTCCCATTTATTCAGGTTATGGTGTGGCTGGAAGTACTATAATTCATCATATTTAGCAGAATTTGTTGCAAACATTTCACTGCTTATCCAGGCAGCTTCAAAGAGTTTGGATAAGCAGCAAAACATCTTCAGCATTACACATAAGTTCAGTAGAATGCAGCTAACTGCTACTAGTTATTTTAAAGTGGAACTACACCATAAACAAAAAGGCTATTTCATTCATTTTTACTCTGTGGGGTAGATTTACTAAAACTGGTTCACTCAAAATCTGGTGCACCTGTGCATGGTAGCCAATCAGTTTCTAACCTCAGCTTGTTCAATTAGGCTCTGGAAATAAAACCTGGAAACGGATTGGTTTCTGTGCAGAAGTGCACCTAATTTTTGCACTCTTCAGCTTTAGTAAATAAACCCCTGTATGTCTTGTATTGTTTTACTACAATTGTAATTTGTTTGTGTGTACAGCATTATTGTTTCGTAAAGTACATTAATATACTACAGAGGTTTATGCTTCCTTGCTTTACTGCAAAGTGAGTTTAAAAGACAAAACAAAACAATTAGATAATTACTAAATTTAAAAATTATATCACAAACGATACCTTCTCCATGTTCTTCATCTCCCCCTGTAAGGGGAAAACATAAATAATTAGGTATGTATGCATTTATTTTTTATTGAAAACAACAAAAGAGTTGAATGGGTGAATATGTGTTCACTTATTTCAATAAGGTTTTTATTGAGTAGTTTTACAAGCGAAAAAGACATAAGTAAAATAAACAATGAACAACGTTCCATCGTATATACTGATAGAAATGTCAAAACAACAAAGTTTGTCGCAACAATTGGCAGTCAAAGACAAGTGATAAATCGTGGCCAATTGGAGGTCAAGTATATCTTGCCTTGCCAACATAGAAAATACAATGCAGAGCAGTACAAAAAACAAAAAAAGAGCAATGGAAAGAGTAGAAAGGAAAGTCCAGATGAGATATCATCACAGAAAGGTATTGGATCCACGGGTTCCATGTGTTATTGAATTTCTTTGAGTTATTGTATAGGACACAGGCGAGTTTGTCATTAACCACTTCCTGTCCGGACACTTTTACCCTCTTCCTGTCCAGGGCAATTTTCAGCTTTCAGCGCTATCACACTTTGAATGACAATTGCGCGGTCATGCAATACTGTACCCATATGAATTTTTTACCTTTTTTTGAGACAGATAAAGATGTAAATGAAAAAATTCCCAAATTTTGGAAAAAAAGTGTTTTTCTTAAAAAATTTTGCAAATAAATAATCTTTCATCATAAATCTTGACCAAAATGTATTCCTTTATATTTTTAGTATAAAAAAAAATAAGCCAAATTAGTTTATAACCAAAAAATATAATTTTTAAACATTTTTTTTACATTTTTATATTATTTATGTTTTTTTTTTTTTTTTTTACATACTGTCACCCTAGCAGTACCGTGTCACCATGGTGACACTGTACTACTTGTGGGGGGTGATGAAGATTTTTTTTTTTACAGTGATTGCTTTTACACCCATATAGGATGTAAAAGCAATCATTTCTCTTTCTCTCTGTCTGCATTCTTGCAGCCATTGAGAAATACTGAGTGAGCTGTGATTGGTCACACCTTGTCACATGGTACAAGGCTGTTGTGAATAGCCTTGTACCATGTGACCTCTGTGATCATTCACAGATTTCACACGTAGTAAGCAATGATGTCACAAGTGACATCTTGCTTACTACTTTGCATGTGATCACTGATTGGCCAATCAGTGATCACATGATCGGGACCTTGTACAGAGGTCCCGTCCGATGATCGGTGTTTCACTGTGTCCGGAGGACACAGCGGGCACCAGATCGCGGTGCTGTGCTTTCCCAGGGAGCGTGCACAGCTAGAAAAGGCGGGTGCCGTTTATGAACGGCAACCCGCCCCTGGAGTGCCACCGCCCTGCCGTTTATAAACAGCAAGTGGTTAATTATGATCCAATTAAGTTTCTTTTTTACATAGTCAAGTGGAATTACCGATTGCCTCCAGTGTCTAGCTATAGTAATTCTCGCTGCCAGAAACATATAGGAAATCAATTTATGAGATTCTTTGGGAATAAGTGTTCACATAAGTGTGCAAGAGAATATGAGAAAAACCCAATTTTTTGCATAAGCATGATTGGATGATTGAAGTGAACACAGCTTCAACTCATTCACTCATTCACTAAGCTACGTGAACATTTACTTTGCAAAGTGGACATGCTCTATTCCTTTTGAAGCCTAACACAATATTTCTTAAATAAAGTTGTAATTTTCTATTCAGTGTTTTATTATACATTGTAAAAAATATTTAGTATAATCAAAAAGATATTTACTATATCGCTAAAAGAGCAGATGTACTAAGAGAATTAGGTTAGGTACATCTTGCTTGCCAGCAGGAACGCAGTGACATCTCCCTGGTTCAACACGTGAGGAAGCAAAAGAGCGGGTGAGTGCCTATTAATGATTGCAGATCCTGTTGCTGATGATCTGCTGGTTGCAATAGTATCATTAATATGACATGGCCCTGCAAGCTGAATGAGAACTTAGACTTGATTTGCTAAATGCTAACTTACCCTGCTAGGGAATGTAAATACTGTAGTGCTTACACTACATTACTGGAAAAATCACAGTAGTTTATTTGTGCATCCAACTGCATGCCTGTTGGTATGGTCGAAGTTGGCTCGATGCTGCATCTACATAGGTGAGTATGATTGTTTATTTTTTCAAATCCCACACTTCTCTTTTAAGTGAATTCATGCTTACCAATGCAGGAAAAAGCAACAACTTTTTTTGAATTGGGGTATAAACTGTATTTACTATATGTTTACTACAAATGGGTTCTAAAAGATGAGACAAATACACAGCATGTAACTCCCCTTCCTCCCAAGTTACCACAATATCGTGTGGCAATTGGCCACTTAGGTCTAAAAGCTGGACTTAGGTTTGCACAATTAGGGTAGTTTGTAAGTGATTATAACTTCTTACAACTCATATAGGTAGAGATCATAACAAATTATTGTTTCAAAATGAATAAAGAATATTTGAAATAAAACATACAAAACTTGGTTTTGGGTTTATGTAAGCTTTAATGGTTAGAGATAGAAGTTTTCTTGCTTTTTGTCTGAGTGAAAAATCCTAGTATGATGTATTGGGAATACCAGATTACAGCAAAGCCTCTAAAATCTAAAATTTTAAGTCTAAAGGAGGCCAAACACAACCCAGTTTTTATTAGTTTAACTTATTTGAGCTCTGCTAGTGATGATCGTTTCCTAAATGGCAGATACCATGTGATTCCTTCATTATAATCTTCTTATAATTACTACATTATATACTGTCTTCCAAGCCTCTGTTTAGCTCCTGATTATACTCACCCTTTTTGGTTTACTTCTTTTCCTTTTTCTGGGCCTAGTGCTGGACGGAATTTAACTGGGAGAGTGCAACCCTATTTTGTTCACCTTTCTCAGTTAGCTCAGCCATACACATGCACGATGTAAATTTTTGTTTTGTTTCTTATGCATTCATTAACCGCTTTCCCGCAGAAATACTGCTATAGGGCAGCAGGCCTGCACAAAATCACGTATATATACGTGATTTTGCATTTCCGGGTAGGGGGCATTTTTTCAGATTTGTTGCCATTTGTTTCTATGTCCATTCAGAATTCGGATACATCCTAAACTCCAAAAACACGTCTAGTTATGGCAAAATATGATTACAGATGAGACAAACTAATGTTGGGCTAGTAAGATGAAGCTGATCCTTGCAGACCTGGCAATCACACTGAGAAGCACAACTGTGTTTTGGAATGCTTCAGAGTAATAGTGCTTGAATCTTTAACCACTTCTTGACCGAGCTATATCCGAATGACAGCTACAACGCGATCGTCCAGTTCTGGGAGGGCATCATAGGATGTCCTCCCAGAACGCGTCCCCCGCACGCCCCCAGCAGTGCTCTCTGTGATCGCTGTGTTCAATCACAGCTGATCACCGTGTAAATACACTTGGTAGTTATCGGCAGTCCTCACAGCGTGAGGAAAATACTGCCAATAACCGGCAACTGTGAAAGGAGACATCTGCACTGATAATCAGGGCACTGATTGTCAGTGCCCTGTTTATCAGTGCAGCCTCAAAAGTGGCCAACAGTGCTACTCATCAGTGCCTAACAGTGCTGCCCATCAGTGCCTAACAGTGCTGCTCATCAGTGCCTAACAGTGCTACCCATCAGTGCCCAGAAGTGTTGCCCAGCAGTGTCCAGCAGTGCAACACATCTGTGCCCATCAGTGCTGCCAATATGTGCCCGTCAGTGCAGCCTATCAGTGCCACAAGTCAGTGCCATCATGTAGTGCCTCCAGTAAGTGCCCATCAGTGCCGCCTATCAGTGTCTATCAGTGCTGAATATCAGTGCAGCCTTATCAGTGCCTCCTCATCAATGCCCACCAGTGCCGCCTCATCAGTGCAGCCTATTAAGGCCCATTAGTGCTGCCTATCAGTGCCCCCTCATCAGTGCCCATCAGTACTGCCTATCAGTGCCCATCAGTTCTGCCTATCAGTGTGGCCTCATCAACGCACATCAATGATGATGTTTGAAATATTGTATAATACAAACAAAGAAAACCTTTTTTTAAAAACATTTTAAGTATTTTTTCCTTTATAGTGCAAAAAATAAAACACCCAGTGGTGATTAAATACCCTCAAAAGAAAGCTTTATTTGTGTGAAAAAAATGATAAAAATTTCATATGGGTACAGTGTTGCATGACCGATTAATTGTCATTCAAAGTGCGACAGCGCTGAAAGCTGAAGATTGGCATGGGCAGGAAGGGGGTAAAAGTGCCCAGTAGGCAATTGGTTAAAGTAGAACTGTGGCCAGACTATGGGCATCAAAATATTTTCATATTGCAAACAAGTAGTAAGTTAACTTAACATAACATGACCACATTCACCTTTGTACCTGCAGCCACTATGGAAAATGGAAAAATTAATCTTCCATTTTGCAGCAGTAGCTTTTCAGTTTTACTTTACTTTGCTTCCATAGCTTAGCTACACCATGCCAGCAATGAGCAGGCAGACCCTCAGCTTTATAATCTCTAATGTAAACACATAGCAGGTGCACAAAAGAGGTGGCAGAGCAAAGTGCTGAGACCCAATTTGAAATTTTTTTTCCTGATTCTATTTGAATACAAAGGACAGATTGACGTCATGTGTTGTGTTGCAGAGCTGTGTAAATCTCAGACATGGATAAACAGAAATACAAATCTTTCAAGAGGTAAAACATAGTCACATAGTTAGTCAGGTTGAAAAAAGTCTATCCATTTCAACCAATAGGAAATAAAACAAACAAAGAGAAAACCACCTCCATACACACAATCCTAAATCCACAGTTGACCCAGAGGAATCCAAAATTAAAACTTCAATAAAGCATAATTAGATTCACTCCAGCAGGGGAAAAAAATTCCTCCCTGATACCACAGGTAGCAATTTCTATTATTTCCTGGATTAACTACCCATGGTGTTATTACCTGTAAACATTAGTATCCAGTTATATATTGTGCATTTAGGAATGCATCCAGCTCTTTTTTTTTTAAACAATCTACTGAGCTGCCTATAATTAATTCTTAATTGAGTCTTATCCATATTTGTACTGCTCCTACTGTGAAGAGGCCTTTCCATATGTGGAGATTAAATCTCTTTTCATCCAGACCTAAAGAGTACCCTTTGTCCTCTATAATGACCTGAAAGTGAATAACTCAACACTAAGTTCACTATATTGACCACTATCTTTCCTCATAGCTGAGCTCCTCCATGCCTCTTATCAGTTTGGTTGCCCTTCTCTGTGCTTTCTCTAGTTTGCCAGTATCCTTTTGTGAACAGGTTCCCAAACCTGAGTTGCATATTCCAGAGGAGGACTTACTAATGATTTGTACAGGGATAAAATGATGTTTCTATATCTGCAGTCTACACCACTCTTAATACAAGAAAGTACTTTATTAGCTTTAGACACTACAGCTTGCTATTGCATGCTATTAATTATATGATCTACCAGGACACCCATATCCTTCTCCACCATTGACTCCCCCAGCTGTTCTTCTCCTAGCCTAGAACATACAATGCATGCATGTTTTTTGCCCCCAACTGCATAACTTTATATTTATCAACATTAAACCTCATGTGTCAAATAGTATCCCCATTAAACAGTGCATTGAGATTGCTTTTAAGTTGGAGACATCCTGTAAGGATTTTATTCCACTTGGTGTCATCTGCAAACACTGAAATTGTACTTCCCAAACTCTTTATAATTTTAAATATGTTAAAAAGTAAGGGTCCCAACACAGAACCTTGAGGTACACCACTAAGAACCCTAGACCATTCAGGGTATGAACCATTAACCACTACTCTCTGAATGCAGTCTTTTAGCCAGTTTTCTATCCATTTACAAACTGAATTTGCTAAGCCTGTCTATACCTTAACATACACATTAGCTGTGTGTGGGGAACTGTGTCAAACTCTTTTGCAAAATCCAAGTATACATACCATATCCACAGCCACTTGTTTGTTTATGTTTTTGCTTACCTCCTCATAAAAAGAAATCAAATTTGTTTGATAATTTCAGCCTTTTGTGAATCCATTATTTCTATTGCTTAAAATATAATATTCTAGCAAAAAAACTCTTTTATGTGGTCTTTTATTAACCACATCCCATCTGTCCTATAGCAGATATACTGCTACAGGGTGGCAGGGGTGCGCAAAATCATGTATATATATGTCATTTTGTATTTCCGTGTAGATGGCGCACACAAGCCGTACAAGCGCCCTACTCGCGCCGCCATTCTTGGCCGTGGCTGTCAATCACCGGATCCCGGATGGTGATTAACCGCCTGAAAATCTCCGACGTGGAGGAGGGCTGCTTTGTTTACTAACAGTCCTCCTCCTTGTCAGGTCAGGCACACTGCTCGGGATGGCTATGCACAGCCATTAGTACAGTGTCAGTACTTTTTATTAGCACTGATCACTGTATTGGTGTCACTGGGGATGTCAGTGACACCAAGTCAGTTCCCCCCAGTGTCAGAATGCCCGCCGCAGTCCTGCTATAAGTCGCTGATCGCCGCCATTGCTAGTACATAAAAAATTTTTAGTATATATACCACCATTCGTAAACACTATAACTTTCACGTAAACCAATTAATTTACATGTATTGGGATTTTTTTAGCAAAGCCATGGAGCAGAATACATTTTGGCCTAAATTTATGACAAAATTTGATTTTTTACATTTTTGTACTGGATGTTTTATAGCAAAAAGTCAAAAATATTGGGTTTTCTTTAAAAAAATTTTTGTTTATAGCACAAAAAATACAAAAATGCAGAGGGGATCAAATACCACCGAAATAAAGCTCTATTTGTGGGAAAAAAGGACATACATTTAATTTATATACAGTGTTGCATGACCACACAATTGTCAGTGAAGGAAATTTCCCTCATGAACATGCAAATCAATGCATAATTTGTGCATAATTTGTTAGACATGCATTTCTTTTGAACTTTTTGTTGCTATTCTGTCTCTCGATGTTACAATACACCTACCATTCGATTTTTAGACTGACCATTTCTTTGTGAGTGGGAAAGCATTCAAAATCAACAGGGGATCAAATACTTATTTCCTTCACTGTATATGTGTTGTATCTGTTTATTTAGCTGTTTGGAGTTCAGCTGTAAAATGAAAAATTGAAGAAAAGTATTCATGTGAAAATCATTTCAGGCTTTATTGTTGAGCTTACCTTCTTCTGCACTGGCTTCTTGTTCATGATCTACCAATGAGAAAAAATAAAACAGTATTTTCTAGCAGATCTTCAATTACTTTACAGGGTAAATAATCAGCCCTGGCATTACCAACCCAGCCAGCATGCTGCATGTGCAGAACAAACTCAGAAGCAGGGGCTGACCGACCATTCGAGCACTTGGGCACTGCCTGAGGTCCCGGGGTCAGTAGGGGGCCCCATGAGATGCCTCTGGTACCTTTCATTGGCTTTTTCATAGGCTTTTTTGGGTGTGGGCAAGGACACAGGGGCCCCATGATCTCCTATTGCCCAGGGGCCCCATGAGTTGTCAGTCCACCCCTGCTCAGAAGATTTCCTCTATGCTGGATATTACTGGTTCTTTAGCATGGATGGAGTAATCTATTCGATTTCACTTATTTATCCACATGATGAAGGAGAGAAACCTATATACGTGCACCTAGACTTACACCTTGTTGGGGAATCTCCAACTGGGGACAGAGACGGCAACATTACATAGCTGTCAGAGGGGGTGGGGGCTTTAGGGTTCCCCTATTCTTGTTGTTGTTTGTGCTCCTTTTAGAGATTTACCGTTACTTTCTGTCCTGGTGAGACATTGTATTAGGACAGGAAGTGTTACTGAGACAGGGAGTGAGGGCCACAAAAAGCAAAAACAAAAAGACAAACTGCTTCTTCACAATGTCTGAACATACACTCAAAACTATATACTGTAGCTAGTTCACCTCCATGCCACCATGGACATGGATTGGACAAGAAAAGTCAGCAGCAGACTGCTAAGATCATCCCTGTTTGTGCTCCTTTTAGAGATTTACCGTTACTTTCTGTCCTGGTGAGACATTGTATTAGGACAGGAGGTGTTACTGAGACAGGGAGTGAGGGCCACAAAAAGCAAAAACAAAAAGACAAACTGCTTCTTCACAATGTCTGAACATACACTCAAAACTATATACTGTAGCTAGTTCACCTCCATGCCATCCTGGACATGGATTGGACAAGAAAAGTCAGCAGCAGACTGCTAAGATCATCCCTCTGCTCATTGCTCATGTACTCTATGTGCAGCATGTAGAGTAGCTCCTGGTATTGCCCTTTCCCCTTCCAGCCCGAATTCTGCTAAACAGCAGATTATATGAGGGGTGTTCAAATCAAACTGGGCTTTCAATTTTATAGGTATAAAAAGGAATGCTAGCATGGCAATTCTATAAGCAGTAGCAAGTGGCAAGTGTGTCCTATTACTGGAAAGCGGCGCAAATGTTGCGGGCCAGTCCAGAGACCATTAATCAAGATGGCAGACAACAGTGTTAGTGCGTGCATGGAACAGCTTATAGTGATGAGGTTTCTTGTGATCGGAAGTGTAAAATCCACAAATATCTACAGAAGACTTCAAGCACTGTACGGTGATGAGGCACTCAGCCGCAGAGAGACATTTGAATGGTGTAAGCATTTCAAAGATGGCTGTACGTCTATCAGTGATGATCCCCAGCCGTGGTGGTTCCCAGTTCACAGCAGTCATTCCTGTGAACATTCAGCATGTGGAACGCATGATCCTGGATAATCGACGCCTGTCATGAAATTGCACATAAGAGATAAATCTTTCTGTGGCAACGGTGCACACAATGATGAGGAAGTGAAGTAGGCTGTTGTAGGATGGTTCAGGTGTATTGACAAATCTTTCTATGCTGAAGCTTTCCAGACATTAGTTAAACGCTGGAATAAGTGTACAGTTGCAAGAAAAAGTATGTGAACCCCTTGGGATTACTTGGAGTTTTGCATGAATTGGGCATAAAATGTGCTCTGAACGTCATCTAAGTCACAAAAATAGAAGAACACTGTCTGCTGAACATAATACCACACAAACATTAGATGTTGCCATGGTTTAATTGCACATAACATGTAAATATTCACAGTGCAGGGAGGAAAAAATATGTGAGGCCCTAGCTTAATGACTTCTCCCAGAGCTAATTGGAGCCAGGAGAGAGCCAACCTTGACTCCAATCAGTGTGATGATATTGGATGTGTTGCTGACAGCTGTCCTGCCCTTAAAAAACACACACCTGTTTTGGGTTTACTGGTTTGAAGAAGCACTGTCTGATGTGAACCATGCCTCGCAGAAAAGAGCTCTCAGAAGACCTACCATCAAGAATTGTTGACTTGCATGAAGCTGGAAAGGGTTACAAAAGTATCTCCAAAAGCCTTGATGTTCATGTGTCCACAGTAAGACAGACTGTCTACAAATGGAGAAAGTTTAGCACTGTTGCTACTCTCCCTAGGTGTGGTCGTCCTGTAAAAATGACTGCAAGAGCACAGCGCAGAATGCTGCATGAGGTAAAGAAGAATCCCAGAGTGTCAGCTAAAGACCAACAGAAATCTCTGGCACATGCTAACATTTTTGTTGACACATCTACAATAAGGAAAACATTAAACAAGAATGGAGTACATGGGAGGACACCACGGAGGAAGCCATTGCTGTCCAAAAAGAAGATTGCAGCACATTTGAAGTTTGCAAAAGAGCACCTGGATGTTCCACAGCACTACTGGCAAAGTATACTGTGGACAGATGAAACCAAAATGGAGTTGTTTGGGAAGAACACACAACACTGTGTGGAGAAAAAAAGGCACAGCACACCAACATCAAAACCTCATCCCCACTGTGAAACATGGCGGAGAGAGCATCATGGTTTGGGGCTGCTTTGCTGCCTCAGGGCCTGGACGGATTGTTGTCATTGATGGGAAAATGAATTCCAGAGTTTATCAAGACATGTTGCAGGAAAACGTACGACCATCTGTCCGCCAACTGAAGCACCGCAGAGGATGGGTGATGCAACAGGACAATGACCCAAAGCATACAAGTAATTCAACAAAACAATGGCTGCAACAGCACAGAATTCGCCTTCTGGAGTGTCCCAGTCAGAGTCCTGACCTCAACCTGATTGAAATGCTGTGGCATGACCTTAAGAGAGCAATTCACACCAGACATCCCAAGAATATTGCTACACTGAAACAGTTTTGTGAAGAGGAGTGGTCCAAAATGACTCCAGATTGTTGTGCAGGTCTGATCTGCAACTACAGGAAATGTTTGGTTGAGGTTATTGCTGCCAAAGGAGGGTCAACCAGTTATTAAGTCCAAAGGTTCACATACTTTTTCCTCCCTGCACTGTGAATGTTTACATGTTATGTGCAATTAAACCATGGCAACATCTAATGTTTGTGTAGTATTATGTTCAGCAGACTGTGTTCTTCTAATGTTGTGACTTAGATGACGTTCAGAGCACATTTTATGCCCAATTCATGCAAAACTCCACGTAATCCCAAGGGGTTCACATACTTTTTCTTGCAACTGTATAAGTGTAGCAGGGGAATATGTCACAAAATAAATGTAGTTTCTACTCCTTGAAATTTGTTCTTTTATTACATAAATTCAAAAGTCACAGTTTGAGTTGAACACCCTTCGTTATTCAAATGTAGGTATCTACACTACAAGCATTCAATAATATATTTGATAATTTGTTTGAATCATTGATCATTTTTGAACATACAACTGCAATAGTTGGTGCTTTTAGAGCTGCCTATGGGTCAGATTTAGCGCATACATTTTCAGGTGCACTGTGCATATGATGTGAAAAAGTCCTTAGACCAAAAAATATTTTAGATAACAGATCGCAAAGCTGTACATACTGTAATATAACAAGTAGAGATGAGCGAATCGAAGTAGGCGAAGTGGAATTCGAGTCGAATATTGGAAAATTTTCGATTCGCGCCGAATCCGAAAAATAGCCTACTTTGGACGCGCGAATCGAAATTTTTCCTAAAATGGCGGCGGACATGAGCGGCGACGGAGCGGGGATGTCTGGGAAGGCGCACAGACAAGGCGCGCTGACCCATAATGCATTCCTTAATGACATGTGATCGCATTAGCCAATCAGCAGCCAGCCAGCCAGCACTGTGTAATGGTCGAGCTATAAATAGCGGCCATTTTAGAATTCTTCATTTGCCTCCAGTCATTCAAGAGAGGCAGACCGCTCTGTATTAGGGACAGAGTTAGGGCCACAGAAACGTTACTTGGGGACAGAGAAGCATTACTCAGGGACACAGAATTGTTAATGAGGGCCACAGAATCGTTACTTAGGGCCAAAGAAACGCTAGTTAGGGCCACAGAATTGTTACTCAGGGAAAGACAGAATTGTTACTGAGTGCCAGAGAATTGTTACTTAGGGCCACAGAAATGTTAGTTAGGGCCACAGAATTGTTACTCAGGGACAGACACAGAATTGTTACTGAGGGCCACAGAACTGTTACTTAGGGCCACAGAAACGTTATTAGGGCCACAGAATTGTTACTCAGGGACAGACAGAATTGTTACTGAGTGCCAGAGAATTGTTACTTAGGGCCACAGAAACGTTAGTTAGGGCCACAGAATTGTTACTCAGGGACAGACACAGAATTGTTACTGAGGGCCACAGAACTGTTACTTAGGGCCACAGAAATGTTAGTTAGGGCCACAGAATTGTTACTCAGGGACAGACACAGAATTGTTACTGAGGGCCACAGAATTGTTACTTAGGGCCACAGAAACATTACTCAGGGACACAGAATTGTTACTGAGGGCCACAGAACTGTTACTTAGGGCCACAGAAACGTTAGTTAGGGCCACAGAATTGTTACTCAGACAGACACAGAATTGTTACTGAGGGCCACAGAATTGTTACTGAGGGCCACAGAACCGTTACTTAGGGCCACAGAATTGTTACTCAGGGACACAGAATTGTTACTGAGGGCCACAGAACCGTTACTTAGGGCCACAGAATTGTTACTCAGGGACAGACACAGAATTGTTACTCAGGGACATAGAATTGTTACTGAGGGCCACAGAACCGTTACTTAGGGCCACAGAATTGTTACTCAGGGACACAGAATTGTTACTGAGGGCCACAGAACCGTTACTTAGGGCCACAGAATTGTTACTCAGGGACACAGAATTGTTACTTAGGGCCACAGAAACGTTACTCAGGGACACAGAATTGTTACTGAGGGCCACAGAACTGTTACTTAGGGCCACAGAAACGTTAGTTAGGGACACAGAATTGTTACTCAGGGACAGACACAGAATTGTTACTGAGGGCCACAGAATTGTTACTTAGGGCCACAGAAACGTTACTCAGGGACACAGAATTGTTACTGAGGGCCACAAAACTGTTACTTAGGGCCACAGAAACGTTAGTTAGGGCCACAGAATTGTTACTCAGGGACAGACACAGAATTGTTACTCAGGGACACAGAATTGTTACTGAGGGCCACAGAACCGTTACTTAGGGCCACAGAATTGTTACTCAGGGACAGACACAGAATTGTTACTCAGGGACACAGAATTGTTACTGAGGGCCACAGAACCGTTACTTAGGGCCACAGAAACGTTACTCAGGGACACAGAATTGTTACTGAGGGCAACAGAACCGTTACTTAGGGCCACAGAATTGTTACTCAGGGACAGACACAGAATTGTTACTGAGGGACACAGAATTGTTACTGAGGGCCACAGAACCGTTACTTAAGGCCACAGAAACGTTACTCAGGGACACAGAATTGTTACTGAGGGCCACAGAAACGTTACTTAGGGCCACAGAATTGTTACTCAGGGACAGACACAGAATTGTTACTCAGGGACAGAATTGTTACTGAGGGCCACAGAACCGTTACTTAGGGCCACAGAATTGTTACTCAGGGACACAGAATTGTTACTGAGGGCCACAGAACCGTTACTTAGGGCCACAGAATTGTTACTCAGGGACAGACACAGAATTGTTACTCAGGGACACAGAATTGTTACTGAGGGCCACAGAACCGTTACTTAGGGCCACAGAAACGTTACTCAGGGACAGACACAGAATTCTTACTCAGGGACAGACACAGAATTGTTACTCAGGGACACAGAATTGTTACTGAGGGACACAGAATTGTTACTGAGGGACACAGAATTGTTACTCAGGGACACAGAATTGTTACTGAGGGACACAGAATTGTTACTGAGGGACACAGAATTGTTACTCAGGGACAGACACAGAATTGTTACTCAGGGACAGACAGAATTGTTACTGAGGGCCACAGAAATGTTACTTAGGGCCACAGAAACGTTACTCAGGGACACAGAATTGTTACTGAGGGCCACAGAACCGTTACTTAGGGCCACAGAATTGTTACTCAGGGACAGACACAGAATTGTAACTCAGGGACAGAATTGTTACTGAGGGCCACAGAACCGTTACTTAGGGCCACAGAATTGTTACTCAGGGTCACAGAATTGTTACTGAGGGCCACAGAACCGTTACTTAGGGCCACAGAATTGTTACTCAGGGACAGACACAGAATTGTTACTCAGGGACACAGAATTGTTACTGAGGGCCACAGAACCGTTACTTAGGGCCACAGAAACGTTACTCAGGGACAAACACAGAATTCTTACTCAGGGACAGACACAGAATTGTTACTCAGGGACACAGAATTGTTACTGAGGGACACAGAATTGTTACTGAGGGACACAGAATTGTTACTCAGGGACACAGAATTGTTACTGAGGGACACAGAATTGTTACTCAGGGACAGACACAGAATTGTTACTCAGGGACAGACAGAATTGTTACTGAGGGCCACAGAAATGTTACTTAGGGCCACAGAAACGTTACTCAGGGACACAGAATTGTTACGCAGGGACAGACACAGAATTGTTACTCAGGGACAGACACAGAATTGTTACTGAGGGACACAGAATTGTTACTGAGGGCCACAGAACCGTTACTTAGGGCCACAGAACCATTACTCAGTGACAGACACAGAATTGTTACTCAGGGACAGACACAGAATTGTTACTGAGGGACACAGAATTGTTACTGAGGGACACAGAATTGTTACTCAGGGACACAGAATTGTTACTGAGGGCCACAGAACTGTTACTTAGGGCCACAGAATTGTTACTCAGGGACACAGAACCGTTACTTAGGGCCACAGAATTGTTACTCAGGGACATACACAGAATTGTTACTCAGGGACACAGAATTGTTACTGAGGGCCACAGAAACGTTACTTAGGGCCACAGAAACGTTACTCAGGGACAGACACAGAATTGTTACTCAGGGACAGACACAGAATTGTTACTCAGGGACACAGAATTGTTACTGAGGGACACAGAATTGTTACTGAGGGACACAGAATTGTTACTCAGGGACACAGAATTGTTACTGAGGGACACAGAATTGTTACTCAGGGACAGACACAGAATTGTTACTCAGGGACAGACAGAATTGTTACTGAGGGCCACAGAAATGTTACTTAAGGCCACAGAAACGTTACTCAGGGACACAGAATTGTTACTGAGGGCCACAGAACCGTTACTTAGGGCCACAGAATTGTTACTCAGGGACAGACACAGAATTGTTACTCAGGGACAGAATTGTTACTGAGGGCCACAGAACCGTTACTTAGGGCCACAGAACTGTTACTCAGGGACACAGAATTGTTACTGAGGGCAACAGAACCGTTACTTAGGGCCACAGAATTGTTACTCAGGGACAGACACAGAATTGTTACTCAGGGACACAGAATTGTTACTGAGGGCCACAGAACCGTTACTTAGGGCCACAGAAACGTTACTCAGGGACAGACACAGAATTTTTACTCAGGGACAGACACAGAATTGTTACTCAGGGACACAGAATTGTTACTGAGGGACACAGAATTGTTACTGAGGGACACAGAATTGTTACTCAGGGACACAGAATTGTTACTGAGGGACACAGAATTGTTACTGAGGGACACAGAATTGTTACTCAGGGACAGACACAGAATTGTTACTCAGGGACAGACAGAATTGTTACTGAGGGCCACAGAAATGTTACTTAGGGCCACAGAAACGTTACTCAGGGACACAGAATTGTTACTCAGGGACAGACACAGAATTGTTACTGAGGGACACAGAATTGTTACTGAGGGCCACAGAACCGTTACTCAGGGACAGACACAGAATTGTTACTCAGGGACAGACACAGAATTGTTACTGAGGGACACGGAATTGTTACTGAGGGACACAGAATTGTTACTGAGGGACACAGAATTGTTACTGAGGGCCACAGAATTGTTACTCAGGGACACAGAATTGTTACTGAGGGACACAGAATTGTTACTCAGGGACAGACACAGAATTGTTACTGAGGGCCACAGAACTGTTACTTAGGGCCACAGAACTGTTACTTAGGGCCACAGAAACGTTACTCAGGGACACAGAATTGTTACTCAGGGACACAGAATTGTTACTGAGGGACACAGAATTGTTACTGAGGGACACAGAATTGTTACTCAGGGACAGACACAGAATTGTTACTGAGGGCCACAGAACTGTTACTTAGGGCCACAGAACTGTTACTTAGGGCCACAGAAACGTTACTCAGGGACACAGAATTGTTACTCAGGGACACAGAATCATTTAATTAAAGAGTATGTCAGAACACATGCAGAGGAGTGGCAGAGGAGGCAATGTTTTAAGAGCGAGCAGACGTGGCAGCAGAGGAAGGGGTCGAGGCAGCACTATTCGCAGCCAGAGGCTAGTGCTCCCGGTGTCATCCAGTACAGTGAGGAAGAGCTAACAGAGGGCGGTCAGGAACGGGGGGAGACATCCGCCTCTTCAGCACCCAGGCGAAGAAGTAGTGGCGAGGAGAGTGGCTCGGTAGCCGGTGTAGAGACAGGTCTGTCTCCTGACCCACACGCAGCCGAGGGGGCTAGTAGTGAGGCGGAGACCCTAATTGATGATGATGAGGCTGATCGCACTTGGCAGCCTCATCGTCATCAGGCTATTGCTTCCGCATCATCAGGAGAAGAGGGTGGCAGCTTGTCAGCGAGCAAAACAGTCGGTGGGTTGTCTCCATCGCCACACTCTGCCATGTGCCACTTTCAGGTCTACTCACACACTGCTGGTGTGTTGAATTTTTTGACATAGGGTGCTGGCAGATTACGGGCCTCCCATAGCTGCTGCCAGGCCCCTAATCTGCCATGGGCCCCTATACCGCCTCCTCATGCTGCTGCCAGGTCCACAGTCTCTCATGCCATGTGCCACTTTCAGGTCTCCTCACACTGCTGGTGTGTTGAATTTTTTGACATAGGGTGCTGGCAGATTACGGGCCTCCCATAGCTGCTGCCAGGCCCCTAATCTGCCATGGGCCCCTATATACCGCCTCCTCATGCTGCTGCCAAGTCCAGAGTCTGTCATGGGTCCCTGTACGGCCTCCCATTGCTGCTGTCTCCATCGCCACACTCTGCCATGTGCCACTTTCAGGTCTCCTCACACACTGCTGGTGTGTTGAATTTTTTGACATAGGGTGCTGGCAGATTACGGGCCTCCTATAGCTGCTGCCAGGCCCCTAATCTGCCATAGGCCCCTATATACCGCCTCCTCATGCTGCTTCCAAGTCCAGAGTCTCTCATGGGTCCCTGTACGGCCTCCCATTGCTGCTGTCTCCATCGCCACACTCTGCCATGTGCCACTTTCAGGTCTCCTCACACACTGCTGGTGTGTTGAATTTTTTGACATAGGGTGCTGGCAGATTACGGGCCTCCCATAGCTGCTGCCAGGCCCCTAATCTGCCATGGGCCCCTATACCGCCTCCTCATGCTGCTGCCAGGTCCACAGTCTCTCATGCCATGTGCCACTTTCAGGTCTCCTCACACTGCTGGTGTGTTGAATTTTTTGACATAGGGTGCTGGCAGATTACGGGCCTCCCATAGCTGCTGCCAGGCCCCTAATCTGCCATGGGCCCCTATACCGCCTCCTCATGCTGCTGCCAGGTCCAGGCGAACGTAGTCACACAGGGGAGGAACTTCTCAGTGTAATGAACAGAGAAATCGACAGATGGCTGTCTCCGCGCAAACTGAAAATCGGAACCATGTTGACCGACAACGGAAAGAACATGGTGTCTGCTCTGCGTCAAGGAAGGTTGTGCCATGCGCCATGCATGGCTCACGTGTTCAATCTGGTTGTCAAGCGGTTCCTAAAATCCACCATCCCACTGCAAGACATCCTTAAAATGTCACGTAAACTTTGCATGCATTTCAGCCATTCCTACACCGCAAAGCACACCCTCCTTGAGCTGCAGCGGCAGAACGGAATTGCACAGCATCGCCTGATCTGCGACGTTGCAACAAGGTGGAATTCAACCCTACACATGTTAGACCGCCTTTACGAACAGCGAAAGGCCATCACCGATTTCCTGATGTTACAAGCGGATAAAGGTACTCTCCTGTGTAACTTTGATGTCAGCCATTGGCAGCTCATGCGTGACACCTGCCGCTTGCTCAGGCCCTTTGAGGAGGCCACGCTATTCGTGAGTCGGCAGGACTATGGGATGAACGACGTCATTCCTCTGTTGCACGTCCTGGAACAAATGCTGTTAACAATGGCTGGTCAGGGTGCGGTAGACGTGGCGCACAGATCTCAACGCCACATGACCCCTGTGGGGGCAGGACAGGAAGAAGAGGAGGAGGTAGAGGAGGACATTTGTGCTCAGGAATTATTGAGTGAAATGGGTGGTTTTTCCACTCAGCGGACAGGAGTGGAGGAGCAGGAGCATCTGGTAGAGGAGGAGGAGGAGGAGACAGAGGACCCAGACGCACCGTGGCAGTATGCTGCGGAGATGGAGGCAGGGAGTCCCTCGCATTCCTTGGCACAAATGGCCCATAGCATGCTCGGTTGCTTGCGTAGCGACAGCCGAATAATAACCATCAGACAGAGGGATGACTTTTGGCTGTCCACCTTGTTGGACCCTCGCTACCGTTCAAAAATGGTGGCCTTTTTCACACCTGCTGAGAGGGAGGCCAAAATAACGTACTATAAAAACCACCTATGTAGTCAGTTGGTCTCTGCCTTTCTGCGCCAACGTCCATCCTCAGACACTGTGGGCCCTGTGCGCTCGCGTTCCGCTGCCATGGCAGCAGGGGAGGGGTGGGGTGGTAGGAGCAGTGGCAGCTCCACCAGCAGCGGCTGCCTCAGTCTGCAGTCGATGATGAGTAGCTTTCTTCACCAGCGCAGTGAGGAAACTACTAACCAGCCGCAGCAGCAGCAGCAGCAGCATCAGGTGGACCTGGAGCAGGAGCTCAAACAACAGGCTTGGGCCTACTTGGACAGCACCCTGCAAACCGAGGTAGACAATCCCCTTGACTACTGGGCAACGAAACTTGACCTTTGGCCCCAACTAGCTGAATTTGCCCTTGAAAGGCTGTCATGCCCGGCCAGTAGCGTGGCATCGGAGCGCGTGTTTAGTGCGGCAAGAGGTATTGTAACTCCGCGGAGGACACGACTGTCCACCCAAAGTGTGGAGAGACTCACGTTTGTGAAAATGAATCAGGCGTGGATTAGTCTGGATTTCAAACCACCAGTTCCTGACACAACTGACTAAATCCCCCATGAATCATGCCCCAAACATGTGCCACTTTCAGGTCTCCTCACACTGCTGGTGTGTTGAATTTTTTGACATAGGGTGCTGGCAGATTACGGGCCCCCTATAGCTGCTGCCAGGCCCCTAATCTGCCATAGGCCCCTATATACCGCCTCCTCATGCTGCTGCCAGGTCCAGAGTCTCTCATGGGTCCCTGTACGGCCTCCCATTGCTGCTGTCTCCATCGCCACACTCTGCCATGTGCCACTTTCAGGTCTCCTCACACACTGCTGGTGTGTTCAATTTTTTGACATAGGGTGCTGGCAGATTACGGGCCTCCCATAGCTGCTGCCAGGCCCCTAATCTGCCATGGGCCCCTATATACCGCCTCCTCATGCTGCTGCCAAGTCCAGAGTCTGTCATGGGTCCCTGTACGGCCTCCCATTGCTGCTGTCTCCATCGCCACACTCTGCCATGTGCCACTTTCAGGTCTCCTCACACTGCTGGTGTGTTGAATTTTTTGACATAGGGTGCTGGCAGATTACGGGCCTCCCATAGCTGCTGCCAGGCCCCTAATCTGCCATGGGCCCCTATACCGCCTCCTCATGCTGCTGCCAAGTCCAGAGTCTGTCATGGGTCCCTGTACGGCCTCCCATTGCTGCTGTCTCCATCGCCACACTCTGCTATGTGCCACTTTCAGGTCTCCTCACACTGCTGGTGTGTTCCATTTTTTGTCATGGGTGCTGGCAGATTACGGGCCTCCCATTGCTGCTGCCAGGCCCCTAATCTGCCATGGGCCCCTGTACCGCCTCTTCATGCTGCTGCCAGGTCCAGAGTGTGTCATAGGTCCCTGTACGGCCTCCCATTGCTGCTGCCAGGAGGCAGCAGGGTCGCAGCAGTGTCAGTGGAGGCAAACGGCCACGGAGTAGAGCACCAGCTCCACTGCAGCCTACCACCACGGCCAGTAGTGGTGCCGGTGTGCACGGAGGAAGTAGCAGTCAGCCAGTGAGGAGTAGCGGGGGCAAAGTTTCCTACTCGGCGGTGTGGCAATTTTTCGTCAAGCCGCCCGAAGAAGTAAACGTAGCCGTATGTCGACTATGTGGCCAGAAAGTCAAGCGTGGCCAGGGGGCCCATGTTGGGACTACAGCGTTGCGTCAGCATATGCAGCGTCGCCATTCGGTGGCATGGGAAAACCGTGATAAAGATACGGCGGTTCTGCCTTCCCCAGCCCAGGGTTCCATTTTGTCATAGGGTGCTGGCAGATTACGGGCATCCCATTGCTGCTGCCAGGCCTTAATCTGCCATGGGCCCCTGTACCGCCTCCTCATGCTGCTGCCAGGTCCAGAGTCTGTCATGGGTCCCTGTACGGCCTCCCATTGCTGCTGTCTCCATCGCCACACTCTGCCATGTGCCACTTTCAGGTCTCCTCACACACTGCTGGTGTGTTTGAATTTTTTGACATAGGGTGCTGGCAGATTACGGGCCTCCCATAGCTGCTGCCAGGCCCCTAATCTGCCATGGGCCCCTATACCGCCTCCTCATGCTGCTGCCAAGTCCAGAGTCTGTCATGGGTCCCTGTACGGCCTCCCATTGCTGCTGTCTCCGTCGCCACACTCTGCCATGTGCCACTTTCAGGTCTCCTCACACACTGCTGGTGTGTTGAATTTTTTGACATAGGGTGCTGGCAGATTACGGGCCTCCCATAGCTGCTGCCAGGCCCCTAATCTGCCATGGGACCCTATACCGCCTCCTCATGCTGCTGCCAGGTCCACAGTCTCTCATGCCATGTGCCACTTTCAAGTCTCCTCACACTGCTGGTGTGTTCAATTTTTTGACATAGGGTGCTGGCAGATTACGGGCCTCCCATAGCTGCTGCCAGGCCCCTAATCTGCCATGGGCCCCTATATACCGCCTCCTCATGCTGCTGCCAAGTCCAGAGTCTGTCATGGGTCCCTGTACGGCCTCCCATTGCTGCTGTCTCCATCGCCACACTCTGCCATGTGCCACTTTCAGGTCTCCTCACACACTGCTGGTGTGTTGAATTTTTTGACATAGGGTGCTGGCAGATTACGGGCCTCCCATAGCTGGTGCCAGGCCCCTAATATGCCATGGGCCCCTATACCGCCTCCTCATGCTGCTGCCAGGTCCACAGTCTCTCATGCCATGTGCCACTTTCAGGTCTCCTCACACTGCTGGTGTGTTCAATTTTTTGACATAGGGTGCTGGCAGATTACGGGCCTCCCATAGCTGCTGCCAGGCCCCTAATCTGCCATGGGCCCCTATATACCGCCTCCTCATGCTGCTGCCAAGTCCAGAGTCTCTCATGGGTCCCTGTACGGCCTCCCATTGCTGCTGTCTCCATCGCCACACTCTGCCATGTGCCACTTTCAGGTCTCCTCACACACTGCTGGTGTGTTCAATTTTTTGACATAGGGTGCTGGCAGATTACGGGCCTCCCATAGCTGCTGCCAGGCCCCTAATCTGCCATGGGCCCCTATACCGCCTCCTCATGCTGCTGCCAAGTCCAGAGTCTGTCATGGGTCCCTGTACGGCCTCCCATTGCTGCTGTCTCCATCGCCACACTCTGCCATGTGCCACTTTCAGGTCTCCTCACACACTGCTGGTGTGTTGAATTTTTTGACATAGGGTGCTGGCAGATTACGGGCCTCCCATAGCTGCTGCCAGGCCCCTAATCTGCCATGGGACCCTATACCGCCTCCTCATGCTGCTTCCAGGTCCAGAGTCTCTCATGCCATGTGCCACTTTCAGGTCTCCTCACACTGCTGGTGTGTTCAATTTTTTGACATAGGGTGCTGGCAGATTACGGGCCTCCCATAGCTGCTGCCAGGCCCCTAATCTGCCATGGGCCCCTATATACCGCCTCCTCATGCTTCTGCCAAGTCCAGAGTCTGTCATGGGTCCCTGTACGGCCTCCCATTGCTGCTGTCTCCATCGCCACACTCTGCCATGTGCCACTTTCAGGTCTCCTCACACACTGCTGGTGTGTTGAATTTTTTGACATAGGGTGCTGGCAGATTACGGGCCTCCCATAGCTGCTGCCAGGCCCCTAATCTGCCATGGGCCCCTATACCGCCTCCTCATGCTGCTGCCAGGTCCACAGTCTCTCATGCCATGTGCCACTTTCAGGTCTCCTCACACTGCTGGTGTGTTCAATTTTTTGACATAGGGTGCTGGCAGATTACGGGCCTCCCATAGCTGCTGCCAGGCCCCTAATCTGCCATGGGCCCCTATATACCGCCTCCTCATGCTGCTGCCAAGTCCAGAGTCTGTCATGGGTCCCTGTACGGCCTCCCATTGCTGCTGTCTCCATCGCCACACTCTGCCATGTGCCACTTTCAGGTCTCCTCACACACTGCTGGTGTGTTGAATTTTTTGACATAGGGTGCTGGCAGATTACGGGCCTCCCATAGCTGCTGCCAGGCCCCTAATCTGCCATGGGCCCCTATACCGCCTCCTCATGCTGCTGCCAAGTCCAGAGTCTGTCATGGGTCCCTGTACGGCCTCCCAAGGCTGCTGTCTCCATCGCCACACTCTGCCATGTGCCACTTTCAGGTCTCCTCACACACTGCTGGTGTGTTGAATTTTTTGACATAGGGTGCTGGCAGATTACGGGCCTCCCATAGCTGCTGCCAGGCCCCTAATCTGCCATGGGCCCCTATACTGCCTCCTCATGCTGCTGCCAGGTCCACAGTCTCTCATGCCATGTGCCACTTTCAGGTCTCCTCACACTGCTGGTGTGTTCAATTTTTTGACATAGGGTGCTGGCAGATTACGGGCCTCCCATAGCTGCTGCCAGGCCCGTAATCTGCCATGGGCCCCCGTACCGACTCCTCATGCTGTGACGTTGCAACAAGGTGGAATTCAACCCTACATATGTTAGACCGCCTTTACGAACAGCAAAAGGCCATCACAGATTTCCTGATGTTAAAAGCGGATAAAGGTACTCCCTGTGTAACTTAGATGTCAGCCATTGGCAGCTCATGCGTGACACGTGCGCTTGCTCAGGCCCTTTGAGGAGGCCACGCTATTCGTGAGTCGGCAGGACTATGGGATGAACGACGTCATTCCTCTGTTGCACGTCCTGGAACAAATGCTGTTAATAATGGCTGGTCAGGGTGCGGTAGACGTGGCGCACAGATCTCAACGCCACATGACCCCTGTGGGGGCAGGACAGGAAGAAGAGGAGGAGGTAGAGGAGGACATTGGTGCTCAGGAATTATTGAGTGAAATGGGTGGTTTTTCCACTCAGCGGACAGGAGTGGAGGAGCAGGAGCATCTGGTAGAGGAGGAGGAAGAGGAGACAGAGGACCCAGACGCACCGTGGCAGTATGCTGTGGAGATGGAGGCAGGGAGTCCCTCGCATTCCTTGGCACAAATGGCCCATAGCATGCTCGCTTGCTTGCGTACCGACAGCCGAATAATAACCATCAGACAGAGGGATGACTTTTGGCTGTCCACCTTGTTGGACCCTCGCTACCGTTCCAAAATGGTGGCCTTTTTCACACCTGCTGAGAGGGAGGCCAAAATAACGTACTATAAAAACCACCTATGTAGTCAGCTGGTCTCTGCCTGTCTGCGCCAACGTCCATCCTCAGACACTGTGGGCCCTGTGCGCTCGCGTTACGCTGCCATGGCAGCAGGGGAGGGGTGGGGTGGTAGGAGCAGTGGCAGCTCCACCAGCAGCAGCTGCCTCAGTCTGCAGTCGATGATGAGTAGCTTTCTTCACCAGCGCAGTGAGGAAACTAATAACCAGCCGCAGCAGCAGCAGCAGCAGCATCAGGTGGACCTGGAGCAGGACCTCAAACAACAGGCTTAGGCCTACTTGGACAGCACCCTGCCAACCGAGGTAGACAATCCCCTTGACTACTGGGCAACGAAACTTGACCTTTGGCCCCAACTAGCTGAATTTGCCCTTGAAAGGCTGTCATGCCCGGCCAGTAGCGTGGCATCGGAGCGCGTGTTTAGTGCGGCAGGAGGTATTGCAACTCCACGGAGGACACGACTGTCCACCCAAAGTGTGGAGAGACTCACGTTTGTGAAAATGAATCAGGCGTGGATTAGTCTGGATTTCAAACCACCAGTTCCTGACACAACTGACTAAATCCGCCATGAATCATGCCCCAAACATGTGCCACTTTCAGGTCTCCTCACACTGCTGGTGTGTTCCATTTTTTGTCATAGGGTGCTGGCAGATTACGGGCCTCCCATAGCTGCTGCCAGGCCCCTAATCTGCCATGGGCCCCTATACCGCCTCCTCATGCTGCTGCCAAGTCCAGAGTCTCTCATGGGTCCCTGTACGGCCTCCCATTGCTGCTGTCTCCATCGCCACACTCTGCCATGTGCCACTTTCAGGTCTCCTCACACTGCTGGTGTGTTCCATTTTTTGTCATAGGGTGCTGGCAGATTACGGGCCTCCCATAGCTGCTGCCAGGCCCCTAATCTGCCATGGGCCCCTATACTGCCTCCTCATGCTGCTGCCAAGTCCAGAGTCTGTCATGGGTCCCTGTACGGCCTCCCATTGCTGCTGTCTCCATCGCCACACTCTGCCATGTGCCACTTTCAGGTCTCCTCACACACTGCTGGTGTGTTCCATTTTTTGTCATAGGGTGCTGACAGATTACGGGCCTCCCATTGCTGCTGCCAGGCCTGTAATCTGCCATGGGCCCCCGTACCGCCTGGTCACGCTGCTGCTGGGTCCACAGTGTGACATGGGTCCCTGAACCGCCTCCCTTTGCTCCCACTCTGCCATGTGCCACTTTGAGGTCTCCTCACACTCCTGCTGTTTTCCATTTTGTCATAGGTTGCTGGCAGATTACAGGCCTCCCATAGGTGCTGCCAGGCCCCAAATCTGCCATGGGCCCCCGTACCGCCTCGTCACGCTGCTGCTGGGTCCACAGTGTGACATGGGTCCCTGTACCGCCTCCCATTGCTCCCACTCTGCCATGTGCCACTTTGAGGTCTCCTCACACTCCTGCTGGTTTCCATTTTGTCATAGGTTGCTGTATGGCCTCCCATTGCTGCTGCCTCCACCGCCACACTGTGGCTCCAAACACTGGTTTTGGCCCCGTGACTGGCCAAATGAGTGAAGTGTGCGGTGATTCTAAGATCGACGGCACTCATCTGCATGTCATACTGACTGACAGTATTATTTCTCTTCCCCAGCAGACTCCAAGGGCATTTAAATTAAAGGTACAGTGTTCTGCACTAATATTAAGTCTCTCTGAAGCCTAGAAACACCCTTTTTTAAGTTAAATTCACAGCGAATATATTCGACTCGAATCGAATATTGTCCACGAATTCGCCGAATCAGTCGAATCAAATTTTTTAATACTTCGCTCATCTCTAATAACAAGTATAGTGTAGTGGAAAAGTGCAGTTTTGATAAACATGGCTTTAAACTAACCTTTTTCTGTTATCTCTTCCTCTTGAATTTCTTTCTCTTCGCTTGTCTCTTGTACTGTAAATATATATCCAGACAGACATTTAATATCATACATTGAATTATTGCTTGAAAAAGAAGTCTGGCCAAAGCTGTTTTGGTCATACTTCTCTTGTGGGTCACAGGAGTGCACCCACAAGAGAAATGTTCTCCTTTGACCCAGAATCAGCAGACAGCTAGCTAAAGCCTGCTGTTGGCTGACACTGCAGAGCCACTACAAGTTCTGGAAGGATCCTGGCCATATTGTCAGGATCCACCTAGCTGGCTGATTGACAGTTGGTCCGGTTCTCAGTGCAAAGCCAGCTGCACCTGCCCTCTCTAGAGGCCCATGCTCCATTGACAGTCACTGTTCTCTGCTTTGAGCAGACCAAGACTAAATGATCATTGTTTACATACAGGTGTGTGAGTTTCTGATCCTAGGGGCAGTGAAGTTATTTTAAAAATGTTTTTGCTACAAACACAAACATATACAAACCTATATATCGTTTTCACTTAATTATATTGCTATCACACGGGGACTAATAAGCTAATAATACTAATAATACAGTACCATTGAGCAGATGACAAGTACTCTTCATTTTGACAGCTGTAAACTGGAAATGCTGAGAGCTGAGCACGAGTGTGCAGACTCAACAAAGGAGATCAGGAAACTGAATTTACCCAATATCCTCCTGTTCGCAATCCTGACAGCATTTGTTGTGGTGCCAGGTTCCTGTAGGGAGCAAGAGACCCTAGGAACCACTGAGCTTGTTTTAGCTCTTGAAGTTCTGGACTTACTAGATATATCCAAAGAGTAGAAGAGATTAAGTGATTACGTCACAGTGAAATTATGTGTTTGGGAGTCACTTAAAATATTAAAGCTGCTTTCTCACTGGCCATACATGCAGCAACTTTCATTCAGCTGTTCTGAAATGGCAAAGTTCTGACACTTTCAGGTAATGCAGAAGCTTACCTGCTCCCTCTTCACCCCAACATTCCTATTGGCCTATCACCGTGATGAGCTGTGTCAATGGCCAATACGAATGTTGGAAAGGCAGGAAGGGAGGGGGAATGTCACTAATTGGAAGCGCTGGAAATCTGCCTATTCAGAACAGTGCACCATTTACGTTATGTCTGTTTGAAAAATAATTAGTAGGTAATCCTCAGGGACAAATTTTTACTGGAACATAGGAACCTTTGCTAACACTTTGTAAATCCTTGAACGAATGCAATTTTAATAAAGTATAATATGACATGCTGCATATGATAAAAATGGACACATTCAGCAAATAAAAAAATGAACAATTACCTTCTTCTTCCTCATCTTCTCTGTAACAAAGAAATGAAAGCTTAGTAAGGACAACATATTAAAATATAGTGCACATTTACTACCTATACACGCAGCAGCTAAGTGCAAATACACTTGTAAAACAGTGTTCATAAAAACTTGCTGAACATTTATAGATTTCATAGCAATAAGTACATTTGTGGCATTTTTATTTTGTGGCCCTATGGTATTACCTCTCCTCAAAATGCTAGTTTTCTGTCTGTCCTGTTAATCCACTTACATCAATGCTTTGGATCATTGGCCTGGAGCAGTCATGCAGTCATGCAGATAAGGATTTCAGATTTTTCTGCATACTTGTTTGTTTGAAGACAGTTAAGGTGACACTAACAAATATCTTGATTTATTTATTTATTTTATTTCAGGTACTCATGCAGTCAGTTTACGCAGTTTACATATCTATTGTACATTCACATTTATTCTCTAAAAACAATCCATTCGTGTTGAGTATTTAATGGTCCTGTAATATATTAATGAAAAGGTTTTTTCACTGTTTTTCTACCTCTTTTTCCCCTTCACTTCCATTTGCTGGAAACAACCAGTGCCATTAGGTTTAATGTTTGTAGTCCTTTCGCATAACTGAGGTCCTCCAGTCCCCTTCTTAACTTTGTTGCCCTTCTCTGGACTCTCTGCACTTCCAGCACCTACCTCCTGAGGATTGGTGACCAGAACTGGATGGCATACTCCAGATGTGGCCGAACCAGAGTTTTGTAAAGTGTCCAGATTATAGTTTTATCTCTTGAATAAATTCCCTTTTTAATGCATGCTAATATTTGTAGATATGTAAAATCTGTTTATCATAGATATAACTAGCTATACTGTATAAAATATGAGAAAATTGTATCTAATGGTGAAGAGAATTTCAAAGCAGGTATTGTATCCACCTTTGTACAAGGATATTAAAGATTGCAGTTTTGCCATAAACAAGATAAGAGAATCTATTTACCTTTTTAATTAAAATCTATGCATGCCGCTGTTCTAGGCCAAAATGCATTGTTTGTAACACATAAGATGAAAGATGCTCATATAACCAGCTCGCTAGACACTTTGGTCAATGGGGAAAAGATGTATATTAGGATTGGGTATTTTGGCTGAATTATCAGAGCAGAAATGGGTATGTTGAAGGCTTCTGATCATTGTATTACTTGCAAACACTCTGTGGACACTGTTCTGTGCTGGGACCCAATAATTGCAATCCTCTCTGGAAAACCAAGTTGCTGCAGGAAAAATTAATTTCTTGGATAGAGGAGTTTTGCATTCCATATCGGCTAGCGAACTCTTGCCTCAGCAACAATAATTACAATTATTACTCCTCATCCTTGTGATATATGACAACAATATTTTGCTTGCTTTGCTGGCTACAGCTTGGCATTGCATGCCATTGCTGAGCCTGTCATCTACTAGGACCCCCAGATCTTTTTCCATCTTAAATTCCCCCAGAGGTTCTCCCCCTAGCCAGTAATTTGCGTTTGCATTTTAGCATACAAGTGCATTACTTTACATTTTTCAACATTAAACCTCATTTGCCATGTTTTTGCCCACCCATTATTTAAATGAGGTCTTCTTGTAAAGTATCTATATCTTGCTGTGAAATTATTGCCCTACTTAGCTTCGTATTGTCAGCAAACACTGAAATTGAACCATTAATACCAATCTCTATATCGTTTATGAAAATATTAAACAGAATTGGTCCCAGAACAGAGCCTTGTGGTACCCCGCTTACCACTTCAGTCCACTCTGAGTACTCACTCTTTATCATTAGTGATCGGCCAAACACCCCTGTGTTCGGTTCGCAGTCAAACATTCTAACCTAATGAATGTTGACAGCGAACTTTGAACTTAATGCAATGTCTATGGGATCCGAACTTGTAAATTCAAAAGTGCCCATTTTGAAGGCTTATATGCAAGTTATTGGATATAAGAGGGGTATGGAGACTTTGGTACTGCCCTGAGGGACATGAATCAGTGAAAAAATAATTTCAAAAAGTACTTTTTTTAAAGGGGCAGTCATCATATCATGCCTGGGGGTTCCCGAAACTACCTGCAAAGTTGCACATCTGTCAAATGTATAGAACCTGCTGCAGCAGGACTGACAAAAAAAAACAGCATGGAGTCCTCCACTTAATCCTTACCAGGCCCTCCTAACTTTCCTACCAGACCTAAAGGGTCTGATAAGGATTAGGGGGGGACCCCACACTGTTTTTTTTTGTTTTTTGTCAGTCCTGCTGCAGCAGGTTCTATACCCCACAGGTCCCAACCCCAGAGTTAGAAGTTTTAAAATAAAGTGCATGGGGTTCCCCCAAAAGCCTTACCAGGACCTTTAGGCATTGTAGGGCTTTTAAGGGGAACCCCAACTCACAAAAACGTGGAAAAGAAGTGTGTGGGGTTCCCCCTAAAAGTCATACCAGGCCCTTTAGGCCTGGTAGGACTTTTAAGGGGAACCCCACCCCCAAAAGCCAGACCCTTGATTCGAGCGGAGACCTGGCAGGGCAGGAGAGGGGGAAGATGAGCATTCCCCCCCCCCCGTGGCTTACCAGGCCACGTGTCCTCAGCATTGGGATGGTGTCCCCATGCTGGTGGGGACAAGGGCCTCTTCACCAAAACCCTGGCCCGGTGGTTGTGGGGACCTGTATGCAGGGGAGCTCATTAGCATCAGGATACCCCTTTAAATAAGGGGGCACCCTGACGCTTGTGAATGAGTAAGAGGTACTTGTACCACTACCCATGCACTGAAGCGTTAAACTGAGTAAAAAATAAAGAGACCAGTCTTTTGAAAAATTCCTCTATTGAACAAAAAACAAAACAATAGTTTTTGACAAGTCCTTTACAAAGAAAAGCCAAACAATGGTCCCATCGTTGTACTCCATCATCAATCACGGCATCCAGCATTGTCACAACAGAAATTGAAAAAAGCCTGCCGACCAGTCCGCACCCACTGAGCACTCTCTGCAATCTGACATTTGCCTGTCAGATGTACAATTGGGCGGAGCTAGTGGTGATGTTACTGCTAGCTCCGCTCAATTTTGCTGTGATTGGCCAAAGCATTGCCCCTGATCTGTGGTCCGGTACATTGCTTTGGCCAATCACAATGCACTGTGAGAGCGCAGTGCATTGTGGGGTGCGGGCCTTCTGAACGCCCTCACCATTCACGTGTTCGGTGAACACACAAATGACCGATGTTTGACTTGAACATCAAGCTCATCACTATTTATCACAACTCCTTCATCTCCTGTCCTCTCCCTATATAACCTTTTATGCAGCTGCCGGGGGAGAAGCAAAGGGAAATACTATTAAGTGTCACTTGAGTGACAGCTCTGAGTCTGTCTCGTCAAAGATGGTGGCACCTAGCAAAAGTCAGGGATTTTGAAGTTCTAGACAAGGGAGGATTTTCAAGGTAAATAACATACATAAAATAAGTTAGATTCACATGCAAGGATCTGCTGTTCTCTACTGTCTGGATTTGTAAATGCCTGTAAATATATTATGTATGCACTTACTGCCCCTGATTGTTGGCTTGGATAGCCCAGAAAGAGAAAGTGGAGAGAGAGAGAAAGTACCATCCACATGTCCTGCCTGTAGGCCAAGGAGCAACGAGGGATAGAAGATGGCAAGACTTCTCCCATGTTTACCATTAACTGGGTGCCAAGCCTGGATCACATGATAAGACTACCCCTGGGTGGGTTTTTCTGGGCTGCGCTAGGCACCTGCAACAGGATCATTGCCTCACACACTTTCTGCTGTCCTCATCAATGCCCTAAGACAAGGCTGACACCGCCATGGTGGAATATTTAAGGTGGGCCTCCACTCTTTTAAATGAACGTACATCATATACACTTGCACAATAGCTGTCCTCCAGCTAACTCTTGGGTTCCCGTGACACCTTCACTGTTGAACTGAAGTTAGGAGGAACACAGTGAGCCCATGTCCACATCTACCTGTCCAGCATTTTCCACTATTTGTCTTGGTAGCAGAACAGGGCCCCTCCATGCACTTAGCACCAGCTCCATCAATTCCTTAGACTCAACTCCTAACATTCCATAACTCTGTACAGGATGGGGATCATGGTGGCACTAAACTTCTCCCATTGCTATGGGAGACAAACTGCTCATGGAAGGAATACCTACAACATCTCCCTTGCTGCTACAGGCTTTCCTACCTGTAATGGGTACGCACTAACCATAAACTGCTTGACTGACTGTTTGCTTCCATTACCCTTGGTAACCACTTGACTGACTTCAAACCAGGATGACTGTCTTTTCATATCCCAATGTGTCTAGTGGCCCACTCTGTAGACTATATGTGAAATGTGCCAGTTACTTGCATTGCACTTCTTTAATAACTTTAGACCAGGCAGAAAGCAAAGACTCAATGCTTTACTTAGAAAAGTAAAAAACATGACAAAATCCATTGAACAAATAAAACAGTCTTTTCCTACATCCCTAAACCCTAACTCAGGATTTTGTGCTGCCCTGGCATACCTGCAAAAGGCAAAAGCAAGGTGTAACACTGATCCCTCAGCCAAGGATTGAAAGAAAAAGGCAAAAATAAGACTCTCCCGGCTCCGAATCACTGTCCCTTTTATACGTTTTGGGATCAGTGGGTGGGAACCAAAAAGCCTGCCAAGAAGGAAAACTCGGGACCTAAGGTTAACCCTAACCCTCTCATCTGGGGCAGCACCTATCTAGTTGAATTGCAACCCGCTTATATGTCCATGCTACTAAATCATGGACTAGAAGAGTCTTATAAACTACTAGGGAGAGACTAAAATGCAGAGTAGGTAAGCTGACTCCATATTCTAGTGTAAACCCACAGTTCCTGCTGGTGAGAAGATCCATTCCAAGCTTGTCAGACGACAGTTGGAGGATGCACCCCATAAGTGCTGATCTTGTCTTCAGGTTTCTGACAAAAAGACATATGGCACATCATCCTCAGCGGCCCATACAACTGGATGTTGCTGCAAAATTAATAACTATATATATCCGAATATATGTACACAATTCCATCAGGACTCCTATCGGACCCCTTTGCTGATTTGTTTGTACTGTACATTGGAAGTATGTACTATTATTAATCTCTTGTTATATAAAGCTTGTATTATTTCTGTGTGTGTTGTAGTAGTTCTTCTGCTCCCAATTACTTTGACTCCAAGGGTAAACTAGATGGAAGTGGATTTTTGTGTCTCACTTATGATGTATTTTTCTATTGTAGCATTGAACTGCGTTACATTGACTCTCTCTGCTTCTTCCACATTCCCTCGGGGCCGGTTCACACCACAAAAACTCACTCTGGATGTGTCTCCGCTTGTGCATTTTGTACGTGGTTTTAATGCATTCCAGTGCATTTTCCCCTCTTGTTTTTTCTTAAGTTTCTGGGGTTTTGTTTTTTTTGCTGTAATGCCTTCCAGTGCATTTTGATGTATTTAGATGTGTTCTGTGCATTCTACTTTCCATGACAGTCCAGTGCAGAAAATATGCAGCATGTTCTAATATTTTTTATTGCACTAGTGTTAAAAGAAAAGTTCCCCTTTGGAACATATTACATGTTCCACCCGTTTTTAGGGTGGAACATGTAACATGTTACCATAGCCACAGCCACGCCCACCACCCTCCCTCCCTCTGACAGATAGTAGGGGGAGAAGCTTACCCGTACTATCTGTCAGATTTGAAAACAACGCGGTCATGTTTCACAGTGTTCTGTAAATGGGTGCCAACAGGTCCCGTGGGCTTGTAGTTTTTGTTGAACTACCACAGCACTGTGGAGCGCTATGGTAGTTCATTGAAGCTTCCTGTCAGTATATCTGCTTGCTCGTAAATCTCCTACGGCAAGCAGATATCTGCAGGACACCTACATGGCATCAGTGATCTACTGATTGCTGGTGCAATGCTTTATAGGCTCATTTGGACAAAAATAATAAATGCACATTTTTTTTACCTGCAAAAAAATGTGCATTTACTATTTTTGTCCAAAAAGTGAACTTTTCCTTTAACTATGCCATTGGAACCCATATAACCTACTGTCTACGCATTTTTGATGCAGATAAAAACACACTGGACTGCATCTGGTGTGAACAAGCTCTCAGTCAGTGTTAGCCATTTCAGGGACAAAGTGTAGAAAGTCATGGTCTTCCTACTCTTCAAAAGACTAGACAAACCTCCTCTGCATTGCGGTTATCTGAAGTAAAATTGCATTGTATTCAACTTCTGTAACTTTAGAAAGAGGTAAATTAATAATTAGTAAATTAATTTCTTTTTGATAAATGAGATACTAATAACAGAACTTTCAAGCAGTTGCTGTTTTTTTTTTTCTTCTCTGAGCTTCCTTCTTAAATTCTCCCCTGACCACACTGTCAGATACATTGGCACACCCTGTGCTTGCCAGCAGGGCCGCTGATAAGGGGGTACCCCCGGGCCTCCTGTAGGGGGCCCAGCCCCATCAGCCGCAGAGGGGTCCCGGGCAGCTGACAAACCAATCTGCAGCTGTTAAATTCCATTGTTAGCCTCCTGTCATTCTATCACACAGTGGCTCAGTGTTGTGAATGTTAGCTGCGCTCCTGCTCTGTTCCACAGGTTTGACACTTTCAAGTTTCCTTCTGTTTTCATTTTATTGTAATTTTGTTTCTTCCCTCTCCCCCAGACTGATTATACCCCACCCCCCATCATCACCTGTTCCATCTGCAAATCTGTGTATCACCCACCGCTCAACTCTTTTTATTTAACTATTTATTTACTGATCTTGTTAATGTGTCTCATTTCCTATCACCTACAGCTCAGATCTACCATTATTATAAGATTTCTAATTGTATCTCACCACTAGTCTGATTGAATTCACAATTCCTGGTCAGTCCCGTTCCCTTACCTATAGTAACCTTTAGGGCCAGTTCACACTACATGCATTTCAGTTGCTTTTTTTCTGCATCCAAAATGCACAGAAAGTAGGTAATATGGTTGTCAATGTCATAGTTCACATCAGCGTTTGCAGTTCCAGTGCATTCCAGTTGCAGAAAAAAAGTAGAACAGGCTGCATTTTCTCTGCACAGAACTGTACTGTAACGTGGTAAAACGCATCAAAAACACACCAGAACACACCAAAACGCCATTGAACACACATATCCCTAAATTGAAGAGAAATAGAGGGGTGAAAATGAACTGGAATGCATAAAAAATGCACTGAAACGCATCAAAAACACACCAGAACGCACTAAAAATGAGTAAAAAATGTGCATGCAAAAACGCATCCAAAACACATCTAGACTGCGTGTCTATAATGTGAACTGGCCTTTAGGACTTGCAAGAGCATGCATTTTCCTGCACAGCAAAGAAACACAATACCAATTGCAGATGTGTGCAGGTACCATGAATACTTAATTGCACCTCCACACATCTAGTAAACACAGACGCATTCACAGACACCAAAACGTATGGCACCACACTACTGTGTGGTTAGGTGCAACACACTTTTAAAATAATATGCCTGCAGTATTTTTGCATGTTCCCACATGTCAGGCAGCCCATTGAAATTAATGGGCTGAGGAAAAAAATTTGTCAAAAATACCACATTCACACAGGTCCTTTCCCTGAGGCTGATCCATTGTCCTTGACAAGCGTGATTCCTTTCCCTACTCTATCTACTTGAAAGTGCACGTCAGAACAAGCAGATCACTGATACTTACTAACACTGCCCATATTAACCAGTTGCTGACCAGCCACAGTACTTTTACTGCGGCAGGGCGGTACTGCTGCACAAAATCACATATATATAGGTGATTCGCGCTCCCGATGTTTTCAGGGGGGGGGGTGCGCATGCGGGGGTGTCACTTTTGGATTACCAAAGAATCAATCATTCAACTTAGGCCAGTGATGTCCTGCTGAAGTCAAATGATTGGTCCCTGTCCTATCCTGTCCTGTGTTGCCAGTTACACAGAACAGGATATGATGATCTTCTCTACCTGGGCACTTTCCGTCCCAGAGAGAGAAGAAGACACCAAAAAAGTGAGTAAAAAGCACTACACTTACAGTTAGAACACACCTAGGTCGCATTTAACCCATTGATCTCCCCCCAAAGTTAACCCCTTCACTGCCCTGTCACCAGTGTCAGACTTCCGATAGTGTTAGCGTCAGTTAGCGTCCCTCCCAGATAGTGTCAGATTGCCCGCTAGTAAACCAGTAATCACATTTAATCCCTTGATTGCCCTTGTATAGTGTCTGAAAGGATCAATATCTTTGATCAGATCAGTGCTATACCAGCGTTCACATTAGTATAGCGTCCCCAAAAACGCAGCGTTAGCGGGATCAGCCCTGACACCTGCTAGCACCTGTGTTTAGCCCCTATGCTCCCCTTCCCTTCTCCCCCAGCAAGTGCAGTGTCAGTAGATAACTGTCACTTGATACATTACACACAAAACCGTAGTGTTCACAGAATCAGGCCTGATCTCTGTTAGCACTTGTCGGTAAATTTTTTGTAGTGGTTCAAACAGTCTCTGACAGCCAGGCGCTCTTTTTCCAGTGAGTCGCACTAGGTACCTATAAATTTAGTGGCCAAAATGTCCAACCAAAGGTACACTAGTGAAGAGGCCTACAAGATTCTGAGCATGTCAGGTGAGAGTGAAGGGGAACCTGTAGACAGCAGCGGCACCCTGACAGATAGCTCAGATGACGGAGAAGAGGTCCCTGCTAAGATCAGGCATACCCAAACCCATTCCCAGGTTGCTGAGGTGGTACAAATGCATGATGAGACGATATTGCATTTTATGCACTTCAACGACAACACACTGATTCGTCCTCGGGGTGACCCTGAATTTGACCGGCTCCACAAAATTCAGCCCCTCGTAAATCACTTTAAGCAGAAATTTGCAGATGTGTATACTCCCCAGCAAAACATCTGCATTGATTAGTACTTCATTAATTTTTCGGGCCACCTTGCATTCAAACAATTTATCCCCAGCAAGCATGCCAGATATGGGGTCAAGATGTATAAGACCTGTGAGACGGCAACAGGCTATACATATAAGTTTTGGATTTATGAGGGAAAAGATAGTCATGTGGAGCCCCCCGGATGCCCAGACTACGAGGGGAGCAGTGGCAAGATAGTTTGGGACTTTTCCATATGGGGTACCACATATACATGGACAATTTTTATTCACGCATGCTATTTAGACATTTGTACAATCTTGGAATTGGCGCATGTGGCACTGTGCGACTGTGCGACCTAATCGCTCCTTCCCTTCCCCCAACAGCTTTAAATACCTGTCTTAGAAAGGGGAAAAACCCTGCTTGAGAAACAAAGAATTGCTCGCAGTGAAGTGGAAGGACAAACAGGATGTTTTCTTTCTGCCTTCCATTCATGCAGATACGACCATCCAAATTACCACGGCAGCTGGTGTTGTTGAGAAGCTCCTATGTGTCCATAATTATAACCTTAACATGGGAGGGGTGGACTTCAACGACCAGATGATGAAGCCATACTTAGTTTCCCAAAAAGCCAGATGCTGGTACAAAAAAAGTGTCTGTTTATTTATTTCAGTTGGCTTTATATAATGCTTTTGTTCTTTACAAAGTAACTGGACATGGTGGATGAGGAAGAGATCATCATGGCCCTTTTGTATCCAGAAGGTGCTGTGGCCCCAACCCCCAACCCAGATGCAGTTAGCCGGCTGCATGAGAGGCATTTTCCAGATGCTATTCCTGGTACCCCAAACCAAAGGAACCCCCAAAAAAGATGTGTCTGTAGCAGACATGGAATTAGGCGTGACAGCCACTTTTTTTGTCCCTCCTGTCCTGACCAACCTGGCCTCTGCATCAAGGACTGCTTCCGTCACTACCATACACTAGTGGAGTATTAGTATAGGGTACAGCATGGCACAGTTCAGGGCACATTTGCACAGGGTCTCGAAAGATGTTAGGTAGTCAGGAAACTGGCTATCGCATTTGGAGAGACCCTACCATCTGTTTTTAAAACGTTAAAGTTTGAAAAAATAAATTAATTGAAAAACTAAATAAAAAGTACAAATCCCCCAAAAAATTAAACATTTTAAAAACCAAAAATAGTTATAGTTTATTTTGTTGTTGTCATTTTTGTTATTGTTCTACTTTTACTGTTTTATTGTTACTGTTTCATTGGTTCTGTTTTATTGTTAACCATTGCTGTTTTCTTTGCAGGAATGCTTTCAGCTGCAGCACTGATCTGTTTATTCTGACAGCAACAGGAACTGGCTCTCAGAATATACATAAATCAGTGTGGGTAGCGCTGTTGGATGAGATTTTTCATCCGCAGTTTAAAAAAGAGCATATATGCCGAAGCATGGGGGCCTGGGGTGGCCAGTGGGTAGATGGCCCCTATGCTTTGGCATATATAGTTTGTATTATTTGTTGGCACTTTTCATGTGTGCCCACCATTAGAAGTGGGTAAATGCAAGGAAGTATTCTAATGGTGGGCATACCACACACCTTTTCTGGCAGAGATTTCTTCTCTTTTTTTTTTTCTATTCAACCCACAGGCTGCATAAAAAAAAAAGAACATAGCATATACACCCAACAAGGACCAGCGACATACTGGTACATCACTGGACTTTGAATGGTTATACCAGGGTGATGCCTGCAGCTGCAGGCATCATCCTGGTATCATTTTTTTTTTTTTTTTTAAAAACTCTAATATCATTTTATCATCAGCGGATGTACTAAGTCAACAAGTGGTCAAACTGTCCGTACAGTCTGGGTTCTAAGGAGGTATCTCATTGCATATATCAACCTTTGAAACAGAACACAGAGCAAAGATGTAGTCACATGGATGTGTCTTCGATGCAATGTAGCATAATTGGCTCTTTTCTTTTTATTTCATTTTTACAGGTTTGCTTCAAGTACTGATAAGCCAGAGATTTGTTTCTTACTGATCTGCAGTGAGAGGCAGTACATGGCCTGTATAGACATTCTGAAGTTTCAGCAGCAGCTGCCACAACACTGCCAAAATTTGGGAGTAGAGAATACTGATCTCTGCCACACAATAAAAAATAGAAAAAAGATAGTTTTTAGCTGGTAATCAAATTAGAAGGATATCCTGAACATATAATTTGCTGGTTAAAAGCCAATGTTACAATTAGGCTCATGTAAGAATTTGACTATTTTCAGTCTTGATGTGGAACTAAACCCATTGCTTTAAGGATAAACGGTTGCCACTTCCTTTTCCCCACTGGAATCCACCGACACAAAAAGAATTGCAAGCCAATTATATTCTCCTTTCTACACCTAAAATATTCCTATTCTAGTTATAAAGGTGGAAGTGATGTCAATATGACTCTCCTCCTTACAGTAATCCTGAAGTTGTCTGACTTTCTGCCATCCATCCATCAAAATGTAGCACTTGTAGAAAAGAGCTCATGGAACTTATACCCTGTAATTCAATTTTCTACGAGGCAAAGTGATAGGTTGCAAGGAGGCTGCATAAGACATTTTTCTCTGTACCCTAAAGAAGTGCCTCACCTAACCCGAGACTCTTATGTTCCTGCAACAAAGGATTAACCCTGTGAACAAACCAGATCATCAGGATGTAATGCATGACACCACTGCCTATGGCTAAAATGGAAGCTGAAAATAAGCTGAATGTACAGGAAATAGTAAAATCTCAGCCAAAAAGATTAGTCACAAATGACAAGATAAATTATATTCTGAGAATTCTACTCATTAACACATGGTACTGTGGCAGCATGCCAAACTATGTACATTGCTGATGATGAGTCTGATTCACCACTTTATCTCACAGACTTTCACACAATGAAAGAGAAAATATTGGGTGGGGCGGGAGACATGCTGAAAGAGTGAGGTGTGAAGACAGTAGACATGGGCATGATATAGGTGTGAGCGTTCCTGACAAAGACCTTACAATTGAGAGGTTAACTCCTTAATTTCTGAAAAATAAATCATAGCTGTGACACAGATATTAAATAGATTAAGGAATTTTTGCCAGTTGCAGATATTCCAGACCATATCAAGCAAATCTGTGCAAGGCCCATGTTTCAGGGTCAACTATATTACAGTGGAACCCCATCCATTACATAATGTTTTTTTGATAAAAGGGGGCTGCTGTTATAAACCATGGGGCCCTTTGTGACAGGGCCCCCAACTAAACACAGTTTACTATGCTTAAGTTATGAATGAACACAGTGACTGATCAGTACCAATCACTCATTGTGTTCATTCAGGAAAGGAAGAGGCTGGTAAATGTGACATATTTACGGACCCTTCCCCCACTATTCATCCAAAGGATCATATAGTGTGTTTGCAGATGGGAAGGAGAGGAGAGAAGCCAGAAGCATTGCAGGGGCGGGGGGGGGGCACACGGGGGGGGGCTTGGGCAGCATGGGGAAATGTATGGTACACCGGGAGGTGCTGCAGAGACAGTAACACAGGGGATCAGGTCCCCGCTGTGCAGATCACCCTCCCTGCCCACATCTGATTCACCCAATCCAATACACCCAGCTGCTTGGGCCCCCCTGCTAGTCCGGGCCCCATACAGGAGGACCAGTGGTACCCCTATATCCACGGCCCTGTTAATCCCTGTGGTCCAGCTGGCCAGATTTTCCTCACTTCCTGCAGGTTATGAGACTCTAAGGCCTTATTCACACAAGGTGTTAAAAACATCACTTTTAGAGGAGCTTTGCAGGGGGTTTTTTTCAGCTGCTAAATGCCCCTTCATGTTAGCCTATATGTCCATGCACACATAGGCATTTACGGGTAGGGCTGTTTAGAGGCAAAGAAAAAAAATGGGGCCGCTACAGTTTTGCAAAAAAACACCCATCTCGTGTAAACAAATGTGAACTTGCTTTAGTACTAGGTGTGTTTAGCACTTGGCCGTTCATTCATTCATTCCACTGGCCAGAATAATATTTAATGCATCTAATATTCTGGCCAATGGAATAAATGAACACCCAAGAGCTTGAAGCACATTTAGGCACACTATTAGTGCTGCTGTTTCCTTCCTTGGAGCGTAGGCATCCAGGGCAGGAAAAAAATCCTGTGTGTATGGTGCCTAAAGCTGGCCATACATGGGTCGAATTCTGAAAGAAAATGTTGCACCATTAGTGGGCCACAGCAATGATCGAACGAATTTCTAATCAAAGATGGGAGAATCATGCACGAAATGTAATTGAAAAAGAAATGAGCATGAGCTGTGACCTGGAAAGATAATTCTTGGCCATGAAAATTCTTTTCAACATGAGGTGAAATTGAAGGCTTGGTTGGTTGAATTTCAAAATCAACGGTGGCATCATCGGATTACAAAACGCACAAAATATCTGATTTTCTAAAGAAAATTTGTTCGGAATTCAACCTATATTTGGCCTGCATAAAAGTCGGGACAGATGGGCGATGCTAATGCCAGTGATAAACAGAGATTTTTAGCTACTGATTTATTTGCTATAGTTGCTTATATTTTGTGTCTAAGAAACAATTTGTCACTGCTACTAGTTAAAATAGATAAATGAGTGCTGCATCATTGTATTTGGTATGCTCTGCTACATATCGCTCCCCTTCAATAATTTGTATCTAAGCCCTAGAGGTAAATAGTGACTGTCGCTGGCTAGCTTGGCATGAAATGCTGCACAATCTCAATTGCTAGAGTGGCGGAGTCACAAATCGCTGTAAAATGAGTAAGTTAGTGATTCCGTAAAAATTTACTGACAACCTTAGCAATAAATTTCTGTAAAAAATATGGATCTCTTCAAAGAAATCGCCCTTCTGATGTGGGATAAAGAAAGCGGAAAAAGGTTAGAAGCATCAGCAACTTTTTATTACTGTCTGTGTCCCAAGTGTGAGTACACCCTTCTTCCTACTCTAGTGACAACACTGTAATCAGGACAGGAAGTGAAGCAAAATCTACCAAATGAGGCTATAGACAGCAATAAAAATATGATGGCGGTTCTAAACTGATACATGAAATGTATGAAAAAGAAAAAAATATCTTTTGTTATTTAGAACTTCATTAGTTTTTTTTAAACCTGATTTGTAAAAATTATAGAAGCTGATTGGTTGCTATTGACAAGAAGAACATGTACCATTAGTATGTAGCCAGGTGCTATATCATTATGCCTTTCAGGGACACTTAGAGATCAGACTATGATTAATCATGTCCTCCCTAGTGTTCAGTACTGGGACTGCTACATCACTTCCTGACAGCAGAGTGGATCCAGTTTTTCTGAAAGCGGAGGATCTTGGAACCTGTAGTCCTATAGCCAATACATACTGTATTTCTGAGTGCTGATTGAACTACAACTACCAGAGAGCTGGGAAACCAGAAGGTTGCTGGGAGAGCAGATATATTTTACACAGCAAGGAACTGACTCTCTCTCACGTGGCATGGAATTCAACGTTGAACACAGGGGGACTGCTGTTCTCTTCCACGGACAGATTACTGGCCTACTGCTGTGGGACTCTGCACACCAGTTCAGCACAGTGGTTACACCAATTACCATACCAGCATCACATCAGCTTCTCTGCATCGGGACTGTCACTACCTGGTCTTTACACAGACATCTGTGCATGCTCACTGACAGGCCATCAGGCGTCAGGTGGCATGGATGAGCACTGACAGCTGGCACTGATGGACACTGACAGGTGGCACTGCTGGAGCTACACTGATCATCAGTGCCCTGATGATCAGTGCACATGTCCCCTCTGAGGGATGCTGATTACCAGCTCTTCTCTCGAGCTGTCAGCGTGACAGCTCGTCAGGAGAGAAATGCCAAAAACCGACATTTCCCTATTTACATGCGATCAGCTGTAATTGGACACAGCTGATCACATGATTGAGCTGACATCTTCGGCTCTCTCCGTTGATCGGTGATCCGCTGTGTCCCCACGAATCGCCGCGCTGCTCGCTTCCGGAGCGCAGTTAGAATGGGAGGACGTCATATGCCATCTTCCCAGAATGAGAGAACCACCTTGCACCCGTCATTACCTTATATGGCAGGCGAGAGGCAGTTAAACATCACAGGAATCAAGTTCTATAGGTACTCAGGGTACTTATATCTACTTATGTTGGAGTACAGGGCAGGCCTGTCTGATGTGGGGATGCAGTAACAAATGTCAGGGGGGGGCAGAGAATGGTAGGTCAGCAGGGCAATGTACAGGGGGTCAGCAGGGCAGAGGATAGGATCAGCAGTTTGTAGGCCAGTGTACTGGGGCTATTTGTTTTTCGGCCAGCGTACAGAGGTCAGTTGGGCAGTGTACAGTGGGTCAGCAGGGTAGTGCACAGGAATTGGTAAGGCAATGTAATGGGAATCAGTAGGGCAGAGGACAGGGGTCACTGTGGCAGGACAAAGAACAGGGGTTAATGCTGGCAGAGCGGAGGACAGGGGTCACCACTAGCAGGAGAGAGGAAAGTGGTCACAGCTGGCAGGAGAGAAGACTGGGGTCATCACTGGAAGGATAGAGGACAGGAGTGACTGCTGGCAGGGCACTCAGCATAGCTTCCTTGTACATGCACAATCTGAACACAGGCAGCAAGATCTCCTCCTCGACTCTAACCCACACAACACAGACCTGCAATCCAATTCTCTTTCACTCAGCTACGATGTGCACGTAGAATCGGATTTCAGCTCTGTGAAGTGTGGGGAAGAGCCGAGGAGGAGAATTTGCTATCTGTGCTCAGACTGTGCATGTACAGTGCAGGGATGGGGGACAGCTGGGCACAGCATCAGGAGTGGCTGAGGGTTGTGATGTTGTGGGGGTGGAAGCTTTGGGGGGGCGCAACTGGAATCTGGGGGGTGTAGACCACCACCGCACCCCCCTAGATAGATCCATGTCAGAACATACATTTAAATCTCTGCATTCACCATTGCTGCTCTGATGGTCTAGAAGGAGCTGACAAGTCAACAAGCCTTTTTTCCCCCCTCTTGCTAATATTGCAGTTTAATAGTTGAAGCTTACTACTCATTCCTGTATAATTCATTAAAACGTTGCTAACTGAATATTCCTAGTTTAGTAGTTTTCCATCTTTATGTGTTAACTTGGGTTGTATATCCTAAACCCATTATTTTCCTGGTCCACTCTTTTGAACAAGACTAATATAGAGGTGTTACTAAAGAATTGCGTCTCTTGAATTATTATCCTATACTGTTGAAGTACAGTATGTCTTAACCCAGAGTGTCATAGGTGTCGGAAGACCTGCAAGGTCAGGGCAACCATTGAGGACAAACTTTATCAAGCGGGCGGGGTCGTGGTGTTAGCACTACAAGTATGTTTTTCATACATTAGCCCCAAATTGAATAGCTTCCGTTTTCATCACCATGACAACAGCCAGAAAAACTTGGTATCTAAATTAAGCGAACACCTCTATCCATCTACTGAAGATAGACATTGAAACTGGCTGGCTACACACATTTCAATTATTGTCTAATGTCAGTACAGTTGCCTGTAGATTTTCCAACAACTATCTTTTGCAAATGGCTTGCTTAACAGTTCCATGACTGAGGCTATGTCACACCATTGTGTCCACAGGTAATTTTTCAATTTTGCTGTGTGCAGATTAAATTTGAAATATTTGTTTTACCACTTTCTGTTGTAACGAAAACATTACACAATTATTCTATGATAGAATTGCATTTCTTTTGGGAACATACAGTCAAAAAATGTTTTGCTAATTTTGTAAATCAGGGAAATACTGGAAAAAATTTAAATAGTTTGTGCTGCTAAGATACAAATTTGAAATATATTCTTATTTGTCCTGACTGCAGAGATAACCAAACAAATCTAAAAAAAAGTACCCAGAATTTTTGTAATGAAAACACAGGGAAACAAGAGAATGGAGAGGAATGTATTACATAATAATAAAAAAGAAAAAAGGTCTTGTCAGCACTAGAGTCGTTTGTTCAAATTCCAAACCATGGCAATACTTGCCTGGAGTTTGTATGTTTTCCCTGTGCCTGCGTGGGTTTCATCCCTCACCCCAAAGACATGCTAGTAGGTTCATTGGCTTCTTTTTAAATTGGCCCTAGTATGTGTATGCATGAATGTGAGTTAGGGACCTTAGATTGTACACTCCTTGATGGTTAGGGACTAATGTGAATTTACAATATGTATGTAAAGCGCTGCTTTTTTTTTAGTTCTATACAAAGCTCCGTGCACTGTGGAACAATAATGTATAATACATTGGTATACCTCCCTCTGCTGTATGTCTAAGAGAAAGACAGAATGAGACAAAGCACTGTATTAATAGATGTTTTTGTCATGTAATGGCTCTTGACCAGATGTCCTCATATGCTTCAGAAAAAGGGCCAGTTTACTTTCCATCAGACTGTTAGGGGCCAGATTGTAGCTAGTGAGAATAGCAAATAGTGAATAATTATTGGTGTCAGTGCCAGTGGGAGGAATAGTGCCTCATTGCTGACATCAATGAGTGTGACAGTTCCCCTTTATTGGTGTCTTTGGGAGGAATGATGCCCCTTTATAGGTGTTAGTGGGAGCAATGGCACCCCATTGCTAGTATCAGAGGAATGGTACTCTGTCATTGGTGTCAGTGGGAGAAATGGTGCCACTGACAGCAAGGGTGGGCCTTATTCCTCCTACTGACACCAACAATAGGTCACTATTTCACCCACTGACATCAACAAAAGGGCACTATTCCTTTTACTGACACAGATAATGTGGCACTATTCCTCCCACTGACACCAATATTGTGGATTTATTCCTCCCACTGACACAAATGATGGGCTACTATGCCTCCCATTCTTGCTTTGTCCATGCTGTGTGTTAAAAATATCCTATAAATCCTGGATGACTTTTCCTCCTGGCTACCCTTCTTCCTCTCCTCTGAGCTACCCACCATCATCCTTGGGGATTTCAACATCCCTGTCAACCTGTCAACAACCCTGACAACCCGGCCACATCCCATCTCCTTCACTTAACCTCCTCCTTTGCACTTGAACAGTGCATACAATCCACCACCCACTCCGACGGTAATATCCTTGATCTTGTCTTCTCCAACCGCTGCGCTCCACACAACCTCACTAACACCCCCTTCCCTCTCTCTGACCACAACCTGATTACCTTCTCTATCTCCTCATCCTCCAACGCCTACCCCTCCAAATGTCACACTACTACCAGCCGTAACCTCCGCAACCTTAACCCTGCCCCCCTCCACTCTGCAGCTGATCAACTCCATGACAGCGTCCTCCCCCTGTCCTGCCCCGACTTGGCTATGGCTGCCTACAACAACGCGCTGTCAACAGCCCTTGACTCACTAGCGCCTTTAACCACACGCAACATCAGACCCCGACCGCTCCAGCCCTGGCAGACTGATCACACCAAAACCCTCAAACGACACAGTCGTGCCCTGGAGCGACTATGGCGCAAAACCAAATCCCAACAAGCCTTCACCCGCTACAAATCTGCCTTCCACACCTACACCTCCTCCCTACACGCAGCCAAACAAGCCTACTTCCTGACCCTCATCAAGGCCCTCTCCTCCAATCCTCGCCGACTCTTCTCCACCTTCAACTCTCTACTCTCTCCACCCCCACCTCCACCCAGCACCTCAGTCACCGCCCTTGAGATTGCCAATCACTTCAAAAACCAGATTGACACAATTCGCAAGGACATCGCCGCAACTCACATGCCCTCTCAACCCGTCCCCTCTCACACAGCTACCCCCTCATCCCCCCTCTCCCTCGACATAACCCGCAGGGACTTCGTCGCTGCTCAAACTCCTTCCAACCCCGTTCCCCCTCACTCAGCTACCCCCTCATCACCCCTCTCCCACGGCCCCACCACTGCTCTGACCTCCACTTCCACCCCACCCTACATTCCTCATACTGAAGCCCCCCCAACACTCCACACCTTTGACCTTACTACCATCGAGGAAGATCCTCTCTGATGCCCGCCTCACCACCTGCCCCCTCGACCCTATCCCCTCACAACTCCTACAACCTCCCTCCCCCTCCATCCTATGCTCCCTCACCCACATCTTTAATCTCTCACTCTCCTCCGGCACTTTTCCCTCCCCTCTGTAACATGCACACATCACCCCCATACTTAAAAAGCCCTCCCTGGACCCCAATGACCTCAGACCCATCTCCCTGCTCCCATTTACATCCAAACTCCTCATTCACCTTTCCAACCGCTCCATTTCTGCCACCCCCCTCTGCCAATCCCTCCACTGGCTTCCGATTGCGCAACGGATCAAATTCAAAATCCTAACACTGACGTACAAAGCCGTCCACCATACTGCCCTGAACTACATCACTGACCTAATATCCAAGTACCACCCAGCACACACACTCCGCTCCTCACAAGACCTCCTTCTCTCTAATTCCCTGGTCTTCTCCTCCCATGCCCGCCTCCAGGACTTCTCCAGGGTGTCACCTATCCTCTGGAACTCCCTGTCCCAACCCATCATATTATCACCTACTCTCCTCTCCTTTAGGCGCACCCTGAAAACCCACCTCTTCAGGGAAGCCTACCCCACTCCCTTCTAACTTGCCGACCTCCTCCACTCTTCCTACCACTCCATCCCCCACAGCTATCTCCTCCTGTGCCACCATCCCCTCCCTCCTAGATTGTAAGCTTGAAAGAGCAGGGCCCTCGATCCCCTCATGTTTTGCATTGTATTGTTATTGTTCTGTCACATGTTCTGTCCCCCTTTGTAATGAAAAGCGCTGAGCGAACTATTATAAATACTGTATAATAATAATAATAATAACTTTGAGTTAAAAAAAAGTAATTTTTCATTTTCTTTCCTCATTTTCCAAAAACTTGTGGAAAAAAATTACATGTTCAAAAGACTCATTATGCCTCATAGAATATAAGTTGGGGTGTTTGCTTTCAATTTGGGGGGTTTTCCATTGTCCTGGTACTCCAGGGCCTTCAAAAGTGTGATAGGTAGTCAGCAAATTAAATGTGTAATTTATGTCCATAGAATGCCTGAAGGTGCTCCTTAGATGTTGGGCCTCTCTATGTGACTAGGCTGTGAAAAATATCTCATGCATGTGGTATCACCATACTCAGGAGGGGTAGCAGAATGTTTTTTGGGGTGTAGTTGCAAGTATGCCTGTGTCGTGTGTGAGAAATAACTTGTTAAGGTGACAATTTTGTGAAAAAAATTGTGGGAAAAACTTCAAAAACCTCCCCATGCCTCTTACTAAATACCTTGGACTGTCTACTTTCCAAAAAGGGGTCATTTGGGGGTATATGTACTGTCCTGGCATTTTAGAGCCTCAAGAAATGAGTGTCAGTACATCAGGATTGATCAATTTTCAATGATACGTACCATAGCTTGTAGACTCTATAACTTTCACACAGACTAAATAATATACACTGATTAGGGTTATTTTTCCAAAGATATGTAGCAGTATACATTTTGGCCTAATGGGATACGTGCTATATGCAACAAAGTGTGCTAGCCCTTGCGGTCATTGCAAGGAGGTGGGGGGGCACTCAGACCACTCTAGGATTGTGACACCAGTAGCACTTTCACGTATATGAAGATCTTTCACTTGTGTTTGAAGTGGACTGTGTATGAACTCACTATTACCACCTAATAAGTGTGTTACACTTACTGTTTTGTGTTCTTGCTCTGGAACTACTGTATGTTCACTGAGTCACTCACTGGCTCCCCCAATTGGGGCAATTACATGTGGATTGATTTTATGTGCATCTATCTGTGTGTGTTTTATGTCATCTATCTGTTTATTTAATATATATCATACTGCTTATATGACTTAGCGCTACACCATATATTATCTATTTTTTGTGGACTTTTTGGTATAAAGGTGGGTGTTGGCAGCTTGGAGTAGTCTATCCACCTAAAGCACAGGAGGTTCTTTAATTATACTTTTAGTAAAGCATGTCCTGTTAGTTATGCCATGATAAATATCTAATGAAAGAACAAACCAATATGTTATAGTGTGATGACCAACCAGGGGCGGACTGACAACTCATGGGACCCCGGGCAATTTGGGATCATGGGGCCCATGTGTCCTTGTCCTTGTACCAGGGGCATTTCATGGGGCCCCTACTGACTCCGGGCCCTCGGGCAGTGCCCGAGTGCTTAAATGGTCAGTCGGCCCCTGTGACCAACATATACTAGACATGCACTTTTAAATTTAGTACATTCTAAAGCAAATAAAATACATACTCATATTCTTCTGTTATTTCCTCTGTATCTGACATGGTGGGATCAGGTACTGAAAGGACAAAAAAAAAATCACAGACACAATATAGTTACCGATTTATTAAATCAAAATAGTTTGGTTCTAGTTATATTATATTTTGTAGCAGAACATGTAGCAGTGCTGGATTATCTGATGGATATTTTAACAGAAAATATGGGAGCTAAAGAACTAAAAGTACTAAATCCAAAAACAAAACTTTATTAAATTTCAGATTACCATTTCATAGATGTGGTGGCTGATTTAGTTTTTCTTAGGGATCTTTCACACTGGTGGCCAGGGCCATGAAAGAAGATGTCCGAGCTGCAGCTGTACTGCTCCCCAGCAGCCCATTGAAATTCTAACATTACAGTCTGATAGGGCTGTACACATGCTGCAGGCACAATGCTTTGTTTTGGCAATTTTAACTGGGACTGCAGAGTTTAAAAGGTGGCACCACATGTCACACTCACCCTTTGAGATCAATAGGGATGCAGCGCAATCATGAGTCCAATGCCTGACAGTTGCGGCACAGTTCCACAATGTAAAATTGCTATTCATCAATTTAAAAACTTTTAAAAAGTTATCAGGAGGAGGCAGTAGCACTTCCTGAACGTCGAGCTGTGGATATACCGCCCTCTGCAAAAGTAATCAACCGCAGAACACTTTTCAGAGGGCGGTTAGTGCTACCTTGCCCTGTATGTAGGACTATTACATGTCATTTTGAGCAGAGCACATCTTTTCATGCACCAGTTTTTCCTATTGAGGTATTGACAAGAGAGATTGAGCATGTATTCTATTCATCCACTGGTTATAATGGCGAGCTTTCATTTATTTGTATAAAACCTTTATTCCAAAAGAAAAAAAAAGCTGTTGCTATAAATGCCTAAAAAGTGTTGCCTGGAGTTTGGCTTTAATTTCTTGGTGAAGTTCATCTAAATGTGCTAGTACATCCAGTACCCTCTCCACGGATTAACAATGCTGCTGTTCAATGGTTTATTTGTTTCTCCTCCATCCAGAGTGGAGACAGCCTTACCCTAGGTTCACACCTAAGAGTTTTCTGCCACGTTTTGTAGAAAAGCAATATAGTCATTTAACATGATTTCCTATGAGACATGTTAACATCTCTGCGTTTTCACCGGTGCATTTTTTGGAAAGGGTCAGAGACTTTTCTGAACGCAAAATGTTGTGTTTTTGGTTCTATAGATTTTAATGGGAATGCTGCAGAAAAGCATGTATTGCATTTTTGCTGTGTTTTTGATGCGTTTTGCATTTAAAACCTGCCTAGCAACAAGAAAAAAAATGAAAAAACCACATTAAAAACTCTGCAAAAGCGCAGCAAAAATACAAGTGCAAGAACGCAAAACTCAATGCAGAATCGCCTCAAATGCAACCTGCATAGGTGTGAACCTAGACTACTATAGGAGGTGTTTTACTGGCAAGATCTGGTGAAAATAAAAGCAAACGAATGCATCCTCCATACCTAATGATTGCTAAACTGCAGAATATTTATTATTTTGTTTTTGAGCTTATTACTGTTTTAAGGGGAACAAAAAAAACAATAAATCAATTCTACAGTCATGCTTCCGGTTTCTCATTTAGAGATTGCTGTCAAAATAACAGAATAATGATAAGTTAGGATACTGCAACAAAATGTTGGCACATAAGTTGTCAATTTTGACAGATAGTAAAATTGGAGAAATATGGGGTACGCCATTTATAACTCCTATTTACAAATACTGGATGATTCACTGTTATTCTGTCCCACGTATTCAGTATTCTCAGAGTCTTCCTTGTCTCAGTGAATTACTTAAATGATAAGTTCACTATTAGTAACATGTTACATTCAGTATGTAACATGCAACTGGTTACTAAGGCAGCAGTCCCCCCTCAGTCCTCCATGATGACAATGGATCCTCTTCCTGCACCCGCTGTCAAAATTTAAATACAGTGAATCAAACATTCACAGCAGTAGTAAAAGAGTAAACTACAAGTCCCATCTGCCATTGCAGCAGACAGCTTGTAGTTCTCAATGAACTGCAAGGGCACTGAAGAGCGCTCTCGTAGTTCGTTAATTCTTCCTGAACGGCAGTAGCTGTACTGAGAGTCTGCAGGAACCTGACATTGCACATTGACATATGCTGATCCTGGGTACAATACTTTCCTGACATACTCCATGGCAGCATATGTATGGGTTTACCCCGCCTCCTCTTCGACTCTATAGGAACTCACTCCCATAAATGTTGGCTCATAGCCAAAGGCTGTGTTTCTTTTTTGTACTCCTCATAAGACCTGTTGGTTGGAAGTTACTTCCTTACCTCTTGTTTATCCATTGTGACCAGGGTCTGGTGACTCAGCATGCAGGTCGGATTCAAGTGTTGCCAGGTGATACTTACCTTAGTGGTTCCAGTATTCCGCAGCTATCAGAAGGGTTGAGGTGGGCATGCAAGTCTTAGTGTAGCTGAAGATCCAGAGCCCTGTAATCAGTGGGCGTTGTGTGACTGACCAAATTGCCCTGCTATTAGCAGGTGGTCATGGATTGCCCAGTGTGGATCCTGCAGCTGTTCTCCCCTGTCCAGTCCCAGGGTCACGTGATTGTCATCTACCAACGTATTCATTTATGGCTGCATGGCAGATGTTTATGTTTATAAGTATTGTCTCCTGTATTCCCTGGCTCTAGTGTATTTTGGCCTCTCATGGCAGCTGGAATGCATCCTGCGTCCCAGGCCGCAGCTCCTCTTCCTGTTTGCTTCTGCCCATGCTCAAGCCTTGGGTAACATCAAGGCTTGGTTCATGCATACGCATCTCTGTTAGTCAACAGCAGCTGCGCAAGCACTCTTGCACTGCCGGGGGTCTCCAGGGGATGTGGCACATGTGCGCTACAGGCGGCGGTGACGTCACTCCGGATTTAAGGAGCCGTCAAAGATATTTCCTGTGGGCAGAGTGCAGCAGTTTCCCCTAGCAGGGGTTAATTACTTTACAGGTATGCTATCTGTGTTTACCCACTGGGAGGCTGTTGGTGACCCAGGCAAGGGAGGATTCTAATGATGCCTGTTGGGAATGCAACAGCATGTACTATAATGTACTATATACAGTATTCTGTGGTAATATCACTTGACCAGTAGATGGCACTGTACGCTAAAGGTTACTAGTTGTGTATGTGTAAAACTTGCTGCTTCTTTATTCTTCTCTATCATCTCTTCAGGAAGTAATGAGTCTGTTATACAGTCTGATGCAATGTGCTCTATATGTTTGTAACTTAAGCCACACAAGTAAAGCCTGAATTCTGCTATTACTACCAGTGTCTTCTATAACACATAACCAACAGGTTATGGGCCCAGCTCCAGACACTGAAAAAAAGGAAAACTACAAGCAAGTAAGTGCTGCATTTACAATCCAATTCACTGAAAGATGGCAAGTGCTTCAGATATGAAGTTTACAATAGCAAAGCTCAACAACACCAACTACCAGCTATGGAAGTTTAAGCTTGAAATGCTGTTATCCAAAGATGACTTGTGGCAGGCACTAGATACTCACAGACCCAATGACAACCCAGAAGAATGGGACAGGAAAAACAGGCAAGCAAAAGCAGTCATAAGCCTGTTAGTGGAGGACGATCAACTCATTCATATAAGGAAAGAAAGCACAGCTAAAGGTATGTGGACTGCACTACAAAAACTGCATGAACGTGCAAACCTAAACAGTAAACTATATCTACTGCGCAAACTGTATAAGATGAGGCTGGAAAAAGGGCAGAAAATGGGTGAACATGTAAATGCTATGCTAGAAATTGTGGACCAGCTGGGTGCAATAGGTGAAGATTTAAAAAGCAACCATGTTGTTTCAATACTTCTGTGCAGCCTTCCAGAATCATACAGTGCCCTTATAAATGCTCTAGAAACTAGACCGGAAACTGAACTGACGCTAGAATATGTTAAGGGAAAATTAATTGATGAATACAGCAGAAGAAACGAAAATTTGCATAGTGAAGAGAACGAGAGACCAGAGGCAGCTCTGAAGGTGCATGAAGGCATAAGACAAAGCAAAGGAACCAGGGTATGTTTTCGCTGCAAAAAGGCCGGTCACCTGAAAAAGAACTGTTCAATCTGGAAAGCTGAGCAGCGAAAGCGGGAGCTACCCACAAGAGAAAGAGCTAAAGCAGTCATGAAAGAAAATGAAAGTGCATCATGGAGTGGTACTTTTAAAGTGACTCAGAATAGTACCTCACATGGATGGTACATTGATTCAGGGGCAACAAGTCACATGACAAGTGACGAGACATTCTTCACAGAAATTGATTTTAGTGTAAAAGATAAAGTCTTCCTAGCAAATGGGAAAAGTATTACAGCAGAAGGTAAAGGTCAGGGATTTCTGAACTGCAAAACGCCATCAGGGGGCAAGCAGAGCATCCTTGTAAAGAATGTTCTATATGTTCCCAGCCTAGAACGAAGCCTCCTATCAGTTAAAACCCTTGCAAGCAATGGACTCACTGTCCAGTTCAGAGGTAATGAATGCACAATTCAAAATGGAAAGCAAATTCTAGCAAGAGGAAGATTAAATGAACATCTGTACAAACTCGTCACTGAAAGTGAGAAGGCTAATGCGGCAACTCATAACCCACATGACAAGTGCATCCACCTGTGGCATAGAAGACTGGGGCATCGAAACCCAGAAGCTATAAAGGACTTTGCAAAGAGAGGTCTATCAGAAGACATGAAAATATTGCCTTGCCACACACTCAGCAAGTGCACGTGTTGCATCAAAGCAAAGGCCACCCGAACCCCTCTTCCACAGACCAGTCAGAGTAAAACCATTAAACCCATGGAACTGATACACAGTGATGTGTGCGGACCAATGAAAACCATCACACCTGGCGGGAACAGATATTTACTGACTTTCATTGATGATTATTCCCGGTACACAATAAAGTATCTAATGAAGCACAAAAGTGAGACATTAGAAAAATTTCAAGAGTTTGTAGCTATGACAAGCAGCAAGTTTCAAAGGAAACCTGGAATAATACACACTGACAATGGAGGGGAATATATGAATAAAGAGATGGAATCATACCTAAAGAAACAAGGTATTATACACCAAACAACCATACCATACACTCCTGAGCAAGACGGTGTAGCGGAAAGAAAGAATCGCACTCTTGTAGAAATGACAAGATGTATGATTACGGACGCTGGCTTACCTAACAAATACTGGGGAGAAGCAATAATGACTGCAACATACCTACAAAACAGGCTCCCATCAAAATCTATTGAGAGTACACCATATGAAATGTGGAATGGATCAAAACCCAACATAGGACATATCAGAGTATTTGGCTGTAAAGCATATGCCCACATTCCAAGTCAGAAACGCTCCAAGTTGGAGAACAAAGACATAGAAGGCATTCTGGTTGGCTACAGTGGGCAGAGTAAGGGATATAGAATCCTTTGTCCAAAGACCAACAAGGTCACTGTAAGCCGCAGTGTTTATTTTGATGAAAGTGAAGAACCAGATAATACAATTCTTGAAAAATGTGGAGAGGATTTACACGCTGAATCGGCAAGAGACACTGACCCATGCGAAGCAGGACAAGAGCCAGAACAAGAAGTGGAACTTACAATCAACGAGCCAATAGAATCCACTGAACAACAAGAAATCAGAAGATCCTCTCGAATGACAAAAGGGATACCACCCCGCAGGTTATCATACGCTGCTAAAACACGTCAAACACAGGAGCCAACATCCTGGGAAGACATAGAAACTTTGCCGAGAAGGGAAGCCGATCAGTGGAGAAAAGCAGCTGAAGAAAAAATAAAATCACTTCAAGAAAATAAAACTTGGTCACTAACAGAACTCCCTCCCGGTCGCAAAACCATCGGAAGCAAATGGACTTTTATTCCAAAAAAGTTTTATTGAAGTAAGAAAGACAAAACAGATCATAGACAGATACGGATCGCAGTCCGTGCACATCTTCATATATGTTCTCCCGTATCGCAGACGGGAATAGGACGTTAGAATATATTTTAGAGCAACATGTATCCAATTCCCACAATAAAGCATATGCAAAAAGTATAACCATAGTAATAATATTTACCATCTGTAATGTTCGATAAATATGGTATACATTAGTCTCTATGTAGAGAGAGCTCAAGCAGCAAGACTATGAGGCGCAAGACAAACGTATTATCTCAAGGCACATATGTCTGCTATATCCGTATCCAAAAATCGTGGGTTAGTTTTCTAAAGTATTATCACACTTGTACATCTAGAAGTGTTCTGATCCTTGTAAATAATATTGCTATTTAGAATATGAGAAAAAGGGTTGCTAAAACGAGAAAGAAAAGAAAAGAAAGAGACTCGAGTGGAAATGGAAAAGGAGTATGGGAAGTAATATCAGAGTGAGGAGGAGTGGGACAAGGAAGACATATAAATAGGGGGAGAGAGAAAAAAAAAAAAAAAAAAAAAGGGGGGGGGGGAGTTGGGGATTAGAATTAAATAAGTATAACTAAACCAATCACATCACATAGTATCCGCCTGGTTATAACAGATGCTGTTTTAAATTAAGGTTATAATCTCTTTAAAGTCCAGTAAAGGAATTATTCCTGGGGTGAAAGTTCTAGAGGTTCTCCAGTTTACCAAATCTTCTCGCTCATTCCTTCATTAAGCCATGATAAGTCTCAGTAGATAGGAAGTGAGTCCAACATGCCCATGTCTTCCTGAATCGCTCGGAGTGTTCTTTCGCCACTGAGATCAGCTCCTCCATTTCCGCGATCTTATTGATCCTAAGAATCCACTCTCGCATGGTGGGAATATGGTCTGATCGCCAATGAACAGGAATACACTGTTTTGCCGCATTTATCATGTGTAAAGCAAGCGACTTACGATAGGTCTTCAGAGGAAGAGAGGAATGATGGAGTAGACATTGTGCTGGGGTAAAGTCTAGGGCGTATGTAGTGACTTGTGCGATTATGTCCAAAACATTTATCCAGAAGGGCTGCAGTTGCGGGCACTCCCACCATATATGCAAAAGAGTGCCTGTTGCCTGGCAACCTCTCCAGCATAAGTTAGGAACACTAGGATCAAATTTATGAAGCACAGATGGAACTCTGTACCACCTGGAAAATACTTTGTAGTTGCCTTCTTGTGTAGAAACACACATGGAACCTTTATGTATGTGGTCACAAATCCGGTCCCAGTCCTCTGGAGAGAGTGGGATTTGTAGATCACGTTGCCAGGCTATACAAGCCCTCTGCAAATGAGAGGTATTGGAACTTTCCAAAAAAGAATATATCTTAGATATTACATGCCGCTGAGGGGAGTCTGTAAAGCAGAGCTTCTCAAATGCAGTAAGCGATCTTGACAAATCCTGTAAATGTGGGGAGTTACGCAAAAAGTGGTGTAATTGTCTATACATCCAAGGCGTTAGAGTGATGGAGGGCCACGCCCGAGTAATGTCTTCTCTAGATAAGAGCTTAGAATCTTTGAAGAGTTGACGTACTGTCAGGTTATCCTCACGGTTATACCCAGCGAGAAATGTTGGAGACATCCCTGGAACAAAGTCTGGATTCATTTTGATCGGAGTGAAAGGGCTCGGAGAGGAAGAAAGTTCTTTTTTCTGGAATAATTGTGAGCTACAGCGTAATGTGGGACCTATAAGTGGGTGATTCCGAAACTCAGAAGGGACGTGAGAACTTTTCAGCCATGGGGAGGTAGAAAGAGGCGTCTGAGAAAAATCAGCCTCCAGACCAACCCAGACCTTAGGAATGTGATTCGTGGTCCAGTCTACCAACCTGGCTAGGTGGCAAGCCCTGTAATAACGGTTAATATCTGGTAATCCAATACCTCCATTCTGCTTGGGCATAGTGAGTTGGGCATAGCTAATTCTTGGACGTTTATTATACCACAGAAAGGATGAGCAGAGCGTTTTATACGATTGAAAGAACGAATTTGGCAATTGAATTGGTATTGTCTGTAGTAAATATAATATTCTGGGGAGCACGTTCATCTTAAGAATTGCTGCTCTACCAAACCACGAGAACCAAGGTTTGTTCCATGTCTGGAGGTCTTTGGAGATGTTACGTAAGAGGGGAAGAAAATTTTTTGTATACAGTTCTGTAAGATGTGATGGTAGTTGGATACCTAAGTAAGTGATAGCTTCACGTTGCCAGGTAAAGGGAAAATTTAGTGTCGCCTGTCTAATCACATCTGGAGTCAATGATATATTAAGCGCTTGGGATTTAGAAAAGTTGATTTTAAAATTAGCCAAATACTGAAATAATTTGAAATCTTGTAACAAATTAGGTATCGTGATATGTGGGTCAGTCAAGAAAAGTAACACGTCATCAGCAAAGGCTGCCACTTTATGCATTTTGCCATTGATCAAAATCCCCTTAATGTTATCATTATCTTTTATGCAGTTCAAGAAAGGTTCCAGAGTAAGAATGAATAAGAGGGGTGATAGTGGGCATCCCTGTCTAGTCCCATTGCTGATTGAAAAGGAATCCGAAAGGCAGCCATTCACTCGCACTCGTGCTGTGGGGGCATTATATAAAGACAGAATAAATGACAAAAAGCGCAAAGGTAGTCCAATGCCAATCAGAACTGCCTCTAGGTAATCCCATGCTAGTCTGTCAAACGCCTTTTCGGCGTCTAACGAGAGAAAGAATCCAGATTGTTGATTTTGGGTTAACCAATGATGTATATTTATGGCCCTTATAGTGTTATCTCTGGCCTCTCTCCCTGGAACAAAGCCCACCTGGTCCGGTGATATGATGGAATCTATTACCTGTTGTAAACGGGTAGCCAGAATCTTGGCAAAAATCTTTAGATCAACATTCAATAGAGAGATCGGACGATAATTCGCAGGTGATGTATGGTCCTTATTCTCTTTGGGTATAACCGTGATGTGAGCCTCGGAAAGATGGCGCATAGACTGCCCTGGCGTGTCTAGTGAGTTGAAGGCCTGTAGAAATGGAAGCCCCAAGACGTCAAGAAAAGACTTGTAGTAAGAATTGGTAAAACCGTCAGGTCCTGGACTTTTACCCGGTTTCAATTGCGTAATAGCTTGTTGTAGTTCATGCGACGTCAGAGCTCCCTCTAAATCCTTCACTTGTGATCTAGATATCGATTTAGGAAGATATTGTTTAAGGAATTGCTGTATAATGGTCTTACGTGGCCTAGTATCACCTGTTGGTTTGGATGGTAGGGGTAAGTTATAAAGGTTAAAATAATACTCCTCAAATTCCTTCGCAATATCCGACGACGATTTCAGTGAGTTACCAAATTTAGAATGGAGCAGATATACGTGCCGAGCAGCTTTTTTAGATTGTAAAGCCCGGGCAAGAAATTTTCCACTCTTATTGCCATGTTCATAGAAAAGTTTTTGTTGTAGAGTAAAATTGCGTTTCGTTTTCTTTTCCACTAACTCGCGGAGTTGTTTACGTGCGTGCTCTAGCTCAGTAGCGCATCTTAAGGCCATTGATCGTTTATGAGAGCACTCAAGTGTACGAACTTTATGCAATAAAGAGTTGCACGATGCTAGAGCCTGACGTTTTCGTGCTGCTGAGATAGACATTAGAAGACCACGTATCACACATTTGTGTGCTTCCCACCGTATGAGAGGGGACGTTTCCATGGATGTGTTTTCCTGAAAATAGTTTTTCAGGGCATCACGGATCTGGGGGACAACCGATGCATCCGTAAGGAGAAATGGGTCCAGTCTCCATATTTTGGAAATACCTGGTGTATCCGGAAATTGCAAGGTTATCATAATTGGATGATGATCCGAAAGGATCTTTGGTTCGATCGAGGCAGACTTCAGGGTATATAGATCGTTTTGCGAGAGGAAGAAATAGTCTATTCTAGAATAGCGGTTGTGAGGAGCAGAATAAAATGTATAGTCTTTGCCTGATGGGTGAAGAGTACGCCAGGTATCATGTAGGAGAAGATCTTTCAGTTCAATTTTTATTTGTTTAAGTGCTTTGAATGGAATGGATGAGACCCCTGAGGAGGTATCTTCCAATGGATTCAGCGCTACATTAAAATCGCCACCAAAAATCAAGATACCCGATTGAAACGTAGCAAGTAACTTGGCGATTTTACGAAAAAAACATACCTGTGCTGTATTGGGACTGTAAATGTTGACTAAGGTAAGTGGTTTATTAAAGAGGGTGCCTTTGAGAAAAAGGAACCTCCCCTCAGGATCCTCGAGCGATTCAGTAAGTTCAAACGGGAGCGTTTTAGAGAGTAAAATGGATACCCCTTTGGCCTTCACCTCCGCATTAGCTGAATGATATGCCGTGGGATAGTGAATATTTGAGAATCTAGGGACTTGGTCTGCCCGAAAATGAGTTTCTTGGATAAAGAGCACATCTGCATGAAGGCTTTTCATATAAGTGAGAAGTTGCGAACGTTTTTCAGGTATATTTAGGCCCCTTGCATTAAGAGAGGCCACGGAGAGTGTACGAGTCGACCGATTAGATATGTGGTTAGTAGTCATCATGTCATTTACCCAAAAGGGTTGCTTAAGGGCTATAAGTATACCAGATGAGTATCACAGCAGCAGGGAGAGAGAGAGAAAAAAAAAAAAAAAAGGGGGGGGGAGGGAGGGGGGGTATAGAGGGGGGTGGGTTAAGGGAGGGCAGGGAAGGTGATGAGGAGGGGAAAGAGACTAGTATACAGATTAGAAAAAGGCTAGTAGAAAGTTTCAGAATGTTGGAGAAGAGGAGAAGTTATTACGGAAAAGAGTCAAGGAATGTGGCAAAGAAGAAGAGAAGTGTCAGGTGTATGTCATATAAACCCATATTCATGTATTGAGCTATCTTCTTTCAATTTCCTGTAAAGACTAGAATCCAGAGGCAGAATAGTCCAGCTATTCTTTCTCATAATACAGCTCCCAATACTTAGTTGTTAGCAATATGATAGCTGGGAGTCTGAAAGTACAGTCGGAGAAGTGTCAAACCCAGAGACGGCCGAATTGGCAATGTTAAGTACAATCTGAAAGAGGCCAAACTCTCCTGAATAAAAAGGTGTAGAGGGGAAATAATCCAACATGAGGCGTCCTTGACACATATACGTAGGTGGGAAGTAGCTAATTTGTATCGAGAGATGAGAGGTGTGTAACAGGGGGAGTATGCAGACTAGAAGTAATAGAAGTAACAGCATATTAAGCAAAATATTATAGGTAAGCACCTAGACCACATCAAGGCTCATAAACAAAGATGTGTAATGTTAGGTATGGGAGAGAGTGCATATCTAAGGATAAGACCTGTACGTTATGGATATACATCAGAAAACTTTGGCCAGCTCCAGAAAATGTAAAGTTCAGTTGCGTGAACCATAAATTTAAGTATTGATAAGTTATGTCATCAGTTGACCATAAAGTAATCTCTAAACTGTCTTAACCTGAAAGGTACATTAAACCGTGCCTATTAAGTAAGTGAGTCACTTGAAAGTGGTCATCATAGGCCATATGCATTTCAACTACTGATATTTACTTTACATGAAACAGTGCATAACAGTAGCAATAACATCACTTATGATTGTTCTAGGAAGTAGGTCACCGACCAAACATTGTCAGTCACCCTTTCCCAGATACAATGTAGATCTTAGTTCCAAACGAGGAAACTTGTTTAGTGCCTCACTCCCCACCACCCACTAAACATAGATAGGTTATTAGAGGGGAAGAGTCCACGATCCGTGACCCAACACAAGCTCCAAGTCAAAGCAGGTAACTGTGTAGGGCCAAGTTGGACCCGTCTACATAGTGAACTATAAACGAGAATATCAAATAGAACGATCCCAAATTTCAAATCTAAAACACCATCATAATCATAGCTAGATAGAGGGTATGTAACCTGTCAGAAACCACATTGGCAATTAAGGTATTCCAAATGCTATGTAGGGAGAGAACAATTTAGGAAGAGCGAAGGAATAGTGCGAGTATCAAACGTATACTTTGTCTACCTTGATCCAACTATAAGAGAAGGGTCAGAGGAAGGTTTGTATAATGGTACAAAAAAAATGGCATTGAGTCCTATGAATCAACCCCATTATATCATCTCTCAAGGTACAGCAGGAGCGAGAGACACAACATATTACGAGATTGATCTGCGTAAGCCAATATCCCCTGCCACCTTAAGGATAGGTAAAATAAATGTAAAGGCTAATCCGGAAATCTCAATGCTCCCACAGAATCTGTTTCCAAGATCATGACAAGGAACATTGCGAAACCATGATCCTAAGAAACACAAAACCTAGGATCCCAGAGACTCCCCATCCAAGTGCACCATTTACCCCTACATTGGGATTTGGAGAGGAAGGTAACAATCCAAAAGAGGGCCTAGCCCATGTCCCCGGAACCCAAGCCTAACTTCACTCCTGTAACCGGCAGGGTTCGTAAGGTAATGTGGTAGACCCATACCGACCAAGCAGATAATCTTTAACACCCATAGGTGCACAATCAAGGCCACCAGTAAACTTATCCCCACCTCGTTCTTCTTGATCACACACTAGGATACCTTAGCTGATATATGCCAACAAAACCAATATTTACCACAGATAGACAGTATACATATAAAATTTGACAATGTGATGCGATACACATACCCTTAAGTCCAGGCTTCAGAAGTATGAATGATGTCAAATAAAGCGTATAATGGAACCTTGGCTAAAATCAACAGAAAAGAGAAAGAAAGAGAAAACAACAAAAAAAAAACAATTCTTTCTTTCTCCTTTTTCTTTCCCCTAAACGCATACGATCCACCAGTAGAGCAGCTTCAGGGTACGGGGGAGTGTTTACTCAGAAGCATTGAGAAGTGATAACAAGGAGAAGTCATTCATGACGTGCCTTGCGGTGCGCAGGTGAAGATGGTAGACTGTCGCCGGTAATGAGCCTTCTACATACCGGAGAAGTTGAGGTTTGGTGAGATGATTTGCGTCGTCTGTCTCCGGTAGAGAGGCCATTAGACTGTGCCTCCATGGGGCCTTCATCTAGTTGCACTTGTTGAATAGAGTCATTGGACCAATTAGGTATGACCGGTAGTGGGATATTCATGGTTTCACAGAATGGTGCAAGATCTTCCGGAAATCTCATGAGAGCAGATCTCCCTAAATGTGTTGCAGAGAGGCCAAACGGGAACTTCCAACGGTAGGCAATACCTTTAGAGCGAAGTATATCTAGAAGAGGGCGCAGGTCTTTCCTGCGTTGCAGGGTGAGATGGGAGAGATCTTGAAACAATTTGATTTCAACGTCTTGGTATAGCAAGCGTTGTTTGTCTCGAGCTCTGCGTAAAATATCCTCTTTAAGGCGGAAGTCGACGAGACAGCAAACTATATCTCTCGGTGGGTCAGAATCTCTGCCTTTAGGACGCAAAGCCCTGTGTAGGCGCTCAAACTCAATTGGAGATTCATGCGGCCTTTCTAAAAGATCATTAAAGATAGATAAAATAGCTTGGGTTAATTGGCTAGGCTCTATTGCTTCAGGCACACCGCGCACTCTTAAGTTATGTCGTCTACCCCTATTGTCCAGGTCTTCAATGTGACGATCGAGCTCTCTTAAGTGCGAGGTGTGCGAGTCAACCTGCCTGCGCATATCATGAAAAGCAAGACCTTGCATATGAACTGTGTCTTCTACTGCGTCCAGTCTGTGAGCCACTGCCTGCATGTCGATATGTAACTCAGCTATCGCCGTAGAAAGGGTCCCTTTAATATCTGATGCAATCGCTTTCAAATCCCCCATGGTGAGAGGGGGAGGATCAGAGCGTCCAGTTGCAGTAGCTGTTGACAAGCTCATTGGCTGCGAGGTAATTTCTTTTGCAGGCGAATGTAGTGGGGAGGCAAGGGTGGAAGAATCTGTTTGATCCGGAGTGAGAGAACGGAATAATTCCGGGATGCCTCGATTAGCAGGACCACCTGTACGGCGTGGGGATCTGGAGCGAGGAGTGTTAGCTTTCCTGTCTGCTTTCCCCATTTTAGCAGCGATTCCTTGTCATGTAAGCGTAGCCCCACCTACGTGTGTCAAGGCTCAGGGTATTAAGTTGCCATTTTCTTTGGGGTCATGCTGGAACCCCCAAAACAGGAAAATGAAGATGTGGGTAGGTAGATGCAAACACGCCCTAATTCGCACTGAAAGCCTCTACGGGCTGGGGAGGATAAGCAAATCAGGGGAGACACTGAATATTGCTGTGTGGATATAGTGATTATCACTGTCGTCTCTCTATATGAATCTACAGGGGAAGAATCTTCAGGCCTATGTGTATATAGCCTGTGTGGGCTATAGCAGGGCCTCTACCATGTGCCGGTGGTCCCTGGGTTTGTGTGGGGGCTGCCCCGATGGACCCTGGACTACTGACAGAAGACTTTGGGAGGAGGTATAGGTGCCTGGGTAGTGCGCTGACCGTGATTAGGATCACCTCCAATCTGTGCTCTGGTGGTGAAGGATCTGTGCTCACTGGGCCGCACTAGGCCTCACCACCCCTGTGTCACTTATGGGGGGGAGGGAGGAAGATGATGATGCCCGTCCGGCGCGGATCGCCAGACCCAGAGGGGAGACAAGTAAGCTGCTCCCTGCACGCGCGGAAGGGGGGGTGACCAGCCGTCCCCCTTCCCGCTCCCGTCTCACCACCACCAGCTGATCCGTAGGAGGATGCCGCGGCTGCACCTGGCCGCAGCAGGCCGCACCGGGTCGTCACCGCAGGACGGCGCCCGAAGCGCTCAAGACTTCCCAGCCGCACTGCAGCAGGGACGGGTGAGTAACCCGCTCGCCCCCGCCCTCCTATACGACCTGGATGCCCGAGGTTGGAGAGGAATCCCGCCGGAGCTCCCGGTCATGCGACTCGTCCGGTCGCCATCTTGGACACGCCCCCCGCAAATGGACTTTTAAAGTGAAATATGATACAGAAGGAAACATCCATAGATACAAAGCAAGATTAGTTGCCAAGGGATACTCCCAGAAATTTGGAGAAGATTACGATGAGACATTTGCTCCAGTTGTGAAACATTCTACTATAAGAACACTCCTTAGTATTGCTGCCGGAAAGGGAATGCAAGTAAAGCATCTAGATGTCAAAACTGCCTTTTTGTATGGAGACATCAAGGAGGATCTGTACATGGAACAGCCACCGGGATTTGAGAAAGAAAAGAACCTTGTATGCAAACTGCAAAAGAGCATCTACGGGCTCAAGCAAGCGGCGAGAGCATGGAATGAAAAAGTGAACGAAATACTCAGAAAGGAAGGGTTCTCAAAAAGTAAAGTAGATCCATGTCTGTATTCAAAGAATCAAGAGAACAAATGGACATACATCCTAATATACGTCGATGACATCTTGACGTGTTTTGAACAAGAAGGGGACTATGACCAAATAGTTCAGAAACTGAAACAAAATTTTGAAATTAAAGAGTTGGGGAACATTACTCACTACCTAGGAATTCAAATAGAGCGGGAAGAGGATGGAAGCTATTTTCTTAACCAAAGTCAGAAAATTACAGAAATGTTAGAACAGTTTCACATGCAAGATGCAAAGGAAGTGAAAACACCAATGGAACCAGATTATCCAAAAACAAGGGAACGTTATTGTTTTCTACAAAAGAGACTAAATGTCATATAATTATGCACATGCCATTGAGAAGGGGTGTTGGGAATGCAACAGCATGTACTATAATGTACTATATACAGTATTCTGTGGTAATATCACTTGACCAGTAGATGGCACTGTACGCTAAAGGTTACTAGTTGTGTATGTGTAAAACTTGCTGCTTCTTTATTCTTCTCTATCATCTCTTCAGGAAGTAATGAGTCTGTTATACAGTCTGATGCAATGTGCTCTATATGTTTGTAACTTAAGCCACACAAGTAAAGCCTGAATTCTGCTATCACTACCAGTGTCTTCTATAACACATAACCAACAATGCCTTGGCTCTATTTCCCCTGCTGAAGGTGGTCCATCCGTTTAGTTGCCACACTATGGATATATCACAGCCCCCTTGTGGCCAGCCCTTATGCAATAGGTAGGAAGGGGAGTTTTATCTTTTTCCTGTTTCTTCCCTTTTGCTGAGGGATGAAGAGGTTCTTTGTTAGTGACTCTCTTTGTGTATTTCCTTTCCTTTATTTGCGCTAGCCCTTCCAGGTCTGATCGGCAGCATGCAGCATGAGATGACAGATATTTGCCTAGTCTGTGTCAGGTTCATTCCTCTTCCAGATCAAGATGCCATGGGTCGCCAGCAAGATCTGGGCACCCTAGGAGAAACTCAGAGTCCTCCTTCAGACACCTCACCCACCACCATATGAGCCACTCCAGGGATGGAGACTGTTGGGGATGTGGGACTCAGGCCCCTGGGGGCAAGTCTCTCTGTGAGCCATGTTACGCCCGGGCGATTGGATAAAGAGAGGGTGGTAACCAGCAGATGGAGTCTCTGGTTAGGCGTGTGGTGCAGGAATCCCTCAGAGAATGGGCTACAGGACACACGCAGAGTCAGTCAGCAAGTCTGGCTTGTTCCCCTCCTAAAGAGAACCTCGAGGAGCTTGTACCTTCGCAGCCAAGCCATCCCTCCTTGGAAACCCCAGATAGTGAGGAGGTGGAAAGAGATGATATTTATGCAGGCTTTGATTTCGCCATGGTTATACCTCTGGTTAAAGCCATTAAAGAGCAAAGGGAAGAGGCTAATTTCCCTTTTGCTAGCAGAAATAAGGGATATCATTACGGATGAGTGGTGCAAGGTCAAAAGAAAGACTTCCTTACTAAGTAAGAAGCCAAGTTCTATCCTTTTAAGGAAGAAGAGGTGAAGCCACCCCTGTAGTTGATGCAGCTGTGATGAGGTTAGCAAGACGTGTCACGCTGCCTTTGGATGATGCTGTATCCTTTAAGGATGGCCTTGACAGGCAAATCGATTTGGACCTCAGGAGAGTGTATATATCGGCTGGATTGGCCTGTAAGCCAGCCTTAGCTCTTGCTTCCATGTCAAAAGATATGGAAGTGTGGACAGAGAATATGATATAGTGTTGAAGAGCGTTTCCGAAGATACGGCCAGAAACTCTACCATTCAGGAGCTGAAGATGGCATCGGTTTTCCTTGGTGAGGCCTCTATCGATATCATCCTCTTGGTAGCATAAGTTTTCCTCTCTTCAGTTACAGCTAAGCTAAGCGTTATGGCTGTGGCCTCGGCTAGCTGACCCCGCCTCTAAGTAGGTATGGTGTAAGATCCCTTTTGAAGAGGCTTCTCTTTTTGGAAATAAACTGGACAGTGTGATAGCCCAGCCACAGGTGGTAGGTCTGGTTTTTTACCTCAGGACCAGCACCTGCTAGGCCAGGTAAAGGTACAGGTCAGGAGACAAAGCTCTGAATGTGCTAGAGAAGCATGCTTCTATAGACCAGGTCAGCAGATCAGGAAGAACTGGAGAAGAGGCATTCATCCCCTCACAAATCCGCTAACCCCAGGTAGCCGAGAGGTTGCTAAGTCTGTGTAAGATTGGGCCCGCTCAAACAAGTCAGGTGGGATCACGGTTGCTCCACTTTTGGCATGTCTGGGCAGCCTCAATCTCAGACTATTGGCCCATCAAAATGGTATCCTCAGGTCCTCAGGTCCCTCATCTCAGATTCACCCATATGGATTTACCTCTCTCCGAGGGAAAAAAAGCAAATACTCTTATCCTACATAGATACACTGATGGCGCAAGGCACAGCTGTGCCAGTGCCAGAGTGTGAAAAATTTCAGGGCATGTACTCGCCCCTCTTTATGGTCATGAAGAAAAATGGCTCGTGGAGACCTGTCAAAGACCTCACTCACTTAAACAAATTAATCAAAAAGGAGAATCTCAAGATGGAGACATTGTCCACAATCCAACAGGCGGTCCAGCCAGGCGACTGACTCATCTCTATAGACCTAAAAGATGCATACTTTCATGTGCCCATACCAGAAGACTTTTGCAAGTTCCTCCGGTTTGCTGTAGGTCAAAATCATCTGCAGTACCTTTCGGCTTGCAACATCACCCAGCCTGCTTTCCAAGGTCTTGTTAACCACAGTGGCCTTGTTAAGGACAAGAGGTGTACACCTGCACCACTACCTGGATGATCTCCTTCTGCTGTCACAGGGCAAGGAGCAGCTTCTGCAGCACAGATCCCAGGTTATCTCCACATTTCAAGAATACGGTTGGCTGTTAAATCTGGAGAAAAGCCACCTCGAGCCCACCCAGTCTCTGGTGTACTTTGGGCCTCAATGTGATACAATCAAGAGAAATATTACCCTACCTCTAGAGAAGATCAAAGTGATCCAGAGCAGAATTCTCTTGCACTGTCTTCCTCCCATCTGCAAGCCTCTTAGAGTCTAAGGATTACCAGCACTATGGTGTCTACGGCTCTGATGGTCAAGTGGGTGCTGTGGAGGATGCAGCCCTTCCAAAGGGAGGCCAAGAAACAGAGACCAAGTTATCTACATATCTTCTGTCATGAGATAGAGCCTGTTATGGTGGCTACAGCAGGGGAACCTGCTTAATTGCCACTCCATTGCCCTCTTGTTGTCAGGGTCTGTCCACGGCAGAAGTTCTGGAAGATCTGGCATTTCTTCTAGTACTCTGCATGCATCAGCCTCAGTTTGGTGCCAGACAGCCTTTATAAGGAAGCTCATCACTTCCTCAAGTTGCTGGATGATCTCTAGCTCCCCGTGCCTTGTTCCTGTTTCCTGTGATTGTGAGCTGTGATTTCCTGTTACCAACTCGGCTTGCTCCTAGACATGTCTACTCTGATTTACCCCTGATCTGACCTCGGCTTGGCTTACGGATACTCTCTCTCTCTCTCTTCTGTGTATGACCTTGGCTATCCCATCTGACTTCGTCTGCTCTGATTCCCACCTGGTACCTGACCTTGGTTTGAACCAACTACCCAGTAAGCATCTAAATCCCGGAAGGGATTGCATACCATGCACAGGCGCCTCCTGTCTGCAGACCTATCTCCGTGCACCAGCTGTGCTTCTGAGTGGACCACCAACCAGCACTCCTACAGGCGACCTGTGCAACTTTGGGCCTGACTCCCGCTGTCCCACTCTCAGAGGAGTCCGAAACTTAGCCGCAAGGGAAGCCCTCTCTCCATTGGCCTACATCACCAGGTACGTGATAGTATCATCCAGCCACTATGTCCGAAGCCGAGAGAGGCGCTTCCTCACTAGAGGCCCTGTGCCAACAGATGACAGCACTTACCCAAGCAGTGAAGGATCTACAGCAAGGATACTTCCAGCTAGAATGGCGTTATTTTGCCAGAAGTATGGTTAATGTATTTATTATTTTGTATTTTTGTATAAAAATATGCTGGTTGCAAGTTTTATTTTAAATTAAATATTTCCAGCTAGAAGGGCGTCTTCACTCCCTCTCTACTTCCGTGGACCAGGATCCCTCCGCCAGTTCCAACCCAGTAGCCACACCTGCCAATCAGTCTCCTGCCTCCACTCCTGCTATAGTGTTACCACTTCTGGAACCCAGAGTTCCTACTCCTGAACGTTTTCTCGGGGATCGACGTAAGTTCAGAGCTTTAAAGAATGCCTGTGAATTATATTTTGCTCTGCAACCCAGGACCTTTTCTCTGGAAGCAGTCAAGGTCGGGTTCATCATCTCCCTCTTGTCTGAAGAACCTCAGACTTTGGCACATAGTCTTCTGGAACAAAAGAGCTCAGCATTCAATTCAGGAGTGAATTCTTTGAAGCCATGGCTGCCCTCTATGATGACCCCCAGAGGACCTCCACTGCTGAGTCCACCCTCCATGCTCTGCTACAAGGTGGGCAGCCTGTGGAGGACTACATAGTGGAGTTCCGTAAATGGTCTGCAGACACCGGTTGGAATGATGCAGCATTGAAGTACCAGTTCCGCCTAGGCCTGTCCGAGTCCCTCATGGACGCATTAGCTAGGGTGGAAGCTCCCTCCTCCTTGGAGAACCTTATCCTGCTCGCTACTCAGTTGGATCAGCATCTACGGGAAAGACTCGCTGAGCGTACCCAGACCTTTCGGCCCACTTGGGTTCTGCCAAAAGTTCCAGGACCAACGGCACCTGCCCTTGCTCAGCAACCCATCAACACTTCGGAGGTAGAACCTATGCAAATCGGCCTTCTCCGACCTGCCCTAACCCCAGAAGAAAGGCTACTCAGACAGCAAGGAAACCTCTGTCTTTAGTGTGGGGCCACTTCCTGCGTAACTGCCCTGTACGACCAAGTAAGTCCAGCCAGCCCCATCCTTCATACCTTCAGCTAACCGGGACTTTAACCACCCATGTCATTCTCCCTATGTCTTTGCAGGTGGCTGGAAGGGATGTCAAGTTGCGGGCAGTCATTGACTCGGGAGCTTGTAGCTGTTTCTTAGACATCCAATTGGCCAAGGAGTTACACATCCTTCTTCTGCCTAAGAAACAGAGACTTGATGTCTTACTTGCGGATGGCACTACTCTGAGTTCCGGACCTGTTACCCAGGAAACCATTCCTATTCTTGCAACCACGAACTCTGGCCATCAGGAGTTTATTCGTTTTGACTTGATCAGATCCCCCATGTTTCCAGCCATCCTTGGAATACCCTGTTTGCAAGCCCACAACCCACAAATCAACTGGCCCAAGAAGGAAATCATCTTTTCTTCAGAATATTGTCTACAACACTGTGGTGACCCTGCTCTCACCAATTCTTCTGTATGTCTCTCAGTCCAACCTCCACCAGAGGCCAGTCAATCAGTTCCCTCTGCCTACCACGACTTCCTTGACGTATTTGATGAGAAGAAGGCCGACACATTGCCTTCTCATCGGTCTTACGATTGCCCAACTGAGTAACTTCCAGGGGCAGAAATACCTTTTGGGAGAATTTTCCCATTGTCCGAACTTGAACTGAAAGCCCTCCGGCACTATCTAGATGAGAATCTTGCTAAAGGATTCATCCGCCCCTCTTCCTTTCCTGCCAGGGCTGGTATTTTCTTTGTAGAAAAAAAAAGATCGGTCTCTCAGACCTCACATTGACTACAGGGAACTTAATAAAATTATCATTAAAAACCGGTATCCTCTTCTTCTGGTGCCCGAGTTGTTTCAGAGATTTCAAACAGCCCGAGTGTTCACTAAATTGGACTTACAGGGGGCCTACAATTTAGTCCGTACAAAAGAGGGCGATGAGTGGAAAACCGCCTTCAGAACATGCTTCAGACATTTTTAGTACCTAGTGATGCTGTTTGGGCTATGTAATGCCCCTGCTACATTCCAACACTTTGTGAATGACATATTTAGAGAGTACCTTGGCTTTTTTGTGATTGTGTACCTGGACAATATCCTAATTTTTTCTACTCCATCGTGATCACATGAGGAAAGTGCTAAACACTCTAAAGATGCATGGCTTGTATGCCAAGTCGGAGAAGTGTGAGTTTGAGAAGCAGTCCATCCAGTTCCTGGGGCTCATAATTTCCACTGAGGGAATCTCCATCTACCCTCAGAAAGTATCTGCTATCCTGGATTGGCCTGCACCTTCAGACAGGAAAGAGGTCCAAAGATTCGTGGGTTTCGCCAACTTCTATCAGACATTTATTAAGGGATTTTCCACAATCATTGCCCCTATTACTCAACTCACCCGCCAGCATACACATTTTTGCTGGAGCCAGGAGGCTCAAAAAGCATTTTAGCAATTAAAAGATCAATTCACCTCCGCTCCTGTGTTACAGCATCCAGAGCCAACACTCCTCTTAATCCTGTAGGTGGACACATCTGAAGTTGCTACAGGAGCCATACTCTCCCAGCGCCAGGGCCCAAAGGTTCTGCTTCACCCAATAGCCTTTTGTTCTAGGAAACTGATCCAAGCTGAAAGGAACTACAATGTGGGTGATAGGGAACTTTTAGCGATTAAGATAGCCTTCAAAGAATGGAGATATCTTTTGGAAGGAGCCAGTCATCCAATTATGATGTTCACAGATCATAAAAATCTAAAGTATCTAAGATCCGCCAAGTGCCTAAGACCTTCGACAGGCTAGATGGGCTTTATATTTCTCCAGGTTTAACTTCCACATAACCTACCACCCAGGATCCAAGAACGGGAAGGCAGATGCCCTTTCCCGCATGTTCCCGGACCCAGAGGAGCCCTCTCCCCCCAGCACCATTTTGTCGGCCCAAAATGATTTGCTGATCCAACCCAGCCTAAAGTCTTGGATCAAGCAAGCCTCTGCACTATGTCCTGAACCCGAACAAGATTCGCTTAGAAGGCAGGATGGTCTTCTTTGGCACAAGGACAAAATCTTTGTACCCCAAGAAGTGAGGTCTCAAGTTTTCAGGGCTTTCCATGACCATCAACTGGCTGGACACTTTGGAGCCCGTAAGACAATGGAACTAATCCAGCAATCTTTCTGGGGGGCCAACTTGAATCATGACTGTAGACAGTCATGCACAGTGTGTCTGCGGAACAAGGGAGACAAAGCCAAGGGTTACTGAGGCCCCTGCCCATTCCTGATCGTCCCTGGGAGATGGTCGCAATGGACTTCATTGTGGATTTGCCGCACTTGGAGGGGTTTACTACCATTCTGGTAGTAGTGGATCGGCTATCCAAGATGCCCCACTTTTTACCAATGCTGGCTACTCCATCCGCACCAGAGACTTCATCAACCTTCATCAAAGAGATTGTCAGGTTACATGGTCTGCCCAGTAATATCGTCTCAGACTGAGGGGTACAGTTTACGTCCAGGTTCTGGAGAGCTCTCTGCAAGGCCCTGAAGGTGGAACTCTGCTTATCGTCTGCCTACCATCCCCAGAGTAACCTGCGAACGGAGCAAACGAACCAGACTTTGGAGCAATATTTACAGTGCTTCTCTGCTTCTCTACTCCCATTGGCAGAATTTGCCTACAACAATTCAGTCCATTCTGCTACAAACCAGTCGCCATTTTGGGCCAATTATGGATTCCACCCTTCCTTCATACCTGACACCATTCCTGAAGCTTTGGTACCCCCAGTACAGGACAGACTCTCCATGCTACAGAACAACTGTAAAGTCCTCCGAGAGTCTATACTAAAATCCCAGGCTGATTATAAGAAACACTACGAGAGGAATCCCTCCTCTGAAGATTGGAGACAAAGTTTGGCTATCAGCTGCCAATCTAAAACTCCAATGCCTGTCACGTAAGTTTGGTCCAAGGTACATTGGCCCTTTCTGGATCAAGAGGGAAATCAATCCAGTGGTGTTTGAGCTGTTGCTTCCAGGATCATACAAAATCCACACAGTTTTCCACATCTCCCTACTCAAGCCAGATGTTCCTGATCCTTTTCCAGGGAGAGTAGAACCAACTCCTCCGCCGATAACAGTTGGGGAGGAGACGGAATACGAGGTTGAAGCAATTCTGGACTGCAGAAGGCGGGGAAGACAAATCCAGTACCTGGTCAGATGGAAGGGGTACCCACCTGAAGAAAGTTCCTGGGAACCAAAGGGCAATGTACATGCCCCCAGGCTTCTCCAAGAATTTAGTTCCAGGTATCCTGAAAAGATGGCCCAGGTGGGGAGGGGGCACTGTCAGGGTCCTGTCCATGGCAGAAGATGGCCTTTATAAGGAAGCTCATCACTTCCTCAAGTTGCTGGATGATCTCTAGCTCCCCGTGCCTTGTTCCTGTTTCCTGTGATTGTGACCTGTGATTTCCTGTTACGGACTCGGCTTGCTCCTGGACCTGTCTACTCTGATTTACCCCTGATCTGACCTCGGATTGGCTTCCAGATACTCTCTCTCTCGCTCCTCTATGTATGACCTTGGCTATCCCATCTGACTACATCTGCTCTGATTCCCGTCTGGTACCTGACCTTGGCTTAAACCGACTAGCCAGTAAACATCTAAATCCCAGAAGGGCTTGCATACCACGCACAGGCACCTCTTGTCTGCAGACCTATCTCCGTGCACCAGCTGTGATTCTGAGTGGACCACCAACCAGCACTCCTACAGGCGACCTGTGCAACTCAGGGTAGTCCAGAACTTAGCCACAAAGGAAGCACTCTCTCCATTGGCCTCCATCACCAGGTACGTAATACTTGTTCTGGGTCACGATGACAACATATGCCAGCAGTACAGGGTGGGGTGCTCACTGCCTGATGGAAGTAGCTCAGGGTAGTTGGAGGACTTCTTCTCATACAACCGTGTCAAACATCCCGGAGCTGCAGCAGTCTTCTGCGCCCTTCAAGCTTTTCACCACCTGATGAGGCAAGCATCAGTGCTCTTAAGGCTAGACAACACGACGACAGTCTCCTACATGAGGAGACAAAGGGGGACTCATAGACTTTCTCTATTATGGGAGGTGGAGACAATTATGTCCTGGGCTCAGAAGTTTCAAGCCAATGTGTCAGTGGTCTATGTACCAGAATGGTCAAGAAGACTCTCTATCCAGTGTTTAACTGGACAACAACAAGTGGTCTCTCTACATGGAGGTCTTCTGGACCTCCCAGAGACAGAATCCAGCAGAAGTCAATCTGTTTGCCTCCGCATGCAACCACAAACTCAGGAGGTATTATACCAGGAATCGGTGTCCCCAGGCCTTCGGGGACAATGCTCTGATGGATCACTGAAGGTTCCGCCTAGGCCTATACACTTCCTCCACTCACAGTCATCCTCAGGTTTCTGTGAAGACTCAGATCAGAAGGTGTAGATATAGTAGCAGTGATTCTTTATTAGCCAAACATGCTGTGGTTCCCCCTGCCAGGGCAGCTCAGTTTCCAGAATCCGGTACCTCTGCCTCTCAGGCCGGACCTTCTGTTGCAAGGTCTGATTCTTTATACTTTCCTGGGTCAGCTGCGACTGTTGGTTTGGTTCTTGAGAGGGGGAGGTTGGAGGCCCTCGGCTGTTCCTCCAGAGTCACCTCCACCCTCATGAGTGCAAGGAGAGTGAGCAGAAACAAAGTATATGGAAGAATCTGGTCTAAATTCTTAGAGTTCATGTCCGCAGCTGGTGCTTCATGTAGTGATCCTGAAATTCAATATGTTCTGGGCATCCTCCAGTCCTGCTTAGATTTGGCCCTATCGGTTAGTTCCCTCAGGGTACAAGTGTCAGCCTTATTGGCCTTTACATGTGTATACTGGGCCAGGCTTAAGCTCCAGAGAAGACCGAGATTCCCCAAATGGGATCTTCTTTTGTGCTCAATTCACTGTCATGTTCAGCTACGGAAGATGCTAGGTCTCTGTCAATTAAAGACCTCTCCTTCAAGTCTGCTTTCCCTGTAGCTATCACATCGGCAAAAAGAGTGTCAGAAATCAGAGCCCTGGGTCATAAGGAGCCTTTCCTAATGTCCTTCCTGGATTGGGGAGTGCTGATTTCTATTTCGGATTCAAATCCTAAAGTAGCATCAATCTTTCATGTGAACCAGGAAATAGTCCCGCCTGAGTTCAGGAGCTCCAACTTTCATCCCCTGGTTGTGGGTGAGATCTTAAAACTTTACCTTTAAGCCACAGCTTCTTTCAGACACTCGGACCACTTGTTTATCCTCTTTGCAGGAAATAATGGGAAGCATGCCTCATCCAGGGCGATTGCGTCATGGATTGCCCAAGCTATCCAACAAGCATACAGGGCAAAGGGCTTGGCTCCTCCGGAGGCACTGACAGCACACTAGACCCAGAGTGTATATTTTTCTTGGGGGACTTTACAGCATGTTGCACCAGATGTTGTCTGCAGAGCGGCCTCATGATCCTCGATTAATACCTTCATGGCTCATTATTGTGTTTAGTTGGCTTCTTTATCCTCTGTTAATTTTGGTTTGAATGTCCTGTCGATTGACAGTTCAAATTAAAGCTTTCTGTTCAGCACTGCCTGCCCTCATGTGTTTGGCTAGTTATTTACCACACGTATTCTGCAACATAATCTGTCAGGAAAACTAAAAATGTCATATCAAATACTTACCGTAGTTTTCCTTTCCTGATGGACTCCATGGCATCAGGAGTACCCCCCCCCCCAAATATCATGAGTAGGCTAGTTATGGAACACGGCTTCTTGCTCTCAGCCAAAATGTATGGGAGTGGGGGTCCTATAAAGTTAGAGAGGAGGTAGGGTAAACCCATACATATGCTACCATGGAGTCCATCAGGAAAGGAAAATTATGGTAAGTATTTGATAGGAAATGTTCTATTTAGCGGGCTTCTATGAAACAAATTAACAAATGCACATTTTTGTACCCACATAAAATGTGCATTTATTATTATTTTTTAAGTGAACTTATCGTTTAACCGCTTTCCCGTTGCCCTATAGCAGATATACTGCTACAGGGCGGCAGGGGTGCGCAAAATCACGTATATATACGTGATTTTGCATTTCTGGGCAGGGGGTGCGCGCACGCAGGCATTCGTGGCCTCGGCTGTCAATCATTGAGTCCCGGCTGGTTATTACTCACTGGCACCCGATGATTGCTAAGTATTACCAATAAAGGGAGAGACCTGTGTATAAACAACATAGATCTCTCCCCTGTCAGCTCCTGCACACTGCTTTGTATGGCTCTGCATAGCAGAGTCATACAAAGCAGTGTGCTTAGGGTGAAGCACAAACACAGCACATAATGTGAAACTGCACACAGCACACAGTTAGCCCTTTGATAGCCCAAGATGTTAACCCCTTCCTGCCCAGTGCCATTAGTACAGTGTCCCGCTATAAGTCGCTGATCATCGCCATTACTAGTGAAAAAAAAAATCCAGTATATGTACCGCCATATATACGCTATTATACTTATTATTATTATTTACGCTGCTATTTGCTGCTATCTGGCCTTGGTTGTCAATCACCAGGTCCCGGACGGTGATTACTCGCCAGCACCCGGTGATTTTGAATATTACCGATGGAGGGAGAGAACTGTATGTAAACAATACAGTTCTCTCGCCTGTCAGATCCTGCTCACTACTTTGCACGGCTCTGCATAGCAGAGCCGTGCAAAGTAATGAGCTTACAGTTGAAAGCACACACAGAGCCCACAGGAAAACAGCACACAGTTAACCCTTTGATCGCCCCACATGTTAACCCCTTCCTGCCCAGTGCCATTAGTACAGTGTCAGTTCTTTTTATTAGCACTGATCACTATATTGGTGTCACTAGGGATGTCAGTGACACCACGTCAGTTCCCCCCAGTGTCAGAATGCCAGTTCCGCAGTCCCACTATAAGTTGCTGATTACACTATTACTAATAAAAATAATTTTAAAAAAAATCCCAGTATATATCGCCATTTGTAAACGTTATAACTTTCACATAAACCAATTAATTTACACATATTGGGATTTTTTTTTTAAGCAAAGACTTGTAGCAGAATACATTTTGGCCTAAATTTATGATGAAATTTGATTTTTTTTATTGGACATGTTTATTACCAAAAAGTAAAAATATTGTTTGTTTCTCAAAATTGTATTTTTTTTTATTTATAGCGCAAAAAGTAAAAAACCCACAGGAGATCAAATACCACCAAAAGAAAGTTCTATTTGTGGGAACAAAGGACGTAAATTTCATTGCATGCATGCATGACCGTGTAATTGTCCGTTAAAGTTGAACGCAGCACCATATCGCAAAAAATGGCTTGGTCAGGAAGGTGGGTAAATCCTCAGGAGGGCAAGTGGTTAAAGTATTGGAGACAAAAGGATTTATTTACTACAGCTGGTTCACTCAGAATCTGGTGCAACTGCACATGGTAGCCAATCAGCTTCTAACTTCAGCTTGTTCAATTAAATTTTAGCAATAAAAGCTGTAAGCTGATTTGATTTCTATGCAGAAGTGCACGAGATTCTGAGTGAACCAGTTTTAGTAAACAAACCCCAAAGAGTGAGCATGGCAGCCAGGTGGTTAGCATTTCAGAAGGAAAAACAACCAATGGCAGTCACCATCATAGGTTAGCATATTTAGGCAAACAAAGAACTTGTATGCTAGTCATTTACAAAGTTGAAAACTGAAATAACTAACACAGTAACTGGGTTGGGCCATATCTGCTTTATGAATTAAGTATATATTGAAATTACCCATAATTTCAGCCTATGCAAATTCAAAGTGTGTTTCTATAATCCTTATATTTGTTTAGGCTGTGTTCACACCAGTGTGATTTTAGATGCAACTTGAGTCGCACAAAATTACATGACAAGGGAAATGACATTATTTTCAATTGTGCTTATTCACATCAATGCAACACAGTACTGTGCAATCTTGAAAAAGGTTCCTGCGTTATTTTGGCTCCATAGAAAATGCAAACCGCATCCAAGTTGCACAAAAAATCTGATTGCAGCAGTGTGAACCTAGGCTTACTAACTTGATTGTCTTTTAGCCCCTTTTCTCACAAAGTGCTCATCTAACAGTCTAGCTCTGGGCCATGTTTGTAGTTCCCTTCTTTAATTCTGCGGTATACTAGTATGCACACATGCAACACAGATATAAACTGTTCATTGATCAAAATTAATGTTTTTTTGCTGGTTCAGAAGCAGTATTTCTTCTTCTGTCCCATGTAGATGAATCCTGTTGCATATTAAAGTACTTATTTTTGTATGGCAGTAAGCAATGGATCTTCACATGAGATTTGTCTTTGACCAGGTAACAAGGGTCATCTGTATACAATAATTAAGTTAACTAATTAAGTGCTAGGGGATACTGATTATTTTTTTTTATAAATCTGTATCTGTACAAGAAAGCAGCCAGTCCAGCCATTTCTCAAAATACAGAAAGAAAAACCCCACTTTGAGTAAGCCTTTTCTTCCTCTGCCCTTTTCTGTGTAAGAATACCTTCCATTAAAGCATTTGTTATCAGCCTGCTGTAACTCCAGCTCCTTGTATGGCTTTTCTTTTAGACAGAACACTATTCCAAAGGTGGTAGGGAACATTCCTTGCTTATCACACTGAAATATTTAAACTTCTTGCTACCAGTGAGCTAAGATCTATCCCTCTACTACAGGGTATAATTACAGGAATGTGCTGCAGAATATTTATAGGACTACTGTCTCCATTGCCTTTATATTATATAGCCAGACAGATTATGGTGAGGTGGAACAGAACTATTCCTTTTTTACTTTTTAGCCAACTATACTGTACATCCAGAACCACTGGCATTTAGCACAATATAGCAAACTATTAAAGAGCCATTTAATCAGCTCTGTGCATAAAAACAATGGTTTCTATGATGTAAGACTTGGGGAGCAATGAGAAAGGATAACTAGACAGGTTTGATTCAAAACAAAAAAGTTATCCAACAATCCATCAGTTTGATACATGACATACAGGCGGAACAGGTTCAATAAACAGGATCCATACAAAGGTCAGCTGGATCAAGTATATAGAGTAATCCTCCAGGTAGAAGGTTCCACCTAACCTGTAGTGTAATTATATCGACCTGCGGTAAATAGACAGTACAATCCTGGTCTAATATTGTAATTGACAATAAGGTAAAGAAAAAAACACCTAGGTATTGTTCCGCTGTCTTACTCATTTTATATATCTATGAAAAAGGGCATAACATGAAAGACAGAGACAAAGCCCATCTACAACACATGGATGCAACTCATGTAAGCATTAGCTTCAAAAAGCATACAATTAACAGCTTAATGTCCAGACCCACAGGCAGCTTAAGAAGAGTGGAGAAATAAAGAAAACAGAGGGTGAGGGATCAAGATGCATGAGGGAGAAGGGTAAGGAAAGAGAGAAAAAAATACATACACACACATATGGGTGTGGGGACGATTGAGACCACTGACATTCCCTGATCCAGACCAACCAGGATTGTCCAAGTCCACTCAGTTAACCTGATGCGATGAGTGTACTTAGGCGAGCATGGAGGACATTGATTTCGTTCACCACAGTTATCCACTCGCCCACCCTTGGGGGCTCACAGTAGAGCCTTCTTAAAACAGAAGGAAACTACATGTCTCATTTTCATGACTAATTCCATTAATAAGGGGTTTTGGGATAGTAGGTAGAGCTTTGCAAATAATTCCCTAATGCCCTATGGCCAGCTGTACATTCAGAAACTGCATTTATATTTTTCCATTTATTCCAAACTGCATACAAATGTTTCAGGCTTGTTGGCAATCATAAGTGCAGTAAATACACCAGTGGTTCTAGGTATAAAATTGGCAAAGGGGAATAAAGGAACACTATGGATGACTAAACTATTAGCCTACATAACATTACATAAACTATTATTCCAACTTCCACTTCAGCGTAGACTGCACTTCTATTTTGACTTCATAGCAAGTCTACAGTTAGCTATGGTTGTAGATACACATTTTCTGTTTATTATATTACATATTATAGCATTGTTTATTTTGGAAGTAAGAATCAGATGAAATATTTGAGCTGTCACCAGAGGACCTATTGAGTGGAAATCTTCCATTTGAACACTCCATTAGACAACTGTCTAAAAGGGAATTTCCTTATTTTCCTAAATTTTGGAGCTCTTTCTGTTGTGAAAAAATGAATATTATTTAACCATTTCTACTCCAAATCCAAAATATAAAAAATGTTTTAGCTTTAGATTCACTTTATTTGGAATTATATTTGTATCAGACATGTCTTTTGGACTAATTTACATTGCTCAAAGAATTTTTACTATTTCATACAGTTCTAAAGTTTGACATACAAGGGAAACGCTTCTTGTCAGTTTCCTATTTGTACATATGATGCTTTCTTTTGCTTCATATAAAGTGGAAGAGGCTTAGAACTTCTTTCAGGTTGTTACTGATGCTCATTTCCCCTTTGCATGTTCCCTTTATTCTCTGCCTTGATGACGACAGAATATGAGGGGAAATCTCCCCATTTGTGAAATAGACAGCAAAATAACCCTGCACTATTTCCAAATATAAATAAAAATACTGAAAGGTAAGTCCATAGTTTTAGTAAGCTAGTAGGTTAGGCTAGGTTCACATTAATGTGGGCTGGGGAGAGAGTGTAATTGCACATCTTTCTGCACTCACAGAAAAAAGGCGATGCGGTTGAGGAGAAGTGCGGGGATACCATTAATCCTAATGGCACTCCACTCACTGGGAACAGCAGCGCAGTTCCTGCACTGGCAACAACAATGCGATTTTATTCATTTATTTTTTACAGATACTTATAAAGCGCCTTCAATTTACGCAGCACTTTACATATATATTGTACATTCACATCAGTCCCTAACCCACAAGGGGTGTACAATCTAACTTACATTCACACATACTAGGGCCAATTTAGACAAGGTCCAATTAGCCTTCCAGCATGTCTTTGGAGTGTAGCAGGAAACCGGAGTACCTGGAGGAAATCCACACAGGCACAGGGAGAACATGCAAACTCCAGACAAGTGGTGCCGTGGTTGGGATTTGAACCAGCGACCCTAGTACTGCCAGGTGGAAGTACTAACCATTTAGCCACTGTGCTGCATCCCTGCATGTACATTTTCTGAAAAAGGTGCAGTGACCATTTTCCTGCGTTTTTAGTGGTTTAGTGAGCAAACGCATCCATGGGCAAACAGCATAGAGGTGAACCAAGGCTAAATCATACCAATCTTGAGTGCAATATTTTACCATTCTTGTTTCTAAATAAATAATTAATTGTCTGTATCCCATGCATTGCATGGCCAAATTTGTTGAGAATGTTTTGTAACTGTCTGAATTGTCACAAACAATTTTAACATGGACATAATAAATCTCCAGTGAAAACATTTATGATTTTCCTTTGAGTTTAAATTATGTTTATTTACTGCTAAAATGTTGACTTATATTTGCCTATACATGAGTACAGCAGTGCACAGCCGTTCATGTCAGTTAAAGGCTATACCTTGCACCTGGGCAGAAGAAATATGCCAGCAGTTACGCTGAATGGGCTCAGCCAACCCATGTGCAAGATCCCTTAGAGTTCTCAGCACCAAATTTTAGCGTTTTCAGACTATGAGACTATGAGATGTAAAACTCACCACACTCATTAAAATCTATCTGTACAATTTCCTTTAGATCAATTAGTGGTAGTGTGCAAGAGTCTGCCTGATTTGATACAAATTGATTGGATAGATTAAATAGATTCTCATATTACAATTTTGGTAAGTCTAAAGTTGATTGAAGATTGTACGTTTAGATTGTAACGTGTATGGTGCCCCTAACATTAGATTTATTAAAGTCTGTTAGAAGACATGTCTCACTAAAACAAAGGCAAAGTGATGGTTAGCTGCACAATATACAAAGAGGTTGCTCACTGTGTCAAAGGCACCAAATACAGCAAATATAGTACTAATAGATCATAGATCACTAAAGAAAGGAAAAAAAAGTATATCTATCTATCTATCTATATATATATATATATATATATATATATACAGAGAGAGAGAGAGAGAAATGTATTAATACCAGATCTTGTGTTTTGAAATAAATCTAAAATCATATTTACAATTTAAGTAATTGATTCTGATCATTCAACCATAACTGTAAAGCATAGATTTCATTACTATAGTAGTAGTATAGTGAGTAGTAAAGGATAGAAGGTATAGTTTTTATAATGACAATGGTACTTTGACTTGAAAGTGAAAATATGCATATTCTTGTAATATATTATCTTGTATTAAAGATAAAGTATGTAGTGCGGTTTCTTACCTGTAGCAGTTGTTTAACAGGCTTGACGTTAAAAAGAGGTCATGCAGATCTTAAACCTCCTGCGCAGGACTGTGTGGCGTAAGTGTCAGTGATAATATAGGCAATACTTTTAAGGCTGGCTTGTTGTTTCTATTTCTGGTTATCACTAAACTACTTCACAATCTGGTGTTTCCACCATATAAGTATATCCATAGTCTCAACAGGCATATTCTTGTTGAACCATTAATAGTCAAAAGAACAAGATGTAAATGAATCTATGAAGACATCCTGACTTTATAAGGAATACTGAACTGTATACCAACTAAGACTTTTGGATAAGGAAGAAATGAATAATGTAAGCATAGTAACTAATTGGCTCTTGTTTTTCTCCAAATTTTGTTTCATATGCATTTCAATTATCTGATATATTTTTCTGCATTTGGTATGATAGGGCATTATGTATTAAAAAAAATTGCAAACATAGCTACTTACAGTGAGATTGGTTTATATGTACTTGTTTTGATTGTATCATTACCTACTGACTTTCTTTTGAAGTGTAAAACCCCCTTTTGCCACTAATATTTTCAGGTTATGCCACTCTACTATACAACTGCTTTTAATTGTACCCTTTGCAGTTACTAGGAGTATTTTCTGTTTTCAGTCTGCTCTCCTTGGACCATGCAGTTATGTCATTTGTTCAATCAACATCAAAACAAACTGCAAGACACATGGTAAATTAAAATCAGAAAGATACAGTTCATTATTATTTATGTGTAGCCAGGTGCTAGTTATATCATTATGCCATTCTGGGACATTTACAGATGAGATTATGGTTAATTCTTTTCCCCCCGAGTGCCCAGTACTGGGACTGCTACAGCAGAGGGTCTTGTGACCTGTAGTCCTATAACCCATACATACTGTATTCCTGAGTGCTAACTGAACTGCCACTACCAGAGAGCTGGCGAATGAAGAGGATGCTAGGAAAGCAGACATATTCTAAAGTAAAGCAAGGTACTGGCTCAATCTCTTGGCATAGGATTCAGAGCTGAACACGGGGACTGCTGTTCTCCTCCAGAGACAGATTGCTGGCCTACTGCTGTGGAACTCATTACATCAGTTCAGCACAACGGTAACACCAATTGCCACACCCGGGTCACACCAGCATCTATGCACTGGGACTGTCATTGTTCGGTCTTCACAGGTACATCTCTGCTCACTGCGCTGACAGGCCATCAGGCGGTAACTCTGCACACCCCTGCAACCAGCCAAGAGCCTGAGCAAGAACTTTGTTCCTAGGAGGCAGTGCTGTCCATAGGATTGGTGAGCAAGCGGTTCTGCCATCACTCTAGACACACTGCATGCACTCTAGAGACACTGCATGCAGACACCTTTACACCTCTGTATCAGGAAATCTTTGCTTTGAGCAGTATCACAGTCTGTCTCTTTAATTTCATTGAATTTCAAGTATTCACTACTATTTATGGGCCCCACCATTGCTAGCAGAAGACAATGGATACTACCATATCAGGAAAAATCACAGAACTCAAGGAACACACGATCAAAAAAAATAAGAAAACTAATGCAGCCTCAAAATGGATTGGTAAACTACAATATATTACATGTTTGTTTATGGGTTTTAATACACTGAGAACTATAGCGTATTATGACCATAGACATCCTGACCCCACACCTGAGCAATGGCCAAAATATTCTACTGCAAGTCCTTGTTCATACGAATGTACTTACCAATATGGAAGAAAAATATATTTGAAATATATTTTAAAAATATTCTTCCAAAATATATTGACATATATTTGAAATACTACAATTTTGGCCATATTCAATATATTTCAAAACATATTTCAATATATATATATATATATACTGTATGTTGAATTGCGTTTTTATTACAAAATATATGAAAAATATTTTTAAAAATACATTTCATATATACAGTATGTATAAATTTAAAACTACAAATCTACATTTTTTAAATGCATTTACAAATATATGTAAAAATACATGTTAAAATGACTTATTTATATGTAAAAAAAAATCTGAAGAATATATTTAAAAAATATATATTTTTAAAAAATATTTTTAAATATATTTTGTAATATAAAAAAAACACATTTCAACATGTAGTGAATAAATATATATATATATATATATATATATATATATATATATATACTGCATGTTCAAATGCATTTTTTATATATTACAGATTGTATGAAAAAAAATGTAAAAATATATATTTTTTAAATATATTCTTCAGATTTTTTTTAACATATAAAAAAGTCATTTTAAAGGTTTGTATTTTTAAAGACATTCAGTATATTTGAAAATATATTTGAAAATGTATTTTTAAAAATATTTTTCATATATTTTGTAATGAAAAGGCACTTCAATATATATATATGTGTGTGTGTGTGTGTGTGTGTATATATATATATATATATATATATATACTGTATATATATATATATATATATAATATTTATTGATATATATTTTGAAATATATTGAATATGGTCAAAATTTTAGTATTTCAAATATATGTCAATATATTTGAGAAGAATATTTTTAAAATATGTTTCAAATATATTTTTCTTCCATGTGGATAAGCATAAACCTGAGTGCTTGCACAGGTGTTCTGTACATCCTTGTGTCCCATTCATGCCAATTAGGCAAAACATGGTCTTCATGTAGATGTAGGCCTGAAGTTTTAGATCTGTATCACTCAAAGTAGGTCCTGCTTGATTCTGCCCCCTTCTCTTGTGCGTTAGCTGCACAAAAAAACCCACAGGTTATTTTTAGAGAGACATCTCCCTGTCTATGGCTATATGCAGTTTTTACATGCCTTGAAGAAATGCCCACTGCTCATCTTTTTGTACAACCTTGAGAACAAACTCAGAGGAAGGGGAATGCTAAAGTACTATTCTGATGTAATTTTTTCTTTTGCTTGCTTTATTGGAAATGTTGCTTTGTCCGTAGCGCTATAGAAAATACAAATTATATTTAGTTACCTGTATGAAATACAACTGAAATGAATTAACTGCCTCTCCTTTATATTGTTTTACAAGACTTTTCATTGTGTAGTTCACTGTCACTTTTAATGAAGGCTTTGTTTTGTTTGTCGCATCATGTGTACATCATTAATGTCTTTCTACACATTTGTTTTCCTCAGTAATTGAACATGATATAGATGTGTTATATTAAGTTTCACTTTTATAAGTCATGAAAAGAACAACATCTTACAATGCCTGTGAATTCTCTTGAGCTGGCCATGCATGCAGGGACTGGCTGAATTTCGACCCATGTATGGGCAGGTGTGTTGTACAGAAATTGATCTACTGATTGACTTCTGTACAACCAGCCTGTTGTTTTTTCCCCCAACTGATCATTTCTGCTGGTTAGAGCCAGCAGCACTGGTTTTGACAGTAGGGTGTAGATGAGGGAATCGGGTCATTTTTTTTTTCATTTAATGTGTTGGTTGAACGAAAATAAAATGATTAATGTATGGGCTGCTTCAGTATCGTAGATGAGGTCTAAGTCAAATGTTTAATGCATACCATTGTCCACTGATGCATTCACTTTGTGGTAATCAATCAGAATCAGAAGCATAATCAAGTTGCCTTTGCATCTGTGTCCCATCATGCCTCTGCCTTTCGGAGTCATGCTTGTAACTGTCAATCTTGCAATGCCTCATGGGACTTGTAGTTCAGCAACAGCTGGAGGGCCCCCAGCTTGACACCTGTGGCCTAGAGTATCTATATTATCTGTTGATGGTAGTACCTAATTCTTCTTTACACTAGAGAAAATAACATATCAAGCTGCAAATATCTGTGGACATATTTGCTGGTCTATGCATAATAATATGCATACAAAGACTACCTCAAGCTGCACTTTACTATCACATCCCTTCACAGGTCCACACATTTTGTTAGAACTCAAAAACACAACCATTAAACCCCAGAGCTTCTATCACACTTTTTTTCTCCTTGTTCAGCCACTGGACAGAAAACATACCAAGCTGGTGTTTTGTGGAATGCATATAGCCAACATACTCTTTCTTTGTGGTTCTCAGGCAGTAGCATTAGTTCCTTATTGTACAAGTTAGTATGATAATTATCAGAAAAAACTATGTCTATCTGAAAATAGTGTCAGTAACCCACCATGTGTTTATGACAGCTGAATTTACTCTTCCAATGAAAATAAAGATCCCCCTGCTAAGAACTAAGAGAAACATTTTTTTAGAAGTTCAAGCAAAAAATAACAGTATGCTTTATAAAATCAGACTGAGAATACCCTAGCATGGTTAACCTTTAGAGATGAACTCATACTAATAATTATGTTTTTTGATTATGTTAGCTATTTCTATTACTTTGTGGGATTGAAAGTCTCACTCTAACCAACTTTCTGAACCTTTGCATTTTCCATCCCAGATTTATACATCACCTTTCCATATTGTCTGTACATTACTATGACAAAATGTTAAATGTATTTATTTCATTACACCAACTCAATAGTTTAAATTTTTTGTTTTCTAACAATTTGTGAGATTTTCACTGCTGAAGCTGATGCAGCTTTCCTGTGTAAAGCGGTATTAAACCCAAAAGCAGCTTACCAATTCTTAGATGTGATGCTGCACTAGTTTTCTTTTTTATGTTTTGTTTCCTTTATTATCATCTAGTGATCCAGTCTGTTGTTATTCAAAAGAACAAGCTGTTCTGCAGATATAGCAGTTTGAGGGTTGACACAAACCATTTACCACTGAGAAGGGTGCTTACAACAATCAGCATTTATTTATTCATGTAAAAACTGTATCCAAAAAAGAAAAAAACTGTTGCTGTAACTGCAGTGTGCACTGGTGTTTGGCCTCAAATTGTTAGTGTATCTAAATCTGCTAGTATACTTAACACTCCCCTCCCCCAGACTGACAATGCTGCCCCTGTTCTCCTTCATCCAGAGTGTCGGCAGTCTAATACAGGAGGTGTGTGACCAGTCAGATCACCAGGTGAAGATAGAGGGATAAAGCCTAAAAAAGAAAACCAATGCAGCCACAACATACAGTATAAGGGTTGAGGATTGGTAAGCTGTAATATATTACATTTTTGATTTTGGGTTTAATACCACTTTAATGTGTGTGTGTTATTCTATTTGTAACTTTTTATTGTTTACCGTCTGAATTGAATAGGAGCGGGATATTTAAAGAGCTTTTACCCATTAACCAGACCAGTTAAAATACAATGATATTTATTACCAATCCATATTAAAAGACATTAAGAATTTCACATAAGTATTCTAACGTTGACATCCTCTATGATCATTATTAGTATTGGCAAAATCCTCTATTGATTTTTTTCTATGTTTTGCCGCATGGCTTCTTCAGGAAGTCTGCATATAGGGAACTAATAAAGATACAAGAAACATATATATGAGGCATCTAAAAATACACATATGTACATTGCATGTTTGCTATACAAAGACAGCGGACCCACCCATACACCGGTCATCCGATCCACAAACCAGTCCAAATCCGAGGAGCACCTTTAAGGATGGAAATCAGGCTTCACCATAAGCCAACCCAGAGTGTGAGGCAGTCTATGGACCACTACAGAGGGGGTATGCCAGCAAAAAGTATAATCCTATAAATATGACATACAGTTGCAAGAAAAAGTATGTGAACCCTTTGGGATTACGTGGAGTTTTGCATGAATTGGGCATAAAATGTGCTCTGAACGTCATCTAAGTCACAACAATAGAAGAACACAGTCTGCTGAATATAATACTACACAAACATTAGATGTTGCCATGGTTTAATTGCACATAACATGTAAACATTCACAGTGCAGGGAGGAAAAAGTATGTGAACCTTTGGACTTAATAACTGGTTGACCCTCCTTTGGCAGCAATAACCTCAACCAAATGTTCCCTGTAGTTGCAGATCAGACCTGCACAATGATCTGGAGTAATTTTGGACAACTCCTCTTCACAAAACTGTTTCAGTGTAGCAATATTCTTGGGATGTCTGGTGTGAATCGCTCTCTTAAGGTCATGCCACAGCATTTCAATCGGGTTGAGGTCAGGACTCTGACTGGGCCCCTCCAGAAGACGTATTCTGTGCTGTTGCAGCCATTGTTTTGTTGAATGACTTGTATGCTTTGGGTCATTGTCCTGTTGCATCACCCATTCTCTGCGGAGCTTCAGTTGGTGGACAGATGGTCGTACGTTTTCCTGCAAAATGTCTTGATAAACTCTGGAATTTATTTTCCCATCAATGACAACAATCCGTCCAGGCCCTGAGGCAGCAAAGCAGCCCCAAACCATGATGCTCCCTCCGCCATGTTTTACAGTGGGGATGAGGTTTTAATGTTGGTGTGCTGTGCCTTTTTTTCTCCACACATAGTGTTGTGTGTTCTTCCCAAACAACTCAGTCTTGGTTTCATCTGTCCACAGTATATTTTGCCAGTAGTGCTGTGGAACATCCAGGTGCTCTTTTGCAAACTTCAAACGTGCTGCAATATTCTTTTTGGACAGCAATGGCTTCCTCCGTGGTGTCCTCCCATGTACTCCATTCTTGTTTAATGTTTTCCTTATTGTAGATGTGTCAACAAAAATGTTAGCATGTGCCAGAGATTTCTGTAGGTCTTTATCTGACACTCTGGGATTCTTCTTTACCTCATGCAGCATTCTCGCTGTGCTCTTGCAGTCATTTTTACAGGACAACAACGCCTAGGGAGAGTAGCAACAGTGCTAAACTTTCTCCATTTGTAGACAGTCTGTCTTACCATGGACACATGAACATCAAGGCTTTTGGAGATACTTTTGTAACCCTTTCCAGCTTCATGCAAGTCAACAATTCTTGATTGTAGGTCTTCTGAGAGCTCTTTTCTGCGAGGCATGGTTCACATCAGACAGTGCTTCTTGAAACCAGTAAACCCAAAACAGGTGTGTGTTTTTTAAGGGCAAGACAGCTGTCAGCAACAAATCCAATATCATCACACTGATTGGAGTCAAGGTTGGCTCACTCCTGGCTCCAATTAGCTCTGGGAGAAGTCATTAAGCTAGGGCCTCACATACTTTTTCCTCCCTGCACTGTAAATGTTTACATGTTATGTGCAATTAAACCATGGCAACATCTAATGTTTGTGCAGTATTATGTTCAGCGGACTGTGTTCTTCTATTGTTGTGACTTAGATGACATTCAGAGCACATTTTATGCCCAATTCATGCAAAACTCCACATAATCCCAAGGGGTTCACATACTTTTTCTTGCAACTGTACATACTTTTATTATTAATCATTCTGGGGGCAGAATAAAAGTACTTATTCCCTCACTTGTTATATGTTTAGTACTTACAAAAATGTTATGTTGAGCGGTCCGCCAGGATGAGCTAACAAGTCACACAGCTCAACCAATGCATCTATATTTGTGGCGATAGAGCAATAAATAAAATTATGCTATCGGATTATAGTGGCTGCATAACACTGCTGTATAACCACAGAACCGCTACCATTAGACTGTTAAACATCAAAAATATACCACCCTAAGGGAAAAAATATCTTATTTCTCATTAGACATCCATTGTAGCAGAAATACCAACTATCATGGTACACAATGGGACCAATGACAAAGTTAGAGGAAGGTAGAGTGTCCTTAAAAATGATTTCAGGGACTTATTGGGCTATATTGAAGAGAAGGACCTCCAGGGTGCTATTCTCAGAGATACTGCCTATACCTATATTGTTTTTTAAAATGTCTTACATTACAACTTCATGTGTCAATTGCTAGATACCCTGACTAGAAAAAATGCATTGTTAGACTTATTAATTACAAATAGCTCAGATCTGATCGCAGAAATACAGGACAACTTGGGAACCAGTGATCGCAGGATAAATACATTCAGCATTAGTCATAGGAAGAGGAGACACATGGTAGTACAAGAACACTGTATTTCAAAAGAACCAACTCAGTACTACAAGATATTAAATGGGACTAAATCCTAGAAACATTGAACACTGAAGAAAAATGGGAGTACTTTAGGAGCATGTTTAATAGAGGTATCAATGGGCAAAAAATGTAATAGAGCGAAGGTTAAACCTGGGTGGCTAAACTTTACTGTTAAAAGAGAAAAAAATGGCCTTTAAAAATATAAGGCAGAGGGATCATTGTCAGCATTCCAACACTACAAGGAATGCAAAAAGAAGTGTAAGAATGCAATCAGGACAGCTAAGATGGACCACGAGAGACCCATAGCAGAGGTGAGTAAAAAAAATCCTCAAAAATAATTTAAATATATTAGTAAAAAAGCGAGGTCAGAACATATTGCCCCATAAAAGATGCTGAAGGGAAATTGGTTACAAACAAGAAAGAAAAGGCAACTGCATTAAATAAATTCTCCTCAGTTTTTACTAAGGAAAGGGAGGGGTTTAGTAGTCATGACTGTATCATTACCGGCACAGCACAGAGTGTACCCTTGTGGCTTACAGAAGCCTGTGTCCGAAAAAGACTTAACACAAATAAATCCCCAGGACCAGATTGTTTACACCCAAGAGTCCTCAAAGAACTCAGTCTGGTTATAGCCAGAATGTTATTCCTAATTTTTAAGGATAGCATATTGACAGGAAGGGTACCAGCTGATTGGCCAAAAGTCCAACGTTGTACCAATATTTAAAAAAGGGAGATATATTCCTGGAAACTATAGGCCAGTCAGTCTAACACTGATAGTATGTAAACTATTGGAGAGGATGATAAGGGACTATATCCAAGATTTTGCTGATGACAAAAATATCTTTAGTAGTAATAAGCATGGCTTTACAAAAGGTCCTTCTTGCCAAACCAATCTGTTAACATTCTATGAGGATGTAAGCTGCCATCTAGATAAAGGAAGGCCTGTGGATGTGGTGTACCTGGAGTTTGATAAAGCATTCAATATGTTTCCTCATCAATTCTTAATTTGCAAACTGAGGACTGTAAGCATGGGCCCTAAGGTTTGTTCATGGGCAGAAAACTGGTTACAAGAATGCGTCCAAAGAGTCATGATAAATAGTGTGTATTCAGACTGGTGTGGAATGGTAAATGGGGTACCGTCCCAGGCTCCGTCCTGGGACCGATTCTATTTAATTTATTCATAAATGATATAGAGATTGGTATAAATAGCTCAATCTCAGTTTTTGCTAATGATACAAAGCTAAATAGGGCAATAATTTCACAGCAGGATATATAAACTTTACAGGAAGACCTCAATAAAATAAAGGAGCAATGTGGCAAATGAGGTTTAATATTGAAAAATATAAAGTAATGCACTTGAGAGCTAAAAATACTACCCCAAGTTAGGGGAAGAACCTTTGGAGGAATCCAAGATGGAAAAAGGTCTGGGGGTCCTAGTGGTTGACAGACTCAGCAGTGGCATGCAATGCCAAGCTGCAGCAAGTAAAGCTGGTAGAATTTTAGCATGTATTAAAAAGGGTATTTACTCGAGATAAAACGATAATCTTGCCACTTTTCAAAACTCCGGTTTGGCCACATCTGGACTATGCCATCCAGTTCTGGTCACCAGTCCTCATAAAGGTTGTGCTAAAACTGGAAAGAGTAAAGAGAAGGGTAACACAGTTAATAAGGGGCCTGGGGAGGAAAGACTACAAACCGTAAACTTATTCTTTCTGGAGAAGAGACACTTGAGAGGAGATATGATATCAACATACAAATACCTCAGTGGTGATTTTAGTATAAGGAATAAACTATTCTGTCTCAGGGAGTATCAGAAGACTTCGGACCACTCAATGAAATTGGAGGAGAAGCGGTTTAGCCTTAAACTGCGTAAGGGGTTTTTCACTGTCAGGGTGGTAAGGATGTGGAACTCCCTTCCACAATTGGTGGTGTCAGTGGGAAGTATTGATAGCTTCAAAGAAATCTCTTTGATGGGCATCTTATTGAACACAATATACAGGGATATGGCATATGAATCTTTGTCAGCACACACATTTACACACAGGCTGAACTGGATAGACTGATGTCTTTATTCAACCTTGCCAACTATGTAACTACTTAATCCAAAAGATAGAAAAATGACCAACACACTGTACAGAGTGATAATCTTGCTCTCACACTTACTCCAAAACAGCTCAGTCTATACGGGACACTAGCTCCTCCGACCACAGCAATATGGCCATCAGTTGCTTGGCTTATGTACACTCTCCTTCCTGCCAGCGTGTGACTTCACAGCGGGTTGCAGAAATGACGTTGGGGCTCTGAGACTCCACCCACCTCACCCGCCCACAGGTACACCCGCCAACAAAAACGAGGCTTGGATGGAAGCCATCTTCCGCAATAGGGCCAGACCAGTCCAAAGAGAAGCAGACCGCCCTCTGCAGAAAGAGGGAGGAATGGGAGGAACAGATAGAAAAAAAACCCTCAACAAAACTGGACTAAAACCTCACCTATGCCAGAAGGCTCTCAGCCTCAGGTTTCAGCCACATATGAATGCCAAGGATAGGGGGAGGCAGCGGCAAGGGTCACATGCGCAATGTCCCAAAAAGGGGGCACTGGGTGTGCCCTGAGGGCCTGTGTGTCTGTACAGTGGTCCTAATGGATACCCCACCTCCTGCAGAGAGACCAAGGTGAACACCTGAATGACAGAGGCATTACCATGGTGATGCGGTCAGACCCCTCAATAGGTGGGAAACCAGTCACAGATATGTAGACATGCAACAATATTGAACCAAAATTCCTAAAATTGTTTATCCAAAATTGTTTATACTCCCACGAGATGTACATGTACAATTCCTAACAATGGTCAGTTAAAAGTGTATGTTTTTATTTTAGGCATGCCACTGCTGATATTCTACAGGAAGCTTGAGAGATCTCTCCATAGCAAACTACAATTTCCACATGTTTATTTTTGTAAAAACAAATCAAAGAGTGTACTACGGGGGGCAGCATACTGTCTGCTTTATCTCATTTAGCTGAGATAAAGCAGAGAGGGCTTTCATTTCCCATTTTTCTGGTTACTCTGAATAGATCTAATCCTACTTCTTCTACAAGTCTAGATTAATCCACAAATGGCAAGAGGTGGCCAACAAAATAAAAAGGAAACTGATGTGTGTACATTTTGTGGCTTCGGGCTGAAGACTATTTTAATACTAATAATCATCCCTAAGCATAACTATTATATATATTTAATACTGTATAAACTTTGTGGCTTGGGGCTGGAAATTGTATTAATACTAAATAATTATGCCTAAGCATAATTTGTGTGTGTATACTGTATATATATATATATATATATATATATACAGTTGTGTTCAAGATAATAGTAGTATGTTGAAAAAAGTGAATAAAGCTCAAAATCCTTCTAGTAGCTTTTATTTCCATACACACAAATGCATTGGGAACACTACACATTCTATTCCAAATCAAAACATGAAGAAAAATATATCAAATTTGTGTTGTTCCTCTAAACAAATTGAAGAGGTGAAGTGAATATTAGACTGTTCAAAAAAATAGCAGTGTTTGTATTCTTCTTTACAAACTCAAACATTCACTATATAAACTGAAAAATGTTTGAAGATTTTGCTTTCCTTTGAATCACTTAATATTTAGTTGTATAACCACTGTTTCTGAGAACTGCTGTACATCTGTGTTGCATGAAGTTAACCAATTTCTGGCACCTGAGAACAGGTATTCCAGCCCAGGATGATTGGACTACATTCCACAGTTCTTCTCTATTTCTTGGTTTTGCCTCAGAAACTGCATTTTTGTTGTCACCCCACAAGTTTTCTATTGGATTAAGATCCAAGAGACCTTTTCAAGTATTCTGATGTATTCAAACTGATCCCTGATATGCAATAAATAGGTCCAACACCGTAGTATGAGAAACATCCCCATATCATGATGCTTGCGCAACCATGCTTCACTGTCTTCACAGTGTACTGTGGCTTGAATTCAGTGTTTGGGGGTCGTCTGACAAACTGTCTCCGGCCACTAGACCCAAAAAAAACAATCTTACTTTCATCAGTCCACAAAATGTTGCACCATTTCTCTTTAGGTCAGTCAATGTGTTCTTTGGAAAATTGTAACCTCTTCAGCACATGTCTTTTTTTCAACAGTGGGACTTTGTGGGGGCTTCTTGCAGATAGCTTGGCTTCACATAGGCATCTTCTAATTGTAACAGTACTCACAGGTAACTTTAGAACTTCTTTGATCTTCCTGGAGCTGATTGTTGGCTGAGTCCTTGCCATTTTGGCTATTCTTCTATCCATTCGAATGGTAGTTTTTCGCTTTCCTTCACGTCTTTCAAGTTTTGGTTGCCATTTTAAAGCATTTGCGATCATTTTAGCAGAGCAGACTATCATTTTCTGAACTTCTTTATGTTTTCCCCTCTCCAATCAACTTTTTAATCAAGGTACGCTGTTCTTCTGAACAATGTCTGGAACGACCCATTTTCCTCAGAATTTCAGAGAGAAATGCACTGTAACCAGCATGTACAACATTTGCTGCCTTCCTTCCTTAAATAAGGGCAATAATTGCCACCTGTTTTTCAAAGAATGAATGACCTCACTAATAGAACTCCACACTGCTATTATTTTGAACATGCCCCTTTCAATTAGTGATTCAATTACACAGAATCAGCAGCATGCATGTCATGACTGTTGGGTCTTTTGGATTTCTATTACTCTACTACACGTGCTAGTAAATTATTTGCCATGTAGAAATATAATTTCTACCAAAAACAGTGATTGATCAGGTTAGTGATGTCTGACTGCTATTATTTTGAACACAACTGTATATATATATATATTGTGACAGAACGCGATGCCCGACACCTGCCCTTCTCACCAACTCGTGACCAAAGGACAAGCCAATCTCGCACCGCGCTGTCACTTGCTTGACAATGCCGCTCTCAGCTGCGCCCTGCACAAAGATTTTCCAGCTCGCGGGGCCACAATCTATGTGCCAGCAGCCTGAGAGCGATTGTTACTGGGTCAGGTTAATTACGAAATTAACCCTTCACACTGCCACCACTGCTTTTTACAGAGAAGGAGGAAACTCACAAATCCTAGGAATAATACTATGATATTAGTATAAGCGTCTGCAACACACAATTTCACCACAGACTGGTATATTCAGAGGATTATTATATACAGTAGCAATCTTCAAGAGAAAGGGATTCTTTCGTTTGCATTAAAAGCTTTAGAGACAGTTTCAACACTTTTCAAAATAGAGTTTATTACTAAAAAGGTTAAAATGGTGCAATTAAAATATTTACAGAAAAAGATGTTACAAAGACATAAAGAGAACAATAATGTGAAAGAGAAAAAAAAAGAAAGGCAGAATACTTGCAAAGTCCTGGTTTTAGCAGAGTCCAATTGTTCAAGCAAAAATGTTGCCTTGGCTCTCAAGTCTGTTAAGATGTTTTTTGATTGATGTTAAACGAGAGCTCCCCTTCACCAGGCCTGTCAGTCCTTTCCTATGATATTAAAGGGCAGATTCCCCATCTTTATCTGGGGAAAGGGGACCGGAACACACAGGGATCCCGTTCCCATTCCCTGCAGGCTTCAAACCCACAGCAGACCTGCCATATCCAGGAGCTGTTCCGCTCCCAGCAGAGGGAGAGGCCGCAGCCAGCCCCCTCTCCCTCTCCCCCCCCCCCTCCTTCTGCTGAATCAGCCAAAGCAGCCAGCTCTCCTGGGACAGATACTCCTACTGACTCAGTCCCTCAGCAGGATCTCTCTGCAGAGAATCAAACACTCTCCCTAAGAGACCTCCATGCAGTGGCTGCAGACATAAAGATTACCCTAACCACAACCCTATCTGACCTCCGTGATGACCTTCAAACTTTAGGTTCAAGAATAGAAGGGGTGGAACTTGCTAACAGACAGCATACAGACGCCATAGCGGAAATACAGCAGGCAACAGCCACCCATTCCCACCATATCCGCAAACTCTACAGACACATAGAAGATCTGGATAATCGCGGACGCAGGCACAATATTACAGATTGCCAGAGTCCATTGAACCAAGTGATATCCCAAAAACGGTCGTGTGATTGTAGCAAACTGGCTCATCAGAGATGGATGCGGAGTTCCCCTTTTTTCTATTAGAAGTATTCCTCAATCCTTTATTCTCCTTCCCCCCTCCCTTCCTGAGAGGCACAGTGACAGATGGTGTGTGCTGGTTATGGGTCAACCGCAGGTTAAGGCATCCTTAGTTCGGTGCCAAGCAGTCTGCGAAAGTGTAGCCTTCCTCACCTAAGTCATGATAAGGCCAGTGTTCTTCAGAGAATTGGGAAGCACTGACCCAAGAACCTGTGTAGGCTCACACATCATAAAACAGATAAGGCAGCTTCTCCCAGGAATTGAAAGAGATTGTAACCTCATAAAACCTAACAGTTAAAGGTGACAGAATGAAATGAACATTCCTCAAGTCAGGTTTTCCCTTATGTTTCATATCATGGATTATGACAGATGTTGGTTCTAATTCAGAGTACGCCTGACTGACACCTCCCTAAACAGCGTATTGGTCAGATACTCAGAGCCATTCCCCCAGCTGGGGGACTTTTTAAAAACTCAGGTAACAGGCCTAAAGAGTTAAGCTGAAGAGATCTCCTAATTTTAACATCGTAAGTTCGTAACAGCAGGAGATCAAAGACCCTTTCCACTCAGCAACTTGGATCTGCTTACCTTAAGGCTTAACATGGCAAGTAACTTAACCTTTTAACTTCTCCCTGTTATCTCTTTGCTGTGCTTGCTGTTTCCTATTTTTCTATATATTAATATATATCTAGTTACATTTTCTTTGTAAATATTTTATTGCACCTGTTTGACTCTTTTAGTAATAGATCTCTTTCTGAAAGTATTAAACTGTTTCTAAGTGCTTACTTGCAAGTCACAAATTCCTGCCTTTTGAAGAGATGCTACTGTGTTTGTTTAATCCTCTGCCCAATCGGCCTGCGGTGACCGTATTGGACAGGCAACTTTTCAACCATTAGGGATAAAGAGAGTTTCCCCTTTCTCTGTACAAAAAGGGGTGGTGGCAGTGAAGGGTTAGTTGCGTAATTAACCCGACCCAGTAACAAGCGCATCAGGCTGCCGGTGCGTCGATTGCGTTCCATTAGCTGGACAATCGTTGTGCAGGGCGCAGTTGAGTGTGGCATTGTTACGCACGTCACATCGCGGTTTTAGATCGGCTGGTCCTTTGGTCACAAGTTTGGTGAGAAGGTCTGGGGTCTGACGCCACGGGCGTGACGTATTATTGTTGGTCGCGGTCGTGCGATTGTCGCATGTTGAGGGTGGCGATCGGGCGACCGTGACAGTGATATTTATTGATCTTCTGGGGCACCTGCCAGCATCCCCCATTGATTTAGAACGAGTGCACAGAGCGCTTTGACCTAGGGATACCGACCCACCACGGGACATTATTAGCTGTTTAGTAAATTTCCAGCTCAAAGAAGACATCTTGAGAAGCTAGAGAAAGGAGACGCTTCCTATATCGTGGTACAGAGATTCATTTATTCCAAGATCTCTCTAACCTCACTCTGTGACAAAGGCAGGAACTCCACCTCCTCCTAGATTTGCTACGCTCTCACAACATTTCATACGGATGGCATTTACCTTTCTGCCTCTCGGCCCAAGCACAAGGTAGCACAGCATATCTGAGGGTCCCGGAAGATCTACCGCATTTTTGTTCCACCTTAGAGATTCCAATAATTGATCTTCCGGACTGGTATAAAACGATGCATCTGCCAAGCATCTCGGAAGGAAGAATCCAATGACATGGACTGGTAAGGCCAATCTGCCCCTCGTCGCCGCTCCTTTCCTGAGAGGCCTCCAAGACTTTCTACCAGAGGACCTGCAACGGTGAACAGCCCGAGCGCATTGCCAGCACTCCAGCGGTGCCGCCGAGAAGTGGAGGCACCCCATTGGTTCACCCACCCTTCCTTTTCTTTTTTTTTGTTTTTTTGTGTGTATTTGTTCCTTTTTGTGCCTTACACCCTGGAGCCTCCACATCCCCTCCACTCCATCTTCTCTCAGGTCGCACATATTTGAGTCTCCGGGAAATCCTCCGTATAACCTGTGCGGCCTACCTGGCGGCTCACCGGACCTTATCCCCACCGCACCCGCATAGTGCCTTCTACATTTCCTGCTGTGAACTCTTCCCCCGCCTTGCAATACCTTACGGCTATACCTTAGATCCTTCAACTGAGCTGCATCCCTGCAACATCTGGACACCCTCAGCTCAGCCTCCTCAATCCCCTACTCAAACAACCGTCATCCTTTGGTTTTGAGAGGCCCTGAGATGTCCTCAGCATTTCTATTCCCCTCACACATCGACCTATGGATTACCACTCTGGATCCACAAGCTCCATTGCCTGCCCATCACAGCCCCTAGACCTTCACCCTCAACACCGAGGCTGGCTCGTCCCACGCGGAACTCTGATGGATGACCCCAAAGTCCCCAGCAAGACCCTCCAAGCAACACTTATCCTTGCAGAAGGGATTCTAGTGAGGGTGGTGGGATGGATATTTTGGGGAGGAGGGGGTGATGGGATGTGATTTGGGTTGAAAAGTTGCTATGTCTGTGGTATTAACCCCTTCCAGTGAGAGAGCAGCACCTTCACTGGTTCTTTAGGTGCTTGAATTTCCAGAGGAATCGGTCGGCTTCCTTGCTAGAGCCACCTGATTCATATCTTATCTGATCACGTACTCCTGTCCTGGACCCCCGAGTATTGGGGTTCCGGACAGGATCAAAGGTTCCTCCCACTCCCCCTTCTCCAATGTACAATTGGAGACAAATTAGCCCTTATGAACTGATTGTGCTGCTCGCCTCCATGATATGTATTTTTTGATTTGTTGTTTGAATCCTCCTGTTGCATACCTAACGTTAACTGATTGCATTGTTGTTATATTACTGTTGATTCTTTAGGCCTTATCCTCATTTGGTCCCCGTTCCTGCCCCCCCAGATGAGCAAGGGTCATCGGTGTCCCCTGACCAAGGCTCCTCGGGGTTTCCCTTTGAGCAGCCCAGCCGTTGTAGGCTGAGACTCACCACATGCTGAGGCTCAATCCATTTAGGGCATCACATGCATTTCTGAGGCTTCACTCTCCTCCCCACCAATGATCCTCATTGTCCTGGGAAAACACTCTGTCCTTTCTCCTCTTCTACACACTCAACTAACAGATATCCGATACCAGATGTTTTATACACAGACCACCCTGACTCCTTACACATGCGTCTAGCATGTCTACCCAGCAAGAAGACTTCACCTTCAGTGGCTTTGAGTCGCTTTTATATTGCCTTCGCTATGATGTGGGCGCACGTAGTCACCTGGCCACTGTTATAGCTGATCCTCTACACTCACAGCACTCACTTGGATCTCCTGGCTGGCGGATCCCCTATTGTCGATTTTTCAGCCTCCTCGCTCCCCACACAGTGGGCTCACTGAGCTTCCACTGACCCATTCCGAACACTTCCTTCCTCACTCCCTCTTTTCCTACTCCTCCTCCCTCACCTCTCCCCTCCACCTCTCCCCTCCCTTTTTTTTTTCTTTCTCTCCCCTTATCGGGGATAGAGCTGGTCTACTCTCCCCTCCGGGTATCTCACCCGCCCATATCCCCCCCACCCTCTCTTTGTCCCCCTTCTTCTCCTTATTTTCCCTTCTCTTGCCCTATCCCTCCCTTTCCTCCCTTCACTCTTCATCCCACTTCTCCTCCCCCCCTTCTTGTTTTCTCCCTTCACCAATTCCCCCCACCCCCCCCTTTTTTTTTTCTTTCTCTCTCTCTCCTGGTTTCTCCCCTCCTTACCTTGTCATCATGACCACACCTGGATCTCAGTCAGGTCTCTCGACCTTAAAAGTCATCTCTCTTAATGCAAAGGGTTTAAATACTCCTGAAAGAAGGTCCCTATTGCTCTCTTACATGCATAAACATAAGGCAGATTTGGTTTTCCTCCAGGAGACGCATTTCTGCCAGGACGCAGTCCCCAAACTTTACGATGCTTTACGATCCTTTGTTTCGGACTCCTTAGTTGACCCAGATGGCAGATATTTATTCCTCAAAGGCACTCAAAGGTTCCTCAAAAGCTGACAGACCCATCTCTCTTGTAAATCTATACGCGGCAAACACCAAGCAAGTACCTTTTTTCTGTGGGATTGCCTCCTTAATCTCCTCCTTTTAATCAGGAATGCTGATCTTGGGGGGGACCTCAATGTCCCTCTATGCCCTCTATTAGATTCCTCTTCTGGCACTTCATTTCTTCCCTACAGATCTCTGCGCCAGATTCATACCCAATTCCAGGATCTCCATCTCCACGACTCTTGGAGAGTGCTCCACCCAAACATCAAAGATTATACGTTCTTTTCCTCCCCTCATAACAAATACTCTAGAATTGACTACCTCTTTCTCTTTCAAGTGGACCTACCTTTTCTGCATCACTCCTCAATAGATCCTATGTTCCTTTCGGATCACCATCCCATTACCATGACCCTGAGCTTCCCTGAAAAGCATTCCCGTACAAAATTGTGGCGACTCGACACGTCCCTCCTCGATGACGTAGTAAACGAGGCTGAATTGCGCTCCAAACTTAGGGAATACTTTCAGATCAACAAAACTTCCGATACCTCTCCCGTAACCCAGTGGGAAGCACATAAATGTGTAATCCGAGGGATGTTCATTGCAATGGCTACCAAGCATAAACATGACAGACAGGCGTCCATAAAGCTGGACCGAATCAGTTTCCTCGAAAAAGCTCATAAACACACCCAGGCCCAAACGACCTTAGCAGAACTCATGACCAGCTGATGTTGGTGCTTGGTAAGGCTGTCAAATGAAGATTTATTGTCTCTCAGAAGCTCTTCTATGAGTATGCAAACAAGAGTGGTAGATTTCTGGCAAGATCCCTCCGAGCAAAACAAGCAAACTTGACGGTCCACAAAATACGGGGCACTGACGGCTCCTTGGCCACCTCAAACACTGATATTGCCTCCCACTTTAAACGGTATTATACCATCCTCTACAACCTTCCCCAAGAACCTCCCCCGACTCAGATAAATCTAGATCCACCCTGATCTCGGAGTTCCTACATCTTTACAGCCCTTTTGCAATTTCAGAAGACTTAGCACAGGACCTGGAACGAAACATCTCCTCAGATGATCACTTAAAACATATAATAACACAAATATATATATGTCATACAATAAACACAACCCCCTTCCTGATCCTCATCTGTAGGATCATAAATAGGTGCAACAAAGTAAGTCCGTCCCTTGATAAGTGAAAAAAAGTGAACCACACTATAAAAAAACTCTCAATACCCCCCAATGTCCATAAAAACCCCCTATGTGTATGCACATAAAAATCTACAGCAAATACAGTGCTCACATGCAGGTGATGTCCTATTGGAACACTGTATTTGCTGTGGATTTGTATGTGCATTTATATGTTTTTAAGTAATCAAACTTATTGAGATAGTAGTTATTTAGCGCTGCACTACTTATACTGTGATTTTTATTTTGCACTTAGAGGGTGAAGTTTTAGTGCCAGCAGCTTGAAGGGAGGGATGCCCATATAAGTGCAGGAAGAGTTTTTCCCCATATTATTCATCTCCTCAGATGAGTTACTTCTGGCCCTCAAACAAATTAAACCTGGCAAAAGCCCAAGCCCTGATGGCCTTTCTGTGGCCTGTTATAAGACTTCTTATAGATGTCCTATGCGATCCTTGTCTTGAGGCTTTCAATTCTTTCAACTCCTTCTCTTCCCCTCCAAATCGGCTCCTGGAAGCACATATCACTGTTATTCCCAAAGGGGGAAAGGATGTGACCTCAGTTACCAGCTATAGGCCAATTTCACTCCTGAATGTTGACATCAAACTTTATGCAAAAATTTTGGCCAACTGACTTCTCCCGCTAGTCCCCTCTCTGGTCAATCTAGACCAAGTCGGTTTCATCCCTGGGAGAGAAGCGAGAGACAATACTACTAAGGCCCTGAACATTCTCCATTTCCTCTGCATTTCTCAACAACCTGGCTTCCTCCTTTCCCTGGAAGGTGTTTGACAGGGTGGCCTAAGACTACCTAAAGGCCTCCTTGTGCGCAGTAGGCCTAAGAGGAAATATGCTTAACTACATAATGGCTCTGTATTCCTGTCCAAAGGCCCAAGTTAATAGCCACCTGTCGAGACCCTTCCCTCTTACAAACGGCACACGTCAAGGGTGCCCCCTATCACCGCTTCTTTTCGCTCTAACGCTAGAACCTTTGCTTTGTATGCTCTGCGCAAACCCCAATATCAAGGGAATCTCTGTTGCAGGACACACGCATAAAAAATTACCGCTTACGGGGACGATATCCTACTTTTCCTATCGGAACTCAGAACCACTTTACCCAACCTTCTTAAAGACTTTCATTCCTTCCAGTTCCTCTTCAATCTTAAAATTAACTTCTCCAAATCCTGTGCTCTGAACATTACCATTCCTCATGAGGAGGTCGGTTTTTGTAAGTCTCACTTCTCGTTCATATGGGAAAAGGAGACCCTTACCTACTTCGGAATACAGCTCCCTAGCACTCTCCAAGATCTTTATGCTAAAAATTTTATCCCATCCCTTCGAGCCATTCAGGAAGACCTCTTGAAATGGCATCGTCCATGTTTCTCCTGGTTCGGAAGAGCTGCAATCCTTAAAATGAATGTCCTTCCCCGCCTTCTTTACTTCTTCCAGACCATTCCTATCCACTTGCCGCCTGCCTTCTTTGCCCTTTGTGGAAGACTTTGCTCACAGTTCCTATGGAGTTTTAAATGCCCTCGTATTTCCTTTTCTCAATTGTCCCTTTCCCTAAATCCAAGGTGGGTATAGGGCTCCCCGGTCTTCAAAAATACCACTGGGCCTGTCATCTTACCAGAATAATCAACTGGAACATGCACTCGCCCACAAAAGCTTGGATTCACCTCGAGGACTCTCTCTCTCCCTCTCCTCTGGCACTGATTTCTTGGCTCCCAGCGAAACATACTCCTATGATGCTTCATATACACCCACTGATTGGAGCAACCATGAAGACCTTTCTGTTGGTGTGCAAATCTGTTTCCATTTCTGATGCCCCTAACCCTCTTACCTCCTTGCGCATGAATCTGGAATTCCCACCAGACATGCACCCATCTTTTCTGGTTGAGCACTGGCCCCACCAACATGTTCGTGCAGAACACTTCTTTTGTAACACTTCATTTGTAATGGCCAATTGAAGACCCTAGCCTCACTCACCCCTACATGATGGATTGTGCCTTCCTCTTTTGGGCCTGTCTCCAAGTTAGACATTTTCTCCGCTCCAAAGCCCACTACAACAAATGGACCCGTCCTCTCACCCCCTTCGAAACCCTTTGCTCCAAAACAGAACCCCAACGACACCTGATTTCCACCACGTATCTTCTCCTATTTGGAGACTGAACCCCTCTCACACGCCCAGCTTGCAGAACTTGGATGAGAGACTTTGAGATCGATCTGTCTTCCTCAGACTGGAACCAAATTTTCACTTACGCACATAAACGTTCGCTGAACATTTCAACACAAGAAAATGGATATAAATTGGCCTCCCGCTGGTATAGGACCCCCTCCAGGCTCCATCGCTTTAATCCGATCATACCTAAATCTTGTTGGAGATGTGATTCCGAGGATGGTTCACTTCTTCATATTTGGTGGTCCTGCCCTGCCATTCAGCCTTTCTTGAAGGAGGTCCACCGCATAACCTCGTCGATCTCTTCACTACCTCTTTAATTTTCCCCAGCCCAATGTCTCCTCCACCTTACTTCCATACTTCCATCCCCAGGCACCTCTACTTCAAATCGCTAGCTATGCACATGTTAAATGCAGCCAAATAAAGCTTACCAGCACTATGGAGATCTGCCTGACCCCCGTCGATCCGAGATTGGCTGACACACTTAGGTAGAGTGACAGAGATGGAGGAACTCATCGAGTCATCACGCGATAACCTGACTAAGTTTTCTCAAACTTGGACCTGCTGGCTCCACTTCCAAATGACCTCTGAATACCGCTCCATTATGGGTTCTCCTCCTTGACAACTCTCGATCTTGGAACCCCTGTCCGCTTTCTCAAATGATTTGCTTACTCGACCTCCACCCTTGGAACTGAGTGCCCTTCTCTTTAATATTAGATAAAGGAACTGTAACTTGCCCACTTGTTTGGCCCCTGACGGCCTGATCACAGCCTCGACCCCTTTGAATTGTCCCTACGCTCTGCCCCCTCCCTCCCCCCCCTTTTTTTTCCTTTTTTCCCTTTTTTTTCTTTTTCCTTGCCCCTTCTTTCTCCCCCTACCCCTTTCTTAGTCACCTCCTGCCTGCGATTCCTCCCACCTCTCCCTCTTTCTGCTAACTTCCTATTTCTCTTCCTTCCCCACATAGTTACACTATCATTTGCACTTTCCCATTCACGCTTTTCATTTTGGTAAACAAGATACATACTCCTTGACTTAATATAAGGCTACTATAGATCCCGAACCGCAATCCCCTCCTACGTAGATTTACCTGGTTCTGTGTCACGCTCAATCTCCCACTGACCTTCCAACGAATCCAGGGTATACTGCTCCTAGATCAGTTAGAGATCCTTGCCCTTACGAGAGCCCCTTACCCAAAACCACGATTAGGAATAGCCTTTCCTCTATTTTATTCAGGAGGTAATCCCTTGCAGTTCCCATTCTCCCCTCTTGTTATTGATTGATTTTGAATTTCGGACAAATTGTATCATCTAAAACACTGTACCTTTCTACCTGACTAGATCATTGCAATCCTTTTGTTATCTCCTCTATGTTGTATTTTTGATTTGTTTTGTCTTTTTGATCCTAATAAACACTATGGAATAAAAACAAAAACAAGTTTAAGTCCCAACTACAATTTCATGCTAATATTAATAACCTCCAATACATGCAGGTGGTATTCTAGCAACTGAAAGATTAATATTCAGAATTATATTTCAACCCCAGGGATACCAAACACAGTGTACCTTCGTCACCCAGGAGGGAAGAGACTGCTTTCTTCCCTTTCCTATGTGCTAACATAGTCATATAGGACCTTGTTTGGCTCAGCATGAAATGATCTATCCAAATATATACCTAATATTAATGAGCCCAGTTCATGAATTGTATGTGAAATGGTTACCTGTGAAATAGACGTTTTATGGCAGCTCCTAAGCTCTAATGGCCTAACAGGTCATGTGTGACGGCTGACTGAGTTATTGTTTTATGACAGGGCAGAGGAAAGTGTCTTTGCAAAATAGACACCCTGCCAAGACTAATTAGCTGTTTACAGTTCTGGAGCTGGTCTCTATTTGTGTTTTATTTAAGATAAGAGGCTCTTTTTTTTTTTCTTTTAAAGAAACTTTATTGGGTTTTGTCGTTTACATAATAATAACCAACAGATGACCTTCGAAAGTATATCATGGCAACATAACAGTGCAAATAAATTCCATTCACGTTTTATAAGAAGCATGAAATATGGCACTCAAATGAATGGCGGCTAAGTGACCCCAAGAATGGGGTAGATAGAGACTAATATCTTATAATCATCCGTAAATAAAAGCAGTGAAGAATGTCAGATGTTTCCTTACTGCAAACAAGATGGGAATAATATGGTGTTAAAGAATGCAATAGTATAAATAATGTTTCTGGGTGATAAAAGTGTAGCGATATGTTGACCAATATCCACTATAGAAATTGTAGGTAGCAATCATGTATGTATGATGAGGCTAGTCAAGAAAGGGGGGGGGGAGTTGAAAAAGGAATATACGCATGAGTAGAGGATAGACTGGTAGGGGAAAAGAGGAGGATAGGCAAACTGTACCTCCCCGAGGAGCCAATTAGCTGATTTAGACTCAGAGATGCCGATACAGTAACAAAGATCGAGTTCTTTTCGTGTTGGAATTAGTAAGAAACAATATGAGGGTGAAGTGTAACGTGGTGAGTCGTTATTTATGGTAGCTGACATAGATCCGTTGTCAACTGGTTGTGTATGCATGAGGCCCCTCTGTATGATATCATGTTAAGGGCATGTGACTGCCCCCCAAAAAATGCAAGAAGATAATGTAAGCCCTCACAAATTGCTGGTGGAGAGAGGAGAGGAGACCAGATGACAAAAAAGCAGGTTAAAAACCTGGTAGAGGTGTATCAGCTGTCAGACACAACAAGAATAATATATCTCAAATATGCATACAATAAGCAAAATGGCAATACATCAAGAAAAAGATTTTGGGACCTGGTTCGTGGCTTTAGAGCTTTGAAGGAAAAAGTGTTGTTCCGAAACGGAAAATGATCTAGAGATGTAAAGCTTCCACTTCCGGTTATAATAATCCGCTCTGTCACATTGTTGGGTGTAGATAATAGGTTGAGTCTATCTAATCGGAGAAGAAAATTAAGATCTTACTTGACATCTGAAATGCTTGGTGGATAGCTCGAGACCCATTTTTTTAGTATAGCTCTTCTCTCTACCAATAGTCAAGTGGAAAGCTACGGTTTGTTATTCCTGAATGTTGCTAGCTGTGTAGAGGAAATTCCTGAAGCAGATTGATCCAGATTGCTGAAGAGGAGTAATGGGTCCTTGGACATTTGAAGATTGGCGATAAATGTTATAAAGTTATATATTTGTTTCCAGAAGATACATATTGATGGACCAAGCCAAAATCTGTGTTGTAATGAAGGTTTGTAGCATCCACAAAGCGGGCAGGTAGATACGGAAGGATCAAGCTTTGAATATAGACAAGGCATATATGCACGATGCATGATCTTAAATTGTTGATCACGTCAAAACTCATATTCAAGGCTTTGGACATCTTTTTATGTCCTTTTCCATCTTTATAAAGTTCCATTAACTTTTTACGAAGGACTTTTGACAGTTCTTTTCTGATCCCCATGGCTCAGTATCTAGCCTAGTCAGTGCTTCCATGTAAGAGCTAACAAACTCATTGACTATTTATACACTGACACTAATTGCAATTTAAAAAGCCACAGATGTGGGACATTACCTCTAATTGGCATTTTAACCCGTGTGTGTCACCTTGTGTGTCTGTACCAAGGCCAAACATTCCAGGGTATGTAAACTTTTGATCATGGCCATTTAGGTGATTTCTGTTATCATTATGATTTAAAAAGGAGCCAAACAACTATTTGATAATAAATGGCTTCATATGATCATCATACTTCAATAAAAGAGCATTTTGTGGCATGATCAGTCATATTTTTAATATCAATGCCAAAATTTCACAATTTCTGCCAGGGTATGTAAACTTTTGAGCACAACTGTATGCCCGTTCCTAAGCTCGGAAACTACTAAGCAACTTATTCACTCCCTGGTTATCTCTCGCCTTGACTATTGTAACTCCCTCCTCATTGGCCTACCTCATCGCAGGCTATCCCCTCTTCAGTCTATCATGAATGCTGCTGCCAGACTCATCCACCTTACCTAGCCGTTCTGTATCTGCCACCCTTCTCTGCCAATCCCTCCACTGGCTGCTCATTGTCCAACGGATACAATTCAAAACATTAACAATAACATATAAAGCCATTTATAACTCTGGCCCAAATTACATCACCAATCTTGTCTCTAAATATCACCCAAACCATCCTCTCTGCTCCTCGCATGACCTCCTGCTCTCTAGCTCCCTTGTCTCCTCCTCCCATGTTCATCTCCAGGACTTCTCCAGAGCTTCCCCCATCCTCTGGAACTCTCTACCCCAATTTATCAGACTATCGCCTACCCTGCTCACTTTTAGGCGATCTCTGAAAACCTATCTCTTCAGGGAAGCCTATCCTGCCCTCAGCTTATAATGGAATCTTCTACTCCTCCTACCAGTCCATCCCCCACAGTTACTACCTTTTGTACCACTAGCCCCTCCCTCCTGGATTGTAAGCTCCAAGGAGCAGGGCCCTCCTAACCCTCTTGTATTGAACTGTATTGTTGCTGTATTGTCTCCCGTTATATTATAAAGCGCTGAGCAAACTGTTGGCACTATAAAAATCCTGCATAATAATAATTATCAGGGGGGTCGTAGTTTGGAGGAAGAGAGGTTGACACTTAGGAGGGTCCTTGCGGGGACTCCGTTGGTCTCTGGGGCCAGATTCTCGGATGGAATGTTGAGAAGATGACGTACCATTAGTGTCAATCAGGTTAGCCTGTAAATATTGTAAGGCTTCCTCTGGATGGATGAATGACTTTGGATCCCCTGAAGGCATGGTGAACCTTAGTACTGCCAGGTAGGCTAAGGTAAATTTAATCCCTCTTTGGTATAAAGTGGCACATATTTGCTGGAATGCTTTTCACTTACATGATACGTCCTGTGAGTAATCAGCAAATAAAAGCAATTTATGACCCTCTATTTGCAGGGAGCGAGAATTGCTAAAAGAGTTAAGGATGGCCACTCGGTCAGCATAATTGAGGTATTTGACAATTATGGAGCACGGCGTGTATCGATCATTAGAAGGTGGCCCTAGGTGGGAGCCGCGGGTCCCGCGAGTACAGCATACGACGCCGGAACCAGAAGTAAGAGGCTCTTTTGAAGTCCGTTACAACTTTTAGCTACAAATTCCATTTCAGGAGCAGGGGAGAAAGCTGATTGTTCATGAAAAACAAAATGGCTGAGACCTTAACAAGATGGCTGTCGTGTACAGCTTCCATGTCTCTATTGCGCACAATCGTTACATATACAGTGGGGCAAAAAAGTATTTAGTCAGCCACCAATTGTACAAGTTCTCCCACTTAAAAAGATGAGAAAGGCCTGTAATTGGCATCATAGGTAGACCTCAACCATGAGAGACAAAATGAAAAAAAAAATCCAGACAATCACATTGGCTGATTTGGAAAGAATTTATTTGCAAATTATGGTGGAAAATAAGTATTTGGTCACCTACAAACAAGCAAGATTTCTGGCTCTCACAAACCTGTACCTTCTTCTTTAAGAGGCTCCTCTGTCCTGCACTCATTACCTGTATCAATGGCACCTGTTTGAACTTGTTATCAGTATAAAAGGCACCTGTCCACAACCTCAAACAGTCACACTCCAAACTCCACTATGGTGAAGACACCAGAAACAAAATTGTAGACCTGCACCAGGCTGGGAAGACTGAATCTGCAATAGGCAAGCAGCTTGGTGTGAATAAATCAACTGTGGGAGCAATAATTTGAAAATGGAAGACATACAAGACCACTGATGGTGAGCAAAAATCCCAGGACCACACGGGGGGGGGGGCCTTGTGAATGACCTGCAGAGAGCTGGGACCAACGTAACAAAGACTACCATCAGTAACACACTACGCCGCCAGGGACTCAGATCCTGTAGTGCCAGACGTGTCCCCCTGCTTAAGCCAGTACATGTCTGGGCCCGTCTGAAGTTTGATAGAGAGCATTTGGATGATCCAGAAGAGGATTGGGAGAATGTCATATGGTCAGATGAAACCAAAATAGAACTGTTTGGTAAAAACACAAATCGTCGTGTTTGGAGGAGAGAGAATGCTGAGTTGCATCCAAAGAACACCATACCTACTGTGAAGCATGGGGGTGGCAACATCATGCTTTGGGGCTGTTACTCCGCAAAGGGACCAGGACGACTGATCCATGTACTGTACAGGACAGAATGAATGGAGACATCTATCGTGAGATTTTGAGTGCAAACCTCCTTCCATCAGCAAGGGCATTGAAGATGAAACGTGGCTGGGTCTTCCAACATGACAATGATCCCAAACATACTGCCCAGGCAACGAAGGAGTGGCTTTGTAAGAAGCATTTCAAGGTCCTGGAGTGTCCTAGCCAGTCTCCAGATCTCAACCCCATAGAAAACCTTTGGAGGGAGTTGAAAGTCCATGTTGCCCAGCGACAGCCCCAAAACATCACTGCTCTAGAGGAGATCTGCATGGAGGAATGGGCCAACATACCAGCAACAGTGTGTGCCAACCTTGTGAAGACTTACAGGAAACGTTTGACCTCTGACATTGCCAACAAAGGATATATAACAAAAAAGAATTGAGATGAACTTTTGATATTGACCAAATACTTATTTTCCACCATAATTTGCAAATAAATTCTTTCCAAATCAGCCAATGTGATTGCCTGGATTTTTTTCTCATTTTGTCTCTCATAGTTGAGGTCTACCTATGATTCCAATTACAGGTCTCTCTCATCTTTTTAAGTGGGAGAACTTGCACAATTGGTGGCTGACTAAATACTGTTTTGCCCCACTGTGTATATATATATATATATTTTTTTTTTTTTTTTAAATCTATAATACAAAATAAATAAGGCAACCACATATTTGATGTAATCTCCTCTAATGCCTAAGTGCTAAAAATCATTTAAACCTACATTACTAATCATTAAATAGTAAGATCCAAAAAAAGCATACAAAGCTCTATATAATAATTCCAAAATATATTTAAAACTACCAGAGTACTGGTGAACCAGAAAGATGCTGGGAAATAAAATATATTCTACAGCAGGGGACTGGCTCACCCTCTTGGCACAGGATTCAGAGCTGAACAAAGGGGGACTACCGTTCTCCTCCAGAGACAGGTTGTTGGCTTACTGCTGCGGGACTCTGCATATCAGTTCAGCACAGCGGTGATGCCGATCACTACACTGGGATCACATCAGCTTCTCTGCATTGGGACTGTTACTATCTGGTCTTCACTCTCTGTTCACTGCGCTGACAGGCTGTCAGGTGGCAAGTCTGCACATCCCTGCAAACAGCCAGAGCCTGAGCAAGAACTCTTGTTCCAAAGAGGCCATGCCATCCATGGGATTGGTGAGTGGGTGGATGCCCAACCTATTTCTGTCATCACTCTAGAGACACTGCATGAAAACACTTTTACACCTCAGTATCATATTTGAGCAGTATCACAGACTTAACTTCATTGAATTACCAGTATTCTCTACTGTTTATGGGCCCCACCATTGCTAGCAGAAGATAACAGACACCACCATATCAGGAGCTTTAAATATCACAGGCCTCAAGTTGCAACTTCTAGTTAAAAAGACCTCATCCCTTATAAGGTCATTGTTATTCAAATTGAGATCTATTTATGTCGGTGTATAATTTTGCATATTTCTCTTCATCCACCATTGTGATACCAGTGGCCTAGAGGAGGCTGATAAGTCAACAAGTCTTTTCTTCCCCCTCCTACTGCTTATGTTGCAGTTTAATAGTTGAAGCTGACTACTCATGACTGTATAATCTGTTAAACATTGCCAATTGATTATTCCTATTTTACCAGGGTTCTACTTTTATGCACTGACTGGTGTTGTCTATCCTAAACCCATCATTCTTGTGGTCTACTCTTTTGAACAAGACTAATGTAGAGGTGTTAGTAAAGAATTGCATCTCTTGCATTATTTTTCTATACTGTTGAAATATGTCTGAACCCAGAGTAGGAGAAGCATTATAAAGCTACACGTGGGGACTCGTCCGGGGTGTCTCCAACTGTTAGCCCTAGAAAGCAGAGTAATGAGCCAAAGGATGAAGAAGTGTTAGACTCATCCACCATGGTTTGGAGGTAAGTAGTAGCAGTAAGATGTGATAGCACATAGTGGTGTAACACACGGGCATGCTATCCTGAAGCATGCAGAGTGTACACGCATATGAAAATTTTTGTTTTTTTAAAGCATGTTATTTGCTGCAAGAGTGAGACAGTTACTTATTAAGGCTTTGTATTCACATTTTATTGGAGTGGGTCATTTTATTCATCCTTTTTCTTATTTACCAATTTAATCACTGTTGTGTATATTTGTAATAATTGCATTTTTGCACAGGCACATGTATATTTGTATGGTTTAGTTGAGTAGATGTGGAAACACATGACAGTTGCTAGTGGCAACATATTCACTTATCATTTATGCAGTATATATTCAGTTTATTGGCTAGCGCAGGTTTCTTTCTTGGTGTAACAGTCGAGAAACTTCCAGACCTTTTGTATAAGTTTGAGCACACTTATCACCGTAGGGGTGAGAGACTTTCTGAATACATTACGCAAGTGGATACAATTCTACATCAGATTATCTTAAAAAAATGGATTTATCCCTGAGATGCTGACAAAGTCTGCTTGGAGCAGATTCTACAAGATGCACGACCGAATCACCCGATTGTGTTTAAACTATTTTTCAAGCGATCACAAGCAACCCCCACTTTCCCTGAATTAGTGACAAAGGTAAGAGAGGAGGAAGCTTATTATTAAAAGAATCAAGAACTGAGAGAACTGCCAACATCTGATTCCAAGAAAGAAAAAGTGTACAGGGTGGTACAGGTAGATACGAACAAGATGTGCTTTAACTGCACACCATCAGCTTTAATTTGAGGGTATTTACATCCAAATCAGGTGAACGGTGTAGGAATTACAACAGTTTGCATATGTGCCTCCCACTTGTTAAGGGACCCAAAGTAATGGGACAGAATAATAATCATAAATCAAACTTTCACTTTTTAAAACTTGGTTGCAAATCCTTTGCAGTCAATTACAGCCTGCCAGGCCTCTACTGCAACTGTCTTCAGTTCCTGCTTGTTCTTGGGGCATTTTCCCTTCAGTTTTGTCTTCAGCAAGTGAAATGCATGCTCATTCGGATTCAGGTCAGGTGACTGACTTGGCCATTGCATAACATTCCACTTCTTTCCCTTAAAAAACTCTTTGGTTGCTTTTGCAGTATGCTTTGGGTCATTGTCCATCTGCACTGTGAAGCGGCGTCCAATGTGTTCTGAAGCATTTGGCTGAATATGAGCAGATAATATTGCCCAAAACACTTCAGAATTCATCCTGCTGCTTTTGTCAGCAGTCACATCATCAATAAATACAAGAGAACCAGTTCCTTTGGCAGCCATACATGCCCACGCCATGACACTACCACCACCATGCTTCACTGATGAGGTGGTATGCTTAGGATCATGAGCAGTTCCTTTCCTTCTCCATGCTCTTCTCTTCCCATCACTCTGGTACAAGTTGATCTTGGTCTCATCTGTCCATGGGATGTTGTTCCAGAACTGTGAAGGCTTTTTTAGATGTCGTTTGGCAAACTCTAATCTGGCCTTGCTGTTTTTGAGGCTCACCAATGATTTACATCTTGTGGTGAACCCTCTGTATTCACTCTGGTGAAGTCTTCTCTTGATTGTTGACTTTGACACACATACACCTACCTCCTGGAGAGTGTTCTTGATCTGGCCAACTGTTGTGAAGGGTGTTTTCTTCTCCAGGGAAAGAATTCTTCGGTCATCCACCACAGTTGTTTTCCATGGTCTTCCGGGTCTTTTGGTGTTGCTGAGCTCACCGGTGCATTCCTTCTTTTTAAGAATGTTCCAAACAGTTGTTTTGGCCATGCCTAATGTTTTTGCTATCTCTCTGATGGGTTTGTTTTGTTTTTTCAGCCTAATGATGGCTTGCTTCACTGATAGTGACAGCTCTTTGGATTTCATCTTGAGAGTTGATAGCAACAGATTCCAAATGCAAATAGCACACTTGAAATGAACTCTGGACCTTTTATCTGCTCATTGTAATTGGGATAATGTGGGAATAACACACACCTGGCCATGGAACAGCTGAGAAGCCAATTGTCCCATTACTTTTGGTCCCTTAACAAGTGGGAGGCATATATGCAAACTGTTGTAATTCTTACACCGTTCACCTGATTTGGATGTAAATACCCTCAAATTAAAGCAGACAGTCTGCAGTTAAAGCACATCTTGTTTGTTTCATTTCAAATCCATTGTGGTGGTGTATAGAGTCAAAAATGTTAGAATTGTGTCGATGTCCCAATATTTATGGACCTGACTGTAAGTATTTCACCGATGAGGATAGTGATGGAGAGCAGACGCAGATGAACACTCAAGCTTGGACAGAAGCAAATGAAAACTCAAGCTCTCCAATTACTAAAACCGTCAGTGAGGCAGCTGCAGCTGACCTGCTAACTCAAGTTGCTCAGGTTCAGAATCAGATTCAGCAAAGCTTGCTGTGGTTAATGGAGACACAAGTGAAAATGCAGGCAACCAAACCAAATCAGAGGGAAGCCCATGCTTCAGCCTATGAAGAAGCTTCTCCCGGCTCAAGAAAAGCCAGCACTCCAAAAGACAAAGAGTCTGAAATCCAAGCAAAAATGTAGGAAGAAGTCTCCTAGAAGTTCATCGAAATCCTCAGCGAAGCTCAATCGAAGCCACCAGAACTAGAGGGAAATGAGCCACTGCAGCATCTCAATATAAAGTCACTTTCAGATCATTCCAACTAGCAGGGAGAACAAAGGGTCACATCAAAGATGTAACGCCAGTTGGTTTACCTGACAAGCTTGTAGGCCCCTCTATTATAGCACCCCCAGCACTGCCACAGATCCTATCCTTCCTAGCACTGCCACACATCCTAACTCCCCCAGCACTGTCACTGATCTGACCCCCCAGCACTACCATTGATTCTATCAACCCCCCAGCACTACCATTGATTCTATCAACCCCCCAGCACTGCCACTGATCCCATCAACCCCCCCCCCCCTCCAGCACTGCCACTGATCACAGTCTCCCAGCACCGCCACCGATCCCATCCCCCACCACCACCACTGATCCCATCAACCCCTCAGCAATGCCACTGATCCTATCAACCCCCAGCACTATCACTGATCACACCCCCAAGCATTGCCACTGATCCTACCCCCCCCCCCCACCACCACCACCACCACCACTGATCCCATCAACCTCCAGAACTGCAACTGATCCTAACCCCACCAAGAATTGCCACGCATCTTTCCCCCCCAGCACTGCCACTGATCCCATAAACCCCCCAGCACTGCTACTGATCCCATAAACACCCCAGCACTGCCACTGATCACACCCTCCCAGCACTGCCACTGATCACACCCTTCCAACACTGCCACTGATCACACACCCCCACCACCACTGATCCCATCAACCCCCAGCACTATCACTGATCACACCTACCAGCACTGCCACTGATCCCATCTCCTCCACCACCACCACTCACCAACACCACTGATCCCATCGACCCACAGCTCCTATTATCTGAGGTTCGTGGTGAATTTCAAAAAGATTGTCCACCCCCTCAATAAGTTAGTACAGAGTGACAATTGGAAAGGTGAAGGTGAGCTTTGCAAGGCAGGTCAAGTGAGTCGAGGAGTTCAAAAGTCACAAGAATCAATTTAGGGGAGATGAACTTCCCAATGTGAGAGAGCTTTCCATCACCTGAAGCAAAGCCTCACAGAAGCTTCAATGCTGGTTTATGCAGATCCTAGCAAACCATATGAGCTCCATGTGGACACCAGTCGAGAGGGTTTGGGTGGCGTTCTATAACAAGAGCAAGATGCGAGGTTATGTCCCATAGCTTGTGTAGCACTATCCCCGCAGAGATCGCTTGATAAGTAGTTGCCCTGAACTTGCAAGTCTCCCGACATCTCTGACACTCTGGGTTCAGACATATATTAACAGTGTGAAATAATTATGTAAAAGACAAGATTCTTTAATAACACCTCTATATTAGGCTCATTTAAAAGAGTAGACCACAGAATGTAGGTTCAGGAGGCACATCCCCAGTTAACGCATAAAAGCAAAACATGGAAATAACCAAATAGCAACGGTTAACACATTATGCGGTCACAAATGATACGTTGTAACTATGTAACTGCAACACCAGCAGTAGGAGGGGGAAGAAAAGGCTTGTCACAGTAGGGAATGCAAATAAATATGTATGTAAATATATATACTCAGGCATAAATGGGTATAGACATCCTAATTTGAATAACAATGGCTTGGATGCAAAGAGGTCCCTTTAACTAGAAACAGAAACTTGAGTCCTGAGATGTTTAAAGTTCCTGATGTGATAGTAGCCATTCTGCTAGCAATGGTTGGGCCCATATACAGTAGTGAGCAATGGAAATTCAATGAAGATAACAGGCTGTGGTAAATGCTCATAGCAAAGATCCCTTGGTGCTGAGGTGTAAAGATTTATGCATACTGTGATCAAAAAGAGGTTGGGCATCTGCCCACTCACCAGTCCTATGGACAGCACAGCCTCCTAAGAACAGGGTTCTTGCACAAGCTCTTGGCTGTTCACTGAGAAGTGCAGAGTTACTGCGTGACAGCCTGACAGTGGTAAGCAGAGATGACTGGCTGAAAACTAGATAGTGACAGTCCCAATGCAGAGAAGCTGATGCAATCCCGGTGTGGCGATCGTTGTCACTGCTGTGCTGAACTGATGTGCAGAGTCCCACAGCAGTAGGCCAATGGTCTGTCTCTGAGGAGAATGGCAGTCCCCCTGCATTCAGCTCTGAATCCCATGCCAAGAGAGCGAGCCAGTCTCCTGCTGCAGAATATATCTGCTCTCCCAGCAACCTTCTGGTTCTCCAGCTCTCTGGTAGTTGTAGTTAAATCAGCTCTCAGAAATACGGTATGTATTAGCTATAGGACTATAGGTCCCAACATCCTCAGCTGTCAGAGCTGGATCCACTCTTCTAACATAGAGTGATGTAGCAGTCCCAGTACTGGGCACTAGGAGGAAAAATGATTAACCATAGTCTCACCTGTAAATGTCTCTGAATGGCATAATCATATAGCCAGCATCTGGCTACACTCACGTAAGTGGAAGTCTTACTCCATCTGACAAAAACTACCCGGTGCATAAACTTGCCCTCAGAGAAGAAACAGCATAGGGAAAATCATGTTGCAGCTGTAGTTCATGCCTACAACAGCGCAAGTAACAATGCCACGGGGTATTCCCCCTACAGATTAATGCTTGGGAGAGAAGTTCGACTGCCAGTCGACCTAGCTTTTGGAATCTCCATGGACCACACATCGCTGACTTCATACAAGGGGTATGTCGACCGACTACTAAAAATTTTTAAGCAAATCTATGAGAAAGCGAGAGAGACTACAACCACACGAGAGCAAAGACATTAAAGGAACTTTGAACTCAAGATGAAAGTGCAAGACCTTCAGCTGGGGGATGGTGTGCTGTTGAGAAACTTGGAAGTGTGTTGTTGAGAAACTTGGGAGTACCTGGGAAACATAAGCTGGCTGATCTTTGGCCCACTGAAAATGTGACACCGAATTCACTTGCTACTCATTTCAGATGCCATCCAACTACCTCAGCCTCCTGACTCCAAACCAATAGAACCATGTAAACTTAGGCCTAGGTCACACTAGCAATGTCAAGCTAACATTCACACAGAGGAAGAGGATGAAAGTGGTGAATTAGAGATGGTGCTTGATTGGTTGTGGCCACAGCTTCAGGAGAATAATGGCACCTCGTCCTCAGTTGGGAGAACAAGAGGAGAAGCCTCAGAATGAGGAGTGGCAATCTTTCCCTACACAACTACCAAGGTTAAAGTCAAAACAGCTTGTCCATCCATCAAAAGGGGCAACTAAGCCTTTGTTGCAAATGCTGGCAAAAGATAAGTTTGTGAAGGGGGTGGAAGTGCCTGGAAGTGGGGGCAGGAGTTTAAATGTGATTGATTATACGGATGATATGACTGTAGTGTGTAAAAATATTGCTGGATTGAGAAGGGTTAAGGTATTGATTGATATTTTTGTTCTGTGAGTGAATTTGGGATAACTATGGAGAAAAGTGAAGTTTTTTGGTATATGTAATGTATGTGGTTGGAAGTTGTGTAATGGGGCTATCAAAATTTTTTATGTAAATTTAATGATGAGTTGTATGAGAGGGGAAGTTGGGAGGAGGTGTATGTAAAAGTCAGGAAAAAAATACATTTCTGGTCATTAAGGTCAACAAGATTACCCGCTGGTTGGTACTTATAGGGCAGTGCGAAGCGATGACCACAAGAAATTTGCATGAGAAAGTGTTGATGGCCAGGTCTATCCAAAGAAGCATGCTTGATGGCTGTGAGCTCATAGTAGCACTGCCCTATCAGTACCAACCAGCAGGTAATCTTGTTGACTGTGGATTTGGGCGGGGCCCCTTCAGGAAGCGTTTGGGCGGCATTTTTCATCCACTGGTCTCAGTTTTTTCTTTTTTAATTTTTATTTCATAATTTTTGCCTGAGATATATGAGAAATCCGTGGCTGTGTTCACATAACAATTTGTTCTTAATATTTCCTGGTGGTTTTTACCCACATGGAATCATACGTCATGCCTTCTTGAGCACTTCTGAAGAAGAGATTTTTGTTGGTCTCGAAATGCGTCAAGTGCAAACCATGCATGATCCATGATTAGATTTGCAATACTATCTCTGATGACACCGCCGCAATATGTATTGTAGCTTTATATTTATTTTTGAAGATTGTAAAAATAAAATTTCATACTGTTTTTATGAAAAATCTCTTTTGAATTGTTGAAATTTATCATACAAGTAAATTGTGCCGTTAAAGTTCCACCAAAAAAGAGGACTTTTTCCCCCTTGTATTCGTTAGGGATGTTAGCACTTTGTGTACTATATCCCTTCCTCTCTCAAGTCCCTGATTAGGTATTCTTAAGGGTGGCCGTGGACCACCTAAATAACGAGGAGACATGAAAGGCTGAAAGAATCCAGGAGGAACCAGCCCCACTGGCATTCCATCCCCCCGGGGCATATTTCCTAGTACGGGACTGGGCGCAGCCGCAGCACTGTAGTCATGAAAGGCTTTTGCTTCACTTGAATGTTCACAGGTTTCCCGTCTTTCTGGAGCAGCACAATAGAGATCCCAAAATACACACCACCAAGAATGGAGGAATCCTGGGGGTTCACCCAATGTAATGTTTTTTTTTCCCACCTTATCTCTGACAGAAATGTCTGGTCTGACTTCTGTGCTCCAACGTGTAGAAGATATTCATATACAGGTGAAACTCGAAAAATTAGAATATCGTGCAAAAGTTCATTTATTTCAGTAATGCAACTTAAAAGGTGAAACTAATATATGAGATAGACTCATTACAGGCAAAGCAAGATAGCTCAAGCCGTGATTTGTCATAATTGTGATGATTATGGCTTACAGCTCATGAAAATCCCAAATCCACAACCTCAGAAAATTAGAATATTGTGAAAAGGTGAAATATTCTAGGCTCAAAGTGTCCCACTCTAATCAGCTAATTAAGCCATAACACCTGCAAAGGGTTCCTGAGCCTTTAAATGGTCTCTCAGTCTGGTTCAGTAAGAATCACAATCATGGGAAAAACTGTTGACCTGACATTTGTGCAGAAAACCATAATTGACGCCCTCCATAAGGAGGGAAAGCCTCAAAAGGTAATTGCAAAAGAAGTTGGATGTTCCCAAAGTGCTGTATCAAAGTACATTAATAGAAAGTTATGTGGAAGGGAAAAGTGTGGAAGAAAAAGGTGCAAAAGCAGCAGGGATGACCGCAGCCTGGAGAGGATTGTCAGGAAAAGGCCATTCAAAAGTGTTGGGGACTTTCACAAGGAGTGGATTGAGGCTGGAGTCAGTGCATCAAGAGCCACCACACACAGAAGGATCCTGGACATGGGCTTCAAATGTCGTATTCCTCTTGTCAAGCCTGAACAACAAACAACGTCAGAAGCGTCTTACCTGGGCTAAAGAAAAACAGACCTGGTCTGTTGCTCAGTGGTCCAAAGTCCTCTTTTCTGATGAGAGCAACTTTTGCATCTCATTTGAAAACCAAGGACCCAGAGTATGGAGGAAGAATGGAGAGGCACACACTGCAAGATGCTTGAAGTCCAGTGTTAAGTTTCCGCAGTCTGTGTTGATTTGGGGAGCCATGTCATCTGCTGGTGTTGGTCCACTGTGCTTCATTAAGTCCAGGGTCAACACAGCTGTCTACCAGGAGATTTTGGAGCACTTCATGCTTCTTTTATGGGGATGCTGACTTCATTTTCCAGCAGGACTTGGCAGCTGCACACACTGCCAAAAGCACCAAAACCTGGTTCAATGACCGTGGGATTACTGTTCTTGATTGGCCAGCAAACTCACCTGAACTGAACCCCATAGAGAATCTATGGGGCATTGCCAAGAGAAAGATGAGAGACATGAGACCAAACAATGCAGAGGAGCTGAAGGCCGTTTTTGAAGCATCCTGGTCTTCCATAACACCTCAGCAGTGCCACAGGTTGATAGCTTCCATGCCACGCCGCATTGAGGCAGTAATTGCTGCAAAAGGGGCCCAAATCAAATACTGTACATATGCATACTTATACTTTTCAGAGGTCCGATATTGTTCTATGTACAATCCTTCTTTTATTGATTTCATGTAATATTCTAATTTTCTGAGATTGTGGATTTGGGGTTTTCATGAGCTGTAAGCCATAATCATCACAATTATGACAAATCACGGCTTGAACTATCTTGCTTTGCATGTAATGAGTCTATCTCATATATTAGTTTCACCTTTTAAGTTGCATTACTGAAATAAATGAACTTTTGAACAATATTCTAATTTTTCGAGTTTTACCTGTACATATAGCGCTAATTTCTCCCTGGCCTGGGTGTCGGATGGTACACTGTTACTCTTGCCTTTGGCATACTTGCTTGCAGAAAGCTTCGATTGTCACACACCTGTCAACCGATCATTTAATGCCCCTTTAAATAAAACATTTAAAAAAAAGAGCTAGTCCATCCATCAGAAGGGGCATAGAGATTCAGGCTGATCCTAGTGACGAGGGCCTGATGACATGGCCCAATGATAATGATTCTGAGTTTTAACCTCATACGGTTGTTGGTCCCAATTGTGGGCTGGAGTCCATGAGCCTGCATCTTTGGAGTTGGAGCCTGTTCTACGTGCTGCTGTTTCCCTTATCCGTTAAACACAAGAGCTTCTGATTCAACTTATGAGCTCAAGCCTGAAGACTCTATGCATTCCAGACTAAGGCAGAACATTAACCCACCCAAGAGACTGACATACGACACACTGGGAGAAAACTCTGATGAACTTATACCCACAGTGTTCAAATAAAATGCCAGATACTACTACCATTCATTGGGTAGAAGGTGACCTTAACTCACCCTCTGACACTTCTGGGTGGGCCACGGCCAATTCACTGGCCTGTCAACAAAGTAATTTCACTCTTACTGATGAGTTATGCAAATGGTTACAGCTGAACCCTGATGTTTGTAAATTACTTGTGAATATGAGTTATGGTGGATTTCTCCTTTACAGTTAATGTTCAGGTTTATGCTTTATATTAAATAATTAATATTACAGTGGGTTCCACTACCTGTTTGTGGGCCAAATATTTCAAGTGTGGGGAGCATGTAGCCAGGTGCTGGTTATATAAATATGCCTTTCTGGGACATTTTCAGATGAGACTATGATTAATCCATTTCCCCTTAGTGCCTAGTACTGGGACTCCTACATAACTTCCTGTTAGCAGAGTGGATCCAGTTCTTCTGACAGCAGAGGATCCTGGGATCTCTATTCCTATAGCCAATACAAACTGTCTTCTGAGTGCTGATTGAACTACAACTTCCATAGAGCTGGTGAACAGAAGGATGCTGGGAGAGCAGATATATTCTACAGCAGGGGACTGGCTCACTCTCTTGGTATGGGATTCAGAGCTGAACACAGGGGCACTGCCGTTCTCCTCCAGAGACAGATCGTTGGCCTACTGCAGCGGGACATAGGTACATAGTTAGTCTGGCTGAAAAAAAGACAAAAGTCCTTCCAGTTCAACCATTAAAAAAAAAAAAAGTTATAATCCTACACCCACAATTGATCCAGAGGAAGGCAAAACAAAACCAACAAAGCATGATGAGAGAAAATTCCTTCCTGATCCCCCGAGAGGCAATCAGATATTCCCTAGATCAACTTTACCTATAAATGTTAGTATCCAGTTATAATCTGTGTATCTAGGAAAGAATTCATTCATTTTTAAAGCAATCCTCTGAGCTCGCCAAAACCAACTCTTGAGGGAGTCTATTCCACATTTTCACAACTCTTACTGTGAAGAAACCTTTCAGTATTTGGAGATTAAATCTCTTTTTCTCCAGACGTAAAAAGTGCCCCCTTGTCCTTTGTGATGACCTCAGGGTGAATAACTCTACACAAAGTTCACTATATGAACCACTGATGAATTTATACATGTTGATCATATCCCCCCTTAATCTCCTCTTCTCAAAAGTGAATAAATTCAGTTCCTCTAATCTTTCCTCAAAGCTGGGCTCCTGCATGGTTGACCTTCTCTGTACTTTCTCCAGTTCACCAATGTTCTTTTAGTGAATTGGTGCCCAAAACTGAACTGCATATATCCAGATGAGGTGTTACTAATGATTTGTACAGGGGTAAAATTATATCTCTCTCTCTGGAGTCTATACCTCTTAATACAAGAGAGGATTTTGCTCGCTTTAGAAACCGTAGCTTGGCATTGCATGCCATTACTAAGCTTATGATGCTTCTCCACCATTGATTCCCCCAGTTGTACTCCCCCTAGTATGCATGATGCATGCATATTCTTAGCCCCCAAGTACATAACCTTACATTTATCAACATTAAACCTCATTTGCCACATAATTGCTCAATTAAACAGTGCATTGAGGTCGGCTTGTAAGTTGAAGACATCCTGTTATGTCTGTTAATATCAGTTTTTAATTGCTCAAGAAATCCATACTGCGTTGTCACCAGAAGACCCCTGCTATGACATGTTTTAAAAACATGTCCTAAAAGTGACAGAATAGTGTATTTTCAGTAAGCACATGATTACAAGAATGTAATTTCCACTTCTGGGTGATTACCCAGAGGAAAATCATGGTGCACCGTTACTAAGCAGAAAGCAAGTCTTACATATGTAAAGAAAATAGAACAATAAAAACCATTACCAATTACAAAAGTTAACTTTTCTTTTAAATAACAAAACCAAATCCGAACATATCAAGCATATTTGCAGTGTTCAAACCTTTATATTTCCTCTGGGAAAATACCTTCTGCATTCTGGACATGCACACTTTGTGCCATTTAAAGGCAAATTCATTTTCAGTTAGTTTTCACTTTAGAGTGACATCAGTTCAGCACAGCAGTGAATCACTTCAGATTGTCTACATAAAGCATAGGACACTTCTTCATAAACCATTACTTGAAAGGGATGCTTCATCAGGAAAGGGGCCAATAATTACACCTCCCTCGCAAAATCCTCCCTTGGACAAGCACGGTCCTTAGCACAATGGAACTTAATGTAAAGTTCCATGGAAAAAGGAATGGCAACAAACCTTTTTGTGAAATTTTAACCACTTGCAAACTGGGCACTTTTACCCCCTTCCTGCCCAAGCCAATTTTCAGCTTTCAGCACTGTCACACTTTGAATGACAATTGTGCAGTCATGCAACACTGTGCTCATATGATATTTTTATCATTTTTTTCACACAAATAGAGCTTTGATTTGGTGGTATTTAATCACCACTGGGTGTTTTATTTTTTTTGCACTATAAACAAAAAAGTAGCAAACAGGTAATTTTTCTCATTTGCTGATGTGTATTGATGAGGCTGTACTGATAGGTAACACTGACAGGCACTGATAGGCAGTGCTGATGAGGCGGCACTGATAGGCAGCACTGATTGGAACTGATAGGCTGCACTGATGAGGCGGCACTGGTGGGCATTGATGAGGAGGTACTGATGATGCTGTACTGATATGTGGCACTGATAGGTGGCAATGATGGGTACTAATAAGTAGCACTGATGGGCACTGATAGGTGGCAATGAGGAGCACTGCTGGGCAGCACTGTTGGGCACTGATCGGCAGCACTACTCAGCACTGATGGGCAGCACCGTTGGGCACAGAGCCCTGATTATCAGTGCAGATTTCTTCTTTGACAGTTACCGCTTAACGGCAGTGCTTTCCTCATGCTGTGTACTGCTGATAACCAGCAAGTGTATTTACATAGTGGTCAGATGTGATTGGACACAGCTGATCACATGGCAAAAGGCTGCTGTGATTGGTCTTTTACCATGTCTTGTGATCAGCTGTGTCCAAAGGACACAGCAATCACAGCATCGGGTGCGCACCGGTGGGGGTGCGTTCTAGGAGAACATCATATGACGCCCTCCCAGAACTGGACTACCGCGCTGTAGCCGTCACTCAGCTGTAGCGCAGTAGTAAAGTGGTTAATAATGATGACAATGAGAATGTTGATATATTAATAGATTTTATCATTCGATCGAGGCCAGTGACTCAAGTGTGAAATAATGGTAATCCACAACCTTCCTGATAGAATTCTGAGTATAGTTATCTCACTCCTTGTCACTTGCCATTTTCCCAGACTTTTCAAGCACCAGACAACATAGGGTGGGAACAGTAACAGAACCACAACCTTTTCTCTAAAAAAATTACCATTCATCCAGGTAAAATGGCCAGTCCATTTTCAGAAATCTTAAAACTAACAAAAGCAGCTTCTCTAATTAGATGTGTTAAGACTGAATTAATTAGGTGTTTTTGAAATAAGGCATGGGGTTGCTCACTTCTGTTCTTTCTTTGCAGATACTGTCAGTGACATTTCTGTTAACAGTATTAAATCTATTCTGTCACACTTCAGTAGTAGGATGGTTAACTGTATTCTGCTCTGATGGATGCCCCCTATTCTGGCCAAAGATCCAGCAAAGTGTACTATCAACCAGCTTTATATAGTTAATTCAACAAAATTGACTCTCTAACACTTTGTTGCCTAATGGTTTGGCTCACTTTTAGTGAATCTTCTAGGGATTTATCTTAGGGCATGTTCACACAGGTGTTAAAAAAAAAAAAAGACCGAGAATGGTTTTGTTCTTGCTTTTATTCTCTCCATACAGGCCAGTGTGGGTACATAGCAAACTCATGGTAAAGACATCACAAACACAGCTCAAATGCCCATGTACTCTATCTCTAACACTGTGGGGATTTTTGACCAATTAACCTTAAAAAGCATGAAAGTTACCTATCCAACATATGGCGAAGATTTATTTTATACAAAGGTAATTTTCATTGTTTGCCCATGGATGTATTCAGGAGAAAATTCATACATCTATTATTGAAACAAAAAATCTTCAGAGCATAAATATAAGCCATATTACAGTTTGTGACTTTAATTTGGTAAACATTTTCATCTTAATATTAACATAAACAGATGTAGAATTTACTTTATTTCAGCATATTCAAGAAGGCAATCTATTGTACAATAGGAGAAGAAGGGATGCTTTCAGACAAATAAAACTGAGGTAATTTAACAATAAAGAAAAACTGTAAGTTTAAAGGTACAGGATCTTCTAGTATACGGTTTGATCATATTGGCAAAATTCCTTGTAAGTAATGGGCAGAGTAGATTTCAAAGCTGAAAAAAGGAAATAAAAATAATAAACAAATTAAAAACATACTTTGGACACTAACCTTATAAAGCATCTGCAATTTTTTTTCTGAGAAAATTGTGTTTCAATTAGTGAGTTTTTGTGAAGATACATCATAAATCATAAATAAACCCTATGCTTGTATCTAATCTAAAATGTTGAATGTGGATTTTGGAAATCCATAAGCGGAGCTCAGGAAATTAACTAATTTTCTATTTACTAAAAAAGTCTATGAAATGCAGACTGTGTGATAAATGTTATTTAACAAGCTTTCAGGCTGTTACCACACAGTACTACAACAAAGATCCACATTTCACATTTTTATGTGCACAGACATTTTCGGCACAAGCTTTCAGGGTGTACCCCCCTTCTTTTATTGTTCAAGCAGTACATGATATATAATGTTTTAGCAAAATTTTACAATCTCTGAGAAAGAAAAAGAAACACACACATACACAGCAATGGTAATATAATTGGTGTATTGGTAAAAGTGGTAAAATTGGAGAGGTAAGGAAGGCAGTGGGCTATGGAATAGGAGGAGGGGGAGTCACAGAGGTAAGAGTTGTCTTAAAACTATTTGATAGCAATTTGGAAAACACACATTTAGTTAATTGTCATTTGTGTCAAATAGAATGATAATTTTTCATTCAAAAGGTTTCCTTTCCTGAGTTCCCTTTAAGAAGTACTGTAAAACATTCATGTCTTCCATACAGTGGTCCGGTTTGTAATTTCTGTCCTGTTTTGCAAATCCTTGGTTGCATTTTTTGCATTGAATGAAGTACGCCACATTACAAGAGGTACAGCTGTATGATCTTGTGGTATTGAAGGTTTCCGTTTGCCTATGTGACACTTTTAAGTGAACTGATTTGGCTGCACAGTATGCAGCATTTATTGTTGCAAGGTTTAGTTCCTTTATTTGTTCCTCTGTTGTCAGAATGATTACTTTATGTCTAAGGTTGGGTGGTTGCCTGAAAGCCAGCATTGAGGGTTGTTGGAATATTTCTTTCAGTGCTGATTCACACATGTGCTGTGCACATTGAAGCTCAGATTTCACAACTAATTGATACAGTAGTTGTTCACTGGTTCAGGTCAGGTTTAGATCAGGTTCAGGTCAGCATTTTATCCTGTTGACAACTGATGACATATGCGTCTTAGAAACAGTCCCCAAAGAAGTCAATAGTCTGTAATCCACACCTGAACTGGACTGCACAGCTCAGAAATCAGACAGCACTCTTTTTCACTCTACACTGAATCTACACTGCCAGTGCATCAGACATATAGGAAGCAATGTTATTTCACACATCATGCGGATTGGATGCGGTTCACACCACATCCAATCCACATATATGTGAACCAGCATTCAGCGCTTCCTCCTCTTTTATGATGGGTTGCAGCTCTTTTGTCATCTTTCCTATTCCTTTCTTGTATACTGCTATGTGGTTAGAGATACACGATTATTAACGGTCCCCATCAGAAACTGTGCTGGGAGTGCACAGGACGTGTAAAGTGTTTACATAGTGCCACATATATTGGGCCTCTCGGCATTAAAGCCCACCTGCCGAGAGACTGCATAAATGCGGGCAGTGGTTAAAATGTTACTAAACCCACAACAGTAAAATTAGTCTATATATGCACTAAAGCATGCTTGTTATACTCACTGTGGAACCTAAGGAGTTCCTCTGCATTATGTTAAAATGCTGTTTGATCCTGACTTCTCTGATCCTCTCCATCTTCCAGTGTCCCCCTGTTATCTCCTGATAAGATATACCGTGTGGGGACAGTCTGCGTGTGCTTGGTTTGGTGTGTATTGCTAGAGTTTTTTTTTCTTGGGAGAGTGCATGTGATCAGCACAGGGTCAATCAGCACTGTCCAGGCCGAGGTCAGGAGTCCTTCAAGAGCAGGGCTTAAAATTTCAAGTCCTGAGCTGCTAGCCAGGCCTTAAGAGTTATTCGCCATCAACAAGCACACACAAACAGAGACACCTGTACACACACACAGACATGTACATACACACACACACACACACAGAAACATGTACACACACGCACAGAGACACATGTACACACACATACAGACACATGTATACACACCCAGGCACGTACAGACACGCATACACACAGATACATTTACATATACACAGACACATGTACATACATACACAGACACATGTACACACAGACACGTACGTACATACACACAAACACACACACACACACACACACACACATGTACATGTACACACACACAGACACATGTACACACACACATACATGTACATACATGCAGACACATGTACAGATACACACATGTACATACACACAGACACATGTACATGCATACAGAGACACACACAAACACACATGTATACACACACACACACACGTACACGTACACACATACACACTCCCCCTATAAAAAGTTGCAGTACTTCGTTGTTCACTCACAGAGCCGGGCACTGCACTCTAGGGGCAGGCAGAGAGCACAGCGCACGCTCCTTCACGCTCCTGCTCAATAGCTTTCACTGTGCTCAGCTATTGAGCAGTCTGAGGGCTCCCAGTGCCAATGACAGATCCTGCCTGAGCTCTGAGCCTGCTCAGCAAGACGGCCCTGGGGGACACATTCGCCCCCACCATAATTTCCAGTCGCCATTGGCGAGCAGGCGAGTGGAAATTTCAAGGCCTGTTCTAGAGCAAAATGAAAACTCCTCCTACATGTTCTCGACTGGACAACGATAGAAGTCACAAGACTGCTTTAACTGCTGATGAGAAAAGGTATTTAGCAGTTTATATTTACTAAAATAATTGCATTTCCATGTTCTGTGTACTGTGGGAGACCAGATATAGTGAATGCAGGGTCCTGGGTTTAGTAACACTTTAAGACAGGGTCTATGCTTGTACTGATGGTTTGTCATTGTAAACTTGAAAGGATTTTGCTAGTATCCTGATGTTTATTTCTGTCTTCTGACAGCATATGCAGTGATAGTTAGAGATCTGTCTGTGTATGATGGCTCATTTAGTGTGTTGGGGGTGAAGGCAGTATTTCTGTTTATTTTTTTTCTCAGAGATTGTCCTACCTAATATTTTGATAAAACTTTGTTTTCTTAACTTTTATTTTCTAGCACTGCTTGGACCTTAGAAAAAGGGAACCCTGAAAGCTTGTCTTTCAAATGTTAATGTCAGGTCACAAACTCTTGTTTGTTTTTGTTTCTTCATTTTAAAAGGCACAGCAAGATTGTTATGTTTAACCACTTGCCCTCCAGTGGATTTACCCCCCTACCTGACCAGGCCATTTTTTGCGTTATGGTGTTGCATTATTTTAACTGACAATTGCGCGGTCATGCAACATTGCACTTAAATAAAATTGCCGTCCTTTTTTTCCCACGAATTGGGCTTTCTTTTGGTGGTATTTGATCGCTTGTGCTTTTTTTATTTTTTGCGCAATAAAAAAAAGACCGACAATTTTGAGAAAAAAACCAATATTTTTAATTTTTGGCTATTGTCCAGTAAAAAAATTTTTTTAAATCTAATTTCGTTATAAATTTACACCAAAATGTATTCTGCTATATGCCTTTGCTAAAAAAAATCCCAATACGTGAAAATTAATTGGTTTACGTGAAAGTTATAGTGTTTACAAATGGCAGTATAGATACTGGAATTTTTTTAGTAGTAATGGAGGCGATTAGAGACTTGTAGCAGAACTGCAGGACTGCGGCGGGCATTCTGACACTGGGGGGAACAGATTGGTGTCACTAACATCACCCGTGACACCAATACAGTGATCAGTGCTAAAAAAAAAGCACTGACACTGTACTAATGGCACTGGGCAAGAAGAGGTTACCTCAAGGGGCGATCAAAGGGTTAATTGTGTGTAGGGAGTGTTTTACATAGGGGGTGGTGTGTGTGGGCTTCACTGTAAGCAGGAGCTGTTAGTAAACAAAGCAGTCCTCCCCCCCCCCCAGTCGGAGATACTTTGTAATCACTGGGCACCAACGAAAAATCACCAGCCGAGACTCGGTGATTGACAGCCGCGCCTGCGAACAGCGGCATGGATAGGGCGCACGCCCCCCCCCCCACCTGGAAATGCAAAATCACGTATATATACAGTATATGATTTTGCTCACCCCTGCCACCCTGTAGAAGTATATCTGCTATAGGGCAGTCAGGAAGTGGTTAAAATGTTACTAAACCCACAACAGTAGAATCAATCTGTACATGCAGTAAAGCATGCTTGTTATACTCACTTTTGTACGCAAGCTGCAAATGCTCAGTTTGGTGTTTATTGCTAAAGAGTTTTTCTTTTTTGCTGGGAGAGTGCATGTGATCAACACAGGGCCAATCAGCACTGTTCAGATATAGGGTCAATTGTCATGCAGCCTCATAGGACAGTGAAAGGAGAATGAAAACTCCTCCTACAGCTTTAACCAGTGGTATGCTGGACACTGATAGACATCACAAGACTGCTCTAACTGCTGATGAGAAAAGGTATTTAGCAGTTTAAATTTACTAAAATAATTGCATTTCTATGTTCTGTGTGCGTGGCAGACCAGATATAATGAATGTAGGGTCCTGGGTTTAGTAACACTTTAACCTGCATGTCTTCATACAAGTACTCTGGAGCTCAGCCATGCTATAAATATCCTGTGTACTGAAAAGGCATGTGTACAATAAAATATGTCTATAGGCCAAAAATACTGCATTCATGCTGTTTCAATTAACTCAGTCCAGATTGTGATTTCAATAAAGACTTTAGCACAAACACTCTCAGGAGACTTCTTTCTGCACAAAGCTGCTATATTTAAGACTCTCCATTGTATTTCACTGTCACATGAGATGTGAACACTTGACCATGGATTGCAGTAAATGCAGAAAGATATAGAAATTTCATTTTATGCCAGAGAAAAGGAAAAGAGAAGTATTATATCTACTGAATCATCACCATCCAATCTCCAACTTGTTTTTTATGTGTATGGCCATCTTAATCCAATTGACATGCATATGAGTGCAAATCTAAGGACACATTTGGAATCACTTATTGATGGTTTTGTTTTCCTTAACATATAAAAGAAAAACTAAAAAAAAAACACTAATTCTTAATAATATGATGCCTAATCAGTTTTGTTTTGCCACGGAGATTCTGCCTCCAGTAGCTATTTTTCCTCTCCTCCCCCATCCTTCCTCCTCCACTCTACATGACAATTTAACTGTAACAAAATTATTATTACTGTCTGATCAGTCATCCCTCAACTCCAGTACTGTTTCAAATGCCTGCTCTCTTTCCCCTGTCCCTGGTCAAAACAACACAAGCTAGACCCTAATCCCAACCCAAGTGCCTTGCATCCCCTAATACCACCTCATCCACTCAGCTACCTGATGAAACAACCCCTCTTAGACAATGCACCCCACCCCCATTGATGCCCTCCATGCTCTTACCATCCCAAACGTGCCCTGGAATGGGCTTACTTTTGCTAGTAAGGCCTTATGCACACTAAACATTTTGAATGCTCCTCTTAGGGGCATCTAGTGGTTTTTTTTCTGTCTGTAAAAAAGATAGGTAATCTCAACACATACTGCTCTCTCTGCTTCTGCTCTCTCTATTCCTCTCAAAATATCTGAAATAGTTAATTTGTAACTACTTTTCAGTGCATTCTGGGCAATAGGGAAGGTCTCCTGAGGTTATTTTTTAAAAACGCTTCTAAATGCAAACGCACATAAACGTGCATAAACGCGGTATGCAAACACGGCTAAACTAATGTTTTTTAACCTACGTTTCCCAGCAGTCAGTTTCCATCGTTCAGAAGAGTTTTCCAAACTTTTCCCGTGTACATGAGCCCTATATGTATCAGTTATAACCACTAGTTGGAATTTAAGCAAAAACAGAGTTTCCCTTCAGGTCTCAGAGTAGCTGTTAGGAAAAACACATAGGCCTAAATAAGTCAGCACATCCCCTCCTCCTTTCTGTTATTTGGGAAGGCAATGTCTTAAAGGGAATGTATAGTGTTTTTATATTTGTACATTTTTAGTACAGTAAAATTAAACTTGGCATATATTTCATATTTACTATTAGGGAGCAGCAGGTGACATGCCAAAGGCTAAAGCTACAGCTTTTCACCAAGGTGGTGTAATAAAGTGACTGTAAACCCTTACATATACCCAGTGAAGTGACTGGCTTCAGGTGATACACAGAGATTAAACAAATTCTCCCACATAAGTTGTACCTGTTTATCTGCCTCTCTTCTCTACATCTGTTGAATGTGCTGAATTTATGACCCTTCCTGAGGATTCAGAAAAAAGGGGGTGGAGAGCTGAACTTACACTCTAAGGGGTTTTGAAAAGCCTATATTATGAATAGACCTAAATAACAGAAGATCAGAAAACACACACCTAAATGGTGTGTGACCTAGCAGAGTCAGAACCTCTCCGGATTTTTAATGTTTTTACAAGTAAGCAGGCAGTGCTGATCTTTGGTCAAAAACCACTATAAGTTACTAGTATATTAAAACAGAGTGCTGGCAGGGTTGGGATTCTTATGGAGAAAGACAGAACACCATGGATGCACCCTTTAATAATATTTTTTTAAATAAAGATTTCATACTTATGAATACAAATCAAATACATCAGTTTATAAACTGTAAACTTTTAATAAAAAGAAAAAAAATATGGCCAAAACTATTAATGTTTTGGTTCAAACACTCATTTGTACAGTTGCATTTCTTCCAGTGGGTGGCAGCAAAACATTGTGAACAAATTGAAGCTGAGATTGTGCAAGATCATATACTCTAAACCAGGGGTCCTCAAACTACGGCCCGCGGGCCACATGCGGCCCGCTGAGGCCATTTATCCGGCCCGTCGGCAGGGGGGTATTTTCCGCGAGGAAGGGACACTAAGTACAAGGGAAGCAGGGGGCTGCTGTACCTTACCTGGCTCCGGTCCCAGTCCCATGACGATCCAGTCCAGGAAGCGCTGCTCCTTCATTCACTCCGGCCACTCCCTCACTCCTGCCGCTCGGCTCCGCCTCCTCACCGGTGATTGGGCGCCAGAACTGTAGCTCAGGAAAGGCACACAGGCGGCCAATCACCTGCGAGAAGGCGGAGCCAAGCGGCCCCACGAACATCGAGTGAGGGAGAGGCCGTAGTGAAGAAGGACAGCTGACAGGTAAGTGTGCCGTGCAGATGGTGCTGCTGCAACCAGGTATGCTGGCTGCAGCAGCACCATGCTGGAACAGGGGTCAGCAAGTTAAGTGTCATTGGTGTCAGTGGGAGGAATAGTGCCCCATCATTGGTGTCACTGATACTAATGATGGGGCATTATTCTTCCCACTGACACCAATGATGGGGCACTATTCCTCCCCCCACTGACACCAATGATGGAGCACTATTCCTCCCCCCCACTGACACCAACGATGGGGCACTATTCCTCCCCCCCACTGACACCAATGATGGGGTACTATTCCTCCCACTGACACCCATGTTGGGACACTATCCCCCCCCCACTGACACCAATGATGGGGCACTATTCCCCCCCACTGACACCAAAGATGGGGCACTATTCTTCCCACTGACACCAATGATGGGACACTATCCCCTTCCCCCACTGACACCAATGACGGGGCACTATTCCCCCCCCCCCACACTGACACTAATGATGGAGCACTATTCCTCCCACTGACACCAATGATGGGGCACTATTCCTCCCACTGACACCAATGATGGGGCACGTTTCTTCCCACTGACACCAATGATGGAGCACGTTTCTTCCCACTGACATCAATGATGGGGCACTATTCCCCCCCACTGACACCAAAGATGGGGCACTATTCTTCCCACTGACACCAATGATGGGACACTATCCCCTTCCCCCACTGACACCAATGACGAGGCACTATTCCCCCCCCCCCACACTGACACTAATGATGGAGCACTATTCCTCCCACTGACACCAATGATGGGGCACTATTCCTCCCACTGACACCAATGATGGGGCACGTTTCTTCCCACTGACACCAATGATGGAGCACGTTTCTTCCCACTGACATCAATGATGGGGCACTATTCCTCCCACTGACACTAATGATGGGGCACGATTCTTCCCACTGACACCAATGATGGGGCACGATTCTTCCCACTGACACCAATGATGGGGCACTATTCCTCCCACTGACACCAATGATGGGGGACTATTCCTCCCACTGACACCAATGATGGGGCACTATTTTGCTCCATAAGACACACTTGGGGGGAAATGTCTGTGCGTCTTATGGAGCGGCCGTGCCAGTATTCCCGCCGCCGTTGTATGTCCGCAGTCTCTGGTCATCTCCTGTACTGTGTCCGCATTGTTCATAGTTTTGTTTTTTTAAAACTAAACCAGGGGTCTTCAAACTATGACCCGCGGGCCGCATACAGACCGCTAAAGACATTTATCTGGCCCGCCGGGCCAGCCGAAAAAGAAAAAAATTGGGGAAAAAAAAACAGCCTCAGCCGGCAAATAACTAGGCTGCTTTCTGAGTCGGCTGCGAGGATCCAGCGAGCAGCAGCCTGGAAGCTCCAGATTTCACCTGCTACAACCAGAGGAGTAACAGAAGAGGAGGAGAGCACACCAGGCACCAGGTCAGTGTATTGTGGTTTCCAGTGTATCAGTGTGCAGTGTATTGCAGTGTCCAGTGTATCAGAGTACAGTGCGTTACAGAGTGCAGTGAGTTAGTGTACAGTGCACTGCGGTATCCAGTGCGCTGCAGTGTACAGTGAATTTTAAATATTGTATTGTTTTTTCCTGGTTTTTTTGGTACTACAAATAAGATATGTGAGGTGTGCATAGGAATTTGTTCACATTTTTATCAAACTATAGTCCGTCCCCCCAGTAGTGTGATGGTCCTTGAATTGGCCCCCTGTTTAAAAAGTTTGAGGACCCCTGCTCTAAACAGAAGTTATATTATTATATATTGATTTTAAATATCCCTAAGTATATACGATTTAACATTACATGTTATAAAAATGTTAAACAAAAAGATGCTTGCAAATGATTAACATTAATACTCACCTGTCCATTATTGAATCATCAGTCAGTTCAAGAGCTACAGCCTCTGGCAGAATATGCACAGCCAACACATATTTTTGATGTCTGCTTTCCTTACCATGCATTGTGGTTTTATTAGCAAGCCCCTACATCACACCTGTGACATAGAATATCACCACTGCACATGGCAGGAAAATCAGGCCTCTGACAATTTCAGAAATATATTAGATAAGCTGAAAATCAACTTGCAGTTATGTTGTACATATCATGGAAAAGCACAGTAGAGCCTTCATCACCTACATCATGAATCCCCAAACAATGGGTTAAGTCTTCATGTTAGGATAGTAGGTGGAGACATGCAAATTAATAATCTGTGCCCCATGGACAACTGTACATGCAGAACCACTGTTTATAGAACAGATACAGCATAATATACTGCAATAAGCCCACTCACAATAACTTGTCTGATTATACTTTCGTTGGCCTCCATGTCCTACATCAAAGAAGCCATTGTTTCCATATACTGCACTGACAATGGCCAACAAGCCTGAAACAGCTATATGTAATATGTAATTTGGAATAAATGGCTCTATATTATAAGGCTGCATTTGTGCCATATCCAGGGGAAACAAGCTCTACCGACTAGCCTACAATAAGAAATAAAATTGTTCTTTGGGGATTTAGGATGAAACTGAGACAAGACAATTAGATACTGTCTGTTAAAAGAAGGCTCTTTGGCACTTCTCATTGGATCAATAAAGGGTTTTTGGTTCTTCAACATAACTTGCCTACTTTTGCTTCCACATATTATCATGGGAAAAAGGTTATGGTAGATGATACACTAAATCCTTCACTTTAGCGTTTATTGCCTACATTTCATATGGCAAATACACATTTTCAGACAGAAGTGCAATACTTCAGACAAGTCTTTTACCCTTACCTTGGTGTCATTTGAAGGCTGGGATCTCTGTTGCCACAACATTCTTTTTGTTGCTACATCACCTGTTTTGAAATCCTGTAAGAACATAAAAAAATACTTAAAGCAGAACTTTACCCATAAAAATGTGATAAAAAATATTGTTCTTTAGCAAGGGACATACATTACGTGTTAATAATTATGCTGCTACCAAAATTAGTGTGCACTTTAAATTGCCTCCAGCATTGTTCCTGTTTCATTTTGCTGAAGTCTAGAGCCCATGAGCAGCAGTAAATCTTCAGTTTGTCAGCAGATCGGCCTCTACATTTTCAGCACAGTGCCGAAAAATACAGAGCAACTGATCATGCCTAGAGCAGGATGAGTCAGTGTATTACTGGATTTTAAAGTATAGCCAAAGCTTTTTTGGACTTTGAATCATAGATGTGCAGTTCATTTGTGACCTACTGTCATCTGGCATCACAGAGCCGGTCCATGCTCTGGAGAGATGATCAGGAACCACCCAGATGCCTGGACCAGCAGCAGGCTCAGTCTAAGCCTCAGCCTGAGCCAGCTGCTCCCACCCCCTGCACAGCCCAGTGCTCAAGGGGCAGAGCAGAGAGCCAGTGACTGACAGTCACCAGCTTCCTGCATCCTGAAGACTGAGAACTGAGTGATCAGTGCTGTTTGATCTCTCAGTTCTTGGTCTTAGAAAAGACAGGGGACCGATACTAAATCCTAAGTGAGTATAATTTTTTTCTCTTTTTTGAAACCTGAACTTCTCTTTTAAACACCATAGGCATTTATTTTTAATATTTTACCTGCAAAAGGGGCCAGCCTGAAGTGATATAGCAGGACTTAATTTTCTGGCTAAAGTCCTACCTTAACTTTTAAAGTTGGTAATATTCTCCTTTAGCGTTACTGTATGTTATAGAAACTACAGTATATGTCCCTTACCTTTGTGCTTGTAACAGTGCTTGAACTTTCTTGCATCTTGTTACTCCATTGGTTGATGCGTGATGTAACAGATCCTGAAAGTGTTAAATCCTGAGAAACAAAACAATTTGGGTTCTAAGCAGAGCTGCCATGTTTAACAAGTTAAAGTGTTATTAAACCCAGGACCCTGCATTCACTATAACTGGTCTTCCACAGTAACAGAACATGGAATTGCAATTACTTTGATAGACGTAAACCGATAAATACTTTCTCATCAGCAGTATATAGAAGTCTTGTGACTTCGATCAGTGTCCAGCTGAGCACTGGCTAAAGCTTTTAGAAGTTGTTTTCATTTTGCTCTCACTGTCCTATGAGATTCCATAACCCCTGACCCTCTGTGTGGCCCTGTGCTGATCACATGCACCCTCTCAAGAAAAAAAAACTCTCTAGCAATACACACCAAACTGATCATGTGCAGATGAAATGGGGAATGTGGAAGAAGGGGAGGATCAGAGAAGACAGGATCAAACATCCCTTTTTAATTAATGCTGAGGATTACCCCTTAGGTTCCACAGTGAGTATAACAAGCATGATTTACCGCATATACAGACTGATTTTAATGTTGTGGGTTTAGTAACACTTTAATATTCTGTTCAAAGAAATTTAGTGTGACATATGTTAGGAAAACAGGGTTTTTATGTACTCCATTTCAAAGGCAACTACACTTGCTAAACTGATCTTCCCACTAACCGTTACATCACTACTAGACATAGGAGTAATCACTGAGAACTACTGAACACTACGGGATATATAGGAAACCATTTCTGCGCTGGAAAAAACACTGCTAATAGCGATTTTTAATAGTGTTTTAGTAGTGGTGATAACTGTTTAGGAGCATTAGCAGTTTATTAGAGTTTTTACAGTACATGTAGAAAAAAGCTGTTAGGAGCGTTTTAGTAACATTTAGAAGCATTCATTAGCGTTTCGAATTTTTATCTGCAGGAAAACGCTTCAGAAAACTCTGCAAAAACACATTTTTTTCTGCTCCTACATGCTGAAGCTCAAAAAATACTAATGGTAGTGTACATGGACACAAAGGATAGCACTATTTAGCTTCTAGGAGCAGAAAAATAATGCTAATAACTTCTAGCAGCTTTAAAAAACACTAGTGTGCATGGAGCCTCAGGGAGTGATTTTTCTTCATTGGAGCAGCATTTGGAAGCGAAAGCAACAGAAAATATTCACATAAATATAACTATTTGGTATTCATACTCAGTAATACGCTTTAAAGTGGTTCTAAAGTCAAAAGGTTTTTTACTTTAATGCATTTTCTGCATTAACCTCTTGGCCGAACACAAATGTGCAGCCTCCTGGGCCTAGACGCCCAGTGGCCGCACATATGCGTTCTATAAAAAAAAAAACATATGTGCTGAGAGTGCACTTGCAGCACACACGTTCGGTCTCCACTTTCGATCGGGACGTTTCCCAATCATGTGACCACCTTGACAGCGGTCACATGACCCCAAAACCCCGCCCGCCTCCTGGTTTCTGGAACCCTTAAAGGGTCGGAAGGCGCTGGCGCCAAAGGGTTAAGGTAAAAATACTTCCACTGCCTGTTCCACCCACTGCCATCCCTAAACACATTGAGTCTTCCATCGATCCAGCACTGTACCCATCTGCAGCCCTGCTCTCCCTTCTTCCTACAGGACACTTCAAGACCAGTAGGAGCCATCTGCTCCTGCTGCTGTCAATCAAATCCTGTGGACAAGGGACGGGAGGTGTGGTCAAGCCATGCTGTGGTCCAGCACTGTACCCATCTGCAGCCCTGCTCTCCCTTCTTCCTACAGGACACTTCAAGACCAGTAGGAGCCATCGGCTCCTGCTGCTGTCAATCAAATCCTGTGGACAAGGGACGGGAGGTGTGGTCAAGCCATGCTGTGTGTGTCTATGGACACAAACAGCCCGGCTCAGGAGCATGCCTGCACTAGGTGTCCCCTCAGGAGTAGGCTTGCTGAGAGGGGTACTTGGAGAAGAAGAGGAGCAGAAAGTGCCTGTAGCGGACAGAAAAAGAACAGGGAAGGGGTCTCCCTGTGCAATATCTTTTCACAAAACAAGTACTGTATAACAACTTTTTTATTTTAGGTAAAAAAGCAGACCTTATTACCACTTTAGGCAAACCCATCACAGACCTGTGCAATTAAAACTGAAGATATGCGAGAAAGCTGATATTATACAAAGCAGAAAACAACTGTTTAAAACAATCAATAATCACAGATATACAGCAGATGCAATTATATGCAAATGTTCACTCTTCTTGAAATGTGTAGCTTGACTCCATTCATACCAGTATAGCTTCATACCAGTATAGCTGTCAGTGAAGCTGTTCATTGCAAAAAAGACCAGTACAAAAGTGTGCTGGATAAAAGGTGCAGTGGTAAATTCAACTTTTACATTGAAATTGAATTTATTTCCATAGAACATTTACATTAAATTAATTTTATGTATCTCTGTATCTTTGCATCTAAGTATCATTGTGTAGTTTTCACCAAAAATAATCTCTATCTTTGGTGTCCATTTATCAAGCAGTAGTAAATGACTACTGCTGAGTTCTCGAGGAGACAGATCTACTGTATGTGCCTGTTTATGAAGCGGTATAAATTGCTTCTCCTAATGAGGAGAGAGGCGATCTATAAACGCTTTGAACTCTGGAAAACGGCTACTGTTGCTGTAATCTCATGAGATATAGCAAGATTACAGTAATAAGAGATCAGTAAAACACACAGCCGTCAGTTTATTAAGCAGTGGTAAAATGACCTCTGCTGAGTTGGTGGCTCTCCTCAGTACACTACACACAATAATTAACAAAAATTATTAAATTTATATATATATATATATATATATATATATATATATATATATATATATAGTGTTTCTAAACTGCTATAGAGTTTTTTTTTTGGGGGGGGGGGTTGTGAAAGGCTTTCCCACTGTCTTGGAGACTGAAGTAAGCAGAGGACAGTCCAAAAACTGTAAGCAGAGGACTTCCTCCTCAGAACTCCAGCGATTCTCTGTTCTCTCCCTGATGCTCCACCTTCCACCTCTGGGCTGGAAAATCTGGGAGGGAGAATTCTGTCACAGATCACCAGTAAAGTGCTGACACAGACACTTCATAAACAGGCTGTTTTTGTGCACATGAATAACAGATTCCCAGAATGCTGAGATGTTCAACAGAGAATATGTTCTCTGCTGATAATCTCAGTTTCATAAACCGCAAATGATCAGAGATGAGCTGCAATCCTCAGGATCCTCATCTCTGTTTCATAAACGGACACCCAAGTTGTTGTTTTTTTATCAAATGATCACTTTGAATTTGCCCAGGTTTGCAACAGGCTTACTGAATACTGTGTACCTTTATTAAAAGAGCACACATTCTTACCTTTCGGGACATGTTGGATTTTTCGGAGTTTTCTTCATCCTTTTCAAAAATAGTTCTCTTATTAGCAACTCCATCTGATCCACCAATAGCTCCTCGACTGTGAGAGGGTGGTATCTTCACACTCTCTGATCTCTGAAAACACATTATTTAAATATATATACATAAGATACAACATTAAAATAAGTGACGTTCTTCTCAGTAAATTAAATTGTAAATAAGTGTTCCACTGCATAGCGCTGTACCTTAAAAAAAGATTTCTATGTATGCAAACATCTATATATGTTCTAAATGATTCAGTTGCGTTTGGAAATGTGAACTGATATATTTGTCTCAGTTACTGAAGCTGACAGAGCTTCTAATATGCAAACTAGCAAAACCAGAAAAACAGAATATCTTAGGATCACCAAGAGTCAGTATAAGCCATCTACTACTGACATTATGAAACGCTAAGAATCCTACGTTTCCATAGTTAACTAAATTGATTTCTAAGTAATTTAAATGAGTAAAATTAGTAATTTAATTACTAAATAAAATACATCTATTCAGTTCTATTTTGTTCCTAAAAATGTAATTCCCATAAGGAATATACTTCCTACATTGATAGACTGATTCCCTTTTAGGTCAGTTTGATAGAACATTATTATTATTATTATTATACAGTATTTATAAAGCGCCAATAGTTCGCTCAGCGCTGTACATTACAAAGGGAGACAGAACATGTGACAGAACAATACCAATACAATGCAAAACATGAGGGGATCAAGGGCCCTGCTCTTTCGAGCTTACAATCTAGGAGGGAGGGGGTGGTGGCACAGGAAGAGATAGCTGTGGGGGATGGAGTGGTAGGAAGAGTGGAGGAGGGAGGCAAGTTAGCAGGGGGTGGGGTAGGCTTCCCTGAAGAGATGGGTTTTCAGGGTGCGCCTAAAGGAGAGGAGAGTAGGTGATAATCTGATGGGTTGGGGCAGGGAGTTCCAGAGGATGGGTGACATCCTGGAGAAGTCCTGGAGGCGGGCATGGGAGGAGGAGACCAGGGAACTAGAGAGAAGGAGGTCCTGTGAGGAGCGGAGTGTGCGTGCTGGGCGGTACTTGGATATTAGGTCAGTGATGTAGTTCGGGGCAGTATGGTGGACAGCTTTGTACGTCAGCGTTAGGATTTTGAATTTGATCCGTTGCGCAATCGGAAGCCAGTGGAGGGATTGGCAGAGGGGGGTGGCGGAGACAGAGCGGTTGGAAAGGTGAATGAGTCTGGCAGCCGTGTTCAGGATGGACTGAAGAGGGGATAGCCAACGGCGAGGCAGGCCAGTGAGGAGGGAGTTGCAGTAGTCGAGTCGTGATATGATGAGGGAGTGGATGAGCTGTTTAGTGGTTTCTGGGGTTAGGAACGTGCGGATTTTGGCGATGTTGCGGAGGTGGAGTCTGCACGAGTTTGTTAAAGATTGGACTTGGGGCTGGAAGGATAGGTTGGAGTCCAGAATGACACCCAGTACTCTGGCCTGCAGGGCGGGTTTGATGGTAGCGTTGTTGGATGTGACGGAGAAATCAATGGGGGGTGGTGTCCGGGCTGGGGGGAAGACAAGAAACTCGGTTTTGGAGAGGTTCAATTTAAGGAAGTGGAGCGACATCCAGTCTGATATGTCGCTCAGTAGGTGTGTGATTCGGGCTGAGACCAAGGGGGTGAGGTGGGGGGTTGAGAGATAGATTTGTGTGTCGTCGGCATAGAGGTGGTAGTTGAAGCCGTGAGAGTGTATGAGTTGGCCAAGGGAGGAGGAATAGATGGAGAAGAGAAGGGGCCCGAGGACAGAGCCTTGAGGGACCCCAACAGAGAGGGGGAGTGAGGGGGAGGTGGTAGCATTATAGGTAACGCTGAAAGAGCGTTGTGACAGGTAGGATGAGATCCAGGAGAGAGCAGAATCTCTGAGGCTGAGGGAGTGTAGTTTTTTGAGGAGGAGGGGGTGGTCGACTGTGTCGAAGGCCGCAGAGAGGTCAAGGAGTAGGAGCACTGAATAGTGTCCATTAGCTTTGGCGGTTAGCAGGTCGTTGGAGAGTTTGAGTAAGGCAGTTTCGGTGGAGTGTAGGGGACGGAAGCCGGACTGTAGGGGATCGAGGAGGTTGTTGTCGTTGAGGTGAGAGCATAGGCGGGTGTAGACTAGGCGCTCGAGGAGTTTAGATGTAAATGGGAGCAGGGAGATGGGTCTGAGGTTGTTCGGGTCATTGGGGTCCAAGGAGGGCTTTTTAAGTATGGGGGTGATGTGTGCATGTTTCAGAGGGGAGGGGAAAGTGCCTGAGGAGAGGGAGAGATTGAAGATGTGGGTGAGGGAGCGTAGGATGGAGGAGGAGGAAGGTCGTAGGAGTTGTGAGGGGATAGGGTCGAGGGGGCAGGTGGTGAGGCGGGCATCAGAGAGGGTCTTGGAGACTTCCTCGATGGTAGTAAGGTCAAAGGTGTGGAGTGTTGGGGGAGCTTCAGTATGAGGAATGTAGGGTGGGGTGGAAGAGGAGGTCAGAGCAGTGGTGGGGCCGTGGGAGAGGGGTGATGAGGGGGTAGCTGAGTGAGGGTGAAGGGGGTTGGAGGGAGTTTGAGCAGCGACAAAGTAGTATAATTTTACGAGACTGGGCCCTTTCCAGTTATTTAAATTTACATTTTCTCAAATGTACAATTTATTTAGCAGCCGTAAACTTTAATGTTACCAAACTGTGGTCAGTGTTGCCTAAATATTTGCAGAGATGTAATTCATTTTAAAACTTGAGAGGCAAAGGCCCATTAAGAATGTTTTTCATGAAAAGAAATGCTTTTCTGAAAAAAGCATTTTTGTTATGTGATACATTTCAACGCAAATAGTACTTGACAGAATTCATTAACCACTACATGGACAGAGTAATTTTTGCTTTTCAGTGTTTCAGATGCATTTACAATGTGTTTGCTATTTATTTAACTTGTGTTCACATTTTTCAGTGCTTAAAGTACAGTAATTGCAATGCATTTGCATTGGTTTGTAAAGCAAAGCACCAATTGACTGTAAAGGTAAGATTACATTGCTGACTTGGTTTTGAAGGTACAATTTCCAGGACCATCATCCTCATTCTGGCTTTACTACCTAGTGAGGTACTGGCCTGGAACAAGCACACAGCCAATAAAGTCAAAAGTAAAAATCTGGGATAAGATAGGATAACAGTTGCAGCTCCTGTATTCTCAAAAATAAATTGATGACACCAGCTCCTATTTTCTTTGACTGATATTAAAGGCCTATGTAAATGAACCCTGATCACGCTCATTTATATTTCAATAATTTTTATTGAGTTTTTCAAGGGTAAACACGGGAAAAACAGGGAAAAGATAAATGGTTCAGTCATACAATATTACAATAGACAAAATATGATTGATCATTTTGTTGTAATTCCATCCTTGGATGGATGAGGTGTTGGTCTTGTTTTAGCAATATCATCAGAGGTATTCATGTATATTTGATGAACTTTGTTGGTGAAACTTCGGGGGTTATGGGGGGGGGTATTGGAGGGGAGGTGGGGGAGGATAGGAATGAGGGGGGAAGGATCTAACTAGGAAATTGAGGAGATACCAGTCTTGGTATGGGATGTGGTTTCATCTCTTGAAATGTCATCAGGGTTGTATAGAACATTTTGGGTGTTTTAGCCATCGGGTCCACTGGGTATTGAATTTGTGGTAGGAGGAAGTGTTAATAGCGGATAGTTTTTCCATTTGACATTGGGTGTTAAGGTCTGTAATTAATGAAGTGATTGAGGGGGTATTATTCGTGTTTCATAATCTAGTAATATTAATTTTTGCTGCAAAGAGTATGTGGGTAATAATTGTTCGGGAATAGGTGGAGAGTTTCTCTATTCCAATGTGAAGGAGTGCCAATAAGGGGTTCGGGACTATCGGAGATTTGTTTATTTTGGATATTAATTGGAATGTAGTATTCCAGAAGGATCGAAGTGACTTGCATGACCATAAAATATGGATTGTTGAGCCTAGTTCGCCACAATGTCTCCAGCATGTAAGAGCATGTTTTGGATAGTAGATCGAGAGTTTAATCGGGGTCAGGTACCATTGATGGAGTATTTTTAGATATGACTCCCAGTGGGAGCTACATCGGGTAGCTTTAATAAGTGATGTTGAAGGTATTTTCCCAGCATTTTAAGGTGATTTGGGTTGAAAGGATTTTTTCCCAATTGGTTAGGTAGGTTGTTTGTAAAGTGAACTGTGAGTTAATGAGGTGCGCATAGAAAGTCGAAATACCTTTACTCCGGTATTGGGGTCTGATGAAAAAGGTGTAGGCTGTGATTGGTAGTATGGTGTTGTGGGGTAATTTATTTGTATGTAAACAATGAGCGATTCTTAGGTATGTAAAATTTTCAGTAGTAGGGATATTATATTTGGTTTGGAGAGATTGGAAGGAGTGCAAAGATTGGTTGGAATGGAGATCTGCTAATTTAGTTATTCCTTGTTTTGTCCATTGAGATAGGTCCAAAGATGGGATGAAGAGGTGTAGTATGTTGGTTGCAGTAGGTACATGTTTAAAATCTTTAAATTTAGTGGACAGAAGGTCTCGCCAAGCTTGCAGGGAAGCTATAATGCAGGGATGTTTTAGGTGGGGTTCTATGATTTTGGGCGGTGGGGACAAGAGTATATTTTGAGGTTTAAGTGGTTGGAAGGGAAGGGTTTCCATTATGGACCAGATTTTTTCCTTCGAAGGATTCCACCAAAAATATAGTTGGTCTAAGAGGGCAGCCGTGTAGTAAGATTTGAGATGCAGGAGTCTTGCTCCTCCTTTAATTATAGGTCTTATTAGAAGATTGGTGGTACATCTTGGTTTTTTTGAGTTCCATAGGAACTTTGTAAGGATTGATTGTAGTTTAGAGAAGAATGAATTAGGGATTGGTAAGGGAAGTGTACGGAAATGTATAAGATTTTGGGTAAAATATACATCTTTAGTGTTGCCACTCGGCCTAGTTTGGAGAGTTCTGAGGTGCGTAAAGTGCTTAATTCTTGGGGTAAATCAAGCAGTATTTTGTGATTTGCTGTGTAAAGGTGGTCTGTTGTTGGTGTAAGTTTTATTCCCAGGTATGGGATGCTACTTTTTTCCATGAAAATGAGAATTGTTTGGCTAATTGGGTTTGGAGTTGAGCTGAGATGTGAAGGTTGAGTATGGAAGATTTGGTTTCGTTAAGTCTGTAGTATGAAACTGTTGAGTAAGTATGTAGATGTGAGCGGATCGAATGGAGGGATTTTTTAGGGTTAGTCACCATTAATATTATATCATCTGAAAATAGGCTAATTTTGTGTTCCATGTTAAGATGTGTGATTCCTGTGAATGTTCTGTCCTCTCTGAGTTTGGAAGATAGGGGTTCAATAAGGAATGTAAATATTATCGGGGAGAGTGGACAGCCTTGTCTTGTACCGTTAGAAATGTCGAAAGGATCGGATAGTGTGCCATCTGTCAGAACTCTAGCAGATGGTTGAGAATACAGTGACAAGATGGCTTTCAGCAACCAACCTGTGATACAAAATTTTTGAAGCGTGAGGTGTAAGAATTGCCAGTGTATCCAGTCGAACGCTTTCTCTGCATCTAAGGATAAGAGCAAGGAGGGGGTGTTGGTCCTTTCTAAATTGTGTAGGAGGGATATAATTCTTCTGGTAGCATCTGGTGCTTGGAAACCTGGGATGAAACCTACTTGGTCCGGGTGCATTAGGGTGGGTAGGTAGGGGAGAATTCTTTGGGATATGATTTTAGCGTATAATTTTATATCGGTATTGAGTAGCGAAATTGGCCTGTAGTTTTGGACTAGTTGGGGATCTTTGCCAGGCTTTGGGATGGTCGTTATAATACATTGCAACATGTCTTTGGGGAATGAGCCTGTGGAGGCAACGTGATTAAAGAGTTTGGACAGGTATGGTGACAATTCTGTGGCCATGAATTGATAGTATTCATTAGTGTATCCGTCATTCCCTGGTGATTTATTAATTGGAAGTGTTTTAATGATCGTTTCTATTTCTTTGGGCGATATTGGACAAGAGATGGAGTCAAGTTGGTCTGAGGATAACCGGGGGAGATTGATCGTTTGGAGAAATTGTTGTATGGATGTGGTTGTTGGTTGGGTGGTGTTAAAGTCATTTTTGAGGTTGTAAAGATTTTGGTAGTATACTGCAAAGGCGTTTGCTATGTCTTGGGGATTAGTGTTCAGGGTATTCGTAGATGGATGTTTATTGAGGCTATTTTGGATTTCAGCCGTTTTTGTTTTACTGATTTGGCTAACAACGAGCTGGCTTTGTTACCAAGTGAGTAAAATTTCGCTTTCATTTTTTGGAGATTCAGATAATTTTTATGGAGTAGGAGGGATCTTAATTTAATTCTATCTGCTGTCAAGGACGCAGAGGTTGTTGGGTCTGGAGATTTTTTGTTTTTTTCTTCATTTATTTTGATTGATGTTAGATTATCTATTTGTTGGTTTCTTTTTTTGTTGATGCGAGCATTTAGTTGTATCAGAATACCTCTCATGTATGCTTTATATGTTGACCAGAGAGTGGTTATGGATAAATCGAGGGTGTCGGTAAATTCGAAGAATGTTTTGTGTGCATCTATTATCTGTTGTTTGTAGTCTTGGTTTTTCAGAAGGAACGAGTTCAGTCGCCATAAACGGGGTATCGACGAATGTTGTTTGCTGTCAATAGAGATTGTGATCGGAGCATGGTCTGACCACGTGATAGTGCCGATCTCGGAGGAGGTGATGTGTTGCAGCGTCCATTTATCGGTGATGAAGAAGTCGATTCTAGAGTAGGTTGAGTGGGGTGGGGAATAGTAGGTATAGTCTTTTTCTGTACTATGTTGGCATCTCCAGATGTCATAGAGATCGTTGGAGTGGAGAAATTGGTTGAAGGTTTGTTTTGAAGATCTTTTGGTGGATGAGGAATCCAGAAGAGGATTGCCGATGATGTGAAAATCGCCTCCGATGAGTAGTCTGCCATTTCTGTGTCGATTAATGGTGGAGTTAAGTTTGTTGAAGAAGTGGATTTGATTGGTGTTAGGGCCATAGACATTCACTAATGTATATGTAGAGTCGTTGATTTTGCAGATTAGTATGTGGTAGCGACCTTGTGGGTCTGCTATTTCCGCAATAAATTGAAACTTCAGGGAGTCTCGTAATGACGCCGTTTTTCTTTTTGGGAATCGTTGCCATGAATATTGTAGAGAACGGAGGAATGTTGAATTTAGGAGTTTTTGCAGTGGCAAAGTGGGTCTCTTGTAGGAATATGATGTCAGGTTGAGTAGTGCGGATTTCTCTCGAGAGCAAGGATCTTTTGAAGGGGGGGTTGAGACCTCGGACATTTAGCAAAAATATAGTAATCATTTTGTTGATTGTAGATGGTTTGAATATCGTAGTTTTGGTGGTTCAGATGTCAGAAAGAGGAGTGGACGTCCTCGTATTGGAGACGATGGATCATCAGGTGTGCGGTTTTGTGAGCATGTGATTGTTGCTTTTGTTGATTGAGAGTTCAATTGTATGAAGGGGGTTATTAAGAAGGGCAATTTTAGCGAGAGATGACTGGTAGCTTGGGGTAAGAACCAGGGTAATAACAGGGGTAAAAAAGCCTTGCAAACAACGCAAGTAACATGTGTAGCAGTAATTGCTACTTTGTAAAGTGGGGGCGTGAGAAAGCATGAGTCTTCCGAGAGCTCATGCTTGAAACCGACTTGGGCGATCATTATGTTCGATCGATCGGGGGCCGATTGCCAGCTAGTGTTTTAGAGAGTTGTGTCCAGGGAATTGAACGTGGAGGTAATATGCTTGATTGAAGGCTATGATCTTCCTGTTTCCATTTGTTGCCATTGGTTGGATGTTGACTGATGGAAATCTGCTGGTATAATGCTCCATATTTTCAGTAATTCGATGCCTGCCTCTAGGAAGTTGATCGTGAAGAATCTGCCTTGGTACTTGACATTCAGTTTCCTAGGAAAGCCCCATTGATATGCGATGTTGTGATTTTGTAGTGCTTTGGTTATGCTAATGAGCTTCTTAGGATTAGTTAGCCTTGCTTTAGAGAGGTCTGCAAACAATTTAATGTTTGCTTGGGCTGGAGGAATGGAGGTCGGATCTCTGGCTGCAATCATTATTTTCTCCTTTACGTGGTAAAAGTGTATGCGCACCAGTATATCTCTGGGAGTCGTCGCAGGTAAAAATGATGGTTTGGCGATTCGATGTGCTCGATCTATGGCCAATTCCACGTCAGTGAGGGTGGGAATGAGATTTTTCATGTATTGTTGTATGAAAGGTACAATGGCGTCTGTGGTGACGGTTTCTGGGATCCCACGGAATTTAATGTTGTTCCGCCAGGAGCGATCTTCTAAGTCTGCCAGTTTGAGCTTGATTTGTTCGATGTCTGTTGTATGATCTGTGTGTGCATCTATAAGATCGTTATGTGTGGTACACACTTCTCACAGTTTGCTTTCGATATGGCGGATACGTTTCTCTTGGTTTTGGACCATATTAGAAATTTGGGATAATGAGGCAGTCAGGTCAATATGTAGCGTCTGTCGCAGGGAAAGGAGCATGTTCTTCATGGAAATCTCTGTGATAGGTTGGTCAGAAGCAGGATAGGAATCAATCAAAGATGGAGCAGAAGCAGATAGTGCAGTGGTTGGGAGAGAAGATAGAAGGCTGTCAGGGGTGATCCTGTGTCCAGCCTGGGTCTGGATTTTGCCGGGCTGCTAGTTGTGGGAGACAGGGGGGGGAGAGGACTCACCAGGGTCTCCAGGGTAGAGCTGTCCCTTCAGCCTGGGGTCTGGATGGTATGCAGCCTGGTGGTCTGTGTCCTCTCCTTGCTGCTGTTGCTGGGCAGACAAGCCTGTCAGCAGGGGGCCAGCGCCATCTTGACTGCAGGGTGCGAGTGCAGGATAAAAGCTTGTCATCTTTGTGGGGTGGCCCGGTGCTTTTCTCCTGTGGGTCATAGCCCTTACGGATGGCGAGGGGTTAATGGCTCTATTGAGCTGTTAATTACTCCCTGGTGTCGTAGTGTGCCGCGATCGTGCTGGCGGGTGGGCGGAGCTCTCTTCACTGAGCGTCCATCCCCGGAGCCAGCCACGCATGCGCCCGATCAAGCTTATTTAATAAAGATAAAATACAGAAGGCAATCTTCAAAATCAATAAAATGAAAAAATTGTCAGTGTTCTATGAACAATATAAAGCGCACAATCAGTTTAGTGTATACTATGCATATGACTAATGTGTGTAACTATATACAGTATACTTCTGTGCGTAAATCAGTGCAAAACAATATAAAATCAATCAATATAAAAAAATCTCTATCATAGGTGCATCGAAGTGCAAAAAATGCTTCTGTGCAGAACATTAAAGAGTAAGTTCACCTTTTGGACAAAAATAATAAATGCACATTTTTTTGCAGATAAAAAAATGTGCATTTACTATTTTTGTCCAAAGGAGCCTGGAAAGCATTGCACCAGCAACCAGTAGATTGCTGATGCCATGCAGGTCTCTTGCAGACCTGTCAGAATATCTGCTAGCCGTACGAGATGTACAGCCAAGCAGAAATTCTGACAGGAAGCTTGAATGAACTACCATGGCGGTCCATAGTGCCATGGTAGTTCATTGAAAACTACAAGCCGACAGCTGCTAAGGCTGCCGGGGCTTGTAGGCACTCATTCACAGAACACAGTGAATGAGTGACACGACTGTGAGGGTGGAGCCCTGCACGGCCACACTGTTTTCAAATTTGACAGATAGTACGGGGAAACCTCTCCCCATACAATCTGCCGGGGGGGGGTGGGTGGCGATTGTAGCTGCGGCTATGGGAACATAGGTGAACTTATCCTTTAAGTGCAAAAACCAGTGTGTTCTTCAATGTCTTTCTAATATCAAGATAGATATTTATGCACATTCCTCAATTAGAAACCAGTTTATATAAGTGCTCCAAATCCAGTGATTCCATACAAAAAAGTGCCTTCCGTGCTCACATCCCTGTGTTAAAATCACTCACCACAAAGATGAGTGACTTTTTTTGTATTAAGAACGGTCTCAAAGCGCTTTTGGATGAATCATCTCTTGCCAGATCAAACTATCCGCCTCCAAGTTTCTTTTCCATTTGTTTGCTTCTTACCAAGCCAGGATCTGTATTAGAGTGTGGTTTTTAATATGTACATATTACACTTGCACAGTGCATACAATCCACCACCCACTCCGACGGTAATATCCTTGATCTCGTCTTCTCCAACCGCTGCGCTCCCCACAACCTCACTAACACCCCCTTTCCTCTCTCTGACCACAACCTGATTACCTTCTCTATCTCCTCGTCCTCCAACGCCTACCCCTCCAAATGTCACACTACTACCAGCCATAACCTCCGCAACCTTAACCCTGCCTCCCTCCACTCTGCAGCTGATCAACTCCACGACCGCATCCTCCCCCTGTCCTGCCCTGACTTGGCTATGACTGCCTACAACAACGCGCTGTCAACAGCCCTTGACTCACTAGCGCCTTTAACCACACGCAACATCAGACCCCGACCGCTCCAGCCCTGGCAGACTGATCACACCAAAACCCTCAAACGACACAGTCGTGCCCTGGAGCGACTATGGCGCAAAACCAAATCCCAACAAGCCTTCACCCGCTACAAATCTGCCTTCCACACCTACACCTCCTCACTCCATGCTGCCAAACAGGCCTACTTCTTGACCCTCATCAAGGCCCTCTCCTCCAATCCTCGCCGACTATTCTCCGCCTTCAACTCTCTACTCTCTCCACCTCCACCTCCACCCAGCACCTCACTCACTGCCCTTGAGATTGCCAATCACTTCAAAAACAAGATTGACACAATTCGCAAGGACATTGCCGCAACTCACACGCCCTCTCAACCCTTCCCCTCTCACACAGCTACCCCCCTCCTCCTCGACATAACCTGCAGGGACTTCGTCGCTGCTCAAACTCTCTCCAACCCCCTTCACCCTCACTCGGCTACCCCCTCATCACCCCTCTCCCACGGCCCCACCACTGCTCTGACCTCCTCTTCCACCCCACCCTACATTCCTCATACTGAAGCTCCCCCAACACTCCGCACCTTTGACCTTACTACCATCGAGGAAGTCTCCAAGATCCTCTCTGATGCCCGCCTCACCACCTGCCCCCTCGACCCTATCCCCTCACAACTCCTACGACCTCCTTCCCCCTCCATCCTACGCTCCCTCACCCACATCTTCAATCTCTCCCTCTCCTCCGGCACTTTCCCCTCCCCTCTGAAACATGCACACATCACTCCCATACTTAAAAAGCCCTTCCTGGACCCCAATGACCCGAACAACCTCAGACCCATCTCCCTGCTCCCATTTACATCTAAACTCCTCGAGCGCCTAGTCTACACCCGCCTATGCTCTCACCTCAACAACAACAACCTCCTCGATCCCCTACAGTCCGGCTTCCGTCCCCTACACTCCACCGAAACTGCCTTACTCAAACTCTCCAACGACCTGCTAACCGCCAAAGCTAATGGCCGCTATTCAGTGCTCCTACTCCTTGACCTCTCTGCGGCCTTCGACACAGTCGACCACCCCCTCCTCCTCAAAAAACTACACTCCCTCGGCCTCAGAGATTCTGCTCTCTCCTGGCTCTCATCCTACCTGTCACAACGCTCCTTCAGCGTTACCTATAATGCTACCACCTCCCCCTCACTCCCCCTCTCTGTTGGGGTCCCTCAAGGCTCTGTCCTCGGGCCCCTTCTCTTCTCCATCTATACCTCCTCCCTTGGCCAACTCATACACTCTCACGGCCTCAACTACCACCTCTATGCCGACGACACACAAATCTATCTCTCAACCCCCCACCTCACCCCCTTGGTCTCAGCCCGAATCACACACCTACTGAGCGACATATCAGACTGGATGGCGCTCCACTTCCTTAAATTGAACCTCTCCAAAACCGAGTTTCTTGTCTTCCCCCCAGCCCGGACACCACCCCCCATTGACTTCTCCGTCACATCCAACAACGCTACCATCAAGCCCGCCCTGCAGGCCAGAGTACTTGGTGTCATTCTGGACTCCAACCTATCATTTCAACCCCAAGTCCAATCTTTAACAAACTCGTGCAGACTCCACCTCCGCAACATCGCCAAAATACGCACGTTCCTAACCCCAGAAACCACTAAACAGCTCGTCCACTCCCTCATCATATCACGACTTGACTACTGCAACTCCCTCCTCACTGGCCTGCCTCGGCGCTGGCTATCCCCGCTTCAGTCGATCCTGAATACGGCTGCCAGACTCATTCACCTTTCCAACCGCTCTGTCTCCGCCACCCCCCTCTGCCAATCCCTCCACTGGCTTCTGATTGCGCAACGGATCAAATTCAAAATCCTAACGCTGACGTACAAAGCTGTCCACCATACTGCCCCGAACTACATTACTGACCTAATATCCAAGTACCGCCCAGCACGCACACTCTGCTCCTCACAAGACCTCCTTCTCTCTAGTTCCCTGGTCTCCTCCTCCCATGCCCGCCTCCAGGACTTCTCCAGGGTGTCACCCATCCTCTGGAACTCCCTGCTCCAACCCATCAGATTATCACCTACTCTCCTCTCCTTTAGGCGCACCCTGAAAACCCATCTCTTCAGGGAAGCCTACCCCACCCCCTGCTAACTTGCCGACCTCCTCCACTCTTCCTACCACTCCATCCCCCACAGCTATCTCCTCCTGTGCCACCATCCCCTCCCTCCTAGATTGTAAGCTCGAAAGAGCAGGGCCCTCAATCCCCTCATGTTTTGCACTGTATTGGTATTGTTCTGTCACATGTTCTGTCTCCCTTTGTAATGTACAGCGCTGAGCGAACTATTGGTGCTTTATAAATACTGTATAATAATAATAATAATAATGTACATGGTGTTCAGTTTTATTGTCCTTGAATCCCTACATCACATCTAAAGGGCATTTACACGTGTATCGCTGGGGCTTCTGGGAGTTGTAGTTGTCGTGTGAGAAACAACAGGGGCCACCAGAGACAGGACTATAAGGGTGTCTTATTGATTATTATCTTCAAAATCAGTAACCCTTTACAGTGAGTCTACCGTTGTCTTCAATTGTTCTGACTACTCTTAACTGAAGACAAGTGAAATCTGGTGGTTGCTAAAGGTTGCCACATATCACAATTGTTTTGATATTGCCTCATTAAATAGCCCAGTTTCAAGTTACTGGGATCTGTACATTACAAACAAGTATCCATGCAATTCTGAGTCAGCAATGTGCACAGTGTGACTAAGGATATGCCTGGATCATGGATTGTATAATAAACTATTTGCTATAGGCAGGATATAAATTGTTATAGTTATTCTTTTCACTTTAGAGTTGACATAGGTCAGGATATTAAAACTGAACCATAACAGTCCAAACTGAGCAGTAAGGCACCTTGTAGATGACTGCTGCCATATCTTGTATACAAATAATTTTTCTTCATTATCAACCAACACAGTAGTAGAATCATTAGGAATGGGTGCTATGCCAGGACAAACAAAGTAAACTATTACTCAGCAATGTGCACTTGCAGCTAAAAACCATTGTAGAAATCTACTAAAAACAATGTATATAAACTTTGCTTCAAGAATCAGTTGTATTTGTAAAATACTCTACTTTTACTGTAATCCATCTTCAACTTCATAATATAATCTTCCATTGTTCCTGATGTAAATAAGAAGATCACCTTTGTGTAGTAATTGTTTTTATGTGTTATTTAGCTCTTTACTTCAGATACTCTAATAAAGGAGGCCCACTGTTACCAAATATACTTTATGGCTATAAAAAGGTGCAGATTCCAGGGTGGTCACATAGATCCCGGCTTCACCACTCAGTAGGTCACTGACCTAGAACATAACCAAAACCATTAAAGTCTAAAAAAAAACATATAAATCTATCCTGCACTCTAATTCCAGGTGAGTGGCTTGCCTTGCAGTGAAACAATGTAATAGTTATATCCTAACAGGTACAATTTATAGGTAACCTGCCCTGAAAGAGATATGGAGATTACCTTTTCTGACCTACTAAAAATGCTACCTATCTGTATTTCTCTGACTTGAAGTCTAGAATGAAGTCAAAATTTCTAACTGGGGTAATGAATCAGGAATTACTGAAGCTGCAAGATCAGTATGATAGTAGGGAACTACCAATTGGGGGCATGGCCAGCTGCGGGGATGTGAGCAGCGCTGCTTAGGAGCTCCAAGGGCACCTTCTCTTCTTTCAGAGATCCTGAGGACACAGTAAGCTTGCAATCCACTCCTTTCCTGAGAATCCTGAATGCTGACAGCCAGCTACCACTGCCAATATAGTGAAAATCAGGCATGGCTCATCTAAACCCCCAGGAGACTGCTCTCCTTGGCCTTCCCCATGCAGAATCAAAGATGGCGGTGGATTGGAGGCTTCATGTGCTCTCCCCCAGCGGGAGAAGAACAAGAGGATGGGGGTGAGTGAATCTGAAAAAAAAAACTGCAGCCATGAAGCCCACACCCCTCAGTACTATGAGGGAACACTTTGCAGACCAGGTACTGTGACAGACCCAACCGGGACAGGGGCTTTTGAAGGGGACTGCAGGCTATCCTCTTGCCTAATGACCATGGACCCCAGCATCTGGGTGGGGGGGGGGTCTATCCTTTGGGAGGTGTGTGCCTGGGGAGATTTTTTACTTTAGATTCAGGTCCATGTGTCCCCAAAACACACTGACTCTGAGAACTAGAGGATCAGAATTCAAATTTGGGGTCTCTGTGCCCAAACCAGCATTTACTGCTTCAACCCCTCCCCCTCCTACATACAGAGACTCTAAGTAGATGTTAATATAATCAGCTGAAAACAACCTGATAAAGTCTCTTGCTGTAGTCTGTTTATAAACCACATCCCCGCCGCCCTATAGCAGATATACTGCTACAGGGCAGCAGGGGTGGTCAAAATCATGTATATACATGATTTTGTATTTCTGGGTAGGGGGCGTGCACACCCTACCCACACCACCATCCGCGGCCTCTGCTGTCAATCACCGGGTCCTGGCCGGTGATTACCCGCCGGCGCCCGGTGATTAACGAGGATCTTTGACGGGGAGGAGGGCTGCTTTGTTTACTAACAGTCCTCCTCCCTGTCGGCTTGGGCACAATCCTCTGGACGGCTGTTCACAGCACAGTCATCCAGAGCAGTGTGCTTACAGTGAAGCACCAACACACACTGCCCCCCCAGTAAAACACTCCCAGCACACAGTTAACCCTTTGATCACCCCTCATGTTAACCTCTTCCGGCCCAGTGTCATTAGTACAGTGTCAGTGCTTTTTATTAGCACTGATCACTGTATTGGTGTCACTGGGGATGTCAGTGAAACCAAGTAAGGTCCCCCCCAGTGTCAGAATGCCTGCTGCAGACCTGCAGTTCTGCTATAGGTTACTGATCGTTGCCATTACTAGTAAAAAAACCCAAAAAATTCTAGTATATATACTGCCATTTGAAAACGCTATACCTTTTACAAACACCAATTAATTTACATGTATTGGGATTTTTGTTTTAGCAAAGACATGTAGCAAAATACATTTTGAAATACATTTATGATGAAATTTGATTTTTTAAATTTTTACTGGACATGTTTAACCTCCCTAGCGGTCTGATTATGTCAGTATTTCTGTGTTAAAAGCAGTAAATTTTTTTGCATGGAAATATGTTGTTTTTTTTATTAGGCCTGTAATTCTTAGGACTAACTCACTGAAATCTGTCCGAACAAGAGTCTAGTAAACATCCCGGGTATGATAAAATTTGAAACAGAAAATCATAAATTATAATATAATAAATAATCATGAGAAATAAAATATAATAATATAAAATTTAATTCAATAATATAATCAAACTAAAAACACTGAAATTTGAAATAGAGCGCCAAGTTCGCACATCACTGAGCTTAGTCGCAAAATTGTTTTCAGTGTCTGATGACAAATTTCCCCACGAATCATTATCACTCAATTTTGCAAGTGGTTCTAATTTACTATCGCTGTTCTCTAGCTGGTCTAAAACCGGTTTTCACCTAAAGGAACACTTTTTGGATGTCATGGACGTTTCTAAGTTTGCTGGCAGAAAGAACAGTAAAAATGCAGGCAGGACACAGGACAAAGCACTAGGGACAAAATGTATGTGAAATGGTTTGATACAGTAATGTTATACTATGATATTTTAGTCTATTGAGTGAAAGTCACATTTTAAAATTTTTGAATTTCTCGCCGGTTCTGTCCCCGTACATCCAGACGCTCGCAGAGAATGGAACCCGGAAGACAGGTGCTGGCATCGGCCGGAGGAGATGGCCGGGGACGCTGCAGGGGGGACATGGTAAGTGCTGGAGGGAATCCTTGAGCAATGCTGCAGGAATACCGCCAGGGGGGTTAATAGCAAAAAGTCGTAAGTACTGTTTTTTTCTCAAAATTGTCGGTCTTTGTGCTTTTTTTATTTTTTGCGCTATAAAAACAGACGATCAAACACCACCAGAAGAAAGCTCAATTTGTGGGAAAAAAGGATGTACATTTAATTTGGGTGCAGTGTTGCATGACTGCGCAATTGTCAGTCAAAGTAACGCAACGCCGTAACGTAAAAAATGGCCTGGTCAGGAAGGGGGTTAAATCCTCTGGAGGGAAAGTGGTTAAGGTGTGATGTGTTTACCATTGTGTATTTGTCCCATTGTTAAATGAGTCACCTATTGTTTGGTCCTCCTGGAGTTTCCCACATGATGGGATTAGTCTGGTGTCAACTTGACATCGTTACCAAATCAGTGTGGGATGTTTATCCCAATGTGTACTGTTTATTTTTATTGTTCATGTGGGGGCTGCCCCTATTTCTGAAGTGTATAAAAACCTGTATTTCTGTTCCAGTTTGCATCTTGGCTAGTGTTGTCTATTCTTAGTTGCAATGCCTAGCTATAATACCTTGGTCCCTGTGTACCAGCGGCAAGGATGCAGTTCTGTGACGGAGGCACTCAAGCAGGGTGCCAGGTGGTACCAATCGCCCCCCCCCCTACAGTCCACAGAGGGAGCTGAGCCTTACCCTGTGCAACCAAGGCAATAGTGGGGAGAGGAGGGGGTGGCCATCTTAACACTCAGGGCCATGCTGCTGCTTTCTCTGGAGAGTGTATTGTCTTTCCCTTGCAACAGCCAGTGGAGGATAAACTGATAAAATGAATTCAGTTAAAGTGGACCTATCATTTCTCAAACATGATATGCAAAAAATCAAAGGCAGGCTGACTACTGTCGAACAATACTTCATTGATGTGGACGATGCCTTGGATCCATTGCATGACAATGTTAACTCCCTACAACAGTCTGCCACTGATCTTGAAGACAGACTTGGCTGAATGATTTATGGAGACCTGGCTTAAATTTGAAATGCCAACAGATACTTTTTCTACTCTTTTTTTCATTGAAAGGACACACCGCAAACCACTGCACCCATTGCCTTCTGGGGTGCAGCTAAGACCCCTTCTCATCAAACTCCTACACTTCTGGGATAAGGAACAGATTCTGTAGGCAGCGCGTGCCCTTAGCACCCTGATGTACAATGAGAGTAACATTTCTATTTTCCCAGATTTCTCTGCTGCCGTGCAGAAACAGTGAGCTACCTACACTGCCAAAATTGCGTGTTGTTCATGGCACCAAAATGCAATTCTTCACTTCACCTGGAGATGCATCTGTGTGGCTGGATGGACTTCATTTAAACCTGTATTTCCATGGCTGGAGCTTGTCTTATTGAGATTCAGTTGATGATTCATCTATGTCTGTGTTTTGTTGTTTTTTTTTTTTTAACTCTACACTTAGGCTTGCTATGTCACAATTTTGGTGTGCTCTATTCAAAATGACAGTTAGGTATTGTTTCTGTCTATGGATTTTTTTGTATACTGTAGTTTGGTTTGTTGCTGTACTTTTTTAGGGGCACACTCCTACAGGTTGTTTAGCTGTGGTGAGAAAGTCAGCTATGTCCCTCTATGGCGGGCCGGGGGGTATTTGGGGATTTCAGTTCTGGCATGCCTAGTGTGTTAGGCTAATTTCACCTATTCATTCTATTTTTTAGGTGCAAGCTGGGAAGTGGCAATAGAGAATGGAGGTTTGGGGTATGGAACATCTGCCCAGTCTGATAATAGTACCCCTTTTTTGTATCTTATGCATTTCACATTAGTGTCATGGAATGTAAGGAGTCTAAATTCTAAAATTAAACGTTCACTCGTTTCCACTCATCTAAAAGGTGGGTGACCAGGTAATCTTTTTGTAGGAAAGGGAGTGGGTTCCAAAGTGTTAGCCCTTAAACACCCACATATCTCACATGCCTTTCATGCTATTTATTCTTCTTACTTTAGAGGGGTGTCCATTTTGATCACTAAAACCTTGCCCGTCCAGATTGAGGATATGTGTATTGACTGCCAGGGCTGTTATCTTATATTGATTTACTGTCACTGCGATATGTACTATACCCTGGTTAATGTGTACCTACCTCCTCCCTTTGACATCCCTTTGAATCTAAATTACTTCAAGTTGCAAAAGGCAGTATTATCATTGCAGGGGATTTTAATGCAGTTATGAATCCATCTGTGGACATGTTGAGCGGTGCCCATACTTCCACCTTAGTCCTCCAGGATTGGGTGGATAGCTATGGGTTGGTTAATGTTTGGTGGTGGATGCACCCTGATCAGAGAGGTTACTCCTGCCACTCTAAATCATATGGTACCCTTTCTAGAATTGACATGGTTTTCATTACTTACCCCAGGTTTACACACTTGGCGGATGAGCCCCTTATGGCTTTCAGACACTATGGTACTATATACATGCTCTGATGATATGAAATACTACTGGCAGGAGGCTGATCAAGATGTGTCCTTGGGACTCCAATGGGATGCCTTTAAGGCAGTTATGAGGTGCTCATACATGTCTCGAGTTGCGGCTTTGAAAAGACCTAATGAATCTAATTTATTGGAGCTGTCTCAAAAAGTGGTGGACATTGAAATCAATATGTTTCCAGTACTTCTGCCCACAATTATCTCTAATGGAAGGAGGCTCAGAAAGCTTACGATGTTGCTTTAAATAAAGAAGCTGCTGCATCAAGCACAACACATTGGATTCAGGTGATAAAAATGACCGCCTGCTTGCCTTTTAGGCTAGACCTGTACACAAGCCCATTGCTATACCCAGAATCTTGGATAGTGGTGGCATCCCCCAGACCTCCACTGACTAAATCTTAAACACGTTCTTACAATTTTATTAAGACCTATATAACTCTAGGGTCACCTATAGTTCAGACGACCTTGTGGGATATCTCAGTGGCATTCAGCTCCCTACCCTTTCTATGGAAGATAGGCTTTAGATAGATCGATTACCTCTGAGGAGATTGATAAAATATTGATAAAATATTGGGTATATAACACAAAACGCCAGGCCGTGATGGCTTTCACATCAAATGGCATGTGGCCCATAGAGAATATCTTGTGTCTTGGTTAACTATTCTTTTTAAAGCCGTCCAGGAAGACAAGGTTTTACTGTCTTCAATGTGGGAGGCTCTGATAGTGTTAATCCCTAAGCTTCATAAAGGGAACTAGTAGACCTGGGGGAGGATGTGAGCAGTTGTAGCTTCCATATTTCTCTTGGGTCAGGTTTCTTTCAAGGTGCTTCAAGAGATGTTTATTTAGATCACAAACAAATCCACCTAATTTTGATGAGGTTTCTATATAGTCAACAAGTATGCAACTATTGACACTATGGTGTTGATTTATTAAAAAGGCAAATAGACCACACACTCTGCAAGTGCAGTTGCACTCTGCGATTCTGCAAGGGCATTTGTTCCAGATCTTAGTAAATGGGGGTTAAAGCGGAGTTCCACCCAAAAGTGGAAGCTCTGCTTGTTTGCTTCCTCCCCCCTCTACTGCCATAATGGGCACCTTTTGGAGGAGAGGAGGGGTTCGGATACCTGGTTTTGACAGGTACCCGCTCCCACTACCAGTTCAGTTCGCCATGGCAAAGTGAGACGGAAGTTCAGCCCCCCTCTTTCCTTCACAGGTCCCAGAAGACTGCCAGACCAATCAGGATGCACAGCGTGGCTCGCGCATGAATAGTGGTCACCAGGCTGTCAAGGTGTCACAGCCTGGTGCCCACAGCTGAGATGCCAGGGAGAGAAGGAGAGAAGGAATGGTGCGAGTGAGCATGTTGCTGGACCCTGGGACAGGTGAGTGTGTGTTTACAGCTTTTGTAGCTGTTGACTTTTAATAACCACAAAACCAGCTGGAACTCTGCTTTAAGCTCTGCTGACTTCCATCATCCAATCATGTGCAAGCAAAAATGCTGTTTTCTTTTACTTCCCTTGCATGCGACTGGGTGTTCTTTGAAAAGTGAAATTTTACCTCATTTACTAAACTCTGGAGCAAATGCCTTTTCAGTGTGTAACTGCACTTGCAAAGTGCACAGCCTATTTGCCTTTAGTAAATCAACCCCTATAACCGGTTATTTAATATGAGATTAATTCATAAGTCTACACATTAAAATATTATGATATTGCAACCCTGCCTTTAATAATCACTACTAAAAGTATGAAATTAAATACCTGTACAGCAGAATTGTATTTTTCCATTCGATCTTCTATTTTTCGACTTCTTAGTGATAACCTTAAGCTGGCTCTACATACAAAGAAAGTTGGTGTTAGAAATCACAGTGCAAAAGATTGCTGAACACCACAAATGTTTTCGTCAAAAAGGAGGCAGTATACAGGTGAAACTCGAAAAATTAGAATATCGTGTAAAAGGTCATTTATTTCTATAATGCAACTTAAAAGGTGAAACTAATATATGAGATAGACTCATTACATGCAAAGCAAGATAGTTCAAGCCGTGATTTGTCATAATTGTGATGATTAAGGCTTACAGCTCATGAAAACCCTGAATCCACGATCTCAGAAAATTAGAATATTGTGAAAAGGTGCAAAATTCTAGGCTCAGTGTCCCACTCTAATCAGCTAATTAAGCCATAACACCTGCAAAGGGTTCCTGAGCCTTTAAATGGTCTCTCAGTCTGGTTCAGTAGGAATCACAATCATGGGAAAGACTGCTGACCTGACAGTTGTGCAGAAAACCATCATTGACACCCTCCATAAGGAGGGAAAGCCTCAAAAGGTAATTGCAAAAGAAGTCGGATGTTTCCAAAGTGCTGTATCAAAGCACATTAACAGAAAGTTATGTGGAAGGGAAAAGTGTGGAAGAAAAAAGGTGCACAAGCAGCAGGGATGACCGCAGCCTGGAGAGGATTGTCAGGAAAAGGCCATTCAAAAGTGTTGGGGACTTTGACAAGGAGTGGACTGAGGCTGGAGTCAGTGCATCAAGAGCCACCACACACAGACGGATCCTGGACATGGGCTTCAAATGTTGTCAAGCCGCTCCTGAACAACAAACAACACCAGAAGCGTCTTACCTGGGCTAAAGAAAAACAGACGTGGTCTGTTGCTCAGTGGTCCAAAGTCCTCTTTTCTGACGAGAGCAACTTTGGTATGAGAGCAACCCAGAGTATGGAGGAAGAATGGAGAGGCACACACTGCAAGATGCTTGAAGTCCAGTGTGAAGTTTCCACAGTCTGTGTTGATTTGGGGAGCCATGTCATCTGCTGGTGTTGGTCCACTGTGCTTCATTAAGTCCAGGGTCAACGCAGCCGTCTACCAGGAGATTTTGAAGCACTTCATGCTTCCTTCCGCAGACGAGCTTTATGGGGATGCTGACTTCATTTTCCAGCAGGACTTGGCACCTGCCCACACTGCCAAAAGCACCAAAACCTGGTTCAATGACCATGGGCTTGAGCTTGATTGAGCTTGATTGGCCAGGAAACTCGCCTGACCTGAACCCCATAGAGAATCTATGGGGCGTTGCCAAGAGAAAGATGAGAGACATAAGACCGAACAATGCAGAAGAGCTGAAAGCCGCTATTGAAGCATCCTGGTCTTCCATAACACCTCAGCAGTGCCACAGGCTGATAGCTTCCATGCCACGCCGCATTGAGGCAGTAATTGCTGCAAAAGGGGACCAAACCAAGTACTGAGTACATATGCATGCTTATACTTTTCAGAGGTCCGATATTGTTCTATGTACAATCCTTGTTTTATTGATTGCATGTAATATTCTAATTTTCTGAGATTGTGGATTTGGGGTTTTCATGAGCTGTAAGCCATAATCATCACAATTATGACAAATCACGGCTTGAACTATCTTGCTTTGCATATAATGAGTCTATCTCATATATTAGTTTCACCTTTTAAGTTGCATTACTGAAATAAATGAACTTTTTCACGATATCCTAATATTTCGAGTTTCACCTGTACATCCTATGGTGTTTTAATCTTTCCTCCCCTGCCATGCAGATCACCATCCCTGCCCACATCCGATTCACCCAGCTGCCTGCGCCCCGTACACGAGGACTAGTGGTACCCCCCCTTATTCATGTTTCAGCCATTTCTGCACTAATTAATACTTATGTACATTTGAATGTGTATGTCTAGAATTACCCACCATAGGCATAGGTACAGAACCCAAACTAAATACAAAAATAAAAATGAACTGGATAGAAAGTGTAATAAATACACACTTTATTGTAACATACTAACAAGCCATAAGATAAGTTATACTTCCTTTATTATCAAAATACTGTATATTTAGATTTATATTAGTAAATATGAATTAAAGCTAGTTAGAATAAATATTTTTCTCAGTTCTCAGAGAGGTAGGCTCACATCCTACCTTTAATTCAATACCAAGGGCATTCTAGATTTTAGCTATTCTGAATAAATCCCATTTCAATAGGGTATGATGCAAGTTTCCTCCATGGCAAAAACCTTTTCATAAACATTAAAGGAAAAAAACTGTCAAATCCCCCCCCCCCCATTCTCATTTGATTAAACGGTTTTTAGACATTAGAATGATGGGCAGTTGCTGAATTCATCAGCTCTACTGGTTATGGGACAAGTTGTGCACCCAACATATTGTAGAGAACATCTGAAACAGGTGATCACATCTACCATATTCATAGTGTTAATCTACGGATATGTAGCAGGAAATGTTTCTACAGTTACAAATGTACTCATTAAGTTTTCATATGCACTCTGTAGTATCTACAAACATGCACTCTACTTTTAAAAGTTCCCTGTTCCCTGTTCTAGAAGCCATTAAGGAATTGGCTTGTTGGATTATTTAAAAATACTAGGATACAGCAGGTTGCTGAACATGGGAGCCCTTCTGCAACATCCCTTACCTAAAATTGTGTGCATTTGCTTATCTGCATAAAGAGTTGGTAGGTACTTATATAATCTCTACTACACTGCCATATTCTTTAGAAATGTATTTGCAAATGTGGTTAACTGCTACTTCCAACATTCTTGAGCAAATCTACCAAGACTGTCGACCCAAGGCTAATGCCTAAAGTCATCTAAACAGTTCTACTGAACGTGGATGAACTCACCCATCAGAATAAGCTTTATTGTGTGGAACCAGTGACAATTGTTTGCTCTCAACAAAGAATTGCCACTACAACTAAAATTATCAGTGGCTAATGTTTCATTGTGTGCATTCCTTTTTAATCGAATGTAATCTCCAAGAAATCAGTGCCCTCTTCCTCTACAAACTCCCTTATCTGGTCTTGAGTACTCACCACACACTCTGTCAGGGACCATCGCGACGCATGGGTCTACACATGCGTAGGTGTCTGTCAAGACATGCAGGCAGCAGGGCACTAGGACCCAGGTGCACCCGTCGTCTATGATAGTACTGGGCAGGCACTAGGACCTAGGCTGCCCCTGCCAGGTGCAGGGCGGGCTACTTAAACCAGCCCTGAACAGACACTTGTTGCCGAATGGTCTTTGCGTATCCTGTTGCCTGTGTTGTGAGTACTCTGATCTGGATTGTCTGACCTTGTTGCCTTCTCCTGTCCTGACCCCTTGGCTTGCCTGACTCTGCTCCTGGATGCTCCCTTATAGATCTGATCTTCTGGTATTGACCCTGCATGTGACCCGACTATCCTTTGCCTATCGTCTTGTACCGCACCGACCCGCTAGTTACCGAAACGGCCTGTTTGATCTTGCTCATCCATCCCTCAGGGATCCCCGGGCTCCCTCACATCAGACTCTTAACCCACAGGAGCCTCTGGCAGACTCCTCTACCTCTGGTAGAGATACCCGGTAGCTGCGACCTGGTCCCGGAGCGCTCAAAGTCCATCCCCACCATCAGGGGCCCTGGTGAACAAGTGCTCCGGTACTTAGATTCTGCACTCTGGGAAGGCTCTATCAGGGGACTGATAGAGGTGCTGTCAGGTGGTCCATTACACACTGTATGTAATAGATTGTCTATATAACAAACATACCAAGAGATATGGTTGCTGAAGGGGTTTCCCCCACAAAATTGCTTCCTGACAGTCTATGAATAGATTGGCAAGGGAGGGAGAAAACGTAGCTCCCCATTGAAGCCTGCATCTTTACAGGTAGAAAATCCTATCAGACAAAAAACTGAGTCAGAGACTTTAAAAGAGACAAAAACTGTAGGCCAACCTAGAATAAACCTTTCCTACTGCACATGACAGAGCTGATTTACACTCTGATCTGGACAATCCTATGATAATAGGGGTCCCAGGTTATGAGCGTCAGTTCCTTTTGGAGCTAAATGCCCCCAGAACCCCAAAAGGGAGTATGGGTTGAGGTTAACTGTGGCAGAGACTGTCCTCTGTGTGTTCCAGTGAAAAAATGGTGTGTCCGCACAGCAGTGTGCAGCTAAGTAATCACAAAACCTGAGCATCTAATGCTGATGAGGGTTTCAGATGGCCAGAGGTGACCAAGTCACTGTAATTGAGAAGTAAAAAAAGACCAGAGATCTATGTGTTGCATAATGAGTAGGAGCAACAGTGGGACAATGCTGCTTTCAGGTTGAAAGGGTACAAGACACAGCCCTCCACCCAGCAGATGATGTCAGCACTTGATCCCTAAGTCTTATACCCCTTACCGCAGTAAACCAGCAGTGGTGGGAAATGTAAAATGGTGCGCAACTGTGCAAACAGAGAATATGCTCCAGGTGCTCCAGCCCAACTGGAGTTAATCTTTGTGGTCTTCAGAGACAAGGTACTATCTGTGGCTGTGCTGTGATTCTGGACCTGCAAAGCGCTTCACAGATAAGTAACATAGTAAACTCAGGTCTGAACAGAACCACGTTGCAGAGCCAAGTGAAAAAGTCTAGCTCAGAATGGCCAGACGACTAGGGTCCTGGTACGGCCTCCTTAGCCATACCAGGAACTCCTAGCACTGAGGAGCTGCCAATCCAGACAGTTACTATGTGGAGACCAGCTCAAGAAGCAGTGTAACAAGGTATCTTGTTTGAAGTCACTGATTACAAATACCAGTGTTATAGCAAGGGTCTTATCTGAAGTCACTAAGAAAAAAAAATACCATCAATTTGGAAGGCTAGCAAAAAAATAGCTAGACAGCTGACCTGAAAAAAAGGCATTCAGCCTTTTAACACACTAGCAAAAACTGAGTCATGCTTGGTCGAGGAGAGGTTATAAGGAGGTTGGCTTACAATTTTTCTGTTTGCCAGTGTTCCGACCTCCTGTATGAAGCAATATAACCCAAATGTATCTGAATTCTTGCTCTCCTCAGTGGATCAGAAAGAAAATAGATTTCCTGTGTAATTAGGCCTGTATCATGACTATCTGAAGTGGCTCATGTTATTATGTACCTTCATTTTATTCTAAACTGTGAGGATTTTTTCTGCTGTGTTTTCCTCATGTTTTTATGTAACTATAGTTTATACCAAATGGTGCTGTACGTGAAGATGCTAGTATTTTCTGCTGTGCTTTAGCCTCCCATTAATTTAAATGCAGGAAAAACAAACACTGACGTGAGGAATCAAGTTGCAGTTAAGCATCACAAGGGGCATCTTGCAGAATGTGCAAAATGTGGAGCTTACAGTAGGAATGAAAAGTGTGTTAGGAAGAAACTTTTTAATCCCATAAAAAGGTCCTTGATGACAACTGTCCTGTGCATCCCTTCTGGAGACAGGATGCGGGAAGAGAGAAGAATTAGAGAACATGATGGAAGAGGAGAAGAGGAGAGTTTTTAATAAAGTGTTATGTGAAAGATATAGATGGGGTGATAGACCAGGAAAGTTTTTGATGAGAGCTCCCAGGAAAAAGAACAGGAACTATATAGATAAAATAAAAAACCCCAAGGGAGAACTCGTTCACTCAACTAGAGCGATTGCAAAGGTGTTCAAGGATTATTACAGTAAACTATTAAATTTTGCCCCCCAAGACATTACAAATAAGGATGGAACAATAACTAGTGAAAAAAGAAGGATATATCTTAAAAATGCAGGTCTACCGAAATTAAATGAAGATTTTCTGAAATCCCTAGACTCTGAAATTACATATGAAGAAATAAAGACAGCATTAAAAAGCTCCTTGACGGGTAAAAGTCCAGGGCCAGATGGATACACTGTTAGATATTATAAAAAATATAGCGAATTGCTAATACCTAAATTGAAGTCTTATTTCAACACTTTGGGGGGAGAGATGGATATGAGGCAAGAATCCCTACAGGCTCAGGTGGTCCTTATTCATAAGGAAGGTAAAGATCCTGCCCAGTGTTCAAACTATAGACCAATATCACTATTGAATACAGATATGAAGATATACGCAAAGATCTTAGCAAATAGGCTGAAAGACTTAATGCCCGAATGGATACATGAAGATCAGGTGGGTTTTGTTCAAGGGAGAGAGGGCAGAGACAAGGGGTTGAGATCCTTGCTGCTTATTCAGAAAAGTAGAAAGGGAAGGACTCCAGTGGTGGTTCTTTCGGTGGATGCAGAGAAGGCATTTGATAGAGTTAACTGGGGATTTATGATGGATACATTGGAGGTCCTGGGAATGGGAACTAGAATGAGAGCATGGATAGGAAAGTTGTACAGATGACCCTCCACAGTGGTTATGGTAAATGGGGAGATGTCGGAGACATTTGGGATGACAAATGGAACAAGACAGGGTTGCCCGCTGTCCCCATTGTTGTATGTTTTGTCCTTGGAATCACTGCTGTCAACAATAAGAAGAAATCCAGACATAAAGGGAATATGTATAGGAAATATAGAACATAAGGTTGCCGCTTTTGCGGATGATTTATTGTTTTATGTTAGAAATCCTAGGATAACGCTTCCTAATTTAAAGATCTTTATAAAGCAAATTATATAGCTTTGCTAAATGAAATTAGAGAGGAATTAAAGAGATTAGGAGGAGAAAATCAGTCCTGGACAGGACGTATAAATTTTATAAAAATGGTAATTGTCCCCAAAATCCTATATAGATTCCAAATGGTCCCTATTAAGCTTCCAGAGGTATATTTTAGCATGATCAAAAAGATGTTAACAAGATATATTTGGAGAAATAAAAAACCTAGAGTATCATATGAAGTTATAAGTAGAAATAAAGAAAAAGGTGGATTAGGAATGCCAGATTTTAAAAGATATTATAAAGCGGTAATTTTGGCTAGAATTTTTGATTGGACACATAATTTAAAAGGAAAAAGTTTGGTCACAATAGAGAATTCACTTAGTGGTAATAATTTAAGTAGTAGCATATGGGTGCCAACACAGTAAAGAGATTTAAAAGAGAGCACGAGTGTGTATACTTTAAATGTGTTAAGTGTGTGGGATACAATGCACAAGCAGATGAAGTGGGACTTTAACTCATTTGTGATGCCATTGAGAAATGCAGGGCTCTTCCCTCCAGGTAGAGAGGAAATCTCAGGAAAATGGATCAAAAAAGAGGAGGCCCAGTTGAGGGATATAATGAAGGGGGTAGAATTGAAATCACTTAAGGATTTGGCAAAGGATGAGGGAAAGATTTTCACTAAGATAGATAGTTGGAGGTATAATCAATTAAAATGTTTTGTTGGGAATCTGCCTAAGCCCTTGAGATCTAGAAAAGATTGGAATTTGTTTGAGAGGTTGTTGGAATCACGGGGAGATGGGAAACATGGTATGGCCAAAATATATAAAATTCTCACGGAGTTAGACATAGGGGAAAGAAAACTAAGGTTTATAGAAAAATGGGAAAGAGATTTGGAGGTGGAAATAGAGGAGGTTAAACAGAAAAAATATTTAGATTGGTTCACGAGAATGTAAGTACACGTGAGGTGGAAATAAATTATAAAAGTTTGACAAGAGGATATATTACACCGAGTATAGAACACAAGATGAGTGGGGAAAAAAATCACCTTTTTGTTGGCGGGGATGTGGAGAGATTGGCACAATGTATCACATATGGTGGAAATGTCCAAAAATACAAGTATTCTGGAGAAACGTAGTACATCAAATTAGAAAGATTACAGAAATAGATATTGGTTTGGACTCTGGAATCTGCCTTTTACATAATACAGAATTATCAGTAAATAAATATAAAGAAACAGGTATATTGTACTCTGTAAATGCAGCTAAAAGTTGGATACCAATGTTTTGGCGTAAAGTAGAAGCTCCAAAAGAGGAGGACTGGATTGTTAGAGTAAACCAGATTAGTAGAATGGAGAAATTATATTACATACAAGAAGATAGGTTGGAGACATATTACGCAAAATGGAGTAAATGGGAAGAGTTTAGATCGAAGGTGAATAGATGAGAAGGGTTTTCCTTTTTTATGCCCCTTTGAAATAAAACCATTTTTCAGATGAGAAGAGAGGTGCAGGATGGAGGGAGGGAAAGGGTGATTTTTCTAGTGGGGGGATGGGAGAAACAAGGAAATATGGGAAATGATTGTTATATGTTTTGTTTTTAAGAGAATGTAAAGAATTTGTGCTGTGGTTTTTTTTATCTTTCCTAATATTTTGAAAACTAATAAATATTTAAATTAAAAAAAAAAGACTAAACCATAAAGTGAGCATGATTTGCCTACAGTGGCTTGAGTATCCATACCCCTTGAAATTTTCCACATTTTGTCATGTTACAACCAAAACCGTAAGTGTTATTGGGATTTTATGTAACAGACCAACACAAAGCAGCACATAATTGTGAAGTGGAAGAAAAATTATAAATGGTTTTCAAACATTTTTACAAATAAATATCTGAAAAGTGTGGAGTGCATTTGTATTTAGCCCCCAGCTGCAAGTCTTTTTGGGTATGTCTCTACCAGCTTTTCACAACTAGAGTGAAATTGTTGCCCATTCTCCTTTGCAAAATAGCTCAAGCTCTGTCAGATTGGATGGAGAACGTCTGTGAACCGCGATTTTCAAGTCTTGCCATAGATTCTCAATTGGAATTAAGTCTGGACTTTGACTGGGCCATTCTAACACATGAATATGCTTTAATCTAAACCATTCCATTATAGCTCTGGCTGTATTATTAGGGTCGTTGTCCTGCTGGAAGGTGAACCTCCACCCCAGTCTCAAGTCTTTTGCAGACTCTAACAGGTTTTCTTCTAAGTGTGTCCTGTATTTGGCTCCATCCATCTTCCCATCAACTCTGACCAGCTTTCTTGTCCCCGCTGAAAAAAAGCATCCCCACAACATGATGCTGCCACCACCATGTTTCACGGTGGGGATGGTGTGTTCAGGGTGCTGTGCAGTGTTAGTTTTCCGCCACACATAGTGTTTTGCTTGTAGGCCAAAAAGTTACATTTTGGTTTCAACTTACCAGAGCACCTTCTTCCACATGTTTGCTGTGTCCCCCACATGGCTTCTCGCAAACTGCAAACCGGATTTCTTATGGCTTTCTTCTTGTCACTTTTCCATAAAGGTCAGATTTGTGGAGTGCACGACTAATAGTTGTCCTATGGACAGATTCTCCCACCTGAGCTGTGGATCTCTGCAGCTCCTCCAGAGTTACCATGGGCTTCTTGGCTGCTTTTCTGATTAATGCTCTCCTTGCCCGGCCAGTCAGTTTAGGTGGATGGCCATGTCTTGGTAGGTTTGCAGTGCCATTCTCTTTCCATTTTCAAATGATGGATTGGACAGTGCTCTGTGAGTTGTCCAAAGCTTGGGATAGTTTTTTTATAACCTAACCCTGCTTTAACCTTCTCCACAACTTTATTCCTGATCTGTCTGGTGTGTTCCTTGGCCTTCATGATGCTGTTTGTTCACTAATGTTCTCTAACAAACCTCTGAGGGATTCGCAGAACTGCTGTATTTATACTGAGATTAAATTATACATAGGTGGACTCTATTTACTAATTGGGTGACTTCTGAAGGCAATTGGTTCCACCAGATTTTATTTTGGGGTATCAGAGTAAAGGAGGCTGTATACAAATGCACACCACAATTTTCAGATATTTATTTGTAAAAAATGTTGAAAATCATTTATCGTCAGATCCAGAATCCAAGGTTTCTTTATCAACAAAAAATTGATGGCGGTGTTGGAGGATAAACATAAGTTTCTCTCCTTTTGGCAACAGTGTGTGGATTACCAACCGGTTTCTCATTTTACCACAAAACTTACTGATCTATAGTGTGTTGGGTTTTGCCTCTGGGGAACGTGTCTCCTGGCTCTCCCCAGCGGGCGAACTCCTTTTCTTTGCTGGCCTGCCTCTTTCTTCACTCCTCTCATTGTATGTTTCTTTCAACATGCTTAATAAAATCTTTGGTAAAAGAAAACCATTTATCATTTTACTTCCACTTCACAATTATGTGCCACTTTGTGTTGATCATATAAAATTCCAATAAAATACATTTACGTTTTTAGTTGTAACATGACAAAATGTGGACAATTTCAAGGGGTATGAATACTTATTCAAGGCACTGTATCTGAAAAGTGGGTGAATGAAATTCAGACCAAGGGTGAACATAACAGTGTTCAGGGATCTGGGACCTTTATTGTTAGGTACACAAGGTATCAGAATTCGTGTTTTATTTTCAACTATGCATTACAGAAATGATAGTTAGAAGACAATTGTTTTCCACTAGGGAAAAAAAGAACTAGTTTCACATAAGGTCCCCTTTATTTTTTTGTAAATTTCCATCTCTTTAATGATGCCCATATTGTTTCCCATTTGTGCTAGGCCATTTTGTTTTACAGTATATCCTAAGCTGGCATAATATTCTAGAAATTGTGACTTTAGTAAAACAGACAGACCTGCGTTGGAAACCACTGCCATCCTTGTCATCTTCACTGTGAGACTTTACCTGAAAGAAAGCAGATAATCATCAATCATCAATCATCAATCATCAAGCAAATTTGAATATTTGCAAGATAAAAAAGCATAATACTCACTCGAACAGAGCTGCTGAGAGGACCAAGCCGTACAAAGGATGTTGAAGTCTGCTGTGAGCTAGGATAGCTGCCCTGCAGAACATAAATACAATGTATATGATTTAATCGACTTGGAAACAAGAGTTAGTGGTGCTCTATGGATCAAGTGAACATGTATTCTTTCAAATAAGTTTAATCACCTCAATACTGGTCACTTTCACCCCCTTCCTGCCCAAACTAATTTTCTTGAATTGAGTGAAAAGAGTGAGTAGATGGACCTTTCTTTTGGTAGTATTTGATTACCACTGGGTTTTTTATTTTACTAAATAAACGGAAAAAATACTAAAAATGTAGAGAACAAAATGCATTTTTCTTTGTTTCTGTTATAACATTTTGCCAATAAATAATCTTCCATCAGAAATTAAGGCTAAAATGTATTCGGCTACATTTCCTTGGTAAAAATAACCCAAAACTGTATATTATTTAGTCTGTACATACACATACTATAGTATATAATATTGAAAATTGATCAGTCTTGATGTACTGACGGTCTATCTTATTTCTTGAGGCCCTAAAATGCCAGGGCAGTACAAATACCTCCGTTCCCCCATAACCCCACTTTGGAAAGTAGACAGTCCAAGGTATTTAGTAAGTGACTTGGTGAGTTTTTTGAAATTTTAATTTTTTGTCACACTTTTTTGGAAAATTAAGAAATTTAAAAATGTGTTTGTTTTCACATTTTTTTTACATTCTGTCACCAGTGCAGTATAGTGTCATCACATAACCGGCGTGGTGGTGATCAGGGATGCTGACTGATGACAGTATGTAAAAACTAAATAATAATAATACATTTTTGTTTACATTTTTTTTAAAACATTTTTCTTTTTATTACAATTTTTCTTTTTTTTTGCAATTTGTTTTAAATACACCACTCCAGAAGGCGTATTCTGTGCTGTTGCAGCCATTGTTTTGTTGAATTACTTGTATGCTTTGGGTCATTGTCCTATTGCATCACCCATCCTCTGTGGATCTTCAGTTGGCGGACAGATGGTCGTTGTCAGGCTCCGCCCAGCGGGATCTCTAGTGGTCCACAGCACGGGATTTCACAGGACGCGGAGTCTAAGTCCCAGTCTGCCTTTTCACCAGAGCCCCTGATGGTGGGGATGGACTTGGTGCAAGACTGGAACCAGATCGCGCCCCTGGGCACCCCCGGCGGTGGTAGAGGGGTCCCGCTGAGGGTATGTGCCCGGGATGAGCCTGCTGTGAAGGGGCTGACAGGTCCCGATCCGAGCGGGATGAATGGATGACTGCTAGGAGTGAGCGAGGTCAGACTAGCCGGGTCGGTAACAGTGGGGACAGGTGCGGTACCAAGCAGCAGGCAAAGAGTAGTCAGGTCACACACCGGGATCAGTAACAGAGGGTCCAAAATAACAGTAACTACAGGCAGAAGAATGGTCAGGGACGAGCCGGGGTCAGAGCAGGAGAGGGTCAGCATAAATCAGAACAGGCAGAGTTTGGCAACAAGGAAACGTACTAACAGGAACAGGAACAAGACCTTGCGGCAATTTGGAGATGCACAGGGCAGGTTTAAATAGGGTGCCCTGTTCTCCCATTGGTGCGGCCGCGATCGCTAGTGCGCATACACGCACTGCCGAGTGGCCGGGATCCCTGACAGTCATACGTTTTCCTGCAAAATGTCTTGATAAACTCTGGAATTCATTTTCCCATCAATGACAACAATCCGTCCAGGCCCTGAGGCAGCAAAGCAGCCCCAAACCATGATGCTAGCTCCGCCATGTTTTACAGTGGGGATGAGGTTTTGATGTTGGTGTGCTGTGCCTTTTTTTCTCCACACATAGTGTTGTGTGTTCTTCCCAAACAACTCAATCTTGGTTTCATCTGTCCACAGTATATTTTGCCAGTAGTGCTGTGGAACATCCAGGTGCTCTTTTGCAAACTTCAAATGTGCTGCAATATTCTTTTTGGACAGCAATGGCTTCCTCCGTGGTGTCCTCCCATGTACTCCATTCTTGTTTCATGTTTTCCTTATTGTAGATGTGTCAACAAAAATGTTAGCATGTGCCAGAGATTTCTGTAGGTCTTTAGCTGACACTCTGGGATTCTTCCTTACCTCATGCAGCATTCTGCGCTGTGCTCTTGCAGTCATTTTTACAGGACGACCACGCCTAGGGAGAGTAGCAACAGTGCTAAACTTTCTCCATTTGTAGACAGTCTGTCTTACCGTGGACACATTAACATCAAGGCTTTTGGAGAAACTTTTGTAACCCTTTCCAGCTTCATGCAAGTCAACAATTCTTGATCGTAGGTCTTCTGAGAGCTCTTTTCTGCGAGGCATGGTTCACATCAGACAGTGCTTCTTGAAACCAGTAAACCCAAAACAGGTGTGTGTTTTTTAAGGGCAGGACAGCTGTCAACAACACATCCAATATCATCACACTGATTGGAGTCAAGGTTGGCTCACTCCTGGCTCCAATTAGCTCTGGGAGAAGTCATTAAGCTAGGCCTCACATACTTTTTCCTCCCTGCACTGTGAATGTTTACATGTTATGTGCAATTAAACCATGGCAACATCTAATGTTTGTGTAGTATTATGTTCAGCAGACTGTGTTCTTCTATTGTTGAGACTTAGATGACGTTCAGAGCACATTTTATGCCCATACATACTTTTTCTTGCAACTGTAACATAACCTATTGCCTGTTGATTACCCTCATTGGCAGTCATGGATCTTATAACAGAAATCCTGCCTGTTCAGGAGATTACTGTTTTACCTCCTTACCTCCAAATACACTATTAGCAGACACAAATACATACAACTTACAAAATTCCTGCTAAATTTAATATATCAAACTGTATTGCGCAAATACATTAAGCTCTGTATGTGAATGAGGTCTTGTGGCTCATTCACATGAGTACTGTGGCCTGTACAGTGTGAATCAGTCATTTGTTTATTTGGCTGGAGCTGCCTGGATCTGTGTGCAGACTATGTATGTTATTCTATGGGGATACATAAACTGTATGAACAGACACAGGTCCTAATTTGACAGACGTGTGGATGCAGGTGTATGGCCCTGAACACAGATAGTGTGCATTCAGGGCCACTCACCCACACCTGCACACCTGTCAAATTAGGACCTGCAACTGTGTTTGTATAGCTGCTGTGTCCCCATAGAGTAACAGGAGGCTCCAGTCACATGAACAAACCACTCATTCCCATGGCCAAAGTACCTTTGTGAAAAAGCCCTTACACGTAAGGTGGGAGATTGTAAAACCATGCGGCTGAGCAGCACTTTTACCATCCACCCACCCCTCACTCCTGTTAGCTGCAGAGGCAGCAGCTAGGAGTGTACACATGCCCTGTATTATACCCCCTGTTGCATTTGGAAGGTGTAGCACCTGGCAAATGCAACCCATTTAAGTTAATGGCATCGCTCTGCAAGCGCCCCTAGTTGTGACTAGCTAATGTGGGGTTGGAGGGATTAAAGCAGGTGGTGGGAAGGCACCTCCTCACCACCTGTCAAATGCTCCCTGAAGAACATTCTGAAAGCAAATGCAACGCATATGTCAGGAATTGGCTCACCACTGGTGGTGGGACTTACCTGCCATGTGTACCAGGGCTGGCCAGCGGGTGCTCTCAGCAGCCAGAAGCTCACTCCTGCAATCAAGTCATCACCTGAGGCTGATTGCAGGAGGTGTATTTCAGGAGTGGCCAGGCCTGCAGTCAGTGCCGTGGTGTATGTTTCCCATGAGCCCCTGTACCTGCATCCTGTCTGCTTCCTGCCTGATCCTGATTTGATCCTGACTCTGAACGAACTCCGCCTGTCCTGACCTCGGCTATTCCTGACCACTCTTCCGCTCGCTCCTGGTACCCTGTTTGCCCGTTTGCTACCGACCCGGCCTGCCCGACTACGTTTGATTTGTATATATGGTTATCTGTTGGGGGTTGGGTTGTTTGCACTATGTTATGTTTACCTTTCACTGCGTTTATGTTGTTTAGTCTTTAATAAATTGTATTGTTCATACTATACCTGAAGCCTGCGTTTCCCTGTGTCAGTCCGCACACCTCTGGTCATACCCGGAGCCCTGACAGCATATTTTTAATTAATTTTTACAGTTTATATTTCATAGCTCTGTTGGGGGGAGGAGCTTTGGCGAAATATCAGTGGTACATACGGTCCCCTGATGTTTCACTTTTGAGACAGAGAAAGTGATTGAGTACACAGATTTCTCACCCCCTTTCTCTGCAGCTTCAGCTGCATTTCAGAATGAATGAACATGGATTGTTCTATACAGATGCTTCCTGTTCTATCACAAACTGAAACATAGTAAACACAGTTTTCTATGCTTGAGTTATGAATGAGCACAGGAGCTCACTGTGTTCATTCAGGAAATGAAGGGGCCAGTAAACACATGACAAATGTTAATATCCTGACACTGATCCTCCTGTGCCCCACAGCAGCTGGCAGGCGGGAGTGCAGGAGAAGCTGGTATCGCTGCGGGGGGGGGGGCACACAGGAGGATCTGAGCTGCGTGGAGGGGGAGGGGAGTCAGATCATGATGGGGAGTGATAGGAGTGGTGGGGCAGTGTGCAAATACTAGAGCCCATCTCCCTGTGGCTCCTGGTGAAGCAGCTGAAGCAAGTGGGAGAGAAAGGAGGAGAATCCTGCTGCGCTGCAGGAGGAGCCACAGGGGGATCAATTTCAAAGACTGCCCTGCCACTCTCATCACCCCCCCCCCCTTACTGCATGTCTGCTACCTGGGCCCCCCTGTTGACCTGATGTGGCCCGGGTACCCTTACAGGAGGGCCATTACTACCGGCTCTCCTGTTGACCTAGCATATTATATATGTAACAAGATCTCAAGAAAAAATTAATGCTGCATTCAATTTCACTGCAGGGCTATGACAAAATTGGACCAGCAACTGGTTTTGTTGAAATTGAGTAGAGCAAAATTGTTTTATTTCTAGTACATGAGTTATTTTAATTGTACTTTCATTGATGTACCACTGCTATACTTAAATTGAGATTAACCACTTCCCGACTACCCTTAAGCAGAAATACTGCTACAGGGCCGCACAGGTGCACAAAATCAGGTATATATTCAGTTTTTGCGCGCTCCCATGCCGACCCGCGGGTGCCGTGATTTGATCCCCAAGGGATCAATCATCCGATTTAGGCCAGAGATGGTCGGCCTAAGTCGGATGATCGATCCCTGTCCTATCAGGGATCATCTGGTACCTGTGTTTATACTTACACAGGTACAGGAAGTGGTGAAATCTTCTCTCTCTGGGCACATTCCATCCCAGAGAGAGAAGAAAAAAGACACAGTGAGTAAAACAGCACACACTTTCACAGTTAGAACATTTTAAGACACATTTAACCCCTTGACCCCCCTCCAAGTGACCCCTTCATTGCCATTAGTACAGTTTACAGATTTTTTGCTGATCACTGTATTAGTGTCGCTGGCGACTTCGGATAGCATTAGCGTCCCTCACAGATAGTGTCAGATTGCCCGTCAGTACACCAGTAATCACATTTAACCCCTTGATTGCCAGGAACACGCTCACATACACAATAAACCTTCATTGCTAGTATAGTGTCTGAATGGATCAATATCTTTGATCAGATCAGCACTATACCAGCAAATACCCCTTCATTGCCATTAGTACAGTTTACAGATTTTTTGCTGATCACTGTATTAGTGTCGCTGGCGACTTCGGATAGCATTAGCGTCCCTCACAGATAGTGTCAGATTGCCCCTCAGTACACCAGTAATCACATTTAACCCCTTGATTGCCAGGAACACGCTCACATACACAATAAACCTTCATTGCTAGTATAGTGTCTGAATGGATCAATATCTTTGATCAGATCAGCACTATACCAGCGTTCACATTAGTATAGTGTCCCCAAAACACAGCGTTAGCGGAATAAGCCCCAGAACCTGCCAGCACCTGCCTTTTGCCCCTACGCTTCCCCCCCCCTTCCCCCCTTTCCCCCAGCAAGTGCAGTGTCAGTAGTCACTGTCACTTGATACATTGCACACAAAACTGCAGTGTTCGCAGAATCAGGACTGATCTCTGTTAGCACTTGCCAGTAAACTTTTTTGTAGAGGTTCAAGCAGTCCCTGACAGCCAGGTGCTTTTTTGAGTGAGTCACACTAGGTACCTATAGATTTAGTGGCCAAAATGTCAATATAAAGGTACTCTAGTGAAGAGGCCTACTGAATTCTGAGCATGTCAGGTGAGAGCAGAAGGGGAAGGCTCACTGACACAATCAGCCTCAGAATACAAACCTGTAGATAGAAGAGGTCCCTGCTAAGATCAGGCGTACCCGACCCCATTCCCAGGTTGCTGAGATGTTACAATCGCATGATAACTCTCATATGTAGCAGAGTGTCAGTACTGGTGCCGCTCTAGCTTTTGGTGAACAGGCAAGCCTAGTACATCCTGGTCTTTCACATACCAGCACTGCAGTATCACTTGGTGACATGGTGAGTCCCATAAGTGCAGTACAAGCTGGTGCGGTGGCGAACACAAGTAGTGTGTGCAACCACCAAGAATTCGCACACAGGCCCATAGAGCCCATAGTATCCTTCTGGATGTGCTTGCAAATCCTGATTGACAGCCCACAATATTTGCAGCACCCGTACTTCCCCCATTCACTGCCCAACCTGGAATTCAGGTGGAAACAGCAAATTTACCTACTCCCCTTGATTTTTTGGAGCTGTTTTTCACGGAAGATCTGTATGCAATGATTGTGGATCAAAGCAATTTATATGCACAACAGTTTATCACCGCCAACCCAAATTCAAACCTTGCCAGACCATTCGCATGGAAACCCATTACAGTTTCCGAATTTAAAGTTTTTCGGGCCTAACTTTCAACATGGGCATTACTAAAAAAAATTAATTGCGGTTGTATTGGTCCACAGACCAATACAATGCCCGTGTTCTTTGCTGCCATGGCCAGGCATAGATATGAGAGTATAATGCATTTTATGCATTTCAACGTCAACAAACTCTGTCGTCCTTGGGGTGACCCTGAATTTGACTGGCTCCACAAAATTTGGCCCCTCGTAATTCACAATAACCAAAAATTTGCAGATGTTTATACTCCCCAGCAAAACATCTGCGTTGATGAGTCCCTCATTAATTTTTATGGCCACCTTGCATTCAAACAAGATGTATAAGACCTGTGGGAGGGCAACAGGCTATATATATAAGTTTCAGATTTACGGGGGATTTAGACATTTGTACAATCTTGGAATTGGCGCATGTGGCACCATGCAACCTAATAGCCGGGGCTTCCCCCATTGGCTTGCAAATACCAGTCTTAGAAAGGAGGAAAAAGCCTGCTTGAGAAATGAGGAATTGCTCGCAGTGAAGAGGAAGGACAAACGGGTTGTTTTTGTCCTGTCTTCCATTCATACAGACACGACCATCCAAATTGCCACGGAAGCTGGTGTTTTTGAGAAGCACCTCTGTGTCCACGTCTATAACCTTAACATGGGAGGGGTGGATTTCAACGACCAGATGATGAAACCGTACTTAGTTTCCCAAAAAGCCAGACACTGGTACAAAAAAAGTGTCTGTTTATTTATTTCAATTGGCTCTATATAATGCTTTTGTGCTTTACACAGCAACTGGATGAAGTGTATCCTTCCTAAAATTCCAGGAAGAGATCATCACGGCAATTTTGTATCCAGAAGGTGCTGTGGCCCAAACCTCCAACACAGATGTAGTTAGCCGACTGCATGAGAGGCATTTTTCCAATGCCATTCCTGGTACCCCAACCCAAAGGACACCCCAAAAAAGATGTTGTGTCTGTAGGAGACATGGAATTAGGTGTGACACCCATTTTTTTTGTCCCTCCTGTCCTGGCTAACCTGATCTCTGCCTCAAAGACTGCTTCTGTTGCTACCACACACTAGTGGAGTATTAGTATAGAGTACAGCACGGCACCGTTCAGGGCACATATTTGCACAGGGTTTCGAAAGAAGTTAGGTAGTCAGGAAACTGGCAATTGCATTTTGAGAGACCCTACAATCTGGTTTAAAAAGTTAAAGTTAAAAAAAAAAGAGTAAAAGAAACAAAAAATAAAATTTACAAGTCCAAAAAAAAATTAAACATTTTAAAAACCAAAAACAGTTGTAGTTTTTTTTTGTCATTGTTGTTACTGCTCTAGTGTTATGATTTTACTGTTTTATTGTTAACCATTGCTGTTTTCTTTGTAGGAATGTCATTCAGCTGCAGCACCAACCTGTTTATTCTGAGAGCAACAAGAACTTGCTCTCAGAATATACATAAGTCAGTGTGGGCAGAGCTGTTTGATGAGATTTTTCATCCGTAGTTAAAAAAGAGCATATATACTGAAGCATGGGGGCCTGGGGTAGCCAGTGGGTGGATGGCCCCTATGCTTTGGCATATATATTTTATAATATTTTTGGCACATATTTCAATAAAAAAAGTAGTTTTATTGACTTACTCTTTTATTGTTAACCATTGCTGTTTTATTTGCAGGAATGCCAATCAGCTGCAGCACCGACTTGTTTATTCTGACAGCAACAGGGTCTTGATCTCAGATTATACATAAGTAGGCATGTGCATTGCTGTTGGATGAGATTTTTCATCCGCAGTTAAAAAAAAGAGAATATATGTCGAAGCATGGTTCGGTATATATTTAAAAAAACAAAACAATTTTTGGCAGAGATTTCTTCGTCCACATCAACGGATGTGAAGAGAGGAATCTGTTAGGTTCTTTTTTTCTTCATTCAGCCCATAGGCTGAATGACAAAAAATTTAACTTTTCTTTTTTTTTTTTTTTTTTAACTTTTTATTTCGCAATTATACAAACAGCATTAAAACATTTAATCTTCCAACATATACTTTTCTTTTTTCTCTTTCTTTTTCCCTTCCCCCAATCCTTCCCTAAATAAATATCAATACGTTCTATGACCCCCCCTTCTCCCAACCCCCATTCCGACCCACCCCGCTATCGTTATCTTATCTTTCTCTATCTATATCCATTTCTCCATAACATGTTGTTCCGACCAATCTCATCCTAATTTCTTTAGGCTACCTCCTTTACTTTAATTAGTTTTATATAAGATTCTGATGTTTTAAAGTTCAACCAAGTACTCCATATTCTTTTAAATATCCCCATCTTGTTCTCTTATAAACTTCTCAGTTCTTCCATTCTAAAGATGCCTTCCACTCTATCCAGTCCACCACCCTTGGGACCTCTACCACTAGCCAGAATTTTGGTATCAAACCCTTTGCTGCACTGATTAAATGGTACAATACTTTATTCCTCTTTATTTCCACCGTGGGCTCAGAATAATAGAATAGGCATTTCAGTGGATCCCCTTGAATATTTACCCCACATATTTCCTTGATATAGTAAGCTATTTCCCTCCAATAAACCTGTATTCTCGGACAACTCCACCAGATGTGTTCCATATTACCCTTTTCTCCACATCCTCTCCAGCACCAAGGGGAACCCTCCCCTTGCTGCTTATGTGTTATACTGGGTGTTAGGTACCATCTAGCCAGGCTTTGTAGTTCATCTCTACTGTGCGCATGTTTATTGCCTTGTGTGTTAGGTTAAAAATACCTTCCTGGGGCGCATGCACGGCCAGGGATGACGGCAGACGTGTTCTGCTGAGTTCCGCTCATCCCCGGCCAGGAGTGACCGCACCGCTGCTGATCTTCTGCCTTGGGTGAGTCATGTTTCACCGAGCACCCGGCCCAGCACCAGGGAGAGGCTTCTATGGGGAATTTAGGGCGCTGGAAGCCCCCCTCCCCACAGCCTCAGGACCCGCGGCCCTCGCCACTGCGGCGCTTCCTTTATAGGCCGCAATCCCCGGCCTCTAGTGAGGACAGAGGTCCGAGGAACGATCCCGGACCTCTAGCGGCTGCGGAGGGTTCTGCACCCTGTTTAATCTCAGCACAGCTGCAAACCTCTGCTCGGATCCTTCCACAAATGGGGGATCACGACCCCCAATTGACAGCAGGAGAGGCTATGGATAACCCTACTCCAGGGTATCTTCCAGCCCCTAGTCTGAACCCTCAGCCGACAAAGTCGTCCCCTCCGCTCACAATCTCCACGTTAGACTACAAGCTGCAAATTTTTTTACGAAACATTACCGCCTCCATAGCCGCTGAAGTGGGAAAATTGGCTAATGAGCTCAGGGGGGAAATAGCCCAGATTGGGGACCGCACGGATAAATTGGAAAGTAAGTTTGATGATTTGGTGCAATACGTTCACGTTTTGGAGGAAGATAATGCCTATCTGAAACATTCCATGTCCCAAATGCAACTCCAGCAAGAGGACCTGGAAAACAGGGAACGGCGCCAAAATATTCGTATACGCGGTATGTCCGAATCCGTTGCTGATGCTCAATTGCACCTCCATCTACTGTCCTTCTTCAACGCTACTGCCCCCATGGTTCCAGAAGCAGATTGGCGGATGGATAGGGCTCATCACTCTCTGGGCCCTAAACCAATTGAGGGAACCAGTCCACGTGACGTTATAGTCCGCTTCCACTACTTCCAAAGTAAAGAAGCCTTACTGTCAGTAGCCCGCCACAAATCTTCTTTGGAGTTTAAAGGTGATAAACTCCAACTCTTCTGTGATCTTTCTCCGATTACTCTTGCTAAGCGACGTGCTTTGAAGCCGATCACCACACATCTTCAGCATCATCATGTCCTGTATCGTTGGGGGTTCCCCTTCAAGCTGGTGGTTGTTAGGGACAACACCCATGTTGTCCTACGAGATCTTCAAGAGGCGGAATCTTTCCTTAAGCAGTTGGGACTCCCACCTCTACTGGATGATATGCCCTCACCGCCGCCTACTCCATCCCGTCCTTATGCCACCCCTTCCAAGATATGGACACCGGTCCGCGGAGGTCGGAGGAGACCCACACGCACACCGCATCGTCCACGCCCTCCCCGATCAAGCAACCCTCCTGCCTGATGATTTTCAGGGGTGACCTTTTGTGGCGAATCTGGTGCTGTTTTGTTCGGCTATAGCCTTGCTGGGTGCATTTTATTTTATTTATTTATTTTTTTCTTCTGGCCGGGTTTGACGTCCTCCCGGAAGTGTCGGATGTCGTGCTGCCCCCGATACTGTCTAGCCAATGGCCTAGACGACTTGGGCTTAGTTGACGTTCCCAAGTTTATATCCTTGCGGATACCTGTTCTTCATTGTGTATTTTTTTCTGTTGTGTTATGTTTTCTGTTTTCTGTTTTTTTTCTTTTTACTACATCTGTGCTGCCTTGTATTACACAAGGCATTCTTTAGCATTCAGCAGTGTCTGTCCCCTTAAGGCCTGAGACTTCCTGTTTGCTAACTTGGGAGGAAGTGACCTCATCTCTTCAGACTGAAGAAATTCTACAATGCAAGTACATGTGGGATGCTGTTCCCTCTTCATATATGGGCTTGATTAGACCCCCAAAGTCTGTGTGTACCCCTCCTATGTACTGAGGAATGTTATGTATATAGCTAGGTAGTTAGATATGTACTCATGTCTGTTTATTCTGTTTGTATTTCAGTTTTACCACATTCATCCGCACATTCATTCATTCTCATTATGTCACATGTTATCAGTAAAAGATCATCGGTTATCAATCATCGACTCTTTACTGTGTGGACATCAAAGGTTATACTGCCTGTAATCCTCTGTAACCCTTTCATAACTGCAGAGAAGGCAGGACAGTAAAAAGACTTACACGGTTACTTCAGAGCACATTGTGTGAAAAATCTACAGCAAGCCCCACAACACAGAAAAGACTCTTAACTGTTAATACAGCAGCACGTGTGTGTGAAATCCCCACAGCACAGCCAGTCTAAGGCATAGCAAAGTGAAACTAACACCGCTTTATGAAAGATATGAAAGATATCACTAAATTAACCCTTCCTAAAATCTCGTGCAAACAGGAAGAAAATATGCACAGTACGCTAGAAACTAGGTCACAATGCAGCACGCCGAGAACTTATAACAAATCAGATCTGTCGTCATCCAAAGCAGAAACCGCCAGATCTAAGCGTTCAAGTTCCAGGCATTCAAACGTCACAGACCTATCGTCAGTCAGTGCTGGGGCAGCCAGGAGTAAGCATACAAGTTCCAGACATTCTAGCGTCACAAACTTGTCTTCAGTCAGCGCTATCGCCGCCAGGGCACAAGCCAAGGCCGAGGCCGCATGCGCCATGGCCTCCTATGCCATACAGGAAGCAGAGCTTATGAAAGAGCAAGGCTACCAGATGAAGAGCAGAAGAAGAGACAAGCCGAAGGGGAAGCTGAAATAAAAAAGAGACAAGCCGAAGGGGAAGCAGAAATGCTTAGGAGAAAGGCAGAAGTACAAGCCTCTTTACACATACTTAAGCAACAGAAAATAGCTGCAGCAGCCATAGCTGAGCCCGAAGTTCTCGCGAGAGCTGCAGATATTCAGTTTGTAGAGAGCAAAGTACTGGAAACCCTGATAACACCTCTCAGTACATTCCAACGCACCCGTGAGTACGTGCAATCACAAGCAACCCTGTACCCTGATAAACAGCCTAGTGATGCACCGAAACCATCAAGGACCCAGTTGGGAGCAGACAGCTTTGATGTTATGCATCACTACAAGACTGAACCTGAACCGCCACGTGATAAGTCAACCAATCACGGGCTCAGATACCAAACCGCCAACACGCTAAGAAACCAAGTAGATGGCGATATAACCTCTCCTCGTGCAAAACCAGATCTAGACTACAATAGAGGAGAGCAACCATCTGACCAAAATAGACTTAGTCAAATACCTCAACGAACCCATCAGTCACTATCAGCCAGTAGTCCCGCGTTTGTACCCAGAACAAATGCACCTGACACAGCAAGGGTTACAGACGTGTCGAAATACCTGATGCGCCGTGAGATGGTGAGCACTGGTCTCTTGAAGTTCGACGATCGTCCTGAAAACTACTGGGCCTGGAGGTCATCCTTCCTAAGCAGCACCCAAAACTTAGAGCTGACAGACAGAGAGAAGCTCGACCTACTCGCCAAATACCTAGGACCAGAGTCCTCAGAGCAGGCCAAAAGAATCAGGTCAGTGCATGTCCATGATGCAACAGCAGGACTTGCGATGGTCTGGCAGAGAATGGAAGACTGCTATGGGTCACCTGAAGTAATAGAAGAAGCACTTTTAAAGAAAATTGAAACTTGCCCAAAAATGACAAACAAAGACAATCAGAAGCTGAGAGAGCTTGGAGACCTACTCCTAGAGATAGAAGCAGCAAAGACTAGTGGAACTCTGCCAGGTCTCTTATACTTAGACACAGCACGTGGAGTAGAGCCCATAATCGAGAAGCTCCCTTTCACCCTGCAAGAAAGGTGGGTCTCTCAAGCATCCAGATACAAGAAAGACTATCGAGTTGCATTTCCACCGTTTGTCTTCCTCGCTGAATTCGTTGTAGACCAAGCTAAGACACGCAATGACCCAAGCTTCGCCTTCCTGAACAAGAGAGTTGCAAGCTCCCCAAGGACAGAGAAGCAGCCGCCAGTACACTACAAAGAACGCAGAGCAACAGTGTCTGTGCGGAAGACAGAAGTACCGCCTGAGGCTGCAGCCAATCAGGAAGACAACACAAGCAAGGCAGTTGAGGATCCAGACAAACAGTGCCCAATACACAACAAGCCTCATCCACTAAGAAAATGTCGCAGTTTCAGAAGTAAGACATTAGAGGAGCGCAAGGCTTACCTTAAAGACAATCACATTTGTTTCAGATGCTGCGCCTCAATGCAACATCTTGCAAAAGACTGTAAGAGAGAAATACGGTGCACAGAATGCAACAATGACAGACATCTGTCAGCACTGCACCCAGGACCACCACCATGGAGATCAGAAGTTCCAGCAACTCAAGAAGATCATGGTGGGGAGCAAAAAGAAAGTGCAACACCAGCGATAACTTCAAAGTGCACTGAGATCTGTACAGAACCAGGACTCTCTAGATCATGCTCCAAGATATGCTTAGTCAAAGTGTATCCCAGCGGTCTCAGAGAAAAGGCAGTGAAGATGTATACAGTCCTAGACGAACAAAGCAACAGGTCTCTAGCAAAGACAGAGTTCTTCGACCTCTTCGGTGACAAAGGAAGTTCAACTCCATATACCTTGAAGACATGTTCTGGAGTTATAGAGACATCAGGGAGAAGAGCAAACAACTACACCATCGAGTCATTAGATGGAAAGACGCAGCTGACTCTTCCTACCCTCATAGAATGTGACATGATACCAGATGACAGGTCAGAGATTCCCACACCTGAAGTGGCACGTCACTACCCTCATCTTGTGCGAATAGCAGACAAGATCCCAACACTCAACCCAGATGCTGCAATCGTCCTTCTACTAGGAAGAGACATACTGAGAGTGCACAAGGTCAGAGAACAATACAATGGGCCGCACAATGCACCATTTGCTCAACGTCTTGATCTTGGATGGGTTATCGTTGGAAATGTATGTCTGGACGGACTTCACAAACCCGCAAAGGTGAATGTCTACAGAACAAATCTGCTGCAGAACGGTCGCACATCATGTCTTTGCCCATGTAACAACAGTATGCAGATTAAAGAGAAACTATCTAACTCAACACATCCCCAGAACATCCAGAGGTTCCTGGAAGATACAGCCTCAGCTGAAGATTCAGATCAGCTAGGCCACAAAGTGTTTGAGAGAACTCAAGATGATGACAAACTAGCGCCATCTGTTGAAGATAACCTCTTCCTTGAGATCATGGACAGAGAAGTCTTCAAAGACAAAGCAGGCAGTTGGGTAGCCCCACTACCATTCCGTACACCACAGCATCGTCTTCCCAACAACAGAGTGCAAGCAGAGAAAAGCCTTGCGCTATTGCAGCGCACTCTTGAAAGAAAGCCAGACATGAAAGAACACTTCCAAGAATTCATGCGGAAAATCTTTGACAAAGATCAAGCTGAAAAAGCACCAGAACTGCATGAGAAACAAGAACGCTGGTACTTGCCAATATTCGGAGTGTACCATCCTCAAAAACCAGGTCAGATACGTGTAGTATTTGATTCCAGTGCAAAGCATGAAGGTATTTCCCTTAATGATGTACTTCTCAGCGGACCAGACCTGAACAACACACTTCTTGGAGTCCTTATCAGATTCCGAAGAGAACTTGTTGCAGTAACAGCAGATGTACAGCAGATGTTCTACTGTTTCCTTGTCCGTGAAGACCACAGAGACTACCTGAGGTTCCTATGGTATGAAGACAACGACCTCAACAAAGGTATCATAGAGTATAGGATGAAAGTACAAGTCCCTCACCAGCTGTCGCTATCTACAACTTGAGACGAGCAGCGCAGCAAGGTGACAGACACAACCCTGAAGCCAAACAATTTGTTATGAAAACCTTTTATGTAGATGATGGACTTGCTTCCTTCTCCAGTAGTGGAGAAGCCATTGACATTTTGAAAAGCACTAGAGACTTGCTAGCAGACTCTAACATAAGACTGCACAAAGTGGCTTCCAACAACAGCAAAGTCATGGAAGCATTCCCAGCAGAAGACCGTGCAAAAGACCTCAAAGACCTAGATCTAGGTACAGATTCACCACCCCTTCAAAGAAGCTTAGGGCTTAGTTGGGACTTGAAGACTGACAGCTTCACCTTCCGAGTATCCAGGGAAGAGAAGCCTTTCACAAAGCGAGGTGTCATGTCTACGGTCAACAGTCTTTACGATCCCTTGGGGTTCGTAGCACCCATCACCATGCAAGGCAAAGCTCTTTTGAGAGAGATTACAACTGAGCTAGAACAAAGTGATTGGGACACACCTCTACCTGAAAAGAAAGAAATGCAGTGGAAGTTGTGGAAAGACTCTTTGCTGGAGCTTGAGCGATTTAGCATCCAAAGACCATACGTCTCTGTTTCTTTGTCTGTTACAAAACGAAGAGAGATACACGTGTTTTCAGATGCATCCACTGTGGCTATAGCAGCTGTAGCCTACCTTAGAGTTATAGACACTCAGGGACAAAGCCATGCAGGATTCATCTTGGGAAAGTCCAAACTGGCTCCAAGACCTGCTCACACGGTCCCACGCTTAGAACTTTGTGCTGCTGTCCTAGCTGTGGAGATAGCAGACTTACTCATTGCAGAACTGGACATCGAGATCCATGCAGTGAACTTCTACACAGACAGCAAGATTGTTTTAGGTTATATCCACAACGCTTCAAGAAGATTCTACACATACGTGTCAAACAGAGTAACACGTATCAGAAAGTGTACAAGTCCAGAACAGTGGCATCACATCAGTACAGACAAGAACCCTGCTGACCATGGGACTAGACTGGTACCAGCTGCTGTCCTCAAACAGACTAACTGGTTCACAGGTCCATCCTTCTTGACTGGACCAGAAACTGAAGAGACTGATCAGAAAGGAACTTTTCAGCTTGTATAACCAGACCAAGACAAAGAGGTAAGACCTCTAGTTGCAGTTTACAAGACTCTAACCACCAGAGAAGGTCTTGGCTCATGTAGGTTCGAAAGGTTTTCCAGCTGGAAGTCACTCATCCGTGCCATAGGGAAACTCATCTGCTTGGCCAGATCCTTCAGCAAAACAGCCAGTGTTGACCAGGGTAACAATGACTATCTTGAGCAAGCCAATGTCACCATTATCAGATGTGTTCAGCAGGAAGCCTTCAAGGAAGAAATTCAAGGTCTTCTCAAGAAAGAAGAACTTTCTAAACACAGCCCACTCAAAAAGTTGAACCCTGTCCTTGATGAAGATGGAGTGATGAGACTTGGAGGTCGTCTACCCGCAGCTGATACGACTATTCTAGAAAAACATCCCATTGTCATACCCAAGAATCATCACGTTGCCGTTCTTCTGACAAGACACCACCACGAGCAAGTTGCACATCAAGGTCGCCACCTCACTGAAGGAGCAGTCCGCTCAGCTGGATTGTGGATCCTAGGAGGCAAAAGACTAGTCTCCAGTGTGATTAACAAATGTGTAACTTGCAAGAAAATCTGAGGAAAACTTGAAGTCCAGAAGATGTCAGACTTACCTCCAGACAGGCTGGCTTCAGATCCTCCATTCACAAATGTAGGCCTAGACGTTTTTGGTCCTTGGAACATTTCTTCTCGCAAGACCAGAGGAGGCAGTGCAGAGAGCAAACGCTGGGCTGTTCTTTTCTCGTGTATGAGTACCAGAGCAGTTCACATTGAGGTAATTGAGTCTCTATCTACCTCAAGCTTCATCAATGCCTTGAGAAGATTTTTCTCCATTCGAGGACCAGCAAAACAGATTCGTTCTGATTGTGGCACAAACTTTATTGGAGCCTGCAAGGAATTGAAGATCGTTGCAACAGACTCAGAGACAAGTAACTATCTTCAAAACCAAAGATGCACTTGGATCTTCAATCCTCCTCATGCCTCACATATGGGAGGAGCTTGGGAGAGGATGATTGGAGTAGCTCGCCGCATTCTAGATGCAATGCTTCTAAAGATTGGATCTACTCGTCTCACACACGAAGTCTTAACCACGCTGATGGCTGAAGTCATGGCTATCATGAACCCCAGACCTTTGGTCCCAGTGTTTACTGACCCAGAGATGCCAACCGTCTTGACACCAGCAACATTGCTGACCCAGAAGATGGAAATGGTGACAGCTCCCAACGGGGACTTTGATCTTAAAGACTTGTACACCAAGCAATGGAAACAAGTTCAAAGCCTTGCCGATATCTTCTGGAAGAGATGGAGGCAGGAGTACCTGACGACCCTCCAACCACGTAACAAATGGCAAGCCGACAAGCCCAACTTACAAGTTGGAGATGTTGTTCTACTAAAAGACTCTCAGGCCCACAGGAACGAGTGGCCAATCGGACTCATTGTGGGGACTGATGCTAGTAGTGATAGCAGAGTCAGGAAAGTAGAGGTCAGAGTAGTAAAACAGGGCACCCCTAAGGTGTACCTTAGACCCATCACGGAAGTCGTTTTACTCCTTCCAGGAGTTTAATAGTGACATATCATTATTATGCCAGGTGGGGAGTGTGCTGCCTTGTATTACACAAGGCATTCTTTAGCATTCAGCAGTGTCTGTCCCCTTAAGGCCTGAGACTTCCTGTTTGCTAACTTGGGAGGAAGTGACCTCATCTCTTCAGACTGAAGAAATTCTACAATGCAAGTACATGTGGGATGCTGTTCCCTCTTCATATATAGGCTTGATTAGACCCCCAAAGTCTGTAAGTACCCCTCCTATGTACTGAGGAATGTTATGTATATAGCTAGGTAGTTAGATATGTACTCATGTCTGTTTATTCTGTTTGTATTTCAGTTTTACCACATTCATCCGCACATTCATTCATTCTCATTATGTCACATGTTATCAGTAAAAGATCATCGGTTATCAATCATCGACTCTTTACTGTGTGGACATCAAAGGTTATACTGCCTGTAATCCTCTGTAACCCTTTCATAACTGCAGAGAAGGCAGGACAACATCGATGGTACTTTTTCCATTTGTCATGCTAGTACATGTAGCCCAGTCATTGTTATTCTATAATGGCTTTGAGGTTTCTGTCATATAATGTTAAGGGCCTCAACTCTATTCAAAAAAGGTGGATGGCTTTGAAGGAATTTCGATCCTCAGGAGCAGACATCATTTTTGTCCAAGAGACCCATTTCAAATCTACAGGCTCCTTTCGTTTTGCCTCGAGATTTTTTCCCCGAGCCTACTCGGCTTTTGATCTTTCTGGGAAAGCCGGGGTGGCAATTTTGATTGGGTCACATTGCTCCCTTCGGGTTGTTTCCTCCAAAGTTGACCGACAGGGTCGTTTCATTCTTTTGGAGTGTATGTTTGGTGAGACTCCCCTAGTTCTGCTGAATTTATACGCCCCTAACACTAAATTGCAATTCCTATCCCAAACACTCGCCGAACTGGATTCCATTTCCACTTCGCAGGTGATAGTTGGGGGAGATTTTAATCTGATTCTTTCCCCCCATAAAGACAGGAAGGTTCTTTTTGAGTCCACTCCCTCGAAGCGGCAATGCTCCTCTTCAACATCCTTTTGTAGATTAATTAGGGAGCATCGTCTCTTTGACGCATGGCGGATTAAACATCCTCTCCATAAACAATTCACTTTTTACTCTACCCCTCACCGTAGTTATTCTCACCTAGACCATTTTTTTGTTTCTGGTCCATTGCTTCCACTTCTGGTCTCTTCTGATATTAATCCCATCACTTGGTCCGACCATGCCTCTTTGACTTTCAACCTTTTTTTCCCCCCTGTTATATCCAAGCCTTGTCATTGGTGCCTTAATGAGACCTTTCTTTACACAGACCATCTTAGAGATGAATTGTCGCAGGGACTTGATACCTACTTCACCCACAATGTTGGCTCCGTAACCTCCTCCTCAACTCTATGGGAGGCCCATAAGGCGGTTTTTCGAGGGCTCTGTATTTCTATGGGTTCTCGTTTAAAAAAATCCTCGGCGAGTGCTAGGGCTTTCCTCATACAACAGCTATCTTGGGCGGAAGGACGGTTATTGGCTAAGCCATCTATTCCTGGGCTCCAGAGGGTAACTTCTCTACGGGATCAAGTTAAAGCTCTTGACTCCAGTAAGACTGCTCAATCCCAACTTTGGGTCAAGCAGAAATTGTATGAATTTTCCAATAAGCCCCATCGTATGTTAGTCAATCGTCTCAAAGCTCAGTCCCCTTCTACGATGCCTGACCTACTAATACAGCCAGATGGAAGCCCCACTTACGACCCTCGGGTTATGGCAACTCTTTTTGGCTCATTTTACGGGAAATTGTACAACTGTTTAATCCCGGACCTGCATCCACCCCTCACACAGTCATTATTTGATCATTTCTTTGACACATTGCCACTCCCGAGAATCTCACCTTCAGACATTGCCACCTTTAATGCTGACATTACACTAGAGGAATTATTGGACACAATCAAACTTCTCCCTTCTCGTAAAGCTCCGGGACCGGACGGATTGCCCTGCTCCTCTCTCTACTCCTCTCTCTATATCACAATCTTTTTAAGGGAATTATACCCCAGACTAAATTCTCCCGTGCATATATCTCGGTCATCCCTAAACCCGATAAGGACCATTCTATCGTGGACAACTACCGCCCCATTGCCCTACTCAATTCTAATTATAAGATTTTTACCAAAATTTTGGCCAACCGATTGTCCGTAATCATCTCCAAGATCATACATAGGGATCAAATGGGCTTTGTACCTGCCAGACATGCCGCAGATAACACTAGGAGAACTATTGATCTGGTTGATCTGGTTAACAGGTCCTCTACCCCTACTCTGTTATTAAGCTTGGACGCTCAAAAAGCTTTCGACCGTTTAAGCTGGCCTTATATGTTCATGGTCTTGGAGAGATTTGGTTTCAAAGGTCCATTTGTAGCAGCTTTGAAGGCCCTCTATTCATCCCCCCTCTCGCAGGTCAGATTAGCTTCTTTTCTCTCGCCTCCCTTTCAGATGTCAAATGGAATGCGTCAGGGCTGCCCACTCTCTCCTTTACTGTTTATTCTTTGTCTGGAACCTTTAGCCATCGCTATTAGGTCAAACCCGGATATTCGCGGGATACAGTCACATTCCCATGAGTACAAATTATCGTTATTTGCAGATGACATTCTTCTCACGCTTACAAGTCCCCATACTTCTTTACCGATTTTGCATAAGACCTTGAAACAATTTGGGGCTATTTCAGGTTACAAAGTCAATACGTCCAAAACTGAGGCACTCCCAATACATGTCCCGCCTATCGTTCTGTCCTCGCTTCAGGAAGCCTTTCCCTACCGGTGGTGCACACACTCTTTAAAATATTTAGGTACTAATATTTCTCTTTCTTACCAATCTATATACGAGGCCAATTTCCCCCCTTTGTTCATAGCAATTTCTCGCTCTCTGAAACATTGGGATGCCTTGCCCATCTCTTTCCTCGGTCGCATTAACGTTCTAAAAATGACCGTGTTACCCAAACTCTTGTACCTGTTTGCGACTCTCCCCGTTCCCGTTCCTATGTCCAAGCTTCACTCCCTTCAGAAATCTTTCCTACACTTTATCTGGCACAATATGCGGCACAGGATTGCACGATCTGTTCTGCTCTCTCCGCGTTCTAGGGGAGGTTTGGGAGCGCCGGATATAATCAAGTATTATTATGCAACTCACCTTAGTTTTCTTCTGTCATGGTCCACGCAACACCCTCCCAATACATGGACTGAGATCAGGCCAGACAATATGGCCATATCCCGGATGTCTCTTTGGGTGGTATCTAACCTTTTTCAATTACGTCACTTGGTACATCCGGTGACTCGTAAATTACATTCATTCCCGGATCTCCAGAAAAAAGCTTCTTTACCTCCTCATCACTTATATATATATTTCCAAATACGCCATTTTTTCTCTACTTTATCATCCTCATTGATCCTGGGGAAGCCTACACCCTTCGAACGTTTATGTATGCAGGGCCCCCACCAAAGGGGTATCATCTCCAATACTTATAAACTTCTTATGGACACATCCCCTTTATCTAATGAAACTCACCTTTACATGCGTAGGTGGTCTCAGTTTGTACAATGTGATATTGATTTACTGACGTGGAAGAATATTTGGGTTAATGCATCTAAATCTTCTGTTTGTGTGGTTTTTAAGGAAAACATTTACAAGATTATGATGTTATGGTACAAAACACCTGAGGTTCTTCATGCTTTCAACCCGAGTGCTTCTTTTGTCTGCTGGCGCTGTGGTAGGGATTCTGGTTCTCTCTATCATATTTTTTGGACTTGTAAATCTATTGTTCCTTTTTGGGAAGAAGTCCGTTCCTTGTTGCAATCAATGCTGCATGCCTCGCTCCTTTTTGACCCTCTGCATTTTTTGCTGGGCTTGCCATTCCCGGGTCTATCTAAACCAGCCAGAAAACTTGCTGCTCATGTGCTGACCGCGACCAGGAGAAGTATTCCTATGGGTTGGTTATCTTCTACTCCCCCTACAATGCTGACTTTGTACAAACTCATCGCTGAAGTAAGACAGATGGAGTATTTGACTGCCCTACATAATTGTTCATCTGCTGTATTTGAGTTGATTTGGCTCCCGTGGGATTCCTTCATTTCCTCTTTACCGGCTCGAATCTAAGATCCTGATTGTTTCCGCACTGATTTTGTATGACTCTGTATGACTCTATTGGACATGATTATATGTAGTTATGCCATCGATGTTTCTTTCTGTTATGTTTATAATTTTACTTATTTGAAAACCAATAAAAATTGTTAATACAAAAAAATAAATACCTTCCTTCTGCTGAGGGCTAATTTTTATGCCTAGTTCCCTTTCCCATTTACCTAAATATCCCGGGGGCTCTACATCCTCTAAGTCCACAAGGATTTTATATATCCTAGAGGTGATGTGTTTTGGGCTTAATTCAGCATTCATAAGTTTTTCAAACGGGTTCATTTCTCCTACATCCCTAAATGGTTGTGGCAAATTTGCAACGAAATGAGACAACTGGCTATACCTCCATTCATCTATTCTAACAAACAAATCCTTATTCTTTTTTAAATTCTGAAACGTGCATAATCCCCCCCCCCCTTTACAATATCTTTCAAATGTGCATTTTTATCCTTTATCCATTTTCCACTTGTTTTAACATTTCCTGGTGTAAAAAAATCTGTTCCCACTAGTGGTATCAATAGTGAATGAAATTCCCATTTTTCCTTATTGTGTAATCTTCCCATGTATCTAACACTATCCTGGTCAATTCACTCGTTTCTACGTCTAATGTGCGAAACCCATGGGGTATCCAAATAATTTTATCTAATTGTGATTTACTTAATTCCCCTTCTATCTTTACCCAGCTTTTCCCTTGTGAATTAAAGAACCAATCTATCACCCGTGACAATATTACAGCTGTATAATACTTCTTTATATTCGGTAACCCCAGTACTCCATTTGCTTTTGCTGTGCATAACACTTTATAACTAACCCTAGGCCTCTTATTTGCCCATATGAACTTAGTAATCATCTTTCTAATTATTACAAAGAAAGTTCCTGGTAAAGATATCGGGAGCATCTGAAACTTATACAGAATTTTTGGGAGTATCACCATCTTGACTAAATTAATTCTACCAACCCATGAGGCCCCCCCTTTACTAATCTTTTCAACTCATCTTTTATTTCATTTATCAGGGGAATATAAATTGTTTAGTATATGTTTTTTACCGAGGTCGCTAGTTTTATTCCAAGATAACCTATTTCGTTTTCCCTCCAGGAAAATGGGAACACTTTTTGTAGTCTTTGCTTTTCTGTAACTGTAAGATTGATGTTTAGGATTTCTGATTTAACCGGGTTTATCTTCAAGTTTGATACTCCTCCATATTGTTTTAGTTCCTTCATTAAATTGGGCAAAGTTATCCTAGGGTTGGCCACGTAGAACAGCATGTCGTCTGCATAATCAGCGACGTTATGTTCCCTATCACCTATTTTTAACCCTTTTAACCCATTACTTTTCCTGATCTTCTCCAACAGTGGTTCCAATGACAACACAAACATGGGGGAGAGGGGGCAACCCTGCCTCGTTCCATTATTCGTCCTGAAAAACTGGGATAAGGTTCCATTTACCTTTACCGCCGCTGATGGATTCTTCTATAATCCTTTTATCCAATTCATCATTTTAGGTCCCAGCCCCAGTTTCTCAAGCGTGTCAAACATAAACCCCCAATTGACCCTGTCAAATGCCTTTTCCGCATCAATCTACAATAAGATCGCAGATGTTTTTTCCTTTTTAACTTTTTGTACCAACATCAAGGATCTCAAACCGTTGTCCCTCCCCTCTCTCCCCGGTATAAAACCCACCTGATCTAAATGTACCCATTCAGACATCAGGTCCTTCAGCCTTACAGCCAGTACTTTTGCATACAATTTCGTATCAACATTTAGCAATGAAATCAGCCTATAGCTTGCGCACTGAGAACTGTTCTTCCCTTCCTTCAAAATGAGGGTGATGTAAGCCTTGAGGGATTCTTCCCTCATTTCTACTCCCTCTCCTATCACATTCTTGTATTTACATATTTTGGGAACCAGTATCTCTTTCAATTTTTTCAGGTATCTTGCTGTATACCCATCTGGCCCAGGACTTTTACCCACTTTCATATTTTTTAAAGCAACACTGATTTCCTTGGGGGTAATCGGGCTTTCGAGTTTTTCTAGTTTTTCTTTTGCTATATCTGGAAGCTCCACCTCACTTAAGTAATCCTGTATTCTTTTCTTCTCCTCTTCTTCGCTTCCCCCATACTTATCCTTTCTTACATTGTAAAGTTCACTATAATAATTATGAAACCTCCTGGCAAGGTCAGTTGTTTTAAACAGATTCTCTCCCTTCCCATCACTAATTTTTTCAATAAAGTTCTTCACCTGTTTGTTCCTTCTTCTCATTAAATATTTTCCTGGTTTATTCCCCCATTGATATCTTTCTTTCGCTACTCTATTAAATATCCTCCTAGAATCTTGTTCCATCAGTTCTTTCAACTTGTCCCTTTTTTGTATTATCTTCTGGTATTTATCCATCCCCTTTTCCTTTTTATGGGTTTGTTCCAATTTTTCCAGTTCTTCTATGGCCTGTTTTATTTTTTTCCCCCTTTCCTTCTTTTTTTCTATACCTATGGAAATCAATATTCCTCTGATGTAGGCTTTATGTGACTCCCATACTATTGCCTCTGACATTCCCTCGGTCTCATTTATCTCAGAAAATTGTTCAATCTCCCTTTTTATCCTCTTCTCCACTTCAGGATCCTGTAAAAGCGAATCATTCAATTTCCAAGATAATATTTCATCTTCTCCACTCCCCATTTGAAACCTCATCGTGACTGGGGCATGGTCTGATAATGAAATTACTTCAATCTTGGATCCTTTCACTATCTCCAGCTGTCTGTGCTCCACCATTATATAATCCAATCTTGAATATGTACCATGTGCATGGGAAAAGAAGGTGTAATCTCTTTCCCTCAGGTGGTTTATCCTCCACACATCAACCAACTGATATCTATACAATACCCCCTTTAAAGATTTAAGGCTCCTCTCTCCTTCTCTCCTCCCCCCAGATGACACATCCCACCTGGGATCTAAGCACAGATTAAAACCCCCTGCCACGACCGGGCTTCCCTTTCTAAACTCCATGAGTTTCCCTAATGTCCCTTCCAGAAATCCCGCTGGATTTTTATTTGGGCAATAAATGTTAGCGAGTGTATATTCCTTTCCTAATAATTTCCCCTGATAAACAAAAATCGACCTTCCAAATCTTCCATTCTATCCTCCAATTGGAAATCAACTTTTACTGAAAAACCGATTGCTACTCCTCTTGCTCCCTTTACCGGTGAATCCGCATATATCCATGTTTGGTAGTGCTTTGAAAATAATTTCACATTTATATTTCTAGTTAGGTGAGTCTCTTGAAGAAATATTATATCTGTTGAGTATTGTTGAACCTCCCTCAATATCTTATGTCTTTTACTAGGTGAGTTTAGCCCTTTCACATTATAGGTCATAAACTTTATCTCATTCATGACCTCTATTATTTTTCTTTTTTTGGTATGTTCCCTCTGACTCCTTTCCACTTGAATACAGATAGTTACTCCTAAAGACCTTTTCTACCCCATCTCTTCCCACTCCCATCCCCTTCCCCCATCCCTCCACCCCACCTTCCAACCCCCCTCCCCCTCCCCCCCCCCTCCCTGGCTAATCATAAGCCTAAGAATTAAACTAGAAGAATCCCCCCTAGCAATTCCTTGACTGGGGTGAGACTCGAACCATGACCACCTCCCTCCTTCCATCTGTACAGATGACATCTCAAATTGTTAAATAGTCTTGTGCTGAGCCTGTCGGACTGCCAGCCTTCTCTAACCCTCCTCTATCCCCCTGATCATCAACACAGGGGATATGAACCCATACCTCCTTGATCATCTGAACAAGGAGATATAGACCAACGAGGAACTACAAGATCCTAGTGCGGCCCAGCAGGGTCCACCGGGTAGAGACGAGGGGGAAAAAAAAAAAACCCTAAACAATAAGGGGCATGATATTAATGACCCCTCCCCATCCCCCCCGTCTTCATCCCACATACCCCTCTCCGCACCCATCTTCTAAGATCTACCTCCTGTCTACTGGTTGCCCTCTACCTGGGGCCTGGGTGTCCCTTTGTCTAAACACATCAAACTACCCCTCTATATTCACTTTCTGTAAATCTAATTTCCCACAAAAGTCATTATAATCTTCTGGGAATCTCAGTCTTGCCGATCTTCCATCTTTCCATCCCACTAAATAAGAAGGAAATCTCCAATTATATCTGACGCTTTTCTCTCTCATGTGATTTAGAAGTGGTTTAAGGGTTCTCCTTCTCGCCAATGTCTCTGGGGAAATATCAGCGAAGATTTGTATGACCGAGTCTTCAAATTTTATATCAGGAAAGTCCCGCAACCCTTTCCATATCTGGTCTCGGTCTCCAATGTCCTGAAATCTGGCTATCACATCCCTGGGTCTCTCTGCTGATATACCCTTTGGCCTTCTGACCCTATATACTCTATCCATGTTTATACAATCTGTCTCTGGTTTTCCCATAATTGAGTTGCAAATTCTTTTCATTTTCCCCAGTAAGTCTTTCTCTTGTCCTTTTTCTTCCGGAATACCTCTGAACCTCAAATTAGTCCTTCTGCTACAATTCTCCTGATCTTCCATTTTAAATAATAATTCTCTCATTTCTAATCGCCTCTCTTCTATTTGCGTTTCTAATTTCTCGATTTGTAGCGTATGTTCCTCTACTTTTATTCTCGGACTCCTCCAAGCGAGACAGGACATGACCCAAATTGCTATGGAGGTTCCCGATCTCCGTCTTAACAACTGTCTCCAATGTCGTGAACATTTCTATCAAATCCTTTTTTAGGAGGGTTTGTACCCCTCTACTCTCAGAGATTGGGCTTCCTTTTTTCTTGGACATCCTCCATATTCCCTAGTGACAATCTTGATTGTTCACCCCCAAGGTTAATAGAGCACTCGCCCTGGTTCTCTTGATTTTGCAATTCTGGACTTTTTTTCCCTTGTAACGGCATGTATTTTTTTATCGTAATGGAATTTGCACTTGCCTGGGGTGTTTTAGGGCCACCCCCTTTAGTTGGTTTACTTCTCATTTTCCTTAGAGGATTCCCGTTTAATAACTTATTTGTTATATAGGACTAGGGTAGGTCCACTGTATAAATCTAGCATAGGTCTACTATATAAAACTGACTTTGGTCTCCTGTATAGAATTTGCATAAGTCTACTATATATGTCCAAAACAAGTCTACTATATAGTACTTGTCTTCCGTCAGCAATATAGGACTTGGTGCAGATCTGCTGTAGAAAATTTGGTATGAATCTACAGTTTGAAACTTGTGCGGGTCTGCTGTATAATACTTAACTGAAGTCCACTGTATAGAACTTATGTGCAGTCGCTTATTTAGGATCAGATATGAGTCTATTGTTTGGAGCTTAGTTCAGGTCTGCTGTATGTTACTTGACAAGAGCCAGCTATATAACTTGGTGCAGGTCTGCCAAATAAGATTTGCTGTGAATCTGCTATTTGGAGCTTGGCGCAGGTCTGCTGTTTAAAGTTTGATATCATTCAGCTGTATAGAGCTTGGTGCAGGTCTGCTGTATAAGTTTTGATATCCGTCTGCTGTTGATAGCTTGGTGAGTGTCTACTATATAGTGCTTAACAAGAGTCAGCTGTATATATCCTTATTGATATGGAACTCAGTGTAATATTTCTATGAACATTTCACCCTGACTGGCCTGCACCACATATGTAAGACATTCTCCATCCTATTTGCCCATATCTGACAACCCATACCCAGAGTGGATTCATTTGGAATCAATCGTTGGACTTCCACCAGCCACCAATAGTCATTAATAACACAGTTCTCAGAGATGTAACCAGTGTACTGGGATATGTCTGTGACAGTCCTTAGTAGCCACTCACCAGGACCTCTGCACCAGCCTTTTATATCTGATTTATGTACTAGTTGAGGGATGTGCTGTATTTGGGGACTCACCATAGATCCTCAGGCTCCGATCCCACTACTGCTGCTCCCTTCTCCTTCTGACCTGTGACCGCCAATCCTCCGGTTCTCAGGCAGTGTCCGGGACAGCTACGGGTCCTTCCATGCCTCTCCGGGTCCTCACTTCATCTCTCTCCTTTCTCCGCCACTTCCCCTCTCACACCAGCTCCAGACTCACGTGGGAGCAGACTCTCACTCTGCTCCCACTTCACACCGACACCGCTCCCTCGCCGCACCACAGTCCTCCACTGCTCCAGTACAGGTGACACCAAAGGCCCGTGTCTTCTCACTCCTGGGACAGGTAAGCTCCCTCCAGGGTTAGGGCATTCACACTGCCTCTAGCAGGCCGGCGTCCGCAGACTCCCAGCCATGCTGCTAGGGCATCATGTTGCGGCTCCTCCCCCCCATATGCTAAAATTGAACTTTTCATGTGTGCCCACCATTAGAAGTGGGTGGATGCAGGGCAGTATATTCTAATGGTGGGCATACCACACACTTTTTCTGGCAGAGATTTCTTCTCTTTTTTTCATTCAGCCCTCAGGCTGCATTAAAAGAAAAAAAAAAAGAACATACATAGCATATACACCCAACAAGGACCAGCAAAGTACTGGTACATCAGTTGACTTTGAGTGGTTATACCAGAATGGTGCATCATCCTGGTATCATTTTTTTTCAGACAGAGATCAGCTTTCATGTAAAAGCAATCCTAGTGGCTAATTAGCTGCAGGATTGCTTTTACAAGCAGCGGGAGAAGATGACCCCCCCTCCCCTGCTGCCTTCCATGGCCTTCTCAAGCAGTCCCGTGCCATCAGGGTAACCTGAGAATGCAGCCGGTGTTTCTGCCAGATGACCATAGAGCTGATTGGAGACAGGAATGGTGCCAATCATCTCTATAGTCAAAGAAATCAGAAGCTACGAGCTTTTCATCACTTCAGTTTCACAGGATATAAACAGCGCCATTTGTAAATTGTGGAAGCATCTGCTCACACAGATCTTGGCGAGATTAGATAATGTAAGGGCAGAGGAGATATCTAGAGTCTGATAGACCCCAGATTTCTTTACAAAGAATATATGACAATGCCTATTGAAGTTATAGGGGATATTTGCATTCCCTGTGACAGCATTAAAAGTGATAAAAAAAAAAATGAAAAGGACAGTGTAAAAATAATTTTCAAAAATCAAAATAACTTAAAAAAAAAAACATCCTCGCTCCCCCCACGTACGCGCGCATGTAAGGTATTGCAGTGAACGTCAGATCAAGGGCAGTAATTCTAGCACTAGATCTCCTCTGTAAATCTAAAATAGTGGCTTGTAAAGGCTTTTAAAGCGTTGCCTATGGATATTAAAAATGTATGCAGTTTGTCGCCATTGCAAGGGGCATGCGCAGTTTTAAAGCATGTAATGTTTGGTATCTATTTCCTCTGCATCTTTTATATTTTACCAAACAATTGTCCAATATATTGTGTTTTTGTGAATTAAAAGTAAAAACGTGTATTTTTTTTTAAATTTGCTTTTGAAAAATTGCTGAGAGGCATGTTGAGCCAATAGAAGAATTATTTTTTTTACCACAAGTTTTTGGAAAGTGATAAAAAAAATAATTTTTTCCACACAATTGTCACTTTAATTATTTATTGCTCACACATGCCATGGGTATATGTGGAATTACTCCCCAAGATACATTCTGCTACTGCTCCCATGTATGGGGATACAACATGTGAGAGATTCAGACTTTTAAAGGGCTTTATTTCCTCATTACACTTCCTGACTACCTATCACAGTTTCGGAGGCCCTGAAATGCCAGGATAGCACCACCCCTCCCCCAAATTACCCTTTTTGGAAAGTAGACAACCCAAGGAATTTGATAAAAAGCAAGGTGAGGATTTTGCAGATCTCGTTTGTTGCCACAAGTTTTTGGAAAACAAAAACATATTTTTTCTTTTCTTTTTTTATATTTCAAAAACTTGTGAGAAAAAATGAGATCTGCAAAATACTCACCATGCCTTTTTTTAAATTCCTTGGGGTGTCTACTTTCCAAAAAGGGGTAATTTGGGGGGATTTGGTGCTATCCTGGCATTTCAGGGCCTCTGAAACTGTGATAGGTAGTGAGGAAGTGAACTGAGGAAGTTACGCACCTTCAGGCTTTCAAAGTGGTCATTGGATTTCAGGCTCCAGTATGTAGCTAGGCTCCCAAAAAGTCTCACACATGTGGTATCCCCATACTCTGTAGAAGTAGCAGAATGTATTTTGGGGTGTAATTCCACATATACCCATGGCTTGTGTGAGAAATATATCATTTAAATGACAACTTTGTGTAAAAAAAAATGTTTTTGTCATCCAAAAGCACCTCAAGAAATGTGATAGGCAGTCAGAAAGTAAAAGCTGTGTAAATTCCATTATCTATACCAAAGTTTGTACATGCTATAACTTTCACACAAAGCAATCAATATACACTTATTGTGATTTTCTTTACCAAAATTATGTAGCAGAATACATTTTGGCCTAAATTTATGATGAAATTTGAGTTTTTTGGATATTTTTTATGACAGAAATGAGAAAATATCAGTTTTTTTCAAAATGTTTGGGGTTTTGTTTATAGCGCCAAAATAAAAAGTGCACAGGTGATCCAATACCACCAAAAGAAAGCTCTATTTGTGTGAAAAAGGATATAAATCTCATTTATGTACAGCATTGCATGACCGCGCAATTGTCAACTGAACTAGTGCAGCGCTGTATAGCAAAAAATGGCGTAAATTGCAGTATCTATACCATAGTTTGTAGTTGATATAGCTTTCACACAAAGCAATCAATATACACTTATTGGGATTTTTTTTACCAAAGACATGTAGCAGAATACATTTTGGTCTAAATTTCTGACTAACTTTGAGTTTACTATATATTTTTTATAGCCAAAATTAAAAAATATTGTTTTTTTTTAAACTTTTCCATATTTTTTTGTTTATAATGCAAAAAATAAAAATCAAACAGATGATCAAATACCACCAAAAGAAAGCTCTATTTGTGTGAAAAAGGACATACATTTTGTTTGGGTACAGTATTGCAAGACTGCGCAATTACCAGTTGAAATAGTGCAGCGCCGAATAGCAACAAAAGGCCTGGTCAGGAAGGGGGGTAAATCCTCAGGAGGGCAAGTGGTTAAGAGGGAATAAATATTTCAGTAAATATGAACCACCGACATTAGTAGCTATATATGTACAAATGATCAGAGCAGTAGACCATCATTTGTAATCGTGAATAAAAAGGAGTTTGTGAGGTGGATGGATGGAGTCAAGAATAATGGAGAATTTGGAAGACCTACACAAGAATGGCATTGCTGGGTTGGAAGATATCCATTATGCCTAAGCGCAGTTGATCTTTAGGAAAATAGAGGTCACTGGATTGTTGGTGAGTGTGTACTTCTCATAGAGTTGGGGATTCAAGATGGTACAGTTGCAAGATTTATTACCAAGGCACAGAAGATAACTATACATGGTGTGGGGAACACAATGCATGAGATTGACTTTCTTGGATCATTTATTGTATGGACAATAATTCACTAAGATAATGCTGTTGTAGTAGGGGTTTGGATTGTGTTAGCGCCTCACAAATCCTTTTTATTTTCACAATTTGACTGATCAATTTAAACTTTCACTTTAACCACCTCCCGCCCACCATATAGTCCAATGACGGGCGCCAGGTGGTTCTCTTGTTCTGGGAGGACGTCATATGACGTCCTCCCATTTTCACCGTGCATGCGTGGCTGAGGGAGTGTGCAGCGTGGCGATCGGCGGTGCGCTGTGTCCCTAGGACACAGCAGATCACCGATCACGGAAAGAGCCGAAGATGTCGGCTCGGTCATGTGATCAGCTGTGTCCAATCACAGCTGATCAAATGTAAACAGGGAAATGCCGGTTATCGGCATTTCTCTCCTCACGAGCTGTCAAGCTGACAGCTCGAGAGGAGAGTAGGTAATCGCCTTTCCGCAGAGGGGACATGTACACTGATCATCAGAGCACTAATGATCAGTGTGCCCTGATGATCAGTGTAGCCCCAGCAGTGTCACCTGTCAGTGTCCATCAGTGCCTTGTGTCAGTGCTCATCAGTGCCACATCAATGCGACATATCAGTGCCTGCCAGTGCACATCAATGCCACATATCAGTGCCCATCTAAGCTGCCTTTCAGTATCACCCATCAGTGCCAGTCAGTGCCACCTATCAATGCCAATAAGTGCCACCTATTAGTGCTGCCAATCAGTGCCACCTATCAGTGCCAGTCAGTGCCACCTATCAGTGCCGTGTCAGTGACGCCTATCAGTGTCAGTCAGTGCCACCTATCAGTGCCATGTATCAGTGTCATGTATCTGTGCTGCCTTTCAGTGCCCATCAGTGATGCCTGTCAATGCCCATCAGTGCCACCTACCAGTGCCTCCTCATCAGTGCCCATCAGTGCCACCTATCAGTGTCCATCAGTGCAACCTATCAGTGCCCACCACTACAGCCTCATTAGCGCATATCAGTGAAGGAGAAAAATCGCTTATTTACAAAATTTTATAACAAAAACTAAGAAAAAACATTTTTTTTCCAAAATTTTCAGTGGTTTTTGGTTTGTTTAAGAAAAAATACAAAAACCCTGAGGTGATTAAATACCACCAAAATAAAGCTCTATCTGTCACACAAAAAAATTATAAAAATTTCATATGGGTACAGTGTTGCATGACCGCGCAATTGTCATTCAAAGTGTGACAGCGCTGAAAGCTGGAAATTGGCCTGGGCAGGAAGGGGGTATAAGTGCCCTGTAGGCTAGTGGTTAAGGAGGGCATTTTCATAGCTGATATGTTTTTTAAGAGCTGACACCTTTATATTATTTTTATTATTATTTTTCATAATTTGCCTTCGCTTGTTCACGCTACATAGTCACCCACACTGTTGGGCTTTTGCTGGAAAACCAATATAGAGTTGAAATGGAGATGTTAGAGTGTGTATATATTCAAACATTCTTTTTACCACATTCAATTTTCTCCATTTTTTCCATTCAGTTTGTAAATCTTGTACATATCAACAGACTGTCACTGACCATCTTCTAAAGCTGGGTGTACATACATACTGTATATTATTTACATTTAACCTGCAGGTTGAACTAAAATAATATAACAGATTTTAACATCCACATTATACAGTGCAGATGGAAAATTCTCCCACTGCAGCTATTGTATTCTCACAGCTGCAGCTGGTGTCTGTCAGAACACCCAAACATCAGCTGCATCTGAATGGATGCAGCCACTATTCGGCCAAATGACAGCACTGTTCAGCCAGCTGACAGGAGCCTCCCACGTAGCAAGTTTCGAATTTCGAATTCCAATAGTGTTTACCCAGCTTAAAGTGATTGTAAACCCTCACCTTGTAAAACAACCCATCCAGTTTAAAATAGAAATGGAAATTAAATTGTTTGTGTATAGATAGACATAAATACATTTTCCCTCTTTTATAAGTGATTACATTTCCTCTGCTCTAAGCTGCATAAGAGCTGGGGGAGGAGAAAAAGCAGCACATTGAACTTTCCGGTGAAAGGCTGTGGGGGGTAAGGACAAGTCTGATTAATGGAGAACAGGCTGAGTTCCCAGCACAGCTAAAGAACTGCCCATGGTGTGTTCTCCTGCTTAGTGTGGTCAGTTTATAATAGGAAAGCAGAGGGTCTGACAGGAACACCAGGGATTTTACACTAAGGAAGCAGTACAAAGAGAACAGGATACTTTTTCATAGAACTTTTTCAAGAACATGGTACAGCAGGTATATATCAGGAGTATGAAATGTTGGTTTTCTATTGCCTTTCACAGGGTTAATATAAAATTCCCTAACACTCAATTCTAGAGAAAAAAAAGCCTTTATGATCATTTGATCAGAAGAGTTGAAGAAAATTCGAGCAATAGAGAATGTATCCTAACAGTAAAGGCTAAAAACAGGTACAGGTACTTATATAGTGCTATTAATTTACTCAGTGCTTCACATATATATTGAACATTCACATCATTCCCTGTCCTCAAGGAGCTTACAATCTAAGGTCCCAACTCACATTCATACTAGGGCCAATTTTAAATAGAAGCCAATTAACCTGCCAGCATGTCTTTTGAGTGTGAGAGGAAACTCATGCAGGAATAGGGAGAACATGCAAAATCAAAGTAGGTAGTGTCGTGGTTGGATTCAAACCAGCAACCCTAGTGCTGCTAGGCAGAAGCACTAACCATTTAGCCTCTGTGCTGTTCATGCAACCAGAAGGGCAAATAATATGAGATTTCTGCACTGTGTACAATTATTATGAGCTGCAGCTTTGTCCACTGTGTGGGAGGTTCTTCCCTGCCCATCACACTCAGCCAGGAATTCCCAAATGATAGGTGAGCAAAAAAAAGAAAAGAAATAAGGGAATGCAGCCCAGCCGGCCAGGAAAAGGGGAAAAATGAGTGTGCGGCCATCCCCTCCTGGACCATAACAGGTCCCATGCCCTTAACGCGGAAGGGGCACTTAGTCCCCATATTGATGAGGACAAGGGCCTCTTCCGATAAGCCTGAACTGCCTTCAGACCCCTATGTAGCGTTACTCTGCTTCTCAACCCCAAGAATTGTCTCAGCCCCAACTGACACACCTGGCAATAGTGTAAGTGCAAGGACCAATGAAAAGCACACACTTTATAATAAAACACAGAGATCGGCTTAACTGTAATACCTCTATGGAAAGTAATAAACAATAACAACAAGTATACGTTAGGTGAATCAAGAGAACAGCAAATACTGAGACCGAAAGCAATATAGCTCACTTTTACTCGCAGGCTGCTTTCAGGGCATTCCAACTGTGAATAACCCCAAGAGCAGAGGCAAACACTTAAATGACAACCTCAAAGTGGGTTTAACTCCTCTACATAAATTTGGCTCTATGATGTCCAAGCAGGAGAGCAAAAGAATGACTCTCTGTTGTGTAAGACTTCTCCCTTCTAACCCCTGACACCACAAGCCCAATAGGCAAACACTGTGCCCAACTGATGCTTAATAGCTATTTTCCAAGGTAAAGCTATTTCCTCACACACCATGCAATATAGAGGCCTGAACACGCATGAGCGTGCCCGTATGACAACAGTTACTTCAGTCTCTTGGTAACAGGATGAATCTTGGGGTCTTCAGCTAGCCAGTTTCGTTGGTGCACTTAAACTCCTATGATAAAGTATAATTGTAATCCCGTGGCATATTTGTATAGCAAAGCAAATACTGTGTCGGTTTAGCAGGGCCATCTATACAACCCAGTGCTTGGTGAGTATGAGCGAAGTGTAATGTCTCTGTCTGTGTGCAGTGTTCCTGTCATCTGCCAGTGAGCAAAATCCCTCTCACCAGATCCTGTGACTAAGGCCCAAACGATCGCCCTGGAAATGACAAGCTCCTCTGATCACCTCACGATGAGCGCTTCACACTGCCGGTAAAGGCACTGTACTGTAGGCCCACCTCTCTCAGTTTGGATGTTCCCCTGACTGATGCTGATAGCAAAACACCCAGTGAACTGACCCTGAGCACTTCTTTGCTAGGTCCACCCTCTCTCCTGCCACATGCAGACCTTTTCCCCCCCCTCAGGAAAAATACAAGCTGGAGACTTTCCTTCTGCTCTCACTAAGCATGCTAGTCTCTGTAGTTCCATCCCTCATATCAGCCTATCAGGCTGTTTCTGTTCAAGACTGCATATTCCACAATGCTTTGCAGCTGCACCTCCTGCTTGAGAAAGTTCCTGTCATTGCCTCCTTTATTGGATCTTCTGATTGGCTCTCTCTCTAGTACAGTCTGAGAGGAGAAGGGAGGGGCTGAAATCCCTCACTGCCTTGTCTGTGTCCAGTGCAAGTGTCAGGTTTCACAGGAGATGCAATTTAGCAGGTTACAGCAGACACAGATAGGATTAATTACCTCCTCTGCACCTATAACTACCATATCAGAGTTGTGGGGATCTGAAGGGAGGCAGGATATCGGATCTGAAAGCCCCCTTTAACCGCATGCCGCCCAGCCACTGTACATATACGGCGGCAGGGCGGCACTCACAGGCAAAACCACGTTTTAAGACGTGTGTTTACTAAACAAATAGGGGGCGCGGGCGAGGCGCGCCGCCGCCCTATTTGTCCCGCGGTTCTCTGACGCAGATGTCAGTCGCCGGGTCACAGCCGCTCCTTAGCGGCTATGTCCCGGCGATCGGCTGAAGTAGCTGTGCTGTCTGTCACTTCCCTGACAGCTCGAGGATGAGCTGATCGAGAAAGAACAGTTTTTCTTTCTCGATCAGCCTTGTCCCGCCCAGCACACACCCCCACCCCCTAGTAAAACACTCCCCTCACTCCTATAACCCTTCCCTGCTAAATAAAGTTAACCCCTTCCTCCCCATTGCCATTAGTACAGCGTCAGTTTTTTTTTTTTTTGCACTGATCACTGTATTAGTGTTTTTGGGGATGTCAGTGACCCCAAGTCAGTACCCCCCAATGTCAAAATGTCCGCCGCAGTCCCGCAGTCCCGCCATAAGTCGCTGGTCGCTGCCATAAGTCCCTGATCGCCGCCATAATTCGCTGATCGCCGCCATTATCAGTATAAAAAAAAACCTAAAAATCCCAGTATCTTTCCCGCCATTTGTAAACGCTATAACTTTCACGTAAACCAATTAATTTACACGTAGTGGGTTTTTTTTTAGCAAAGACATGCAAAATACATTTTGGCAGAAATTTATGACTAAATTTGATTTTTGCATTTTTTTTTTACTGGACATGTTTTATAGCAAAAATTCCAAAATATTGTTTTTTTTTCCTCAAAATTGTCAGCCTTTTTTTTATAGCGCACAGACGATCAAATACCACCGAAAGAAAGCTCAATTTGTGGGGAAAAAAAGGATGTAAATTTCATTTATGTACCATATTGCATGACTGCGCAATTGTCCGTTAAACTAGCGCAGAGCTGTATAGCAGAAAAATGGCGTAAATTGCAGTATCTATACCATAGTTTGTAGACGCTATAACTTCCACAAAAAGCAATCAATATACACTTATTGGGATTTTTTTTACCAAAAACATGTAGCAGAATACATTTTGGCCTAAATTTATAACCAACTTTGAGTTTACTATATATTTTTTATAGCTGAAAATAAAAAATATTGTTTTTCTTCAAAATTTTTGGCCTTTTTTTGTTTATAGCGTGAAAAATAAAAAGCGCACAGATGATCAAATACCACCGAAAGAAAGCTCTATTTGTGTGAAAAAAAGGATGTAAATTTCGTTTGGGTGCAGCATTGCATGACCGCGCAATTATCAGTTGAATTAGCGCAGCGCCAAGTAGCAAAAAGAGGCCTGGTCATTAAGGGGGGTAAATCCTCAGGAGCTCAAGTGGTTAACAATAACTCTTCTGACCGAATGTTCTTAAAGGCTTTTTATCTTTTAGGATGTTAGGGTATGTTAAATTTGCCTGGCAAAAAGCAGTAGAAACTGACATTTTATGGGTATTATTTGTGGCTTTTGGTTGAACGCTGAGACATTTGCAAAGCAAATTTTTTTATACAAAGACATATAGATAGATATACAAGAGTTTGCTCTGCGCTTTACAATATAAAGGGAGACAATACAGCAACGATACAGTTCAATACAAGAGGGTTAGGAAGGCCCTGCTCCTTACAATCTAAGAGGGAGGGGCTGGTGGTACAAAAGGTAATAACTGTGAGCGATGGACTGGTAGGAGAAATAGAAGATTTGATTATTAGCTGAAAGCAGTATAGCTTCCCTGAAGAGAGGTTTTCAGAGATCGTCTAAAAGTGGGCAGAGTAGGTGAAAGTCAGATAGAATGGGGTAGAGAGTTCCAGAGGATGGGGAGGCTCTAGGGAAGTTCTGGAGAAGAGCATGGGAGGAGGAAACAAGGGAGCTAGAGAGCAGGAGGTCGTTGCAGGAGCGGAAAGGATGGTTTGGGTGATATTTGGAGACAAGATTGGTGATTTAATTTGGGGCAGAGTTATAAATGGCTTTATATGTTATTGTTAATTTTTTGAATTTTGTTTGTTGGGCAATGGGAAGCTAGTGGAGGGATTGGCACAGAAGGAATGGCAGATATGGAACGGTTGGTAAGGTGGATGAGTCTGGCAGCAGCATTCATGATATACCAAAGAGGGGATAGCCTGCGATTAGGTAGGCCAATGAGGAGGGAGTTACAATAATCAAGGCAAGAGATAACAAGGGAGTGAATAAGTTGCTTAGTGGTTTCAGTAGTTAAAACCAACCGTATCTTGGAGATGTTGCGGAGATGAAGTCTAAAAGATTTGGACAGTGATTGGATTTGGGGCTGAAAGGACAGATGGGAGTCCAGGATTACACCTAGTACTCTGGCATGAGGGGAGGAACTGATGATTGTATTACTGATCTTGATGGAGAAGTCAGGGGAGGGGGCATGGGCTGGAGGCATGTCTGTTATATGTTTCCATTCACACAGGATACCCAAAAATATGTTTTTTTGATCAGGTTTCTTAGTTTTTTGGGGATTTCCTGTGAATAAACTGTGGCTAAAGGATTGTGTATTTGGAGATTTTCTATTTGTTTATTTTTTGAACTAGATCTGATCAACCTGACTAACTACAGTAAGTAACTATGTAAGTTAAAATATATTTTCGTAACTTCCTAGTTGTTTCTTTAAAGCACTTTTTTTAAGTGTGTTTCCGGTGCTTCATGAGATATGCACATCACATATCCCAGGAGGCATAAGCTTCCATTCATGCAAGGAGGATGAAAGTAGGCTTGGTGGCCCATAATCGAGGACAGCTTTCCTGGACTAGGAAAAGACAGCCACTTCTCAATGATGCACTGCCAGGCCCTCCCTCCTTCTTCTTCCATGAATGGAAGATGCCATCTGGGATATGTGATGTGCATATACCATAAGACAACAGGAGCACACCATAGAGAAGAATAGAGGATGGGTGGATGAGCTGTAACATGCAAATAAAAAAAGAAAAAAGTTAAACAAAAAAAAATGGGTTTCCTTGCAGCCAAAGGGGGTTCCCAGTGAAGGTCTGCTTAAAGAGGAACTGGACTGCATCTGAGCACCACAAACCAAAAATTCTATTTAATTCATTGTTAATATTCAAAGCAAACTCCCCCATCTACCCATGTCTCAATGTTTTATATTGCTGAGGAATCATTTTGAAAAATACCCCCAGTGGCAATTTTGAGTAAGGGCAGGTGATTCATGTAGCATTTACTTCCTGGAATCCATCTGCCCTTAGCTTAGTCATTGGCTGAGTTGAGAACCCTCCCTTCCCTCCTGAAGACTGCTGGGAAGTATGACAAAGTTTGCCTAGGCATAGAAACCGGGAAGGAACTGAAGAAATGTAAAAAAAAGTTTAAAAACAAGTAAATATGATATACTTTCCATTTACTAATGCTAGCAGCATAAGGATTAAAAATAGTCCATGTTGATTGAGAGAGTGGCTCAGTTCACCCAAACGAACTGATGAAATTCCCTTTGTATTTATTGAAATACAAAGGGAATTTCATCAGTGGGTTTGTTTGGTTTGGGTGAACTGAGTCAGTTCCAGCAATACAAGATTCCTCCTTGAACCTCCCCCTTCTGCCAGTAGGTCATTGTATAATTTTGCCTCAATATGTCACTGTAACATCTTGCGCCAAGCATTTCTCTTCACCCGCGGAGCTTTTTCAATCCCCTCTGCCCTTTGTTTCTATTTCTCTTTCACAGGCAGAGAAGAATGAAACATTATGCCTGAGAGTAGTACAGTTTGCATTAAAATAAATAGTGTAAACTTCTGGTAATTGTCTTACTTGTTTGCTGTTTAGATTTGAGCTGGAGACAGCTGAAATGAAGACTTCAGATTTCACTGGTTTAGTCTCTGGAAATGGTTCCTCTTCTATTGCTTCTGGCACAGGACTTTTGATACTACAGCTGCTACTAGTACGCCGTGGAATTTTCACAGAGCTTTAAAAAATACAAAGTTGTAAATCAGATTATATCTTTACAGTTTGTATTTATTAGAATCACAGTAATAAATAGAATACAGCCACAGTTTGCATGTCTTCTCATAATCTTCGACACTAATAGCTAATTTGAGCACTTTGAGGTGGTGTAATAGTTTTTTGTGTGTATATGTACACCCACATATATATATATATATATATATATATATATACATATACATATATACACACACACACACATATTTTCATCCATATCCTGGTGAGACTGCAATGTCTTTTACTGCTTAGATATGTATGTTTGAAAACGACATACTTGTTGCTGTTAAAGTAAAAGTAGGGCCAAAGCTCTTTTGGCCCTATTGTTCCTGTGGGTCACAGAAGTGCACTTAGTTCCGCACTCTTGTGGCTCGTATTCAGGCAGAATCGGCTATCAGCTGATGTCACTTAGCTGGTCCATGCTCTGGAAAGATCCTGACTTAAATGCTGGGACCCACCCAGATGCCTGGACAGCTGCTGGCTCAGCCTTTCAGCACACTGATGAGAACCTGAGCCAGCCACTCCATGGCCCAAGAACTGAGCAATCAGTTGTCTTTGATTTCTCAGTTCTCAGTCTTAGAAGCGGCAGGAGATAAATGCAGCTACCTATGGTATTATGTGTGTTTGTTTGTTTTTTGATTCCTGAACTTCTCTTTTAAGGAGTACTTACCTACAGCTGGAAAACATGCTTTACTTAGTCACTGCCTGGGAGAAGCAGGAAGGTATGTTTTCTATATTCTACCAACTGCAGATGACATTTATGATACAGCTGTCACTGCATTAAAGAATTTCTTACCTAAAGTAAACATGGTTGCAGAACAATATATATTTCAGCAATGTGGACATCATAATAGCAAATCCACATTACAATTTATAGCAGCTTTGAGAGAGTTGGTTGTTACCTGTGAGTTGCTCTAAGAGATGAAATGACAAGAGACCTACTAGTAGAAAAAACGAATTCAGTTTTACAGCATTACAGAAAGATGGCTCTTGAAACACGATTTAAGCAAATGCTATTACATTTTAAAAGCCCATGTGTAACTGCTATAACAAAAACAAAAGCCCTCAATCAGGGGCCTACTGGCACAATATAGGCTGTTAATCTAGAAACTGCCATTTCTACAACACAATCTCAGGCCTAATACAAAGGTACAGCAAGAGATTCAGCTGAACTGCAATGAAAAGGTGCACATACACAGAACAAGTACTGTTTAAGGCTCAACACAGCACTTCTAAATTGCAATCTATGCTACATGCCCTGCAAAAGAAGCAAAATGCTGTGAATGCAAGAAAATGGGACACTGAAAAAAAATCTGCTGTAAATCTACTGCTAGACAGGTACACAAAGTTACTGTCCCTGAGGTTACGGTCTTAAATTTTTCACTGTTGAAGATATTTTTTTGCCTTTTGCAAAAAAAACAGCTATAGGCCTGAAGATTAGTTAAAAAATCCTAAACATTATATAATGTTCTGAAGGCAGAAATCCTGGAGCAGGGGCGGACTGACCATTTGGAAACACGGGCACTGCCCGAGGGCCCGGGGTCAGTAGGGGGCCCCATGAGATGCCCCTGGTACCTTTTTCATAGGCTTTTTTGCATTTGGGCAAGGACACAGGGGTCCCATGATTCCCTATTGCCCGGGGGCCCCATGAGTTGTCAGTCCGCCCCTGTCCTGGAGAATACAATTGTAGTAGTTCCAATTTTTTATGTTACACAATATTACATGAAATATTTTCTCAAGTGCAAACTTACCATTAAAATACACTAAAGTAAATTTAGCTGTACTCAAACAAAATATATTACCCATTTTTTGGAAAAAATATAAAAGATTTGGTTTTTGTGAGTAAATAGATACCCGACATGTCAGATTTGTTTAAATTTATGCATACATTTTCAATAGGTAATGCTTTAAAAGCTTTCACTGGTCGCCGTTTTAATGTTAACAATGACTAATGGCCTTATGTGTTGCATGAGGGGAGTGGGGCTGAAAATGTTTTTTGGGGGGGTTTAAGTACTTGGATTAAACCCCCCAAAAAACACCCCACAAAGAAAAACCTGCAATTTTTTTTGCAGGTTTTTCTTTATTGGTATCTATGTGATAGCATGTTTACAGTGACTGACTCTCTTATGAGACATCAAGGGCTTATTAGACCCCTGAGGTCTCCCCTGAACTCTATGAAGCTAATGGAGGTGATATCATGCTCCATTAGCTTCTTTCCTGGCCACAGCAGAGGTGGAAAGCAGAAATTGGAAGTGACAAAATCTTTATCACTTCTGGGATCTTACTAGATAGGGAAGATCAGCAAATGGATGTTCACTGGTCTACCAACCTTCTACCAGGCAAAATTTGACATGGAAGTCATGGGCCTGCAGGTGGGATGGTGGAACATGGGTAATATGGCTGGGGTCCTGTCAATTTTGGGGGTTCCTGGAAGAAGAAATCCAGTGGTTGTAAAGCCGCTGGATCGTTTCCATCTGAAAGTTGATAATTGGCTTGCAGGTCTACACATGTGTAAAACCCAGGGCTGATGCGAATATATGAAATATGCATGTGGTCCTGAAAGGGTTACATGCAGATAAATATGACACTTCCATTCTATATACTTCTGTGCACTTTGATTATTAATGATGCTTCTGCTAACAAGGGCTACTATATTCTCTTGATGCTTGATACAGGATCTGCTATTTCAGATGTTGTCTGAGGAAATCTACGAGAAGTACTTTTCAAATGAATGACTTACTGCATCTGCTCCAAAACAGGTTTTTTTTATCTTCTTCCTTCTGCCCAATACAGGTTGTCCCCTCACCACTGGTACCACTGTCTGCTGCTTTGGTGTCTCCTTCTTCTTACAGTCTCTATCGGAGATATCCTTGCATGCACGCTCCTGGTGTGTGTACACTGCCTAGCATTGCCTAAAGTTGTAAGCCACTCCTCCTACTCCCTCCTGTGTCTTCAGTGCATTCCAGGAGTGAGCCGCAGAGAACAGAGAATTATGTGAGTGTTGGGAACCCCTTTTGCAAATTTAAACTAACCAGAGCATATTGCACAACCTGCTAACTGTGCATACATTTAATAAAACACTGTGAGTTTAAAACTATTTTTAATATAGTGCTTACAAAAAAGTACTAGAAAAAGCAGAAATGCTTATAGGAAAGGCTACTCAATTTTAACCACATAATACAATACAAACTAGGTTTGAAAATGTTACAGTTAACTGTTTGTCTTGGTGACCCTTACCCACAGCTACTAGTACACAAGATGAAGTTGTGAGTTGAAACAAGCTTGTCTTACATGCCCAGTACAAGCAGAATTATGGGACATTTTACAAAGCCAATGGCCAAACTCAGAAACAAAATTGGGCCCTGTTCTACTACCTTACCACAGAATTGGAAATGAACTGTTCTTATTAGATGGCTATATGGTCTGTGGATCTCATCGCCTGCTAGTACCAGAGACTTTGACAGAATGCTTTATATATCTTCTACTTAGTAGTCACCAAGGAAAAACAAAGCAAAGACAGTTACTTCATTGTATTATGACGTGATTAACACATGAATAGTAATAGAAACTGTAAATAACACATTCTGCTTGAACAACAGGACACTGTGGCCAGGTATTGACTGCTGCCATAGCCAGGCATAGATATGAGAGTATAATGTGTTTTATGCATTTCAAGGACAATACACTGTTGTCCTCGGGGTGACCCTGAATTTGACCGGCTCCACAAAATTCAGCCCCTCACAAATCACCTTAACCAAAAATTTGCAGATGTCTATACTCCCCAGCAAAACATCTGCGTTGATGAGTCCCTTATAAATTTTTCTGGCTGCATTCAAACTATATCTCCCCAGCAAGCGTGCCAGATATGGGGTCAAGATGTAGAAGACCTGTGAGAGGACAACAGGCTATACTTATAAGTTTCAGATTTATGAGGTAAAAGATAGTCACGTGGAGCCCCCCAAAATAAAAAGCGCGCAGGTGATCAAATACCACCAAAAGAAAGCCCCCCAGATGCCCAGACTACGTGGGGAGCAGTGGCAAGATAGTTTGGGACTTGGTGTCATCCTTCTCCATATGGGATACCACTTATACATGGACAATTTTTATTCAAGTGTGCCACTATTTAGACATTTGTACAATCTTGGATATCTAGAGTCTGATAGAACCAAAATTTCTCAAAAAAGAATATGACAATCGCCATTGAAGTTATAGGGGATATTTGCATTCTCTGTGATAGCATTAAAAGTGATATAAAAAAAATAAAAAATGAAGGGGCAGTGTAAATAATAAAAAAAAAAATCAAAATAACTTAAAAAAAAAATCCTCGCGCATCTGCGTTTATGAGTGTTGACCCTGTGCCAGTATGGAAACAGTGGTTGCACCATGCATGTGAGGTATCGCCACGAACGTCAGATCAAGGGCACTAATTCTAACACTGGACCTCCTCTGTAAATATAAAATGGTAGCTTGTAAAGGCTTTTAAAACGTTGTTGTATCTATTTACTCGGCATACCATCATCTTTTATATTTTACCAAATTATTTTTTCCAATATTTTTTGTTTTTGTGCATTAAAAGTAAAAAAAAGTGTATTTTTTTTAAATTGCGTTTGAAAAATCGCTGTGAGAGTACTATGACATAAAAAAATTGCAGCATCCACCAATTTATTCACTAGGATGTTTGCTTTAAAAAAATATATAATGTTTGGGGTTTAAATTAATTTCCTAGCAAACAATACTGATTATTTTCATGTGAACAAAAAGTTTCAGAAAAGGCTTGATCTTCAGGTGGTTAGAAAAGTGAGTGATGTGTGGCATAAACTTCTAATGTTGGACATAAAATGCCCCCACCCCCCAAAACGACCCCTTTTTGGAAAGTAGACACCCCAAACTATTTTCTGAGAAGCATGTTGAATCAATAGAATTTTTTTACCACAAATGTTTGGAAAATGACAATTTGTTTTTTTTTTACATAAAATTGTCACTTAAATGATTTATTGCTCACACATGCCATGGGTATATGTGGAATTACTCCCCAAAATACATTCTGCTACTTCTCTCGAGTATGGGGGTACCACATTAGTGAGATGTTTCGAGAGTCTAGCCAAGTACAGGACCCCAAAATCCAATAAGCACCATTATGCTTTTAAAGGGCTTTATTTCCCCATTACACTTCCTGACTAGCTATCACAGTTTCGGAGTCCCTGAAATGCCAGGATAGCACCAACCCCCCCCCCCCCCAAATGATCACTTTTTGAAAAGTAGATACCCCAAGAAATTTGATAAGAAGCATGGTGAGTATTTTGCAGATCTCGTTTTGTTGCCACAAGTTTGGAAAATTGAAGAAAAAAAAACAAAAACATTGTTACTCACCATGCCTCTTTTTAAATTCATTGGGGTGTCTACTTTCCAAAAAGGGTAATTTTGGCCTGGCATTTCAGGGCTTTCGAAACTGTGATAGGTAGTGAGGAAGTGAAATGAGGATGTTACGCACCTTCAGGCTTTCAAAGTGGTCATTGGATTTCAGGTTCCTGTATGTGGCTAGGCTCCCAAAACGTCTCACACATGTGGTATCCCAATACTCTGTAGAAGTAGGGGTATGTATTTGGGGTGTAATTCCACATATACCCATGGTTTGTGTGAGAAATATATAATTTAAATGACAACTTTGTGTAAAAAAAAGTGTGTCATTTTCCAGAAACTTGTGGAAAAAATAAATCTCAGCAGATAGCATAGGGTGTCTACTTTCCAAAAAGGGGTCATTTGGGGGGTGTTTGTACTATCTCGGTATTATTGTACCTCAAGAATTGTGATGGGCAGTCAGAAAGTAAAAGTTGTGTAAAATCCATTATCTATCCCATAGTTTGTAGACGCTATAACTTTCACACAAAGCAATCAATATACACTTATTGAGATTTTTTTAACCAAAAACATGTAGTAGAATACATTTTGGCCTAAATTTATGAGAAAATTTTAGTTCTTTTGGATATTTTTTATGACAGAAATGAGAAAATATCGTTTTAAAAAAAAAAATAAATGTTCTCAATATTTTTTTGTTTATAGCGCCAAAAATAAAAAGTGCACAGGTAATCAAATACCATCAAAAGAAAGCTCTATTTGTATGAAAAAAAGAACATAAATTTCATTTATGTACCATATTGCATGACCGCGCAATTGTCAGTTAAACTAGTGCAGTGCTGTATAGCAAAAAATGGCGTAATTTGCAGTATTTATACCATAGTTTGTAGATGCTATAACTGTCACACAATGCAATCAATATACACTTATTGGGATTTTGTTTACCAAAAACATGTAGCAGAATACATGTTGGCATAAATTTATAACTAACTTTGAGTTTACTAGATATATTTTATAGCTGAAAGCAAAAAAAATATCGTTTTTCTTCAAAATTTTCTTTTTTTGTTTATAGCGCGAAAAATAAAAAGCGCGCAGGTGATCAAATACCACCAAAAGAAAGCTCTATTTATGTGAAAAAAAGGACATAAATTTTGTTTGGGTACAGCATTGCATGACCGCGCAATTATCAGTTGAAGTAGTGCAGCACCGAGTAGCAAAAAGAGACCTGGTCATTAAGGCGGGTAAATCCTCTAGAGGGCAAGTGGTTAATAAATACTACACTATAAATGTTCTTTTGGACTCCATGTGGTGATCTTTCCTTCTAGGAGGATCTCTGGCTATGGATTGTGAACATTGTATCTGATTGACCATTGATCACTGCTACTATACCAATAGCATTCTGGTGAGTGCATAGTGGTGGTGGAGTGTTCACTGGATCCCCTGGCACTGTTTTGGAGTTGGACAGGTTGCTGTTTTGTGTCTTGCAGTACCACTGACACATATATGGATTATACTTTTTCACATTGTTATTGTGATTTACACTAGCACCTATATTTTACACCATATGGACTTATTGTTTCACTGATGTTTATGTTTTTGTTTGCACCTATGTGTAAACTTTATTTGGTGTTTTGAAAAATTCTTGGATGTTTTATCATATGATTTAGTGCTGTACTTTACACACATATGTTACTGTTAGATTTATTGTCATTGTCTCTTGTGCTAGCTGTTTTTTGTTATACACAGCGCTCACCATATATTATCTTGACACATGGTGTGTGTGTTTTCAGATGCATGTGGGTGCCTTTAAAAATAAATGGCACCGCCACACAGCTGCTAAAAGGCAGCGAGCTTCTGTGTGTGTCAGAAAAGCACGCAATTATTCATAGTGGTGTGAACACAATAAGGTGTCCTTTTATGACACAGAGAATAGCTGCGATTCAACGGATCTCAGCTATTCTCTGGTCATTCACAGTTTATAACACTCAGGAGATCATGTCAGCCCTTCTCTGGAGATCTGTGTTCTCCCTCCAGATCCTCCAGCCCAGAGCTGGAGAATCAGAGGGACCGAAAACTAAGCAGAGATAGTTTACCTCTGCTTAGTAAACTGACCTTTTACTATAATCTCAAGAGATTATAGTAAAATGAGCCGTTTTTCAGAGTTTGTACACCGTTCTCCAGCGTTTGGAGACCGTTCTCCCTTCGTTCGGAGAACTGCTTCATAAACTGCATACACAGGAGAACTGTGTTCTCCGAGAATGCCGGAGAACTGAGCAGCGATCTATTACCGCTGGTTCACAAACGGACACCTATATTAGGGTAAATTTCTCCAGTTAGCAGAGACAGGTTCTAATCCTTCTTTAACCTACAAAAAAATGTTTGTTTTATAGCTGTCTGTGCCTCCAATGGAAACATTTCCTCTTGCTTCCTGTTCTATTGTTTTAGTAATATAATAGGAATTGTAATATGCATTAACACATAAAGCCCTTTTAACATGAGCTTATCAATCAGCTCTACCTGCCAGTTATTCAGGGGGACCTAATCAGAAGCTCCATATGGAACTATGGACAGGCTGATGTAATCTGACTTGTGTCCTTTTTCACCCACCTTCAAATCCATCCAGGTCCAGAAAAAAAAAAAACAGACAAGCACTTTTCTGGATCTAAACGTGATGGATCGGAAGTAGCCTGATGTAAACAGACACAAGTCCATTTACACCTGGCCAGCCAAAGTGCCATCACAGGTCCGCCCCTATCTGTTATGTAAATGGGGATACAAACTGAAGGGACACGGTTCTAAAAAAACTGACATTTATGTCCTTCCAATTCAGCAGGAGATCTGCGCATAGATGCCCTGCTGAATGGAACAGACAAAGCCCATGTGAAAGAGCCCTTAAAGTGTTACTAAACTCACAACAGAAAGTTCAGTCTGCATATGCAGTAAAGCATGCTTGTTATACTCACTATGGAACCTAAGGGGTTAATTCTCTGCATTGTGTAAAAAGGCCGTTTGATCCTGTTTTCTCTCTCCCTCCTCTTGTTCAAATGTCCACTTCTTATCTCCTGATAAGACAGACTGAACCTGTAGCCACATGCACATGCTCAGTTTGGTGTGTTTGGCTAAAGAGGTTTTTCTTGGGAGAGTGCATGTGATCAGCACATGGCCAGTCAGCACTATCCAGACAGAGGTCAGGGGTTTTGCATCCTCCTAGAGAAGAAAGAAAACTCCTCCTACAAGCTTTAACCAGTGCTCTGCTGGACACTGATAGACGTCACAAGACTGCTCTAACTTCTGATGAGAAAAGGTATTTAGCAGTTTATATTTACTAAAATAATTGCACTTCCATGTTCTGTGTACTGTGGGAGACTAGATATAGTGCATCCAGGGTTCTGGGTTTAGTAACACTTTAACTATCATGTGTGACAGAAGCCATGCTTAGACAGCTTAGTATCACACTGTGGAGTTCTGCACTGTTCAGTGTTTGAGAAGCAATTAAAATGGTTGTAAAGGCTCAAGGTTTTTTACCTTCAGGCATTCTATGCCTGAAGATAAAAAACCTGTGTGTAGCAGTGCCCCCAGCCCCCTCTATACTTACCTGAGCCCCATCGAGATCCAGCATTGTGCACAACAGCCTTGGCTGTCCTGGGTCTCTGCCTCCTCATTGGCTGAGATAGCAAGCAGGAGCCATTGGCTCTTGGCTGCTGTCAATCACAGCCAGCCAATAAGGAGAGAGAGGGGGCAAGGCCAACCCATGGCTCTGTGTGTGAATGAACAAATTGAGCAGCGGGAGCCCCCATAGCAAGTTGCCTGCTGTAGGGGCACCCCACAGAAAGAAGGAGCCAGGAGAGCCTTAGGGGGATCCAAGAAGAGGAGGATCCAGGCTACAATGTGCAAAACCACTGCACACAGCAGGTAAGTATAGACATGTTTGTTATTAAAAAAAAAAAAAAACAAAACAATTCCTTCATCCTTCAGGAACTGCCTGCATACTCTCGCCACATGAGACTTAGCGTTGTCATGCACCAGGAGGTACCCAGGACCCACTGCACCAGAGTAGGGTCTCACAGTGGGTCCAAGGATTTCATCCCGATACCTAATGGCAGTCAGGGTGCATTGTCTAGCCTGTAGAGGTCTGTGCGTCCCTCCATGAATATGCCTCCCCAGACCATTGATGACCCACCACCAAACAGTCAAGCTGAATGATGTGAAAGGCAGCATAATGTTCTCCATGGCTTCTGCAGACCCTTGCACTTCTGTCGCATGTGCTCAGGGTGAACCTGCTCTCATCTGTGAAAAGCACAGGGCACCAGTGGTGGACCTGCCAGTTTTGGTATTCAATGGAAAATGCCAATTGAGCTCTATGGTGCCAGGCAGTGAGCACAGGGCCCACTAGAGGACGTTGGGCCCTCAGGCAACCTTCATGAAGTCTGTTTCTGATTGTTTGGTCAGAGACATTCACATCAGTGACTTGCTGGAGGTAATTTTATAGGGCTCTGGCACTGCTCATCATGTTCCTCCTTGCAGAAAGGAGCAGATACCAGTCCTGCTGATGCGTTAAGGATTTTTTATGGCCCTGTCCAGCTCTCCTAGAGTAACCGCCTGTCTCCTGGAATCTCCTTTATGCTCTTGAGACTGTGCTGGGAGAAACAGCAAACCTTCTATCTTGTACCTGGTGATGGAGGCCCATGGAGAGAGGGCTTCCCTTGCGGATAAGTTCCAGACTCCCCTGAGAGTGGGACAGCGGGAGTCAGGCCCAAAGTTGCCCAGGTCACCGGTAGAAGTGCTGTTTGGTGGCCCACTCAGAAGCACAGCTGGTGCATGGAGATAGGTCTGCAGACAGGAGGCACCTGTGAGTGGTATGCAAGCCCTTCCAGGATTTGGATGTTTACTGGGTAGTCGGTTCAAGCCAAGGTCAGGTACCAGGTGGGAATCAGAGCGGACATAGTCAGATGGGATAGCCGAGGTCAGATCAGGGGTAAATCAGAGTAGACAGGTCCAGGAGCAAGCCGAGTCGGTAACAGGAAATCACAAGTCAGAATCACAGGAAACAGGAACAGGGCACGGGGAGCTAGCAACTAGAGGACATGATGAGCCTCCTTACAAAGGCCGCCTGGCACCAGACTGAGGCTGATGTGTACTTCTGCGGCCATGTAGAGTACTGGCAGAAATGCCAGATCTTCCAGTGCTTCTGCCGTGGACAGGACCCTGACACCGTCTGGCAATGCCACGTATTGATGTGCCATCCTGGAGGTGTTGGACTGCCTGTGCAACCTCTGTAGGGTCCAAGCATCGCCTCATGACACTGACCCTAGCCAAATGCAAAACTAGTGAAAAACAGTCAGAAAAGATGAGTAGGGAAAAAATGTCAGTGGCCTCCACCTGTAAAACCATACCTGTTTTGGGGGTTGTCTCATTGCTACCCATCTAGTGCACTTGTTGTTAATTTCATTAACACCAAGGCAGCTGAAACTGATTAACAACCCCCTCTGCTACATAACTGACCAGATCAATATCCAAGGAGTTTAATTGACTTGATGCTATACTCTAATTAAAAAGTGTTCCTTTAATTTTTTTTGAGCAGTGTAAATAGATCTATATTATGTGTTGAATAGGGAGCCATCTATTGGGCATACACCGCAACTGCACCTGTTTTATTACACAATTATGAATAAATAATCATGAAGTGTTCATTAACCCCTTCCTCCCCAGTGCTATTAGTACAGTGTCAGTGCTTTTTTTTTTTTGCATTGATCACTGTATTGGTGTCAGTGGAGATGTCAGTGACCCCAAGTCAGTTCACCCCAGTGTCAGAATGTCCGCTGCAGTCCTACAGTCCCGCCATAAGTCTCTGATCGCCGCCATTATTAGTATAAAAAAAAAAACAATTCCAGTATATATACCGCCATTTGTAAACGCTATAACTTTCACGTAAACCAATTCATTTACACGTATTGGGATTTTTTTAGCAAAGACGTCGCAGAATACATTTTGGCCAAAATTTATGACAAAATTTGATTTTTACATTTTTTTACTGGACATGTTTTATAGCAAATAGTCCAAAATATTTTTTTTTCTCAAAATTATCGGACTTTTTATTTTATAGCGCAAAAAATAAAAAACACACAGACGATCAAATACCACAGAAAGAAAGCTCAGTTCGTGAGGAAAAAAAAGATGTAAATTTCATTTGGGTGCAGAGTTGTATGACTGCGCAATTGTAAGTTAAAGTAACACAGCGACGTAACACAAACTGCTTCTGTAACCGCTTCCTGACCACCCTATAACAGAAATACTGCTACAGGGTGGCACGGGTGAGCAAAATCACATATATATATATATATATATATATGTGATTCGCGCTCCCGTGGTTTTCACACCCCTCCCAGATAGCATCAGATTGCCCGTCAGTACACCAGTAATCAAATTTAACCCCTCGATTGCCAGGAAGACGCTCATACACAATAAACCTCCATTGCTAGTATAGTGTCTGAATGAATCAATATCTTTGATCAGATCAGCACTATACCAGCGTTCACATTAGTATAGCGTCCCCAAAAATGCAGCGTTAGCGGGATTAGCCCCTGCACCTGCCGGCACCTGTGTTTAACCCCTACGTTTGCCCCCCCTTCTCCCCCAGCAAGTGCAGTGTCAGTAGGTCACTGTCACTTGATACATTGTACACAAAACCGCAGTGTTGGCAGAATCAGGCCTGATCTCTGTTAGCACTTGTTGGTAAATTTTGATGACTCTCATATGCAGCAGAGTGCCAGTACTAGTGCCACGCTACCTTTTGGTGAACTGGCGAGCACTAGTGGCCTAGTACATCCTGGTCTTTCACATACCTCTTAGATTGTAAGCTCCTAACCCTCTTGTATTGAACTGTATTGTTGCTCTATTGTCTCCCGTTATATAGTAAAGCGCTGAGCAAACTGTTGGCGCTATATAAATCCTGTATAATAATAATACCAGCACTGCAGTATCACTTGGTGATGTGGCGAGTCCCATAAGTGTAGTACAAGCTGGTGCGGTGGCGAGCACAAGTATTGTCCCGCAGCCACGAAGAATTCGCACACAGGCCCATAGAGCCCATAGTATCCTTCTGGATGTGCTTGCAAATCCCGATTGGCAGCCCACAAATTCTGCAGCACCCGTTCTTCCCCCATTCACTGCCCAAACCCAGAATTCAGGTGGAAACAGCAAATTTAACTACTCCCCTTGATTTTTTGAAGCTGTTTTTCATGAAAGATCTGTATGCACCGATTGTGGATCAAAGCAATTTATATGCACAACAATTTATCGCCGCAAACCCAAATTCAAACCTTGCCAGACCATTCGCATGGAAACTCATTACGGTTTCCGAATTTAAATTTTTTTTGGACCTAACCCTCAACATGGGCATTACTAAAAAAAATGAATTGCGGTTGTATTGGTGCACGGACCCGATTCTTCATATGTCTGTGTTCTCTGCTGCCATGGCCAGGCATAGATATGAGAGTATAATGTGTTTTATGCATTTCAGTGACAATAAACTCTGTCGTCCTCGAGTTGACCCTGAATATGACTGGCTCCACAAAATTCAGCCCCTCACAAATCACCTTATCCAAAAATTTGCAGATGTCTATACTCCCCAGCAAAACATCTGCGTTCATGAGTCCCTCATTAATTTTGCATTCAAACAATTTCTCCCCAGCAAGCGTGCCAGATATGGGGTCAAGATGTAGAAGACCTGTGAGAGGGCAACAGGCTATACATATAAGTTTCGGATTTACGAGGCAATGCCCGGATGCCCAGACTATATGGGGAGCAGTGGCAAGATAGTTTGGGACTTAGTGTCATCCTTTTTCCATATGGGGTACCACTTACACGTGGATAATTTTTATTCAAGCGTGCCACTATTTAGAAATTTGTACAATCTTGGAACTGGCTCATGTGGCGCAGTGTGACCTAATGTGTGCCCACCATTAGAAGTGGGTGGCTGCAGGGCGGTATATTCTAATGGTGGGCATACCACACACTTGTTCTGGCAGATATTTCTTCTCTTTTTTTCATTCAGCCCACAGGCTGCATACAAAAAAAAAAAACAGCGTATATACCCAACAAGGATCAGGGATGTATTGGTACATCACTGGACTTTGAATGGTTATACCAGGATGATGCCTGCAGGCATCATCCTGGTATAATTTTTTCAGCTGGCAATTGGCTTTCATGGAGAAGCTGCAGGATTGCTTTTAAAAGCAGCGGGAGATGATGCCCCCCCTCCCCTGCTGCCTTCTACGGCCTTCTCAGGCAGTCCCGTGCCATCGGGGGAACCTGAGAATGCAGCCAGTGTTTCTGCCAGCTGACCATAGAGCTGATTGGAGACCAGAATGGTCTATAGTCTAAGAAATCGGAAGCTACGAGCATTTCAGCAATTCAGTTTCGCAGGATATAAACAGCGCCATTTGTAAATTGGGAAAGCGTCTGATCACACAGATCTTGGTTTGATTAGATAATGTAAGGGTAGAGGAGAGATCTAGAGTCTGATAGACCACAGCTTTCTCAAAAAAGAATATATGACAATGCCCATTGAAGTTATAGGGGATATTTGCATTCCCTGTGATAGCATTAAAAGTGATTTAAAAAAAAAATGAAGGGACAGTGTAAAAATAATTAAAACATTTTTAAAAATTAAAAATAAGAAAAAAACCTCGCCCCCTTCACGCGTGCACACCTGTGTGCACGAGCGTTGACCCTGTGCCGGTATGTGAACTGTGGTTGCACCATGCATGTGAAGTATCGCCGTGAACATCAGATAAAGGGCAGTAATTCTAACACTAGACCTCCTCTGTAAATCTTAAATGGTAGCTTGTAAAGGCTTTTAAAACGTTGCCTATGGATATTAAAATTGTATGCAGTTTGTCGCCATTGCACGGGGCATGCGCAGTTTTAAATCATGTCATGTTTGGTATTTATTTATTCGGCATACCATCATCTTTTATATGTTACCAAATATTTGGCCAATATATTGTGTTTTTTGCATTAAAAGTAAAAAAAGTGCATTTGAAAGGACATAAATTTCATTTATGTACCGTATTGCATGACCGCGCAATTGTCTACTAAATTAGTGCAGAGCTGTCTAGTAAAAAAAATGGCGTAAATTGCAGTATCTATACCACAGTTTGTAGACGCTATAAAGTTCACACAAAGCAATCAATATACACTTATTAGGATTTTTTTTACCAAAAACATGTAGCAGAATACATTTTGGCTTAAATGTATAACTAACTTTGAGTTTACTATATATTTTTTATAGCCGAAAGTAAAAAATATCGTTTGTCTTCAAAATTTTCTCTGTCAAGAACACACCCATCTTGTTGATTGGATAGTGAAGGGGAAGCAGAACGTTAACTAAATCACTCAATTGCTTAATCTGCTATCTTCCCTTCCAGTGTGAGTACTGCTGTGTAGGGGTTAGGAGAGGCTGATTTCAAAATATTTACTCTAGTTTTTTTTTTCAAATAAATACACAACTTCATTAAATTCTATTTTCTTTATAGCTGTCTAGTGTTCAGCTGTAAAGGTTATTTCCACTTTTTCAGCCAAATTGGGATAACACCTACTGTATATTTGTTTATGTTCTCATTAACATAGCATAAATTGAAAAAAAATATTTAAATAGCTGCTTAGCTTTTTATATACTATTTACTTGATGAAAAATCCTACTTAGGTTTCCATTCTATGTAAACGTAAGGAGGTGACTGGAGAGCGGAGTTTACCATAATTAACAGTGTCTGTAATATTTTTCTATAATTTTCATTATCAGTTATATTAGATGTCTGTAAGATGTCTTTCCTAACAAAGGGTTAAAGATCTCAAAGCTTGGGTGATGCACTGGGGTGAATTTACTAAAGCCAAATAGACTGTGCACTTTGCAAGTGCATTTTCACTCATTTTCTGTAGTAAACGTGAACGTATAAAACTTCATAAAGAATACTCAATCAGGTGCAACAACAATTTAAAAAAAAAAGCATTTTTGCTTGTACATTCATGAATAATCAAAATCATCAGAGCTTTACTACATACTATACCAGTAATCACTACCACTTAGGCTCGGTTCACACCATACAGGCACCATACAGGTGCAACCAAGTGCAGACACATTCTCGTGTGTTGGATGGAGGGCAGCCCATTCCCTTCAATGGGCTGTCCTATATGCGAGAAATGTGGAAAAGAGGTCCATCTTTTCCAAAAATGCACACACCACATGGTGTTGCAGATGTATGAGGGTGCCTTTAAAAATTACTAAGCTCTGGAGAAAATGAGTGCAACTACACTTGTGCACTTGTAAAGTGCACAGTCATTTTGCTTTAGTAAATCAACCCCATTGAATGCTAACACACTTATAAAAAAAACTTTCCCCACTTAACAACTAGATGGAGGGGGCTTCTCAAATTTGACTGCAAAAGGGGAAATACATATTAAAGCAAAAAGTGGGCCATTTTATTGTACTTCCATTATTCCTTAAATACTGGCATGCACAACTGCTTTTCATGCAAACGTATATTATTTGGGAGCCTATATAATTGCCTCATTTGCAGCTTCACAAACGTGTAATTTTAAATAATAGACTTTAAAATATGGTCTAAATATGTCATTAATGGCTAGTAGCGTCGTAGCAGAGCTGAAGTCAAAATGACCCTTTAATTACATGGTAGAGCAATTATAGAGTGTTCTAGGCCAAATTAAGGAATGGGAGTACATAATCCCATGAGGAATGGGAGTACATAATTGTATGAATATTATTGATCTGTAAGGTTAGCAGAATTTTCTGGAGTCTGACAAAACCAAATATACTGTACACATACAATTTTGTTAGCCAAAAGCTGCATAAGAGCCAAACAAAAATCCAGCCACAGTCTTAACACTGAGATAATTTTTATGATGTATCACTCATAAAAGGGTAAACTACATTAGAATCAAATACTTTTACATTAAACTTCAAATACTTTTACGGAACTTTACCAGGAAAATTCTCTGCAATGGCATACCACGATTTACAAAAATTTATGACATTCTCAAAGTTCACAAATTATATTTTCTGCAAAATTTCACTTGACAAATACCCCAACTATTAAAATCTGGAGCTTATGCCATTATGGGTATACCCCTACCTGACTACCTTGCTTAAAGTAGAACTAAAAGTAAAACTTTCATTTTGTACAGAGTAAGGCTAGGTTCACACCTAAAAAGAGATTTGTGAAAAGAGATTCACAAGAAAGCGGCTACATTATGGACAGAATGCGATACTCAGAAAAATTCCAAAATTTATGCTTTATTACACATTAATGATTGACAGTCGGGTAATTGCCCTGGTTAACCATCACCTCAGTATGAGACAATACACACAGACCTAAAACCATTAAAATCACACCAAGACCGGTCTGGATATATATGTGCTGCAAAGGCTATGACAGCCATAGTCTAAAGCATTTGCAGCACCGCACATTGGTTACACTCCCTGTAGGAGGTGTTTTCAAAAAGTGTACCATAGGTATATAATATCACATGCTATGCATATAAGCAAATACAGTTACCACATGGGGAGAAGCATAACCCTAAGCCTATACAAGGCAATATGGGTAAAAAATTGAATGAAAAAAAGGGGGGATAAACCCCAGTAATATATTTATGGATTCACGCAGTACAACCCTGTGAAGGCACATGTGATTGGGGCCCATCTATCTGTAATATACGCAAATAGTTGCAAAGATTCTTATAGATGAAAGAGTCCCTGTTGATGTCTTGATGGAGAGATGAATGCAAATAGCAGAGGCCTGCTTTATATGGTTTCTTCACCACAACATGTGGACTGCAAACCACTTTAATATGTGAAATAGAATGAGGCCCAATGGGTCTTCCGCCTGTTGCAATGTATGTTGTATGCCTTGCATCTAGATAAAGCATCATAATGTCCCCATCCTGCAATAAGACAAATGATATAAGAATAGTCACTCTGGGTACTCTCACTCTGATGTATATATAGTATAAGTAACAAGGAGCCTTCTTCGTTATTCCTGTAACAGTCCACTCCAACAGGCCTCCAATTGGTCCTGACGAAGGTGAGTGAGATACGCCCATCGGCGAAACGCGTTGACGTCATACGTCAGATACGTCACTTCCGGTCATGCGCATTGGCGATATGCACGCCGACCTACAAGCAGGCAGCCATTTTCACATGCCATGAGTCATGCAAAAGCTGTACAGGTGCCATGGAGAGGTTGGAACCCGCAAAATGTCGGCTGATGTAAGCAGTAGTTCCCTGGATCAACATGGCAGTACCTATGAAGGATATTTCTATTTTCGACTACCCATGGCACAGGTGGTGAGTGGACTCTTACAGGAATAACGAAGAAGGCTCCTTGTTACTTATACTATATATACATCAGAGTGAGAGTACCCAGAGTGACTATTCTTATATCATTTGTCTTATTGCAGGATGGGGACATTATGATGCTTTATCTAGATGCAAGGCATACTACATACATTGCAACAGGCGGAAGACCCATTGGGCCTCATTCTATTTCAAATATTAAAGTGGTTTGCAGTCCACATGTTGTGGTGAAGAAACCATATAAAGCAGGCCTCTGCTATTTGCATTCATCTCTCCATCAAGACATCAACAGGGACTCTTTCATCTATAAGAATCTTTGCAACTATTTGCGTATATTACAGATAGATGGGCCCCAACCACATGTGCCTTCACAGGGTTGTACTGCGTGAATCCATAAATATATTACTAGGGTTTATCCCCCCTTTTTTCATTCAATTTTCTACCCATATTGCCTTGTATAGGCTTAGGGTTATGCTTCTCCCCATGTGGTAACTGTATTTGCTTATATGCATAGCATGTGATATTATATACCTATGGTACAATTTTTGAAAACACCTCCTACAGGGAGTGTAACCTATGTGGTAACTATATGTGCTTATATGCATAGCATGTGATATTATATACCTATGGTACAATTTTTGAAAACACCTCCTACAGGGAGTGTAACCTATGTGGTAACTGTATTTGCTTATATGCATAGCATGTGATACTATATACCTATGGTACAATTTTTGAAAACACCTCCTACAGGGAGTGTAACCAATGTGCGGTGCTGCAAATGCTTTAGACTATGGTTGTCATAGCCTTTGCAGCACATATATATCCAGACCAGTCTTGGTGTGATTTTAATGGTTTTAGGTCTGTGTGTATTGTCTCATACTGAGGTGATGGTTAACCAGGGCAATTGCCCGATTGTCAATCATTAATGTGTAATAAAGCATAAATTTTGGAATTTTTCTGAGTATCACATTCTGTCCATAATGTAGCCGCTTTCTTGTGAATCTCTTTTCACAAATCTCTTTTTTGGTCTGTATATTTTTTGGCTACTGGATGGAAGCCATATATTGGGTGATACAGTAATTTATATTTGAACCTCTAAACCTATCTTTTACTAACTAGGTTCACACCTATGCTGGTTGCGTTTGAGCCGTTTCTGTACTGCTTCTTGCGTTTTTGCACCTGTGTTTTTGACACATTTTTGATGCGTTTTTGCGGGGGGGGGGGATGGGTCCATTTTTTTTAATTTTTCTTGTTGATAGGCAGATTTAAAACGCATTAAAAACGCATCAAAACACAGCGTAAACGTGCTTGTCTGCAACGTTTCCATTGAAGTCTATAGATCCAAAAACGCAACTTTTTGCGTTCAAAAAGCTCCCCGACCCTTTCCAAAAAACGCACCAGGTGACAACGCGCACATGTGAACATGTCCCATAGGAAATCATTTTAAATGGAAATTACTGCATTTCTGAAAAGCGCTGTAGAAAACGCTTTAGTGTGAACCTAGGGTAAGGGAGGGTTATAACCCCTATCAGTTTTTTTACTTTTACTTTCACTTTCAATGGCAGTAGTAAAATGACAAATAGAGAGTGTGAATCTCCCCAATAGGGGCATAGACAGCAATAAAAACCTGACAGGTGTTTTAAGTTCTCTGCGCGTTATCCAAAACAAAAAAAAATGTTTTGCCTTTAGTTACACTTTACATGGACTCCTTCATTCAAGAAACAACTAGCATAGAACTGACTTAAGAAGGAGTACATTTAACCTAAGAAGCAGTAATGCTAAACTGGGATTTAGCAGAGGAGTACTTTGATAGGGCAAACTGTGAAAACATATGTATTTGAATTGTGTACTAGCTGTTTGCCTGGAGCTGCCTTTGATCCCAAGTTCTAACTGTATCCCCACAGGCTTTATGCAGTGCTAAGAAGGGGGTAATTGTTTCACAAACTGTAGATGTGCCCAGCATTACACTGGTCAGGTCCATCAGTTCTGGTAACAAGTATTGTATTCAGGTTGTACACTTTTTAAATGGTTCTTATACCCTGGTACATAGCCTTTGTTATGGGGTTATTCCTCTACCTTACTCAGTTTACAAATGAAACCAGTCCTTCTGTGTAATGATGGTTGGAAGTGCTAATAAGACCTACGTTTAAACTCTATTAGTGTTGCAGCACCATATCTTACTGCACACTGCAAGGTCTTCTCTTCTCTCTTCCTGGTCTCACAGGCTTTGTTGATAGCAGCAGGAGCCATTGGCTCCAGTTGCTGTCAATCAAATCCAGTGAGGAGGGAGTGGGGGTGGGGCTAAGCCACCCTGTGTGTGGGAGAGGAGGAGGAAAAGGGAAGGGAGGCGTTAAAGTGGAACATCCCTTTCAGGGTGAAAGTACGGCTTTAAAAAAACATTTTTACTTCTGTCTGTGTTGCTGTTAGAGAGTTTATTTTACTTCCTGTCTGGGGAATAGGTTGTCCTCAGGTTAACAAGTAATATGAAATCTAACACATTCTTGGATAACCTAAAACCTGAAAGAGGTTCTAATCCTTCCACTCTCTATTCAAAATTAAAAAAAAATACAAGTTTTCAGTATAGATTACACTTCAACGAAAACTAGTTTTATTCTGCCAAGACATGAAATGATCACAGAAGACAGAAGAACATGCCAATAGCATAATTACACAGAAGTAGGAATGGATGTACATACCTAACAAACACCTGAGCCTTGTACTTGGACGGACTCTCATGACTGGATGATGTGTTAGTTTCATTTTGTGGTTCTGAGGGTGTAGTACTCACTGGATCACTGGTTGGGCCATTAGAATTATTTCCTGTTGGGTGATCTTTTTCCTAATACAACAAAAAAGAGAATAGGGGTACAAAACATAATATTTAAAGTATGTCTTCTCTGTTTAAAGCTTTCTGTGAAGTTTAATAAAGACCATTGTGCAGTCAGCTGTAGTTTAATTACCTTACTATCTAATTTCTCTGTTTTCTCCTTTTCAAGACTTTTGTTGGTTTGAGAGCTGGTTTCTTGAAGCTGTGCCTTCTGGACCTTTACTGTATGGTCCTTTTCTTTCCAATTACTGAATTTTTGGTTAAGTTTCCTCACATTCTGATGATTTTGTAAAGTTACTTTTATGCCTTCAGGCTCCAAATACTGTTGATTTTTAGATAAAATACTTTGCTTTTGGCTATCAGATGCTATGCTTTCTGTTTGTTTCAGGGTATTATTACTTGTTGTACTGTGGTTCTGTTTTTCTTCTTTCTTACTTATCATATTTTGCTTGTCTTGTGTAGCATTGTTTGGTTGTTTTACCTCCAGTGTCTCAGTAGTAGATACCTTGCTTTCTTCTACTTCAGTACTGACTAGCTTGTTGCCTTCATTGTGTTGCTTAGGTGTTTCAGTCTTTTCTTCACTTTGAGCTTGAACATTTTCTGGTTGTTCTTTTGTTATTAACTTCTTCTCTTCCTTGAAGCTTGCAGCTGGAGAAACTGACTGTGAACTGGGGCTAAGATGCAAGGATAGAAGACTCAAAACAGGAACAAATGCAAATGTAACTCACAGATAACCTTTTTATTTTACAATAATAGGCAAAAACAGGGAAATCAAAGTAGTAACATCACTTTTCTGTCAGTATGGCAGTTTCCATATGGCCTGTGCCCAATTCATGAAAGCTTTGCAAAGGTTTGTTTACAAGTACCAATATGTGCCTCAGATTCAGGTAGTTCTTACTACCACCACTTTTCAAATCTGTCATTATGTCTGTGAAAAATTTTAAAATAATTAACGCCAGTTGTAGATAAGCAAACTGGTGGTAATTCGGACCAACTCAAAGTTGGCGTACAGAGGTGGGGGGTTGAGGAGTGTTTTGTGTTTTGTGTTTTTTAATACATTTACATAGTTACTCTGGCTGAAAAAGACAAGAGTCCATCCAGTTCAACCATTAAAAAAAAAAAGTTATAATCCTATACCCACAGTTGATCCAGAGGAAGGCAAAAAAACCCAGCAAGGCATGATCCAATTTGCACCAACTGGGAAAACAATTTCTTCCTGATCCCCCGAGAGGCAATCAGATATTCCCTGGATCACCTATAAATGTTAGTATCCAGTTATATTCTGTGTATCTAAGAAAGAATCCAGGCCTTTTTTAAAGCAATCCACTGAGCTGGCCAGAACCAATTCTTGAGGGAATCTATTCCACATTTTCACAGCACTGGCTGTGAAGAAACCTTTCTGTGTTTGGAAATTGAATTTATTTTCCTCCAGACGTAAAGAGTGCCCCCTTGTCCTCTGTGATGATCTCAGGGTGAATAGCTGTACACCGAGTTCACTATATGAACCACTGATGTATTTATACATGTTGATCATATCCCCCCTTAATCTCATCTTCTAAGAGAGAATAAATTCAGTTCCTCTAATCTTTCCTCATAGCTGAGCTCCTCCATGCCTCTTATCAGTTTGGTTGACCTTCTCTGTACTTTCTCCAGTTCCCCAATGTTCTTTTTTGTGAATTGGTGCCCAAAACTGAACTGCATATTCCAGATGAGGTTTTACTAATGATTTGTACAGGGGTAAAATGATACATCTCTCTCTGGAGTCTATACCTCTTTTAATACAAGAGAGGATTTTGCTCGCTTTAGAAATCACAGCTTGGCATTGCATGCCATTATTAAGCTTGTTATCTACCAGTACTCCCAGATCCTTCTCCACCATTGATTCCCCTAGTTGTACTCCCTCTAGTATGTATGATGCATGCATATTCTTAGCCCCCAAGTGCATAACCTTACTTGTGTCAACATTAAACCTCATTTGCCACATAGTTTCCCAAATGTAATTTACATTTATTTAATTGATTGCTAGGATGAAGACCATCCACCTCCTAGCAACTAATGATGCAGTTACATTGAATTGACAGAGGCAGAGTCACTGTTGAGTTCAATAGCAGCTTGGGAATCCACCCACTGCCATCCTCTGTCCATCACAGGCAAGATGGACTTGATGTGGAACTAATCTCTCATTCCCTATCAGCCTCCTCCCACCAACAATTCAAATTCATGGCCGCTGCCCCTGTCGAGTTGGCAGTAAACTCTGAGACTAGTTCCCTCTTTTCTGTGATTGACAGGACATGACTTGCCTAAATAAAAGCTATGGATCCAGCTACGGTTGCACCGATACTGATAATGGTATCCGTGCTGATACTAAGCATTTGCATGAGTACTCGTACTCGTGCAAATGCTCTGATACCTGAAATTGATACCTTGGCGGTGTGATATGAGCCCATACATACAAAATGAATGGGCTCAAATCGCACTGGAAAGAATCGCATGTGATTTGAACAGGAATGCGTTGTGCTTCCTGTCCGAATCACATGCGGTTTCCCTGCAGGTGTCATGCGATTTACAGTACAATTTGAGCCATTCACCCTCAGGGAAACTGCATGTGATTCAACCAGAAATCACACCACATTCCTGTTCAAATCACCTGTGATTCTTTGCAGTGCGATTTGAGCTCATTCATTTTGTACGGGCTAAATTCACACCACAAAGGTACCAGGAATCGGTATCCGTGAGTACTTGATCATAGGTCAGTACTCATACTTACCAAAAAACCCCATATCTGTGAAACCTTATATCCACCCACTGCCATTTGCTTTCAATCAAAAGTAAAGCAGAACCGATAGGTAACTAATCTCAGTTCCCCATCAGGTCCCACCCACCCCTAGTACAAAACCCTCAGCCATAGACCTATCAGTGTGATGGGCCAGGGAATGAAAGAGCACATTGAGGACGGAGTGCCCAGTATGGACATTTCGACCTCAGTACCGACATTGAGAGATTAATGTACCTGACTGTGACACCCTTTATGAATTCCCCAGAGTGTGTGTAGCACCCTCCTAGTTAGCTAGGGGGAGTTATAGCTTTAATTGTTAGATAGAGGCTGAGTAGCAGATAGAGTGTAATAACCAGGTGGGTCAAATTTAGGTCAGAGCTGAGATGCTCTACAGACCAGCTCTGAGGGATTTCCCCCTGTTCTAGAACTTTGGAGAAAGATCTAGAAGAAGTGCATGGAGGTGAGGAGGGGCTTGTCTGTACTCTTAGAGGATCTTCACCAATCCCCAGCAGGAGGCTTGGCAAGAGCCCAGGAAGCCTTTAAGAGTGACTGAGCAACAGGTTTCCCTTAAGACCCAAGCCCTCTGAAAAGTATATAACTTAAGAATAGTTGTTGGTGGTTTTCTTTGTGCACTTGATTCTAAAAAAGAATAATTTCCTCTGTCATGGTGTAAAATGCTGCTTACTGGATAATTCATATAAAGAATGCAGCATGGTCTGACACAAAGCTAATAGTGATATGTCATGGCAGGAATGGATGTTTATATCCTTGCAAGGTAAAAAAAAAATCCAGCAAAGAGTAAATTTGTTATCCACTCAAAACCAAATAATCACATTTGAGCTAACTTACTAACTAAACCACCATTAATGTCTGGTACGTATTTTTGGATCTCATCTGCACGCAGCTGTGATATACTTGCCTACTTGTCTCAGGAAACACATCCGATAGTTTGTTTCCTGTTGATCCATCACGATTTCTTCTCCTTCTTTCTCTTACTTGTTCCTCTTCATCATCTTCAATCCACTGCTGAGACAGCCTGACAGAACAAAGTATTAAACAGAATTAAGATTCATAAGCTTGCTCTTATAAAACAATCCATAAAAAACAGCTAGTAAATTGCTGTTTACGCTATTAAAACTTTGCACAACTCAAATGATTGCTAGTGGGGAATTCTAGATATTTACACATTACGTTTTTGGAACATTTGTAGTCTGCATTTGCAAAACATATAAAGATTGCTGTTCATTCCAAAAACCATTGCTCTTTCCCATACTATACCCCTATTAAATGTGGACATATGTTATTTAGTCGGCAGCCGTTGTGCAGATGTTTTCCATTAGTTATAATCTTTATATTTATTCTTACCCCTGGTTCACACCAATGAGTGTTTTAGTGCTTTTTGCAGAAACGCACAACAGTCCATTTAACATGGTTTCCTATGGGAAATGTTTACATCTATGCTTTTTTGACCTGTTGTGTTTTTGGAAAGGGTCAGGGACTTTTTTAAATGCAAAAAGCAGAGTTTTTGCTACAATAGAGTTCAATGGAGAAGCTGCTGAAACGCATTTAGTGCGTTTTTGCCAAATTTTGTATGTTTGTGTTTATTTTCTGCCCAGCAACAAAAAATGTTCTACTTTACCAAAAAAAACACAAAACATGGTTAAAACACAACCAAAATGCACAACACAACAAAAAAAGCATTAAAAAACGGATCAAAAGCAATAAGCATAGGTGTGGACCAAGCCTAACTGTTTTATTGAATACTCCTTTTATTTTCACTTTAGGCTTTCTTGGTTCTTCCCAGACCAAGTAAACACTTGAAAGAATGCCATGATCACATGATCACCAGTGTACTTTATGCATGATCACAATGTTTATCGAGGAGCAGGGCCCTCCTAGCCCTCTTGTATTGAACTGTACTGTTGCTGTATTGTCTCCCGTTATATTGTAAAGCACTGAGCAAACTGTTGGCGCTATATAAATCCTGTATAATAAAAATAATAATCTGTTGAAAACTGTAAAGTGATGATTAGAGGAAGATGAATTGTAAATTCTAGTTCCTGGTACTCCCTTTGGAGTTCTCAAAAGAGAGTATGCTGTACTCTCTATATAAACCAACCTCTCCACTAACAGATAGAAGACAGGTATAGTTTGGCTTTTGGTAAACTGAAATAGGATTGAATGAATAATCCACGCAAGCTTTAGTCATAATAGTTCAGTTCTAGAGTTTTTGGTGGGCATTATTTGGAGAAATAACCATGGATATTCACACCATCCAAAGTCTCTGGTTTCCTTATCTCTTGTGGGCCAATAAAAAGAGAACACCTTTAATCATATACAGCTATTTATTGCCACTTAATCATACTTAAGCCTAGTACACCTGATGAGAATATCGGACGAATGATCGTCCTTTTATTTTTTTGCATGCTAGTCTAGGTTACTAAAGTTATGAAAATTCTCGTAACACAGAATGCAACTTTTGGAAGTGATGTAATGTACTGTGTTGTAATGTAATGTAATGTATTCTTTCGTTTCTGAACATGTGCAGTCTTGGTCACTTGATTTTTTTTTACGAACGAACACTGTTACTGATCAAACGAAAATCATTCATTCTGTTATTGTACAAGAAACATTTTTGTGCTTGTTCCTTTATGATCGGCTCTCAAAAGCTGTGTACTAATGATCAGATTATATTGTTGGTCTGGCTGAAAAAAGACAAAAGTTCATCCAGTTCAACCATTAACCTCCCTAGCGGTATTCCCGAGTGTAGCTCGGGGTAAAATGTCTGTACCAAAAGCGGTAACCCCGAGCTACACTCGGGCTTACCATGCAGCGCTGCATAGGGAGTCCCTGCAGCACTTACCTTGTCCTTCGCTCCCGCGATGTGTCCCCTGCAGCATCCCCGGCCATCTCCTCCGGCAGATGCCGGCATCCGGTTCCTGTGTTCCGGTCCCTGTGACGTCGGGACGTATGGGCGCCGCCGGCGGCGGGAAATTTGAAAATTTAAAAAAAATTTAATTTTTTTCAAAACGATTTTTCATAGTAAAACATTGCTGTTTCAACCCATTTCATATACATTTTGTCCCTAGTGCTCTGTCCTGTCCCCTGTCTGCATTTTGAATGTTCTTTCTGCCTGGAAACTTAGAAAAGTCCACGGCGTCCAAAAAGTGTTCCTTTAGGTCAAAAGCGGGTTTAGATCAGCTAGAGAACAGCAATAGTAAATCAGAACCACTTGCAGAATTGAGTGATAATGATTCGTGGAGAAATTCGTCATCAGACACTGAAAACAATTTTGCGACTTTGCTCAGCAATGTGCGAACTTGGCGCTATATTTCAAATTTCAGTGTTTTTGGTTTGATTATATTATTGAATTAAATGTAATATTATATTATTATTTTTTATGATTATTTATTAAATTATAATTTATGATTTTGTGTTTCAAATTTTATCATACCTGGGATGTTTAATAGACTCTTGTTCGGACAGATTTCAGTGAGTTATTCCTAAATATTACAGCCTACAATAAAAAAACTACATATTTCCATGCAGAATAATGGTGCCGCTTTCAGCACCAAAAATCTGAAATAATCATACCTCTAGGGAGGTTAAAAAAAAGTTATAATCCTATACCCACAGTCAGGGGCGGACTGACCATTTGGAAACTTGGGCACTGCCCGAGGGCCCGGGGTCAGTAGGGGGCCCCAAGAGATGCCCCTGGTACCTTTTTCATAGGCTTTTTTGAGTTTGGGCAAGGACACAGGGGCCCCATGATCCCCTATTGCCCGGGGACCCCCTGAGTTGTCAGTCCGCCCCTGCCCACAGTTGATCCAGAGGTAGACAAAGAAAACCAGCAAAGCATGATCCAATTTGCTCCTGCAGGGAAAAAAATTCCTTCCTGATTCCCTGAGAGGCAATCAGATATTTCCTGGTTTACCTTTACCTATAAATGTTAGTATCCAGTTATATTCTGTGTATCTAAGAAAGAATCCAGTGACAATCTGACAATCGCTCCGAAAGCGGTATTTTTTGTCTCAGTGTGTGTACGAGGCTTTGGCTTAAAGTGAAGCTATTTTCAGAAAGTACACATTTGAGCTACTTTTATAATTTACTAGTAAGCAATTTTGATGCAACTTAAATTTGTAGGTGCTAACTGTAATGGTTATCTGTATGTCAAATAGTAAATTCAACATTCTTACTGAATGACTGCTGAGATTTAATATTTAACCAATGAAAAAGGTACCAGGGGCATCTCATGGGGCCCCCTACTAACCCCAGGCCCTCGGGCAGTGCCCGAGTTTCCAAATGGTCAGTCCGCCCCTGCTCTACACCTTTTGCAATGTCCTTGTACCACAATATATTGTAATATTTTGTAATTACTCTGCCACAAGAGGGAGTCTTACAGACACACATAGGACAAAATATTATTTTTAAAAACTTCTCCATTACATATGCATTTCTATCGGAGCCTACCTTAAAGAAGAACTTAATTGTAATAGTTGTGGACTACATAGCAAACACCAACTAATTATAAACTGCAATATTGTAACAGAAACCACACTGCACAGATTTTAGAATTAGGATTATGGCAGCATAGTGGCTAAATGGTTCTGCCTGGCAGTACAAGGGTCGTTGGTTCAAATCCCCACCACAGCACCACCTGCCTGAAATTTGCATGTTCTCCCTGTGTCTGCGTGGGTTTCCTCCAGGTACTCTGGTTTCCTCCCATACTCCAAAGACATGCTGGTAGGTTAATTTGATCCTGGTTAAATTGGCCCTAGTATGTGTATGTATGAATGTAAATTAGGAACCTTAGATAGTTTGCCCCTTGAGGGTTAGGGCCTGGTATGAATGTACAATATATATGAAAAGTGCTGCGTAAATTGATGGCGCTATATAAGTACATGTAATAAAATTACACCTTAAATTTTTGGTCAGTGAAAAGAAAAACAAATGCCCTGGCTTTGCTGGTCAGTGGGAAATATATGGCCAACAACATTGGTCTGTAGAAGATAAAATGCACAGTGTTGTCAGGTCAGTAGGAGGAAAAAATGCTCTGCTGTGGGTGGTCAGTTGGAAAAATTCCAGGTATCATTGTGCAGTGAAAGAAAAAATGGCTTGCATTATTGGTTAGTTAATGGAAAATGTCATCAGTCAGTGGGTAAAACCTCCTGGTGCCAATGGTCAGTGGTTGGAAAAATGCCCCAGTGTCTGTGGTTAGAAAAAAATGACCCAGAATTAGTGGGAGGAAAAATTGTTCTGGTATCAGTAGTTTAAAAAATTAAATGACGTCAGTGCATGTAAAAAATAACCCTGAGTCGGATGTTGGAAAACATGTCCTGGCATTAGTTTGTGGAAGGAAAAATGTCTTGCCAGTGGTGGTGGTGCATGTGTGTGTCAACAGACCCTTCCCACCTTAAATTAGCCCCCTTCTTCCCCTCACCATTTTAGGCCTCAGATCAACTTCCCCGCCTCCTTTTTTACCTGGAGCTCTTCAGATCCCAGATCAACCCCCTCCCCAACTCTTTGAGATTTCAGATTAACTCCCTTTCCTCCTAAGACCTCAGATCAGCAACCATTTCCTTTTTCAACTTTAACCTCTTTTGCCTTCAGTCCCCCCTCTCCTTCCTCTTTAACCCCTTCAGGCCTCAGAACATCCTCTTTCCTCCTTAACCCCTCCAGACTTCAAATCAGCCCCCATTCTTCCTTGCCTCCATAGCTTCTTTAGATCATCGTCCTGGCCCAGCAGCCCTGAAGAACAACCTGAGGAACTGTGCCTTTGTCACTTTACCAGAAACAAAAATTGGGGATAAATGTCACCACTTTCCTGTTCGGGCACCGTGCTGGTCTGATGTCTGTTTCCAGCACCAGCTTGTGGGAACAAGCTTTCCAGCACCAGGCTATACAAATCAGGATGGCAGGCAGCAGTGGCTGGATAGATAGGCAGCCCAAACAAACTACCAGGGCACATCTGATCACCTGATCCCTGGGGCCCCGACTTGTTCTTGTGTGGTCTGCCATGGTGGCAGTTCTGCCACTGGTCTAATCTAGCCCATACAGACTTACACTGAGATAAAATGAAGTGTGAAGCACAGTCACTGTGCTAGTTTACTAAATAAAAAGCATAAATATATACTACAAGCAAACAAAGCTATATTTATGTGCATGCCTAATTACAAAATTTAGAAAGAAGGTAATTAAAACTCTTAAAGTGCACACATACATGCTCGTGACATTCCTGTATTACAGTTACCTGAGTGAGATAGAAGGTGCAGTCATTTCAGGCCTTCATTTTGGCCTGCCTGGATCACCCATATTGTCATATCTGGCTATTGCGGATTAAGCCACCCAATGATAGCAGGCAATGCAACCTATAGGTATATGGCCAGTTTAATACACCTTGGTATGTTTATTTAAAAGATCATTTTTATGTAAAACGGATTACTTATTCCCTTTTAAATGTTCATTATGTGATTTTTGCCAGTGATGATGCAGATTCAAGCAACTTTATAATCCAGGCACTGACTAATGCCAGCCATAGACGGGTCGAAAATCAGCCGATTTTTCGTCCGATAAAAAAAAAACGGTCGATTTTCGCACCGTTAGTGGGCTAATTGGTCGGCCATTTTTCGGGGTTTTTGCACATTTTTTTTTTATCGGTCATGTTGGAAAGTTTGTGGCCGATTTTGACAATCGGTCAATTTTCCCTGCAATGATGGGCAAATCGGCCGATCGTTTTACCGATAAAAGACCGCTATTATATTTTATATGAAAAAGTCTTGCGGTTGCAACAAATGTATCCATCTGTATCCAAATAAAAACATTGTAATCCAAATAATGTATTTGTATTGCTGTCACATTGTATGGTGTGCTCCCCTGTCTCTGCAAGGGACAGAAGTTATGGGGTTAATGCTGGCCATAGACGGGTTGAAAATTGGGCGGTTTTTTTAACGTTGGTGGTAACGTCGGCCGATCGAATGACCGATTTTTTGCTTTTTATTTTAAAAATCAGCCGATTTTCAACCCGCCTATGGCCTGCATTATGTCTATGCTCCCACATAGACAGTAGGTGTACACCTGTCCTATATGGATTTTTATGCAAGTTATATATACAGTTAATGACGTCCAATAATCTTTGTACATTTCTTATCACTTAGTGGTATTTATCAGCCATTAAGAATTACACTTGTACAGGGAATTGTTAAACATTTACTGCTATGAAGCAGCTGCTTTTAGTTGTTTAATTATATTATCAATGTAGCATTTGCTTATCAGGGATACCGATTCTAGCTACATGTCACATGTTGTCATTTGCATTTGATCTGCATTAGGACTTTGTCCATGCAAAGAGACATGAAATCTATCAAAGCCAAAAGAGTCATCAAAACACGTTTCATTACTTGGACTTCAGTGTGAGATGAAAACTGGTGATCAAGCTCTACAGAGTTGACACCCAATTGATACTATAAAAAAAAACTCTGATTAATGTGACTGTTCTTTGAAATTTTGGTAATTCAATATCATGGTGCCTGGACTATTCATATCAAATAAAATATAGGCTCGTTTGTGCAGGTTGATTTTCTTCATCATTAGACCCCTTTGACATGGGATGTGCCCAGTCCAATGAACAGGGATCAGTAAACAGATACTCTGCTGTACCAGAATAGGACAGAATGGATGGATTTTGTGACATCCATGCCTGTTTATTTTTTGCTGCATTTAAACACCAGAGCTTTCCAGACCTATATTATGTGGATGAGTCCATACAGCCATTGTGTCTCTATTGACTAACAAAGGCTGCCTGCATACAGGTGTATGTGTCTCTTCACCCACGTGAATGCGCCCTTTGAAAATCATAATGATGGTCTGGAAAAACAAGATACCAGTCCAAGATTATAATCATTCTCATAGACTAACATGGGGGTTTTGCCTGAAATGATGTTGACAACTACAGTATTTGTTCTCTCCTTGGAAATGTCATGTTAATGCCATTTTAGATGAGAACGGGTTGGAATAAATATTCTTATTAATGTCTGTTAATGTTTAAAAACCTTGTTTCTGTGCTTTGCAATTTTTATATGCACATTGGAGAAAGTCACATTTGTTCATTGCAAGTCCTGTGCCTCACCTTGCAGTGCTACACAATTTGGCTGATTTTCTAAACGACTAAAGCATGTTAAATTTGCAAAGGGAATTATTGTTTTGCAATGAAATTTTCACTTACTATAGTGGCTGTGGTAAAAATCCACTTTGCAGAGTACTCAATCACAAGCAAGGACATTTATAAAACATGATATTTGCTTGAACATGATTAGATGACTTAAAGAGAAACTACATCTAAGCAGCACAAATCAAAACACTATTTAATTCATTTTTAATATTCAAGGCAATCTCCCTCATCCATCTGTGTCACCATGCTTTATTTTGCTGAGAAAATCACTTTGAAAACACCCCTCTAGCATTTTTGGCTGAGGCCATCTTCACTAAGGTCAGATGAATTTACTTCCTGGAATCTGCAATCCATCTGCCTTAGCTAAGAAAGCCCCTCCTCCCCTCCTGGACTCCTGGGATGTATGACATCATTTGCCTAGGCATGGAAACCAGGAAGTATCTGAAAAAGTGTTAAAAAATAATATACTTTTCTATCTATCTACTAATGATAGCAGCATAAGGATTAGAAATAGTCAATGTTGATTGAGAGAATGAAGTTCCACTTTAAGGCAGCACAACTTCATCTCATTCACTAAACTTAGTGAAAACTTGCAAAGTGATTTTTTTTTTCAGAACAGGCTTTAGTGATTGAAAACAATACACTTCTTGTGTGGTTGATATCAACGATTATTATAGTGGGTAATCTACTCTACAAGCAAATCTAAAAATCTCTACATTTAGTGCAATACAAAAAGAATAAAAAAAATGTAAAACTCACATAAAAACAACTTAAATGATAACTTCACCTTTCATTACATGTTACACCCATATTGAGAGTATAACATGTTACTAAATCAGCAGCCCCCACACCCCTTACCCACCCTCAACTCCTGTTGTGACAACGGTGGGGGATCTTCTCCCCACACCCCCTGTCAAAATTTATAAAAAGTGCAGCCATGTGGGGCTCGACCCACCCGGCCATGTCATTCATTCACAGAGTTCTGTGACTGATTGAACTACATCTACTGTCAACCACTATGGCTCACAGCTGGCACTGGTGAGTGTTCTACTAGTTCATTGAGCTTCCTTTCATTCAGTAACTGCCTGCCCGTACGAAGTATCAGTTATACTGATATTCCGCAGGAGCCTGCAACTGTACAGATTGTGGGTGCAATGCTTTACATACTCCTAATAAACAAATACATGCACATTTTTTACCTGCAAAAAGATGTGCATTTATTTATTTATTTATTTTTACGGAAAACAGACCCTTGCGACTCAAAATAAGCGTTCACTAAGCAGTTGTAAACCTCAGATATGAAAAATGAAAATATCATATATCCTGTTATATTTGCCTCAATCCAAAGCACTAAGTGTGATTTCTGTTTGCTTTCTGTCTGCTGTCTGGTTCCTTTGCTATCTGCACATGTCATTTCTGACAGACTGGGGTTTATTTACTAAAGCTGGAGAGTGCAAAATCAGGCTCACTTCTGCATAGAAACCAATCAGCTTCTAACCTCAGCTTGTTTAATTAAGCTTTCACAATAAAACCTGGAAGCTGATTGGCTTCTATGCAGAAGTGAGCCTGATTTTGCACTCTCCAGCTTTAGTAAATTAACCCCACTGTGTCAACTCCAAGCAATGGAGCAGGGCAGGAAAGGGGCTTCTAGAACACAGTCTGTGATTAATAGGCTTAGCTGTGCATGCTTTCCTATGAGAATGTGTAGAGAGGTGTGTGTCCCATACCTCCACTCAGGTCTCAGATTACACTCAGCTGCCCTCCACGAAGTGTGTGACATCAGATTCCTGCCCCCTGTCCCTGGAAGCTCAGACAAACTGTATAAAGTCTCCACTCTGAGCTGATGTAGAGAAAACAGCCACACTGTAGAAGAAGTTATGTAATACTTACCTTTCCCACACCACAGGCAGTGTGTGACATCTTCCCTCTGTTGAAGAGCTATAAGTGCTGCTCATTTCTAACAGTCTTGGGTATGTTAAATACCTAAACCTCCCACTTAGAGTGTGGACAAAACAGTTATGTGATGACTGATGAGAAAAATCACAGCACCCCGTATTAAAGGAGGTACACTACACACACATAGGTATCGGCAACACCTGTAGCTCTTCAAAATAGTGGACATTTTACTCATCTTCCTCTGAAAAGGCATGTATTAACCACCTTTACAGGGTAGCTTTAATAACAGGATCACTTTAAAACGAACATGTTGCCGTACATTTTCTTATAATATTAGTAAAATAAATTGTATATATCCTCCAGTAAAGTGTATTCACATGCACTTCCTTTCTGAGAACGTGTTGAGGTGTGTTGCTTTTCAGAGTGCCATTTGACAGGCGGTGAGGAGGTGATATATCACATGTTTTAAAACCTAAAAGCCCGCATGATTTACACATGGGTATGGGGAGTTTGTTGCATGAACCCATTTGTTGAATGGGTCATGTTCAGCAAGCAGCAGTGCCCACCAAATACAATGAAAGGGTAATTTTTGCTGTGCTGAGATGCACAGCAATATGGGCATAGCATGATTGAACCCTTTCCCTCTGCCTTAGCAACTTAAGGGTTGGTTGGGTGTGGTTTAAATACATTGTTGGGCTGCATTTTTTACCACCTACCACATACAAGCATAAACAAGGCCTTAGGGTGAGAACTCTTAGTCTAGGTTCACACCTATGCGTTTTCCGCTGTGTTTTGAAGAAATGCACAGCAGTCCATTTAACATGATTTTCTGTGGGACAGGTTCACATCTCCACGTTTTCACCTGGTGCGTTTTTTGGAAAGGGTCTGGGACTTTTTTAAATGCAAAACGTTGCGTTTTTTGTTCTATTGACTTCAATGGAGATGCTGCAGAAAAGTATTTAGTGCATTTTTGATGCGTTTTTGATGTGTTTTGCATTTTATTCTGCCCAGCAACAAGTTTAAAAAAACAGCAAAACGCATCAAAAACATGGCAAAAACGCATGTGCAAAAAAGCACTGCAGAAATGGATCAAACACAAACTGCATAGGTATGAACCTAGCCTTTCTCAATTCAGCACTGGCATGCTTTCTTGTGCACTGCTGAGTATGATCACCAGCAGTTGTGTCAAAGCACAGTGCGCTGGCAAGTTCTGGATTGTCACTGAAGTATGCACATATTCACAGGAAATACATACAAAGAGGGGAATTTACTAAGACTGGAGCAGCAAGAATCAGAAACAGCTGTGCATAGCAACCAAGCAGATTCTAGTTTTAATTTTCAAAGCTGAAGCTAGAAGATTATTGGTTATTTTGCACACGTGCTCCAGATTCTGCCTGCTCCTAATTTTAGTAAATTCCCCCAAAGACAACCATTACCAAAGTAAGGGGAAAACAAAAAAACACAGCATGAAAAACTGATATGTTTCAGTTACAGTGCTCTACAAAGCAAATAATTCAATTAAGAAAGTTTAATTCTGCTTTAAACTCCGAACACAAAAATTGTTATATAAATATATTCCTCAATAGCAAGAAAGGATAAAAATCTACTTTGGGAGCATCAAATGCCTTTGCAAACCCTGTGATTACCTTGTAAAAGTAAGAGTGACATAATCACTGTGCTGTACATACTGTAGCCTGTGCAGAGAGCAGAACTGTGGAATGGACCCAATAGGCCCCACCCACTACAGGCTGCCTGCAGAAAACTACAAGAGGAGGCGGATACAAGACCAATCACCCTGCACAAGTGGAGAGAGTAAAAGTGGTCTTGACTACAAAAAGTTCCTGCACAAAATTATATTTTTACTCTGAATTTCTACAGAGATTTAGAAGAAAAATACTAAGCACACCAAGACCCAAGTAAGAATACACATGCCTCTTGTACTTAGACAATACATATTTACTTATCCAAGAGGTCAGCTTTAGGCAAACTTATGGCTAATCAGAAAATAGACAGCCCAGCAAAAAAAATCAGATGTCCAACCCAACTTGAGAATGCATTCCTGTCTTTAAATAGCCACTTCAGCTCCAAAAGATGTTACCCCCTTCATGACCAGGCCATTTTTTTTGCTATTTAGCAAATTGCTACTTTGACTGGTAATTGCTGCTTTTTACAAAAAAAAATCTTTGTTCCTTCTCCCTGCTTTGCAAAGAGATTGTTCCCTCTGTACAAAGCCCTGTGTTGAATATCAACACAGGTCTCTGGGCTATGATTGGACACAGGCAATCAGCAGGCCCCAGCCATGAATCATTGACTGGGACTTGCAGACAAACTCCCAATGAGAGTTGATGGGCACCCTGTACCTGGAAGAGGTCAATGACATACAGGTACTGTACATCACTGTGCACAGTACAGTACATTGCATGAGGGCAGTCCTTAAGTGGATAATATGCTGATACTCATGTCTGGATGTTTGGCTTCTAGAATATTTTTGGAACATATAGGACATAGAAGTGCTTCCGATTTCAGACTCATCAATGGGCAATTTAGTTGGATATGTGTCACTGCAGATCTTACATAGAACTACAATGAAGGAAAATGCTATACAAAGCATCTGGAACTTTCATGAATCCGAAAATATATATGGGACCTGTGGGAATTTTATGACAGCATCAAAGTTAATAAAGATGTTTTTGATAAATTCCTCATACCTTATTAAAGTCTATCAAACATTATTATTGACTGTTATTATTTTGTTTTGATGTGAAGCTATAAATTAGTCATCTCTGCACTGTTATATACTTAGTACTAAAAATAAAGATGAAAGGGCTACTAAATAGCAGGTGTTATTGAGAATAGCGGGTGTTATTGGGTATATTAGTGCATAAATGATAAAAATATAGTAATAATTTTTCTAAGCTAGCAAATGTCTGCATGTTTCATAAACGTGTACAATTTAAGGCCCATACACACGATACGAAAAATGTACATACGAGGAACAATCAGCCGATTATCTAATCGTTAGTAAAGTGCTTTTGACAGCTGATTCCGACTTTTCAGACAACAAAAAAGGAGGGTACAAGGTAGAACATTTTTATTGTACGTGAACACAATGTCTGATTTTCTGTTAATGTGTACAGTAATTGTACGGAAATAATCGTATAGAAAAAAAACAGGCATGACCAGAAGCAAAGAAGGGACCCTACACATCCTCTTCTACTACGTTAGTACGTATGCGCCATACCCCATGACGATGCTGATTGGTAGAGAAACATGTTGGGCAGGGCCTAGCAGGAGGCAGCACATACATGCCAACATTGAGGTCTTGATGTCTGTTTTGATATGCGCTCTGATCTCTTCTGACTTTGTGAGTATATGTCTGATTTTATTAAATACCATTTTTTTATGATTTAACACCATTGCGGCTCGCCTGTTTTTTCCTTGAAGGGATATTATCTCTGCAACTGGAAATAGTTTCCTTTTTACCTGAGACATTGTGGAGGTGAGGCATTGAGAGGCTGATGACAGCATTGCTAGTGCTGATTCAGAGCACTACAAGAGTGTATTTGATCTCTTTACTATTAAGATCAATTTATTTGGTAAGTGGCTGAATATCTACTGTGTAATGGAGGAATCATGATTAATCACTTGTGTGCAAAGCGTTTTTTTTTTCACAAAAAAAACTTTTCTGAATTTTGACTGAACACTTTATCTTTGGAACAATTTTATTGGACTTTCTCAATAAGGCACTTCTACTGGACTTTATTATATGAATAAGGCACTTGATTGTATTATTTGTTATAATTATTTATTGTTGATTTAATGTTTAATAATTTGAGAAATGTACCAATTTGAGAGGGATGTAGTTATGTGCGCCATCTTCGGCCGAGAATCTTCTAAAGTCAATACCATTCCGACTACATTGTGAAATTCACTTTGTGGAAAATCGGACAATCGGTTATCCAATTTTCTCATAGTGTGTACTAGGCTTTATGGAAAACAAAATCTTTTAAATTCAGAACTGTTCTTAAAACCTAAACATATAGGATCAAGTGTATGGATGAGATTGAATAAGACACTGAATTGATACATTGGAAAGTTTTAAAAAGCTCTTGGCAAATTTCAGAGTTAGAATTAGATTTACTTTTTTTGTAACATATTTTCTTTTAGATAGCATTCAGCCCAACAGGCACATGATGTTCACTGACCATGCAATAAAGTTAGCCACACACCTTAAAAACTGCTGGAACAGTAACCACCTGCCTACCGGGCAATTTGTTAATTTTTTGCATTCATGTTAAAATCTGCATTTTTTTACTAGGAATTACTTTAAACTCCGCAAATTATATATTTATCTGAAAGCCCATTCACTGGCTGTTACATTCAGTACCAGGCTCACAACTGCAGCAGTCAGCATAAGCTCTCTTTACCCCTTGTCTACCATGCCGTTTATAAACTTTTCTTGGTAGACAAGTTAATATCAAAATATAACATTTCATTCTGAAGGGTTAGAAATTGCAACACTTAATGGCTACAGTACCATAAAATATAATTGGTTTGAGAGAATCTGATGTGTGGAAACTGAAACTTGTGCAAGAAACTAGTCATCAGTATTGCCTGTGGTCTCCCTTTAAATTGATATTTTCTCCATTGACTTACATACCTAGCCACCAGCAAAAAGGACTGAGAGAAGCAAAGTAGTAACATCACCAGATTTCGGTGCCTTAGATCTTATTCTTCAAGAAGCTGCAGGCACACTCACATACAAGTAAGTGCACTGGTGTTTTCAGCAGTAAATTAAAAAAAACGTTCAGAATACTACTCAGGAAAATGTAACACTTCTAAATGTTCCAAAAGCATAGCTTTTAGTGTTCAGGTTCACTTTAAATAATGCGTACAGTATATTATAACTAATTTGAATGTAATAGACCCATCTCCCGGCTGACATTTACTTCCAAGCTCCTTGAGCGCTTAGTCTACAATCGCCTATGCGCCCACCTCACTGACAACAACCTCCTCGATCCACTACAGTCTGGCTCCCGTCCCCTACACTCAAAATCACTAATGACCTGCTAACCGCCAAAGCTAATGGCCACTACTCAGTCCTCTTACTCCTCGACCTTTCCGCGGCCTTCGACACAGTCGACCACCCCCTCTTCCTTAACAAACTACACCTACTGAACGACATATCAGACTGGATGTCGCTCCATTTCCTCAAATTGAACCTTTCCAAAACCGAGCTCCTGATTTTCCCCCCAGCCCATGCCCCCCCACCCTCTCCATCACGACCAACAACTCCACCATCAATCCCACCCCACAAGCCAAAGTCCTAGGTGTCACTCTAGACTCAAACCTGTCATTCCGACCCCATGTCCAAATGTTGGCAAACTCGTGCAGGCTCCATCTCTGCAACATCTCCAAAATACGTTCGTTCCTAACCCCAGACACTACTAAACAACTCATTCACTCCCTTATTATCTCACGTCTGGACTACTGCAACTCTCTCCTCACCGGCCTACCCCATCGCAGACTATCCCCACTTCAGTCTATCCTGAACTCAGCGGCCAGACTCATCCACCTTACCAACCGCTCCTCTTCTGCCACCCCTCTCTGTCATTCCCTCCACTGGCTCCCAATTGCCCAACGCATTAAATTCAAACTACTAACACAGACATACAAAGCTATTCATAACGCTGCGCCAAACTACCTCCCCGACCTGATACCCAAATACCACCCAACTCGTAATCTTCGCTCCTCACAAGACCTCCTATTTTCTAGCTCCTTGGTCTCCACCTCCCACGCCCGACTGCAGGACTTCTCTAGGACTTCCCCCATCCTCTGGAACTCACTACCCCAATCCATCAGACTGTCACCTTCCCTCCTCACCTTTAGGCGCACCCTGAAAACCCATCTCTTCAGGGAAGCCTACCCCACCCTCACCTAACAACCGATCTCCTCCACTCCTCCCACCACTCCATCCCCCACAGCCACTTCCTCCACTATCCCCTCCCTCTTAGATTGTAAGCTCGAAAGAGCAGGACCCTTGAATCCCTCGTGTTTTGTTTTGTCACTGTATTGTCTCATGTTCTGTCCCCCACTATAATATACAGCGCTGAGCAAACCTTTTAGCGCTATATAAATACTGTATAATAATAATAATAAAAATATTGTTAAGAAATAAAGTCAGTTTACTTTACAAAATAAAATGTTCACTTAGTTACAGTAAGTGGTGCTCTGTGTACTTCAATCATCGGGAAAGAAAATTCCTGTCTTCTTCTATATATATGATTTTGTATTCAAAGTGAATATAGGTTTACCTTATTTACTAACTGGCCACTTTTTGCTAGTAAATCAACCCCAAGATCTTCTAAATTAGCATCATGTCACAAAATGCCTTTTAAAGCTGACCACACATGTAAAGATATTCATACTGTAGATCCCAACTAATGGAAGAACTACAGCTGCCAGCTATTGTATTTTAACAGCCAGTACCTGCAGTGGTCAGCAAACCCAAAAAGTGATTGTAGCTACTGTTAAACCAACTTTTTTGCCTGGTTTATTTCTCAATCAAATTCAACTGAAGCACATACCACAGACAGCTCAGAGAGATTAGTAATTCTGAAACGCCACCCACCACATCCTCCCTCTAGCTTCCAACACTCATCCTCAGTACATTCGGAACGCAACCACTCCTTCTTTCAATCTCGCAATTGGGAAGTCCTTCAATTTCTAAACTGAAGCACCTTTAGTTCCAGCAACATAGTGGTTCTTATTCTAGTCAGGGGTACTGCTTGGTATTTCCTTTAACTCCAGCCAGCAAAGGAGCAAAGGGGAGGAGTGAAGACAGGCTTAAAGAATATGTAAACCTAACATTTCATATTTGTGCTGTACCATGTACTTGTATGAAAAAGTATTCTTTGTATTGCTTCCTTTGTGTGAAATTCCTTGGTAAGCAGGAGAGCACAGCTTGTTCAGTTTTCTGGCTGTGCTGGGAACTAATCCAATGATCAGGCTTGTGCTGACACCTCCTTCCTGCACAGCAATTTATGATCAATGTCCTGCAGTTTCTCCTCCCCCATCTCACTATGCTCCTTATGCAGCTGAGAACAGAGGGTATGTGGTCACTTATGTAAAAGAGAGAGAAGGCATTTATAATGTTTTATATATGTATACACAGATGTTTTACCTTTCATTTTTATTATAAATGGACTGGGTTGCTTTACAAGATGAGGGTTTAAATAAGTGATCACACACCCTCTGCTCTTTAAGCATAAGGGAGGCACAATCATCTGAACCTGTTGCTTTGCCCTGCCTATATTAGGAGAAAATCGACATTGTATAGATGTTTAAAATTATAGTGTGTGCGCTGGTTTCCTGAATAAAAGTATTTAGAATTTTTAAATAATATTATATTACATGTTAAGAAGGAATACAAATGTAGGCCTCATATGCATACTTTGCTTAAAAAACTCCACTGTTACACGTGTTTGCCATTTTTTTTTCAGTCTGTAAAACCACTTCTATGTTAGCCTATGTGCTTATGCACACATAGGAATTTACAGGCATATTAGAAGAAGATGATTTAGAGGCTGAAAAAAACCTTTAAATGTGCTTTCAGGAGAGGAGCTGGAAAGCAAGGAGAAAAAAATAACGGTAAATGTGACTAAACACGTCTAAATCAATATTTTGGCCAGTTGATTCCAATAATGCCCAAATGGTTGCTGTGCCAAAACGCGTGTGTAATACGCAACTTTGGGCACATTTTTAAGCAGGTTTTCTCCTGCCAGGAGTTCTGGCATTCGGAGGAACAAAGCAAACACCCTGTGTGCGGGAGGCCTAACAGTTTTCAGAGTACTATACGCATTCTACTTGCTGTCTAACATCATATTATATTTAAGTTAGTTAGACATGTGTAGTCCATCACACAGAAGATATAACAGCACACAATATTTTACAGGAAGTCATACATGCCGTTTACAATATAAACTGAAATGTAACTGTTCAGTAAATTAAAGAAACATGAAAAGCATAAAAAGAAATAAGATAGCCTTTCAGCTTATGGTGAGGGTGTCAAAAGGAACCAAGACATCTTATGCCAAAGCTCTGTAAAAAACAGAATACAAATCTGACAATGGTTTCAGCACTTCTACAAATGAAAAAGAAATGTATTTAGATAATAGCCATTTTTATCCATATTAGGAAAAATAGTCGCTGAGTATTTAATGCACATGCAGTTGAGGCTGGTCACTGAGTGGTTATCACAAATATAATACAAACTAGTAACTGAGGGGTTAATCCACATACTCTGGAGAATAGTACTAAGTGGATTATTATGTATACACTGAAAAGTGATTACTGAGAGGTTAATGCACAGTGATACTCAGTGAAAGTGCCCATTAAGATCTATAGACAAAGAAAACATGCAATCCAAAGAAGCTCATTTACTTTCTCAAGCTTTGAGTGACAATACTATATAGTTATAGAGGGTATACAAACATGTATAATCTAATATTCAAAGAAACAGGGGATACTTTACCCAGCTGCTGCTTTGCAACTAAAAGGGGTAGCGGTTGTGGGGGAAGGTAGAGGTAAAATCATGGCTCAACTGTGGGGTTTTATCACCCCCCAACTTCACATGTGAAAAAGCCCTAAAACATCAGAATAAAGAGTCTCTATAAAATAAATCTCTAAAGAAGGAAAATCTTGCACCACAATAGGACATATATGTGTTGGTAGTATGAAATGTTGCCTTCACAATGTGATGTTTCAGTTGTCCACAGAAATGTTGCTCTGCCATTTGCAAAGGGGCACGACCAGCAAAAAAATCTCTAACAGAGCTTTGACCATACCCCATTAATGCTACCCTTAGGCACCTCCCCAACACTTAACACTTCAAGTATAACTAACACCAAGAACAAAAATGTAATGTCTTGGAGCACAGTACAAAGCACAGGACTTGTATTAATATATATTGGGTTATATGCTGGCTACCTTCAGGTGACTGGACATTGGTCAAAAAAACTTGCTAGGGCCACCCCTGGTGCATACTCATGTAACCTTGCCCACTCTGTGGTGCTCCAGTTTTTTAGCAAGCAATAAGGAGTGAATCAAGACTTAGAGGAGAGGGGCCTGTACGCTTTACTGTATTCCAAGACAAGGAATTTATAGGTATGTCAAAACTCCTATTATCTAAATTATATAGAACATGACACTGGATTTGAATTCATAGACCATGAAACATCCCAAAGCAATCAACTAAGGGGTGGGCAACAACATAGCAAAACAGACCTTCCAAAATGCTCACAAAAAACATGTGTAAAGAACCAGAAAACACTCACATAACAGCTTGAAGCGCTTTGCAGTCAAAGTTTGCCTCAGCCAACATATACCAGGTAGAATTTAAAGAATGTGTGAACAGAGGACAGGTGGTGACCTTGCAAATCTGGGACTCAGATGTTTAATGCTTAAAGAGCTCAAGAAACGCCAATAGCCCTGGTGGAATGAGCTCTGAAAGAGAAAGAAGTAACCAATAGGCCCTGGAAATAAGTTGTCTGGTCCATATGGCAATTGGGAATCGGGAAGCAGAATGTCCTCTAAGGCAAAAAAAAAAAGAGGGCCTCAGTCTTGAGAACTGAGGCCATGACTGCCAACGTGACCCTTACAGTCCTGATCACACCCACGTAGTGTAAGGCAATTCCTTGTCATGTTGTAGAGCAGAAGAGCAGAAGAGCTGAGCAATGAGTTGGAAAGACGTGACCACTTTAGGTAAAAAGAAAGGTTTGTCTCAAAATCATAATTTCCTTGTGCAAAACAAGAAAAGGCTGCATACAGGAAAAAGTTTCCAACTCAGAAACACTCCTAACAGATGTAAAGGAGGACAGAAAGGCAACTGTATAAGTCAGGTCTTCCAAAGAAATATCTCTAATTGACTGAAAGCGAGGTCTCTGAAGAACAGATAGCATCAAGTTGAGATGCCAAGGTGAGACAGGAGATCGAATTGGTAAATGAATATGAGCAACTCCCTGAAGAAAAGTCTTGATAAGGGATTGCAAGGCAGGGATTTTCTGGAAGAAAATGGATAAGGCAGAAACCGGTCTCTTGAGGGTACCCAGGGCCAAACACTGGTCAAGTCCAATTTGAAGAAAAGCCAAAATATAAATGATAGAGTAATCCCTAGTGTTCAGTTGTTTGTCTACCATGTCCCATGGTACATCTTGCAGGAGATAGATTCCCTTGCTTTCAGTAAGTCAAGAATTATTGTAACCATTTCCTCCTCTATCTCCTGTATCTTACACAGCAGTCAATGAAAAAGCTTAACTGGAGGAAATACACAACCCACTTTGAGTCCAAGAAATCACCAGAGCATCTACTGAGAATGCTAGACAAATTTGTGGATTCTGGATTGAACCTGGAGGATAGAATGTCCACATTTGGTTTTTCCCACCTTTGGCAGAGGTTTTGAAATATATTGGGGTGCAGAGACCACTTCCCTAAGTTTAGGCATTGATATCTTGGAAAGGCTGCCTCTTGCCTGCAATGTGTCTACTCAAGGGATTTGGATGACTCAGAAGAGTAGAAATGTCCTTCATTGCAAGGAGATCCTCTGGGTAGGGTTGATGGCCTATCCAGGAGTCCAGAGCTTGTGACAAGGAGATGTTAAGCCTTGATTTTGAGGTTGATACCTGCACAGAGCAAAGAGATCCCTTTTTTTGAGCAAATGGGCTTGTTCATACTTGACTAAATGTCTAACTCTTCAAAAACGCCCATATAGTGTTAGTATAGGCATTAATGAGCTTTAGTATGGGCATTTTACAAGTATTAAAAACGCTCCCCAAAAAACCTATACGCGGTTTTGAGGCATTTGACAAGCGTTAGAACAGCACCACAAACACCTATAAAAAACTCTAATGTATTAATGCCCCGCAAACACCTGCCGGGGCGTTTGAGGGGCGTCATCATAGACTTGAATGGGAGGCATTGAAAGGCTTCAACACCTTCTGACTGGACATGAGGCTTCAATTTTGAAGTGATGAAACACTGAAGCTAATGCTTCATGTTTTGATAATGTGAACAGCACTGTGTGCTGCCCATAGCATAATTTCCATAGGCGTTTGAGGAGCGTTACAAACGTCCCTCAAATACCTGCTTTCAAAGCTAGTGTGAATTAGCCCTAAGCCCTAATAGTCCTGTTTGTTTAACTTATAGAGTTGAGAACAGGGGTGGACTGACCATTTGGAAACTTGGGCACTGCCCAAGGGCCCGGGGTCAGTAGGGGGCCCCATGAGATGCCCCTGGTACCTTTTTCATAGGCTTTTTTGAGTTTGGGCAAGGACACAGGGGCCCCATGATCCCCAATTGCCTGGGGGCCCCATGAGTTGTTAGTCCACCCCTGGTTGAGAATATACTTGTTTAATAAAAGACCACATACAGGAAAGATCACAGTACATATAGTGGGGCTTGGAACAATCCCAAAAGTTCACACTGAGAGTTACTGATCCAGAAACAGCTTGATAGCCAAGGGCAATAAGCAGCTAGATCTTAATAGAAGCTTTAGAGAAAAAAAATTTAATGGTTTAAAAAAGAAAAATATTTCTCCAGAGAACAGGTCTAGCACCTAAGAACCATGGAGTGGCAGAGGTTTTATGGATGTTCACTGGAGGGTGACCTTAGCAAGCTTTTTGTCAGTGTCCTATCACCTGAAGATAGCCTGCATATAACCCATGGTCTATCAATACAAGTCTTTTGTCCTGTAATGTACAGTTAAAATACAATTTTATCTTTCTTGTGTAAATTACGAATTCCATCACCACCCCCAATGTAACGGAGATGACAAAAAGGCAGACAGTTTTGAAGTTGATGTCAAGGCTGGGTGACCACAATGATTCCCTCCATGTATACTTTGAAGGAAAAAACTCAGGCACCCAGAAAAAAGAAGTGTGCCATTTGTATGATTACCAGGTGGAATTAAAGAATAAAATGCCTGGAATAAAAAACTAAGACAGGCACATTATCTAAGGGCTGGTATGCAATATATTACCTTTTTGTTTTTGAATTCAGATACACTTTTTTTTATATTTGTAATTCCTTTATTTACCCAAAAGTTGCATAGTACAATATATGCGAAAGCAAAGCATAAAAGGGTACAAAGACAGCCATATATATTAATATTGGTGGTTAGGCAACAGAGTCCGCGTAGCAATAATGAGCATACTAAAATAGAACAAACTTCAAATCGGTTATCAGCCAAAAAGATATTCCTGCGGTAGGTGACAAATAGCGCCTCCAGCATACGCATACAAAAATGGAAATATGAATGCAACCAGATATAGCGAATAAAGGTAACAAATACCAGAGTGCATTTAGATACACTTTAACTGCAGCCCTTTAATGTTTAGTCACTAAAGAAGACCCAAAACACAACCCCTAAACTCTTATCCTGACCCCTAATGTCAGTTTAACACTAACCTACTCCTTAACCACTTGCCTACTGGGCACTTTCACCCCCTTCCTGCCCAGGACAATTGTACCCATATAAAATTTGTATCATTTTTTTTGAGACAGATAGTGCTTTCTTTTGGTGGTATTTAATCACCACTGTGTTTTATTATGTTTTGATAAATAAAAACAAAATCTTAAAATTTGAAAAAAAAAAAACTTTTTTTCTTAGTTTCTGTTATAAAATGACAAATTTTTCTCCTTCACTGATGTGCACTAATGAGGCTGCAGTGATGGGCACTGATAGGCTGCAATGATGGGCACTACTAATGGGCACTGATAAGGAAGCACTAGTAGGTGGCACTGATGGGTATTGACAGGCATCACTGGTGGGCATTCACAGATATCACTAATGAGCACTGAAAGGCAGTACTTATATATGGCACTGATAGGCGACACTGATAGGCGGCACTGACTGGCACTGTTAGGTGGCGCTGATGAGCACTGATAGGCAGTACTGACTGGCACTGATAGGTGGCACTGATTGGCAGCACTCACAGGGGGCACTGACTTGCACTGATAGGTGGCACTGACTGGCACTAATAGGTGGCACTGAAAGGCAGCTCAGATGGGCACTGACAGGTGGCATCCACTGATGGGCACTGACAGGTGGCATTGATGGCCAATGACAGGTGGCACTGAAGGGGCTACACTGATCATCAGGGCACTGATCATCAGTGCCCTGATGATCAGTGTAGATGTCCCCTCTGAGGAATGCTGTTTACCAGCTCTCCTCTCCTCATGAGCTGTTAGCGTGACAGCTCGTGAGGAGAGAAATACCGATAACCAGCATTTCCTTATTTAAATGCTATCAGCTGTAATTGGACACAGCTGATCACATGAGAGAGCCGAAGTTATCGACTCTTTCTGCTGATCGGTGATCTGCTGTGTCCCAGTTAGAGTGTGAGGACGTCATATGACGTCCTCCCAGAACGAGAGAACCACCTTGCACCCGTCATTTTCTTATATGGCGGGCAGGAGGCGGTTAAACTAAGCTCTAACACTAACCTCTATTTTGCTGAATACCCATCTCATCCTTTATCATGGAGTCAGAACAACCGGATCCTCTATGGAAGACTTTCCATGCTTGTTCCTGCTCTTTCATCCATTGCATGCATTCACTGCATATCCTACAATCTGCAAATATTAATGTTATCCTTAAAACCCATATTGTCATGACTGCTGATGAGCATAGGCTTGAATCCCATATGTTATTACCTTAACCTTGCCCGCCCCATCTAAGAAAAACACCACTGGAAAATGGGCAAGGCCACGGCTTTATTTAAATTCAAACATGGACCAGTTCAAATTGCCATTTTCACCAGTGCCAGTCACAGTTGTACTGTGAGCACACTTTAACATTAGGTTAAACAAGTCTAAAGGGGCTTGTCCTCACCATACGTGCTGGACAGACATTAGACCAATTACAACATTCCAATCAAGGGCATAGCCCATTATGGCAACTTTATCGCTGGCAAGGTCCAAAATCCACTGAAGAAGCTGTGCCACACAAACAATAGGGTGGGCGAGTGGGCAACTCCTCCATAACGCAGTTCTTCAAATGTCAAGATTTTACCTCAGAACAGCATTATAAATGCGTTCAGGCCCTACCCCTTCACCTCAAGTCATCTGACCAATAGACTTTGGCCAATTTACACAGCACGTGTAACCATGCCCAATTTCAAGGCATGCCCCCATCAGTCAAGGCTTCCTTTTCTTATGAGGGTCAAGGAACCCTCATTCACCTTCTGTCAATGCTGGGGAAGTATAGACCTTCCCCAAATGGGGCATATGCAAAAAAACTGCCAGAATAGCAGTCTAAGCAGGTAAATGTGCTTGTTCTTAGCAGATATGCCCCTGTGTGTTGTCTATTTTTTTTCATTCTTTCATTCTTGCTGCAAGCGTAGTTACACATTTTAAAAAGACTTGCTCTGTCACTATCCTCCATATAATGAGCAGGTACATCCCCCAGATGACTGCGGCTCCGAATGAAGAGTGTGATTTAGTGCAGGGGTGGTGACAAGCATTGACAAGTATTGTAGTGGTACAGACAGAAAAAACATGCAAACAAACAAGTAAACCAGGTATTTCTCTACCAATACTATCTAATTACTTTCATAACAGAGGCCCATCCTTGTAATTTATAGGCTGCCACATATTTATTTATCATTGTCCTCAGTTCTTTTTCTTTCAATTGTTGTGAAGGTATAGGTCTATATTACTCTATATAAGGGTGCACAAAATCAAGTATATATACATGATTTTGCATTTCCAAGTAGGGGGCGCGCATTCACGGCCGCAGCTGTCGATCACCAGGTCCCTCCAGTGATTACCCGCTGGTGCCCGGTGATTACCAAGGATCTCCAACGGAGAGGAAGACTGTTTTGTTTACTAACAGTTCTCCTCCCTGTCAGCTTGGGCACACTGCTTTGGATGGCTGTGCACAGTACAGCTATCCAAAGCAGTGTGCTTAAAGTAAAGCACACAGACACCGCCTCCTAGTAAAACACTCCCAGCACACAGTTAACCCTTTGATTGCCCCTCATGTTAACCCCTTCCTGCTCAGTGCCATTAGTACAGTGTCACTGCTTTTTTTAGCACTGATCACTGTATTGGTGTCACTGGGGATGTCAGTGGCACCAAGTCAGTTCCCCTCAGTGTCAGAATATCCGCCGCATTCCTGCTATAAGTCACTGATCACCGTCATTACTAGTAAAAAAAATTCCAGTATCTATACTGCCATTTGTAGACGCTATGACTTTCACGTAAACCAATTAATTTACACGTATTGGGATTTTTTTTTTAGCAAAGACATGTAGCAGAATACATTTCGACCTAAATTTATGACTAAATTTGATTTTTTAATTTTTTTTACTGGACATGTTTAATAGCAAAAAGTCAAAAATATAGTTTTTTTCTCAAAGTTGTTGTACTTTTTTTTCATAGCGCAAAGAATAAAAAATGCACAGCAGCTCAAATACCACCAAAATAAAGCTCAATTAGTGGGAAAAAAAGGCCGTAAATTTCATTTGGTGCAGCATTGCATGACCGCACAATTGTCAGTTAAAGTAACGCAGCGCCTTAACGCAAAAAATGGCCTGTTCAGGAAGGGGAGTAAATCCTCAGGAGGGCAAGTGGTTAAAAAAATAAAATATGCAACACAAAGCAAGTAAATCACTTCAAAACTTACATTTAAATAAAGGTTGCATTACCAAACTCAAACTGTCCACCCGCTGAGAAAACACTTTAGTTTATTTATAGTGACTGATATAATGTACTGATATAATGGTGAAATGCTGCCTCGTCATTTATGAATATGTACATACACAATCACACGCATCCACAAATCAAGTTGGACAACCCAGTCATCTTCCTACAGTATTAACTATGTGTGTTTGTATATGTGTGATGCATGCTTCATGCATATACATCAGGTACAACCAGGGGCGGACTGACAACTCATGGGGCCCCCGGGCAATAGGGGATCATGGGGCCCCTGTGTCCCAAATTCAAAAAAGCCTATGAAAAAGGCACCAGGGGCATCTCATGGGGCCCCCTACTGACCCCGGTCCCTCGAGCAGTGCCCGAGTTTCCAAATGGTCAGTCCGCCCCTGGGTACAACTTTAGGCCTGTTTTCACACAAGCGTTTTCCACGGCGTTAAGCGTTTTGCAGAAAAGCACTACAGTCCATTTAACATGATTTCCTATGGGATATGTTCAAATCTGCGCATTTTCACCCATGCGTCTTTTGGAAAGGGTCAGGGGCTTTTTTTAAATGCAAAAAGTTTTAATCTGCCTAGCAGCAAGGAAAATAACGCAAATCGCATCAAAAATATATGTGCAAAAACGCAAAATGGACCGCAAAAAGCACTGCAGAAATTGATCAAACGCAAACTGCATAGGTGTGAACCTAGCCTTATACCCCGGTCACATATGGTGTGACTTGGAATGCGATTTGCAAATCGTATGCTAAGTCGCACCCTATTGTCTGCTATTAGAGTGGTCATATCGGTGCGGTTCTGACTTGGTCAAAGCCGCACCGATTTCTAAAGTAGTGCATGCACTACTTTTGGTGTGGTTTGCACAGACATCTGTGTCAGATGTCTTGCAAATTGCACCTCAAATCGGCAAGTCACCCGACTATGAAATCGTGCAACTTCACTGTAAGTCGCACGATTCCAAAATCGGCTTTGATGTGACCGGGGTGTTAAAGGCATTTGGCTTTTTTTTGCCCCTAAACACCCCTCTATTTTAGCCTAGGAGCTAAAGGAGCTAAGAAGCAGAAATCTGAATGCATCACAATCACGTTCAGGAGAGGAGCTTTGGGCAGAAAAATGCATCTAAACGCGTGTAAACTTTTCTTAACACACCTAAGTGCTAGGTGCATTTAGCCCTTGAATACTTTTTCATTTCAATGGTAAGAATAAATTTGGATTTTGGCCAATTAAATAAGCAAATGCCTAAACGTTTGATGTTCCTAAACACATTTGAAAAAGAGGCTTAGCGTCGTCTTTGAAGCTTTTTTCTTGCTCGGAGAAAAATGTTTACAAATGTCCCACTGTGCATTAAACCTAAATCAAATAAATGTAGTTTGACAAGTTTTGTTCATACTTCTCTTTTAAGTTTGCTAAACAACATTCATAAATAACTGCAATGTGTTTTGTCTTTTTTGAAAGTGATACTGAAGCTAACAAGTTTTCTTACCTTAACCGCTTTCCCGCTGGCCTATAGCAGATATACTGCTACAGGGCGGTAGGGGTGCGCAAAATCACATGTATATATACGTGATTTTGCCGCCATTCACAGCCGCAGCTGTCAATCACCAGTTCCCAGCTGGTGATTACCTGCCAGCGCCTGGTGATTACTGTGCATTTCCGACGGGGAGGTGAACTGTTTTGTTTACCTGTCAGCTTGAGTACACGGCTTTGGATGTCTGTGCACAGCACAGCCATCCTGAGCAGTGTGATTACAGTGAAGCACACACACACTGCCCCCCAGTAAAACACTCCGTGCACACAGTTAACCCTTTGATAGCCCCTCATGTTAACCCCTTCCTGCCCAGTGCCATTAGTACAGTGTCAGTGCTTTATTTTAGCACTGATCACCGTATTGGCATCAATGGGGATGTCACCGACACCAAGTCAGTTCCTCCCAGTGGCAGAATGTCCGCCGCAGTCCCGCTATATGTCTCTGATCACCGCCATTACTAATATTTAATCACCACTGGGGTTTTTATTTTTTTGCTAAATTAACAAAAAAAGACCAAATATTTTGAAAAAAAAAACACGTTTTTCTTTGTTTCTGTTATAAAAGTTTGCAATTTCTTCATAAATTTAGGCCAATATATATTCTGCTACATTTCTTTGGTGAAAAAACCCAAATCAGTAGTTATTATGTAGTCTGTAGGAAAGTTATAGAGTTCACAAACTATGGGATATATCTGAAAATTGGTCAATCCTGAAGTATGGACAGCCAATCTAATTTCTTGAGCTCCAAGAATGTCATAACAGTACAGATATGCCCCAAATGACCCCTTTTTGCAAAGTAGACAGTCCGACATATTTCATAACAGGCATGGCGAGTTTTTTGAAGGTGTCATTTTTTTGTCATAATTTTTCGGAAAATGAAGAAATTAAAAAAAATATTTTCACTATTTTTTTTTATATATGCTGTCACCAGTGCAGTACAGTGCCATCATATAACTGGAATGGTGGTTATCAGGGATACTGACTGGTGACAGTACAAAAAAAAATTATATTTTTTTAATTTTTTATAATTTTTTTTATTTCTAATTTTTTATAAAAATGTTTTCTCTTTTTTAAGATTATTTTTCATATTGCACTATGACCAAAGTAGTATACTGTTACCATAGTAACATTGTACTACTTTGGGGAAGTGATCAGTATTTTTTTTTTTTTTTTTACACAATTTGATTATAGCAAAGAATTAATTTGCTATAAGCAAGCATTTTCCTGAATGAAATCAATTCATTCAGGGGGTTTTTTTGTGATTAGCTGTGATTTGGCCACGGCTAATCACATGACACAGCTGGGCAGTGATTGGGCCAGCTTGTGCATGTGATCGCTGTGACCATTCACAGCTAGACACACTTGTATACAATGGATGGCATGAAAGGAAGCCATCCATTGTAAACAACTGTATTTGACCTGCTGTGATTGGTCACAGCAGATCACATGGTACTGGCAACGGGGCCGGTACACAGATCTGTCATCGGCCGTGTCCGAGGTACACGGCCGGTGACAGATCTCGCCACAGCGCGGCCATGTGCAATGCGTGTTCCGGAAAGGACACCATATGGCGTCCACCCGGAGGGACGAGCTGTTCGCCCGGATGTCATCTGGCTATAGGCCAGGCGGCAACTGGGTAATAGCAAAAAGTCAAAAAAGATTGGTTTTTTTCCTCAAAATTATTGAGCTTTTTTTTATAGTGCAAAAAATCAAAAATGCACAGGCAATCAAATACCACCAAAAGAAAGTTCAATTTGTGGGAAAAAAGGACGTAAATTTCATTGCATGACCGCACAATTGTCAGTTAAAATAATGCAGCTCTGTAACGCAAAAAATGGCCTGGTCAGGAAGGTGGGTAAATCCACAGGAGGGCAAGTGGTTAATGCATTTCTTTCATTAAGGTAAAAAACATTTTCCATTTTTTTCCCCTCCCCCCGTTCCCTGTGTGAAGAGCAAGAGAAAGGAGAAGAGATCAGTGCTGTGCACGGAGGCATCTTTTCTCTCCTCACTTCCTCCTCACACAGCACTCAAGCAGCAGCAAGAGCAATTGGCTCCTGACACCAAGTCCCAAACTATCTTGCCACTGTTCCCCATGTAGTCTGCATAGTTAATGCAGAGCGGACATGGACACAGCCCTCTCTGCTATATGGGTGACCAAGTGTAAATGGAATGTATCTCCGATCTGATGAATCCTCTTCTGTTTTTATTTTAGTGGACCGGATCAGATTGAAGGTAGGTGGGTGTAAACAGACACAAGTCAGTTTACACTCGCTGGTCCATAGGGATACATGGACCATCCGATTAGGTTTGCCTGAAAAACTGACAGGCAGACCTGATCGGATCGCCTGTATAAAACCCTGGGTTGCCTTGAGGTTTCTTCAGGGTGCCGTGGGAAAATGTCTAAAAGTTGCCAAAACTTGTATACAAGCCAGCGGGTGGAACAAGCCTGCCTTTTAGTTACACAAAGCCACAGGTTTTCATTGTGCATCATTACGAACTTCTAGCCACTGGCATCCTGACAACCAATGACAGCATCAATTGATAAGGAGGATGTCAGTTGCCTGCACAGCATCCTTGTTTGACCCTCTCCTGCCTCTCTCCGTCAGTGCTGGGGTCACATTAGCTCAGTGATGGAGTAAAACTGAGGGAGAAGAAAAACACTGGAATACTAGGCAGGACCAGTGTGAAAAAGTGTATTTGATTTGGAAGAATAAATCACCTCTAGCATTGAGTGTCCTACGTGTGTGGATGTTGCTGCGTTATATAACACTATTAGAATTGTTTTTTACATTTTAGGATGGGGTTCCTTGGGACTGTCCATAATTTTAAAGGGTGCCTCGGGATTGTCCATAATTTTAAAGGGTGCTTGAGATTTAGCAGATCATGTGATCCCGAACAGAAGTCTCTGAAAGCAGAATGTTAATGATGGACGGGATGCCGGCAGCCAGAGTCAAGACAGAGTTACTGGAAACTGAGCAAGTGGAATAATGCCGATGAAGGGTGTTTTTGGACCATTGGGATCCACTCTCATCAAGTTGATCTTCAGAGTCCATTATGGGACCAAAAGTGCGGTTTGACCAAGCATTATACATGTGAGGTCACACTGCTGGAGGTGAGCAGACATCTAGTGGAGGAATTGTACACATTTGTTTGCGGTTGGAGCACCAGGGGTTCACAAGAGGAATGATATTTCATTCAGAAGCAATTTCTTTGGGACTTTTATATGATTATCACTTATAGTATTCAATATTTAATTAATTAACTATTTATGATGTGTAGCGCTGCATGATATTTTTACTTATTCACCATTAGAATATACCTCCCTGCATCCACCCACTTCTAATGGTGGGCACACATTCGGTCACATGGTGTCACGTGCACCAATTCCAAGATTGTACCACATATATGTAGTACCACATATGGAAAAAAGATGACACCAAGTCCCAAACTATCTTACCACTGCTTCCCATGTAGTCTGGGCATCCGGGGAGCTCCATCTTTTCCCTCGTAAATCCGAAACTTATATGCATAGCCTGTTGCCCTCTCACAGGTCTTATACATCTTGACTCCATATCTGGCACGCTTGCTGGGTAGAAATTGCTTGAATGCAAGGTAGCCAGAAAAATTAATGAGGGACTCATCAACACAGATTTTTTGCTAGGGAGTATAGACATCTGCAAATTTTTGGTTAAGGTGATTTACGAGGGACCGGATTCTGTGGAGCTGGTCAAATTCAGGGTCACCCCAAGGATGACAGAGTGTATTGTCACTGAAATGCATAATACACATTATACTCTCATATCTATGCCTGGCCATGGCAGCATAGAACACGGGCATATGATGAATCGGGTCTGTGGACCAATACAACTGCAATAATTTTTTTAAGTAATGCCCATGTTGAGGGTTAGGCCCCAAAAATTTAATTTGGGAACCGTAATGGGTTTCCATGCGAATGGTCTGGCAAGGTTTGAATTTGGGTTGGTGGCGATAAATTGTTGTGCATATAAGTTGCTTTAATCCACAATCAATGCATACAGATCTTCAGTGAAAAACAGTTCCAAAAAATCAAGGGGAGTAGTTAAATTTGCTGTTTCCACCTGAATTCTGGGTTGGGCAGTGAATGGGGGAAGTACAGGTGCTGCAGGATTTGTGGGCTCCCAATCGGGATTGGCAAGCACATCTGGAAGGATACTTGGGGCTCTATGGGCCTGTGTGCGAATTCTTGGTGGTTGCAGGACAATTGTGCTCGCCAACGCACCAGCTTGTACTGCACTTATGGGACTTGCCACGTCACCAAGTGATATTGCAGTGCTGGTATGTAAAAGACCAAGATGTACTAGGCCGCTGGTGCTTGCCAGTTCACCAAAAGGTAGAGTGGCACTAGTACTGGCACTCTGCTGCATATGAGAGTCATCAAAATTTACCGGCAAGTGCTAGCAGAGATCAGGCCTCATTCTGTGAACACTGCGGTTTTGTGTGCTACATTGATCTACTGACACTGCACTTGCTGGGGGAGAAGGGGGGGTAAGCATAGGGGTTAAACACAGGTGCCGTGGGTTGATCCCACTAACGCTGTGTTTTTGGGGACACTATACCAATGTGAATGCTGGTATGGTGCTGATATGATCAAAGATATTGATCCATTCAGACACTATACTAGCAATGGAGGTTTACTGTGTATGAGCGTGTTCCTAGCAATCAAGGGGTTAAATGTGATTATTGGTGTACTGAAGAGCAATCTGACGCTATCTGGGAGGGGCGTGAAAACTACGGGAGTGCGAATCACGTATATATATGTGATGTTGCACACTCGTGCCACCCTGTAGCAGTATTTCTGCTATGGGGGCGGTCAGGAAGCAGTTAAAGAAGTGGTTTGAGTTACAGCGCAGCATTACTTTAACTGACAATTGCGCAGTCATGCAATGCTTCACCCAAATGAAATTTACTTCCTTTTTTCCTACGAATTGAGCTTTCTTTCGGTAGTATTTGATTGCCTGTGTGCTTTTTATTCTTTGTGCTATAAAAAAAAAATCAACAATTTTGAGAAAAAAAACAATCTTTTTTGACTTTTTGCTATTAACCAGTTGCCTATAGCCAGATGGCGGCCGGGCAAACCGCTCGTCCCTCTGGGTGGACACCATATTTTTTGAGTAAAAAACAATATTTTGGACTTTTTGCTATTAAACATATCCAGTAAAAAAATTTAAAATTCAAATTTCCTCATAAATTTAGGCCAAAATGTATTCTGTGACATGTCTTTGCTAAAAAAAAAATCCCAATGCGTGTAAATTAATTGGTTTACGTGAAAGTTATAGTGTTTACAAATGGCAGTATAGATACTGGAATTTTTTTTATACTAATAATGGCGGCGATCAGTGACTTATGGCGGCGATCAAAGACTTATAGCGGGACTGCGGCAGACATTCTGAAACTGGGGGGAACTGATTGGTTTCACCGACATCCCCAGTGACACCAATACAGTGATCAGTGCTAAAAAAAAAGCACTGACACTGTACTAATGGCACTGGGCAGAAATGAGTTAACATGAGAGGTGATCAAAGGGTTAATTGTGTGATGGGAGTGTTTTACTAGGGGGAGGAAGTGTGTTCTTCACTGTAAGCACACTGCTCTGGATGGCATTGCTCAGCCGTCCAGAGCAGTGTGCCCAAACTGACAGGGTGGAGGACTGTTGGTAAACAAAGTAGCCCTCCTCCCTGCCTGTGATCACCATTAATCACCGGACGCCAGTGGGCAATCACCGGCCGGGACACGGTGATTGACACCCGCGGCCGCGAATACCTGGAAATGCAAAATGACGTATATATACGTGATTTTGCGCACAGGGGCCGCCCTGTAGCAGTATATCTTCTATAGGGCGATCCTTAGGCGGTTAAAGAACATGTAAACCCTCACCTTTTATAAAACAACCCATTCAGTGTAGAATAGAAATAATAGGCAAAACATTTGTGTATAAATATTAAAAAATATATAAAACACCTTTTTTTATTTTTTAGGTCTCATGCACACAGGTTGTTAAAAAAAACTCTCCTAGAAGCTGGCCTCCTGTTAGCAGCGTTTCTGCAAAAAAAAAAATGCCCGACACTTGTAAAAGTATCTAATGCTTTGGAGGAAAAGCGCGCACAAGCAGGGAAGTGGGGAGGACTATATAAATGGCCACTCGCCCCTGCACTGCTCCCATCCGGCCGTTTATATACATGGTGGTTAATCATATTAGGTACCATTGCCTCCCGTTATTACATAGACATATCAAATGAATAACCACTTGCCCTCCAGAGGATTTACCCCCCCTCCCCCCTTCCTGACCAGACCATTTTTTTGCGATACATTGCTGCATTATTTTAACTGACAATTACGTGGTCATGCAACGCTGTACATTAATGAAATTTATGTCCTTTTTTTCCCACAAATAGAGGTTTCTTTTGGTGGTATTTGATCATCTGCATTTTTTATTTTTTGTTTTATAAACAAAAAAGACCAATAATTTGAAAAAAAAAAATCTTTTTGACTTTTTGCTATAAAACATATCCAATAAAAAAAGTAAAATTTTTAAAAAGTAAAATTTCTTCATAAATTTAGGCCAAAATGTATTCTGCTACATGTCTTTGCTACAAAAAATCCCAATACATGTAAATTAAATGAATTTACCTGAAAGTTATAGCATCTACATATGGTGGTATATATACTGGAATTTTTATTTTATTTTTTTTTATACTAGTAATGGCGGAGATGAGCAACTTATTGCGGGACTGCGATGGGCATTCTGACACTGAGTGAGAACTGACTAACTGCCTAACTGCCACTGACATCCCAATGACACTAATACAGTGATCAGTGCTAATAAAAAGCATTGACACTGTACTAATTACACTGGGCAAAAAGGGGTTAACATCTGGGGCAATCAAATAATTAACTGTGTGCTATTTTACATCGTATGCTGTGTGTGTTTTACTAGGGAAACATGCTGCTGTGTGTTTCTCTGCTGTGCAGAGAAATACACAGCGGCATGTCCTTGCTATAAGGAGAAAGACCTGTGTTATTTATACACAGGTCTCTCCCCTGTCAGTTTTACTCGGCGATCAAAGGGTGCCAGCGATCAATCACTGGCTGGGACTAGGTGATTGACATCCGTAGCCACAAATGGAAATGCAAATCAAATATATATACACGTGATTTTGCACAACCCTACCACCCTGTAGCAGTACTTCTACTATAGGGCGGCGGGAAAGTGGTTAAAAGTTATTCACAATTGATCCTCATTAGAATACATTCAAATGCAGAATGGACATGAATCACAACTAAATAACAGCCACTGCTCAATCTGAAAGTCCATGAAGGTCCAGTGAATGTGTGCAGTGCTCCGAAGGCTTCGGACACCAACAACAGCAACATAAATTTGTCAAACAACATACGCTGGTGGAATCATGATACTCCTTTATTTAGCACAGGATTAAAAAACTAAGTGCCCTTCCTTGTTTACATGATTCAGCCCTGTGTGGGCCTTAATCATAGTGACTAAGGCCCACACAAGGCTGAAACATGTAAGGACACTTGGTTTTTTTAATTATGTGCTTAATAAAGGTATATCGTCAGTGTGTGTCGTCATCCTTTTCACCTTGGTCTCACAAGAGGATGCTGCAGAGAGATGACACATCAATTGCCATCAGGCAGTTGCGGTAACACGCCATAAGCTCATTGGTGTGTTGTGAGGCCATTCATTTTGAATAGCAGCCTGCTGAATCTCAAAATTCAATCAATACCACAATGCTAAAATGCAACAAACTATTTTTATGGGTTGAGGTGCATTGCAGCCTATTCCTCTGTCCCATTTTTCACTGTCGTTTGTGTGACCATAGGGACACCTTTTTTAACAATGTTGACATGCTTTTGGTTTGTGTAGGTGAAAGTTCCATTTGACATGCAGTTGATCTCCTTCTGAAAGCAGGTTTTGCTTTCCTATAGCCTTGCATACGACTACAAAACCCGCTTGAAATTAAGAAAAGCCAGTTGACACGACATAAGTCCTAAAGAAGGACTGGAAGTGATGTCAAATATATACTGTCATCTGTCTTCCCATGCCAGAATTCTCTTGCCTTCTAACCCAAACTGCAATTAAAAGCCTTGTGTACTCCAAAAAAAGAAAGAGTATAGTTGAACACAGTCTGCAAAAATGTGTCTTATAAAAATGTGGTCTAAGTACAAAGAATTGAGACACTTGATTAATATCCATCATATGATGTATCTCCACCCCTGAGGATGACACAGAATGAAGTCCCTTTGAAACAGCTGCAACAAGTTTGAAAATAACCCTGCCCTACAAATCACACAGAGAAGACCTGTTCTGTCAGCCTTTTTGTGATAATAATAGGGATTTTTATTGCTTGTGCTTGGAACAAAGAGCTCTGTGTGACATTGGGAATACATCCAGGAGTTGTCACACCCTAAATAAACTCTTCACTATGCCGAAGAAATGAAGCAACATCCAGCACTTCTGTCATTTTCTGTGGGTGGTGTCCACTTCAGAATTATTCATCTTATCTTGTGGTGTCTGTTCTAATCAAGTGTGAGAGACAGCTGCCTGACTCACTTTCTGCACGCTGCTATTAGCATGAATGGATTGCTACTCCAGCTCTACTTGTTTTGAGAGGCGTAGCAGTCTGTGTTAGGGGGAGGCTGCCACTGCAGCTGCCAACTCTATGACTATGCCTGCAGACGATTTGTTCTACAGCGTGTAAAACCATTTCTATATGGGTTGCTTTACACTTGTCATTGCTGCCCTTTTGAAAAGTGAACTGAGGTGGATCACTTTTCAGAGGGCAGTTGACAGGCAGCTGAGAGGCGATATGCCACCTCTTGGTAGGGTGTCTAAGGGCCACAGTTCACACCATGCCCATATCTGCGCTGTGCATTCCTGTGCAATTCAACACACTGCCTTTGCGATCTGCAGCGGGTGCCAATAAAAAGACACCCCAAATGCAGTGGATTTGACCACACCTGCCCACACGAGATCACATGTTGGGTTAAAGTGGGCAGTGGTAAAATTCCCAGTTTCCCCCTCACTGACTGCAAGTGTAAACTGTCAGGTAGCACAAAATGCAAACCTGGATTCATACTTTTCTATGTGTGTTTTCACACATTTTTATGTCCATTTTAAAAAAGGGTATGTAATGCATGATTTCAGCACATTGTTATATGCTGCCAATGTAATCAATAGGCTTTTAAACACATGTCAGTACAGTACAAAATGGACAACGCAAGTCAATGCATTATACAGTTGTGCACTAACACCACTTTTTAACCTCTGTACATTAATTGATGTGCATTAAAATGCATTTTCATTCTTAATATTTACTTTTTAATTTGTTGCATCGTTTGAACTTCTCAGTTCATGTTGAGTTCACAACTGTCTTTGCAAATGTTCATGTGATTTTCATTTTTCATATGGTATTAACAATCATACATTATACGTTATATACATTATTATATAACATCATACGAATAGCTGGACCACGACCCTCTGGTGTGGCTCCGGTTCTCTCTGCCCAAAACTCTGACAGGGCTCTGGGCGCGTGCGCATTGACAAAGGGCGGTGGAATTTTAGCTACACTACATGCCTCTGTAATTGCCAATCTCATACACCTAGCAATAGAAGACCTGGATGCCCTGTACCCCTTACGTGCTCCAGAGAAATTAACGAACAAGGAAGCAGACTTCCTGAAATCCTTGGTAACTCTAAAGTAAGCCAAAAGGCTCCTTCTAGCATCTAACGAACTACATTTCTTCTCCCCCTTGTTAGTTGGGGAGGAACAAAAAGTCGGCAGTTCGATATCCTGCACCCTGTGAAAGAATGAAGACACTTTAGGAAGAAAACCTGGGTCTGTTTTAAGCACAACCCCATCTTCAAAAATCAACAAAAAAGTGCTTGCAATTCAAAAATCAACAAGAGTGCTTGCAATTTACTTACCCTCCACACAAAGGTGAATGCAACCAAAAAAACTGTCTTCAAGGTTAGAGACTTATCGGAAGACTTCTCCAGGGGTTTAAAGTCACTGAGAATCAATGCCTTAAGGACCAAAGATAGATCCCAAGATGGAAAGGCCTGTACTCTTGCTGATTCAGACTTGGAGAGGGCCTTAAAGAAATTTGCTACAAACGGGTCTTGTTGGAGAGAGACCTGAAAAAAAAACACTAAGAGCCAAGGCTTGCATCTTTAAGGTACTTACCGAAATCCCCTTATCCGCCCCGCCTGAAAAAAATCAAAGACTACCGGGACATCCAGGGACAGCCCGCCTTGAACCCCCATCTAGGAGTTGAACCTTTTCCACACCTTAGCATATATGGTTCTAGTAACCGACTTGCGGCAGCTAGCCAAAGTCTTTACCACCTGGGATCTCAAGAGTTGCTCCTCATTAGCCATGCAGCCAACTTCAGGGTCTCTACCCGAGGATGAAAAATTGACCCCTGCAAAATCAAGTCCTCCCTCTGTGGAAGAAGAATCAGAGGGGTCGAGACTCTTCAGTAAAGAAAACCATGGCCTCCTCAGCCAGAATGAAGCCACTAGAATGAGGTCTGTCTTCTCTGGCAGAAACTTCTGAAGGACTGGTGGCAGCAGCCTTACCGGGGAAACACATAACTGAGTCTGAACTCCCAGGCATTCACGAATGCATCTATACCCCTAGGCCCGATCCTGGGAATGCATGGAAAAGAACCGGGTGATCTTGTTGTTGTCTTCTGCGGCAAAAAGGTCCACTTCTGACACACCCCATTTCTGGGTGATGCTCTTGAAAACCTCTTGATTGAGTGACCACTCGTCCTGCTGGACCTGAAACCAGCAGAGAAAATCCACCAGAGAATTTTGCACCCCCTTTAAGCTGATAACAAGGCCAGTTTCTGTTCAGCCCACCTGAAAAAACCGGCTGCAATAAGCTGGATGGATGGGCTCCTTGTCCCTCCTTGTTTGCTGACATAGGCCACGATCATAACATTGTTTGAGTGAACCTGAAGGTGGTTGCCCACCAAGATTGTTTGGAAGGTCCCCAACGCCTTTTGAATTGCCAACAACTCCTCCTGATTCAAAGCCAGTCTGGCTTCCTTCAGAGACCAGGACCCCTGGGCCAGATTGCCGCCCAGGTGGGCCCCCCAGATAAAAGAATTGGCTTCGGTCATCACGCTCAGTGGGCTTGGTGTGACCCACAACAGACTCCTGCAAAGATTTTGGTAGACCCACCACCACCAAAGCAACCTCTTGACCCTGGAAGAAAGGTGGATCGGGAGATCCAACGTCTCTTGGTTCTTGTCCCAGCACCACAGAAGAAAATACTATGTTGATGGAACCTGGCCCATGGCACTGCTGGGAAACAAGATGTCATAAGGTCAACCAACTTCATGACCTCCCTGATTGAGATACTCAGGTTGGTCTGTGAACGTGCCACCAACCGATCCAACTTCTGACACTTTTCCTCCAGAAGAAATATCTTTCTACTAAGGAAACCACGTAGCCCAGTTAAACCACCTCCTGTGTGGGGACTAGATGAAACTTGTCTCTGTTGATAAGCCATCTGAGAGTGTAAGAAATTCTGCTCAAACTGAAGATCTTCCGTCAACTGTTGATGAGTCCTGGCGATGAAAAGAAGATTGTTCATATATGGAACGATAGTGATGGCCTTTAATCTGAGTGGAGCTAGGGCCTCTGCCAGAACTATCATGAAAATCATTGGTGATGAGGCTAGGCTGAACAGCAGAGCCCAGCACTGGAAGTGGCGAACTTCCGAACCAACCCAGAGGTATTTTTGGAAAGCCAGGTGTATAGGGATGTGGAGGTATGCATCTCTGAGATCCACCGTCGCCATAAAACAGCCTGAAAAGAGGATGCTTGTCACTGAAAAGACAAATGCTTGTCCTAAAATGTGTGTACCTCAGGGACCTGTTGAGTGGACGAAGGTTTAGGACCAGGCAAAATTTGCCTGGTGGCTTTTTCACCACAAAAATGTGAGAATAAAACCCCTGCCCCTGCTCACTTCGGTGTGCCTGTGTGAGCACCCACTGATCCAACAGATCTCCTAACAGGAGACAAAGAGCCTCAGCTCCTGATCCTGCAACAAGGATGTCACCAGAACTCTGGAAGGGGGACTGGAGTCCAACTCCAACCTGTAGCCGTTCTTTATTATGTCTAAGACATACAGACTTGAGGTCACTGAAGCCCACTGTTGGAGGAAGGTCCACAGTTTCCCCCCCACAGGGACACAGAAGTCATTGCGATTTGGCGAGGGTTTGAGGAGGATGAATAGGATGTTTCCTGTCCCCCGGCCTTTATGCCCTGACCAGTGCATCCTGGGACGGCTATCTTTTTCCTGCTGACCCTGCTGCCTGTGGCCATAAAAAAACTTCCTGGTTCCCAATTTTCTCTTACTCTCTAAGAATGCTTTCTATTTATCCTGAGTGTGCTCAAGGGCTTCCTGCAGCCCTGGCCCAAACACATGATCCCACAAAAAAGGTAGACTTCAAAGTCTCAATTTGGACACAGAATCACCTGTCAAAGTCTTCAACCACAAAGCTCTCCTTGCAGAATTGACTAGGTCAGAAGACCTGGCTGCCAGCTTCACTGATTCTACTGAAACATCCGTCAGGAATCCAACTGCTTTGAAGAACAACAGAAAAGATCTCAGAATCTGCTGCTTGGACATGCCCACCATGATATGCGTCTGTAATTGCGTCAACCAACAAGCTTGGACAAATGTACCTCCTCTTCTTCAATTTCTACTCCTGCTTTTCAATTTCTAGGGTGTTATAGATAGCTATGAGGAGGTCATCCAAATCATCCAGCCTTAGTCTATACCTAGACCACTGGAAGAGTCCCCCTCTTCCTCTGACCCCAAGTCTACCTGGCTGGGCTCAGACAGGGTTACCACACTGGAGGCCCAGGTTAAGGTTGTGGGAGAACTCTGCATTCTATCAATCAAGCCCTTAAATGACTGGAAGGTAGAAGTGATCATTTTTGATTGAAATAAGAATTTTATGACATGCTCTCATGGACTCATCCTTAACCAGGCTATTAATACACCAGGGCAAAGAGGCTTTTCCCAAGATGAGCCTAACTTTGCTGCACACACCGCACACTTCCTTCTGGGAGTCTGCACCTGGGATTTGTCCTGGGCCTTAACCTAAAAGGAAAACAGACAAAATAGACCCCATATAGACAGGCTCCTACCCCCTAGACCTGTGCTGTGTTAGCAAAGGAACGCGCCCTCCCCATCACTCGTGACTACTACCAGGGACTGGGAAACAAAGGACCGTAAGCAGGAGCCCTCCCCGTGCTTACCTGAGACGTACTGGTGCCTGAGGAACCTGAGTGCACCGCCTGGGGAGGTGCAGTGTTTTTCATCCCTCCTCCAGAGTGAACCGCCAGGGCCTTGCCGGGTCTCTACTCAGCACCAGGATGCCTGAATCAGTCCCCGTCTGGAAATTTCTTCTCCCCCTAGGCTGACCGTACTGCTGACCCACAGAGGTCTTCTCTCTCTCTCTCCGAGCACAGGCAGCGGCAGGACAAGCAGCCCCACTCCACCACCAGGAGGGATTACGGCAGGCCCAAAAGAAGGTTCACAGTGGGGCTACACCCAGGACAGCCCTGAGACATAGGGCCCCACACAGGTTCCTGAAGATGCTTCTTTCCCATCCGGAGGAAACACAAAATCTGACAGGAGGTTTAACTCTTCTCTACTCTCTAAAAAAAACTTTTGGATTTACTTAGAGCGGGTTCACACCGGTGCACTGTAGTTTGGGTGCAGCACGATTTATCTGGTTTTACATGTGGTTTTAGGTCTCCTCCTATTGACTTCTATTAGACCAGTGTTTCTCAACTCCAGTCCTCATGGACCCCCAACAGGTCATGTTTTCAGGATTTCCCTCAGATGAAACAGCTGTGGTAATTACTAAGGCAGTGAAACTGATCAAATCACCTGTGCAAAATAATGGAAATCCTGAAAACATTACCTGTTGGGGGTCCATGAGGACTGGAGTTGAGAAACACTGTATTAGACCATGCGTTTTCATTATTATACAGGATTTATATTGTGACAACAGTTTGCACAGCACTTTACAAACGTTATCATTGTTACATGTTATCATGAAAGTGCATCAAACTCTTGCTTGCTACATCTTTGATGCGCTTTCAGAAAACACACACTTCTAATAGAAGTCAATGGAAACCACATGTAAAACATGGATACAATTGTGCTGAACATTGGCAAATAACTATTGATATCCTATGAATTTTATATTTATTTATTTTTCTATACTGCCCAGAAATGTAAAACACAGATACAATTGTGCTGCTGTCAAACTGCAGTGCATTATTGTGAACCCACTCACTTGAAACTTTAAAAAACAAAAAAAATTCTTTGTCTTTAGATACATGTATTACTTTTGCTATCTGCATTTGGGGGGCGGTTAGCAATGTATTGTCACCTGTAGCAGATAGTTTGCAGTGCGACTTGAATGTGTTGCAGGAAATGTGCACACAATGTGCCTTTCCAGCACCACGTTCTGGTGTGAAGATCATATTAAAACATGGGAGGCTAGTATAATAGTAAAGATCGGAGGCAGATCTGAGATAGTTATGCAAGAATATGAGACCAATTTTCTCTTAATACCATTTAAAAGTGGTATTTAAAACATGGTGCAGTGCTCATTTCGAGAATAAATTAATGAATGAAGCTGTGAACTTTAATATTATAAATCCGTCTCTCTGCTGCTCTCTATCCTCAGAATTCTGTGGCAGGTTTCTACAAGGTGGAGAGGATGGGTGTGGTCAGGTGCAAAGGTTGCTCCTCTGTATGTATTGTGAGGTAATTGTCTGGCTGAGGTACCATGGTGGAACAAGTCCTGGAGATGTTCACATTGTTTATTCATTCTATAATGATACAAAAAATAATAGTATGCTTACCAATCATTTGAATAAACTATTAAACCCGAAAAAGAGCAAACAATAAAAAAATAACAAAAGAAAAAATTATACTTAGTCGAAGTTAATGCTGTATCCCATCTTTTAATTGCTGCCTCCCCAGTGCACCCCATTTTGCTGTGTAATGTGTGGCTGGTGGAAAGAAAGCTTCCTCCCAATGACAATGCCTAGCACAATGGGCACCAGTGGGTGATAACAGCACTCTATGGAATTTAGCCCCATTGTCAGCCCTGCACATTACACAGCAGGGGCAAAAAATTTGTGGCAAAAAATAAAATGTTCCATGGACTCAACATGCATCTCAGAAAATTCCTTAGGGCGCCTACTATCCAAAAAAGGGGTCATTTGGAGGGGGTTTGTACTGCCCTCGCACCTCAAGAAATGTCACAAAGTAAAAGTTGCGTAAATGCCAATATATATACAGTATATATATCTCTATATATATTGGATGCTATAACTTTCACACAAACCAATTAATTTACATGTATTGGGATTTTTTTTACCAAAGACGTAGCAGAATACATTTTGACCTAAATTTATGACTAACTTTAAGTTTACTATATATTTCTTATAACCAAAGTAAAAAAAATATTGTTTTTTTTTCAAAATTTTTGGTCTTTTAACAACCCATTGGTGATCAAATACCATCAAAAGAAGGCTCTATTTGTGTGAAAAAAGGGACATAAATTTTGTTTTGGTACAACATTGCATGACCGCGCGATTACCAGTTGAAATGGCAGTGCTGAATAGCAAAAAATGGCCTGGTCATTAAGGGGGGTAAATCTTCTGGAGGGCAAGTGGTTAAAGATATATACATGGCCTGGTCCCAGTTTCTGTGTATAACTACAGTTATCTGGTCATCTCCTGTGCTGACTCCTGACATGACACTGACGCCCACTAATGACCAGATCAGCTACACCTGGGAACTGGAAGCCATTTGCTTTAAGTATTAGCCCACCTTCTTGTCAAGATGCTTCAATTGGAGGTTATTTGTTGTGTGCAATTGGCAATAGGGGGTGAAGATCTTTGCTGCCTGGTTTCAGAAGATTTCACCAGTGAAAAGCTGTTAGGAAGCATTCTGGCAGCACATGCTTTAGTTAATGAGGGCAGATTTTTTCTTGTTAAAATAAAGCCTTTGTTCAGCTCTGTTCTGAACTAACATTTCCAGCTATGTCTTGTGACCATGATGTTTTCACTCCTTCTTTTCATATTTTTCAGGTTGGATTTTTGGGATGGCTGCTCAAACATTGTACAGGTTCTTTTCTCCTTTTCTGCCAAGCCTACTGTGGGAGACCAGCTGCCCAGCCAGACTATGCTGATTCTGGCGCCGCTGCCCAGCTGGACTATGATGATTCCAAGGAGCAGGGCCCTTCTAACCCTCTTGTATTGAACTGTATCATTGCTGTATTGTCTCCCTTTATATTGTAAAGCTCTGAGCAAACTGTTGGTGATATACTGTATAAATCCTGTATAATAATAATTCCAGGGCTGTTGTCCAGTCGGACTATGCTGATTCGCTACCCACTGCCCAGCCGGACTTTATTGTTTGGATTGGGCTACCGCCTGCTGATGCATCTGAGGCCACTGAGTTTCCATTGTAATGTGAATTAATTGGGTTGTCTGTTTGGTTAATGATCCCTACTGTTTACTCTATTGAGTTGTTTTCGCAGCCAGTTGATCCTGTTGTGTCAGGGCTGTTTCTGCTATTGTAGCCCCAGTAGTAGAGGTAATTTGGGGAAGGGCATAGTTCCAAATTAACCTTTTTCTGACCCAGGTATTATCTATGCACTCCCTGGTGCATTTGGGGACACAGGTTGGGTAACCTATGCATTGGGTAGACCTGAGTGGCAGGTAAACAGTGGAACAATCTCTAGAAACAGAGATGGAAAACGTCCAGTTGTGATGGGCCACCCTGGTGTCAGGGTACCTGTATAGACCAAGGACTTCAGTGTTAAGCCTTCAGGCTGCATTCACAATTACATTGGGACGCATGCTGCAATAAATGTAAGCTTTTGATGTTGGTCGGTGCGGTGGGGTTCCCAGTCAGGCTCCAGACCCTGGCAGCGGGGTAAGGTGGAGCGTCCGGAGGTGGCTCTTTAAAGCGGAGAACTGTCATGACCTGGATCACCTGCCAGTGGTGCTGTGGATCTCTGGGCAGAAAACAGTTGTTTCAATGTCCACCAGGAGGTGTCTTTTAGAGATCAGCAAGCCCTAGTAATTAGTCCAAATGGTTTCTCCTGCCTTGTACCCTGTTTGCCATGCTGCTGACAGATCCTGTAGCCATCAACTCTTAATCTTGCTCTGTACCCAGTACCTTGCTGCCTTTCTCCCTGTAGTCCCTTTCCCAGTTTTGTCACCCCCCCTTACCTTCTGCTCCCCAATATATATATATATATATATATATATATAAAAATATATTTATACACACACTATATTGCTAAAAGTATTGGGATACCCCTCCAAATCATTGGATTTAAGTGTTCCAATCACCTCCACATGTGTATGAAATCAAGCACCTAGGCATGCAGGCTGCTTCTACAAACATTTGTGAAAGAATGAGTAAGCGTGGTACCATGATAGGTTGCCAGCTGTACAATAAGTCCATCCGTAAAATTTCCTTGCTACTAAATATTCCACAGTCAACTGTTATTGGTATTATAACAAAGTGGAAGCAACTGGGAACAACAGCAACTCAGCCACAAAGTAGTAGGCCATCTAAAATGACAGAGTGGGGTTAGCGCATGCTGAAGCTCACAGTCCTCAGAAGTCGCCAACTGTCTGCAGAGTCAATATTATTATTATTATTATTATACAGTATTTATAAAGCGCCAATAGCTTGCTCAGCGCTGTACATTACAAAGGGGGACAGAACATGTGACAGAACAATACCAATACAATGCAAAACATGAGGGGATTGAGGGCCCTGCTCTTTCGAGCTTACAATCTAGGAGGGAGGGGATGGTGGCACAGGAGGAGATAACTGTGGGGGATGGAGTGGTAGGAAGAGTGGAGGAGGTCGGCAAGTTAGCAGGGGGTGGGGTAGGCTTCCCTGAAGAGATGGGTTTTCAGGGTGCGCCTAAAGGAGAGAAGAGTAGGTGATAATCTGATGGGTTGGGGCAGGGAGTTCCAGAGGATTGGTGACACCCTGGAGAAGTCCTGGAGGCGGGCATGGGAGGAGGAGACCAGGAAACTAGAGAGAAGGAGGTCTTGTGAGGAGCGGAGTGTGCGTGCTGGGCAGTACTTGGATAATAGGTCAGTGATGTAGTTCGGGGCAGTATGGTGGACAGCTTTGTACGTCAGTGTTAGGATTTTGAATTGAATCCGTTGCGCAATCAGAAGCCAGTGGAGGGATTGGCAGAGGGGGGTGGCGGAAACGGAGTGGTTGGAAAGGTGAATGAGTCTGGCAGCCGTATTCAGGATCGACTGAAGCGGGGATAGCCAGCGGCAAGGCAGGCCAGTGAGGAGGGAGTTGCAGTAGTTGCGTCGTGATATGATAAGGGAGTGGATGAGCTGTTTAGTGGTTTCTGGAGTTAGGAACGCACGTATTTTGGCGATGTTGCGGAGGTGGAGTCTGCACGAGTTTGTTAAAGATTGGACTTGGGGCAATAGCTAAAGACCTCCAAACTTTGTGTGACCTTCAGAGCTGCATGGAATGGGTTTCCATTGTTGAGCAGCTGCACCCAAGCCTTACATCACCAAGTGCAATATAAAGTGTTGGATGCAGTGATCTAAAGCATGCCGCCACTGGACTCTAGAGCAGTGGAAACATGTTCTCTGGATTGATGAATCACGTTTCTCTGTCTAGCAATCCAATGGACGTGTCTGAGTTTGCCAGGAGAATGGTACTTGCCTGACTGCATTGTGCCAAGTGCAAAGTTTGGTGGAGGGGGGGTTATGGTGTGTGGTTGTTTTTTCAGGAGTTGGGCTTGGCCCCTTAGTTCCAGTCAAGGATAACAGAGAGAGTAGTAGTGCAGCAATAGCAAAGCAACAAAGTTCCAAAAAAAAATGTTAACTTGAAGAGACAGCATCCGGCTATATGGTATGGCACCTGACTGCTCTAGGCCCAAAGTAGAGATATGAAGGGGTGCTCCTGGCTGACTAGCTCTGCACTTAAGCTGTCCCCTAGGCTCCAGATGTGAGGTATTGCACTTCACTGTCCTCTCGTCTTTGGCTGTAAGGCTGGATTGTACTCAGTCAGTCCCCCTCTTTGAAGGCATCCCACAATCCAGAGTGGCTGCTGTTCTGTTTTTGCTGAACAGGCTGTACTGGCTTTGCTTGGGGTCTGCAGCTAAGCCTAGCTGAGACTGGGCTGAATGAAGACTTGAAGTTTCCCACTTCTCACTTTTTCTTCTGTCTCAGGGACAGAGCCCCCAGCACAGGCATCTCCTTCAGACGACTGGACCCCAGACTCTGCTCTCAGACTGCCAGACTCCTTTGTGAATTGTTTCCCCACCTTCTGGGCCCTGCCTCCCCAGGGATTGGTGGAAACATCAGAAATATTCAGGCTGCAGTCTCTGTCCCTCCACCTACTAAGTTCTAGAACTATCCAGAGAGTTCCAGAAGATATCAGGAGTTAGCACAGCCACAGCCTCCTAAACAAAATTAACCCATGTGCCTCTGCCTACAGAGAAGCCAAACTAAATTTACCTACACTAGCAACAGTGAGGGATCTACATAAGGTGGTTGTAGTCTTGTAAACTACTAAACTTCAACTTTAAATGAATGATAATAATGTGGAGGTAGAATGAGTAAGATAAAATTCATGTTTACAAGTTGCAGTATTTCAAGCACTGCTCAAAATAAGGGAAAGTACCGAGATGGTTAATGTCAGCTTAGTGCCTTAGAAAGTAATGTAGCCAAGGAACATCAGTCACCTAGCATTGTTATTTGTTGTATTGCCTGAGAGTCATACTCATGATACCCACCAGCGTGGTACATTTTGCACTAATAATTGATCTAAAGGAGCATAGCTGCAGTAAAAACTGATGCTATTACAGGCAGATGTCTGTGCATCATCCTTTTGGAGGGGGTACTGACTTCTGAGGCATCTATTTATAGAGATTTTGTTACTATCTGTTCCCATTGCATCTCTTTGAGTGCAAAAATATTGGTCTTTGCCCTTGGAATTTCAGGGTTTTTTTTCTATAAAATCTCAAGTTGTCAAACTTGACCACTCAATGTGAGGTTGTTTAAAGATCTGTAGTATTTACCTTCTAAAATAGTGTGGTGCTACCCACATGGAAGAAAAATATATTTGAAATATATTTTAAAAATATTCTTCCCAAATTTATTGCCATATATTTGAAATACTACAATTTTGGCCATATTCAATATATTTAAAAAAAAAAAAAAATTTTATATATATATATATATATATATATATATATATAGATAGATAGATAGATATACACATATATATATAAATATACTGTATGTCTTTAAAAATAAAAAAATCTACATTTTTGGAATGCATTTACAAATATATGTAAAAATATACGTTAAAATGAATTTTTTATATGTTAAAAAAAATCTGAAGAATATATTTTTAAAAAATATACTTTTAAAAATATATATTTTTAAAATATATTCGCATTTCAACATGCAGTGTATATATGCAGTGTGTGTGTGTATATATATATATATATATATATATATATATATATATATATATATATATATATACACACACAATGCCAATATATTTGGAAAGAATATTTTTAAAATATATTTCAAATATATTTTTCTTCCATATTTACAGTACAGCTGCAGTAATATTTCTTCTATGAAATATCACCTTGTCCTATCGATCAGCTCTCCTTCTGTTCTGATGAAAGCACATCAAAGATGCAGCAGAGCAGGGTTTATTTTTCAATGCACCTAAAGCACAGATAAAACATGCAGGTGTGAATACCCCATGCCCAACACCATGCTACCCAATTAGTGTGCTATTTATGAGGATAAGATATGCTCTAGGAACCAGCATTACCATTCGTACAACACTGGAACTCAGGGAAGACAAGACATGGTATGGTCTTCTACATGTCATTATAAAGGCACAGATCTACAATGAGCATGCACAACACAACAAGGCGAAGCAGCATTGAAAGTGGCCACAGAAGAAAGCTTCTGTGCTTAAAGTAGAACTATAGGCAAAACTTTTTGGATGGAGTATTCAAGGGTTATAATCCCTGTCAGATTTTTTTTTTCTGCTGTACTTGTCCCATTGCAGAGATTTCCCTTCACTTCCTGCCCATAGCCAAACAGGAAGTGAAAGGAAATCCCTGCAAATAAATAGAATCTCTTGGGGACCCCCAGGTCACCAGAACTACTGTAGTGCCCCCATTGTAAGATTTCCCTTCTATTACTTTTCTGAGGACAAACCAAAATGTGTGATTTTCTTTTACTTTCACTTTCAATGATAATGATAAACAGGGCAAATAGAGAGGGTGAATCCTCTTAATGGGACACAGACAGCAATAAAAACTGACAGGCATTCGAATCCCTCTCCACTCTATCCAAAAGTAAAAAAAAAAAAAAAGTTTTGAGTTTTAGTTATACTTCAATGAATTATGTTGGTAACAAAATAGATAACCAACAAAGGTGCATAGAATGAAAAAATGTTTAATAATGTAAAATGGATGTAGTATACAAAGTAATCATATATATGATTATCAGTGTTTCCTTTTATCAATCTGTTTTTCAGCTGCTCCTAGGGGCATCTGACATTGTTTTTCTGCCCAACGCCCCCCACGTTAGTCTGTGTCCATACACACATAGGTGTTTAACCACTTGCCCTCCAGAGGATTTACCCCCTTCCTGACCAGGCCATTTTTTGCGTTACAGCACTGCATTACTTTAACTGACAACTGCGCGGTCATGCAACGCTGCACCCAAATGAAATTTACATCCTTTTTTTCCCACGAATAGAGCTTTCTTTCTGTTGTATTTGATCACCTGTGCATTTTTTATTTTTTTATACTATAAACAAAAAAAGACTGACAATTTTGAAAAAAAAACAAAACAATATTTTTTACTTTTTGCTATTAAACATATCCAATACAAAGACTAGTGGTGTGAACCTCCTGCGCTTTAACTGATAATATAGTGCAAATACTCACAGAGAAGCTGCTAACATCTAATCATATACCAATGATCAAATAAATGCAATAAAAACAAACTGATGTTGCGCTACTCATAAAACATAATTCACATATAAAATTAGTATAATCAAAAAAGTGGAGACAATATACAGTGACACAATGTGCAAACAAAAAACCATGTGATAAGATCCTCATGGGTTCTTTATCAAGTATCTCAATCGTGAAATGATCCTAATTGGATCAACAAGTGAATGAAGAAGTGAAAAATGCACATCCACACAAATAACAACAAACAATATGTGAAACCATATATACAATAAATAAATATAAAAAGTGAATAAATCCTAAGCAGGATAGAATAGTGATGGTGAATTATAGTCCCACTGGGACTTAAAGGTGGTGAGTCCGCATAAATATGGACTCAGCTGAAAAAATAAACGCATAAACATGCAAGTGACAAACAAATGTGCATATAAAACAATGCAGAATATGGTATAGTGATCACATATCAGGTGATATATTTATACAGATATCAAAATGCAAATCGAAGAAAGAAAAAAAAAAACATATAATATGCAATAGTGAAAAAAAGTCTGTGTAATACAGCTTCAATTGTGCGGCAAAACGCACACCAAGGAATAACACACGACAAATATGTGAACCAAAGTCCAAACTGGTGCTATCCGCGCCACTTAATCCAGACCCTGATGAACACTCGTGCCTGTGTAAGGTGACTGTGGGTAACCACAAACAAGATCCGAAAGTGGCAAGATTAGCCTCTCACCTAATAGCTTCGACCTGTAAGGATCAAAACACTTTTGGGATCACAACATCAGATCCTCTAAGCATATGATTCCTCAGCTACTCAGACCTTTCCCCGCAAAAAATCTCCGTCTCTGGGGTATGCATTATGGTGATGGCCTCCTCTCCAGGTGTATGGTTTGGGGTGTGAGCCAATATCTGGGTAAAAGTCCATATTTATGGGACCTTTAAGTCCCAGTGGGACTACTATTCACCATCACTATTCTATCCTGCTTAGGATTTATTCACTTTTTATATTTATTTATTTATTTATTGTATATAAGGTTTCACATATTGTTTATTGTTATTTGTGTGGATGTGCGTTTAACGATTGAGATACTTGATAAAAAACCCATGAGGATCTTATCACATGGTTTTTTTGTTTGCGCATTGTGTCACTGTATATAATGTCTCCACTTTTTGATTATACTAATTTAATATGTGAATTATGTCCAATACAAAAATGAAAAAAATCTAATTTTGTCATAAATGTAGGCCAAAATGTATTCTGCTACATGTCTTAAAAAATGCTTAAAAAATCCCAATACGTGTAAATTAATTGGTTTATGTGAAAGTTATAGCATTTACAAATGGTATATATTTTTTTTCTATTTTTTTTTTTACTAGTAATGGCGGCGATCAGAGACTTATAGCGGGACTGCAGCAGGCATTCTGACACTGGGGGGAACTGACATCCCGAGTGACACCAATACAGTGATCAGTGCTAATAAAAAGCACTAACACTGTACTATTGACACTGGGCAGGAAGGGGCTAACATGTGGGGTGATCAAAGGGTTAACTGTGTGCTGTTTCACAGTATGCTGTGTGTGTGCTTTCCACTGTAAGCACATTGCTTTGTATAGCTCTGCTATGTGCAGGAGCTGAGAGGGGAGAGATCTGTATTGTTTACATACAGGTCTCTCCCCCGTCATACAGTAGATACAGTAGATACTCTGCGATCACCGGCTGCCGGTGAGTATTCACTGGATGGGACCTGGTGATTGACAGTCGAGGCCGCACATGGCCGGAAATGGAAAGATGTCTAGCTGAGATAGGAAAACCTCTAGTGTGCATGAGGCATTACAATTATGCACATTCTCGAGGCACCCCATTCTAAAACTGAACTAATAGTTTTACACAACACAGCAGCATCCACACATATAGGACACCCAACATTAGGGGTTATTTATTCTCACAATGCAAATATACCTTTGCACACTTGTAATGACTAGTATTCCAGTATTTCTATTCTCCCTGAGTTTATCCCCCTCATTCAGCTGACTCCAGTGCTGACGGAGGGGGGCAGGGGAATTACAAACAAAGTTGTCCTCAAGTGCCCAGTGTTCTCCTCATCAACCATTGATGTCATCAGTTGTTATGATGCCGGCAGCTGGCCCGCACACTGACCATGGTTGGAATGCTGCACAATTAAAACTATAGCTTGTAGAACAAAAAATACAGGGTTGATCTGCCTACCTGCTGACAATTTTTGGGCAATTTTTAGGCATTTTGCCAACCACCCCTGAAAAACTAACAATTTTGTAAAATATTTTACAAGGATGTGTTTGGCCTCATGCACACTGAACATTTGGCCATCTTTCCTAAACGCTTTTCCTCCAGGCAGCAGCATTTTGAAAAATAAAAAAGCTTGACACTGGCATACGGGTGTAATGTGCGTAGGCGCGTCATGCAAGACCATGAAAAAGTTGTAATGTATCCATATATATATATATATATATATATATATATATATATATATATATATATATATATATATATATATACTGTAGGTTGTCATTATTAGTAAGAAAGTGGAATGGTTCATTTTAAACAGCAGCAAACAGCTGCTTCAATAGATGATTTGTTAATAGACAGAGTTCTCTATATTACAGTACTGCTGTTTGTTGGCGCAGAGTAACACCAAGATGCTAGAGAGAACTGCCATGTTACCAGGGGCAGTTGAATGCTACCAAAAAGTATTATGGTCTTACCAGAAGGAATGTCAATTGAGCTGTATGTTATCATACTCAATGCTCTGCAAGATGTATGTTATCAAAGACAGTGCTGTTTGGTACACATACTGTAAGTGTTACAAGAATTAAATATTACAAAAGAGTGCTAAAAGTACATGAACACATCTCTAAATGCTGAGCTTGCAGTGATATTAAAGCTTATTTTTTTTGTTTTTAAATAGCAAACATGCCATACTTACTGTACCTGCTCTGTGCAATGGTTTTGCACAGAGCAGCCTCAATCAGCTTCTTCTTGGGTCCTCCACCGAAGCTCCTGGCTCCTCCCCCCAAACCACTTGTTATGGGGGCACTGGTGTGTGCTTGCTCCCAAGTACCGCTCTATGCGTCCATAATCTTCAGTCCCCCCATCCTTCATTGGCTTGCTAGCTGTGATTGACAGCAGTCGGAGCCAAAGACTCCCGCTGCTGTGTCCCAGCCAATGAGGAGAGAGACACCCAGGACACCAGACACGAGAGGACACCCTCTCGAGACATGAGAGGGGGCTCAGATATTAGGGGTGGCTGTGGGGGGAACAGCACGCAGAAGGTCTTTCACCTTCATACATAGAATGCATGAAGTTAAACAACCTTCAGCCTTTACAAACACTTTAAAATATGCCTCTTAACATCCTAATGTGCATAGACACATAGGATAACAGGCAAAACGCTAAACTCCTCTAGAAGCAGCAACTTTTAAGCCAGTGTGCATGGACCCCTAGGCTGACTTTCCTTTATTTTCTCCTGGTGATCTGGCCAGTAATCTGTTGTTTTTCAACAGAACAAGCTCTCCTGCAAATGCATCAGTTAGAGTGTTCAGGCAAACCATTTATGTAAAGCCGTTATCCCAAAAGGAAAAACTTTTTGGTGTAACTGCATGTGTAACTTTCATTGCTTAAAGCAGAAATTAACTGTTTCTGAGCACCATAAACTGAAAACACTATTTCATTCACTTTTACTATTCAACGCAAGCTCACCCATCCATCCATGTCTCCATGGGGTTTTTTTCTGTTGAGAAATCACTTTGAAAAACACCCCCTAGCATTTCTGGCCACAGCCATCTTGAGTAAAGGCAGATGACTAATGTAGCATTTACTTCCAGGAATCCATCTGCTCTTAGCTCAGGCACACAGGCAGGAGGGTGTGCTTAGCTGAGAAAACACCTCCTCTCCCACTGAAGACTCCTTGCAGGAGAGAAAGATGTAAACAAACAAAAGTGTGTGAAAAAAATAATTAAATAATAAAAGAAAAAAGTAGCTAGATCAAGGTTTGATCTAGGTCAGCATCAGGGTTAGTGCTAGGATGAAGGTAGGGGTCAAAGGTCAAGGTCAGAATATTTTGGGTAGAATTTAAAAAAATACATTTTTTAAATTAGTATCAATGTCAATTAAATTTTAAATTAGTATCAATGGTAGGATAAAAAAGCAAAATGCATTGTTTTTGGACTCTACTATATGTACAAATAACTAACATAAACATATGTGGTATTGCTGCGATTGTCAGGAGCAGGAAACTATATTTTGTTCTTTGGTGGTAAGTTATGGTAATAGCAAGAACTGTGCAGCTAAAATAACAAAAATGAATATTATTTTAATATTCTGGGCCAGATTTTCTTTGAATATAAAAAAGAAAAACAGGAGATATCTGTTACCATTTACCAGCAAATGAAAGCCCAATTTGTCCAGAATAAACAAGGTATAAACCACCTTGATACACTAAGTAGTTGCTATCATATGTACAATTTTACTAATACATGTCAAAGTTGCAAAATTGTGTTCCGGCCTTAACATTTGTTGTACCCTCAGTCACTAAGGGGTCAATGCATAGAATGCATTAAAGTAAAAAACATTTGACTTTAGAACCACTTTTACTCAAAAAAGTGCCTTCTATTGCTCTCAGCATCCTCTATAGATGGACTATAAACTATCAGATTTGCAGTGTGCATAGAGCAGTGCACATGAACCAACTAACCAGCACTGCTTGTTCCAAACAAATGGAATCGAGAGGGAAAGGAGAGGTTGGAAAGTTCAAGGAGTTGTTATAAAAACACAGTGAGAAATGATTTTATGAAAAATAGATTACAGGGCCAATAAGTACTGAATTAAGTTCTGAATCACTTCAAATTTGCTTTATGTTTTGATGGAATTTGTAACAATATTATTGTTGCTTTACATACAAAGTGCCTAATGTGCATAAAATAGAACATATGTACGATTTAAAAAACTGTATAGTTTTTGTGAATTTTCAAAATCTGGTAACTGCATACAGGACCGCCATTGAGGGGGAACATGTAGGAGGCCTGGCTGCCTGTGCATCCCTAAATGCTACAGCTTCCTTTGTTTAGCCAGTGGCAGCGAGTGGGCGGGGCATTGGTTATCACATGACTGGTGGTGGAGCATGGTTCAGTCAAACTGAGGGAAGGGAAGAGAAGGTCTGAGAGGAAAGGGCTGCATCTGGCATCACTGAGAGCCGCAATTGAAGCTCAGTTGGTTGGTGGCGGTAAAGAGAAAGGGGGGAGCTTTAGCACACTGGCTTGCCCATTGAATGTGTAGGTGCTACATTGCTGCTGCACAATTCTTATACATGTGAGCTGAGCTGGCATTCCTGCAGACTGGGAATATACGGATGCTGAGGGGCTAAATGTGGATGTGGGTCTGTGCTGTGACTGTCTCTTTGCTGGATTGGGCTGTCTCTTAGCTATATGGGGATGTCTCTTTGCTGGATTGGGATGTCTCTTTGCTGAAAATATGGGGATGTCTCTTTGCTGAATGGGGATGTGTCTTTGCTATATGGGGATGTCTCTTTATAGGATTTGGCATATGAGATGGGCATGTAAAGGAAGGAGAGGTGAAATGTCATGGTGGCAGGCTTCATATTTTTTGTCCAAAACATAATTCCTTACTGTTACATTTTTAAAGCACTGATAACTTGGAATACACTTTTCATTTTCATATATTAAGTTATAACAGTGTTAAAATAAAAGTGGGTGCACTGAAGTACTCAGTGGGTGGGCTCTGTGGAATGTTTGTGGTCAGGTCCAGGCCTAAATCAGTGTAAAGAGGCCCCAAGCCGTCTGATGGCTGCCCTGACTGTTCTCTATGTATATAGTCTTAATTGTATTAATTAAAATGAACAAAGATTCAATCAGACTTATATTTCACAATCACATTTCAGTAACCCACAGGGACAATTCATCTATTACAAGCAAACGGTAGTTAAGGCTTAGTGCACTCTTTAATCCACTTCCCAACTGTGTTATAGCCAAAAGACAACTACAGCATGATCGGCTAGTTCTTGGAGGGCGTCCATAGATGTCCTCCAAAAACCAAAGCCCCCGCACACTCTCTAAGGTGCGCCATTTGTGATCTGTGATCACGAGTCCAAGTAAATTAATAGGCGGCCAATCAGTGCCGCCTTTTTACCATATGACCAGCTGTCTCCAATCACAGCTGATCACAGGGTAAACAGGAAATGCCAGTTATCGGTAGTCTTCTCCTCACACTGAAAGCGTGAGAGCCAGTAAGCGGCATTTCTCAGGGGCACATCTACACTGCACATCTGCACTGGCAAGCTGCACTGATGGGCACTGATGAGGAGGTACTGATGAGGCTGCACTGACATGCGGCACTGATGGCTACTGACATGTGGCACTGATGGCCACTGACAGGCATCACTGATGTGTAACCCCATCAGTGCCGGCTATCAGTGCCCATCTGTGCTGGCTTTTAGTGCTGGATATCAGTGCCTCCTCAGTGATGCCTGTCAGTGGCCATCAGTGCCGCATGTCAGTAGCCATCAGTGCCGCATGTCAGTGCAGCCTCATCAGTACCTCCTCATCAGTGCCCATCAGTGCAGCTTGCCAGTGCCACCTCATCAGCGCACATCAGTGAAGGAGAAAAATCAGTTATTTACAAAACTTTATAACAGAAACATTTTCAAAATGCTTGGTCTTTTTTGTTTGTTTAACAAAAAATAAAAACCCCAGTGGTGATTAAATACTGCCAAAAGAAAGCTCTATTTGTCTCAAAATAATGCTAAAAAATTTTGATTGGTTAAAGTAGAATCTTTCATTCTAGTTTTTAATAATTTAGACAGGTTTAAAACCCCTGATTGGTAGCTGCGCCAGAGACACATCAGAAAGTGTCACCAGTGGAAGTTTTCCTCTCTTTTCCAGTTCCAGTAGCTCAGAATTCTGTATTTTCACTCACTTTCAGGGCATATTCATACTTGCTCATTTTCGTGCAGCAAAAACTCATCCACTTACATAGTTTTGATGGTAAAGTTATGTGATGACTCATATTTTACATGTGTAATTAAGAAAATATACTACATAGCATTCCTCTTAACATATAAACCAGTACCTTGTAATTTTAGGCGAGTAAATTATTTAATTAGCAGATATATAGCTGGGAAAGAATGTTAAGCAAATACCTGAGATATTTATTTACGATACTGCATTAGATACCGCTTTTGGCAACTGATGCAAACATTATCTAATTTGTTACATATTCATTGCTATTTACTCACACATCCCAACTTGTGATAGAAAAGAGTACACCTTTAAGGCTACATTCACACTAGCAATTTACTGAAAACTGCAGCTGCAGAAATTTTCAGATTTTTTTTTTTGCTGTTGTGAGTAGCTACCTGAGAAAGCCATCCCTGTTCACTACAATGACAGGTGGTTAATGGCCACAACTGTTTGGCACACAAACTGCGTCCAGCAGTGATCACCGCAGGTTATCACTGGCCCTGCATTCAGCTGCGAATAGCTGTGGCTTATGGCAAATTGTCATTATAGTGAATGCAGCTAGCCACTCACAGCAGCAGGAATCAGAAGATTCCTGCCACTGCAATTTGCCATAAGCCATAAAAGCAAGTGCCATATAGGCTGTTACTAAACTCCAGGCCATACTAACTTTTCTGACATCTACAGCAATCAACAACAAAAGGGTATATTAGCATAAACACCTACACACCTGATACAGTATAAATCTCCAAACCAGTTAGTAATCAACTTTTTGTTCATTTGCTATGCACAATACTACTTCATTTTTTTTTTTTTTGCACACGTTAAAATGCATATTTTAGGCCTGAGGAGTACGTAAACCCGCAAAACATTAGATATTTTCTGAAGGCAGAGATCCATGTAGAATAAAATTAGGGCAGTTGAAATTTATGTTGGAGGAAATTTTTACTACTGTTTATCAAATCTTACTTTCAGTAAAACATATCCACAATAATTTTAGTGCATACACAAAAAAAATTATTGGTAAATAAATAGCAGATATGTCAGGCTGTAACATTTTGCACGCCTGTGAAATTACAAAAAGTGGTACCTAAAATTATTTAAAGGTGACATTTTAAAAACCTTTACAGGTCATTAATTTGGAGTTAACAGTGATCGAAGGACCCAAAATTAGAGCTCATACTGGCATATGCAGTGATACCTAACATGTGTGGAACAATTGGTGCTTTTGTACTTGTGCTCAAGTGTTTGCTTTGTATGTGGGTTGAGGGAGGGGCTTTTTTAATTTATTTGATTAAACTTTAATTTTGTTAAGCTTTTTCTTTCATTTATCATTTATTGCTATCAATAAACCTTTTTGATAGCACAGTGCAGGTGAGACTGTTTGCATCCTGTTTTGATCCTTTGCAAGAAATCGCTCCATGAGTGATTACATGTGAGAGGCCACAATACACTATGAGAGCCTTTAGCCTCCCATTTGCCACCCTCAGCTAATCCCTGGGAACCCCTGGGTCTCCTGCATGTAATCACTAAGGGACCCATTTGTAAAGTGTGAATGGGGTCTAAAGGAGTCATCAAAGGTCTGTTAAATCCCTAACATGATCCCTGCATTCTGAAGAAGCTGATTAAGCGCAGACTGTGTTCAATTGGCTTCTTCCCTGGCCAGTAATTGACAGCTCTAAACCTAGAAGTGCTCATAGCTGAACATCTCTGGGTTTGAGTCCCAGGAGACTGCAGCCAAGGGAGGGCATCCTAAACAGATGTAATTTTCAACTAAGTGAGGTTTGAGGAAGTTGGAGAAGGTACCTGTTGAAAAAAGGTTTCCACTTGCCAACCCCCCCAAAAAAACCATCACAAATATATGAGGAGTGGGAATGGGGAGTAGGACAAGGGGTATGTGATGCACAGCCTGGCACCCACATTGAGTGCCTTCACCAATGAGTGCTTCCTGCCCTCCAAACCCTTCCAGCAGACCGACAGCTAATACCAACCTTTACCCCCAAGCCTCATACACAGACAAGATGTTAAGGTAAAACCAAAAGAATAACTGTTTATTAAAACCTAGACACTTTATACCCCCAAGAGGACATTCTTCTCTTGGGGATATTAGCATAGATAAGATAAGATGTACAACCAGTAAAAACATGACAATGCAGCCTTAAAACATTAATCTAATTAACAGCTAGGCACCTAGACAAGTCTTATCAATCTGGCTAGTAGTCACAGGAATTCCTCACCCTGCTTCTCTTGTCTATGTGCTGGAAAACATGTCCACAATAATTCTTGAGTTGTTAGGTTGTGCCCACCAGGATGCCCAGAAACAGTTCCACAGCCCCAGATACATAATGTGAGGAATGGACTTGCCAATGGTGGTGGGACTCACCTGCCTTGTGGGCTGCAGTACCAAGGCTGGCCAGCGGGTGCTTTCAGCAGCCAGAATCTCACTCCTGCAATCAGGCCATCACCTGAGGCTGATTGCAGGAGGTGTATTTAAGGACCAGGCCTGTGATCAGTGCCTTGGTGTATGTTTCCCATGAGCTGCTGTACCTTGTATCCTGTGTTCCTGTTCTGCCTATCTGATTTGTTGCCGACCCTGCCTGATCCTGACCTCTGCTGACTTCTCCTGCTTGATCCCTGGCTCGTTTGACTACCTCTCCTGGACATCCCTAATCTGATCTGAACTCCTGTTACCGACCCTGGCGAGTGACCCGACTTCTCTTCTGCCTGCTGCCTAGTACCACACTTACCCGCTGTTACCGACCCGGCCCGTCTGACCACGCTAATTACTCTGCCATTCATCCATCCTGCACGGATCCAGCCATCCCGGCTCACACCTTCTGCCTCTTCACATCAGGCTCTCTACCTGCATATACCTCTGGCATTACCCTCTACCACGAGCAGGTGTACTCAGGGGCCACGACCTGGTTCCTGTCTGCTCCAAGTCCATCCCCACCATCAGGGGCCCTGGTGAATAAGCAGACTGGGACTTAGACTCTGCGCCCCGGGGGAATCCTGTCCTGAGGACTGCTAGAGGTACCACCAGATGGTTGTTAACCATACGGCCGGCCTTAACACTCCACCTCTCCAGCCCTGACTACGCCTGTGTTCCTGCACATACTAATATTAGTGGAAGGTTGGTGTGTTTACTGTGCGTTTTATATATTTGGGTGGCTTATTATATATTATATTGCTGTTATATCATTCCTGAAGCCTGTTACTTCCTTGTGTCAGTACACACGTTTCTGGTCACACCCGGGATCCCTGACACATAAAGTACATTAAACCACTTGTTTCTAAATGTCCCACCACAGATCCAGCTCCATCCAGGTTACCAAGTGGCACGTCTTTGGCGTAAATAATATAAAACGTTAATCATTTAAAGTCGGGGCAAAATGGGCAAATGCTGCGTTATGCATCTCTCGAGGACAAGCTGGGGCGAGATAAGAAATATGCCCAAGAAGAACTCCATAATCCCGGCTGGTGAAGGTGTATCTGCATGATCTATCTGACACAATGTTCCCGCAGACGCGCCACTGTTCTAGAGACTTCCTGGCCGCATAGTCTCAGTAGATACTCCCGGCCAGTCAAAGGGTTAGGACCCAGCTCTCCTCCATGCTCTGACAGGGAGAAGCAGACAAAATCCTCGGTCTCCTCCATGGGCCATAATCAGAGAGTAGAAGGCTAGCCCATAGCCCCCTCCAAAAGCCCCTGTCCTGGTAGGGTCTTTCACAGGGAACTTTCACTTATGAGGGAAGGTGTGCTTTAATCACCCCATGAGTGAGCACTAGCTGGATAGTCAGACATGTGAGCTGGTCTTTTAGGTGGAAGAAAGTAACAAAGTGACAAATACTTATGCTTGGGAACAGTAGTCTACATCTATCCAATGATCAGGCATACAACTGTACAATACGGAAAACCATGCAAATAGCAGCAGTGTAAACGTGTACAAAAAGCAGGAAGATAGAAAGTAGGGAGATGAGGAAGTGCAACACCTTTTAGCACAAAGTAAGCAAAAGACACCGCCTTGCCTAGGCCCTAGTTATGCAGACCACAAAGAAATAATTCAATAAATGGTTAAACCAACAAATGCTTTTTTTTTATACCACTAATTTTCCTTTATAATGGCTTATGATAAATGCAATAATTAAAAAGTTTTAATGTTAGTGTATTTACTGTTATTATAATATTAAATTAGTCTGAAAAGCAAAATAAAACAGGGCAGTGTTTTAACTATCAGATATTAGAGATGTAACATTCAGCTTGTATTTTAATGTTCTGTTTACAAGATTGTTACAAAAAGCAGCTGGTAGCAACAGCTGTATATCCCCGGATCCAATGCTATTATTGCTTTTCCAGTCAAACTATTGGAATGCTCAACTACTTCCTGTTTTATAGCAATGAATTCTTAATCCATGCTAGCTAGCTGAAATGAATTAATTGGCATGCCACTTACCCTTAACTGGAACAATGGGAACATATTTATGTAAAACATACAAGAGCAGCAGTAGAGTGTCGTATCATGTTAGCCGTTAACAACAGCAGAAGTTGGATTAAGGGTGATATCACTTATTGGCTAACTAGAAAGACTGTAGAGCAAACTTTGGAGGCACTCTGGCCCCTTATTCAGCAAAAATAATGAGTACAAAAGTTAAAAAGCCAGTTACAATGACAGTGGCATAACTAGGGTTGCTGTCACCTGGTGCAGTAAAACATGGTGTCACTCCCTCCCCCCCAATATTTTTTTTTCCCCATATAACACGGTATATAATGGCATTGCTGTCAATGGACACAATAAACCCCTGAATTGATGGACTCAGTAATAAACCTGTGAATTGGTTTCAGCGGACACAATAATAAACCCCAGTATTGGTGTCATTGGGCACAATAATAAACCCCTGCATTGGTGTCAATGACGCAATATTAAAACCCTGAATTGGTGTCAGTAGATATAAAAATAACCCTCAACATTGGTGTCAGTACTATTAGCCCTATCCCCCACTTTGGTGGTCAGTGGAATTGAAATTTATTTCCTCATGACATCCAATGCGAGGGGAGGTAGGTTAACTTTTGCTGTATGACCACAAATGCAGAAGGGGGAATAATGGGTTAAAATTTCACTGATATGACCACCGATGCTTAGTGGATGGGTGATGGGGGTTAATTTTCACTCCCACTGATCACCAATGAGGGAGGGAGGGAGTGCAGTGGCGGTGAAAGTAAACCCTCATCCCCATCCTGCATTGCTGGTGAAGGCAGTGACATTTTAACCCACCAACCCCCCATCTGCATTTGTGGTCATACAGTGAAAGTTAACCCACCTCCCCCCCAGCCTTGGTGGTTATGGAGGGGTACATTTAAACAGAGCAGTGGTTCTTATTCTGGAGTCTTGCAGACATTCCTTCCTCTAGGACTCCTCTCCTGATCCCTTGCACATTCCACATGGCACAATAAGGAGCAGTGTCCCAGCTGTCATCTTCCCCTGTAGTGTCTCAAGCAGTTCAGTTCATGTCCTGTGCCAATTTCCCTCCATCACAGCAAACATTTCTGCTGCTTTCCTCCTCCCCATCTGATCCAGAGAAGCCGACTATTCATTCTATGTGCCAGACCCCCTCCTTATACACAGCCCTCACCAATGTGTCCCCCTACCTCAGCACACATCCTGCCAGAAGGAATCCACCTGTGTCCTCTCCACTCTTCATCTGAGGACAGCTATGTGCTGGACAGGGAGACCTCGACCCCTCCGCCCATCTGTTATGCTGAGCCGGGTAGAGAAGAGGGCACGGTGTTAGGGAACAGAGAGGGATTTTACCCCCCCAGCCTAGTGCCCTGCCGCCTTATGCTGGTGTCGGCCCTGGGTGTCACCCCTCTGGCAGGTGTCATCTGGGTGCAGTCTGCACCCCCATAGCGATGCCACTGTACAATGAGGCAGCTGTGTCCGTCCAAAGCTCTCCCAGTTGTAATAAGGTTAAGTTAGTCAAACTTTGTGGCTCAAATATAATAAATCCTGTGTTTTGTGTGCTGCTAAATTAGCTTTGCTAAACTCTTCTGAGATTCTTTACTTCTCCTCTTACAGAGAGGGAACAGAAGCCTGCTAAACTCTGCCTATTCATGCCTTAATTTTACCACATCTTGCTTTGTCCATGTTTTTCCCCTTCACACTCCTGTCTCATCTGTAACATAGTTAGGTTGGAAAAAAGACAATAGTCCATCTAGTTCAACCTCCATATTTACTATCCTATACCCATAGTTGATCCAGAGGAAGGCAAAAACTCCCAATGATCCAATTCACTCCAGTGGGGGGAAAAATACCATCCTGATCCACCAGGAAGCAATTTAATATTCCCTGGATCAACTACCCCTGGTATTATTACCTCTTAAAATTATCATCCAGTTATATTTTGTAAAAGCCTCTATTGGCGGGCTTTTGTTTGCTTCAAGCATTCTTACATACAAGTGTATCAGAATGCAAAACCCACTTGAAGAAGGCCAAATGCAAGTCAGAAGGAGGTCAACTGTAGTCAAATTAATCTGTTAAAGGATAAGTTCAGCTTTGGGAACATGTTACATCCCGTTTTTAGGGTGGAACATGTAACATGTTCCCACTACTGCAGCCACTATATGCTCCACTGCCTCGAGTGACAGCATGTGGGGAATCTTCTCCCCCTGCTTGTTGTCACTGTTTAAAAAAAACACGGCCGTGTGCGGCTCTGCGTCATTCGTTCACAGAGTTCCGTGAATAAGAAACTACAAGTACTGACAGCATTTGTAGCTGTCGGCTTGTAGTTTTCTGAACTACCATGGAAGTTAATTGTCTCTTCCTATCTGTGTGTATCTGCCTATGAGGTACGAGTAGACAGATACACTGCCAAGTCTGCAGGAGTCCTGCATGGCACCCGCGATCTGCTGATTGCGGGTGCAATGCTTAACAGGCTCCAAGTAAAAAAATAAATGCACATTTTTTTTACTTGCAAAAAGATGTACATTTATTTTATTTTTTTTAAAGGTGAACTTATCCTTTAACTCTGATTACAAAAGCATTTCAAACTGATGTCATTTTGATACCAATGACTTAAGCCCAAACCCGTCAACACACGCCTTTACCTATTCAGTTCAGTTGACAGCAACCTAGTATGCTACAGAAGCCTTAAAGGCAGTTTATTTTATAGTATAATATACAGAAAGCTAATAAACATGTCTGGATCCAGAAAAAATAGCACAATAAATGCAATATGTTTATAGCCAAATACATATATAGCAAATCCTAATAATTTTGTAATTCACAATACAAGGTCATGGTTTCTTATATCTTATTGATACACTCATGATATAGTACAGTCTGATTTATTATGGTGTCTCTCCATCTTCAAGGACCCCCTAGGCCATGCTTTCAGCATTTCATTAACCTTGCACAGGTGGTCCAATCTGTGTTTCTAGGTTAGTAATTAGCAAAGCTCTTCCCATACACCTAAACCCAGGCAACCTTATGCTTCAAAAGTGTGGGATAAGCCAGTAATGAATCACGCAGCATTTGCAATAGGCATTCTATAGTTGTTTTTATGCCTAGGCCCACTTTGTCATCCATTTCGTAGTGTCTCTGTGGAATAGCTATTCTTGTACCTAGACCCCCTGATGATACCATTAATGGAATCCAATCATCAGAAACAGAAGTAGGCTGGATAATAATGTCCTGAACGGGTGAGGCTAGAAGTAGACAAGGTGGGGTGCCTGACCAGTGTTATATGTGCTCTGCTTCTTCTATTTGGAAAGATATACTAAAGGTACAATGTTTTACTTATTGATTTGACACAATAAGCTGTGCTAATCAATCTCTGTTTGGAAGCCAAACTTTAGAATTTATAAAATACAAACATAGCCTGTTTTGTGAAACTGTTATTGAAAACAAGGTCCTAAAAAATAGTCTTGCTTGCACGCATCTGTATTCAATTCATCAACAGCTTGGCGGAACAGGACAAAAATCAGCAAAAACAAAACCCAAATCCAAACACCTTGGAATCAAAGGTGATAGGATTTGGGTGGTTTAAAACCTCTGTTCTCACCTTCCCTTCCAATCTTGTTGCTGTGCAGTTAGCCGTATATCTGGTATATATATATTGTTATCTTCTGTATATAGTTCAGCACCAGTCTGCTAGCAAATTAGCTGTGCCACATGGCTGTAGGCATCTTTGGCCTAATATTCTTTTATAAGACACATGCAAACTCTATGTTTGGGGGAGGCTTTTGCTAGTAGAAATCCAGAAAACAAATTAAAGTGGATGTAAAATCAAAACCTGTTTTCAATAGGTTAAAAGGACTGCTCCAGAAACAGTTACAGCTGAAGGCTACTACAACACACTGGGGAGAAATCTGTCACCATTAGGAAACCTCCCCTGATTAGTTCCTCAGCAGTCAAAGATTCACTGTCATTCATGTGGTGTGCAGGATGTCTCTTGGTGGGATTGATGACTATGGAAGCATTATTGACATTAGTGGGTACTGAATGAGGCTGAAGAAAAGTATGGAAAGAATGTATATGTTCAAGAGTTCAGGCCTAAGCTAGTGAAGAGGGCTGTGTAAGACTACAGTGGACTTAGAATTTTCCTGTTTTCTGTTACATCATTATCATGGAAAACAATGTTTTCAACTTTAAAATTCAGGTATTTTACTGTATTCTTGACCAAAGATAATTCACTACTTTCAAAGGATCTTCATTTGATCAAGGATTTTACCACTAGTAATGTTACTAGGCCTTTCATCCATAGGGATGCCAGCCAATATGTTTGACTGGTGAGACTGGAAAAACACCATTATGATGTGATTTACATGATCATCTTTGCATTCAGTTTAGGCAGTTTCCAAATGTGGACTTGAACATGTGGCAAATCACTGTTGCTATTTAGCAAAGCATAAAGCAGTTTTCCTTTGCAGCGTTTGATGTGGGTAAACTATTCCCTCTCTGAACCCTAATAGTAAGTATTAGCTACTCAATTAGTTTAAACCTGGAGGGGCAGACTATGTATGCTGTTAGGGTTATTATAACCGTGGCCTTAGTTCTGTTTTCTGGAATTTGTCAAACATTAGGCTAGAACTCTATAAAGAATAAGTGTACCTTGCTAAGAAAAACAAAATGTTATGCTGATCATAATACCCAATTGATTCTATGCCTTCAATACTAGGGGACACAAAAATGATGGTTTCTACATCAGACATGCTTATATTTGGGCAGCACAGTGGCTAAATGGTTAGCACTTCCACCTGGCAGTACTAGGGTTGTTGGTTTGAATCCCAGCCACAGCACCACCTGCCTGGAGTTTGCATGTTCTCCCTCTGCCTGCGTGGGTTTCCTCCGGGTACTCCGGTTTCCTCCCACACTCCAAAGACATGCTGGTAGGTTAATTGGATCCTGTCTAAATTGGCCCTTGTATATGAATGTGAGTTGGGGACCTTAGATTGTATGCCCCTTGAGGGTTAGGGACTGATGTGAATGTACAATATATATGTAAAGCGTTGCGTAAATTGACAGCGCTATATACAGTAAGTACCTGAAATAAATAAATATTAAGTGCCAAGAAATTTTGTATAATGAGATACCCCAGAAAAAAAGGCTCCCTTAGCATCACTCCAGCAATCCATTTACCAGCTGATATCTCACAGCTATTTATGTGTTAGTCTCAGAGCCTATGAATTTCAAAACGTATTCTTGTATAGCCTTCTATATTATGTACTTGCCTCAAACCAAAGCACCAGGTGCGTTTTCAGTCTGCAATCCAGTTTCTATGCTATCTGCATGAGTTATTTCTAGGTTGTGCCGAGTCTAAGGTATCGAGGGGAATAGGGGAGGTGGCCTACAGCATGCAGCCTGTAATTCACAGCCTCAGACTGCATAGAGGGGAGTGTCTCTTCCCTCCACTCAGGTCTCAAATTACACTCCACTCTCCTCTCTGAGCTGTGCAGTGGGCATCAGATCCCCACCCCTGCTGCCTCTGGAAGATCAGAAAAGATGTGTAAGTCCCCGGTCACACTGGTGCGACTTGTCATTCGATTTGATAGTTTTTTGTACCCTATTGTCCGCAATGGAAGCGGTCATATCGGTACGATTCTGACTCGTCGATGTCGCACCGATTTTGAAAGTACTTCATGCACTACTTTTTGCAAGTTCAGGTGCGACTTGCATAGACATCTGTGTATGAAGTCGCACAGATGTCTTCCAGTTCACACCTGAAGTCAGACTGACATCTGACTTTTAAATCGTGTCAATTCAAGTGAAGTCGCATGATTTCAGTCAGATTCGATGTGGCCAAAGGCTAAATTCTGCACTTTATACAAATGTTAAAGGGCTGCAGATAAACAGGTCCAAAATATGTAGAAGCATTTATTTAATCAGAGGATAGTTGCTTCACTGGGTAAATGTAAGAATTTTCACCCACTTTAAGTAAACCGGAGGGAATTGAAATTTGCCGGGCATTTAATGTTTCTATTAAAGCTCTCATTGGTCAGAAGGAAAAAGGTAATGGTATGCTAGGAGGCAGGGAGGTAGTCTCTATGTTGTTCTGAGTTGCAGTATTCTGTGTGACACCAACACCATCTCCCAATCAATGAAGGAGCAAGATATGGGCAGCTGTCACTGTATACAGCCAACTGTATACAGTGCAATTGTACAGGCCAGCATTTGCAGGATGAAGTGTAACCTATTCAGAGCATGATACTCACTTAAAGCGGAATGTCACTCTCTCAATCAACATTGACTATTTTTAAATCTTATGCTGCCAGCATTAGTACATAGTTTCCTTTTAAACTTTTTTTAAAAATGTATTTAGTTATTTCTAGGCCTAGGCAAATGATGTCATATATCCCAGTAGTCTTCAGGAGGGTAGGGAGGGTTCTCAGTTCAGCCGCCTGAGCTAGGGACAGATTGATTCCAGGAAGTAAATGATACATAAATCACCTGCCCTTACTCAAGATGGCCACTGCCAGAAATGCCAGGGGTGTTTTTCAAAATAATTTCTCAGCAAAATAAAGCACAGAGACATGGGTGGATGGGTGAGTTTGCTTTAAACATTAAACATGAATAAATTATCATTTTTGGTTTGTGGTGCTTAGCTGCAGTGCAGTTCCACTTTAAAGAAGATCTAAGCCTATTGGCAAAAACCTCATAAAGGCTTTCAGATGTTATTGTAATTTCAAAAACTTCTGTTTAAATCTACTCTTGTAATAAAATATTGACTGATGGTCCTGCCATAAAGTCCTTGTTCAGGTACTTCCTGTTATGGGATAACAACTGGCTCCCAGTTGTGCTCCTGCATTGTCACTGTGTCACATTCTCCCTGGTGAAGAATATAAGTGGCCATGTAGAAGCACATTGCACAGGCATGGCCCACTACAGGGGGGGACTGACAACTCATGGGGCCCCCAGGCAATATGGGATTATGGGGCCCCTGTGTCCTCGCCCACACTCAAACCACACCCAAAAAAGCCTATGAAAGGTACCAGGGACATCTCATGGGGCCCCCTACTGACCCCGGGCCCTCGGGCAGTGCCCGAGTTCTCCAATGGTCAGTCTGCCCCTAGCCAACTACTATCATTACCAGGTTGCCAGTCGGGAGCAATGATGTACAGCCAACTGTAATGCAAGTGTTTATGGACAGGACATGGCTGAAAGAGGCTGGAGGAGATCAGCATCACTGAGATGCAAAAAGAGGGTTAAAACAGTTCACAATTTTATGGAAAAATATACTGTGGCAATTATGCACAGTGCTTTAGAGAACCAAATTTCTACTTTAAAGTATATCCTGTATATAGCCATTTTTTGGGTTTATAAAGAAAGAATAAAAAGTTTACATCTCTGTTAGTTTTTTTTATTATTATGTTGGCAGGGGTCGCTGGGTCTTTGAAGGCGGTGCTGGAGTGACAATGTGGTGTATTATGGGTTGGGCCCATCGAAGGTATGGGTGTTCCTTCCCAATTATAAGGTTACGTTGGTAAGGTTGTAGTTAATGGGCTGTAGTATTGTCCCCGAGGTGGTGTAGTAGCGGCTGGGGGCCTTTTTCATTGGGTGTCAGATACAGCAGTTATTTATGCGATAACAGTGCCTTCGAAGACCTTGGACCCGCTTGGGATCATTACTGTCAGTTATTATTTTGATTGTACTGTATGAAGTGTTATGTAATAGTTATGTTAAATAAATGGGCTGCTATGGCCATTTTTACACCAAAAAGGAGAGTCGCGTGGTTATTTCAGTTGCGAGAAGGTTGAGGGGGTGGTTGTTTTATTGGTTAGGTGGTAAGTATTAGCATCGATATTCTGCATGTCCCTCAGTCAAGACATTTTCTTTCACATTCTGTTGTGTCTACAGAAGAGAAAGTGAAGGGAACTCTCCCAAATGTGATACAGGGAGAAAAAACATGATGAGAAGGGTTTTACTATTCCCTACTCCATACTACATTATTAAAAAAAAAAGTTTTGTATTTAGTTATACTTTAATTTTGTCATGCTGACCATTTTGATTCTATAAATAGGACGGTGAAATAATCAACACTTTTTTTTATACATCCTTTTCTATTATGCTAGTACATATTTTGTAAACACTCAATAAATGCAAGTTCAAATGTTGTATGTGGTCATAGAGCAATTGTGAACACGTTGTCTTTCAGGTATCTTAGCTCAAAGAATTTTAATTGCTTCTATAAAGTATTTCTCAGCACTTTGCCTATCAGTAGCTTAACACGTGTGACATCTTTGACCTGAGATAGGTGACATACACGTTATTCCATGTGCCTGCACTTTCCACAGTACTACAGGCAAAAAAGCTGAGCAATTTCTTTTTCAATGGATGCATCAATACCTTGAGCAGGTGTAGGGACCCTGTCTTAAGCAGGAGTGTTCCTAGCTCATATTTAATGTTGTTCTTATGATGTAGACAGTCTGAGCTCTGAATTGAAGTTTTGCTTATATTGGATTTTCCTACCTTTTTATTTGCTTGTCTGCTGTTTGAGAGTGTCCCTGGCAATACAGCAAGAAGATACAAAATTTACAAAAAAGTCATGAAAAGACCTTATCCAGGACACTCCAGCATGCACCTCTGGCAATAATCATCTTAGTAGTTGCCCAGGGAGACAATCTGGCAACTTGGCCAACTACTAAGAGGTTTATTGCCAGTTGTGCTTGCTAGGGGAGGATATACAGTTTTTGGGTGATCTTCTGAAAAAAGGGGCTTTTGTCCTTGCTTCCTGGGCTGTTGTCAGGAAAAGATACTGTGTTGAAAGCCAAGATTCTGCCTCAGTCTGGGGCCAGAAGTGCTTACACTGCCTTGCTGGAGGGTACATCCAGGAATAGTGAACCTGGATCCTTGTTAGAGAAACAGGGACAGGGACTACACTACGGAAGAGTTTCCCAGGAGGGCTGGATAGAATCTGCTGCCTTACTATACAAACTTCTACTTTTGGATAACAACTGCATTGTTGTACTGTTTACCAGAAAATTCCTAGAAGATGTCTCACCTGGTCTCTTTAAACTACCGCTATGCAGTTGTCCTACCCTCACACAGATACCAATCAGAAACTGAATCATGAGCACTCACAGATCATAGTGAGCCTAGAGGTACAGTTCCTTCAAAATAAGTTCTGAAACTTTTGTCACAATCCTGCAATTAACTGGAGTTTTAGCAAGAGTGAAGGTACCTCAAAAATTGTAGTGGTAGCCCATCGTCTTGTTCCAATACAAAGATAGCTTGTTTGTACAGTTGCTGCTACTATTATGGCTCCTAGCGGTTTGATAATTATCTCTGTTGATTTCTGTAGGTTCTGGTCTGTACCTTCCTGCCTATCTTAAACAAAGATATAAAACTTTTCCCTTTCACAAACGAGTGACAAAATAATAAAACATACAGATAAAATAAAAAAAATGAAAAAACTGGTCCAAAATATCAAAATATCCAAAATACAAAAATAATCCAAAATAATATCCAAAAATTCAAAAATAATCCCCACAGGTGTAAATAATTTTCTTTCTTCTTTCAAAAACTTCTTCTCAATACCCGCAAATCCTGATGACAGTACACCTCAAAAAGAAAAAACTCAACATAGTGTCATACCTTTTAAATAATAAATCGCACGTGCCACTCACTGTGCAGCATGCAAATTCTATATGTGTGTATACTCTATACACGAGCATACAATACACATATATATATTAAAGTGAATATATGAAAAACACTCTCACATAGAATAGTGTCCTAAGCCCAAAGTGTAAAACAGCTCCAACACATCACTGCAAGTGTGTATCACCACACCCTATATACATCAGTGATCAGTGAAATGACACTCTCCAACACATATACTGATGGGTAATTACCCTATATAAGAAATATCAAGGCACAGCACCACTCAGGGTTAGATATCTCCTCATCACGATTTCCTCCAATATTAGGGTTTTTCTTCCATTATCCTCAAGTAAATCCACAATCCCAGATACTGTATAAAATATCCTCCTTTAGTTGGTAACTCACATACACATTTCAGTGAAAACAGCTCCTCCTCACAGGGAATCCAAGTGTAGGCAGAATCAGGGAAACATTGGCCACATGTTCCCACTTCCAAGATGGCCGCGATCGCGCTTCCGGTCAGCGTCGATACGTCTGACGTCACGTGTCCCTTCCTGCCTATCTTGTTCTTCCAAGACACCCCCCTTTCTAAAGACTGCAATAACTACTGTAAATTTCTTTATGGTGGGTGGCAGTGCTGACACCGGAAGATATTTTACCAAAGGAGTTGAGAATAGCTACTCAAAGAAATGTGTGAACATTCACTTCAATTATCCAATCAAATGAAAAACACCTGCACATACAGTAATTAGATATTCCTCCTAAGCCGGAAATTGCTTTTCACATAATCGGATAAGTGAATACTCACATTTTTAGAGTGAGCAATCTCAACTTTGTACACCAGCCCCAATATGGCGGCCACATGAAAACATGAGTTTTTGAGATGTTTTATTTTCTGTTCTACTTTCAGAATGAAAGCAGATAAATAAAGGCTAAGTTCACCTTTAAAAATAATAAATGCACATCTTTTTGCAGGTACCAAATTGTGCATTTATCACCTCTGTACACCTATGTATAGGTCTATACGGGCTTCCTTTTAGAAAGCTGTAAGAAGTGTCAATGAATTATGTGAGCACTCACCAGCGCCCTTGCAGTTCATGGAGAACTACAAGCAGTGGCAGACGAAAGTGTTCATTCATTCATTCACAGATTCTTGTGAATGAATTACACTGCTGTGTGGGTGGATCGCACAGCCGATCTGTTTTAGATTGTGACAGTGGGTGCAGGGAGGAGGATGCAGGCAGGTGCTGTATAGTGATATGTTACACCTTAAAGGGTAAGTTCACCTTTTGACAAAAAATAATAAATGCATATTTTTTTGCAGGTAAAAAAATGTGCATTTATTATTTTTTGTTGCATGAGCCTGTAAAGCATTGCACCAGCGATCTGCTTACTCATACCTCCTACAGCTAGTGAGGGGGAGGAGATCCCCCACTGGCTGTCAAAACAGGGGAGCAGGGGATGGTCCTTTTGTAACATGTTACATGTTACACCCTGAATATGGGTGTAACATGTTATGAATGTGAACTTATCCTTTAAATACAGATAACATAAGTTCTTACTAAAAGTGAACTTAGCCTTTAATGTTTTTCCTGAATTGACTGCCCTTCAACATGTTGACCCATCTCCCACCTGAGGAATAACAAAATTAAAAAGTTGGGAGGAAAATTGTCAGGGGAACAGTGGCTGCATCTGTTCACATGCAACTGCTGTTCAGGTTTTCTGACAGCCACCAGTGCTGGCTGTCACAATACAATAGCCCTGCAGAAGGATTCATCCACCTGTGCTGTATAGTGAGAATGGAACAATCTGCTAAAGGAAATAAAATCTTGCAATGTATGGCCAGCCCCCATCTTGACAGCTCTGCTGGCATCCAATCATGTGCAAGTAAAAATGCAGTTTTTTACATTTTCCTTGCTTGTGATTGGCTATTATTTTTAAAGTGAAGCTTTTCCTCATTTACTAAGCCCTGGAGCAACTGCACTTGAAAAGTACACAGTCTATTTGCCTTTAATAAACCCACCCCATATGTTGTGTTTTACAGAATGTGCAAACTTTGTTTTCCATTACACTGTTCAAAGGGTTGCTGGATATGCAGTGAATAATATATGTGGTGTATGCTACCGTTCTTCCCCATATTTTTCATATGTATTTGTTTAAGCAAAAATACAAAACTTATTAGAATTGACCATTTATTGTATCTAGTTAGGAAAGCAACACCATAGATGTTAAAGAAATAACAGAAAGATGATTTCTAATACTTAAATATAGTCTGAGGATTGAAGCATTTCACAAATCAATTGTTCTAGAACATATACAGATCCTTACAAAGCTAAAACAGGAATATCTGGCAGGATATGCTGCTTGGGAGTGGAAATCCAGACATAGATCGTTACGAAAACCCAAAACTGCCTCCACCACATTCAGCATCACAGTGACAAAAAATCTTAAGGCTTTTCCTAGTACAGGGGAATGTCCCAGCAAATCTGGTGGTGACAGTGAGCACGTTATAGTTTGGATTCTTTTCCCCAGAAAACAAATACTCACATTATATACTTGTAAACCCTAAGGGATTATTCTTAGGCTGTACAATGACATAATCTATTAAAGAATCTAGTATGTGAGATGCAGAGTTGGGCATTCTTGGATGATTTGTTTACAGAGAAACTGACAGATTGAGTTCCTCTGCAGAGATCTCGCACCCAGTAAGAAGTATGTGCCTATGGTAACGTGTGAATAGTTAACCAAGTACCTGGAGAGAGTAGACCAGTTTCCCCGGCTGATAGACATGTCCACAAGCTGCAGTCTGTACGCATACACCTGTCTTCCTGGTTCACATGGACACCTTGAATATGATGAATCATGTGACAAAAAGTTACTGCCCAAATCGGTGGGAGGGAGGGAAGAAGGAGTGCACCTTGTACAGTACCTGGCCTGTCCTATTGTCATACAGCTCTGTGTGTGTGGTGTCAGACACACCATGCCTGATTGCTGTTAAAGGGAGAGGGGCACCTATGCAGTTTTGGTGACAAATCAGTGACATAGTCATAAAGAGTTAGGCTAAAACATTTGCGTGCATTTATGTAACATTACTTCTGAAAACAATATAACAACTCATAAGCTGTTCTAAGTGGCTGTGCATGAATCTGCAACAGGAACATTGTCTAAACTCCATGTACACAGTGCTTTGTGGATTGTGTACACTGACAAAAGGCAATCATTTCTATGGCTTTCTGTTTAGGCTGCATTCACACTACTACTATGTTTAGGACATTCTTTTGTGCATTTTCTTACTGTGTTTTTGGAGCCACACCATTCATTTCAGTGGGCCTCACTGTGCTCCAAAAACACGCTGAAGAAGCTCATGCACCAAATTTTATACATGAGCCAAGTTTAGCACGGTGTGTTTTTGTGTGTTTTTCGCATGGGTAACACGCAACTACTACCTATGTTTGGGGTGCATTTTCAGAAACCCTGTTTCTGCCCACATTACTGCTACACTTTAGGCTGCATTCACACTTCTTCACGCTGACAACACAGTCAGAATTGCACTGTTCTGCAGCAATTTTCAAAAATGCAATAAAAACAAAAATATAAAGAGTACGGGACAGGTGCTACTGTATTTCACCCTCAGGAAAAATACACGTACAAATTGTTTATAAAATATACATGATTTTAGTACATAATATTAAAATCAGGAATTGTATCCATAAAAACTGTAAGTATACAGTAGCTCATGAAACAATCAGTACAAATGAACCCCATAACACTTTCCTTAACCAGATACTTCACATGATATCATACATAGATGAAAGTAAGAAACAAGGAAGGTGTCTTCTTCAAACGCATTTCGCCAGGTAGGCTTCTTCAAGGATTCAATTGGGGTGCACGATACTGATGGTCATCAGGACTACACAGCACATCCCAGTGGGACAAGGAGACTGAAAAAGGCATCCAAATGGGTCCCCTCCAGGAAAGCCCAGAGTCCCTCTCCCAAATGGAGAGGGGAAAAGAGGAAAATCAGCCCAACCTGCAGTTAAATCTTAAATATGATGTTCCAGTTGACTCAATATCCTTAGGCCACAGGTATAAAAAAAGATAAAGCACCCTGTACAGGTACCTGATTATTGCTGTATAGACTACTGTTGCTTGAGGCAATGCAGACCTCCACTATGTATATCACAATCTCCAAGCCACGTCCTCACCCCTAAGGGAGCACCGCTACACATGGCCTGATGACATTGAGTCAAAGTATTTAAGATTAAACTGCAGATTGGGCTGGATTTCCTTCTTTTTATTTCCCCTCCATTTGAGAGAGAGCCTCTGGACTTCCCTGGAGGAGACCTCACTTGCACACCTTTTTCGGCTCCCTTGTCCCACTGGGATGTGCTATGTAGTCCTGATGACCATCAGTATTGTGTACCCTAACTGAACCTCTGAAGAAGTCTACCTGGCGAATTACATTGGAAGAAGACACCTTCCTTGTTTTTACTTCCATGTATATATAATGTCATGTGAAGTATCTGATTAACCACTTGCCCTCCTGAGGATTTACCAACATCCCCTCCTGACCAGGCCTTTTTTTGCTATTCGGTGCTGCACTATTCAACTGGTAATTTCGCGGTCATGCAACACTGTACTCAAATGAAATTTACAGTCAGGTCCATAAATATTGGGACATCGACACAATTCTAACATTTTTGGCTGTATACACCACCACAATGGATTTGAAATGAAACGAACAAGACGTGCTTTAACTGCAGACTGTCAGCTTTAATTTGAGGGTATTTACATCCAAATCAGGTGAATGGTGTAGGCATTACAACAGTTTGCATATGTGCCTCCCACTTGTTAAGGGACCAAAAGTAATGGGACAATTGGCTTCTCAGCTGTTCCATGGCCAGGTGTGTGTTATTCCCTCATTATCCCAATTACAATGAGCAGATAAAAGGTCCAGAGTTCATTTCAAGTGTGCTATTTGCATTTGGAATCTGTTGCTGTCAACTCTAAAGATGAGATCCAAAGAGCTGTCACTATCAGTGAAGCAAGCCATCATTAGGCTGATAAAAAAAAAAAACCCATCAGAGAGATAGCAAAAACATTAGGCGTGGCCAAAACAACTGTTTGGAACATTCTTAAAAAGAAGGAACGCACCGGTGAGCTCAGCAACACCAAAAAGACCCGGAAGACCACGGAAAACAACTGTGGTGGATGACCGAAGAATTCTTTCCCTGGTGAAGAAAACACCCTTCACAACAGTTGGCCAGATCAAGAACACTCTCCAGGAGGTAGGTGTATGTGTGTCAAAGTCAACAATCAAGAGAAGACTTCACCAGAATGAATACAGAGGGTTCACCACAAGATGTAAACCATTGGTGAGCCTCAAACAGGAAGGCCAGATTAGAGTTTGCCAAACGACATCTAAAAAAGCCTTCACAGTTCTGGAACAACATCCTATGGACAGATGAGACCAAGATCAACTTGTACCAGTGATGGGAAGAGAAGAGTATGGAGAAGGAAAGGAACTGCTCATGATCCTAAGCATGCCACCTCATCAGTGAAGCATGGTGGTGGTAGTGTCATGGCGTGGGCATGTATGGCTGCCAATGGAACTGGTTCTCTTGTATTTATTGATGATGTGACTGCTGACAAAAGCAGCAGGATGAATTCTGAAGTGTTTCGGGCAATATTATCTGCTCATATTCAGCCAAATGCTTCAGAACTCATTGGACGCCGCTTCACAGTGCAGATGGACAATGACCCAAAGCATACTGCAAAAGCAACCAAAGAGTTTTTTAAGGGAAAGAAGTGGAATGTTATGCAATGGCCAAGTCAATCACCTGACCTTAATCCGATTGAGCATGCATTTCACTTGCTGAAGACAAAACTGAAGGGAAAATGCCCCAAGAACAAGCAGGAACTGAAGACAGTTGCAGTAGAGGCCTGGCAGAGCATCACCAGGGATGAAACCCAGCGTCTGGTAATGTCTATGCGTTCCAGACTTCAGGCTGTAATTGACTGCAAAGGATTTGCAACCAAGTATTAAAAAGTGAAAGTTTGATTTATGATTATTATTCTGTCCCATTACTTTTGGTCCCTTAACAAGTAGGAGGCACATATGCAAACTGTTGTAATTCCTACAACGTTCACCTGATTTGGATGTAAATACCCTCAAATTAAAGCTGACAGTCTGCAGTTAAAGCACATCTTGTTTGTTTCATTTCAAATCCATTGTGGTGGTGTATAGAGCCAAAAATGTTAGAATTGTGTCGATGTCCCAACATTTATGGACCTGACTGTATGTCCTTTTTTCACACAAATAGAGCTTTCTGTTGGTGGTATTTGATCACCTGTGCGCTTTTTATTTTTTGCGCTATAAACAAAAAAATACCAAAAATTTTGAAAAAAAATATATAGTAAACTCAAAGTTAGTCTTAAATTTAGGCCAAAATATATTCTGCAATGTCTTTCATAAAAGGAAATCCCAATAAATGTATATTGATTGCTTTGTGTGCAAGTTATAGCATCCACAAACTATGGTATAGATACTGCAATTTACGCCATTTTTTGCTATACAGCTCTGTGCTAGTTTAACTGACAATTGCGTGGTCATGCAATGCTGTACATAAATAAAATTTATGTCCTTTTTTTTCACACAAATAGAGCTTTCTTTTGGTGGTATTTGATCACCTGTGCGCTTTTTATTTTTTGTGTTATAAATAAAGAGACCGAAAAGTTTGAAAAAAAAGGATATTTTCTCATTTCTGTCATAAAAAATATCCAAAAAAATTTAATTTCATCATAAATTTAGGCCAAAATGTATTATGCTACATGTTTTTGGTAAAAACAATCCCAATAAGTGTATATTGATTGCTTTGTGTGAAAGATATAGCATCTACAAACTATGGCAAAGATAATGGTTTTTACTTACAAACACTCCCCAAATTACCCCTTTTCGGAAAGTACACACCCTAAGCTATCTCCTGAGAGGTATGTTGAGTCCATGGAATTTTTTATTTTTCCACAAGCTTTTGGAAAATTACAAAAAATGTTTTTTTTCTACACAAAGTTGTCACTTAAATGATATATTGCTCACACAAGCCATGGGTGTATGTGGAAATACACCCCAAAATACATTCTGCTACTTCTACCGAGTATGGGAATACCACATGTGTGAGACTTTTTTGGGAGCCTAGTCACATACAGGAACCTGAAATCCAATGACCACTTTGAAAGCCTGAAGGTGCACAACTTTTTCATTTCACTTCCTCACTACCTATCACAGTTTCGAAGGCCCTGAAATGCCAGGATAGCACCAACCCCTCCCCCCCAAATGACCCCTTTTTGGAAAGTAGACACCCCAAGGAATTTTAAAAGAGGCACGGTGAGTATTTTGCAGATCTCATTTTTTCTCACAAGGTTTTGAAACATAAAAAAAAGAAAAGAAAAAATATGTTTTTGTTTTCTTTCTTCATTTATAAAAACTTGTGGCAACAAACGAGATCTGCATACTCACCATCAGGGGCAGACTGACCATTTGGAAACGTGGGCACTGCCCGAGGGCCCGGGGTCAGTAGGGGGCCCCATGAGATGCCCCTGGTACCTTTTTCATAGGCTTTTTTGAGTTTGGGCAAGGACACAGGGGCCCATGATCCACTATTGCCCGGGGGCCCATGAGTTGTCAGTCAGCCCCTGCTCATCATGCTTCTTATCAAATTCCTTGGGGTGTCTACTTTCCAAAAAGGGGTCATTTGGGGGGGTTGCTGCTATCCAGGCATTTCAGGGCCTCCGAAACTATAGGAAGTGTAATGTGGAAATAAAGCCCTTTAAAAGCCTGAAAGTGCTTATTGGATTTTGGGATCCTGTACTTGGCTAGACTGCCAAAAAGTCTTTCACGTGATACCTCCATACTCGGGATAAGTAGCAGAATGTATTTTGGGGAGTAATTCCACATATACCCATGGCATGTGTGAACAATAAATCATTTAATTAACAATTTTGTGTAAAAAAAAAAAAAAAAAAAAAAAAAATAATTTTTTTGTCATTTTCCAAAAACTTGTGGTAAAAAATAAAATTTTCTATTGACTCAATATGCTTCTCAGCAAATATTTTGGGGTGTCTACTTTCCAAAAAGGGGTCTTTTGGTGGTTGGGGCATTTTATGTCCAGCATTAGAAGTTTATGCCACATATCACTCACTCTTCTAACCACCTGAAGACCAAGCCTTTTCTGACAATTTGTGTTCACACGAAAAAAAATGTATTTTTTGCTAGGAAATTACTTTGAACCCCCAAACATTATATGTTTTTTAAACTAGATTCTCAGGCTCCCCCGATGGCACAGGACTGCCCAAGAAAGCCATGGAAGGCAGCAGGGGAGGGGGGCATCTTCTCTCACTGCTTGTAAAAGCAATCCTGCAGCTAATTAGCCACTAGGATTACTGTTACATGAAATCAGATCACCAGCTGAAAAAAAAGATACCAAGCATCATCTTGGTATAACCACTTAAACACTTCCTGTCCAGGCCAATGTTCAGCTTTCAGCACTATCACACTTTGAATGACAATTGCGCGGTCATGCAATACTGTACCCATATGAATTTTTTACCATTTTTTTGAGAAAGATAAAGCTTTATTTTGGTGGTATTTATTCACCGCTGGGATTTTTATTTTTTTTACTATGTAAATAAAATGTACAAAAATTTTGAAAAAAAGTGTTTTTTCTAAAATTTTGCAAATAAATAATATTTCATCATAAATCTTGGCCAAAACTTATTCCGTTATTTTTTTAGTAAAAAAAAAAAAAATCCAAATTAGTTTATAACCAAAAATTATAATTTTTAAACATTTTTTTTTACATTTTTATTTGATTTTTTTATATTATTATTTTTTATTTTTATTCTTTTTTTTTACATACTGTCACCCTAGCAGTACAGTGTCACCATGGTGACACTGTACTACTTGTGGGGGGGTGATGAAGATTTTTTTTTTTACACTGATTGCTTTTACACCCATATAGGATGTAAAAGCAATCATTTCTCTTTCTCTCTGTCTGCATTCTTGCAGTCATTGAGAAGTACTGAGTGAGCTGTGATTGGTTACAGCTTGTCACATGGTACAAGGCTGTTGTGAATAGCCTTGTACCATGTGACCTCTGTGATCATTCACAGATTTCACACGTAGTAAGCAATGATGTCACAAGTGACATCTTGCTTACTACTTTGCATGTGATCACTGATTCGCCCCTGGAGTGCCACCGCCCTGCCGTTTATCAACAGCAGGCGGACGGCAAGAGGTTAAAGTCCATTGATGTACCAGTACGTTGCTGGTCCTTGTTGGGTGTATATGCTATGTTCTTTTTTTTTTTTTGTTTGTATGCAGCCTGTGGGCTGAGTGAAAAAAAGAGAAGAAATTTCTGCAAGATGAAGTGTGTGGTATTCCCACACTTATAATATACCGCCCTGCATCTATCTACTTCTAATGGTGGGCACACATGAAATGTTCCTTTTTTGTCATTCAGGCCACGGGCTGAACAAAAAAAAAATAACCTAGCAGATTCTTCTATTCAAATCGGTCGATGTGGATGAAGAAAACTCTAGCAAAAATTTTCTTTTTTTAAATGTATACCGAAGCAAAGGGGCCATCCACCCACTGGCCACCCCAAGCCCCCATGCTTCGGCATATATGCTCTTTTTTAACTGCGGATGAAAAATTTTATCCAACAGTGCTGCCCACACTGACTTATGTATGTTCTGAGAGCCAGTTGCTGTCAGAATAAACAGGTCGCTGCTGCTGCTGAAAGCATTCCTGCAAAGAAAACAGCAATGGTTAACAAAAACAGTAACAATACAGTAAAATCATAACAGTAGAACAGTAACAACAAAGACAATAACAAAAACAACTACAACTATTTTTGTTTTTTAAAATTAAAATTTTTTTTTTCAACTTGTACTTTTTATTTTTTAAGTCTTTTTTTTATACTTTTTTTTTTTTTAAAACTTAACTTTTTAACCGTTTCAATACCGTGCAATTTTACACCTTCCTGCCCAGGCCATTTTTCAGGTTTCAGCGCTCTCACACTTTGAATGACAATTGCGCGGTCATACAACACTGTACCCAAACTAAAATTTTATCATTTTCTTCAAACAACTAGAGCTTTCTTTTGGTGGTATTTAATCACCACTGGGGTTTTTATTTTTTGCTAAATTAACAAAAAAAGACCAAAATTTTGAAAAAAAAACACATTTTTCTTTGTTTCTGTTATAAAAGTTTACAAATAAATAATTGTTCTTCATAAATTTAGGCCGAGATGTATTCTGCTACATGTCTTTGGTGAAAATAACCCAAATTAGGATGTATTTTTTAGTTTTTAGGAAAGTTATAGAGTTCACAAACTATGGTATAGATCTGAAAATTGATCAATCCTGAAGTACTGACGGCCAATCTAATTTCTTGAGGTCCAAGAATGTCAGAATAGTACAGATATCCCCAAATGACCCCTTTTTGCAGAGTAGACAGTCCGACGTACTTCATAAGAGGCATGGCGAGTTTTTTGAAGTTGTATTTTTTTGTCATAATTTTTCGGAAAATGAAAAAATGAAAAAAATTATTTTCACTATTTTTTTTTTACATACTGTCACCAGTGCAGTACAGCATCATCATATAACTGGCATGGCGGTGAACAGGGACACTGACTGGTGACAGTATGAAAAAAAATATATATATTTTTTTTTAATTTTTTTTTATTTTTTTATTATTTATTTTTTTATTACTTTTTTTTATTTTTTTTAAGATTTTTTTTCTTATTTTACTATGACCAAAATAGTACAATGTTACCATAGTAACATTGTACTACTTTGGAGAAGTGATCAGTATTTTTTTTTTTACACAATTTGCTTATAGCAAAGAATTACTTTGCTATAAGCAAGCATTTACCTGAATGAAATCGATTCATTCAGCTTTTTTTTTTTTTTTTTTTTTTTTTTTTTGTGCTTAGCTGTGATTTGGTCACAGCTAATCACATGACATGTGCATGTGATTAGCTGTGACCATTCACAGCTAGGCACTAGTATACAATGGATGGCATCATGAATGAAGCCATCCATTGTATACAACTGTCATGTGACCTGCTGTGATTGGTCACAGCAGGTCACATGGTACCAGCAACGGGAGCCGGTACTCGGATCTGTCATCGGCCGTGTCCGAGGTGCACGGCCGATGACAGATCGCACAGCTGCGCCGCTCTGCACTAGCGCAAACGGCGCATGTGCGGGAGCACGCCAAATGGCGTGCACCAGGAATGCAGATACACATCTGAAGCCGCCAAACGGCCATTGGCCGGGCGGCTAATGGTTAAACAAGATTTTAGGGTCTCTCAAAATGCGATAGCCAGTTTCCTGACTACCTAACATCTTTTAAGACCCTGTGTAAATATGTGCCCTGAACTGTGCCATGCTGTACCCTATACTAATACTCTATTAGTGTGTTGCAGCAATGGAAGCAGTCCTTGAGACCAAGTTGGCCAGGATGGGAGGAACAAAAAAGCGGGTGTCAAACCTAATTCCATGCCTGCTACACACACACAACATTTTTGGGGTGTCCTTTGGGTTGGGGTACCAGAAATGGCATCGGGAAAATGCCTCTCATGCAGCCAGCTAACTGCATCTGGGTTGGGAGTTTGGGCCACAGCACCTTCTGGATACAAAAGGGCCGTGATGATTTCTTCCTGGAATTTTAGGAAGGATCCACTTCATTCAGTTGCTTTGTAAAGCACAAAAGCATTATATAGAGCCAATTGAAATAAATAAACACTTTTTTTGTACCAGTGTCTGGCTTGTCGGGAAACTAAGTACGGCTTCATCATCTGGTCGTTGAAGTCCACCCCTCCCATGTTAAGATTATAGTTGTGGACACAGAGTGGCTTCTCAACAACACCAGCTGCCAAGGCAAATTGGATGGTCATGTCTGCATGAATGGAAGACAGGACGAAAACATCCATTTTTTCCTTCCACTTCACTGTGAGCAATTCCTCATTTCTCAAACAGGCTTTTTCCCCCCTTTCTAAGATGGCTATTTACAAGCTGTTGGGGGAAGGATGACACCAAGTCCCAAACTATCTTGCTACTGCTCCCCATGTAGTCTGGGCAGCCGGGAGGTTCCATGTGATATTTTTCCTTGTAAATCCAAAACTTATATTTATAGCCTGTTGCCCTCTCGCATGTCTTATACACCTTGACCCCATATCTGGCACGTTTGCTGGGGAGAAATTGTTTGAATGCAAGGCGGCCAAAAAAATTAATGAGGGACTCATCAACGCATCAACGTTTTGATTAAGGTGATTTACAAGGGGTCGAATTTTGTGGAGCTGGTCAAATTCAGGGTCAAACTGAGGATGACAGAGTGTGTTGTCGTTGAAATGCATAAAATGCATTATACTCTCATATCTATGTCTGGCCATGGCAGTAGAGAACACGAGCATATGATGAATCGGGTCTGCGGACCATTACAACCGCAATTCATTTTTTTTTTTACTAATTCCCATGTTGAGGGTTAGGCCCAAAAAAACCTTTACATTCAGAAACCGTAATGGGTTTCCATGCGAATGGTCTGGCAAGGTTTGAATTTGGGTTGGCGGCGATAAACTGTTGTACATATAAATTACTTTGATCCACAATCAATGCATATAGATATTCCGTGAAAAACAGCTCCAAAAATCAAGGGGAGTAGTTAACTTTGCAGTTTCCACCTGAATACCAGTTTGGGCAGTGAATGGGGGAAGTACGGGTGCTGCAGAATTTGTGGGCTGCCAATCGGGATTTGCAAGCACATCCGGAATGATACTAGGGTCTCTACGGGCCTGTGTGTGAATTCTTGGTGGCTGCGGGACAATACTTGTGCTCGCCACCCCAGCAGCTTGTACTGCACTTATGGGACTCGCGATGTCACCAAGTGATACTGCAGTGCTGGTATGTGAAAGACCAGAATGTACTAGGGCGCTGGTGCTCACCAGTTCACCAAAAGTTAGACTGGCACTAGTACTGTGCATATGAGAGTCATCATGCGATTGTAACATCTTAGCAACCTGGGAACGGGGTCGGGTACACTTGATTGTCTGAGCTATCTGTTGTGCTATCAGGGTGCTGCTGCTATATACAGGTTTGTTTTCTGAGGATGATTGTATCAGTGAGCCTTCCCCTTCGCTCTCATCTGACATGCTCAGAATCCTATAGACCTCTTCACTAAAGTACCTTTCCATTGACATTTTGGCTGCTAAATTTCTATGTACATAGTGCAACTTATGGGAAAAAGAGCACCTGGCTGTCAGGGACTGCTTGAACCGCTACAAACAAATTTATTGGCAAGCACTAACTGAGATCAGGCCTGATTCTGCAAAAACTGCAGTTTTGTGTGTAAAGTATCAAGTGACAGTGACCTACTGACACTGCACTTGCTGGAGGGAAGGGGGAGGGTAAGCGTAGGGGCTAAACACAGGTACTGGCAGGTTTCGGGGCTGATCCCACTAATGCTGCATTTTTGGGGACACTATACTAATGTGAACGCTGGTATACTGTAGTTCTGATCTGATCAAAGATATTGATCCATTCAGACAGTATACTAGCAATGGAGGTTTATTGTGTATGTGAGAGTGTTCCTTACAATCAAGCGGTTAAATGTGATTACTGGTGTACTGACGGGCAATCTGACGCTGTCTGGGAGGGGCACTAACTGATGCTAATGCTATCTGAAGGCGCCGGCGACACTAATACAGTAATCAGCAAAAAATCTGTACACTGTACTAATAACACTGGTGACAGGGCAGTGAAGAGGTTAACTGGGGGGGGGGGGAGATCAAGGGTTTAAATGTGTCGTAAAATGTGTTCTAACTGTAAAAGTGTAGTGTTTTTACTCACTGTGTCTTCTTTCTTCTCTCTCTGGGATGGAATGTGCCCAGAGAGAGAAGATTTCATCACTTCCTGTACCTATGTAAGTGTAAACACAGGTACAGGAAGATCCCTGATAGGACAGAAGATCCCACAAGTCGGCGGGGGCGTGCGAAAACCACGGGAGCGCAAATCACGTATATATACGTGATTTTGCACACCTGTGCCAAATCACGTATATATACGTGATTTTGCACACCTGTGCCACCCTGTAGCAGTATTTCTGCTATAGGGTGACACAGAAGCGGTTAAGGAAAGTGTTTTGAGGTTCACTGTAGTGATTGTTTCATGAGCCACTGTATACTTACAGTTTTTTGTGGATACAATTCCTGATTTTAATATTTTGTAATAAAATCATGTATATTATATAAACAATTTGTACAAGTATTTTTCCTGAGGGTTATCTAGCACCTTAAAAGCCTCGTACTCTTTATGTTTTTGTATACACTATTTGGGATGTTGTGCTGATAGATCTACTACACCTACTATTTGTTTTCCAAAAATGCAGCAAAATGTGCCACGTGCTTAATTGCACCCCAAACATGGAGCAAGTATGTCATGCGAAAATCACAGCAAAACAGCCATTTTGAATTACACTTGACATAGGCATTACAACACTGCTCTATGGACTCTTTGAAAGATTTATTCTTATTTTCAACCCCTTCAGCCCTAGAAAAAAAAAAGCAGTACTCTGCTCATAGCCAGGAATTTTATCTTAAGATTGTTTCAAATAAGAATAACTGTATGGATAAGACTAAAGATTTAAGCTTCACCTTGGCTCCAGCCCCCTTTTTTATTTATATGTGCTGCAGTGCAGCATTTCCTCCTTTCCTGCCTAGGCTAGAATGACATTGTGCATGTGTGTGCAGATGTCCCACAGGGCTCTGCCTGACCCAAACGTATCTGCGCACACACGGGTTTCACACGCAAGTGTGCAATCACAGCACATTTATAGAGGTTCAGGACCTTATTTCCTGCTCATACATGAGCACAGCTCTGTGCAAGCGCAGATGCACCACAGGGCTCTGCCAGGTCCTGAAGACCAAGCAGAGTTTGTTGGCACATCTTTTCATGTGCAAGTCAATTGAAAATAGCAGCATTGTTGGAATGGGGGGCAGAGCCATGATTAAGGGAACTGAAGTTTCTCTTTAAGGAGTGCTATGGTCACAGCATACACTTTCATTTTTTAACATCAGCATTGTAATAACAATACAACAATAGTTATATATCAAGTTCTGTACCTGTGCGTCGCTGGACTTTGTGTTATACCAGAGTAAAGCCTGCAGCTGCAGGCATTACCCTGGTGCCATTTTTTAGAGACGGCGGTTGGCTCTTTTGTACATGCAATCCAACTAGCCGCTCGATTGCCTGTACAAGCAGTGGGAGGGGACATCCTGCCCCTCCTGCCATCTCTCGCCACTCTCTCGGGATCTCCCGTCCCATCAGGAGACCTAAGCCAAGTTCTGCTTTGATCAGCTCTCCCTTATAGTAAACTTGAAACGATGACTTGACATCAGTTCCGCTTTACTCAGAACTAAACGGCGCCATTTTTTTAAAAACTGAAATCATTCAAAAACACCAATATTGGTGTTTTGAATGCTTTTAAGTTCAGAGGAGGGATTTGGGATCTTATAGACCCCAGATCCCTCCAAAAAAGAGTACCTGTCACATGTCTATTGCTGTCACAAGAGATGTTCATTCCTTGTGACAGTGATAAAAGAAAAATTAAAATCACAGATTAAAAAAATTAATAACTTTAAAAAAAAATTAAAGTGCCCCCCGTGCACGCAAAAAGGCGAACGCGTGCAACAGTCCCGCACCCACAAAAACAGCAATCGCTGCAAATGTTCGATCATGGACAGTAATTCTAGCACTAGATCTCCTTTGTAAATCTTAAGTGGTAATGTGTAAAGGCTTTTAAAGTGTTGCCTATGAATAGTAAAATTTACGTCATTTGTCATTGTTGTATGGGCATGCACAGTTTTAAAGCATGACATGTTTAGTATCTATTTCCTTGGCATAACATCATCTTTTATACATTACAAAAAAATGGGTTATGTATTGTGTTTCTTTTGCACTAAAATTCAAAAAAGTTTATTTTTTCCCCAAAAAATTGCATGTGAAAAACCACTGGACAAAAGCTGTTTGACATAAAAAAATGCTTCTGCTTTAAAAAAAATATATAATGTTTGGGGGTTCTAAGACATTCTCTTGCAAAAAATACTGATTTTAACATGTAAACAAAACAAACCCATGTCACCAAAAACTTACAGTATAAAACAGACACTCCAATACTGCAGATAGTCCACAGGTAGTTTATTATAGTCAGCACAATATAAAACACCTATGTAACAATGTGGACTGTTACTGAAAACACAGAAATCTATCTGCTCACAAGGTGGCAGAGTTACTTTGTCTCACTATAGCCCTGATAAAAGTGCCCAGAGCAATCTGGGAGATGTAGTTTCGAAGGAAGATCTTGCTTAGAGTAAAGGTGAATCAAAACTACAGCACCCACAAGTGCCAGCCAAGGGGAGGAATCATATAAAAGAAAAAGCCCAGAAAGGAGCTGGAAAATTGAGGAAAGAAGCGCCAACAGGTAAGGTATGCCAAGCTATGTTTCTTAGACAAGACCGAACCAGGATGCATTCCATAGGGCCGCATCAAGATGAGGAGCAGACTGCTGATCCCTTAGCTGTGAAACAACCCGAGCGAGATCAGTTATCATCCAGAATCATTGCTGAATTACATCAACACTGAATGCTGCAGCTATAAGGGGCCTCCACAACATGGACAGTTTGTGGTCTTCTAAGGACTGCTGCATAAGGATTGTGTGAGAGGGTCCTGGACCCACACAGTTGTTATAATCAACAACTATGTCTTGTTCACTCATCAGACCTGGCTGGGCCATCACTCTACATTGTTTCCCAATAGGAGCCAAACACATTTTCCGTTCGTTACTACTGAAAGCTGCAGCCATCAATACCACAGACTGCCAATAAAGATGCCACAAATCCAAACTGCTGATGTTGATTGCCATGTGCATCCAAGTTGCTGTATAACATCTCAATCTTAATTCTTGCCAATCCTCTCTCTGCATTGCACTCCCCTTTCTTGAAACGTGTCTACCTTCGCTTAGTTGGATTAAAGGTGTACACCCACTGACTAAGTCTATCTTTTAGCCTAATTGCTTCTGAAATCTACATCCTAGAAACATCACCTTGTTTTGTGCATCAACATTAAAGGTGTCCCAACTGAGCTGGTAAAAGTTAAGAACTTTTCAGATCTTGTGACCTACCTGATGGAAGCACTTTTTTGCTGGTAGTATAACAAACTTTGTGGCCTAAGCCTAGTCATTCCAGAGAGCCCCTGTCAGGAGCGTCTGGAACTCCTGATCCATTACAGCAGCCAGTCTTATTCCAGCATCCTGGTTTTAGCTATGATGCATCCCTAGCTGTCCATCAATCAAGGTGGTTGATCTAACCAGTCTCTGTGGGAAGACCAAACCTGATTTAGGCCAGTCAAGCCTTCAGTATCATGCTTGTGATAGCTCTGGTTACATGTTTTCAAACTGCCTATTTGCCTGTCCTGCTCTGCTGTTTGGATTCCCCTGTTTTATATTTATATATATATATATATATATATATATATATATATATATATATACACAGTGTATGTGTGTGTGTGTGTGTGTGTGTGTGTGTGTGTGTGTATATATATATATATATATATATATATATATATATATACACTATATTGCCAAAAGTATTGGTACACCCCACCAAATCATTGGATTCAGGTGTTCTATCACCTCTATGGCCACAGGTGTATAAAATCAAACACCTAGGCATGCAGACTGCTTCTACAAACATTTGTGAAAGAATGGGTCGCTCTCAGGAGCTCAGTGAAGAGAAGCGTGGTACCGTGATAGGTTGCCACCTGTGCAATAAGTCCATCTGTGAAATTTCCTTGCTACTAAATATTCCACGGTCAACTGTTAGTGGTATTAAATAAAGTGGAAGCAACTGGGGACAACAGCAACAGCAAGCGCACAGTGCCTAGAAGTCGCCAACTGTCTGCAGAGTCAATAGCTAAAGAACTACAAACTTCTTGTGGCCTTTAGATTAGCACAACAACAGTGCATAGAGAGCTTCATGGAATGGGTTACCATGGCTGAGCAGCTGCATCTAAGCCTTACATCATCAAGTGCAATGCAAATCATAGGATGCAGTGGTGTAAAGCACACCGCCATGGGACTCTAGAGCAGTGGAGACGTGTTCTCTAGAGCGACTAATCATGCTTCTCTGGCAATGTGATGGATGTGTCTGGGTTTTGGCAGTTGCCAGGAGAACGATACTTGCCAGACTGCATTGTGCCAAGTGTAAAGTTTGGTGGAGGGGGGATTATGGTGTGGAGTTGTTTTTCAGGGTTTGGGCTTTGCCCCTTAGTTCCAGTAAAGGGAACTCTTAAGGCGCCAGCATATCAAGACATTTTGGACAATTTCATGCTTCCAAATTTGTGGGAACAATTTGGGGATGGCCCCTTCCTGTTCCAACATGTCAGCGCACAAAACAAGGTCCATAAAGACATGGATGAGCGAGTATGGGGTTCAGGAACTTGACTGGCATGACCTCAGCCCAATAGAACACCGTTGGGATGAATTACAGCAGAGACTGCGAGCCAGGCCCTCTTGTCCAACATGAAAAATGGCTTAGATGCGAATAGGTCCCTTTACCTAAAAACAGCAACTTGAGTCCTGAGATATTTAAAATTCCTGATGTGATAGTAGCTGTTGTCTTCTGCTAGTAATGGTGGGGCTCATATACAAAAGTGAGTAATAGTAATTCAATGAAGATAACTGGCTGTGGTAAATGCTCAAAGCAAAGATCTCTTGGTACTGTTTAAAGGTATCTGCATGCAGTGTCTTGAGAGTGTTCTCAGAAAGAAGTTGGGTATACACCCGCTCAGCAATACCATGGATAGCATGGCCTCCTTGGAATGCCTAGGAGTCCTTGCACAGGCTCTTGGCTGTTCGCAGAGAAGTGCAGAGTTAGATAAGATTATACGACCCGGATGTGGCGATCCGCATCACCTGTGCTGAACTGGTATGCAGAGTCCCACATAGTGGCCAGCAATTTGTCTCTGGAGGAGAACAGAAGTCCCCCTGTGCTCAGCTGTGAATCTTGCACCCCAAGACAGCGAGCCAGTTCCTTCCTGTAGAATATATCTGCTCTCCCAGCAACCTTCTGGTTCCCCAGCTCTCTGGTAGTTGTAGTTTAATCAGCACTCAGAAATATAGTATGTATTGGCTACAGGACTACGGGTCCCAGGATCCCCTGCTGTCAAAAGAACTGGATCCACTCTGCTAACAAGAAGTAATATAGCAGTCCCAATACTGGGCACTAGGGGGACCCATAGTTTCATCTGTAAATGTCCCTGAATGGAATAACGATATAGCCAGCACCTGTCTACATCCATCCCCACTTTAAATCTTTGGTCAACAAAGTGGAACCCACTGTAATACTAATTACTTATACAATGATATATCTGAACATTAACTGTAAAACAGAAATCAACCATAACTCATATTCACAAGTAATTTACAAATATCAGGGTTCATCTGTAACCACTTGCATAACTTGTCAGTTAGAGTTAGGATACTTTGTTGACAGGCCAGTATGATAGCAATGGACCACTCAGTAGAGTCAGAGGGTGAGTCAAGGTCGATGAACGATAGCAGGGTCTGGCATTTTACTTGAACACTGAGTAGTGGGTATAAGTCCATCAGAGTTTTCTCCCAGTGCATCGTATGTTAGTCTCTTAGGTGGGTTAATGTTCTGTCTTTGTCCAAAATTAATAGTCTTCAGACATGGACTCACAAGTTGAATAGGAGGTACTTGTGTCGAGCTGATGAAGGGAATCGGCAGCACATAGGCTAGGCTCTGACTCTAAAGTTGCAGGCCTGTAGACTCCTTCACAGATGCCTTGACAGGAGAGGTGTCATTATTCTCCTGAAATTGTGGCCACAACCAATCAGGCACCATCTCTTCTTCATCACTTTCATCCTTTTCCTCTGTTTGAATATTAGTTTGACATTGCCAGCATGATCTAAGAATAAGGTTGTGTGGTTGCATGGTTAATTCAGAGTCAGGAGGCTAAGGTTTTCAGATGGCACCTGAAAAGGGCAGCAAGTAATTCCAGGGCCACATTTTCAGTAGGCCCATTTTCCCTTCAGGGCAGATTTGATAAACTGACAGCCTGTCGTAGCCAGCGATCAGCCAGCTTGTGTTTCTCAGGTACTCTCATGTTTCTCAAAAGCACATGATCCCCTGCTGAAGGTCTTGTAGTTTCACCTTGAGACCAAAGCTCCTTTATTTCTTGGCTCTTGTATGGCTGCAGTCTCTCTTGCCTTCTCATGGGCTTGCTTCAAATTTTTCCATAGTCAACATACCCCTTGGATGAAGTCAGCGATGTGTGATCCATGGAGGTTTTGAAAGCTAGGTTGACCAGCAGTCGAGCTTCTCTTCCAAACATTGATCTGTAGGGGGAATACCCGTGGCATTGTTAGACATGCTGTTGTAGGTATGAACTACAGCTGCAATATGATTTCTCCAATGCTGTTTCTTCTCTGAGGGCAAAGTTCCTAGCATATTTAACAGAGTGCGGTTGAGCTGTTCAGATTGAAGATCTCCCTGTGGATGATATGGGAAGTTTGCAATTTTTGTATGCCCAGCAGCTCACATAGCTTGTGAACAAGTTTGCTTTCAAATCCCTGTCCTGGTGAGAGTGTATTCGTTGCATCAGACCAGAGTGCATGAAAAACTTTTCCACCAGTACTTTCCTCACAGCGACTACTTGTTGATCCTTGGTGGGGAAGGCTTGAGCGCATAGAGTAATGTGGTCTGTTACCACCAGAACATTGCTTCTGCTATTGGCAATGGGTTCCAAGCACAGAAAGTCAATGCACACTAACTCCATAGCCCTTGACTCTGTAGTTGACCCATGGGGGGCAGCTTTGGTTGATTGAGCTTTCCTTTGAATGCACTGTAAGTATGAGAGACAGTAGCTCTCTACTTCTGCTCTCCTAACAGGTCAGTTGAAGCGGTTCCTAACCAATTTAAAGGTCCTATCTGGTCCGAAGTGCCCATGTTCATTATGAAGAGCCATTAGTTCAGCTTTTCTGTGTTTCTCTGGCAGGAACAACTGCCACCTTTCTTCTGAGACTTCGGAAAGCCCCCCCCGATCAATTATGCCGTCTCAGACCTGCCGCAGGTCCCATTGTTTGTAGACTAACTTGGAGTTAAACTGTAAAGTAGGTCTTCACTCTGATCTGCCTTCAAGTCTCGCATTGACAACTGTGGGAGGCCCTCACTTGAGACAGTTCGAAGTAACACTTGGGCACTCCCGCTGGGGTGACTCCAAGGGCCTCGGTTCCAATAGCTCCTTTGTGCCAATGATCAATGGCTTGGCACTAAGCCTGGACTCCCTCAGACATCACGTGTCCAGCTTTCCGAAGGTGGCTAGCCAACGATGTCCAGTGGCATCTAGCTTGGGTGTTGTCAGAAGATAAAAATATTGTGTAGGACTGTGCTTCACACTGTTACACTTGTTCAAAAACAAAACTAACAAAGCAGCTGTCATTCTAGATGGTTTAACCATCCAATAATAAATCATCAAAGAAAATGAACAGTGCTACCCATATGTACCTCTGACCCCCTAAACCATGTGAAAAAGATATAGATTATTATCTCTTTTATATAACAATCCTACCTAAAGTGCAAAAACAGTCATGTGTATGCTCTCTTTATGTACTATTAATCACACATGTGCTTCAATATTAAAGTGTCCTGTGCAACCATATAACATAAAGTGCAACTAATTATATATCATCCAGCATACTGCAGGTAAAATCTCATATGCATATACATATTGTACATTAACTTATTTTAAAAAGTCCAGTGCAAACATATGCATAAAGTGCAAATAACGTTCAGTGTACTATAAAGTTCACCAATATATTATTGTGTCCGTATGTAAAACCATCCACCAATCCAAGTGATGTTCTTCTATGTTTATTCCACCTTTCTGATGTCACCAATAAAGTGCTCTTCCACCACCTAATTGCTTAAATGAACTCATCAGAGCAATATGCTGGCCAGATTATAAACCAGCAAAACCACATGTTGTTATAGGAGTAACGATCTGCAGTCTGTAGTTCTATCTCCAGAGGCTTTTCAAAACAGCATCACAGTATCCATAATATCTCATGAGAGAAAGGAAAAAAGGAGCTGCCATAGCGTAAAGCTGGGTCATCCCCGGACATAATCCATTGACTGCGAGACAACACTGCCATGAGTGATGACGTTACCTACTAGCCCCTTCCTACACATTTTGTCACTTGACATCCTCTGGGAGCAGAAGGGAGGACTCTCGCAGAGGACATAACCTCCTATCTTGCTCTTGGTATAGGACCTCGCCCAGCCCCTCTCAACTGGTGTCCACATGGAACTCATATGGTTTGGTAGGGTATGCTTAAGCCAGCACTGATGCTTCTGTAGAGCTATTCCTGAGGTGATGGAAAGCTCCCCATATCACTTGGCCCACCTTTCAATTCTTACCTTTGCCTTTCCCTTCATCATTGTGTAGTATTTCATTGAGTGGGCAGGCATTTGTTGCTAAATTTTATCACAAATCTCCGATTATAATAGGAGCAGAACCCTAGGAAAGACCTCAGTTCTGTGACTGTTCTTGGTGTGGGCAATGTAGTAACCAACTCCAAATTCTTAGGGTCAATCCCTTCTGCTTAAATTACATGCGCTAAGTAGGTGACAGATGTTTGATAGAACTGACATTTGTCTAATGACAACTTTAGTCCTTCTTCATGGAGCCTTTGAAGAACCCTGCCAAGTCTTGCTTTGTGTTCTTTCAAAGTCTTCCCAAAAATGGTGATGTCATCCAAGTACACCATGACCTCACATAGATTCATGTCTCCCACTGTGCGCTCCATCAGTGGTGGAATGTGGCAGGAGCCCTTGAGTCATCCAACTGAACTCAAAGAACCCTAATGGGCAGATGAACTCTGTCTTTTCTTGACTATCCTGATGCATGGGGATCTGATAGTACCCACTTTTCAGATCTAGGACACTGAACCATTTCGCCCTCGACAGACATTGAAGGGTGTCTTTGATTCGAGGAGTGGTGCACTGATTGGGAATGGTTCTTCTGTTCAGAGTTCTGTAGTCAATACACAACTGCAAGGTCCCATTTTTCTTCCCTACTACAACTATAGGAGAAGTGTAAGGGCTCCTGGATTCTCTAATGATTCCTGATTTTTTTTTAGCTCAGCAAGTTGCTCTCTGAGGTTTTCTAGGTCACTCAAAGGTATCTGCCTTGCTCTCTCCCTAAACAGTCTGTCTTCCTGCAGATGAATCCTATGCTGAGCACTTTTAGCACATCCCACATCAAAGTAATTCTTGGAAAACATCTTTTCCCATCTTAACAACTTATCCTTGACTCTTTTCTCCCACTTAGGAGATAGTGGAATGTGCGAAGAAGAAGACTCCCCATTAGAGTTCTCTCTGGGTTCTCCCTTCACCAAATCGGTAAGTGTTAACGGAGTGGCCGAACTCACTTGTTCACTCAACATCCAGGGCTTTATCCTCTATATACAGTACCTCTGTTCCGGGACAAGGCTCTTGTGGGCACTGTTTCAGGAACAAGCTCCACTCCCATCTCTCCTTGTTGCAAATCAGTCTCCAAGATGACGAAGGGTCCTGGCTGATCCTAAGTCAACTTGACTGTGTTCTTCATACAGACTATTTCACCATGCTGCAACACTGTTTTCCTGGCTCCCAGCCTCCACAATCTTGCCACTTCTTCTGTTGGGGGCTCTCTGCTCCTGAACCACCTGTTGAAAGGTTTGATGCAATTGAGGGTTTATTTCCTTCAGTGTGAGGTCTTCATTCTCAGCTAAAGGAATAAGCAACCCTCTCACTAGGTCAATGTTGGTTCCAATTAATAGGGAGTTTTGTACTGTCCCTGGCAGTCTGGAACACACAACTGCTATCAAATGTCTCTGTCTTCCCTGCAGTCGAGGGACTAAAAGTTATTTTAACTGGAATGTAATCATATAGGGGAACTTTTCAGAGCCAGTAGCCCAGATCTCTAATTCTTCCAACTTGTACAAAGGAATATGTTTCAGGTACTTGCCACAAAAGTCTTTGTATAGCAAGGTCACTTGGGCCCCAATATCTAACAGTGCCTTAGTGCATATTCCCTCCACCTGAACTGACACTACAGTCGAGTTATCAGCTTCTGAGGTAACTCGACTGGTGCTTCACAGTTGGCTTGACCCTTTGTTCTCCCTGCTTGTTGGTATGATCTATTGATCTATGGTATGAATTATTTCTCCCTGGGTCTGGTGGCTTTCAATTGGGCTTCTTTGAGGGTTCTGATGAGCTTCTGGAAGACTTCCTCTTACATTTTTGCTTGGCTTTCAGAACTTTCTTTTGGAGCGCTAGTTTTTCTAGGGGCCCTTAGTTAGCTCCTTCACTGAGGCCCCCTGACGGTTTTCCCCATGCTCGGTGAGGAAAAGCTTCTGTATTGCCTTTAGCACTTCAACAGTTAGATCTGGCTCAATCGTTTTTAGGGCACTGAGCCCTAAAACGTGTTCTCCACACAGAAAGCCCTTTTGCTCTTCATAGGCTGAGGCTTGGGCTCCCCTTTGATCTCAATTGGCCGCCTCCATTTTAGCTTGTGTCTCCATTATTCGCAGCAAGCTTTGTTGTATCTGATTCTGAACTTAAGCAACTTGAGTCAGCAGGTCGGCTGGGGCTGCCTCACTGACAGTTTTGGAGATTTAAGAGCTTGAATGTTTGTCTGCTTCTGTCTCCCCATCACTATTCTCATCAGTGAAGTACTTATCTACCTGTACCACCCAAGCCGACACTTTCTGCTTCTTGGGAGCAGATTTTAGTAGTTCTTGTAGTTCTTGATTCTTCTCCTCTAATAAAGCTTCCTCCTCTCTCACTTCTCTCACTAATTCAGGGAAAGTGGGAGTTGCTTGCAGCCTTTTGAGTATTAGTTTCTGCACAATTGGATCGTTAGATCATCCACTCCAAGCATCCCGGGTATCGATGCCTATCCTTAGGATAGAATTTTATCCACCGAGTAATGTATTCAGAAAGTCTCTCACCCCTACACTGATAAGTGTGCTTGAACTTATACAAAAGGTTTGATAGTTTCTCCACTCGGCCGAACACAGCACATAAATCATAAATATATTCAATTTCTATACAATCTTGCTTTCCCATACTCAGATTGCAAATCACTTTAGCTAGGGGCCCTCTAATACTTTTACTTAGTCTCTGTCTCTTGACTACTTCTGGGACATCCCGTTCATCACAATCTGAGTTGCCTTATCCATCCAGGTTCAAACTCTTCCTCTCTCACGGGGGTCAGAATCTGCCCCGAGAAAAAGTGAAGCTTCCAACATCCTTGACTGACAGAAGCACCGCTATTCTGTACTAAGTTTTCAATTAGCTTGCTCATGTCTATGTAAAATGAAGTGGGGGAAACCCAATTGGGGAGGGGTCAGTATCCACTGACACCAGACTTTTCGCTCTTGCTAATGGGTGACCCCCTAATAATTCACCAGTGAGCAACAATGGGATAACCTGGGCCTCAACCCCTTCTGCCAAACTTATGCTGTCCTTCTGGAAACCAGCAGGTATAATTTGTTTTCATTCTAATAATACACAAGTGTAGTCTATAGCAAATCCCTTCTCATGTCAATGAGATAGGCTTCCTGGTCTGTCACCACATTCTTCACCAGCTGAAAGACTTCCCTCTCAGTCTAATCAATCCACTCAGCCTCGACCAGTAAGTCCATAATTTCTTCTCCTCTTGGCTCTTGACTCCACTTGCTAGGTGTTAGGAATGGACTGGCCAGCAATGGTGGGACTCACCTGCCTTTTGATCTGCAGTACCAGGGCTGGCCAGCGGGTGCTCCCAGCAATCAGAGACTCAACCTTTCAGCCAGCTAACACCTGGAACTGATGATACTGGTGTATTTAAGGGATGGCCAGACTTGCAGACTCTGCCTTGGTGTTGTGTTTGTCCTGGGCCCTGTATCTGTCCTGCATCCTGTTTCTGTTCCTTTGCTGACTTCTCCTGCTCTGATCCTGGCTTGTGACCCTGACCATCCCTCTGTCTGACCCTCTGTACTACGCTGCTTGCTACCTGTTCTGATCCCTGGCTTGTGACCCGGACCATCCCTCTGCCTGACCCTCTGTACTATGCTGCTTGCTACCTGCTGAACCTGGCCTGTGACCCCGACCATTCTCCGCTTGCTCCCCCTGTACCTACCTGCCCAATTGATATTGACCCGGCCTGCCTGACGACGCTTGCTTGTATATACTGTTATCTGTGGGTGGTTTGGTTTGGTTTGTTTGCACCGTATTATGTTTTAGTATTGCACTGCGTTTATGTTTGTACTGTTAGTGTTAATAAATTATATTGTTTATAACATATCTGAGGTCTGCGTTTCCCTGCTTCAGTCACACACCTCTGGTCATACCTGGGAGCCCTGACATTACACCAAGGCCAATCCTGACCAGAAGTGGCTGCACAGGGAAGCCATCTTGGCTTGTTGATGGGAAGGATGGATCTTGAGGAGGTTGAGTATTTATATCTGCTAGTGTTTGATGACAGGGAGTATGCTTATCAAACTCTGAAGGAGTATACCCGGGATGAATTGCTAGAATGTATACGGCTCGCTCATGTTCTAGTAGATCAGGGCACAGAGTTCTCTGAGGTGCAGCCTTTGATTGAGGTTTGTGCAGAGTTGGTTTCATCTGGTTCCCCCGAATGCAGGGATGAATTTTTGCCACCATTTAGTGCAGACCAGGTAGAGTCCCTGGTGTGGTTATTAGAGGATGATGTGGGTTACTTTCTGGAGCGTTATTCCACATGTTCACCACAGACACTGAGAGATTGTATAAACGCAGTACAGTCATTGACCAGACAGACTTTGTGTAAGCTCAGCTTTGTTCAACCCCTACCGCAGACATGGACAGATTTGTTGCACCCAGCCTCAGTCAGCTTACAAAGACCCAGTCCTGCTTCTAACTCTACTCCTGTATTCCCACCAGCTCCTCCAGTTACAGCCCAGTATACTTGGCTATCTACCGCATGTCAGTACCCTGTTCCCACTCGCTGCACCTATCCTGCCTTTAACCCTGTAAAAAAGCCCTCTGTAGCAACTGCTCCCTCTCCTGTTCCATCCTCCAGTTCTTCTCTGTCTCCAGCTGCTCCATTCGTTTGCAGACCTGCGTTTACTTGCAGTGCTCCAGTAGTTAAAACCAGAAAAAAGCGAAAATTCTTTCCAACCAATACCATCCTGCCAGTATCCAAACCGGTGAGCCTGCCTTCCGTGGTTCAGCCTGATGCCTGTACGCAGCCTGAAGCCTCTACTCGGCCTGAAGCCTCTACTCGGCCTGAAGCCTCTACTCGGCCTGAAGCCTCTACGCGGCCTGAAGCCTCTACGCGGCCTGAAGCCTCTACGCGGCCTGAAGCCTCTACGCGGCCTGATGCCTGTACGCGGCCTGATGCCTGTACTCGGCCTGATGCCTCTCTTCAGCCTGAAGCCTCTACTCGGCCTGATGCCTCTACTCGGCCTGATGCCTCTACTCGGCCTGATGCCTCTACTCGGCCTGATGCCTCTACTCGGCCTGAAGCCTCTACTCGGCCTAATGCCTCTACCCAGCATGATGAACTGATCCAGCCTGACGATCCTATTAGGCCAGTTGACTCGATGCCCGCTGTTGATCCAGATGATCCGGTACCTGATCCGGTGCCCGCTGTCGTGCCAATTGACTCAGAGCCCACTGTCGTACCTGGTGACTCGGTGCCCACTGCCTTGCCAGATGACGCGGTGCCCGCTGGCAAGCCAAATGACCTGATGCCTGGTGACCTAGTGTCCGCTGTCATACCTGATGACCCGATGCCCGCTGTCGAGCCAGACAATCCGGTACCTGATGACCCGGTGCCCACTGTCGTGCCTGTTGACTCGGAGACCACTGCCTTGCCAGATGACGCGGTGCCCGCTGTCGAGCCAAATGACCTGATGCCTGGTGACCCGATGCCCGCTGTCCAGCCAGACGATTCAATGTCTGCCCCGGTGCCCGCGGTCATGCCAGTTGACTCGGAGCCCACTGCCTTGCCAGATGACGCGGTGCTCGCTGTCGAGCCAAATGACTTGATGCCTGGTGACCCGATGCCCGCTGTCCAGCCAGACCATCCAATGTCTGACCCAGTGCCTGCGGTCATACCAGTTGACTCGGAGCCCACTGTCGTGCCTGGTGTCTCGGTGCCCGCCGCTCCGCCTGGGGGCCCGAGACCTGTTGCTCCGCTTGGGGGTCCGGCGCCCGCCGCTCCGCCTGGGGATCCGGCGCCCGCCGCCCCGCCTGGGGGCCCGAGACCTGTCGCTCCGCCTGAGGGCCCGAGACCTGTCGCTCCGCCTGGGGGTCCGGCACCTGCCACTCCGCTTGAGGGCCCGAGACCTGTCGCTCCTCCTGGGGGTCCGGCGCCCGCCGCTCCGCCTGAGGGCCCGAGACCTGTCGCTCCACCTGGGGGTCTGGCGCCCGCCGCTCCGCCTGAGGGCCCGAGACCTGTCGCTCCATCTGGGGGTCCGGCGCCCGCCGCTCCGCCTGAGGGCCCGAGACCTGTCGCTCCTCCTGGGGGCCCGGCGCCCGCCGCTCCGCCTGAGGGCCCGAGACCTGTCGCTCCGCCTGGGGGTCCGGCGCCCGCCGCTCCGCCTGAGGGCCCGAGACCTGTCGCTCCACCTGGGGGTCCGGCGCCCGCCGCTCCGCCTGAGGGCCCGAGACCTGTCGCTCCTCCTGGGGGTCCGGTGCCCGCCGCTCCGCCTGAGGGCCCGAGACCTGTCGCTCCGCCTGGGGGTCCGGCGCCCGCCGCTCCGCCTGAGGGCCCGAGACCTGTCGCTCCGCCTGGGGGTCCGGCGCCCGCCGCTCCGCCTGAGGGCCCGAGACCTGTCGCTCCGCCTGGGGGTCCGGCGCCCGCCGCTCCGCCTGGGGGCACAGTGCCTGTCGCTCCGCCTGGGGGTCCGGCGCCCGCCGCCCCGCCTGGGGGCACGATGCCTGTCGCCCCTCCTGGGGGCACGATGCCTGTCGCCCCGCCTGGGGGCCGATGCCTGTCGCCCCGCCTGGGGGGCCGATGCCTGTCGCCCCGCCTGGGGGCCCGGTGCCTGTCGCCCCTCCTGGGGGCCCGGTGCCTGTCGCCCCGCCTGGGGGCACGGTGCCTGTCGCCCCGCCTGGGGGCCCGGTGCCTGTCGGTGCCTGTACTGTTAGTGTTAATAAATTATATTGTTTATAACATATCTGAGGTCTGCGTTTCCCTGCTTCAGTCACACACCTCTGGTCATACCTGGGAGCCCTGACACTAGGTCTAACCGTGGGAGACATTCCAGATGAGCTTCCAGTGTAGCGCTATCCTTGGAGAGGGCGCTTGATAATGCTTGTCCCCAGTGGTTGCCCTGACCTTGCAAGCCTTCTGACATCTCTGACATTCTGGGTTTAGACATACAGTAATTCAACAGTATTTAATAATAATGCAAGAGACACAATTCTTTAGTAACACCTCTATATTAGGCTCATTCAAAAGAGTAGATCACAGAACTAAGGTTTAGGAGGTACAAACCCAGTTAACAACCTTTTTTGTCATGAACCTTGAACCCCTTGCTCCTCCCATGAACTTCCTGATATAAGCCATGTCTCTGCATTTCCTGTTTGCCAGATTATTGCGCTCTCCAGCCAGTATCTTGCTTCTTGTCTTCTATGTTATTATCCATATTTTTCTACCACTCGTTATTGACCCTTTGCTTGTTCTTGACTATGCTTCTGCCTGATCCCAACCTGCGACTGCTCATTACCGACCTTGGCTTGTTTACTAACCACGCTTCCGTTTGATCCTTACCTGCTTATACGCTACTGGACCTCCGCTTGCTCACCTCCTGGTGGGGTGATCCTGAGGACTGCGACCTTATGCTAACACGCAGCAAAATCCATCTCTACCATCAGGTGCGCTGGTTAACACTGGTTGGTAATTAGACTCCGCACCTCGGGTGATCCCACTGCTCCGCCACGGTGACCTGCCTACCATCTGAATGTTGCAGCAACCAGTCTGCCCATTCTTCTCTGACATCTGACATCAGCACAGCATTTTTGTCCACACAGCTGCTGCTCACTGGATATTTTCTCTTTTTGGACCATTCTCTGTAAATTCTAGAGATGGTTGTGATTGAAAATCCCAGTAGATCAGCAGTTTTTGAAATACTCAGACCTGGCACCGACAACCATGTCATGTTCAAAGTCACTTAAATTTATTTTTTGTACCTCATTCTGATGCTCAGTGTGAACTTCAGCAAGTTGTCTTCACCACGTCTAGATGCCTAACTGCACTGAGTTGCTGCCATGTGATTGGCTGATTAGCAATTTGTGCTGAATATTTTTGGGATTTCTTTGCACATCTGAGGATGACACACCTCACTCACCCAGTACTTATGTTAGGTACACGACAATGCTGTACTAAATATCCTAAGTTAATACAGCGATCTCCCTGCTGGGTTATTGTGTTCTGACAGGGAGATGGTCCCCCCCACCAGAACACACATAGAGATTCATATACATCCTAATCTATGAAAAAAATGTTGTCCTAAAAATGAATCGAAAGCAAACGCACTAATTCTACCAGTAATTAACAGAAGTGAAATGCTATGATCTAGCAACAGTAAATAAAGACAGTCCTAACTTGAAATAACGGTCTCCGTTTTGTCACGTGGGTCAGTGAATGATAACAAAATGTTGACTGGCAAAGTTAGGGCACTTGAAGAAAGCACAACAGTTCTCAGCAGACAATAGATTAAATGGTGCAATGTTAGTCTCTTATCAGCCCCAGGGCACCCTCTTCTGGGTTTCCTGACATGTACTCTGGTTCAGTGAAAGTCAAATTCAAATCAGACAGGTGTAGAAGCTGCTGTGATCTCTTTCTTTCATTCCTGCTGAGATAATCCATCTTTTTCTAGATAGTAAAGTATTTTACGTGGCTCTACATTTTTTTTTTTTTTGTTTTGCGGAATATGGTGTCATATGATGTCCAAGTGTTTGTTGTCTTCCTGTATTTGTTAATGAATTCTTGCACTGTACGGTAGTTGCACTCATCTTTCTTTGTAAAAATGTTGGCAACATGTTTAAATTTTATTTTTATCCTGTGTTCACATCAATCAACCAATTAAGTGCTTGGAAACTGAGTAAGAGGTAAATGAGGTTTACATTATGCACTAATATTACTAAGCATGGACAGTTGTTATTATATTGTGGAACCTGCAAGATGGTTATTAGTGAATATTCAAGCTCAGTAACCACTATAATGAAGCAATGAACAAGGTGTGGTTCCATCTTCTGACTACTATACCATTGATGAGCGCTGAATTAACATAGGGATTGGAAAATGGAACCATAGCACCATGCAGGGGAGATGCAGTCATCTGACACTCCTGAAAATGTTGAATGCCAAATATTCCTATATATACCTAGCTATAGGTTGCAGCACTGGAACAGAGGAAAGGTAGGAGACATGTTCCGCCAGAGGTGAGTATAAGAGCTTTGCACTGAATTTTCAACAGGATTTTTTTTGTAACCTGACAAGGTCACTTTAAATGACCATGCATGCAGTTAACATGAAAAATATATCTGATGGTCCATTTTCACCTTGTTTGTATTTTCTTTTGTCCTTCCCTATCTGTATGTAAGATGTAATCTTCAATTTGTCTATATTGCCAAGTTTGACAGGTGTGGTGCATTTGTACTGTGCCAGGCACACTGCAATACAATGCAGCACCAACTCGCTTAAATTTGCAGATAGCAAAGTTTCAATAGGAATGATGATTTACCTATAGTTAAACTTACTACTGAAGTATGTGCACTAGACAAAGTTCTGACATAAAGACAGAAAAAGCAGATGTCCAGGCAGAACCTTAGTTTTAGTTTTGAAAAGAGAGGGGTCAGTTTAGAACTGTTTTGTTGCTGTCTGTGTCCCTATTGGGGATGTCTCTTCACTTTATTTTCCAGTGACACCATGATGGGAAGGAAGGGGACTTTTCTCTAACAGAAGCACAACGACAAATTTTAGTTTTATGTTAGTACGTTAGGGCAGGGCTTGAAAAAGCCATTCGCCTGCTCGCCAAATGCGAAGAGAAATTCCTCTGTGGCGAGCGGCTGCGAGCGGTGAACACAGATGAAGCATGGAGTGACTGCACCTGCGCTCCAAGCCTCATTGTGAAGCCGAGTTCCAGTTTACAACTTCCAGTTTCTGGCTTCTGCTGCACTGGCGCTGAGGGGACAGGTGCAGGAGAGGTCCGTTCTCCTCCGCTGAGAGGAGACACCCTCTCCACCGCCGCGGGGGACTCGGGGGACAGTAAGTACTGTATACAATATGTCCTATCACTATATACTCAGTAATGTATATCCCAGCTAATGGAGTACAGGGGAGCTGGGATATACATTACTGTATACATGTCATATCACTATAATGGAGTACAGGGGAGCTAAGATATACATACTCTATACATGTCATATCACTATAATGGAGTACAGGGGAGCTGGGATATACATTACTGTGTACAGTTTTATATTTTGGACTATTTATTCTAAAGAAAAATTTAATTTCGTAAGCTTTAAGGGGGCGTGGTTGGGGACGGTCCGGGGTGGGGTTTGGGGCGGGCCGGGGGTGGGGTTGGGGGCGGACCTGGGCAAGGTTGTGTGGGGCAACTGGTGGAGAGTAAGTTTTGTGACCGACTAGTAGGTCTGGACTCGAAGTTTTAACCCCTGCGTTAGGGGAGGGTATACACCTCCATCATCATTTTGTTGCTGTCTGAGTACCCATTTGGGATTTAACCAACTTCCTGCAATTGATAATCCTGTCACTGGGGCCAGAAGTGAGGTCAAATCTATAAAATGGAGCCACATAACTTCCCTTCTACTTAGTCCAAAGCTGAAAAATATGTCTTGAATCTAGTGATCTTGCATGTTTCAAATACTATTAACACTGAATTAGAAACCCAGTGAAAACACTTTTAAAAACTCAATTATAAAGTTAGAAAAGTTATTTACTTTGAAAAGTGGTGATCAAACTACTGACTACATAAAGGCAGTGCTAAATCCCAAAAAACAGCATTCATAACAAGAAGGTTAGAGTAAACAAACCTGCTGCACTCCTCTCCAGCACTTCGGACGTTAGGCATCCCACTCTCAGATGTTGGCAGCGTACAAATATAAAATACATATACCCACAATAGTGTTATTCTACATAGACACCTCATTAAAACATATTTGAAACCACTCGAATGTAAACAATGTTTTTCAAGAGCCTCTCAAAAGATAAAAGTGGCTGTAATGTAGATCAGCAAAGCCAATATGCGTTTCAACACATTCAGGAAACTCACAAATTACTGAGCTATGATACAGTGTTGTTTAAAAAAAAAAAAGACAAAAAAACAAATAGCATGCAACCATTTGCATCTTTTAATCCAGTTACTTTTCACTGTGATCTTTGTGTAACACCCTTGCTGTAATGTCAGCTGCAGGATGTTAAAACCAACACAAGATGGCAGTGTCCTACAAGTTCAGTGGCACTCACATTCTGCAGAGCAGCCCCATGGATCTTGTATGCTGAATCTTAGGACTTTGCTTGGGAGCAGTGTATCAGGGGACTACTTTTCCAAGAAGCGTTGACGTGTGGGTGGAGGTAGATACAGATGCCCGGGAGACTTGAAAAGAAGTGGCAGGGGAGAGAGCTTTGAGAGAAGAAGCATAGAGAGAGAGAGTGGTGCTGACTGCCGGAGAACCGGACCAGGCCGCATAGTCAGAGAGAGGAGAAGCAAGGAGGAGCTGCTGACTCCTGACCTTGCCCACCTTGTTCAGCAAGACAGTCTGCTAGCAGTTGATCCAGAGCCTAGGGACCAGACGGAACGCTGCACGTGAGGCTGCAGAACCTGTGAGGGCCCCCCCATCCGCCTAGAGAGAAACAGCCAGGACCTGTTGGAAGCCACCGAACGGCGGAGAGGGTCCCATACACCAGTTAAACAAAAGAACACTGACATTCTCCTTATACCTGCTTCTTTATTTGCACACAGATGTGTAAATTGCATTAACACGTGTTGTGGCCTATTTCCCATAGCCGCTACTGTTTGAACATATATGCAGTACAGTCAAATCATCAGAGCTAACCACATTGCATGCCTCCTGCAGGCCTGACCACATCAGTGCTCCCTGAACCATCTTCCTAAAGGAACTCATATCACCATTGCCATTAGTCACCACATCCCAGTATTGAGTCACCCTTTTTCCACCAAGCCTATTTGCCAGTTTAACACTTTATTTGCCTAAAAGCTGCTCTTTTCCCAGCAAATTAAAGGGAGACAACACGCAAGTCAAGAGTCACTTAAAGGGAAATCCTTGTTCTTTATTCTACCTCCCCTTTGTATCAGTCCTGCCAGGAACTATCGCTTACATCACCTACATCCCTGCCTACTTGTGCACCAGCTGGGCCCCAGCGAGCATGCAAAAGAGTCCTCACTGCACTTGAAGGGACATTGACTACCCTGGTCAAAGGGTACCTCAGATTTAAACCTTGCAGTCAGGCTCTGAAGGCCCAAAGTTTGCTAGTCCTATTGTTACTATTTTTATTGCTCGTGGAGTTGCCAGCACCTTAGGTCGGAGGCATTGGGTTAATTTCTGAAAAGCAGGCCTGCTAACATTGATTGAATTTCTGCTGTATGTGTTACTTCTTTGCATAGAGTTGCTAACAGTAATGATTGTGATTTCAAGTATCAATACCAGTCTGTACTGTTCAACCAAGTTTAAATTTAATATAAACCTCATATCAGTTTACTCTAATCTGTAAGCGAGTTTACTTTCTGGTGTTAATTTACTCTGGTTAAAGGAATCTTGTGGTGTTAGCAAGGGCTGGGCTTTCGGTGAGAGGTCCAGAATGACAGGGAGCCCAAAAATAACTCAGCAACTCCTAAGGGGGTAGTGTTACACTAGGGTAGGCAATAAGACCTTAGAGTGTCAATGCATGTGATCGTTTACAACAAATGTTATTGGTTTTTTAACCTTTTGCCTTGTCTCCTACCGTAGGTCTATATTTATACAAATGCAAGATGTTAAGCAGTAAAACAAAATCATAACATTTTCTTGGCTGGGCATATACATTTTTAGGGACAGTGCATGGGCCAGTAGGTTAAGGCTCTAAACACACATTGTGCGACAACAGACATTCTACTGCATCGTTTTAAGGTAAGCCCTTCATAATGTGCTTGTATGCAATGCATACGAGCACATTATGACATTACCTTGCAGGGGATTTTTTTTTTTTTTAAAGCTGCGGTTTAGTACCGCTTTAATCAGCGATGCACCATCCCAGGAAGCCTGTGCAGGTAAGAAGCTTAAACGCAGAAGGGAGAAAGTGTGTCTCTTCTGCATGAAAAATTCTGCCAAAGCTCTTTTTGCCCTACTTCTCCTGGGAATCACAGGAATGCACTTTGTTCTGCGCTCCTGTGACCCATATTCAGTTGGCAGCGGGCTGAAGCCTGCTGTCAGCTGATGTCGCTGACAATCCAGCTTGCCACTGAGAGCCTGAGCCAGCCACTCTCACCCCCTCCACAGCCCCACTCTCCAGTGAGCACTGGAGGGGCAGAGCAGAGAGCCATTGACTGACAGTCTCCGCTCTCTGCTCAATGAAGACCAAGAACTGAGTGCTCAGCGGTCTTTTGATCAATCAGTTGTCGGTCTTGGAGGCAGCAGAGGACAGTTGCAGCATTAGACCAATGCTGCATCCACCTAGGTGAATATGTCATTTTAGCTTTTGTAATTCTCAATTCTCCTTTAACATCCCTGGAAGTATTCCCGAGTGTAGCTCAGGGTAAAGTTTCAGCACCACAAGCGGTAACTCCGAGCTACACTCGGGAATACCCTGCAGCGTTGCTCCGGGATCCCTTCTGCATTTACCTTGTCCTGCGCTCCCGCGATGTCCCCCCTGCAGCATCCCTGGCAATGTCCTCCGGCCGATGCCGGCATCTGTCTTCCGGGTTCCGTTCCCTGTGTTGTCAGGACGTACGGGGATGGAACTGGTGGGAAATTTAAAAATATCAAAAAGTGACATTCACTAAATACACTAAAATCACATAGTAAAATATTACTGTATCAAACCATTTCACATACATTTTGTCCCTAGTGCTTTGTCCTGTGCCCTGCCTGCATATTTACTATTCTTTCTGCCTGGAAGCTGAGAAATGTCTATGGCGTCCAAAAAGCGTCCATTTAGGTCAAAAGCGGTTTTAGACCAGCTAGAGAACAGCGATAGTAAATTAGAACTACTTGCGGAATTGAGTGATAATGATTCGTGGGGAAATTCGTCATCAGACACTGAAAACTTTTTTGCGACTTTGCTCAGTGATGTGTGAACTTGGCGCTATATTTAAAATTTCAGTGTTTTTGGTTTGATTATATTATTGAATTAAATGTATTATATTATTATTTTGTATGATTATTTATTAAATTATAATTTATGATTTCGTGTTTCAAATTTTAACATACCCGGGATATTTACTAGACTCTTGTTTGGACAGATTTCAGTGAGTTATTCCTAAAAATTACAAGCCTACAATAAAAAAACTACATATTTCCATGCAACAAAATGTACCGCTTTGAGCACAGAAATACTGACATAATCAGACTGCTAGGGAGGTTAACGTGAGGGAGTCACAGGTACCCCAATCTGACACTATGCATAACATCAGATTTACAAAGTGCACAATGGTGTTGATATATTGTTCCAAACAGCACTACACATGAGTACAAATCTGGCACTTATATATATCTTACCACATTTCATCACACAATAAATATGCTGTTATTTAATTTAATAGTATAATAAACTTCTACTCTTTTACATTAGGTACAATATACCAGTATACTCTATGCCACTGGGGAATATGGCGTTGCTGTCTACCCCCTAGAGAGAGATCTCAAGTCAGCTTTGGCTAATATTTAACTTCTGTGTTCTTTACACCTTCACTTGAACAGAAAAAACTTGGGGGAAGGGAGACAGAGGTGATAAGGAATTGGAAAAGAATGACTTGAAGAAAAATAAGGAAATAAAAGACTTATTTCACTACATGTTAAGTTTAAAATTATGACATATAACTGTATTCTCATTGATTAACATCAGTTGTGCATAAAAAGTACTTTAACACCTCTGCAGATATTTGGCATAAACAAGTATATGTGCATTCTTTATGCAGAGAGATGCATTACCAAGAGTGCATCTTTCAGATGAGTCACAAAAAACGCAGACCTCACCTCATCTCTATAACTTACACAGGCAGAGAAGACAGTTATCTGTTCACAAGATTTTTGGGAGGATCACCATTTATTTTTTTCAGTTATCAAACAGATATAACAAGATGCTAAGAGGAAAATAAGTAAGTGCTCTGAGAAAAAGCAGCTAGCACTCCTGAGAGTGACCCATTCTTTCACAAATGTTTATAGAAGCAGTCTGCATGCCTAGGTACTTGATTTTACATCGTAATAAAACACAGCACAAAAAATCATGCAAACTTTTTAAAAATTTTGTTAAGCGGAAATTGCGTCAATTGTGGGAGGGTCGAAATGTGTTGACGCAATTTCCGGTTCCAACATTTGACGTGTGACGTCACGTCCGGTGAGTGGAACGCACACTGGTGTGGCGTTCCGTGGCCATCTTTAATGTGCGGACAACAGTTCTATCTCCCTACTACTGCCAGTTCATCTCTCAGCCTATGCTGATTGATTGTATTACACATCAATGGAAAGTGTCATATTGGTTTTTTAACCTGCCTAAGGAGTTTTATTCATTAAAAGGCTTGTTTTTTTTACTCTTGAAATGTGAGTGCAATAGGGGCATCACTTTAATATTAAAAAGTTATATACAGTATTACGCTATTTGGCTATCCTTTCTTTTGCATTTCCATCCATCCATGAGTGATAGTTTGGAGGATATCAAGGAGAGATCGCTAGCGGCTGTTTGGGAGGCTTTCATGTCTATTTAAGCTGGCTACAAATTTATCCATTGTGAGTGTAATGATGAACATTTGATTTGTTTTTTGAGTTTTATGCAGTATTACACTATTGATATTTTTCTTTCTTTTTTTTTGCATTTTCATCGATTTATGAGAAACCGGTTTGGAAGGTTATTCAGTAAGAATCACTAAAGTGAGACACATCTGTGGAGACTATACCCAACCCATTAAACCTATTTTGATTCTTAAGCCATATCAGCTTGGGAATCCACTTCATTTGGTGAGTGTGGGCAAAATGACTTATCACTGATGATGTGAGCAAGCTGGAAAATGTATGAACTTTTTTTCATCAGTTTTTCACCACTTTTGTATCACCTTTTTTTTTCTCTATATTGGAGCACTGGACTTTATTTGGGACTTTTGGTCATTTAACATTTTTTTTTTTAATTTTGCATGATTTTTTGCTCTGTTTTATTATGTTATTTTCATCTTTGAGCAGCAGCATTTATTGATTGTGGTTTTTTACTTCTTTGGCGCAAGTTCTGTTAATTACTTGATTTTATACACCTGTGGCCATGGAGGTGATTGGAACACCTGAATCCAATGATTTGGAGGAGTGTCCCAATACTTTTGTCAATATAGTGTATATCCACATGAAAGTTGTATTAAATTGTTTCCAATAATACATGCATAAAGTCCCCAGGTGCAAGAACTGGCCGCTCTACTTAGTCAACAATCCATGTACAGTCCTCCACCTTTATGTACTCACCAGAGAGCTAAAATACAGAGGCATGTATTATAGCTATTGCTGTATACCGCCGACCCACTCCTCAGAATTCTGATCTGTGGCCACCAGTCAGGTTCCCTAAATAAAAGGGAGCTCACACCAACAGAGCCCAAACACAGGTATATTGTGCAGAATTATATTGGTAAAATTGCCAGTATAAAACATTAGGATCAATCCACATAGAAGTAACAAATAAACAAATAGTCTGAACCGCAGATGCCACAGATCCAAATTCCGGAAACGGCAGCATGACGTCGGCACTTAAGGACCCTCTCAATGCTTTTTGTGTACATGCACATCTTCATCAGATACACCTACTAAATATAACCAGATATAACAAAATACTTACAACTGTATATTTAGCAGACCAAAAAGGACCAAATAAGAGAAATTCATTGTTATGGCTCGTGCACACGGCCTGCCTGAGCCAGTTCAGCTTCTCTGCCCAGCATGTTTCTTCTGCCAAGGCAGCCCAGATACAGCACACAGCCTAGCATTAACCCCCCTGGCGGTATTCCTGAGTGTAACTTGGGGTTAACTTTCTATACCAAAATTTCTATACCAAAATTATATTATTATTTTTTATGATTATTATATTATAATTTATGATTTCGTGTTTCAAATTTTATCATACCCGGGATGTTTATTAGACTCTTTTTCGGACAGATTTCAGTAAGTTATTCCTAAGAATTACAGGCCTACCATAAAAAAGCAACATATTTTCATGCAAAAATATGTACCGCTTTGAGTACAGAAATATTGACATAATCAGACCGCTAGGGAGGTTAATATAAATGGCTGTGTGCCACTGTTCTTGTTTATAGTATAGTAAATACAAGTACAGTATATGAGTGTTGAAGCAGTTGCTTACGGGGGTTGTGTGTAAACCAAAGTTTTTCTGCCTTGAGTTATGAGTTATCTGTGTCAAATCTATCATTGTAATGGGGATTGTTGTATGCAATGTGTAGTCAGTTAGCAGGCTGCTCAAGGAAGGTGTGTCCATGGTTCTGCCTCTTTGCCCAGGCCCATAATACAAACCTTAAAGAAGGCCCTTCTACATGGCAACCTGCAGGAGAGGTGCTGCAAAATGTGATCTCAACTAAAGGGTGTCCATCTTCCCCCTTGAAAGGGGACCAAAGTTGGGGTACTGAAGAGAACTAAAGGATTTCTGGACTTTGCCTATTTGAGGTATGAGATGGCAGCCTGGTTAGGAAGCAGCCTGAATGGGGTATAGAGATAGAAAGAGAGGAAGAATCAATTGTACAGACTTAGTACTTAATAAAGGTTCCAAGTTAACTGTAAAGTGCCTGGTCCAAAGTTCTTCTAAAGTGGTGAAATAAGATACATGGCATATCCAAAAGAACAGAATCTGTAACATCAAAGCGAGATGAAGAGGAGAAATAAGAGGACCAACATGAGATGGTTAACCCTGCAGAGTAGTTGACAGGAAGTCATGTCTAACACGTGGTTGCTATGGGTGACCAGGAGGGAGAGTGGTACCGGCATGTGTGATGGGTCACCTGGTAGTAAGGTGGTCATTGCTCCAACTCCCTCCCTGGCAGACCTGGGTACAGGAGAGTCAAATCTAACTTCTACATGTATGGAGGTCTGCGCTTAGTGCATTGCTGAACCCCTACTCCTACCCTGCCACTGTGAGTGAAGCAGCAGAAAAGCTGGGCTAGTGGAGTGGGACACAGGCTCAGCAGTGTCCATCTCTAAATGCTGCATTCAGGAAGATATGGTGTACAGTGTCACGGGAAAGTGTGTGTCACAGTAAGGAGTCTCAGGTTTGTGCAAGGTAAACAGCTCACTTCTAAATACAGAGTGATGCCTTAATTATGATTCTCACAGGACCGCAGCTCCACCTGGTCACAGGCATTAGTGAGCACGTTCTACAGGATGAGTAGGCCCAGCCCACAACCGTGTGCAAAAAATAGAACATGTTCATTCTATTCTGACTCCAACTGTTGTATTTGTGACTTATCCCTTATTGAGCCCTCTGTGCCTGGCCTGTATAAGCAGATACAATCACTGTGGACAGTCTTTATCAGATAGCTGGATTCACCAAATAACTTTTCTCATCCATGACGATCTTTATTGAATGCAGCAGGTTACAACAGACAAAAGGATGTGGCAGATGACTGAAAGGACAAATTTTTCAGGTCAAAACATGGTAATACATTCCCACATGCGAGCAGATTAACATGTGGCATTTTTTTTGCTGGCTGATAGCTAAAAAGAGTGGGAAGTTTGAAAAAGTTTTACTTTTGACTGCTGGTGATTGCTGGTGCTTGTAATTGTTTTATTTTCTTCTTTGGGTCTTGCTAAAAGCTTTGACTTTGATGGGGGGGGAGGCTATGGCAGATGATAAGAAGGTTCTCATGTTACAAACAACCAGTAGAATTGGTACCATTTGTATGAAAATAAAAAATATGCAAAATACGTGTGAACAAGGTGTCCATCAATTAAAGTGTTTGTTCACCAATGCCAAAAGTCTGCCAAGCAAAATAGGTGAGTTGGAAGCTTTGGTGCATGAAGAAAATTATGATTTAATTGGTATTGCTGAATTTTAGCTTCATTCTTCACATGACTGGGCCATTAATATTCCTGGCTTTTGTTCTCCTTCAAAGAGACAGAGTAAATAGGAAAGGTGGTGGTGCCTGTCTCTATGTGAGAAGTGATCTCAGAGCGAGTGTGAAAGAGGACCTAGTTGACTGAGAGTGTGATGAGGCTGAAGTATTATGGGTGGAACTGCACATGGGGATGCGTACTACAAAGGTAATCATTGGAGTTTGTTATAGGCCTCCCATTGTAAATGAGGAGGTGGAAACTCAGCTCCTTCACAGATCGAAAGGGCTGCAAGGGCTGGGACAGTGATAATATTAGGGGATTTTAACTACCCGGAAATTGACTAGAGTAATGGTACTGCATGTGCAGTTAAAGGGCAAAAATTTTTAAACCTACTACAGGACAATTTTATGGTACAGTTCATAGAAGCTCCTACTAGAAATGATGCTCTGCTGGACCTGGTAATCTCAAATCATGCAAAGCTTATTACGAATGTCCATATAAAAGAACATCTGGCTAGCAGTGACCATAATATGATTTAATTTTTTGTTAACTGTAAACAGCAAGTAGATATAAAAAAAAAATTAAAACACTCAATTTTTCAAGGCTGAGAGCTGCTCTTCAAGACTTAGACTGGGAGGGAATATTGGCATCGATGAACACAACACAGAAATGGGAGTTCTTCAAAAAGACTGTATGTGAGCAAACTGCAAAATATATTCCCATGGGCAACAAGTTTAAAAGGCTAAAAATCAAACCTATGTGGCTTACGATCAAAGTTAAAAAAAAGCTATAGATAATAAGAAAAGAGCTTTTATTAAATATAAAAATGAAGGAAAGCTATCATTGTTTAAACATTACAAAGAATATAACAGAATATGCAAAAAGAAAATAAAGGCCGCAAAAAATGAAAACGAATGACAGATTGCAAAGGATAGCAGAACCAACCCCAAAACATTCTTCAAATATATTAATAGTAACAAGGTCCTGTCTGAGCCTGTAGGCCCTTTACAAAATAATCTAGAGTGGGTGACTGGGGACAAAGAGAAGGCAAATTTATTTAATACCTGCTTCAGCTCTGTGTATTCAAAGGAGCATAGGGGAGCTCTTGTCCATAATGGGCATGGTATTGACACAGCTCCAGATGATCCACATTGGCTCACAATTGATATGATCCAAACATATTTAGACAGTAGAAAGGTGAATAAAGTATCTGGACCTGATGGCATACACCCATGGGTCCTTGAAGAGTTGAACTCTGTCATTTCAAAGCCATTGTTTCTATTTTTTAGGGACTCTTTAATGATTGGCATAGTACCACTGGATTGGCGTAAGGCCAATGTGGTGCCAATATTTAAAAAGGGGTCAAAATCTTTATCAAGTAATTATAGACCTGTTAGTTTAACTTCTATAGTTGGGAAGATACTGGAGAGTTAATAAAAGACCACATAGATGAGTTCTAGCTGGGAAAAAATATTTTAAGCAACAGATTCATGAAAGACAGAAGTTGTCAAACAAATCTGATTTCTTTTTATGAGGGGGTGAGCAAAACCTTGGACAGAGGGGTGGCAGTGGACGTGATATACTTGGATTTTGAAAAAGCGTTTGACACAGTTCCCTACACACGGCTAATGTGTAAGGTAAAGTTTAGCGGCTTGGAAAAATCAGTATGTAAACGGATAGAAAACTGGCTAAAAGATTGTATGCAAAGAGTATTGGTTAATGATTCATACTCTGAAGGGTCTAGGGTCGTCAGTGGTGTACCACAAGGTTCAGTGTTGGGACCCTTACTTTTTAATATATTTATAAATGATATAGGATCTGGGATTAAAAATTCCATTTCAGTCTTTGCAGTGGAATAACGTCCTTACAGGGTGTCTTCAACTTACAAGCCGACCTCAATGCACTGTTTAATTGGGCAACTATGTGGCAAATGAGGTTTAATGTTGATAAATGTAAGGTTATACACTTGAGGGCTAAGAATATGCATGCATGATCAGGGGCAGACTGACAACTCATAGGGCCCCCGGGCAATAGGGGATCATGGGGCCCCTTTGTCTTTGCCCAAACTCAAAAAAGCCTATGAAAAAGGTACCAGGGGCATCTCATGGGGCCCTCTACTGACCCCGGGCCCTCGGGCAGTGCCCGAGTTTCCAAATGGTCAGTCCACCCCTGTGCGTGATACATACTAGGGGGAGTACAACTGAGGGAATCAATGGTGAAGAAGGATCTGGGAGTTCTGGTAGATCACAAGCTTAATAATGGCATGCAATGCCAAGCTGCGGTTTCTAAAGCGAGCAAAATCCTCTCTTATATTAAAAGAGGTATAGAATCCAGAGAGAGAGATATCATTTTACCCCTGTACAAATCATTAGTAAAACCTCATCTGGAATATGCAGTTCAGTTTTGGGCACCAATTCACAAAAAGAACATTGGGGAACTGGAGAAAGTACAGAGAAGGGCAACTAAACTGATAAGAGGCATGGAGGAGATCAGCTATGAGGAAAGATTAGAGGAAATTAATTTATTCTTTCTTGAGAAGAGGAGATTAAGGGAGGATATGATCAACATGTATAAATACATCAGGTCATCACAGAGGACAAGGGGGCACTCTTTACATCTGGAGGAAAAGAAAATGTAATCTCCAAACATGGAAACGTTTCTTCACAGTGAGAGCTGTGAAAATGTGGAATAGACTCCCTCAAGAGTTGGTTCTGGCCAGCTCAGTGGATTGCTTCAAAAAAGGCCTGGATTCTTTCTTAGGGCTCGTTCACACTAGGCTGTTTTGCCAACGCTTGCCAAACGCCCCTATAGCGTTTGGCAAGCGTTTTTAACGCTCGGCAAACGCTCCGCAAACGCCGCATGCGCGGTTTAGCGGCAGTTGCTAGGCGTTTGCCGAGCGTTAATAACGCCCCACAAATGCCTATAATGCATTTGAGTGGTGTTACCGCTCCGCAAACACCCCGCAACCGCGTCGCAAACGCACCGCAAACGCCGGCCGGGCGTTTGCGGAGCGGCACCATAGACGAGAATAGGAGGCTTCAAAGCCTCCTGACTCGACCAGAGGCGTCCGTTTTGCCGCAACGCGACGCAAACGCTCCTGTTAGAACAGCACCATGTGCTGTAATGTGCAGAATTGGCAGAGGCGTTTGGGAAGCGGTAAAAACGCTTCCCAAATGCCTCTCTGCCGCCTGCACACAAGGCTAGTGTGAACGTAGCCTTAGATACACAGAATATAAGTGGATACTAACATTTATAGGTAAAGTTGATCCAGGGAATATCCGGTTGCCTCTAGGGGGATCTGGAAGAAATTGTTTTCTCTGCAGGAGCAAATTGGATCATGCTTTGCTGGGTTTTTTTGCCTTCCTCTGGATCAGCTGTGGGTATAGGATTATTATTATTTTTTTTTTTTTAATGTTTGAACTGGATGGACTTTTGGCTTTTTTCAGCCAAACTAACTGTGTGAGACAAGCAGCCATTTTGGTGCCATGAAGGCAATGTGAGAAGAAAGGGGAAATACATCATAAAATCGAAGGGAACATGAAAAGATGGTGCAATAACCAAAATGACTACAAGATGGCAGTATATTAACCAACTATACTGAGGATAGTAAAGGATGGCTTAAAATAGCTTTTCTCATCAGCAGTTAGAGCAGTCTTGTGACTTCAGCAGAGCACTAGCTAAAGCTGGTAGGAGGGTTTTTCTTTCTGCTCTAGGAGGATGAAAAACCCCTGACCCTCTGTCTAGCAATATACACTAAACTGAGCATGTGCAGGTGGCTAAGGGTTCAGTCTGTCTTATCAGGTGGATATCTGAACAAGAAGAGGGACAGAAAAAACAGGATCAAATGACCTTTTTACAAAATGCAGAGGATTAACCCCTTAGGTTCTACAGTATGTATAACAAGCATGGTTTACTGCATATACAGACTGATTTTACTGTTGTGGGTTTAGTAGCACTTTAAGGAAATTAACTATATAAATTCTCAATTTGCAGTATTATGAACATCAACCATGAATATGCATTGCATTATATTTTCATACAACTGGTGTAACAGCACACTCCCTGTCTGGTATTGTATAATATATTACAACATAACCGTAGTTATGCAAGTGCAAATAAACAATAGTGCAATATCCACTTCTCTTGAAGACCTGAAAGACAAAAAGTAAAGAACATGCATATATATGCAACAACAGTAACTGCAATATAAGGCACCAAGTAGTGCTTCCCTTGATCATGGTATACAGTAGATTGCCTGCTTTAAAGTCTGCAGGTACAAGAATAGACCCAAGCATCTGGGTAAGAGTAGCTGGAGTAAGGTTAGTTGGTCTTGCATTGATTATGATAGACACTTCTGCCAGAAAGGTGGTTAAACTCTCATGAGTAAGTCTTGTGGAGTTCAAGTCCATTAACATAGAGTTCAGTATCCTGCGTGTGATGCCTATCATTCTCTCCCATGAGCCACCCATGTGGGAAGAATGAGGAGCATTGAAAATCCATGTACAGCCCTTTTCAGCAGGCTCCGGTAAAGTTAGTTCCACAGTCAGATCTTAACGACTTCACTGACCATTTGATGGCAAGTAATCGCCTTAGAGCACTGATAAAACTCAAAGCATCTATGGATTCTATTACTTCATTGTGTACCTCATGCACAGCACAGGTGTACAGCACTGCTCATCATTTCCTGTTTGCTTAGCCACCTCTGGCCCTGCGTGCTGTTTTATTGTCCAAATATATCTAGACCAACATGAGTGAAAGGTGGGTCAGTACCATTTGGAAACTTGGCACTGCCCGAGGGTCCGGGGTCAGTAGGGGGACCCATGAGATGCCCCTGGTACCTTTTTCATAGGCTTTTTTGAGTTTGGGCAAAGACACAGGGGCCCCATGATCCCCTATTGCCCGGGGGCCCCATGAGTTGTCAGTCCACCCCTGGTCAGTACTTAACCTGTCAGCTGGCAAATCTGACCTTTGCTGTTGCTGATGTTTTACCTCTTAGTTTGTGCATTGTGCAGTATAACTACAATCTGTCCTTTTGCTCCAACAATCCAAAGAGCTGTTGCTCTTAAAGCACCCTCTGTGAAATGTCTACTTTGGTGCTTAACCCTTTCATGGTGGTGCTGTATGAGCAAGGTGAAGAAATGATGGCTACCAGGTATAATAAGAGGATTCTGTTCCTGCTCTCCCAACTTAGCTTTGTTTAAACATCCGTACGTCCGGCGAGACGGACGTGTCTCGGCGAGCTCCTGCTCCCCCGGCCCCAATCCGCTGCCATCTGGGCGGCAGCGGACCCTGACGGGGGCCCCACGACCCTCCGGTCCCTGTTCGCCAGCCAGGGAAGGCCACTGGACCTTTCTCCCGGAGCTCCGGGACTTGCGGCCTACCCGGCACCTGAAGCCGCGGCCTCGATTTCTGGCGCGGCCGACCAGGATCGCCGGACTTCAGCCCGGACTACTGCCACTCCGCTCCTCGGTCCCCGCCGATCAGGGGATCACCCCTGCGCCCCTACCGCTGCCATCAGGGCCCATCCGGGCCCCTGTGTCTGCTGCCGAGGTCCCCACCAACACCCACAGTCACTCCGTCCCTCCAGCGGAGCTCCGGCGGTTCGCAGCAGCCTGAGGCCTACCGCGGCACCCGAAGCCGCGGTGTTTCCTGCCAGCCGTGGCTGGAATCGCGGCGGGAATTGCGGCCGCGGCGGGACGCCTCCGCTGCTCCGGGAAGCTACCACCACCACCAACGGTCCTGCTAACCCAGGAGGGATCCACCGACGCTCCAGGACACCAGGTACTTCACCAGGGGCGCCCACTACCCACCAGGGAGCCCAACCACCATCACACCGCCAGCCTCCAGGGACTCACTCACTCAGGGATCCCACCATCCACCTGAAACCCCAAACCACCAGGGACCCTAAGCCACTATCCCTCCAGGGATCGCTACTACCCCACCAGGGATAGCACGGCCACCATCCCACCGGGGATCCCCTGCCCACCACCCCACCTGGGATTACCAGCCAGCCACCACACCAGGGAACGCTCGCCCAGCACCCTGATTTCCGGCACGCTATTCCCTCTGGCGACGCCCCGGCGACTAATGGCCCACCACGACCCTTGAAGCTGCGGTCTCTCCTACCGGCCGCAACAGATCACGGTTGAGCACAAACCACGCAGGGCCGACGATCGCTACCGTAACGCCCCGCTCGACTCTGATGACGATCCTTCAACACCTTCAGCGCCTCACGACGCCGAGCCCTCAGCACCCGACGCCTGGCCTCAACAACCCCAGTCACCGAGCCGCCAGCATCACCAGTCGCCGTGCCTACCATCACCCCCAGCCATCGCACCCTACGACCCCTCCACTAGCCGAACCACCGTACCCACTGAAGACATGCCACAGCACCCATGGTCGCCAGCTTACTGCACCCACAGACTGCTGCCAACCAGCTGCCGCCCTCCACCCTCACTCTACCCCTACAGAAGGACTCAAATGACTCTCCCATGGTAACAGATTCCCCACACACCTTGCCCTGACCTGTATCCCTTCACCTCCCCTGACCCAACTGTCACCGCACCCACCCCAACATGCCTCCTGCACTCCTCCTCCTCATTTTCCTCTCCACCATCCCAAAAATCGCCTCCCTCTACCCGCCTACCCCCCCAAAACAGCTCTACATTGCCCCTTCACTACTCCCCTCTCCCCACTACGGCACTCACCACCTCCTCCTGCTACTCCACTCCCCCGTCGACCCACGTGCCACCACTATCAGACCCACACGCTCCTACACTTCCCATTCCCATGCCACCTTCCTCACCCTTCTCCTTCTCCTATCTGCTGGGGACATCTCCCCGAACCCTGGCCCCTCGCCACCTCACCCCTCCTCTAGGGACCCCCCTGCTCCCGCCAGCTGCCGTAACCCCCTCAACCTCATATCTGTGCCCCTTCTCCCCGCATCCATCCCCCCTCTCTCGGTTGCACTCCTGAACGCCCGCTCGGTCTGCAACAAACTTACTGCCATCCATGACCTCTTTATCTCCCGCTCCCTTAACCTCCTAGCCATCACCGAAACCTGGGTACAGGCCACTGACTCCACCTCCCCTGCGGCACTCTCCTATGGAGGTCTCGTCTGGTCCCATTCACCAAGACTGAGCGGTCACAAAGGTGGTGGGGTCGGCCTGCTCCTATCACCGCTGAGCACCTTCCAGGTCCTCCCTAATCCTCCCTCCCTAACTTTCTCCTCCTTCGAGGCTCACTGCATCCGGCTCTTCTCACCCACCCCCCTAAGGATCGCAGTGATCTACAGGCCTCCCGGATCCATACCCCGCTTCCTGGATGACTTCGCTGCCTGGCTTCCCTTCTTCCTCTCCTCTGAGCTACCAACCATCATCCTCGGGGACTTCAATATCCCCATCAATGACAACAGCCCGGCTACTTCCCAATTCCTCCACCTAACCTCCTCCTTCGCGCTCACACAGCACACTCAATCCTCCACCCACATCATTGGGAACACCCTGGACCTCGTCTTCTCCCACCTCTGTACCCTCAACCAGTTCTCTAACACCCCCTTCCCTCTCTCCGACCACCACCTCCTCACGTTCTCCATCTCCCCTTCCCCTAACTCCCCCCCCCCCAGAGCGCCAAACCATCACCAGCCGCAACCTTCGCAACCTGAACCCGGCCCCCCTCCACTCAGCTGCCGACCGCCTACACGACAGAATCCTTCCACTGTCTTGTCCTGACCTAGCCACTAACACGTACAACGACTCACTATCAGCTACCCTAGACTCTCTGGCACCCCTAACCACACGCTACATCAAACCCAGACCGCTCCAACCATGGCAGAACGACCACACTAAATGCCTCAAACGTCGCAGTCGTGCGCTGGAGAGACTATGGCGCAAAACCAGGTCCCCCCGTTCATTCTCCCTCTACAAATCTGCCTTCCTCACTTACACCTCCTCCCTCCACGCCGCCAAGCAGGCTTACTTCGTAAACCTGATTAACACCCTCTCCTCCTGCCCTCGCCGACTCTTCTCCACCTTCAACTCCCTGCTCTCTCCCCCCCCTCCTCCACTCAGTACCTCACTCACCGCCCACGAGATTGCCACTCATTTCCACAATAAAATTGATGCTATCCGTCAGGACATAGTCAACTCGCAATCTACCTCCCCACCTAGCCTCCCCCCCCGTATCTCCCCCTCATCTCTTCCCTCCTCTGACCTCGCAACCGCACTGCCCCCCTCCACACCCAAGACCCCGCTTACCGTAACCCCACCAGCTCTGCACTCCTTCAGCCCCGCTACCACTGAGGAAGTCACCAGGGTCTTCTCTGAAGCCCGCCTCACTACCTGCCCCCTAGACCCTATCCCCTCTCGACTCCTCCAGTCACCCCCCTCTTCCCTCATCTGCTCCCTCACCCACATCTTCAATCTCTCCCTCTCTACCGGCGTATTCCCCTCCCCCCTAAAGCATGCGCACATCACCCCCATACTCAAAAAGCCCTCCCTGGACCCCTCTGACCCAAACAACCTCAGACCCATCTCCCTGCTGCCACTCACTTCCAAACTCCTGGAGCGCTTAGTCTACAACCGCCTAAGCGCCCACCTAACTGACAACAACCTCCTTGATCCACTACAGTCCGGCTTCCGTCCCCTACACTCCACCGAAACCGCCCTCCTCAAAATCACCAACGACCTACTTACCGCCAAAGCCAAAGGCGACTACTCTGTCCTCCTCCTCCTGGACCTCTCCGCGGCCTTCGACACAGTTGACCACCCCCTCCTCCTTAATAAACTATTCTCCCTTGGCGTCAGAGACACCGCTCTCTCCTGGTTCTCCTCTTACCTATCCCGACGCTCCTTCAGCGTTTCCTACAATGGTGCCACCTCCCCTTCCCTCCCCCTCTCTGTTGGGGTCCCCCAGGGCTCTGTCCTTGGACCCCTTCTCTTCTCCATCTACACCTCCTCCCTTGGCAAACTCATACACTCCCACGGCTTCAACTACCATCTCTATGCTGATGACACTCAAATTTACCTCTCCACCCCTCACCTCACCTCCACTTTCTCCGCCCGCATCACTCACCTCCTAAACGACATCTCTGACTGGATGTCGCTCCATTTCCTCAAACTCAACCTCTCCAAAACCGAGCTTCTCGTCTTCCCTCCTGCCCGCGCCCCCCCCCCCCATCCTATCCATCACTACTAACATCACCACCATCAATCCCGCCCCGCAAGCCTAAGTCCTTGGGGTCATTCTGGACTCTAACCTCTCCTTCCAACCTCATGTCAAATCACTGACAAACACATGCAGGCTCCACCTCCGCAATATCGCCAAAATACGCACCTTCCTTACCCCAGACACCGCTAAACTACTTGTGCACTCCCTGATTATCTCACGCCTTGACTACTGCAACTCCCTCCTCACCGGCCTACCCCAGTGCAAACTCTCCCCGCTTCAGACCATCCTGAACTCAGCTGCCAGACTCATCCACCTCACCAGCCGCTCCACCTCTGCCACCCCCCTCTGCCTCTCCCTCCACTGGCTCCCTATCGCCCAACGCATCAAATTCAAACTACTCACTCTGACCTACAAAGCCATTCACAACACTGCCCCTAACTACCTCACCGACCTGATTCCCAAGTACCACCCTACCCGTACCCTTCGCTCTTCACAGGACCTCCTTCTATCTTGCTCCCTGGTCTCCTCCTCACACGCACGTCTGCAAGACTTCTCCAGGTCCTCCCCCATCCTCTGGAACTCACTACCCCAATCCATCAGACTGTCACCTTCCCTCCTCACCTTCAGGCGCTCCCTGAAAACCCACCTCTTCAGGGAAGCCTACCCCACCCTCACCTAACTGCTGCTCTCCTTCATTCCTCCTACCACTCCATCCCCCACAGCCACTTCCTCCTGTACCACTACCCCCTCCCTCCCAGATTGTAAGCTCGAAAGAGTAGGGCCCTCTTACCCCTCGTGTGCTGTTCGTAGCTGCTGTAATGTTTCATGTATTGTCCCCCCCTCTATTGTACAGCGCTGAGCAAACCCTTTGGCGCTATATAAACTCAATGTAATGTAATGTAATGTAAACATCCACCAATCCTTAGCATGCCATGACTATACATGAATAGGTTCAGGTTGGCAATTGGACTGTTTTTTGCAATATCCTGCTTGTCACAGATACAGATAATTTCTGCTAAAGACATTCTGTTGTTCACTGCATATTATTATCAGTTCGCTTTCAGCAATGTCCTGTGCAGAAAGAGGTTTTTGGTATAAGTGCTAGTCTTGACAGTCAGCATCTTTGGACTTATTGATAGCAATGAGCAATATGGACTAACCTTGCAATAGTGCATACAAACCTTGTCCATTTGGAGAAATGTTCAAACCGTTGACAACCCAAAATTAATTTTTGTTCAGATCTGGTGACAAAGGTCTTCACTTCAGGATGAATCACAAGACCTAGAAGAATGAAGACCTCAGCTGGAGTTTCTTCTGTATGATCCAGCAGGATTTCAGATCCTGTTAACCAAGAAGAATTTGCAAAGACACTTGCAGACACTGGCCTGGTGGCATGATCTGCATAAACTCTGATGGAACTTGAATCCATTGTTTAGGCCTTGAGGATTTTCTGATTCTTTCTACATGGTTGCTGACATAAACATAGAAGAGTTTTGTCTGATTATACAGTATGTAGCCCAAAACAACTTTGCCATCTGTGTAGAATTTGACTTCATCTATCTGAATGTCAAGCTCACGCAGTATAAAATCTGCAATTTCTACAGCTAGCACAGTCCCACAAGTTCAAGCCTGGGAATTGTGTGTTCAGGCTTAGGTGCTAACTTAGTGTTACCAAACAGAAACCCTACATGGGTTTGATTGAGAGAATCACTTACCTTAAAGTAGGCAACAACTGCTATGGCCTCAGTAGATGCATCTGAGAAGATGTGAATCTTTTTTCTCTGACTTCTAGCAGGGGAAGCTGAAGTGTAGCAGCATGGTATGTCAATTCCATCTAAGGTATGTAGAGATCATTTCCAGGACTCCCATTTTGAATGTTTGTCTGTTAGGAGCATCCCCAGGACGGGATTTCATATAGGCACTGTAAGCAGAGAAAAAAGAGAAGTGTGCCAGACTAAGTGCAGTAGGAATATAACAGTTTATTGCACACAAGATTAAAACTCACAAGAAGTGGGTAGATATCAGGCATCAATATATAAGGAGGAGGATGTCATCTGTGCTGCACCTCACAAATGGATGGCTGCAATGCCAAGGTGTTGCGTGGCTGGCGCTCTAGGCGGGTCCCACAGGAGGAAGCGAGGGTGGCAGGCGCAGTAACCGGGAGTCGCGGCGCAGATAAGAACCGGGATCCAGGGCAGACACTGCTGATCTCTCACATCAGCGTGGGTATAGGAGCCATCTTGAGGCACATCCAAGATGGCTGCCGGGCAGGAAATGACGTCAGGACGTTGCTGGGAATCCTCCGAGGGGGTGATGACGCGTTTCTAGGCAACCTGCCTTTTCATCAGACCTGATTGGCTAGTGGGATGAGCCAATAAATAAGGAGAGGAGGAAGGGGTGGGGCAACTGAGCGGCTTGGTAGTGAATTAGAAAAAATGTATAATGCATACAGGCTTAACAAGCAGTGGTGGAAAACATAGGAAATTAACGGTGAGCAGCTGCTTTCTGTAGAACATGTGAAAAAGGTGGAATATGAAGGGAGGGGGGAGGGAAAAGGGGGGGGAGGAAATGAGAAAAAAAAAAAACGCATGTAGAAAATAGAAGATTATACAGGGAATATTTAATTATAAACATTATTACTATGATGTGGATTATGAAGGGTAAGATGGGCGGGTAAGAAGGTAGAATATGAAGGAAGGAGAGGGGGGAGGGGAAAGGGGGGGCAATGAGGGAAAAAAAAAGGGGGAGGTGTGGGAATTGAAGTATATACTATAAAAAATAAATAATAAAGAAGATATGAAGAATAAATTATTAAAAAAATTATTTAAAAAATTAAATAATCGTGTGTATCTCAATCTCTTCATTGAGGCCCCTAGGTGCAAGGGTATCTAAAGTAAAGATCCAATAGGTCTCCTGTTGGCATAATAATTTGAAACGTTCAGCTGGGGGGAGATGGTCTGGTATAGCCTCAATGACCCATACTTGTAGATGGAGAGAGGATTTAGAATGAAACTCTGAAAAATGGCGGGGAACACTGTATTTGGTAATGCCATCATCAACTGACCTCTGGTGCTCTCCAAATCTTTTTCGCAGTGTTCTAATGGTACGTCCCACATATAAAAGGCCGCACGGGCAGGACAGACAATAAATTACATATGTGGAAGAGCAATTATAAAAGGCTTGGAGGGGATACACTTTTCCATTAATTGTAAAATTTTGTTGGCCATGCTCCACATGGGCACACGTGAGGCAGAGCGGTTTATTGCAGCAGAACATCCCAGTAAGTGGGATTAGTACCGGTCTATTGTGAATAGGAGGGGATTTTAGGGGGGGAATTTTACTAGGTGCAATTTTTTTCTTAATGTTAATTGCTCTTCTATATACAAATGTGGGGGTAGGAGGCATACTCATTTTAAGGTGTGGATCTTGCTGTAAGATAGGCCAGTGTTTCTTTAGGATGGATTCCATTTTGTGATGTTTAGAATGGAACTGTGTAATGAAACGGATATTGTTATTGTTCGATGATTGCGGCTTAGGTGGGGGATCGTGTCTGATAAGTAGGTGAGATATGCTTGTTCCACTAAATCAGAGGATTTTCTGATTCTTTCTACATGGTTGCTGACATAAACATAGAATAGTTTTGTCTGATTATACAGTATGTAGCCCAAAACAACTTTGCCATCTGTGTAGAATTTGACTTCATCTATCTGAATGTCAAGCTCATGCAGTATACAATCTGCAATTTCTACAGCTAGCACAGTCCCACAAGTTCAAGCCTGGGAATTGTGTGTTCAGGCTTGGGTGCTAACTTAGTGTTACCAAACAGAAACCCTACATGGGTTTGATTGAGAGAATCACTTACCTTAAGGTAGGCAACAACTGCTATGGCCTCAGTAGATGCATCTGAGAAATCTTTGTGAATCTTTTTTCTCTGACTTCTAGCAGGGGAAGCTGAAGTGTAGCAGCATGGTATGTCAATTCCATCTAAGGTATGTAGAGATCATTTCCAGGACTCCCATTTTGAATGTTTGTCTGTTAGGAGCATCCCCAGGATGGGATTTCCCAATAGGCACTGTATGCATGTGCCTAAATGCTCCCTTCCTAGAGGCGTTACCTGTCTGTATGAGTTTTTTTGACAGTTGTTCCGAGGAGTCCAAGAAATGAAGATTTGTCACAGACATCTGAGTTGTTTGCAGTGAACCTAGTGCAGATGGAGCCAAAACAGATGATGCTGGGAGGGTAATAGATATGACTTGTGGCCCACAGAACCCTTACCCTACCTCTTCTAGCTCCTGGTCTCCGGAAGCTGATCAAATGGCTCTATTGGTAAATTGAGGCTTGCAGTGATTGGGTAGGACTTGGGAGGGGGTGTGGTAGCCTTAGAGGTGATTGCGCTGGCCCGCTGTCTGATACAGGTGTGGTAGGCTTTAGTAGGTACTGGTGGAGGTAATTGAGCAGAAGAGTCCAGGCCAGGGACAGTCAGGACATCTCTAGGCGGAGCCGTCAGTGATCAGAGTGGAGGAATCTCTGCACAGCTGTCCTGCACACAGAAGAGGGTGGAGGGTGGATCACACTGAACAGGTCACTTTGTACACAATGCAGCATCACCCCGTCCACACAGATGTGAGGGGGGCTGTGGTTACCAGAGCTCCTTCCCCACCCCACAGTTCAAGGGGACCTCTATGGACCCTGATGTAAAGGGGAACTCTTATGTAAGAGGGAACACTGCGGACCTTGATGTAAAGGGGAACGCTGCTGACGGTGATGTAAGGGGGGGCTTTGGTGACCAGAGACCACCTTACATCATAGCTCCCCTTTACATCAGTTTCCCCCTTACATTAGCGTTCCCCTTTACACCACAGTCTGAAGTGTTCCCCTATGCATCAAAGTCCGTATCATTCCCCTTTACACATATACAAAAATTTACATAAAAATATTTTATCAAGAACAAAAAAGTAAGTCTTACTGTTTTTTTGGGGGGGGTCTGCAGAATTCTCTACCTGTAGGCTCCTGAGGTGTAAATCTGGCCCTGAGCATTCCAATCTTTTAATAGTCTCTGGTAGCTGTCTTAATAAGGATTTACCTTGCATGGTGATGGGAGCCACAAATCCCAGTGGATCGTATAGACTGTTCTCCACTGACAGAACACCACATTTGGTAAATGTTTTGTCTGCACAGCTGACTTGAAAGCCGATGGTGTCTCTTAAAAGGTTCTACCGTAAGCCCAGACTTTTCTGAAAATTAGGCATGTCCATTCCCAGATTTAAATCTTTAAATCCTGTGGCATGATCACCAGCCTGAAAGGCTTTCATCACAGCAGCACTGTTTCAGGCAATCTTATGGAGTCTGAGGTTGGCCTCAGAATGCTTACCTTGAGTTCTTTGGAGCGGGTCTATGATATCTTCATCTGTAGGTAAAGATTTGAGTCCGTAGAAGTCTCTCTCAAGGAAGTGTCCATCAAGAACAGTCTTTCGTAGACCAAATGTAATGAACCGCCTGGCGGTACCTCTAGCAATCCACGGAATAGGATTCCCCAGAGCACGGAGTCTAAGTCCCAGTCTGCTTGTTCACCAGGGCCCCCGATGGTGGGGATGGACTTGGAGCAGGCAGAGACCAGGTTGCGGCCCCTGAGTAAACCCACCCGTGGTAGAGGGATCCGCCAGAGGTATCTGCAGGATGAGAGCCTGATGTGAAGAGGCGGACAGGTCCGAGCAGGACGGACGGATGGATGGATGAGCAAAAGCATGGTCAGACAGGCCGAGTCGGTAACCGTGGGGACAGCGCGGTACAAGGCGGCAGGCAGAGAATCGTCGGGTCACACGCTGGGTCAGTTATGGAAGGTCAGATCCAATGAGGGGCATCCAAAAGAGAGGTCAGGGAAGCCAGGGGTCAGAGCAGGAGAATACAGCATGATCAGGAACAATCCGGGTCAGCAACAATCAAAACAGCACGGATACAGGAGCAGGAATATAGAATAGACCATACGGCAACCAGTGTCAGCGCAGAGCGGATTTAAAAACCGCGCCCTGCGCTGTCATTGGTGCCAGGCGCGCACCCGCGGTCCTGAGTGCACATGCGCGAGTTCCGTCGTCGCAGCGGCCGGCCAGGACCTAGTGCCTGCACACCAGTGCGAGTTGGCACATTGTGCCTGCGCCGAGCCACACGCCGCGGCGGCCCCTGACATTGCCCCTCCCTACGGGTGACCTCCGGGTGCCCAACTGATCTCTCCTCCGTGGGTGGCTGCGATAAAATTCCCGGACAAGTCTGGAGGCATGAACATTTTGGGCTGGTTCCCATGTGTTCTCCTCAGGGCCATAACCTTTCCATTTGACCAGGAACTATGTCTGGCCCCCCCTTTTCCGGCAATTCAAAATTGCTTCCACCTCAAATTCTTCTTGTTCATCAATGGTTATTGCTTCTGGGGGTCTGGACTTCCGATCCGGAAAGGGGTCTGGCGTAGCTGGCTTCAGTAGCAACACATGGAAAACTGGGTGAATTTTAAAAGTTTCCGGAAGAGTGAGTTCATATCAGGGGCGGACTGACCATTTGGAAACTCGGGCACTGCCCGAGGGCCCGGGGTCAATAGGGGGCCCCATGAAATGCCCCTGGTACCTTTTTCATAGGCTTATTTGAGTTTGGGCAAGGACACAGGGGCCCCATGATCCCCTATTTCCCAGGGGCCCCATGAGTTGTCAGTCCGCCCCTGGTTCATATGCTACCTTGTTGATCATTCGTTTCACCCGGAATGGACCCACAAACTTTGGCCCGTTTCTTCGACGGGCAAGACATCTTCAAATTCGTTGTTGCCAGTCACACCTGATCCCCAGGTTGCAACACTAGTTCCCCCCTTCTCTTCCTGTCGAAGGCCCTTTTGCTGTCCTCCTGGGCTTTTGAAATGGCTTCCTGAAGCACCTTGTTGTTGGCAGAAAAAAAATTCAGCGTGCTTTGAGTGGCAGGAACTGAGCTTTCAGGAATCAGATCGGGCAGAAATGTGGGATGGAACCCATAGTTTGCAAAAAATGGGGATTGCCCCGTAGCTGAATGATTTGCGTTGTAATACGCAAATTCGGCCAGTGGCAAGAGTGCCAGCCAATCGTCCTGCAGGAAGGATGTGTAGCATCTCAAGTATTGCTCCAACGTCTGGTTTGTCTTCTCCGTCTGCCCATTTGTCTGTGGGCGGTAGGCGAAAGAGAGGGACAATCTGATTCCCAACACCTCGCATAACGCTTTCCAGAACTTCGAGGTAAACTGGACTGCTCGGTCTGAGACAATGTCTTCAGGAACTCCATGCAGTCTTACAACTTCTCTTATGAAGATTTGCGCTGTTTCCAGAGCCGAAGGCGTATTCTTCAGAGCAAGAACTGGGCCATCTTCGACAGGCGATCCACAATTACGAAGATCGCGGTGTGGTCCTGAGACGGAGGGAGCTCAACTATAAAGCATTTGGAAACTCGGGCACTGCCCGAGGGCCCGGGGTCAATAGGGGGCCCCATGAAATGCCCCTGGTACCTTTTTCATAGGCTTATTTGAGTTTGGGCAAGGACACAGAGGCCCCATGATCCCCTATTTCCCAGGGGCCCCATGAGTTGTCAGTCCGCCCCTGGTTCATATGCTACCTTGTTGATCATTCGTTTCACCCGGAATGGACCCACAAACTTTGGCCCGTTTCTTCGACGGGCAAGACATCTTCAAATTCGTTGTTGCCAGTCACACCTGATCCCCAGGTTGCAACACTAGTCCCCCCCTTCTCTTCCTGTCGAAGGCCCTTTTGCTGTCCTCCTGGGCTTTTGAAATGGCTTCCTGAAGCACCTTGTTGTTGGCAGAAAAAAAATTCAGCGTGCTAAAAGAATTTAGGTTTAACCAGGCATTTGTTGCTCTGCTCATCTATTATGGCATACATCCAGGTAGTTCTCCCAAGCTGATCATTTGGACATGCATTGCCTTGAAAAAATATTCATACCGTTGGAAATTTTCCTCAATTGGTCATTTTACAACCAAAAATGTATATGTATTTTATTGGGATTTTATGTGATAGATCAACACAAAGTGGCACATAATTGTGAAGTGGAAGGAAATTGATAAATGGTTTTCAACATTTATTTACACATAAATATCTGAAAAGTGTGGCGTGCATTTGTATTCAGCCCCCCTGAGTCAATACTTTGTAGAACCATGTTTGGCTGCAATTACAATTGCAAATCTTTTTGGGTATATCTCTACCAGCTTGAAAATTTCTACCAGTGAAATTTTTCCCCATTCTTCTTTGCAAAATAGCTCAAGTTGTGTCAGGTTGGATGGAGAGCATCTGTGAACAGCAATTTCAAAGTCTTGCCACAGGTTCTTAATTGGATTTAGTTCACTTTGACTGGGCCATTCTAACACATGAATATTCTCTGATCTAAACCATTCCATTGTAGCTCTAGCTGTATTTTTAGGGTTGTTGCCTGCTGGAAGGTGAACCTCCACCCCAGTCTCAAGTCTTTTGCAGACTTGTTAGTTTTCTGCCACACATAGCGTTTTGCTTTTAGGCCAAAAAGTTAAATTTTGGTCTCATCTGACCAGAGCACCTTGTTTCACATGTTTGCTGTGTCCCCCACATGGCTTCTCGCAAACTGCAAACGGGACCTATTATGGCTTTCTTTCAACAATGGCTTTTCTTCTTGCCACTCTTCCATAAAGGACAGATTTATGGAGTGCACGACTAATAGTTGTCCTGTGAACCGATTCTCCCACCTGAGCTGTGGATCTCTGCAGCTCCTCCAGAGTTACCATGGGCCTCTTGGCTGCTTCTCTGATTAATGCTCTCTTTGCCCAGCCTGTCTGTTTAAGTGGACGGCCATGTCTTGGTAGGTTTGCAGTTGTGCTATACTCTTTCCATTTTCAGATGATGGATTGAACAGTGCTCCATGAGATGTTCAAAGCTTGGGATTTTTCTTTTTTTTTTTTTTTTTTTTTTTTCAGCCCTGACCTGTCTGGTGCGTTCCTTGCCCTTCATGATGCTGTTTGTTCACTAATGTTCTCTAATAAACCTCTGAGGGCTTCACAGAACAGCTGTATTTATACTGAGATTGAATTACACACAGGTGGACTCTATTTACTAATTAGGTGACTTCTAAAGGCACTTGGTTCCACTAGATTTTAGTTAGGGGTATCAGCATAAAGAGGGCTGAATACACAATACACAAATGCACGCCACACTATTCATATATTTATTTGTAAAAAATTTTGAAAACCATTTATCGTTTTCCTTCCACTTCACAATTACAGTATATGCCAGTTTGTGTAACAAAATAAATTTCCATTTTTGGTTGACAAAATGTGGAAAATGTCAATGGGGTATGAATACTTTTTCAAGGCACTGTATTTTGACTAGACATACCTTGGCACAGCATTTGTGGTTTAATCCTTCTCCACAGACTTCAGTACATGAAGAAGAAACGTTTGTTGTGGGTGGTGCATGGCTTTGTTGCTCCCCACCATGATTTGAAGCAGGGCTCGATGTAGATGGCTGCTGTGGATTGTCTGGAAGTGGAGCAGGATCCATAGCTGTAACATACGTGTTTGTCACTACTGCAGTCTGTGCACTTGATGACATCTTTACAATTGTTAGCAAAATGGTCATATGAAGCACAGCACTCTCTTTGCTCTAAGCACACAACATTTCTTTAGAGGACGAGTTTTTTTGTGAATAGGGCAATGAAGATAAGGATCTTTATCTCTATCTTTGGAATCACTTGGAATATGGGAGGTGAGATGTTTGTCTTTTTAGCAGATACTGCTCTATTTAAGTCTATATGTTTAACTGCTTCGTTAGCATACCTTGGTGATCATGAAGCAGGCAAGCTATATTCACTGAAGTTGAAGCTGGGATCATTTCTTGTCCAAGCGTGTTCACTGATGAGTCTGTAAAAATATGAGAATGGAGGAAAAGATACATTATAGCCTCTTTTATATTTTTAGCCCTGTTGTGCCCATTTCTCTTACAGGTTGTATGGCAATATAGACCCCACTGAGTTCACACCATGAGCAGTGTCCAGATAGCTTAGTCCAGGTAGATGAGGTTCTGTCTTTGACAACTCTAGCTCCATGAGGTCACATAGTTCTTTATGCTTTTGATGATCCTTGTTACCTATTTTTGGAAAGTTTTGCAGTCTCTTGAACCAAACACTTTCTATGGCTTCAAAGCTATCTTAGGTTTGCTCAAGACTTTCCCATGGAGCAGCAAGACCTGCATCTGGGTAGTCAACATGTACTGCTCTCACTCTTTATTTCAAGATAAGTTTTCCATACAAAAAATAAAATGAACTTTAACAGCTGCAATGACAATAGCAAACATGTTTGTGCAGTCTCTGTCATCAGCAAAGGTGACACGCCACTCACCATGTGCAAGCTTAGTACAATACAGGTGTTGCAAAATCCAGGAAATGTAACACTGAGCTATAGCACCATAGGGTACAGCAAAATGTACTAAAGTAACAAGAAAAGGGCCCATTCCTCTGGAGGATGATAAAGTCCTCCATTGAGAGGGTCCTACAAAATTGTAGAGGCCTAAGGCATCAAGACTGCAAGCCCCAAGGTCAAATAAAGCGCTAAAAAAAGAAAACAAAAAAGGGAATGGTAGAGGGAAGGGGGGGAGGGGCAACAAATCAGGAGATAAAGGAATGACATATCTTCAGGACATGCAGATGCCAACGTGTAAAATACCTGAGCCACAATCACCACCACTGTCCACCATCGCTGAAGAAAAAGGTGGAAGGAGGACTGCCAACTCCAAGGCTGCAACACAAAGAAAGGAAAAAGAAAGGCACCAAAACCAGGCAATGGCTACACTATTTAATGAGGTACTCTATGTGTGGACTCTGCTAACTCCAACAAGGCAATATCCAAGCTAGATGCAACCTGGTCTAGGTCAGAGATTTGGTCTTGCCAGGTTGCCCAAACGCCTGTGAAACACTCCTGTGTGCCCCTGCATGTTGCCACCCAGTCCTCAGACTCCATTATTCACTTTCCTAATCCAATCCTGCCTGTTGGGGACATTATCATATTTCCAGTATATGAGTATGAGTCTCTTAGCCTCATTTAAGAGGTTTGGTAAGGAGCATCACTTTATAGCGGCATAGCGTAAGGACAGGGACATGGAGCAGGAAGTGGACTGGGGACAACGGAACATCTATATCCAGAACTTCTTTTATCTGGGCTTTAACATCAATCCAGAAGACGAAAATCAAGGGGCACTCCCAGAAGTGTTGGAGCATGCCACACTCACCACAGTCTCTCAAACAAAGATACGTGACAATGCTGTGAGCACACCATACCTGTGTGTCAGTAACTTATAATAAGTTTCCTGAATCTTACAGTCAATGGAGCTGGAATGCATCAATTTATAATGGTGCATAAATTGATCCAATGAAAACTCCACCCCAAGGTCACGCTCAGACAAAAGCAGGTTTCACAGTGACAGAAACTGAAATTAACAGTTTCTACAGTTACGATATCAGGTGGGGTAAGGGCTCTTGTGTATGGTAGGTCCTACTGTGACCCCTCTGATATTCGTGTTTGCCTGGATTGCTTCAGGACCAAGGCAAAAAAGGAGGGGTGAAAGAGGACACCCCTGTCTCGTACCATTCCGTATGGGGAACCGGGAAGAAAAAAGGCCATTAACCTTAACCTATGCACTAGAAGTTGTGTATAGATCCATGATCCACTGCAGCATTTGGGGTCCCAACCCAGAGTCTCCAGAATAGCCGTAAGATAAGATCAATCCATGTGATTGAATGCTTTCTCAGCGTCTGTGGATAAAATGAGGTAGGAAACCAAGTCCTGGAGGGAAAGAGTCCAATGAATAAGCTGTACAGCCCAAATGGAACTATCCCTAGCTTCCTTACCAGAAATAAATCCTGTCTGATCTGGGTGTATGATGGACAGTAGGAGGTACTTTAACCGGTTCGCCAAAATCTTCGAAAAAAGCTTGATATCCACGTAAAGCAATGATATTGGGCAGTAGCTTTGTGGCAGAGCAGGATTCTGTTGGCCCAGATCACACTGATGTGGGCCAACAGATTCTCCGTGGGAATTGGGCCACCGTTGGTGAAAGAACTGAAGTACCTGCATAGAGGGCCAAGTAGAAGTGGAAGGAACTTGATATAGTATGCCTTAGTATAGCCATCCGGGCCAGGACTCTTCCCAAAAGGAAGCAATTTTACTGTAGCTTCAACTTCCAAAGGAGAAATTGCTCTGGAGGCAAGGAGGGGAGCCCATCAGATGCCAGGTAAGGGCTAATAGCTTGTGCCTTAGATGTGCTAGCACTTGGGGAAAGGTCGCCTTCTAAGTTATAGAGTTCCTCATAGTAATCACAGAACAGGGAGGCAATCTTAAAAAATGCAAAGCTGCATCTCCAGAGGGTCTCAGAACACATGAGTTTGGGCTTCCTGAGAGCTCTGGCCAACATTCAACCACATTTATTACCATGTTGGTAATATTTGTGGGATAGGTAACATAGCTGTCTACAGATGTGGTGGACCAATAGGTGAGAGTACAACTCTCTGAGGTTTTGCAGACATTGAAGAGCCTCAGGAGTACTGTGATGCTTATGTTGGAGTTCTGCCTTTTGCAAGGCGGTCAACACCCATTGTAAATCTTCCTGCCATTCCCTTTTAAGTTTAGACCCCAAAGAAATAAAGTCCCCACAGACCACCACCTTATGGCCTTCCCAAACTGTCCGCTCGGCAAGATCGTCAGTGGTGTTTTCCTTAAAATAGTGTATAATAGTATCAGTAGCCTTAACTACTACAGAAACATAATCCAGCAGATTTTCGTTAAACTGCCAAGACGAAGACTTTGGGGCGCCATGAGGCAGGTTGAGCATTGCAGAGACCAGTGCATGATCAAAAAGCTTGATGTTGCCAATTTCAGATGACTGCAGCAGCTCTAGAGTGCCATGGTTCACGTATAAGAGATCTATGCAAGTATACACATCATGCACCTTTGAGTAGTAGCTGAATTCCTTGTCTGAGGCATGGAGTGCACTCCAGCTATCTACCAGCAAGTGAGTCTGCAGTGCCTTACAAAAGTGCTTAAGAAAAGCATAAGAATGTATAGGTCAGCGGTGGGACGTATCAATGAGGGGGTCAGGGCTAACATTAAAATCACCCCCTAAAACTAGGAAGTCTCTGAAGTCTTTCCAGGACCGCATCTAAGAAAGTGAGTTGGTGGGTGTTGGGTATGTAAAGCATTGCAAGCTTGAACAACTGGCCTGCAATTAAACCTTTCATAAAAACATAGCTTCCTTGCCGATCCACAAAGCTATCCGTAAGTTGAAATGGGCAGGATCTATGGATTGAAATCACTGTACCCTGAGGACTTTGCAATGGGAGAATTGCTAAGGTACCAATGAGTATAAAGGTGTGTGGGCAACTTGGGGAGAGAGTTTTGCGTAAAGTGCGTTTCCTGTAAGAAAAAGCACCTGGGCCGCAGTCTTTTCAACTCTGACCACAGCTTGTTGCATTTGTGGGGAAAACAGAGACCCCATACAGTCAGGTCCATAAATATTGGGACATCAACACAATTCTAACATTTTTGGCTCTATACACCACCACAATGGATTTGAAATAATACTAACAAGATGTGCTTTAACTGCAGACTGTCAGCTTTAATTTGAGGGTATTTACATCCAAATCAGGTGAACAGTGTAGGAATTACAACAGTTTGCATATGTGCCTCCCACTTGTTAAGGGACCAAAAGTAATGGGACAGAATAATAATCATAAATCAAACTTTCACTTTTTAATACTTGGTTGCAAATCCTTTGCAGTCAATTACAGCCTGAAGTGTGGAACGCATAGACATCACCAGACACTGGTTTTCTTCCCTGGTGATGCTCTGCCAGGTCTCTACTGCAACTGTCTTCAGTTCCTGCTTGTTCTTGGGGCATTTTCCCTTCAGTCTTGTCTTCAGCAAGTGAAATGCATGCTCAATCGGATTCAGGTCAGGTGATTGACTTGGCCATTGCATAACATTCCACTTCTTTCCCTTAAAAAACTCTTTGGTTGCTTTTGCAGTATGCTTTGGGTCATTGTCCATCTGCACTGTGAAGCGGCGTCCAATGGGTTCTGAAGCATTTGGCTGAATATGAGCAGATATTATTGCCCAAAACACTTCAGAATTCATCATGCTGCTTTTGTCAGCAGTCACATCATCAATAAATACAAGAGAACCAGTTCCATTGGCAGCCAAATGTTTGGCCATGCCTAATGTTTTTGCTATCTCTCTGATGGGTTTGTTTTGTTTTTTCAGCCTAATAATTGCTTGCTTCACTGATAGTGACAGCTCTTTGGATCTCATCTTGAGAGTTGACAGCAACAGATTCCAAATGCAAATAGCACACTTGAAATTAACTCTGGACCTTTTATCTGGTCATTGTAATTGGGATAATGAGGGAATAACATACACCTGGCCATTGAACAGCTGAGAAGCCAATTGTCCCATTACTTTTGGTCCCTTAACAAGTGGGAGGCACATATGCAAACTGTTCTTATTCCTACACCGTTCACCTGATTTAGATGTAAATACCCTCAAATTAAAGCTGACAGTCTGCAGTTAAAGCACATCTTGTTAGTTTCATATCAAATTCATTGTGGTGGTGTATAGAGCCAAAAATGTTAGAATTGTGTCGATGCCCCAATATTTATGGACCTGACTGTATATTATAAGTAAGTGGCTGGATCTGTGTGGCTGGAAGGATGCCTGGCAGTGCTGGGCCAGTAGCTTCAGTGTGGAGAAATCACTCCTGTAGCTGTCAGTAAAGCAGTGGTGTGGAGTGGAGCAGCAGAGGCGCACGTCCTCACTCCTCCATAGTCAGAACAAGGCCCCACCCTGGTGTCAGTCATGATATGTAGATTCTGGCCCCAGCCACTTTATGAGCAAATCAAGTTCATTCTTGGCAGTTAGGTTGAGATCAACAATAGCAGCTTTGAAGGTTGATCTCCAAGCCCTATAGATCTCTGGATAGTCGTCGAACCTTGAGAAGCTAATGTTAATGAGCTTGCGACGAATCATATGTCTGGCAAAGTCAGACAGGTCTAATCCCTCACTTTTTGATCCCAAAGTAACTTGTGGGACCCCTTGGGCATGAAAGTTCTCTGGTGAATAAGGGTGAGTTTTTGCTGTGATTTAGTCTCTAAGGCTTCTGCTCTCTGTTGCTTGAACTGTGGCTTGTCACTTGTCATTGGCAGGAGGTGATGTGGTTTACTGTGTAGATGCACTTGTGTTGTGGAAGAGGTTCAAGCTTTTGCAGGTTGGAGGTCTCTGTGTTGAGAGTCTGAAAAGTATTGTTAGAGGTACAGAAGATGATTCTGTATCATTGCAAACATTATGCCTTAGCACAGAACTGGATCTTCCAGTTCTGTTGTAGTAGAACAGTCCCAATTAATACTTTCTCCCATTGCTTATTCAAGGACCTTCAGCCTTGCTAGGGCAGCTGCTTCCTCCCTTTCCATTTGCAGAATCTTTATTTGGGATTCCACCTTTGCTTGGTGAGCTTTGCTCTGAGCTTCTATTTCAGCTTCCTTTCTGGCAAAGGAGGTTTGCGCTTTATTTGCTTCCAGACTTGCACAGGCCATTATTAATTGTAGCTTAATGTTGTACTTCTGGAGTGAGAGGGTCTATAACACAAAGCCCACGGAATGAATCCAGCCCTCCAGGCCATTTCACATGGCTTTTGCACCTCTCCTGCAGCTACAGTACCCCTCTCATCTCTGCCTCCACCTTGTCTCAGACAGAACTCCTCTGCCAGATCCTGCACCTCTCAGTGCAGCTGCAGCGCCCCCTCATCTCCACCTCCCCTGGTCTCAGCACTCAGTAGACTCTGGTAACTGACTCCACTCCTCCTCTGGTCCTCCACCAGACCCTGCACTTTCTGTTTCCCAGCTCTGCCCCCAAAGGGGGTGCACGGTGATGTTAGGGAGGGTGGGGATTCTTGACATTTGATGTATAGGGGTGGGGTGCTCGAGTTTTCAAGATATAACCGTCCCTTTGAGGGCAGCCATAATGCTGATACGGCCCGCGATGAAATGGAGTTTGACACGCCTGGTCTATAAGAACATGCTGTAAGCTTATTAACCCTTTGGCGCCGGTGCCTCCTGGCCTTTTAAGGGTTTCAGAAGCCGGGAGGCAGGGCGGGATTTTAAGGTCATGTGACCATTCGATTTACCATGTGATTCGCTGTCACGGCGGTCACATGATCGGTAAAGGTCTCAATGAAAAGAGGAGATCGAGACCTTTCCGTGAGTACTGGACATGTGTGCTCGGCGTCAAGGCCCAGACGCCAGGAGGCTGCACATTTGCGTGTGGCTGGCATGAAGAGGTTAAATGCAGATTTATGAGATCTGGTCTCCTGCAGTTCAGCAATGAAAGTTGTGTCTTATCCTTATCATCTTGCACTAAGAGATCTCTTTGTTGGTTTTGTGCATCTGTCTTTGGTAGTTCTGCTAAAGAGCCCTCCATATTAGAGTTCTTTAACTACTTACCCTCCTGAGAATTTACCCCCCTTCCTGACCAGACCTCTTTTTGCTACTCGGCGCTGCACTAATTCAACTGATAATTGTGCGGTCATGCAATGCTGCACCCAAACAAAATTTACGTCCTTTTTTTCACATAAATAGATCTTTCTTCTGGTGGTATTTGATCACCTGTGCACTTTTTATTTTTCACGCTATAATCAAAAAAAGGCCAAAAATTTTACGCCATTTTTTTGCTATACAGCGCTGCGCTAGTTATTTTCACACAAATAGAGCTTTCTTTTGGTGGTATTTGATCATCTGTGTGCTTTTTATTTTTGGTGCTATAACCAGAAAAATTTTTGAAAAAAAACTTTTTTTTTGAAAAAAAAACAATATTTTCTCATTTCGGTCTAAAAAATATCCAAAGAAACTCAAAGTTTGTTATAAATTTAGGCCAAAATCTATTCTGCTACATGTTTTTGGTTAAAAAAAATCCCAGCAAGTGTATATTTATTGCTTTGTGTGAAAGTTATAGCGTCTACAAACTATGATATAGATAATGTTTACGCTATAAACAAACTATGGTATAGATAATGTTTACGCTATAAACAAAAAAAGACCAAAAATTTTTAAGAAAAACAATATTTTTTTACTTTCAGCTATAAAAAATATATACTAAACTCAAAGTTAGTTATAAATTTAGGCCAAAATGTATTCTGCTACATGTTTTTGGTAAAAAAAATCCCAATAAGTGTATATTGATTGCTTTGTGTGAAAGTTATAGCGTCTACAAACTATGGTATAGATAATGGAATTTACACAGCTTTTACTTTCTCATTGCCCATCACATTTCTTGAGGGGCTAAAATATCAGGATAGTACAAACACCCTCAAATGACCCCTTTTTCGGAAAGTAGACACCCTAAGCTATCTACTGAGAGGCATATTGAGTCCATGGAAGATTTATTTTTTTTCCACAAGTTTCTGGAAAAGGACAAAATTATTTTTTTTTTACACAAAGTTGTCATTTAAATTATTTATTTCTCTCACAAGCTATGGGTATATGTGGAATTACACCCCAAAATACATTCTGTTACTTCTGTCGAGTATGGGGATACCACATGTGTGAGACTTTTTGGGACAAATACAGGAGCCTGAAATCCAATGACCACTTGGAAAGCCTGAAAGTGCGTAACTTCCTCATTACACTTCCTCACTACCTCACAGTTTCGAAGGCCCTGGCATGCCAGGATAGCACCAACCCCCCCCCCCCCCCAAATGACCCCTTTCTGGAAAGTAGACACCCCAAGGAATTTAAAAAGAGGCATGGTGAGTATTTTGCAGATCTCATTTTTTCTCACAAGGTTTTGAAATATAAAAAAGAATAGAAAAAATATGTTTTTGTTCTTCATTTTCTAAAAACTTGTGGCAACAAATGGGATCCGCAAAATACTTACTGTGCTTCTTATCAAATTGGGGTGTCTACTTCCCAAAAAGGGGTCATTTGGGGGGGTTAGGTGCTATCCTGGCATTTCAGGGCCTCCGAAACTGTGATAGGTAGTCTGGAAGTGTAATGAGGAAATAAAGCCCTTTAAAAGCCTGAAGGTGCTTATTGGATTTTGGTGTCCTGTACTTGGCTAGACTGCCAAAACATCTCTCATATGTGGTACCCCCATACTCGGGAGAAGTAGCAGAATGTATTTTGGGGAGTAATTCCACATATACCCATGGCATGTGTGAGCAGTAAATCATTTAAGTGACAATTTTGTGTAAAAAAATATATATATTTTTTTGTCATTTTTCAAAAACATGTAAAAAAAATAAATTCATCTATTGAGCAAATAGTTTGGGGAGTCTACTTTCCAAAAAGGGGTTGTTCTGGGTGGTGGGGGCATTCTATGCCCAGCATTAGAAGTTTATGCCACACATCACTGACTCTTCTAACCACCTGAAGACCAAGCCTTTTCTGACACTTTTTTTTCACATGAAAAAAATCAGTATTTTTTGCTAGGAAATTAATTTAAACCCCCAAACATTTATATATTTTTTAGATACCAAACATGACATGCTTTAAAACTGCGCATGCCCCGTGCAATGGCGACAAACTGCAAACATTTTTAATATCCATAGGCAACACTTTAAAAGCCTTTAAAAGCTACCATTTTAGATTTAGAGGAGGTCTAGTGTTAGAATTACTGCCCTTGATCTGACGTTCACGGCAATACCTCACATGCATGGTGCAACCGCTGTTTACATACCAGCACAGGTCAAGGCTTGTGCACACAGGTGTGCGCGCATGGGAGGGGCGATTTTTTTTTCTTTTTAGTTATTTTGATTTTCTTTTATTAATTTTACATTGTACCTTTCATTTTTTGTTTTTTATCACTTTTAATGCTATAACAGGGAATGCAAATATCCCCTATAACTTCAATGGGCATTGTTATATATTCTTTTTTGAGAAATCTGGGGTCTATCAGACTCTGGATATCTCCTCTGCCCTTACATTATCTAATCAAACCAAAATCGGTGTGATCAGATGCTTTCCCAATTTACAAATGGTGCTGTTTATATCCTGTGAAACTGAAGTGATAAAATGCTTGTAGCTTCCGAAATCTTAGACTATAGAGATGATGGGCACCACTCTGGTCTCCAATCATCTCTATGGTGAGCTGGCAGAAACACCGGCTGCATTCTCAGGTTCTCCTGATGGCACGAGACTGCCAGAGAAGGCTGTGGAAGGCAGCGGGGGAGGGGGGCATCATCTCCCGCTGCTTGTAAAAGCAATCCTGCAGCTAATTAGCCACTAGGATTGCTTTTACATGAAAAACAATACCAAGATGATGCCTGCAGCTGTAGGCATCATCCTGGTATAACACTTAACACTTTGCCATAAACGCCAGTTCCAAAATTGAACAAATGTTTAAATAGTGGCACGCTTGGATAAAAATTGTCCACGTCTAAGTGGTACCCCATTGTCAGGGCTCCGGGTATGACCAGAGGTGTGTGTACTGACACAGGGAAACGCAGGCTTCAGATATGGTATAAATAAGACAATTTATTAAGACTAACAATACAAATATAAACGCAGTGCACCAAACCCCAAGCTAACACAAATACATACAACAAGGTGAAACAAACCCAAACCTAAACTGATATAGATACACAGGTACATACACATATAGAGCACAACGTAGTCAGGCAGGCCGGGTCGATAACTATCAGGCAGGAAGGTACAGGAGGAGCAGGCGGAGAGTAGTCAGGTCACGAGTCGGGTACAGCAACTAACGGACAGGTAGGTACAGGGGGTCAGGCAGAGAATGGTCAGGGTCACAAGCCAGGGATCAAACAGGAGAAGTCAGCAGAGGTCAGGATAAGGCAGGGTCGGCAACAAGTCAGGCAGGAACAGGAATGCAGGTTACAAGATACAGGGGCCCATGGAAAAACACACACCAAGGCACAGACTGCAGGTCTGGCCATCCCTTAAATACACCTGCAATCAGCCCCAGGTGATGGCTAATTGCCGAAGTGAACCTCTGGTTGTTGAGAGCACCCGCTGGCCAGCCCTGGTACTGCAGCCCACAAGGCAGGTGAGTCCCACCACTATTGGCAAGTCCATTCCTGACACCCATATGGAAAAAGGATGACACCAAGTCCCAAACTATCTTGCCACTGCTCCCCATGTAGTCTGGGAATCCAGGGGGCTCCACGTGACTATCTTTTCCCTCGTAAATCCGAAACTTATAAGTATAGCCTGTTGCCCTCTCACAGGTCTTCTACATCTTGACCCCATATCTGGCATGCTTGCAGGGGAGAAATTGTTTGAATGCAAGGCGGCCAGAAAAATTAATGAGGGACTCATCAACGCAGATGTTTTGCTGGGGAGTATAGACATCTGCAAATTTTTGGTTAAGGTGATTTGCGAGGGGCTGAATTTTGTGGAGCCGGTCAAATTCAGGGTTACCCCGAGGATGACAGAGTGTATTGTCATTGTAATGCATAAAACACATTATACTCTCATATCTATGCCTGGCCATGGCAGCAGAGAACATGGGCATATGATGAATCGGGTCTGAGGACCAATACAACCGCAATTCATTTCTTTTAGTAATGCCCATCTTGAGGGTTAGGCCCAAAAAAAATGTAAATTCGAAAACCATAATGAGTTTCCATGCGACTGGTCTGGCAAGGTTTGAATTTGGGTTGGCGGCGATAAATTGTTGTACATATAAATTGCTTTGATCCACAATCAACACATACAGATATTCCGTGAAAAACAGCTTAAAAAATCAAGGAGGTATGTGAAAGACCAAGATGTACTAGACCGCTGGTACTCACCAGTTCACCAAAAGGTAGAGCAGCACTAGTACTGGCACTCTGCTGCATATGAGAGTCATCAAAATTTACCAGCAAGTGCTAACAGAGATCAGGCCTGATTCTGCGAACACTGCGGTTTTGTGTGCAATGTATCAAGTGACAGTGACCTACTGACACTGCACTTGCTGGGGGAGAAGGGGGGGTAAGCGTAGGGGCTAAATGCAGGTGCTGGCAGGTGCTGGGGCTGATCCCACTAACGCTGCGTTTTTGGGGACGCTATACTAATGTGAATGCTGGTATAGTGCTGATCTGATCAAAGATATTGACCCGTTCAGACACTATACTAGCAATGGAGGTTTATTGTGCATGAGCGTGCTCCTGGCAATCAAGGGGTTAAATGTGATGGCTGGTGTACTGATGAGCAATCTGACACTACCTGGGAGGGGAGTGAAAACCACATATATATGTGTGTGATTTTGCGCACCCATGCCACCCTGTAGCAGTATTTCTGCTATAGGGCGGTCAGGAAGCGGTTACAGAAGTGGTCATGCAACGCTGCACCCAAATTAAATTTACATCCTTTTTTCCCACAAATTGAGCTTTCTTTCGGTGCTATTTGGTCGCCTGTGCGTTTTTTATTTTTTGCACTAAAAAAAAAAAGGCTGACGATTTTGGGAAAAAAAATATATTTTTGACTTTTTGCTATAAAACACGTCCAATAAAAAAATCGAATTTAGTCATAAATTTTTGCCAAAATGTATTCCGCAACATGTCTTTGCTAAACAAAATCCCAATACGTGTAAATTAATTGGTTTACGTGAAAGTTATAGTGTCTACAAATGGCGGGAAAGATACTGGTATTTTTTTTTTTATTATACTACTAATAATGGCGATGATCAGCGACTTATGGCGGTGGTCAGCGATTTATGACAGTGGTCAGCGACTTATGGTGGGAACTGACTTGGGGTCACTGACATCCCTAGTGACCCCAATACAGTGATCAGTGCAAAAAAAACACTGACACTGTACTAATGGCACTGGGGAGGAAGGGGTTAACATTTTTTAGGTAATGAAAGCGTTAACTGTGTGAGGGGAGTGTTTTACTAGGGGGTGGGGGTGTGTACCTCACAGGAACATGCTGATCCCAAGAGATAAACTCTTCTCTCAGGATCAGCGTGCTCCGAACTGACAGATAGCAGAGCTGCAGTGATTGCCGGTAATCGGCAGGACCCGGCGGGTAACGACCCACCGGGACCCGGTGATTGACACCGCAATCGGCGGAACGGGTAGGGCGGGCATGCGCCTCCTACCTGTTTTGCAGACCAACATTTAAAAACAGCGTTCTGCACAGCGGTGCCACCCTGCCTCAGTAAAAACACTGTGGCTGGTCGGCAACCAGTTAAGAAAGCTGTGTATTTTGCAGACAGCCACTGGTAGCATTCATACACTTCAGACAGGTGATCTATAGTTTGTTAATTCTGCTGGTTGATCAATAAAGCGAAGCAAAACTGACATGCAGTATGTAGTTCTGTCCCAAAGGTCTGACAGATTGCTGGAGAACCAATCACAGCAGGTCACATGACAGTTGTATACAATGGATGGCTTCATTCATGCCATCCATTGTATACTAGTGCCTAGCTGTGAATGGTCACAGCAGGTCACATGTACATGTCATGTGTTTAGCTGTGGCCAAATCACAGCTATGCACAATAAAAAAAAAAACCTGAATGAATCGATTTCATTCAGGTAAATGCTTGCTTATAGCAAAGTAATTCTTTGCTATAAGCAAATTGTTTAAAAAAAAAAAAATACTGATCACTTCCCCAAAGTAGTACAATGTTACCATGGTAACATTGTACTACTTTGGTCATAGTAAAATATGAAAAAAAATCTTTAAAAAAATAAAAAAAATTTAATAAAAAATTAAAAAAAAATATATATATATATATATATATTTTTTTCATACTGTCACCAGTCAGTGTCCCTGTTCACCGCCATGGCAGTTATATGATGACACTGTACTGCACTGGTGACAGTATGTAAAAAAAAAAAATTGGGAAAATAATTCACTATTCATTTTCCGAAAAATTATGACACAAAAAATACAACTTCAAAAAACTCGCCATTCCTCTTATGAAGTACGTCGGACTGTCTACTCTGCAAAAAGGGGTCATTTGTGGGATATCTGTACTATTCTGACATTCTTGGACCTCAAGAAATTAGATTGGCTGTCAGTACTTCAGGATTGATCAATTTTCAGATCTATACCATAGTTTGTGAACTCTATAACTTTCCTACAAACTAAAAAATACATCCTAATTTGGATTATTTTCACCAAAGACATGTAGCAGAATACATCTTGGCCTAAATTTATGAAGAACAATTATTTATTTGTAAACTTTTATAACAGAAACAAGGAAAAATGTGGTTTTTTTTCAAAATTTTTGGTCTTTTTTTGTTAATTTAGCAAAAAATAAAAACCCCAGCAGTGATTAAATACCACCAAAAGAAAGCTCTAGTTGTGTGAAGAAAACGATAAAATTTTAGTTTGGGTACAATGTTGTATGACTGCGCAATTTTCATTCAAAGTGTGAGAGCGCTGAAACGTGAAAACTGGCCTGGGCAGGAAGGTGTAAAATTGCCCGGTATTGAAATGGTTAAAAAAGGGTGTTACTTAGCAAAGAAAACCTCTTCTCACTTCATTCTGTCAGCAATGGCACCACATGGAATAAAAATGCCACAAGGCCTGAGAAAGAAAATAATTTCTTTACACAAGAAAGGTGAAGGCTACAAGATCAGCAAAACTTTACATATTAGTCAGGATACTGTAGCAAAAGTGCATATTGTAACTGTGCCATCTCCTGTTTTTTGTTGGCACTATATACTGTAAATGAGGGGCGTCCCTAGGGTTGGTGTCATCTGGTGCGATAACACTTGGTGGCACCCCCTCCGACGATCCCCGCAGAATGGATCAGATCTGCGGATTGAGCATAATGGATCAGACTCCGATCCATTATGCTCCCCAATCCGCAGATCCGGTCCATCCTGCGGGGATCGTCAGCTTTCTTTACAACATACCTTTTCGTGGAGCGGGTCTGGTGTCACCCCGTATATGTTGCATGCCGACAATCCATGCAGGATGGTTCGGATCTACGGATTGAGCATAATGGATCGGATCCATCCTGCGAGGATCATCGGCATGCAACCTATACGGGGTGACACCGGACCCGCTCCACGAAAAAGAAAGCCAACGATCCCCGCAGGATGTGGTAGGTGTCACTCGGTATGGCGTGCACCCCCGCACCTGCCTCGGGACGCCACTGCTGTAAATCCTGTATCATCATAATAATAACAGTAAGCTTTTCTGAAAAATTTAACTTTTTCATTACATACAGTATGTGTTTTGTATACACAATATAGAAAAAGACACTTTGAAACACTTTCAAAACACATCAGATCTCAATGGGGAAACATATCATGCTGGATAGCTATACTGATATGGACTGGGTAATGTGTTAGCTATGTAAGGATGCCCCATCATTTGATGGAAATGAAAATAATCAACCTACAGTGGACTGAACTCAAAGACACCCCAAAGAACAAAGTGAAAAAATTATGCAGTAGGCTAGTCCATTTTGCTGAAATTTCATTGCAGCAACTCAAAATAGTACTCAGTAGTTTGTATGGCCCCCACGTGCTTGTATGCATGCCTAACAATGCTAGGGCATGTTCCTAAAGAGACGACGAATGGTGTCCTGGGGTATTTCCTCCCAGATCTGGACCAGGGCATCACTGAGCTCCTGGACAATCTGAGGTGCAACCTGGCGGCGTCGGCTGGACCGAAACATTATATCCCAGAGATGTTCTATTGGATTTAGGTAAGGCAAGCATGGTGACCATTCAATGGTATCTATTCCTTCATCCTCCAGGAACTGCCTGCATACTCTTGCCACATGAGGCCAGGCATTGTCATGCACCAGGAGGAACTCAAGACCCACTGCACCAGCTTAGGGTCTGATAATGGGTCCAAGAATTTCATCCCGATACCTAATGGCAGTCAGGGGGCCATTGTCTAGCCTGTAGAGGTCTGTGTGTCCCTCCATGGATATTCCTCCCCAGACCATTACTGACCCACCACCAAAACAGTCATGCTGAATGATGTTACAGGCAGCATAACGTTCTCCATGGCTTCTCTGGGACCCTTTCACAGATGTCACATGTGCTCAGAGTGAACCTGCCCTCATCTGTGAAAAGCACAGGGTGCCAGTGTCGAACCTGCCAATTCTGGTGTTCAATGGCAAATGCCAATCAAGCTCTATGGTGCTAGGCAGTGAGCACAGGGCCCACTAGAGGACATCGGGCCCTCAGGCCACCCTCATGAAGTCTGTTTCTGATTGTTTGGTCAGAGACATTCACACCAGTGGCCTGTTGGAGGTCATTTTGTAGGGCTCTGGCAGTGCTCATCCTGTTTCTCCTTGCACAAAGGAACAGATACAGGTCCTGCTGATGGGTTAAGGACCTTCTGCGACCCTATCCAGCTCTCGTGGAGTAACTGCTTGTCTCCTGGAATCTCCTCCATGCTCTTGAAACTGTGCTGGGAGACACGGCAAACCTCCTGGCAATGGCACGTATTGATGAGCCATCCTGTAGGAGTTGGGCTACCTGTGCAACCTCTGTAGGGTCCAGGTATCACCTCATGCTATCAGTAGTGACACTGACCCTAGCCAAATGCAAAACTAGTGAAAAACAGTTAGAAACAGTTAGTGTAGGGAAAAATTGTCAATGACCTCCAGCTGTAAAATCATTCTTGTTTTGGGGGTTGTCTCATTGTTGCTCATCTAGTGCACCTGTTAATTTCATTAACACCAAAGCAGCTTAAACTGATTAACAACCCCCTCTGCTACTTGACTGACCAGATCAATATCCCAGGAGTTTAATTGACTTGATGCTATACTCTGATTAAAAAGTGTTCCTTTAATTTTTTGAGCAGTGTATTTATCAACCAGCAACTGTTGAGATAATGAACACTTGTCGGGACAAAATAACATAAAGTACAGTTTACAGAGTGTAGTGGTCAGGACTATGTAATGTGCAACATAGCATATGAAGTTCTAAGAGAGCTCATTTATCACAACTGGTGTGACAGTGTGTTGTACGATCTATTGCCAAGGTAGGTCCTCACTGGAAAGGGTAGGAGAACCCAAACATGCTAGCAGTTCCTGCAGGGGGCATAAGGTACAACATTCAGCACAGCATAAAGTTCACTGGTGAGTAGCACTTATAACATTCCCAAATGATTAATACCAACCTCATCATTGTACCCTCAGGAACCCCCTCCAAACCTCTCTTTACCAACCCCACCCACCCAGCCTGTCTGTCGTTCCTCCCTTCTTCTTTTCTGATACCCCCTGTTTTTCTGGTATGAGCAAATGTGTTACCAAATTGTAACATATAAAACAGGTAGCATGCAAACCGTGCACTTAAAGCTGAATTCCTGGAATATGCTGAATTACAAGGGTTAAAGTGTTACTAAACCCACAACAGTAAAATCAGTCTGTATATGCAGTAAAACATGCTTGTTATACACATTGTGGAACCTACGGGGTTAATCCTCTGCATTGTGTAAAAAGGCTGTTTGATCATTTCTTCTCTTATCCTCCCCTTCTTCTACGGTCCCAAATCCATCTTCTGATAGTATAAAACCCTAGGAGACACACATGCTCAGTTTAGTATGTATTGCTAGAAGGTTTTTTCTTTGGGAGGGTGGAAGTGATCAGCACAGGGCCAATCAGCACTGTTCAGACAGAGTATCGGGTTATTCAGCCTCATAGGACAGTCAGAGCACCTTTTTGTTACGTGAACTCATTAAAAAAATACAAAGCCTTCTGTGATTGAATAGCAGAAGGGAGGGGCAGACAGAGCTGCTGCTGTGTGAATAAGCAGCATCTGTCCTGCCAGAGCACCAGGCATATAGTGATAGCTATACTCCTTTAACTCAGGAAAACTGTCAGTTGTATATAAAAGAAGTAAGTCCAGGAGGTGGAATGCAGCATGTTGGATTTAACTCATAGTAGGCCAGCACATTTTACAAAGTGGCTGAATTACTGGAATTCAGCTTTCATTTTATGTACCAGTGTTACTACATACAGTAAACTTTAACCTGCTAATGTTCCTAAAAAAAATATTGAGCAAGAAAAGAATGTTCCCCTCCCGCAAATCAAATGGTGGTGAGTAGCACTATGATTCCCGTTCCCCAAAAGCATTAGTAATCAGTGGCAACATATAAAAGAAACTCATTGGTGCACATTTTAACTTACCTGAGATCCCTCCTGAATCACTGTCTTTGTAATGACATCGCTGCCATACCTTAATGGGCACTGCCAGGCAGGAGACATAGGATCAAGGAAGGTTGGTAGGTCTGGTATTCACTGTCATGTGATATAATCCTCATAACATTAATAGTGCTGTATACTAGCACAGTAATTATTATCATTACTTTTTGTTGTAAACTTTAATACATTTTACTAGGGATCCACAGACATGCAACTTCTAACTATAATTGCTAGTAGCTTTATCTTTATTTTTACTTCTCACTTCTTTCACTGCACCAGAATGGGGACAAGACCACTACCAAACACACAGGAAAAAGGTTAGGCAGGGTCCATTTAAGGTTGCTTACTTGATTAGGGTTATGGAGTTACTGAGTCATGAGTAAAAGTGAAAGTGGCAGGGACAGAGAAGAAATTCAGGGATTTTCCTGTTTGTCATTTGTGTATTTTACCACTCGTGATTACCGACAGTCATTGAAAATTCTTTTAAGAGTTTACTACCCGAATATCTTTTATGTAATTTGCATACAAATAAAGATATACGCATTTTAGTAAAATGTTCTCTTTCTTACAAACCTAAAAATAATATTTATATCATTTTTTTATTGGAAAATAAAGTTTGATGGTCTTCCCCTGATAGGTTGGATACTATGTAAGGCAAAGAAAAAAAATAACAGCCCTATTTAATGGCTATACCCCTGCACATACAGCATAAGATGTATCTGCTGCTTCTAGACTTTCAAGCTAAAGATCCTTCAGTTAGCAACTGCTGATAATGTCATACCAGACCCCAGATAATGCATATTCACCGCAGCAGTTGACATACGTATGCAGTGTCATGTAGGAACCCCAGATTCAGATATGAACCGCAGTGGCCATTCTGCTCCTCCATAACATAATGAACCCCTAGATTAGGATAATCAGTGTAGTGGTCCTCACTGTCAATGTTCATACCTGCCCCCAAATCCAAAAAGTTATCAGCACCTGATTCACTCTGGTCTCCCAGGTCACAGACAGTAACTGAGAGATCACCAAGGGTGGTGAGTATGTGGGTTGGTGAATGTTGAATGTTCCAAGTGACTGTAAACCCACCAGGTTCTTCTGGGTATGCTCCTGCACATGGAGTATCTGCTGTGTCATGCTCATCAATGCCCCAGGACAGACAGGTATCCCTTTCAGGGAAAGACAATCTTAAGGCGCTCCTCCAACTTAGAGATGAGCCATATACATGTACACTGAGCAAAATAAACTAGACTCCAGTTAACTCTCTGGTCCCGTGTCAGTGCGCACCTTGACTGTAACTGCTTGCATTTAGGAGGGACATGCTGACTCTATGCCCGTCTAGCATATCTCTGTCACCTCACTTCCAGTGACAGAAAGGCGTCTCTACTCTTGCAGAGCTGACTTTGTAACCCAATGTGCTTGAATTGACCCAAGCTGCAGATGATGTGTAGAGTGACGGTTACTTTCAAACACCCCTTTGAATAACTTCAGACCTGGTGGGAAGAATGTTTCAAAGGTTTACTGATAAACTAAGCATTAACAGTTGCAACAAATCAGGACCAGTGGGTTGGAAACAGAAAAGCCTGCAAACTATTTGGGAGGGCAGCAATTACATTAACCCCACCCCCACAAAAGGGCATCCATAACTACACTAACTATAGTAGGCAACCTGCCTACAAGTAGAGTGTATGCTAAGGGTTGTGCTATGTGTCTTAGAGGAAAGAATTGTTGGAACACTTCAACACAAACTAATTTTTATTCAAACTTCCTGGAGTTCTCTGATTTACTTTTGTGTCCTCTGTTGCTTGTTCCCACTATATATGGCACCATGTTTGTAGGCAGGTGCAGTCTACATTCTCCACTGCAGGTGGTGCTTGCCTGGAATGGCAATGCAGCTGGAGGAGAAAGTCAAAAGAAACTTGGTATCTCTATGATTCCCTCGGTCCCCTGGGGCAGTGTCCTGGTTGGCTACACTGGATCCAGGTGACCCTAATGGCCATCTTGAGTCACACAAAATCTTTTTAAGTCATTTTGCAAAGTGGTTAATGTAGGGACAGAGCACCCATCTGTAAGGGACAGCACTAGTGGTAGGGAGAGGTTCCAGAGGAGTAAAGAAAGCTTAGAACCTTCTTCTGCATCTCAGAAAACTCCCCCTTGGGTTGGATCAGACAGACCACACTCCGTTCTTGAATGGCGCTGTCTCCAGCTTGGGCTTACGCACTGTTGACTCTCTTTGTAACCCACTGTAAGTTTGCCAGTCAGTCGTGCTTTCCCCCAGAGCTGTTATACTATTTTGCAAGTTCTGCAATAAATAGTTTTTTCCAATCTGGGACTGTGTGCTTTCTGCCGCTGCACCACACTGTACATAACCTACATGTTTACTTTGGGCTGGCAGTACACCATGCATTAGGATCTTTTATACATGCGACTTCCTGAGAGCACCATTTCTGGCTGCACACTTACAGAAGCTGGGCAGTGCTTGTTTTTAGCACACTGTACAGTGGTAGTGCTGGGATTTGTGTGTAGATCTATCCCCCACTCTAACCATTTCTGCTCCAGATAACCTTTTAAAACGGTTCTGGGGAGAAACCAGTGGGGCACCGTCTCTGGCAGGCTTTCCACTTGCCTAAATTTGCCTTTCAGCTGTGTGATTGGACACATCTGCTATTGCAAAGCTCAGGTGGAAAGTGTGTAGTTGATTTTTGTTTGCAGTGGGACTTTTAAAAATAATACATCCATAGCCTTATGATCTACTAGAACACCCAGATCCATCTCCACTAGAGATGAGCGAAGTATTCAAAAATTCGATTCGACTGATCTGGCGAATTCGTGGAAAAATTTTGATTCGAGTGGAATATATTCGCTGCGAATTTAACTTATAAAAGGGTGTTTCTAGGCTTCAGAGAGACTTTATATTAGTGCAGAACACTGTACCTTTAATTTAAATGCCCTTGGAGTCTGCTGGGGAAGAGAAATAATACTGACAGTCAGTATGACATGCAGATGAGTGCCGTCGATCTTAGAATCACCACACACTTCACTCATTTGGGCAGTCACGGGGCCAAAACCAGAGTGTGGAGCCACAGTGTGGCGGTGGAGGCAGCAGCAATGGGAGGCCATACAGCACCCTATGACAAAAATGGAAACCACCAGCAGTGTGAGGAGACCTGAAAGTGGCACATGGCAGAGTGTGGCGATGGAGACAGCAGCAATGGGAGGCCGTACAGGGACCCATGACACACTCTGGACCTGGCAGCAGCATGAGGAGGCGGTACAGGGGCCCATGACAGATTACGGGCCTGGCAGCAGCATGAGGAGTTGGTACGGGGGCCCATGGCAGATTACGGGCCTGGCAGCAGCAATGGGAGGCCGTACAGGGACCCATGACACACTCTGGACCTGGCAGCAGCATGAGGAGGCGGTACAGGGGCGCATGACAGATTACGAGCCTGGCAGCAGCAACTTGGACAAGAGGACGTTCAGCTTCTGCACCGTCGGGTGCCTGCTCGCAAACTGTTGTCTCTTGGAAACGGATTCCAAGAAAGACTGCTGACGGAATCCGTGAAGAGGAGTAGCAGGAGAAGGAGCATCTGAACGAGCGGAATATGCCAACAAGCGACAACAGGGGCCCATGACAGATTACGGGCCTGGCAGCAGCATGAGGAGTCGGTACGGGGGCCCATGGCAGATTAGGGGCCTGGCAGCAGCTATGGGGGGCCCGTAATCTGCCAGCACCCTATGACAAAAAATGGAACCCACCAGCAGTGTGAGGAGACCTGAAAGTGGCACATGGCAGAGTGTGGCGATGGAGACAGCAGCAATGGGAGGCCGTACAGGGACCCATGACAGACTCTGGACTTGGCAGCAGCATGAGGAGGCGGTATAGGGGCCCATGGCAGATTAGGGGCCTGGCAGCAGCTATGGGAGGCCCGTAATCTGCCAGCACCCTATGACAAAAAATGGAACACACCAGCAGTGTGAGGAGACCTGAAAGTGGCACATGTTTGGGGCATGATTCATGGCGGATTTAGTCAGTTGTGTCAGGAACTGGTGGTTTGAAATCCAGACTAATCCACGCCTGATTCATTTTCACAAACGTGAGTCTCTCCACACTTTGGGTGGACAGTCGTGTCCTCCACGGAGTTGCAATACCTCCTGCCGCACTAAACACGCGCTCCGATGCCACGCTACTGGCCGGGCATGACAGCCTTTCAAGGGCAAATTCAGCTAGTTGGGGCCAAAGGTCAAGTTTCGTTGCCCAGTAGTCAAGGGGATTGTCTACCTCGGTTGGCAGGGTGCTGTCCAAGTAGGCCTAAGCCTGTTGTTTGAGGTCCTGCTCCAGGTCCACCTGCTGCTGCTGCTGCTGCTGCTGCTGCTGCTGCTGCGGCTGGTTAGTAGTTTCCTCACTGCGCTGGTGAAGAAAGCTACTCATCATCGACTGCAGACTGAGGCAGCTGCTGCTGGTGGAGCTGCCACTGCTCCTACCACCCCACCCCTCCCCTGCTGCCATGGCAGCGGAACGCGAGCGCACAGGGCCCACAGTGTATGAGGATGGACGTTGGCGCAGACAGGCAGAGACCAGCTGACTACATAGGTGGTTTTTATAGTACGTTATTTTGGCCTCCCTCTCAGCAGGTGTGAAAAAGGCCACCATTTTTGAACGGTAGCGAGGGTCCAACAAGGTGGACAGCCAAAAGTCATCCCTCTGTCTGATGGTTATTATTCGGCTGTCAGTACGCAAGCAAGCGAGCATGCTATGGGCCATTTGTGCCAAGGAATGCAAGGGACTCCCTGCCTCCATCTCCACAGCATACTGCCACGGTGCGTCTGGGTCCTCTGTCTCCTCTTCCTCCTCCTCTACCAGATGCTCCTGCTCCTCCACTCCTGTCCGCTGAGTGGAAAAACCACCCATTTCACTCAATAATTCCTGAGCACCAATGTCCTCCTCTACCTCCTCCTCTTCTTCCTGTCCTGCCCCCACAGGGGTCATGTGGCGTTGAGATCTGTGCGCCACGTCTACCGCACCCTGACCAGCCATTGTTAACAGCATTTGTTCCAGGACGTGCAACAGAGGAATGACGTCGTTCATCCCATAGTCCTGCCGACTCACAAATAGCGTGCCTCCTCAAAGGGCCTGAGCAAGCGCAGGTGTCACGCATGAGCTGCCAATGGCTGACATCTAAGTTACACAGGGGAGTACCTTTATCCGCTTTTAACATCAGGAAATCTGTGATGGCCTTTTGCTGTTCGTAAAGGCGGTCTAACATATGTAGGGTTGAATTCCACCTTGTTGCAACGTCACAGCATGAGGAGTCGGTACAGGGGCCCATGGCAGATTAGGGGCCTGGCAGCAGCTATGGGAGGCCAGTAATCTGCCAGCACCCTATGTCAAAAAATTCAACACACCAGCAGTGTGAGGAGACCTGAAAGTGGCACATGGCATGAGACACTGTGGACCTGGCAGCAGCATGAGGAGGCGGTACAGGGGCCCATGGCAGATTAGGGGCCTGGCAGCAGCTATGGGAGGCCCGTAATCTGCCAGCACCCAATGTCAAAAAATTCAACACACCAGCAGTGTGAGGAGACCTGAAAGTGGCACATGGCAGAGTGTGGCGATGGAGACAACAGCAATGGGAGGCCGTACAGGGACCCATGACAGACTCTGGACTTGGCAGCAGCATGAGGAGGCGGTATAGGGGCCCATGGCAGATTAGGGGCCTGGCAGCAGCTATGGGAGGCCCGTAATCTGCCAGCACCCTATGTCAAAAAATTCAAAACACCAGCAGTGTGAGGAGACCTGAAAGTGGCACATGGCATGAGACACTGTGGACCTGGCAGCAGCATGAGGAGGCGGTACAGGGGCCCATGGCAGATTAGGGGCCTGGCAGCAGCTATGGGAGGCCCGTAATCTGCCAGCACCCTATGTCAAAAAATTCAACACACCAGCAGTGTGAGGAGACCTGAAAGTGGCACATGGCAGAGTGTGGCGATGGAGACAGCAGCAATGGGAGGCCGTACAGGGACCCATGACAGACTCTGGACTTGGCAGCAGCATGAGGAGGCGGTATAGGGGCCCATGGCAAATTAGGGGCCTGGCAGCAGCTATGGGAGGCCCGTAATCTGCCAGCACCCTATGTCAAAAAATTCAACACACCAGCAGTGTGAGGAGACCTGAAAGTGGCACATGGCAGAGTGTGGCGATGGAGACAGCAGCAATGGGAGGCCGTACAGGGACCCATGACAGACTCTGGACTTGGCAGCAGCATGAGGAGGCGGTATAGGGGCCCATGGCAGATTAGGGGCCTGGCAGCAGCTATGGGAGGCCCGTAATCTGCCAGCACCCTATGTCAAAAAATTCAACACACCAGCAGTGTGAGGAGACCTGAAAGTGGCACATGGCAGAGTGTGGCGATGGAGACAGCAGCAATGGGAGGCCGTACAGGGACCCATGACAGACTCTGGACTTGGCAGCAGCATGAGGAGGCGGTACAGGGGCCCATGGCAGATTAGGGGCCTGGCAGCAGCTATGGGAGGCCCGTAATCTGCCAGCACCCTATGTCAAAACATTCAACACACCAGCAGTGTGAGGAGACCTGAAAGTGGCACATGGCATGAGACACTGTGGACCTGGCAGCAGCATGAGGAGGCGGTACAGGGGCCCATGGCAGATTAGGGGCCTGGCAGCAGCTATGGGAGGCCCGTAATCTGCCAGCACCCAATGTCAAAAAATTCAACACACCAGCAGTGTGAGGAGACCTGAAAGTGGCACATGGCAGAGTGTGGCGATGGAGACAACAGCAATGGGAGGCCGTACAGGTACCCATGACAGACTCTGGACTTGGCAGCAGCATGAGGAGGCGGTATAGGGGCCCATGGCAGATTAGGGGCCTGGCAGCAGCTATGGGAGGCCCGTAATCTGCCAGCACCCTATGTCAAAAAATTCAACACACCAGCAGTGTGAGGAGACCTGAAAGTGGCACATGGCATGAGACACTGTGGACCTGGCAGCAGCATGAGGAGGCGGTACAGGGGCCCATGGCAGATTAGGGGCCTGGCAGCAGCTATAGGAGGCCCGTAATCTGCCAGCACCCTATGACAAAAAAAGGAACACACCAGCAGTGTGAGGAGACCTGAAAGTGCCACATGGCAGGGGCATGATTCATGGCGGATTTAGTCAGTTGTGTCAGGAACTGGTGGTTTGAAATCCAGACTAATCCACGCCTGATTCATTTTCACAAACGTGAGTCTCTCCACACTTTGGGTGGACAGTCGTGTCCTCCGCGGAGTTACAATACCTCCTGCCGCACTAAACACGCGCTCCGATGCCACGCTACTGGCCGGGCATGACAGCCTTTCAAGGGCAAATTCAGCTAGTTGGGGCCAAAGGTCAAGTTTCGTTGCCCAGTAGTCAAGGGGATTGTCTACCTCAGTTGGCAGGGTGCTGTCCAAGTAGGCCCAAGCCTGTTGTTTGAGGTCCTGCTCCAGGTCCACCTGATGCTGCTGCTGCTGCGGCTGGTTACTAGTTTCCTCACTGCGCTGGTGAAGAAAGCTACTCATCATCGACTGCAGACTGAGTCAGCCGCTGCTGGTGGAGCTGCCACTGCTCCTACCACCCCACCCCTCCTTTGCTGCCATGGCAGCGGAACGCGAGCGCACAGGGCCCACAGTGTCTGAGGATGGACGTTGGCGCACAAAGGCAGAGACCAACTGACTACATAGGTGGTTTTTATAGTACGTTATTTTGGCCTCCCTCTCAGCAGGTGTGAAAAAGGCCACCATTTTTGAACGGTAGCGAGGGTCCAACAAGGTGGACAGCCAAAAGTCATCCCTCTGTCTGATGGTTCTTATTCGGCTGTCGCTACCCAAGCAACCGAGCATGCTATGGGCCATTTGTGCCAAGGAATGCGAGGGACTCCCTGACTCCATCTCCACAGCATACTGCCACGGTGCCTCTGGGTCCTCTGTCTCCTCCTCCTCTACCAGATGCTCCTGCTCCTCCACTCCTGTCCGCTGAGTGGAAAAACCACCCATTTCACTCAATAATTCCTGAGCACAAATGTCCTCCTCTACCTCCTCCTCTTCTTCCTGTCCTGCCCCCACAGGGGTCATGTGGCATTGAGATCTGTGCGCCACGTCTACCGCACCCTGACCAGCCATTGTTAACAGCATTTGTTCCAGGACGTGCAACAGAGGAATGACGTCGTTCATCCCATAGTCCTGCCGACTCACGAATAGCGTGGCCTCCTCAAAGGGCCTGAGCAAGCGGCAGGTGTCACGCATGAGCTGCCAATGGCTGACATCGAAGTTACACAGGGGAGTACCTTTATCCGCTTGTAACATCATGAAATCGGTGATGGCCTTTCGCTGTTCGTAAAGGCGGTCTACCATGTGTAGGGTTGAATTCCACCTTGTTGCAACGTCGCAGATCAGGCGATGCTGTGGAATTCCGTTCTGCCGTTGCAGCTCAAGGAGGGTGTGCTTTGCGGTGTAGGAATGGCTGAAATTCATGCAAGGTTTACGTGACATTTTAAGGATGTCTTGCAGTGGGATGGTGGATTTTAGGAACCGCTTGACAACCAGATTGAACACGTGAGCCATGCATGGCGCATGGCACAACCTTCCTTGACGCAGAGCAGACACCATGTTCTTTCCGTTGTCGGTCAACATGGTTCCGATTTTCAGTTTGCGCGGAGACAGCCATCTGTCGATTTCTCTGTTCATTACACTGAGAAGTTCCTCCCCTGTGTGACTACGTTCGCCTGGACCTGGCAGCAGCATGAGGAGGCGCTATAGGGGCCCATGGCAGATTAGGGGCCTGGCAGCAGCTATGGGAGGCCCGTAATCTGCCAGCACCCTATGTCAAAAAAATTGAACACACCAGCAGTGTGTGAGGAGACCTGAAAGTGGCACATGGCAGAGTGTGGCGATGGAGACAGCAGCAATGGGAGGCCGTACAGGGACCCATGAGAGACTCTGGACTTCGCAGCAGCATGAGGAGGCGGTATAGGGGCCCATGGCAGATTAGGGGCCTGGCAGCAGCTATGGGAGGCCCGTAATCTGCCAGCACCCTATGACAAAAAATGGAACACACCAGCAGTGTGAGGAGACCTGAAAGTGGCACATGGCAGAGTGTGGCGATGGAGACAGCAGCAATGGGAGGCCGTACAGGGACCCATGAGACACTCTGGACCTGGCAGCAGCATGAGGAGGCGCTATAGGGGCCCATGGCAGATTAGGGGCCTGGCAGCAGCTATGGGAGGCCCGTATTCTGCCAGCACCCTATGTCAAAAAAATTGAACACACCAGCAGTGTGTGAGGAGACCTGAAAGTGCCACATGGCAGAGTGTGGCGATGGAGACAGCAGCAATGGGAGGCCGTACAGGGACCCATGAGACACTCTGGACCTGGCAGCAGCATGAGGAGGCGCTATAGGGGCCCATGGCAGATTAGGGGCCTGGCAGCAGCTATGGGAGGCCCGTAATCTGCCAGCACCCTATGTCAAAAAATGGAACACACCAGCAGTGTGTGAGGAGACCTGAAAGTGGCACATGGCAGAGTGTGGCGATGGAGACAACCCACCGACTGTTTTGCTCGCTGCCAAGCTGCCACCCTCTTCTCCTGATGATGCGGAAGCAATAGCCTGATGACGACGAGGCTGCCAAGTGCGATCAGCCTCATCATCATCAATTAGGGTCTCCGCCTCACTACTAGCCCCCTCTGCTGCGTGTGGGTCAGGAGACAGACCTGTCTCTAGACCGGCTACCGAGCCACTCTCCTCGCCACTACTTCTTCGCCTGGCTGCTGAAGAGGCGGATGTCTCCCCCCGTTCCTGACCGCCCTCTGTTAGCTCTTCCTCACTGTACTGGATGACACCGGGAGCACTGGCCTCTGGCTGCAAATAGTGCTGCCTCGACCCCTTCCTCTGCTGCCACGTCTGCTCGCTCCTAAAACATTGCCTCCTCTGCCACTCCTCTGCATGTTGTCTGACATACTCTTTAATTCAACGATTCTGTGTCCCTGAGTAACAATTCTGTGTCTGTCCCTGAGTAACAATTCTGTGTCCCTGAGTAACGTTTCTGTGGCCCTAAGTAACAGTTCTGTGGCCCTCAGTAACAATTCTGTGTCCCTCAGTAACAATTCTGTGTCCCTCAGTAACAATTCTGTGTCTGTCCCTGAGTAACAATTCTGTGTCTGTCCCTGAGTAACAATTCTGTGTCTGTCCCTGAGTAACAATTCTGTGTCTGTCCCTGAGTAACAATTCTGTGTCCCTAAGTAACGTTTCTGTTGCCCTAAGTAACGTTTCTGTGGCCCTAAGTAACGTTTCTGTGGCCCTAAGTAACGATTCTGTGGCCCTCAGTAACAATTCTGTGTCCCTGAGTAACAATTCTGTGTCTGTCCCTGAGTAAGAATTCTGTGTCTGTCCCTGATTAACAATTCTGTGTCCCTGAGTAATGTTTCTGTGGCCCTAAGTAACAGTTCTGTGGCCCTCAGTAACAATTCTGTGTCCCTCAGTAACAATTCTGTGTCCCTCAGTAACAATTCTGTGTCCCTGAGTAACAATTCTGTGTCTGTCCCTGAGTAAGAATTCTGTGTCTGTCCCTGAGTAACAATTCTGTGTCCCTGAGTAACGTTTCTGTGGCCCTAAGTAACAGTTCTGTGGCCCTCAGTAACAATTCTGTGTCTGTCCCTCAGTAACAATTCTGTGTCTGTCCCTGAGTAACAATTCTGTGTCTGTCCCTGAGTAACAATTCTGTGTCCCTCAGTAACAATTCTGTGTCCCTCAGTAACAATTCTGTGTCCCTCAGTAACAATTCTGTGTCCCTGAGTAAGAATTCTGTGTCTGTCCCTGAGTAAGAATTCTGTGTCTGTCCCTGATTAACAATTCTGTGTCCCTGAGTAACGTTTCTGTGGCCCTAAGTAACAGTTCTGTGGCCCTCAGTAACAATTCTGTGTCCCTGAGTAACAATTCTGTGTCTGTCTCTGAGTAAGAATTCTGTGTCTGTCCCTGATTAACAATTCTGTGTCCCTGAGTAATGTTTCTGTGGCCCTAAGTAACAGTTCTGTGGCCCTCAGTAACAATTCTGTGTCCCTCAGTAACAATTCTGTGTCCCTCAGTAACAATTCTGTGTCTGTCCCTGAGTAATGTTTCTGTGTCTGTCCCTGAGTAACAATTCTGTGTCTGTCCCTGAGTAACAATTCTGTGTCTGTCCCTGAGTAACAATTCTGTGTCCCTGAGTAACGTTTCTGTGGCCCTAAGTAACAGTTCTGTGGCCCTCAGTAACAATTCTGTGGCCCTCAGTAACAATTCTGTGTCCCTCAGTAACAATTCTGTGTCTGTCCCTGAGTAACAATTCTGTGTCTGTCCCTGAGTAACAATTCTGTGTCCCTCAGTAACAATTCTGTGTCCCTCAGTAACAGTTCTGTGTCCCTCAGTAACAATTCTGTGTCCCTGAGTAACAATTCTGTGTCCCTCAGTAACAATTCTGTGTCCCTGAGTAACAATTCTGTGTCTGTCCCTGAGTAAGAATTCTGTGTCTGTCCCTGAGTAACAATTCTGTGGCCCTAAGTAACGTTTCTGTGGCCCTAAGTAACGTTTCTGTGGCCCTAAGTAACGATTCTGTGACCCTAAGTAACGTTTCTGTGGCCCTAAGTAACGTTTCTGTGGCCCTAAGTAACGGTTCTGTGTCCCTCAGTAACAATTCTGTATCCCTCAGTAACAATTCTGTGTCTGTCCCTAAGTAACAATTCTGTGGCCCTAAGTAAAGTTTCTGTGGCCCTAAGTAACGTTTCTGTGTCCCTAAGTAACGATTCTGTGGCCCTAAGTAACGATTCTGTGGCCCTAAGTAACGTTTCTGTAGCCCTAAGTAACGTTCCTGTGGCCCTAAGTAACGGTTCTGTGGCCCTCAGTAACAATTCTGTGTCTGTCCCTAAGTAACAATTTTGTGGCCCTAAGTAACGTTTCTGTGGCCCTCAGTAACGTTTCTGTGGCCCTAAGTAACGATTCTGTGGCCCTAAGTAACGTTTCTGTGGCCCTCAGTAACAAATCTATGTTCCTCAGTAACAATTCTGTGTCTGTCCCTAAGTAACATTTCTGTGGCCCTAAGTAACGGTTCTGTGGCCCTAAGCAACGGTTCTGTGGCCCTCAGTAACAATTCTGTGTCCCTCAATAACAATTCTGTGTCTGTCCCTAAGTAACAATTCTGTGTCTGTCCCTAAGTAACAATTCTGTGGCCCTAAGTAACGTTTCTGTGGCCCTAAGTAACGGTTCTGTGGCCCTCAGTAACAATTCTGTGTCCCTCAATAACAATTCTGTGTCTGTCCCTAAGTAACAATTTTGTGGCCCTAAGTAACGATTCTGTGGCCCTCAGTAACAAATCTGTGTCCCTCAGTAATAATTCTGTGTCTGTCCCTAAGTAACAATCCTGTGGCCCTAAGTAACGTTTCTGTGGCCCTAAGTAACGATTCTGTGGCCCTCAGTAACAAATCTGTGTCCCTCACTAACAATTCTGTGTCTGTCCCTTAGTAACAATTCTGTGGCCCTAAGTAACGATTCTGTGGCCCTCAGTAACAATTCTGTATCCCTCAGTAACAATTCTGTCTGTCCCTGAGTAACAATTCTGTGTCCCTAAGTAACGTTTCTGTGGCCCTAACTAACGATTCTGTGGCCCTAAGTAAACGTTTCTATGGCCCTAAGTAACGATTCTGTGGCCCTAACTAACGTTTCTCTGTCCCTAAGTAACGTTTCTGTGTCCCTAACTCTCTCCCTGCATACAGCCAGGTCTGCCTCTGTTGAATGACTGGAGGCAAATGGAGAATTCTAAAATGGCCGCTATTTATAGCTCGACCATTACACTGTGCTGGCTGGCTGGCTGCTGATTGGCTAATGCAATCACATGTCATGAATGAATGCATTATGGGTCAGCGCGCCTTGTCTGCGCACCTTCCCAGACATCCCCGCTCCGTCGCCGCACATGTCGCCGCCATTTTAGGAAAAATTTCGTAATATTCGAAACGAATTCCACTTCGCCTACTTCGATTCGCTCATCTCTAATCTCCACCATTGATTCCCCTAGTTTTTTCCAATCTGGGACTCTGTGTGCTTTCTGCTGCTGCACCACACTGCACATAACCCACATGTTTACTTTGGGCTGGCAGCACACCATGCATTAGGATCTTTTATACATGCCACTTCCTGAGAGTACCATTTCTGGCTGCACACTTACAGAAACTGGGCAGTGCTTGTTCTTAGCACACTGTACAGTGGTAGTGCTGGGATTTGTGTAGATCTATCCCCCACTCTAACCATTTCTGCTCCAGATAACCTTTTAAAACTGCTCTGGGGAGAAACCAGTGGGGCACCGTCTCGGGCAGGCTGTCTACTTGCCTAAATTTGCCTTTCAGCTGTGTGATTGGACACATCTGCTATTGCAAAGCTCAGGTGGAGAGTTTTTAGTTACATCCATAGCCTTATGATCTACCAGAACACCCATATCCTTCTCCACCATTGATTCCCCTAGTTGTACTCCCCCTATTAGTGAAGTGTGATTTTGTCACTCCATAAACTTTGATTGTTGCCTTAGCTCTTTTGATAGATCTGACCCACTTTCTTGGGACTGCTTATGGACCCCCTAAGTAGAAGACTGATTGTAATGAATGCTGGGAGTATAAAGGATTTGTTAATGTAAAATCCATTCCCCAAGTAGTTTATTGAAAGACACATGTCCTTTCCTTCAAGTGATTGCCGGTGTATGCCTTGTTGGCCTGTAGATACATTTAGGATGTTTTATTAGAAAGGTAAGCTTCCTTAATTGTCTTTTGCTTTGCCTAGTGTCCAACATTCTAGAGGCAGCAGCTATAACCATCAATAGAAGACTTAACCAGCCTCAGAATGAATTACTGGTGAAAAGGATTTTGCAGTACAAACAGTGCTCTAAAATTGTTTTGAGTACAAATTTTGAGTAGCATATTTATGAAGTACAGTTTTCCACCAGTCGTCTTCTAGGCCAGCCCTTGAGAGATGGATCTCCTCCCTGCAAACAGGAAGCATGTTTCCCACAGATTCCTAAGGTGGTCCCTCCAGGCTCAAGGTCAGTTATTGTGTTTCCTCCATGCCAAAGGAGACATATTGCCTGATGGACCATGTGTGGGGGGGGGCTCCATCTCTCAAAAGCATCTCCCCGGTGAGAGGACTGGCTGGAGTTGAGAGCCTCTGGTCCAGTGGAGCAGGAGTATCCTTACTAGCAGTAGTTGGTGGAGGGGGTCGGTAGATGCAGCTGCGGTGATCTCTTCTTAGTGGTGGTGACCCCCTCCCCCTCCCGCTGAGCCCAGGTAAGGACATTGGCATGGGTGTCTCCTCTCTCTGGCAGCATGGCTTTAGGCCAGGGATCTCTTCCATCCCAGAAATGATGCCACTTAAATGGGGATGCACACCAGTAGGGATGAGGTCATCAGTGCGTGCGAGGTGGAAGTGGTCCAAACCCTATAAGGCAAAGAAAGGAGGGATGGCTGGATTGGCATTACTAGTGGATGCTAATTAGGAATCTGCTTGCACTCCTATGTAAAATACAATTGGTAAACGTGTGAAGCTGCTAACATCTGATCCAATACCCCAAGATCAAAACAATGCAGAAAAAATACAAATGATGTAGCGCTAAAACACCCAGTTAAAGCGTCAGTGCCTTAGGACATGCAGCATGATGTTAAATTCCTATATGAACATAATACATATATGTGCGTGATGATACTGACAAAATGGAAAACAGATGTGCAACCCCTACACACAGTGCACATATATAAATATAAAGTCCAGTGATCCTGTATCAATATTTGCACTCAAACAGAGTCCTTGGACTGTATGTGGGCCCGCACACCACCACGTGCAATCCGAAATCAGCTGAAGTGGCCTCTCACCTCCTCCCTGCGACCCTGCAGGGCCACAGAGCTTTATCAGATCCCCACTGAGTCAAGGTATGCTTCCTCTTGAGTGGATGGTTGGTATATCCCCAGTATACAGCTTCCACCTCTCCTGTGGTATCCTCCGAGGTGAGCTGAGCAGGATGGACCCCAGCTCAAGCCCCCATGGGATAAAGGAAGCAAAAGACATCCTCCATAGTGTAAAACCGTTTAATAAATGCCGGAAAATAAATGTATAATACACTCACATTTGCCAAATAACATACAAGCTGTTTCCCATAGCATGGGTGTATGCGTGTGGCTGAGGGTGTACCAAGATGGCGCCGCGCCGGAAGTGCGTCACCACGTATTGCCGTCGACGCGTTGCGTCACGTGACCCCGTGACTTCCTTTTTTTTTTATTACTAGTGGATGCCACTTCAGGTAGAGCATGAGTGCCGCACATCCTAAGGATGCAGGGGAATGAACGGGATGATATACATTCTGCACAAGCTCTGGCTAGTCCAAAGCCAGCGGGACACAGATAGGCACCTGGGGGTGTCCTGACTGTTCTTTTTCGGGACAATAGACCAGACATGATTTCTCCTGCGTTCTAGGACCCAGGCGGGTGGCAAATGGATGGAACCAGAACTGGAAAAAGCGACCACCAGTGCATATAAGGTTGTGCAGCTCCATACAAGGCGGGGAAGCCCGACCAAAACTGCAAAGTGAAACAAAAACGAGAAGCGCACCAACCTTGCGCATTACCTCAGTAACCAAAATGTATTAATTAGAAAATGGTACTCACAAACAGCGAATAAAATCAAGCATGTAAGTCCTCAAAGGGACTTCAAAGATAAGGGGCCAGCACGAATACCATCATGGGGGTAGACATTGAGTACAGCTGACGCGTTTCGAAGGCTATGCTACGCGTTCTTTTTTGGGGGCAGAGTGGCTAGGTGCAGTTTATGCCCTAGCAGTCTGGAGGCATTGCAGTTGTGTAGTGTTTCACTGGGTGAGCACCACCTTGGCAGTAGAATTACATGTTCACCACCAGGATTCATGTTGATGTTGCTTCTAAAAGAACCTAAACCCATTCCCAAAAAGCTTTGCATGAGGTGTGGATGCTTTCAGATGCCACTGTGCCATTATGTAAACAGTGTGTCTCACAGTTGTTAAGAAAGGAGGCGAATACCCTTTACACAAAAGGAAGAAGTGCTGATTTCAAACATAAAAGCTCCTGCTGCTCCAATCATTCAGCCCTCTCCTATAGCCTCTCCAAGGTCAGTAGCCTCGGGGTCACAGGACACTGGGTGGGACAAGACAATGAGCCTTGCAACCAGTGATGCTGGTGCATCCAGCTCGGATTTGGAGCAAGAAGAAAGTAGAGAGGAAACAAAGGGCCCCAAGTTTAAATTATCCCCAGATGATGTGGAGGATCTTTTGGGGGCCATTTATAGGACCCTGGAGATTGAGGAAGAGAAGGGTGAGCCTTCCAAACATGATCTTTTAAAATTCTTGATAAAAAGAAATTTAAGGTGTTCCCAGTCCATCAGGTAATGTCAGATGTGGTACTTAAAGATACATAGACTACATCTTTGTCATTTGGGATGATCCTCTAAACACACTGGATGACTTCATGGAGACTATCAATACAAACAAATTCAATCTAAATTTCATTATGACTTATAGTTATGATTCTCTATCTTTTTTGGATATAATTATGATGAAGGATACCAATGGTCATCTAACCACTAGTCTATACCACAAACCCACAATAGGCAATTCGATCTTACATGCATCCAGTTTTCATCCAAAATCCCTAGTCAATTCGATACCATACTGTCAGTATCTGCAACTATGTTGCAATTGTCCAGAATATCATGTATTCAAAATGGAAGCTGACAAATTGAAGGAACGATTTCTTGCAAGGGGATATTCCCCTGCATGCTTAAAGAAAGCATTTACAAGAGCCAAAAATCAAACTAGACATGATCTACTAAATCGAAACAAATTTATTAAAGAAACTAATACAACCAGAATCATCACAAGGTACTCTAACCAGCAAGCTAATATCCACAAAATTGTCCAGAAATACTGGCACTTACTAACTATCGACACTAACATAAGTTATTTTGTGTCAGATAAGTCAGCCTTTACTTTCAAAAGAGTAAGATCAAATGAGATGAGCTAGTTTAAATTGAGTACAAAGGTACCCATTGCGGTGATCCATGCAAACTTGTTAGAACCTTCAAACGTGGGGGCTGCAACTATTGTCAATTCATGGCTATTCGCAAATTTGTAACACTTCAACATGGGCTTAAATTTGAGCTGCAACATTTTGCTAATTGCAAAACCAACGGAGTGGTTTATCTGCTCCAAAGTGAATGCAATTGCTTTTTTTATGTAGGGAAAACAAAGTTAGAGTTCTAGAAGCGGGCATACTGTCACATCACAAGTATAAGAACTTGTAATAAAGATCACCCGCTCAGACAACATGTCAGAAATTTACATGGAAGGATTTTTCCAAAAATACACTTCCTTATTTTAAATCAGTTAATCCAAACCCCCGTGAGGGTGATTGGAACAAAATGCTTCTACAGCGTGGATGGTGGCGGCCGTTGCTTTGGGTGTGACTGTTCAGTCACGGCAATCAGACCAAGGCTTGGCTCTTCTTTGCAATTCAGGCCTCATCCTGGTCCAGTGTTTTTCACCCTCCATGTGCTGGTGACGACTTGATGCGTGATGTCATCCTGCCCCCAGGCGGGTTTGCGCCGCGTTTGTTTCCAGGGGTTAAGTTGCAGCTGTCATTGGTCTATTCCCAGGCTAGGGAATGATAAAAAATTTCCTGTGACACTTGATTGGTGGCTTTTCAATCCCAGGGGGTCCTTTCTGTGCAAGGACATACCTACAAGCCAAGTGGTGGTGGAGGAACAACATATATTTGAGTCAGGGCCTGGTCTGGTGTTTCCCGATTTCTCAAAGACTGACGACTGATGCAAGCAGATGGGGCTGGGGGACCCATCTAGAAGGCTGGCCAGCCCAGGAGAAGTGGACACAGGAAGAAGCCCAAGCGTCCTCAAATTGGAGGGAGAATTTGGCGGTAGCCAGAACAATATCTTATTTTCAGGACCAGCTCAGGGAACATAATATAATAGTCCTGTCTGGCAATGCAACCACAGTAGCGTAGGTGAACAAGCAAGGGGGCACCACGTGCCCATACTTAATCATGATTTTGAATCAAATCTTCTTGTGGGCAGAAAAGAACTTATTTTCTCTGTCTGCGGTTCACCTAAAAAGGGATCACAATTAAGTGGCGGATTTCCTCATCAGGAATTTTCTCAAGAGGAGTGGGAATTACACCCAGACGTGTTTGCAGGCAATGCTGCACACTGGAGAACTCCAGATATACTGTAGACCCATTTGCCTCCAGGGAGAATGCAAAAGTGGATTTTTTTTATTCACTAAATCTCTGAGATCTAGCACTGGGGATTGATCCTCTTCAAAATTGCTGGAATTTTGTGAAATTTTATGCTTTTCTCCTTGATTTCACCATTTTGGTCCAAGAGGACTTGATTTTTGCAGCTTCTTGGTCTTGGCCTCTTCCTCCCAGAGAGGACATGATCTGTCAAGGGCCATTGCATCATTCCAATTTAGGAAGATTCAATTAGATGGCCTGGCTTCTGAAGATGACATTTTGAAAAAAAAAGGTCTCTCATATAAAGTCATAGCGACACTAGTAAGGATACCAGATACCAGAGCCATCTATAAGAAGATGTGGAAAAAGTTTAACTCTTTGTGCATAGAGAAAGCTAGTCCAGGTATCACTTTGTGCATAGATGAAGCTAGTCCAAATATGGACACGCCAACTATTCTAGAGGTCTTACAGCAGGGTTTTGGAGAAAGGACTAGCACTGAGTACTTTGAGGATACAGACAGTAGACCTGTCTGTATGTCTTGATTGGTCTTTACAAGAAAATCCTCTAATCCCCAGGTTCTGTTGGGTTGTGAGTAAAAAGAAACCATCTAAATCTTGGAAATATCCTAGCTGGGACTTGTTGGTAGTGTTAAGAATTGTCATCAAGCCCCCTTTTGAGCCTCTACATGAGACCTGTTAACATTGCAGATGGTCTTCTTGGTGGCCATCTCTATGGCCTGAAGAATAGGGGACATTCAGGCTCTTTCTGTCAGAGAGCCTTTTTTAAGGATTTTTGAGGACAGAGTAATCCTGCAGACAGACCCAGGTTTCATATTGAAGGTGGCATCAGACTTTCATAAGTCTCAAGAAATAGTGCTGCCGTCATTCTGCAGTTCGCCTTCCAACAGTAAAGAACAAGAACTGAGTCTCCTGGACATCAGAAGGTGTCTACTAAGATATCTGGAGGTTACACAGAAATTCAGATCTTCAGATGCCCTATTTGTCCTGTACATGGGCAAGCAAAAGGGGAAACAAACATCTAAAAGCATCTTAGGCAGGTGGATTAAGGCCATCGTGGAGGACTATAGAGTGATCCAGATCTCTCCACTGCAAATTCTAAGAGCACATTCTATTAGGGCAGCCATTTTCAATAAGGGTGCCTTCAGGTTTCCTCAGAGATGTCTTGGCAAAATGCCTAAAAATTGCCCCAAATTGTATATAAGCCAGTGGCCTAGAGCAGGAGTCTCCAAACTATGGTCCTCCAGATGTTGAGGAACTGCAAGTCACCGGAAGCCTTGCAAGACTCTGACAGCCACAGGCAAGACTCCCAGAGGCATGATGTGACTTGTAGTACTTCAACAGCTGGAGGGCCATAGTTTGGAGACCACTGGCCTAGAGGATGGATCAAGAATGGGTGGAAAGGGCAGGTGCTACTCCGGAACAGATATGCAAGGCAGTAACCTAGTCAAGGTTCTCCACCTTTGTCCAACATTATCGGTTGGACCTGATTACCAGCCAGGAAAAGGCTTTTAGTTCCTCCAAGCAGTTGCTTCCCCCCCCCCAGCCTGGTAAGTACTTGGTTATCCTCTCAAGGGATGGCCTGAAAAACTGCTGAGGAAAAACCGGAGTTAGACTTACTGGTAGCTCTGTTTCCAGTAGTCTGCCAGGATAGCAGGTTCCCACCCTGGAGTGATAAATGGTTGTTGGGTGTTGTTGTGTGGTATGTTTTACAAATCTGTCCTTCGGTTCTCATGGATAACTGACCATGGGCCTGGAGGGACCACCTTAAAGATCTGTGGGCAACGTGATTCCTGTCTGCAGGGAGGATCTCCATCTGTCAAGGGCTGTCCTGGAAGACTACTGGAAACAGAATTACCGGTAAGTCTAACTCCGATTTTTTTTGTAGTGTCACTCTTAGTTAATCAGAAATGCCTACACTCATGCATACATGTCCACTAGCAAAAACATAATTAATAAATAAACAATTTGCTGCTTTTTTAGGTCAAGGAGTACTGTTTTATTGTTGGAACACAAATTAGAAATTGAGGCTTATCTTATGTACATCCACAGTATGTTGCAGTGAATTTGAATTAAAAGATAAAAGTGCTAAAAAGCTTTCTTTTATACTTGTATTGTGCTTCAGGTACTCTGTATATAGCTTCCTAACAGCATAGACCCCAACAGTGCATCTTTTAAGACCAAATCCTTATGTCCTTTGTGCTGCCTCAGTTGTCCCTCTTTTTGGTTTGATGTGTACATCTCTATATAAAATGTACTATTATGCTAATAAAAGTGTTGTGCTGCACTAAACTTTTCATCCAACATCTAGATTACTGCATTTGTTATTTTAAAAAAACAATATAAAGTTACAATAGAGGTAAAAAAAAGAACTAATGTGGTTTATCCAAAAATTTTCTGCATGTTATATTTTTGTAGTCTGACTAAAGCGGCAGTAAACTTTTGGTAAAAAAAAAACATTTCCTCCTGCAAGGCAATATCATAATGTACTAGCATACTAGCACATTTTGAAAGCCTTACCTTGAAACGAAGCATTCCAGTGGTATGCTGTCACCGCTGCAGAGGTTACCATCTTCACCTGGTCTTCCCTTTGGATTTGTGGGCTGCGGTCGCTTGAATGGCTGAGCCGCAATGACGTCAATCCTGTGCATGCACACCATGATACACAGCTCTAAAGGAACGGCACGGGTATGCTGTTCTTTCAAAGTGCATGTGCCACTGATGTCACAGGCAGCTGCTAGCTAGAAAATCTCCTAAATGGTTAATGTTTAGGAGATTTTTTTTTACCTTCAGATAAGCTTTATTATAAGCTTATCTGTAGGTAAAAATCAAAATGCGGGTTTGCTACCACTTTAACTAGGACCATGGCAAGGATGTGTCTTGCCTACATACTGTGTGATAAAAGGTGTTCTTTATCATTTCAGAAAGTTTGGAGGTATGTAATAGTAATGAATAAATATGACAGTGAACAGAGAGCACTATTGATTGTTCATCAGGTGCATGTTAGTGTCCATGTTGATGCCACACAGTATGGCATAAGTATGCATGGCTCCTGTTGGTAAGAACTCCATTTGAGTTTCACTCCTGTAGCTTCACAGTTAGTGTGGTATTGGACTATAGAGGGCTCACTAAATAACCAAAATATAGTGACTATCATCAGATCAAGAGAAAAAAGTATTGTGCCTAATATAATCTTTAGTCCCCTATTCAGTGCTGCATACATATTTTGATCTGATGAAAAGATGAAACCTTTTTTAAGGTTGAAGATGAAAAGTTTTTAAAGTTATATAGTGTATATATGTATGTATGTATGCCTTTAAACACACACACACAAACTAACAAATAATTTAATCTTCCTGCACCATCGAAAATATTCAGAGACCCTGATTAAAAAATATAATTTGTTTTGTTTTGTTGCTGAGTGAGTTTAAAAGTAACATATTAGACCAAGTAAAATGTTACAGACACAGATATAAATTTATTGAGGTGTTTCTGAACATAAAGCCACTTGAGATTGGCAGGGCAGCTTCAGGTGCCTGTGGACAAAATCTGGAAAATAACTTTGCAAGTAGAACAGCAAAGTGACATGATTTGAAGTAGATTTTCACTCAATCCTGAAAAAAAAAGAGATCAGCTATATAATTTGTTGATGTTATTGTCTTTCATGAAAAATAAATGATTACATTCTAGCTCTCTCCCCTTTATTGTGCTCCTTCATCTAGATATAAATTATAGCAGTGCCTTAAAGGAACCCTGCCAATTAGCAGAGTCAGTTCCTGAACTGACTCCAGGAACCCTGGCCAGAAAGCACAATATGTTCCTGGACTTGCATGAAACTTTTCTTCTAAATACACTGCAGTATAGAAAGATAGCCTGCTCAAGTAACTACCCCAACATGCTCATAGGGTGATGAAGGATCAACAACCTACTGATGAGATAAACACTATGCTCTCTCCTCCTCTCTGTGTTGGATATACTGACTGTGCACAGCATACATTTTTATTTAATATATTAACACTAATATTTATGCATTTACAATGAATAACTTCAGATATTAAATGTTTCTTTCATTACTTTACACTCACTATTTTATTCCCTTTTTGGTAATCCTAATACAATGCATCCTACAATATACTGAGTATATGCGTGCACATTGTGGAAACATACTGTACATTACTTATACTTGGACCTTAAGAGAAATGTGGATATGCATCTCTGAATTTAAGTTGTAGAAAACACATGTAAATGTGCCGAGACATGTAAAATAGAGAATTGCATCCAACAATTAAAATACCATAGCATAGAGAATATGTTGGGCCTCCTTTGAATATATCTATATATGTTTTAAATGTTCCTTTTTAATATACTGCTACATGCAGATAACATTATAAACAGTTGCAATTAATACCTCTTATTGTGATGTTGGGGATTTTGCTGCATCAAACATTTTCTTTCTGCCCTCCATGCCTGACATGGCCTCTACATTCTTACGCCAGTCACTGACTTCTACAGGACGCTCCTAAGAGATGAGAACATGAGTTTTATACATTCATTTCACACAGCTACTATCTTCCATGAAGAATTAATAGGGAAACATGTAATATAGTATAAAGAATTATATAAAACCTGGCACCATATTTTACACCAAGAAATTGCTACTGTCAGGAAGTAGGCACAAAAAAAGTACATTTAAAGTCAACTTGATGTCAGAAAAAAATGTTGATTGTGCTTCTTATAGTAAGTCGATTCTCAAATTAACTAGTATGATAGTAAAATGTACCTCTCGTTGAATACTTGATTTTTTTTATTAGCCGTTTGTAGTATTGCCCCATCAAAGCACAAATATCATGATAAATGTCAGCTTTACAAGAAAGACTTTGCTCATTGACAGTTTTATCTTCCTCCAGAAAGTAAAATCACATATAACAATAAAGTTGCCAGTGATATATAAGTAACTGGAGAATGGAAAAGCATATCAGAACAAAACTTAAAGTGGGATATGATTAGAGATCAATAATTTGTAGATTGTTGCTGGAAATAAATTGCTACCCAGGAACAAATTAAAAATGCAAGACGATGTATGATTACCTGAAATAACAGGGATTTTCTTTCAAATTCTTTACTAAAAAAGTGAAAAGTCTTGATTGTTTTGGTATTCACCCTTTTCCATGAGTGTACATAGAAAGTTCCATGTAAATACATTTATTCGTTGAAGGCTTCGTTGTTCAGAACACATGTAAAAAGCACCAAAACAAGTCCTGGATCTGGTTTTGGCAGAGCACCAACCCCGTTTGAGTTATTAAAAAATATACCAAACTTTGGAAATCCTCCGGGCAGGGGCGGACTGACAACTCATGGGGCCCTCAGGCAATAGGGGATCATGGGGCCCCTGTGTCCTTGCCCAAACTCAAAAAATCCTATGAAAAAGGTCTCATGGGGCCCCCTACTGAACCCGGGCCCTCGGGCAGTGCCCGAGTTTCCAAATGGTCAGTCCGCCCCTGCCTCTGGGTCACCCTTATTTTATATTATATCCATTATTAAACATACAAATAATTTACCTACTTAACATAACCAAGGTTTGGACCCCCCATCCTCTGGAAACAGCTGTTAAAATCTCTCCCTCAAGATCTAGTTCTGGCCAGCTCAGTAAATTGTTTTTAAAAATGTCTGGACTCTTTCCTAAATGCACAAAATATAACTGGATACCAACATTTATACAGTGAAGGAAATAAGTATTTGATCCCCTGCTGATTTTAAATGTTTGCCCACTCACAAAGAAATGATCAGTCTAAAAATCGAATGGTAAGTGTATTGTAACACTGAGAGAATAGCAACAAAAAATTCTAAAGAAATGCATGTCTAACAAATTATGCACTGATTTGCATGTTCATGAGGGAAATAAGTATTTGATCCCCTTCACAAAACATGACTTAGTACTGGTGGCAAATCCCTTGTTTGCAATCACAGAGGTCAGATGTTTCCTGTAGTTGGCTACCAGGTTTGCACACATCTCAGGAGGGATTTGGGCCCAATCCTCTTGGCAGATCCTCTCCACGTCATTAAAGTTTGGTAGCTGATGTTTGGCAACTCGAACTTTCAGCTCCCTCCACAGATTTTCAATCGGATTAAGGTCTGGGGACTGGCTAGGCCACTCCAAGACCTTAATGTGCTTCTTCCTGAGCCACTCCTTTGTTGCCTTGGCCGTGTGTTTTGGGTCATTGTCATGCTGGAACACCCATCCACGACCCATTTTAAATGCCCTGGCTGAGGGTAAGATTTGACTGTACATTGCCCGGTCCATCGTCCCTTTGCTGCGGTGCAGTTGTCCTGTCCCCTTAGCAGAAAAACACCCCCAAAGCAGAATGTTTCCGCCACCATGTTTGACAATTGGGATGATGTTCTTCAGGATATATACGCAACATTCCTCCTCCTCCAAACATGGCGAGTTGAGTTGATGCCAAAGAGCTTGATTTTGGTCTCATCTGATCAGAACACTTTCAACCAGTCCTCCTCTGCATCATTCAGATGTTCAGGGGCAAACTTCAGACAGGCCTGGACTTGTGTTTTCTTGAAAAAAAATAATGTCATGATAGGGATCCGACATCCCTAAAGTTCTGTGGAATAGATAAAATTGATGCCCCATGGAGAGTGGGTGATATGGTCAAAAATATTTCACAAAATGAAACCAAATCGATATACCAAATGGGGACGTTGATCCCTAAAGGGTTAAATGCAGATATTGACAGATATTTTTTTATCTAATTGGTAGCTTAACCGTGTGCAAATTAATATTTTTATATTTTCATTTCTCTTTCTTTAATTTTATTTTAAAAAAATTTTTTATATATATATATATATATATTTTTTTTTTTTTTTGTCTTTTTTGTTTTTGTTGTTTTTATTTTGATTTTTATTTATATATAAAACATTTTTATTTATTTTATTATTTTTTTATTTTATGTTTTATTTTTATTTCATTTTTTATTTGTATTTTTATTTATTTTTTTATTCTTATTTTTTCATTTTTGATTTTTTTTTGGTATATATATTTTTTTTATTAATTATTGAAAAAAATGGTTCAGAAGATTTTTTTCCTGATTTTTAATTGTGCTAATATGTTTAAGGTTTTCACTGGCTTAAATTTCTAGGACTAAATGATATTGGTATATAAGTTTACACAAAAACAACTATGGCATATCTAAAGTGATTGAGAAAAGGGTCTGTGCCATATGTCTGTTGCAGTATATGTGAAGGAATCCCACGGTATGGGAGCATAGGATGACAGCGTGGCATAATATTCATTGGGACCAATTGACCTATGGGAGGAGAGGGGATGGTCTTTGTGCTGCTATATTAGAGGCTGGAGACTGGAGGTTTATGTCTTTGAAAACGCATGTGGGAGGGGCAAAAAGTGTTGACGCACTTCCGGTCTGCCAGCTAAAGTCCTGCGAAACTTCCGGTGAGTAGAACGCACGCTATAGCGGTGCGTTCCAAGCGGCCATCTTTGATGCTTGACTGAGATACACTCTGTCATCCTCTGCAAGAGAGTCTGTGAGGTTTCTAATGCTGTCCTTGGATGATATGGGAACTATGAGAGCAGGATGGAGGCAATAAAGGAGAACCTTAAGCCCTATATGGTGGAATGGAGTCTTGGAGGCTGTAGAGAGGGTATAGGATCCCTAAAAGTCCAAAAAGGAGTGCAATTCACCATTATCTGGTGAGTGCGGTTTATGTTGGTTACAGCACTGGTGGATGGTGGAAGCACATATTAAAAGAAGGACTTTTATTATTATTTTTTCGGTTTGAAGCACTAAGAATTTTGGGAATAAGGACTTTATGGTTTTGGACACTTTTATTTTTATAATGTCCTGGGGCATATCCGATTGCCTCCTTGGCAATCAGGAAGGATTTTTTTCCTCTACTGGAGCTAATTGTATCATGCTTTGTTGGGTTTTTGCCATCCTCTGGATCAACTGTGAGTATAGGATTGTGCATATGGAGGTTTGCAACATATATGTGTACTCTTTTGGTTTTTTGTTTCTTTCTTTCATTTTATTGGTTGAACTACATGGGCTTGTATCTTTTTTTCAAGCAAACTATGTAGTGATGTATATGTGTCTCTACAGAGGATATTTCCCCTCTCTAAGCATGAAATACTGTATCTAAAACCTCAAATTTTTTGTTGGGACAGAGTGGTGAGTGGGGTTACAACCTTTGCCGCTGGAACCCTAGGTTTATAATATTGATATGGGAATTAGAGGTGGTATTTGGATAGTTTTTCGATTCTTGGCTAGCAGCTTTCCCATGCCAATTGCTGCAGCTAGCTGCTGACAGGTTTTTCACCCATCCTGTCAAAATACTGTTTATTTTCATCTGCTGTCCTTTTTTTCCAGTATACTATATTGTCCTTCTTTATGCCCTGATGAAAGGGGCATTTTTGGGGTACCCAAAACAGGTTGGGTCCACCCCTTATCTTGTCAGCTTGGAATAAATATATACATGGACAATTGATTCCTGGGGTAGCATTTTAATTTAAGAATCATTCAGGTCTTTATTGCCATCTGTGTGTCTGCTTGGGCGGTTCACGTTCTCTATTTGTCCTGGTTTCCACTGTGACTAGAATTGAAAGCATTAGATAATCCAAAATGTTGCTGTTAAAGCAGAACAGGAATAGAGGCAAAATGTTCCAATGAGATTGAGTGAAGACTGAGATTGAGCTCTGCAGTCAATTTTGAAGCAGTTATTTTCTTATTCCAGGTCACAATCAGGCGCAGTGTCCTTTTGTCTCTTTCAGTCAGTTGACCATGTATGTTTATCAGACAAAGTTTTCCCAAAAACTGTTTATACCATCATAACTTTTGACACTGTACCTCGCAACACAACAAATAAATTGGCAACTTCAGTCACAGAGGCACCAGCTAAGGGGGCACCAACAATTTGTCCTCTTTGAAACTCAGTAAGCTCTGACATGACTCCGTATTACTAGCAGCACATGCAGTGAATGTCAAAAGTGAGTCTTCCCACTTGTTCCGCTGTTCCCATTTTTTTTTTCCTTTTGTTAATTTTTTTTTTTTTTTGCAGCATCAGGTTCTGTTACTGCATCATTACTGTTCCCCCTTCTGTGTTGCAGGTGTTCCTCCTCCTACGTCAGCAGTGGTTTCCTTTCTTTTGGGGGGGGGGGGGTTAATTTTGTTTTAAATTTCATTTTACTTGTTTGCCGCAGCAGCAGCACTAAAAATATTTATGGCATAATTACTGCTCCCCCTTCTGCATTGCAGGTGTTCCTCCTTCTGTGACAGCAGTGGTTCCTTTTTTTTTTTTTTTTTTCTGAATCTTTTTATTTTTTTTTCAGCAGTTTATTTTAATTATTTTTTTGCTGCAGCAGTAAATATATATTTGGGCATAATTGTATTGAATATATAATTATATGAACATAGTGTCAGTCACATGCTGCTGGAGGATGCGCAGCAATTTCAATGCTCCAATGTTGGTTCCCGGGTTGGGAGTGACGTGAGCCTAGAGAGAGGGGATGCCAATGACAAACAAGAAATTGGCAGTCATGTTCCCCCAACTGCAGCATACTGCCAAGTTGGCTCCAGTGATGAGGAGGGAGGGGATGATGAGATCACTGACTGTACTTGGGTGCCTGAGAGAACACAGGAGGAAAGTGAGGAGGAGGCACAACTCCAATGAGGCAGGATGTCCTCCAGGGGCAGGTGTAAGGGCAGCCACCCTATTGTATCACATGGCAGAGCTCCACAGGTGCAGGGCACTGCTGATTCCCCGCTGATTTCCAAAAGTTCATTGGTGTGGGCTTTTTTCAATGTACAGTAGATCGCAGCATTACTGTTTGCAGTCTCTGTCTGAAGCGGATCAAGTGTGGCCAAACCACCAGCCGCTTGGGCACCACATGCTTGACAAGACATATGATGACCTGCCATGCAGCCTGTTGGCAACAGCACCTGAAAGACCCCCATCATAAAAAAGTGCAGACTTCTCCTTGCTCCTCATCTGGGATCTCTACCCCTAATATACCTCATGTCATTTCAACAGCCTTCACTGAGAGGGATGATGGTATAGCAATGGGTTCCACAGGTCCTTGTACCCAATCTGCTAGCAGTACACCACCTGCTGATTTCACCAGGCAAATTTCGCTACCTCAGTTGCTGAACCATAAAAAAATACTGTCCCATCCCCATGTTCAGCGTCTACATGCTAGCTTGGCCAAATTGCTAGCATTACAACTGCTGCCTTTCCATCTGCCCCTCTGCTGCCAACTTTGCCCCTTCTGTGAATTTTTGCGGAATGTGCTGTACCACAGTAGCAGGTTTCAAAAAGAACTTTCTTTTCCCATAAGGTCATTCCAGCTCTGTACCATCATGTGGAAGACAATGTTTTGGCCTCGCTGGACAGGGCGGTCAGCAGCAAGGTCCACATGACTGCTGACATGTAGTGCAGCAAGGTCCATATGACTGCTGACATGTAGTCCAGCAGGAATGGTCAGGGATGTTACATTTCCTTCAAGGCACACTGGGTAACTCTGCTGGCAGCTGGGATGCAGGACACGGTTTAGTGCTGGAGCTTGTCCTGCCACCACGCCTCCAAAAAGCTGGTGGTGATTCTGCCACATCTGTCTGCTCCACCCCTTCCTCTATGGCCTCTTCTGCTGAATTGCCCTTTGAACCAGCAGTGCTCTATAAGCGTTCAAGGGCCTACGCAAGCAGTCAGGCTAAAAGATCTGCAGGGGCAGGCTCAGAGGTGGTTGACACCCCAGCAGCTTGAGCCAAGAATGACTGTATGCAACAATGGCACCAACTTTCTCTCCGCCCTCCAACAGGGACACTTGACACATGTCCATGCTTGGCACTGGTCCTGAATTTTGTGGTGCAGCGTTTTTTGAACAGGTGCTCAGGCTTGCAAGATCTTCTGTAGGAGGCCAAAAGTCTGTGGCCATTTCCTGTAGTCATACACGGCCAGTGTTCGCCTGGCTGACATTCAATGGGAATTCAACCTATCCACAAACCACCTCATTTGTGATATGCCCACCAGGTTGCACTCAACATTCACAATGCTGCAGCGGCTGCCGCTGAGGGCCATCAATGAGCACCTGTGTGAGTATGGCACAAGGACAGGCTAAGGGGAGCTTAGTTTCTTTTTACCACATCAGTGGCTGCTGATAAAGGATGCATGCACTGTTCTGTCACCATTTGAGGAGGCCACAAGGATGATGACCCACGACAAGGCATATATCAGTGACAGTATCCCTCTAGTCTTCCTGCTGGAGCACAAGCTGCATGGAATCATGGAGAACTTCCTTTCCTCTCATGGCCCCCAGATACCATTCCTGTGGGGTCACAGAACAGACAGGAGAAAGGAGGATTGTGGCAGCATGGAAGTAGAGGATAACATACGGTAGTCTTGAAGGGATGGTTTTCAGTCCCCAGAAACCCAGCCAGGAGTTGTATGTGGCTGGGAGGAGGTAGTTCCTGATAGTGTCATCCTCAGTGACCCAGAGGACTCAGAATCTCATACCTCCACAAACTTACGCTGCATGGGCTCCCTGATGCTGTAAAGCCTGCGAAAGGACCTGAGGATTCATGGTATCAAGTAGAGGGATCATTACTGGTTGGCAACCCTTCTTGATTACATGGGTAGAGGCAGAGGGCAGAAGACGATGAAACATCTTGAGGACGCCTTGAAGAAACATTTGTGTAACACCTTTCCAGATACTGGGGGAGTTACCAATTTCTGGACAACTTGTTTCTGAGGCTTCGTTTGGTCAAAGGAAGAGCAGTGGAGAAGGCAGCTGGATGACCAATGCCTTTAAACAATTCTTTAGTCCTCAATGCCCAGGGCTGTTAGGTTTAAGCACCCATTGGCATCATCTGCGTCATATGGTGTCAGATTATCTAGGGACAAGAGCAGACTTGCAGACCTTTCTAACTGAGGATCCAGTGGGTTACTGGGTCTTGCGGATGGGTCACTGGCCAGAACAATATGCAATCGAGCTAATGGCCTGTCCTGCATCCAGTGTGCTTTCTGTATGGGCATTCTGTGCTGGTGGAGGTTTTGTGACTTATAAAAAAGTGCATTTGTCCACAGATTCCATTGACTGGCTGACATGTATCAAATGAATCAGTCCTGGATCAACAGCAGCTATCAAGCACCTGATGCTGATGTAACTTGTTAAATTTGTTAGGGATCTGGGATCTCTTAAAGACTGCCTATGCTGCCTATCCGATTCCTGGATTCTGATTATGCTAACTTCCAACAATGTTTTTGGTTTAGTGCACAACCAACACCCAAGGCCCACTTTTTCTTCACCTGTTTGTAAAAAATTTAAATTAGATGCACCTGTCAATTTTTAACAGCAGGGCCCATTCCTGCTTCCAGCAAGAGTAACTGAGGGGTTACAGTGTTCAGGTACCACCAACACCCAAGGCCCAATTTTTTTTCACTGTTTGACAGGCACATGTAATTTAAAATTTTTACAATTTGTTTCTCATTTTTAACAATTTTTAACAGCAGGGCCCATTCAAATCAAGGATCTGCTAGGTATTTAGGGGGGACCTCAAGCTTCCCCCCCCCCCCATTTTTTTGGGTGGAATTTCCCTTAAAAATCCTAGCAGACCTAAAGGGTCTGGTATGGCTTTTAGAGGGAACCCCAAGCATTTTTTAAAAAAAATTTACTGTGGGGTCCCTCCTAACCTTCCTACCAGACCTAAAGAGTTTTTCTTTTATAAAAATATAATTTAAAAAAAAACGTCAGTCCTGCTGCAGCAGGTTCTATGCATTGTACAGATGTGCAACTTTGCTGGTAGTTTAACCACTTGCCGACCAGCCACTGTAGAAATACGGTGGCAGGTTGGCACGGCTGGGCAAAAGCACGTTTTAAAATGTGCTTTTGCAAAACAGGTAGGGGGCGCGCGCGAGGCGCGCCGCCCTACCTGCATCGCCGATCCCAGCCACGGCATTAGCGGCAATCACTGATAGAGAGCAGGGCTGCAGTAGCTCTGCTTTCTGTTAGTTCCCTGACAGCTCCTGACACGCTGATCAGGAGAGAAGAGTTTATCTCTCCCAATCAGCATGTCCCCGTGCAGTACACACCCTCACACCCTAGTAAAACACTCCCCTCACACAGTTAACCCTTTCAGTGAATAAAAAAAGTTAACCCCTTCCTCCCCAGTGCCATTAGTACAGTGTCAGTGTTTTTTTTTTGCACTGATCACTGTATTGGTGTCACTGGGGATGTCAGTGACCCCAAGTCAGTTCCCCCCCAGTGTCAGAATGTCCGCTGCAGTCCTGCCATAAGTCGCTGATCGCCGCCATTATTAGTATAAAAAAAAATTAAAAATCCGAGTATCTTTCCCGCCATTTGTAAACGCTATAACTTTCACGTAAACCCATTAATTTACACGTATTGGGGTTTTTATTAGCAAAGACATGTCGCAGAATGCATTTTGGCCAAAATTTATGACAATTTGATTTTTCAATTTTTTTTACTGAACATGTTTTATAGCAAAAAGTTCAAAATATTGTTTTTTTTTCTCAAAATTGTCAGCTTTTTTTTTTATAGCACAAAAAATAAAAACCACACAGGCGATCAAATACCACCAAAAGAAAGCTCTATTTGTGTGAAAAAAAGTACATAAATTTCATTTATGTACCGTATTGCATGACCGCGCAATTGTCCGTTAAACTAGCGCAGCACTGTATAGGAAAAAAATAGCGTAAATTGCAGTATCTATACCATAGTTTGTAGACGCTATAACTTTCACACAAAGCAATCAATATACACTTATTGGGATTTTTTTTAACAAAAACATGTAGCAGAATACATTTTGGCCTAAATTTATAAATAACTTTGAGTTTACTATATATTTTTTATAGCTGAAAGTAAAAAATATCGTTTTTCTTCAAAAATTTGGGTCTTTTTTTGTTTATAGCGTGAAAAATAAAAAGTGCACAGGTGATCAAATACCACCAAAAGAAAGCTCAATTTGTGTGAAAAAAAAGGGCATAAATTTCATTTGAGTGTAGCATTGCATGACCGCGCAATTATCAGTTGAATTAGTGCAGCGCCGAGTAGCAAAAAGAGGCCTGGTCATTAAGGGGGGTAAATCCTCAGGAGGGCAAGTGGTTAAGGTGACCCCCCAGGCATTATATTTAAAGGATTTTTTTTTTTTTTTACTTTAAGCAATGAAAAATGACTGTCCCTTTTAAAAACAGTACTTTTTACATTTTTTTTCACTGATGCATGTCCGATGCAGTAACCGAGTCCCCATACTCCTTTTATGGCCAATAACTTGCATATAAGCCTTTAAAATGGGCACTTTTGAATTTACAAGTTCGAGTCCCATAGACTTGAATTCGAAGTTCACGGTTGAGCGTTTGTTCGAATGTTCGACCATGAACCGAACAAGGATATTATCTCCATGAAAATTGGATGAGTTGGCTCTGTTCTCACCAGCCAAACAAAAAATATAGCGGTAGACTCCATATTTGGGCCTAAAGGGTGTATGTGTGTGAAAGACAGATTGTCTTTGTCCACATTGGCGGAAATCAATCAATGCAAATGTTTCTATGTACTCTGTTGAGCACATAACATGCTGTTACAGTACAAATACTGGAATTAAATCAAGAAAATAGTCAAGTACAGTACTCATGATGCCATTACTAGTTTGCACTATATTATATATATAGTTTGCACTATATTATTCCTTAAAATGGCTTTGTTATTAAGCATATCTAAGCCATGACATTTTTATGGGGGAAGGGGGGAGTCTTTTCATCACTTTTGTTAGGAAACATACAAAAGTTACAAAACAACCTTAATGCAACAAGACAAAACAATACACTACAGACAAGATAAGGTACTTCCGACTCCAACTGAGCCAGAACTAGCAAAACAATCTATCCACCATCTTGTAATGCTACCCAAAATAATCCCTCCCACCCAACCAGGCCATGGCAACTCCTTCAGCAATGGAGTATTTAGGAGTGCTCAACCTATTTGAAGAGCAAGGGCCATTTAAGTGATTTGGTAACTGGTCAAGAGCCAGAATAAAATGAAATAGCTCAGAATTTCAAATTTTTTATTTTGAATAGTATAATGAACATTTTCCTCCTGCAGTCGTTGAATGCAAGAGGGAGGGAGAGGATGAAAAGCTTCAGTTGCAGGAGGAAAATGAAGAGAATCGGTTCCTGTATAAGACGCCACTGCCACCCGTCCTGTCCAAGTGTGAAACAGAATATGACAAAGAGGCTGCATGGGTCCCCTGGAGCATGGGGCGGTGTCACCCATTGTGACCCCTGAGGCTACACCAGTGGTTGAAGTTGTGTAGTAAAATAAGACTCATCTATGTGGTTTTACCAGACTGCAAATGTAAATGAGTCCTTACAGTACTAAGCCCCCTATGAGGCTGCTCTCACGCTTTGCTGTGGTTTGCCTGTTCCGCAGTGCACCTGCAGCTTTCCTGCGGGTTAGCTGCGCTTTGCCATAGACTTCTATTATATCTTGAGGGTGTGGTACATTTTCTAAAAGTGAAGCAAAACCCCTGCATTCAGTTTGAGGTCAAAGATCACATCAGAGGGTTCCGAGGGCCACAGGTTGAGCACCCCTGATTTAAAATAACATTCCCCAACAGTGCAAGAATGGAATTCACCTATGGAGATTAAACATACTAAATCTCATAGTACACAATTTACCCATTTACCCAACAGACATCCACTGTTCTCTGCATCTCTAGCGCCTTAACCCTTTCAGTAAACAACTCCTTATACACTTCAGACAAGGTTTTAATCAATGAATCAGAACACAACAACTGTTATAAGTAGAAGGCCTGAGTCTCCAGGGTGACATCTCCAAACTGTGAGGTAGGTCTTTCCATGCCTCCAATCTCTTTTTAAGAGTATGGATTAACTGCAAAAGATTAAATTCCAGGTAATCTCCAAATCTAGGTGAGAGTAATTACCAGATAGGTATAGTCAGAAAACCACTGTATGGGAATATCGTGGTCCGCTTGGGCTCTAGTTCCTTTATCAATGGGCATGACACTAGAATTCACCCAATTTACCTTAAGAATACTGGAAAAGTTAGCCAAAACCTGGAAGACAGCACGTAGGGATGGGCCAGGGTCTTGTAGGAACAAAAGGAGGTCATCTGTGTATAAAGCTGAGCAGTTATGAAAACCCCCTCACCTCAGGAGATGTTCAGAGGGCAATGACAATAGGCTCTTTCATGAGCACAAATAAAGAGGGGCGAGAGGGTACCTCTGTCTGGTTCCTCTGCCAAAGGGAAAAAAAAGGGGAGACCATACTACCAATTCTTCAGGTGACGATACAGTATGGAGATCAAAATGTAGACAGGTGCCAGCTATAACATTATGCCATTCGGGACATTTACAGATGAGACTATGATTAGTCCTTTTCCCCCTAATGCCCAGTACTGGGATCGCTATATTACTTCCTGTTAGCAGAGTGGATTCAGTTTTTCTGACAGCAGAGGATCTTGGAAACTGTTGTGTTATAGCCAATATATCCTGTATTTTTTAATGCTGATTGAACTAAAAGTAACACAGAGCTGACAATCAAAAAGGATGTCCTGAGGGGACTGTCACTGTTCAGTCTGCTGATATACTGTAGGTACACCTAACTATCGCATGCACTGTTTTACCCATACAAAGGGGAAAGATGTTTGTAATTGTTGTTGACTATTTGTAGGAAGATTAAACCCAAGGATTTCGGATTTATTATATTTTATTTTTAAAATCTATAATCTTCCATACCTATTCAACTCATACATAGTAAGGGTTCTAGTGTCAGAGCGAACAGAAAAGGTGACAGGGGGCAGCCCTGTCTTGTCCCATTTCTAATTTGAAACCTGTCCGTATTCTATCTTCTGCTTTCTGATATAATGAGGATATCCACCCCCCTATTCTGTCACCTATGCCAATTTTGCCAGTGTTTTGCTTTTATGCTTTAACTGGGGATGTATATCCTAAACCCATTATTCCTGTAGACTACTCTTTTGAACATGTCTAATATAGAAGCGATACTAAAGAATTGTGTCTCTTGAATTATTATTCTATACTGTTGAAATATGTCTGAACCCAGAGTGTCAGAGGTGACAGGAAGCTTGCAACGTCATGGCAACCACTGGGAACAAGCATTGTCAAGCTCCCCCTACGGAGGTAGCACTACACAAGCAATGAAATTAGGTCCAAAGCCCATATGATGCAGTACATCATATATGCCCAGTCTACAGAATCAAAGGCCTTCTCCATATCACCCTCGCACTAAATTTGGAATGATAATCTGTGAGAGGGTAAAGCCATAACATTTTAAAAACTAAAAAGCAATGTGTGTATTTTTCTTAAATTACCTTCTCAGTGTCCTCTTTCTTCACAGATTTTAGGTTGGCACGCAAGTCCATGGAGACCTTATGTTTCGAGCCCAGAAGAGCACGGAGCATAGCGTCAGCAGAAACCCGCACTCTACGAAGTGGCGGTCTCTTAAACTTGCCACGCAGATCCAACACCTTCATTCTTAGGTCTTGAATCTATAATGGAGTACATTTTTTATATAAACATTTTGTACCTTCTGTATTATCAGAAAATCATGTTTTCTGTGGTTTAAAAAATTTATACAATTTGTCCTACCAAAATGGAATTAAAACTTTATGGTGTAGTTCCTATAGAATACATACATTTGTATCTAAGTTACTGTCTTTAGATTCCTTTTCCTTTACAAATGTCAGCATGACTGAGAAACTGTATAAACTCCAAGTTACTAAGGGCCCCCTAAGTGGCAAGGTTTCAATTTATGGCAGTAATGTCCCTATCCAATAGCAGCAACAATAACTTACTTCTCGTGTATTATGAATGACTTTTGCCTCAATGTCATATCTTTCCTCATCAACAATGCCAACTTTCTCATGGAGCTCCCGACATAGTTCCTGCAAAAATGGTGTTAGGGGAGAACTCAGTGACAGTACTTTGATTCGCTATTGCAAACAGTGTTTGATGTCAGACAGCATATTGATACAGATCCCAGCAGAATAAATACCTGTAAGGCAGCAAGTCCCAAACCATGTGTGTTAGTATGTGGGACCCTTTCATTAAGATATCTCTGCTTTTCCTCTTGTGTTGTCATATGCTCTTGATCCCATGCTTCTTTTGCTTTTGCCAGCATCAAACTCTGTGAAGATACAGCAAATATTTAAGACATAATATACCCCCAGATGCAATGCTGTATTACCCATTACATTTACCAGAGTGTTCTATAGCTGTTCCTATGTCTAAGTTTAACTTACATTGTAAATTGAAATCTTCTAGGAATCCTATTTCCTACTAGTTTGTGAAAAGTGCACTACTTTTTCCAGAGGCCTTCCAAGAGCCAGATGTAAAATTTTAGGCAGCCTCAGCACTGATTTGCCACAGTGAGCCTCCTATTGATGGTGGGATACCTGCAAAACGACTTCAGGGAAAATTCTAAGAAGCAGATTTTCACTTTTTACACTAGCTCTAATTATGTAAATATAGTAGGCAGGTCATCACATTGAACAGACTGTGTGAGAAAGTTTGAGAAAGGTAAAGTGAACCTATAACCAGACTATGCACATATTTGCATATTCCAATCAAGCAGTAAATGCACTTTAAAACAAGCCCCAATTAACCACTTGCCCTCCTGAGGATTTACCCTCCTGAGGATTTCCTGACCAGGCCATTTTTTGCATTATGGCGCTGTGTTACTTTGACTGACAATTGCGCGGCCATGCAAAACTACACCCAAATGAAATTTACGTCCTTTTCTTTCCACTAATTGAGCTTTCTTTTGGTAGTATTTGATCACCTGTGCGTTTTGCGGTTTTTTTGCACTATAAAAAATAACACTGACAATTTTGAGAAAAAAACAATATTTTTGACTTTTTGCTATTAAACATATCCAATAAAAAAAAAAAATCAATTTCGTCATGTAGGCCAAAATGTATTCTGCTACATGTTTTGATAAAAAATAAATCCCAATACATTTAAAATAATTGGTTTACGTGAAAGTTATAGTGTTTACAAATGGCAGTATATATACTGGGATTTTTTTTCTTTTTACTAGTAATGGCGGCGATCAATGACTTATAGTGGGACTGCGGGACTGCGGTGGACATTCTGACACTGGAAGGAACTTACTTGGTGTCACTGACATCCCCAGTGACACCAATATAGTGATCAGTGTTAAAAAAATGGCACTTGGCAGGAAGGGGTTAACACGAGGGTTAAAGGGTTAACTGTGTGCAGGGAGTGTTTTACTAGGGGGCTTTGTCAATGTGCTTCACTGTAAGCACACTGCTCTGGATGGCTGTTTCTGTGCACAGCCATCCAAAGCAGTGTGCCTGAGCTGATAGGGAGAAGAACGGTTAGTAAATAAAACAGTCCTCCTCCCCGTCGGAGATGCTCGGTAACAGGAGTGGACTGACAACTCATGGGGCCCTTGTGTCCTCTCCCAAACCCAAAAAAGCCTATGAAAAAGCCAATGAAAGGTACCAGGGGCATCTCATGGGGCCCCCTACTGAGCCAGGGACCTTCGGGCAGTGCCCAAGTGCTCAAATGGTCAGTCCGTCCCTGCTCGGTAATCACTGGGTGCTGGCGGGTAATCACCGGTACCCAGTGATTGAAAGCTGTGGCCACAAATGGTGGTGCGGGTAGGGCACGCGTGCATCTCGAGCATGCCCCCTACCCGGAAATGCGAAATCATATATATATATATATATATATATGTGATTTGGTGCACCCCTGCTGCCCTGTAGCAGTATATCTGCTATAGGGCAGTGGGAAAGCGGTTAATCTTTGTAGCTTTAGGCAGTTTAAAGGAATTAATGTTCAAATTCACAACAGAGGCCTATAACTAGAATTTTGGCAGGTTGCAAATGTTTCTTAGTTGTTAGAAACTGACTGAAAATCGACTTTATTTTTGGAGATCTTTCAAAATAAATCATCTAACAATACAAGCAGCTACAGAGATCAGATATGACTTACTTAAAGCTCATTTACTTATTGTTAAAAATATATACAGTAAATACTCCAACTTCCATAATCTGGGCACAGATGCGCATTAAGGCTGCCACAGATACTATGGGACATTCATATAGTGCGTGCAGGTCCAAGCTTCCTCAGGTACTATATATACTAGCCACCAGGTCTTTAAACATTTAAGGGAGTAAATATTCATTTTTAGCCTATAGGGAGGAGCAGTAAAGGTGTACAACAGATAACTCCCATGCTGACCTATTATGGGAATAACAGTAGTGAATGGACCTTATATTTTGACATGTCTGATTGTTACCCTAGCATCATCATCCAAGAGTCTTGTCCAGCATTAATGTAAAACAATCTTCCAGCATTTGTATTGCCCCGCCCCCATAAATACTTACCTCTTTCTTCTTTCCCTGCATTTACAGGACAAAAGAAGCAGCGGGAGCCATTGGTTCCTGCTCTTGTCAATCAAATACTGTGAGCAGAGAGGAGGGGGTTAGGGCCGAGCCATTCTATGTGTGCTTATAGACACACACAGCCTAGCTTGGAAGCCTACAGGTGTGCCACCATAGGAAACGGTATCCTATGGTGGTACACAGAGAAGAGGAGGAACCAAGAATTCCAACAGGGGACCTCACAGGAGGAGAATCGGGGCTTCTTGGTGCAATACCATTCCACAGAGCAGTTATCTATATCCCCATTTGGTTTTTTTTAATTAGAAGAATACTTTCCATTCACTTGAAATTGTTATTTTTGTGTTGAAGTATGCTCTAAGTAATTATCTTGTAAACCTTTAAGAAGATACCAGTTACATTCCTTTATCACCACAAAACTCACTAACCATCTGTTGTCTCCATGCCTAACTTAATGTATTTTTTTTCATGCTGATTTTTGATGCTGTACTGATATTATTGCTTACCTTTAGCAGAAGCTTACGTGAAGCTGAAATCTTTGATTTCCTCTAAAAGACAGAAACCATTACACCAATAAATCATCACTCATTCATGTATACTAGCTTAAAATTCATGAATTACTGTAGACACAGTGCAAAAGGTAAGTGCATTTACAAGAAAAATAAAAAAGAGAGAAGCAGCGCCATCTAATTGCAGCAATAAAAGCAAATAAAAAGTCAAACTAGTGTTAACTGCTGTTCAAATCCTGTTCGGTGCAGCTGCAGGTAGGTCTCCAATGAACTGTACTTAGCTGTGCTGGTGGTTTCCAGTACTTCCTGGTCTGTGTGGATCCACAGGGCAGGCAGAAGTGATGTCAGCTCCAGGTACAGCAGCAGTAGACACGTCACATGGAAAGGCCCAAGTGTCATCATATGTTAATACAAAAATATATCAAGCCTCCCTCTCTTAAACTAATTAAACTAAGTGCTCTTAAATTAAAATACAATAAATAAAATACAATAAACATATAAGGAGAATATTAAAGGAAAACTATGCAAATTAGAAATACATCTCACTATGCATTATAACATAGAAACCACAATTGCCCTGCACGAATAAATAAATAGATATGTAAAAATAGAAATGTTTATACATATACAAGTGATTCAATATTATTGAAAATGTGTATACAAAAATTCTGGATGATAATAATAATGCTACCTATGCCATTTGGGAAAATGAAAATAATATACGAGAAAATAAATAAAGAATAGAAAAATAATAAGAATCGTGGCAGGATGGCCAGCTACCGGAAATATTGGGAAATGGATGTAACTATGGATAAGCTGAAGATCTAGAGGTATCAAATGAGTAGGTGTAACCGTAGCGTATATGATACTCTATGAAAAAAGCATATGGTGTACAAACATGTAACATATGAATCAGTTATAGTGCCGAGGAAATGAGGGCAAAAAAAGGCACCAAGAGACAGGCAGGAGGGGCAGGGGACCCCCCCCCCCCATACAACTCCACCACTAAAAGCCTGTCAGCTTGCTTCCCAAAAAGGGGAGAACAACAATGGAGATATGCCAAGGAGACACATCTGTAAAATATTTAGAGAACTGTAGTGACTTAAAGTTCCTCATTCAATTCGCCAGGGGCCAAAGTGTCCAAGGTATAGATCCAAAGTGTCTCTCTTTCACAGAGACGTTTAAAACGTTCTGCTGTTGGTACCTCCTCCTCCTCCATACCTCCTCTATGGTCTTATGAAAGATCATGCATGCACTGAATGTGTGCTACGCCTACTGCACCTGGAGTCATCATTACTTCTACCTGCCCTGTAGAACCACACAGACCAGGAAGTACTGGGAACCAGCAGCACAGCCAAGAACAGTGCATTGGAGACCTACCCGCAGCTGGACTGGTCAGAATTTGACACCACTTTGACAAGCGCTCAATTGACTACTTCTGTTGTGAGTTGCCAATTTTGTGGAAATAAATTATTTGTTTTTATTACTGCATTTAGATGGTGCTGCTTCTCTCTTTTTTACACACAAGAGTCTCTTCTAGAGCTTTTGGAATTGGCTGCCACTGAGTCAAGAATTGTTGTATTATCCCTAAACCACCTTTGAGCTTTAAGGACTTTACTTAAACCATATCTCCCTTTTTAGAGGAGATATGGTCTTTAACCATATCTCCCTTTTTAGAGGAAACTTACTTTGCCATATGTCACTGGTTTTCCTCAATTTTCATTTACATTCTTGTACTTTCTGAATCCATAAAATTAAGCAAAAATGCAGCCAGTGAAAACAAAAGTTCTGGTATGAAATGTTGCCTTTAGTCACATCTACCATGTAAGGAACCAACATTAAAACAATATTAAGTCCAAAACCAAACATGTAGTACATTGCAGCTTACCACTCATTAAATGTGGTGGCTTACTGGCCAGACCAGCAGATGAAAAAAAAAAAAGGAAGGAAGGCCTAAAAAAGAAAACAAATGCAGCTGTCACATATAAGAATTGTTAAGCTGCAATATAATCAATGTTTGCTTTTTGGTTTAATACCACTGTGATCCTTGATTAGTAGATCGACCTTTTGAGGTAAAAACCTCCCTGTGACTCTACTTCACTCAATAATGTTATCATACTACTGTTAAAGAGAAAACACAAGTGAAATAGTCCATGTGTCAATGCAAGTATACACATTATTTTATTATATTACAAAAAATACCCACAAAATATACAATGATAAAAAAAAACTTGGCCAAGAAATAAAAGAAACATAAACATTAAACCTTGATTGATCAGCAGTAATAGATTTAGGCATTCTTATTATGATGTAAACTAATGCATAATTTGAAACTGGATGGTTGATTATTTCAAAACTGGATGGCTAGTTACTTTGGCTTCCTCAGAAACTATTAGACGAAAGGATATAATGAGACTTCCTAAATAAACAGTAAGAAATTTCAAATTGGGAAATAGTATAATGATGCTTGTAGAAATATAAGCCATGGCACAAAACATTTGTGCTGGTCATACACATAACCAATTGATTGCTTGATGAAACCATATATGCTACAAAAAAAAGGAATGGTATCTTCTAGATAAATAGTTTTATCAATGCAATGTTTAATAGAAAACAAATGACTGGCTTTGGCAGAATATCCTATCAATAACTGACCATATCAATTGACTTCTTTGTTGTGTCAAAATTTAATTTTCAAGCAAAATGACTGAAGACCATCAAATCTAAGATTAGTCCTTGTTTATTGATATACTGTATGTATGACCAGCAAAATCAAAGAACAATCCTTAATAATGGCATCATTTTGGTTTTGCAGTGCCACAAAGGTAAGACAGGATAATTCAAAGATTATAAATTGTTCCTTACCTCTCTGTTTTGTTGTCATATGTGCAATGAGAAAAAAAAAATCACAAATGTTAAATTTATTAGCAATAATAATGTTAAAAAATCAATATAAATTTCATCATTTTATAACAATTAATTTGGGCTCTGTGGAATAAATTTACTTACAGTATATTACAAATTGCTGCTTAATTGTTTTATTAAGGTATAAAAATAGTGGTAAAAGGACAATGGATAATTATGGAATCAACATAGAGATCTGAGTTCTTTATTTCACAAATCTATTCTAGAGTGAATAAATGTACCAGTGAGCAGGCCTTGTGATGATTGTGATGCCGCAATAATGCAAATGACAGGTTCACTTTATGTGGTTACATTTCTTCCATGTTTTTTGTAACAACATAGCTCAGACACATACACACACTACCACAATTTCCTTATTCAATCACTTACCTCTACATTTTGATTTAAATTTTTTCATAATTCGACCTAAGTTTAAATACTGTACTGTCAAATTGCATGGGGTCAGTTTAAATCCTACTGGTCCCTGAGTAAGATCTACATCTAGCTCTGCTTTTCATGGTCGTCTGTCCACCCTGATGTGATTGCACTTTCTGAAGCTATCCATAGACATGAGATAACAGTAATCCAGTACAGGTGGCTTTAGCTGGATAGCTCAATGGTTTCATGTCTATGGGTCCCACAATGACTGACAACTAAGTATTCTTGCTGTGAATAATCAATCTGGCACTCTAGAATATTGTACTGAGTGCTATTGTCCTGTGTAATAAGCAGCATTGCTGGCATCTACATTCATTAAAACATGAACAGGTGTCTGAGCATAACGCTTATTGTCTACACCAACTGTCCATAAACTGGCCTTGCAATGAGAAGGGCCCTGCTTTCAGGGCTTTCTTATTGCACATAGGACCAAACCACTGAATGCAGAGTGGCAGCAGAGCATTTCAGCACACAGCAATCAGATACCATTAGAAGAGTGATCTCCTACTGGACTTTGGTGTCCGTTTATGACACAGAGAATAGCTGCGATTCAGAGGATCTCAGCTACTCTCTGGTCATTCACAGTTTATAACACGCAGGAGATCAGCGGAAGAATATGTTCAGCCCCTCACTGGAGATCTGTGTTCTCCCTCCAGATTCTCTAGCCCAGAGCTGGAGAATCGGAGGAACCGCAAACTAAGCAGCGATAATTTACCTCTGTTTAGTAAACTGATCTTTTACTGTAATCTTGCGAGATTATAGTAAAATCAGCCGGTTTCCAGCATTTGTAGACCGTTCTCCAGCGTTTGCAGACCGTTCTCCCTTCGTTCGGAGAACTGATCTACACCGCTTTATAAAAGGCATTCACAGGAGAACTGTGTTCCCCGAGAATGCCGGAGAACTGAGCAGCGATCATTTACCGCTGGATCATAAATGGACACCTTTGTCTGGCCATGTCTTCCAGTCAGTAGATAAGCAGCTTTGGATATGAAGCACATTGAACGGTAAGTGCCACTGAATAGCAAAAATTCCATAATCCCATTTGCTTAACACCTTCATGCCGACTGTATGCAAATATGAGGTCCCACTGGACTGGGCTTTTTCCCTGTGGCCGCTAACTTGCAGACCTGTCTTTGTGCTCAGCACAGAGATTGGGGTCTCACTGGAAATCCTGGGTCCTCTTCTAACGATCGGTACTTGGAACTCCCGATTTTGAGTCACCTGATCCCTGTGATAGCCTCTGATTGGCTATCACAGTGATGAGTCACTGTGAAGCCCACCCCTGTGTTTTCTCTCTCTGGATGGAGGAGAGAGATACATTGTATCTCTTTGCCCTTTCAGAAAGAAAAAAGTGTGTGCAAAATAAATAAATAAAAATAAATAAAACGAAAACATTTTAAAAAATACCTAGATCAAGGTTTGATCTAGGTCAGTGCCAGGGTTATTGTTTGGGTCAAAGGTCAGGATCAGTGTCTGTTAGTGGCAGGATAAAAAAAAACAAAATGGGCATTATTGTTTCTGGGCCATACTACAGGTACAAACAACCAGTGGTGTATTTAGGTTTCATGCTGCCCTAGGCAACACAAAAATTGCCCCCCCCCCCCACGGAGAGACCCTGACACCGACCAACACCCCCCTCCCCCACAAAGAGAGCTTGACATTGACCAACAACACCCCAGCCCCCCCACCTGAGAGAGCCTTCCACTACCGCTGCCCCCAACACACTGGCAACACCCCCCCACCCCGGCAAGAGAGAAGACACTCACCTTCACAGCTCCAGACATCCCTGGGAACAAGAGTCAGGCTCTGCATATACCATCAAGCAGCCCACAGCCTCTCTCAGATCCCACCTGGTCCCTGTGCTGCATGTGTCCCTTCTTCCATCCCTTCTTTTGGGGGGTTGCGCTGCCCCCCCTGAAAAATGCCACCCTAGGCAAATGCCTTGTTTGCCTTGTGGTAAATACACCCCTGCAAACAACAACTAACATACATATATGTGATATCACTGCAATCGTCAGGAGCAGGATAAGTTATTTTGGGTTGTTTTTTGCTGGTAGGTTATGGTAGTAGCAAGAAATATACAGCTAAATTTTAAAAAAAATATATATTTTTTTTACTATTTTGGGCCAGTTTTCCTTTGACAATAAAAACAAATCAGGAGATATCCATTAACATTTACCACCAAATTAAAGCTCACTGTACTGAAAAAAAACAAGGTATAATCCACCTGGATGCACACAGTAGTTGTGATGATATATATGGTTTTGAAAACACATGTCAAAGTTGCAAAATTGTGCCTAGGCATTAATATTTGTTTTACCCTTTAGGTGCGAAGGGGTTAATGAAGGGAAACGCTCCCTTGAACTGAGCCCAACAATAGGGCACTGTTCCTCCCACTGATACCAACAACTGAGCACTATTTTTCCAGCTGACACCAATGATGGGACAATATTCTTCCTACTGACACTAATGATGGGGCAACATTCCTCACAATAAAGCCAACGATGGGGCATTATTACAATAAAAATGATGTGGCATTCTTCCTTCCACTGACAGTTGGGATGTTTTTACTTCCACTGTCTGCTGACATAAGTAAATTTTTACATCCACTGAATACTGATGTCACCTTTTTTTCACCTACTGACCACTGACACAGGGGCCTTTTTTTACTCCTACTGACCACCGATATAATAGCATCATTTACTCTTGCTGCCCACTGACATTGGGAAATGTTTACTTCTGCTGACCACCAACACAAGGGTACTTTCTTCTCCCACCAACCAGTGATGCAGGGGCAATTTTATTTTACCCTCATGACCTCTGACACCAGGACATTTTTTACTCCTACTGGCCACAGTCCAGCCCCCAACATTCTGATGGATGCTAAACTGGTCCTTTGCTTAAAAGTTAGAGGACCCCTGATTCAAATTGTGCTGCATAGCAGGAGTGCCTGAATAAGTCAGGTCTTGCAACTGTCTGTTGAACCTGAAAAATTATTAAAGCATTTTATGAATAATGTTTTTTGGCAGGAGAAAATGTTACAGCCTCCATCTGTGTCCTTAGTTTTTCTTACTTTCTGTAGAAAGTAAGGGGCAATACCTCCAAAGTGGACACAAACAGCAATAAAACAAACTCTCTAGCAGAGGTGATAATAAATTGTTTTCTTTATGTCTTTCTTTGACTCTGACTTTCTGAATCAATCCTAATGAAATGCAGTATGACTACTTCATTATGTAACTATAGTGTCTATAGCATAGGATCTTTAGAACAAATTAACCAATGCAACTCTCACATCTATAAAAGTACAAGAAAGATGTGGTAAACATTAGGCACTGTTCTCTCAAGTATGTGTTACTGTCAGGGGCGGACTGACCATTTGAGCACTCGGGCACTGCGGGGTTAATAGGGAGCCCCATGAGATGCCCCTGGTACCTTTCATTGTCTTTTTCATAGGCTTTTTTGGGTGTGGGCAAGGACATGGGCCACATGATCCCCTATTGCCCGGGGGCCCCATGAGTTGTCAGTCCGCCCCTGGCTACTGTGCTTGCTGTACATAAAGATAACAATCAGCATCACAGGGATGCATTGGAAGGAAATGTCCACCCATTTAATTGCAGTAACCCCCCTTTCGTTAGTGTCTGGAGTTGCCACTGAAACAGATAACAGTTGAAAAATTATTTGGCACTTTTGGATCTTGTGTGTTGTGTTAATTTGTTTTGTTTTTTTGTCTTTGACTTGGTTGCTATACACTAGCACGGTTTTCCTTCTTTGAACAGTCATTGTTGAATGAATCATTGAATGGAACAATCATTTCAATGATTGTTCAAAGCAGGAAAATATTGCTAGTGTATGACAACCAAATTAAAGACAAAAAAGCAAAATAAATTAAAAATAAAACTGGAAACACCTTTAGGAGATGTCATCCTAAACACAATGCCCTGGAAGATGTCTTTTACGATGAAACATGTAGGGCGGAGCCTGTTGATGACCTCATTGCATATCGGAAGTGACCCAGATGTCATCACTGTTTGCTGGATATTGTGGTATTTGAATGCGTGTTTTTATCTGTGAGTGCAATTCGTACAATAAATAAAGTTAACGTAAGCTTTTTTACACTATGTGGAGCATTGTGTGCTTGTTTCTCCCCTGAGTTTGTGTGCTTGAAGACTGGACATGGGGAATAAGGAAACACAAATGTGTGATGGAGTATGAAGGATGGACACCTCTTTAAGCAAGTCCTCATGCACATTGGACATTTTTACAGCAGCTGTTTTTGGCTTTTGACATTTTTTTCCTATAGCCAGTAAACTCCCCAGCATGTAATCTTATGTGTCCATGCACACATAGGCTGTAATCAAAGTTTTTTTGGCTGCAAAAAAAAATTTTTTTACGCTGAAAACCATGGCAAAACCCTGTAAATTGTGGAAAACCAGCGTTTTTGGATGTTTTTCTAATCCCCCCCCCCCCCCCCCATTTTTTTTGGTCAAGAAAACTTGAAAAAACGTGGCAAACCGCTAATGATAAAATGCTGAAAAACTCACATTTTTGACGGGACGTTACACAGCTAACATTACCAGCGTTCTTAAAACTCCCAGTGTGCATTCAGCCTAAATATGTGGGATATGACACTTTAAGTAAGAAAATTATTCATTTTTATATCACATGGGACTTCTTTCAGTTTCAGTGTGTCACTTTATGTGTGCACATATAAGATTGGTGGTTATAATCATTTACATGCCCTGGGATATTTTCATTTATATATGTGTTGTTTAGTGATTGGTGATGTATTCATTTCAATGGGCTGCCCTTTGCATGAGAACTGCAGAAAAGAGGATATTATTCCTTTTTCAAAATTGCCCCAAAGTGCATGGTGCCTTGGCAGATGCATGTGCGTGCTACAAATAATGGCACTGCCGCATATCTGCTAAAGGGCAACGTGTTTCTGTGCATGATGAACAAGCATGAGATTTTGCACACATTCCTGACACACACAAGATGTGAACCTATCTTACTGTGACATTGTTATAATGGTACTGTTACAGCGGGACAGACAAAAACTCGGAATTGAGAAAAAAGTATTTTTGTTTACTCACGGTTCCGGCATGATTGATATCTGTAATTTAAGAAACCTGCACAAAAAGAAAATGCAACCAATTATGAGACACATGAGCAGCTAAAACATGTTATTAGACACTGGAGACAGCTGACATGCCTGATATATTGAGATCATTGCCAATAAACACAGAACCTGAACCTTTGATATCTCTTTGCTACTCAGTAAACAATAAGGCCACAAAAGTAATGTAACATTTCAGGGCAATTCTTTCTCAGACATTATATTTGTCTGCCTTTGTAAATAAAAGTTAAATTACAGCCCGGTGAACTGGGACATATTACTAACATAATATATTACACCACCACCAGGGATTCAGCAGACTCTATTTTTGAGGCCTTAAAAAAGGACCGTTTTTGGGGATGTGTATGGGAGAATGTGTCTAGCTTTGGTTCACATGGGAGTTTGCCAAACCCAGTGTAAAGTCTGGAAATTCTGAACATAAATTTGAACCCCACTGAAGTATATGGGGGGCAAATCTTGATAATCAATTCCAGCCATTTGTGATGAACCTCAGTGCCTTACCTCTGACCTCTGCCCTTCCTATCAACTCGTGACAAAGGGCAAGCTAATCTCATACCGCGCTATCACTTAACAATGCCACTCTCAGCTGCTGCAAGCACAAAGATTTTCCAGGTCGTGGGGACACAATCTACAGGTGAAACTCGAAAAATTGGAATATCGTGCAAAAGTTAATTTATTTCAGTAATGCAACCTAAAAGGTGAAACTAATATATGAGATAGACTCATTACATGCAAAGCAAGATAGTTCAAGCCGTGATTTGTCATAAGTGTGATGATTATGGCTTACAGCTCATGAAAACCCCAAATCCACAATCTCAGAAAATTTGAATATTACATGCAATCAATAAAACAAGGATTGTACATAGAACAATATCGGACCTCTGAAAAGTAGAAGCATGCATATGTACTCAGTACTTGGTTTGGGCTCCTTTTGCAGCAATTAATGCCTCAATGCGGCGTGGCATGGAAGCTTTCAGCCTGTGGCACTGCTGAGGTGTTATGGAAGACCAGGATGCTTCAATAACGGCCTTCAGCTCTTCTGCATTGTTCGGTCTCATGTCTCTCATCTTTCTCTTGGCAATGCCCCATAGATACACTATGGAGTTCAGGTCAGGTGAATTTGCTGTCCAATCAAGGACAGTAATCTCACGGTCATTGAACCAGCTTTTGGTGCTTTTGGCAGTCTGGGCAGGTGCCAAGTCCTGCTGGAAAATGAAGTGAGCATCCCCATAAAGCTCATCTGTGGAAGGAAGCATGAAGTGCTCCAAAATCTCCAGGTAGACGGCTGCGTTGACCCTGGACTTAATGAAGCACAGTGGACCAACACCAGCAGATGACATGGCTCCCCAAATCAACACAGACTGTGGAAACTTCACACTGGACTTCAAGCATCTTGCAGTGTGTGCCTCTCCATTCTTCCTCCATACTCTGGGTCCTTGGTTTCCAAATGAGATGCAAAAGTTGCTCTTATCAGAAAAGAAGACTTTGGACCACTGAGCAACAGACCAGGTCTGTTTTTCTTTAGGTCAGGTAAGACGCTTCTGACATTGTTTGTCGTTCAGGAGCAGCTTGACAAGAGGAATACGACATTTGAAGCCCATGTCCAGGATCCGTCTGTGTGTGGTGGCTCTTGATGCACTGACTCCAGCCTCAGTCCACTCCTTGTGAAAGTCCCCAACACTTTTGAATGGCCTTTTCCTGACAATCCTCTCATCCCTGCTGCTTGTGCACCTTTTTCTTCCACACTTTTCCCTTCCACATAACTCTCTATTAATGTGCTTTGATACAGCACTTTGGGAATATATGGAGGGTGTCAATGATGGTTTTCTGCACAACTGTCAGGTCAGCAGTCTGTCCCATGATTGTAATTCCTACTGAACCAGACTGAGAGACCATTTAAAGGCTCAGGAGCCCTTTGCAGGTGTTATGGCTTAATTAGCTGATTAGAGTGGAACACTTTCAGCCTACAATATTGCACCTTTTCACAATATTCTAATTTTCTGGGATTGTGGATTTGGGGTTTTCATGAGCTGTAAGCCATAATCATCACAATTATGACAAATCACGGCTTGAACTATCTTGCTTTGCATGTAATGAGTCTATCTCATATATTTCACCTGTAAGTTGCATTACTGAAATAAATGAACTTTTGCACGATATTCTAAGTTTTCGAGTTTCACCTGTAGGTGCAAGCAGCCTGAGAGTGATTGTCATTGAGGCAAGTAAGGAATTAACTCTTTAACCACCTTCCTCCCGCCCTATAGTACAATGACAGGCGCAAGGTGGTTCTCTCGTTCTGATAGGACGTCATATGACGTCCTACCATTCTCACTGCGCATGCGCGGCTCAGGGAACACGCAGCGCAGCTCAGGGAGCGCGCAGGGTGGCAATCGGTGGATCACGGAAAGAGCCGAACATGTCGGCTTGGTCATGTGATCAGCTGTGTGCAATCACAGCTGATCACATGTAAACACGGAAATGCCGGTTATCGGCCTTTTTTTCCTCTTGAGCTGTCACGCTGACAGCTCGAGAGGAGAGGAGAGCCGGTAATCGGCTTTCCGCGGAGGGGACATGTACACTGATCATCAGGGCACTGATGATCAGTGTGCCCTGATGATCAGTGTGGCCCCAGAAGTGCCACCTGTCAGTGCTCATCAGTGCCATATGCCAGTGTCCATCAGTGGCACGTGCCAGTGCCCATCAGTGCCACATCAATGCCACATATCAGTGCATACCAGTGCACATCAATGCCACATATCAGTGCCCATCTGAGCTGCCTTTCAATGTCGCCCATCAGTGCTGCCAATCAGTGCCACCTAACAGTGCCAGTCAGTGTCGTCAGTCAGTGCCGCATATCCGTGCCATATATCAGTGTCATGTATCAGTGCTGCCTTTCAGTGCCCATCAGTGATGCCTGTCAATGCCCATCAATGCAACCTACCAGTGCCTCCTCATCAGTGTCACCTATCAGTGTCCATCAGTGCAGCCTATCAGTGCCCATCACTGCAGCCTCATTAGCGCACATCAGTGAAGGAGAAAAATCACTTATTTACAAAATTGTATAACAAAAACTAAGAAAAAAAATAGTTTTTTTCAAAATTTTTAGTGGTTTTGGGTTTGTTTAAGAAAAAAAAAATCCCAGAGGTGATTAACCACTTGAGCTCCAGAGGATTTACCCCCCTTAATGACCAGGCCTCTTTTTGCTACTCGGCGCTGCACTAATTCAACTGATAATTGCGCGGTCATGCAATGCTGCACCCAAACGAAATTTACGTCCTTTTTTTCACACAAATAGAGCTTTCTTTCGGTGTAATTTGATCACCTATGCGCTTTTTATTTTTCACGCTATAAACAAAAAAAGGCCAAAAATTTTAAAGAAAAACAATTTTTTATTTTCAGCTATAAAAAATATATAGTAAACTCAAAGTTGGTTATACATTTAGGCCAAAATGTATTCTGCTACATGTTTTTGGTAAAAAAAATCCCAATAAGTGTATATTGATTGCTTTTTGTGGAAGTTATAGCGTCTACAAACTATGGTATAAATACTGCAATTTACGCCATTTTTCTGCTATACAGCGCTGCGCTAGTTTAACGGACAATTGCGCGGTCATGCAATATGATACATAAATGAAATTTACATCCTTTTTTTTCCCCACAAATTGAGCTTTCTTTTGGTGGTATTTGATCGCCTGTGCGGTTTTTATTTTTTGCGCTATAAAAAAAAAAGGCTGACAATTTTGAGGAAAAAAAAACAATATTTTGGACTTTTTGCTATAAAACATGTCCAGTAAAAAAAAATTGCAAAAATCTAATTTAGTCATAAATTTCTGCCAAAATGCATTCTGCGACATGTCTTTGCTAAAAAAAAACCCAATACGTGTAAATTAATTGGTTTACGTGAAAGTTATAGCGTTTACAAATGGCGCGAAAGATACTGGGATTTTTAGGGTTTTTTTTATACTAATAATGGCGGCGATCAGCGAATTATGGCTGCGATCAGGGACTTATGGCAGCGACCAGCGACTTATGGCGGGACTGCGGCGGACATTTTGACATTGGGGGGTACTGACTTGGGGTCACTGACATCCCCAAAAACACTAATACAGTGATCAGTGCAAAAAAAAAAAAACTGACACTGTACTAATGGCAATGGGGAGGAAGGGGTTAACTTTATTTTGCAGGGATGGGTTATAGGAGTGATGAGAGTGTTTTACTAGGGGGCGGGGGTGTGTACTGGGCTGGACAAGGCTGATCAAGAAAGAGAAACTGTTCTTTCTCGATCAGCTCATCCTCGAGCTGACAGGGAAGTGACAGACAGCACAGCTACTGCAGCTGTGCTCTCTGTCACTGTTTGCCGCCGATCGCCGGGACATAGCCGCTAAGGACATCTGCGGTGGTGAACCGTGGGACAAATAGGGCGGCGGCGCGCCTCGTGCGCGCCCCCTATTTGTTTACAAAACACACGTTTTAAAACGTGGTTTTGCCTGTGAGTGCCGCCCTGCCGCCGTATATGTACAGTGGCTGGGCGGCATGCAGTTAAATACCACCAAAAGAAAGCTCTATCTGTCTCAAAAAAATGATAAAAATTTCATATGGGTACAGTGTTGCATGACCACGCAATTGTCATTCAAAATGTGACAGCGCTGAAAGCTGGAAATTGGCCTGGGCAGGAAGGGGGTATAAGTGCCCTGTAGGCTAGTGGTTAAGCTACCACCACCACCTTTTGACAGAGAGGGCAGAAACTCATAATCTTAGCAATAACAAATATGAAAAATAAACATCTGTACACACACATTGTCACCAAAGACAGGTATATTCAGAGACTTGTCACTCTTCAAGAGACAGGGATTCTTTAGTTTGCATTAAAAACCATAGGGACAGTTTTAACACTTTTCAAAAAGGGTTAATAATGAAAAGGTCAAAATGGCGAAAATAAAATCTTTACAGAAAAAAGGTGTTACAAAAAATAAAGAAACCATAAAGTAACAGAGAAATAAAAAAAAGTTGAAAATTAAGAATACTTGTGAAGTGCTTGCTTTTAGCAGAGTCTAATTCCAGTCCAATCTCAAGTCCAGTTAGGTGTCCCTTGGTTGATGTTAAAACGAGAGATGTCAGAGGGTCCTGACATTTCCTTTTTCTGTTGTATCAAAGGGATCTTGACAAAGACCATCTGACCAATTACTTGGTTTAGGGGTGGTGGCTTGGAGGTCACCACATTTATGACTGTATCGTGGCGCTCCCTTACACACAGTTTTATACTAATATTAATATCTTCCACTATGTACAGGTTACAATCTGAAAACTGGTAGATTATTGTTCAGCATTATATTTTGTTGTCCAGGGATACCAAACACAGAATATTGCAGATGGGTCTGTCACCCATGAGGGAGGAGACTGCTTCCTCCCCTTTCCTATGTGCTAACTTAGTCATGTATGACCTTCATTTGTTCATTATGGTATTTCCCATTCAAATATATACTTAATATCAATGTGTCTTGGTCCTGTTGGATTTTATGAATTGTGTGTAGATTTTGTTAAATTGTGAATTGGGCAGAGGTCTCAGAGAGGTCGCCCATGCCTGGCTGCCTTATAAGTAGACGTTTTATGGAATGTTATGTGTTCCTAGTGCTTTAATTACCCTACACATCATGTGTGACAGAACGGATAGATTTTGTTATTGTTTTACATGAGTTCAGAGGGAAGGGTTAATCTGTAGTTTTTTATGGTCCGTAGAAACAGACATCCTGCTAGGCCTCAATTAGCTGCTTACAGCTCTGACCAAGGCCTATGTGCTGGTGTCTGCTGTCCCTAGGTTGAGATAACAGGTTCTTTGGAAGTGTGTTAAAAGTTAAGGCTATGCATTCCATATATTGCAAAAGGAGGGAGGGGCTAAGATAACTGGGCTCATGAAACAAAAATGGCTGAGACCTGATAAGATGGCTGTCACCTTCATCTTCCATGTGCTTAATGCGCACAACAGTTACATCATTGTCAAAGATGTTAGGCAAGGGATTGTAAAAAAAAAAAACACATGGGTAGCTAATTACTGCAATGGGGGACATATACCAAAGCACATTAGAGTGTATTGTTTCAGAGACAATAGCAACAAACATTTTATAATGGATGTACAGTGTGTCGCAAATGTGCGCAACACACAGTGAAGGACACAGACTCCATTTTATTAAGAGTATCCATTTCTCCCTTATTCTCCTTCCCCCCCCCTCCCTTCCTGAGAGGCCCAGGGACATGTGGCCAGTATGTGTGTTAGGAATGTCACAGGAGGGTCATAGGAGCTGTAAAAGCCCCCAAGAGAGTTGGAGTCTCTCTGTCCACAGAACCTGCCAATTGTAACACCTATGAGATAAGGCAAACTTTCTCAGGAGGTAAAAGAGATTCTAACCTCATAAAACCTAACTCTGTGTAGGTGACAGAATCAAATAACTTCTGGTAAATCCATTTTTCCCCTATGTCTCTTATCTTGGAATATGACAGACATACATAAAAACCGGACACCTCGTCAGATGGCCAATGAGCAGACAAACAGTTTGATGGGTCACTCGCCTTGTTTCGGACACTCAGGGAAGCAGAAACATAGATCTCGTGAACCATGCAGTATATAATTTCATAATTCATTTCTAATTAATCCTCAGACTTGTCTGCATAATAATCTACCCGTGGGTGGACTGTCACTTGTGCAGATGAAAAGTTTTATAGGCAAATATGAGTTATGGGAGATTTTTGCTCTAGTTGAGGCATCCACCCATATTTCCACACCCTAAGTGGAGATTGGCCCTTGACTGCAGAGCCACCCCCCTGCTGGGGACTTTAAAACAGGCTGTCAGGCCCAGGAGAAAAGAAGTTGAAGAATTCTCCCATTTTGTCCATCGTAACATAGGGACATCAAAGTAACCTTCTGCTCTGAAACTTGGATCTGCTAACCCAGGACTTTGGCAAGTACTTTAACCCTTTCACCTCTTTCTGATATCTCTTTGCTGTGCTATGGTTCTTTGTATATATACATCATAGTTACATCTTTGTTCTGTAAATATTTTTATTGCTCCTGTTTGACCTTTTAGTAATAAATCTTTCTTTCTGAAAGTGTTGAACTTTTTCTATAGCTCTGTATTGCAACTCACGAATTCCTGCCTCTAAAGAGACGATACTGTGGTTGTTTAAATCTCTGTATAACCGGCCTGAGGACCGTTTTATACAGACGATTATCTCAATCATTATAGTGTTATAGCGGATAACGCCGAGTTTCCTCTTTCTCTGTACAAAAAGGAGAGGGTGGCAGTGTGAAGGGTTAATTGTGTAATTAACCTGACCCAGTAACAATCGCTCAGGCTGCCGGTACATCGATCTGTATCCATTAGCTGGAAAATCATTGTGCAGGGTGCAGCTGGGTGTGGCATTGTTACGCACGTCACATCGCGGTTTTAGATCGCCTAGCCCTTCGGTCACGAGTTTGGGTGAGAAGGTCTGGGGTCTGACGCCGCGATCGTGACATAGTGCACCTCCAAATGGCAAGTTCTTGGCCTGGGTTTCTCCAGAGTAGGATAATTCCAGCTGCCATTTTGTTTTTGTTCGTTTGTTTGTTTTTAATTTCCAGCTTTCGATTTTTTTTAAATTTGTATTTTCTTTATTATTTGGCCAAGTTCTTGCAATACCTCCCATATAATATAGCAGGAGTAGTGAATTAAAATTCACCAAGGTCTGGTCAGTAAAATTTTCTTCCAGCAGAGGTCTGAATCTAATTTTGGTACCTGTGGTGCATTTTCGTGGGCACCAAACTGCGTGTTGCTGCAGCACTATGCAGGTTTGTGTGGCACGATTTTGAAACAAAGGGTCAGGGACTTATTTCTCCATGTTTCTCATTGGTAGTGCAGCCCAATACATAGAAAAATACATAGTGCATTATCCTTTAAAATAAAAGAAACAAAACAATTAGTGAATGCACTCAGCAAAATAACACACTTGTGAATCCTCTGCAGTGAATAAAGTGCAAAACGTGTTGGTGAATCATACGTTGTGCCATACAAGTGATAAAACCGTGTTCACTTCTATTAAAAGTAAGGAGTAAATACCCTTACCAGAACATCAAAATAATGACGCCTTAATCCAAATATCATATGGCAGTCATACATCCCTCATGAAAGGATCCTTATGGATAACCCCCCTCTCCTTCTGTCCTCAGGGTCCATCAGCATACAAGCTCCATAATCCTCCTTACACCATACTCCATCAAGATGCCAAAATATATGAGGAATATAATGGTGTAATTTCGCCAATGCACCATATAAATACTTTATTGAATACACTCACAATATATAAGCCTTTAAAACCGCATTATTCCAGTATTATCAGACCTTTCTGCAGTCCTAAGAGCCTCCAAAATTTTTGGTGTGTTTCTTGCCACTAGTTAAGATGGCCGCCGCTCCACTGCCGATTCTCGTGTGCGTCTGACGTCACTTCCCTTGACGCGTTTCGTCATTGGACTTAGTCATAAGGGATACGAGGTTCAGACAGGAAGGTTCTATTTGTACTCCTCCCCTCCCAGGAGACCCAAATTGCCATATTGGAGAAGGGAGACTTGCCAGTAAAGTTCCGTATATTATACCGGGAATGCCACACTAACAAGAGATTTATAATACACATGTAGTAGTCTCCATACTTGAAACAGGCAACCTGCACTAACTCTTAAAACCTAATCTTAACTGCCACAATATCGAGGGATTTCCTATATATGTGCAGTCTTCTCTATAATCCAATAGACAACCTACCCTGATTCTAAGAACCCAATTATAATTAGATATACTTCATAAATCGCCTATATAACAACATATAATGTATATCATGCTATGGGGAACCTATAGGTAAACTTAATAGACTAAAATTCAAACCTGGTAAACTATCTATAAAACCTATTTAATCCCCATATATCCTAAGTATATACATTTCCTATAGGAAGCCATGCATATTCAATCCACTTGATCTGACACATCAAGAAAAAACTTACAGTTAATTCTAGACAAAATCATAATAAATTCAAATAAATAAAATTAAGTTAAATAAATAAAATAAAAATAAAATAAAATGACCCTAGTAAATTTCTCACAATAACCCCTATCATTCAAAAATACCCCACGGGACTAAATATTAGATATTAAATTAATCATATTAAATATTCTCTATTATATAAATACTGATACTTATGAATCCTCTGATACTATTTTATTATTAATTTTTTAAATAATTTTAAAATAAATAAATATTGAATAAGTTTTAATAATTTTTCTATTTTGAACAAACCATTAAATTTACAATACAACAGTATTACCTAATAAATTATTATTATTATTATTATTATTAAATGAAATAAATTTTAATTACATTAAATTAAAATTTTCTGAACAAGAGCGTCCCCTTTCCCTTGAGAATTAAAAATAAAACAATTAAGATCCAGATCTACATGTAGACCCCTAGGTCTCAATGTTTGCAATTCATAGATCCAAAATGTTTCATTCTTGGAAATAACCCTAATCTTATCTCCACCCCTCCAATGTGCCTCTATCCTATCTATTCCACAAAATTTAAGGAAACTAGGATCACAATTGTGGTAATCTTTAAAGTGTCTCAATAGACAATGATCCTTTTTACCTTTTTTTTATATTTGCTACATGTTCACTTAGTCTCTTGTGTAAAGGTCTTGATGTCCTGCCCACATATTGCAGTCGACAAGGACATTCTAATAAATATATACATATGGGGTGGAACAAGTAATAAAATTTTTGATAGTAAAATTAATAGCTGTGCTAAAAGACATAAAATCTGAAATCACTCTTTTTCTAACATTAGTAACTTTACAAATACTACATTTTTTACATGGGTAAAAACCTTTTAAAATCAAACATATGTGATTTTTTTCTGTTTGGGAGGAGAAATTACATTTTTAACCAAAACATCTCTTAAATTCCTAGTCTTTCTATATATAAAAGAAGGCTTTTCTGGAATAATTGGTCCCAAAATATTATCATTTCTTAATAGGGGCGAATATTTACAAAAAATGGACTCAATTTCCTTATATTGGCAATTAAAACCTGAAATAAAAGCATATTCCACCTTATTTGATTTCTCTATATTCTTTTTATGTATTACTTTCATCTTCTTATTCCCTATATAGTTTTTACTTACTTCAAATCTGATTCTTTCCAATACCTCGGGATCATACCCTTTTTCTATAAATCTATCTTTAATAATATCTGTCTGTTCAATATATTCTTGAACAATTCCTGAAAATTCTTAAAAATTGTCCCTTCGGTATTCCATTGATCCAAGAAGGATGGTGGCAGCTATTAGTAGGTATGTAGCCATTCCTATCAGTTTCTTTAAAATACGTTTTAGTAAAAATAACTCCATTTTCAATCAAAATATTTAAATCTAAAAAATCCACTGATACACTGTCCATATGAAATTTAAAACCTAAGTCATGTTCATTATTCTCTAAAACTGTTAAAAACGCCTTCCAAGAATCACTAGGTCCATCCCAAATTACCAAGATATCATCATGTATCTTTTCCATAATGTAAGCCCCTCCCACTTTTTGCCAAAAAATCACCTTCTCCTCCGATTTGCTTAAAAAAAAGTTAGCTAAACTGGGCGCAAATTTTGCGCCCATTGCTACTCCTTTCTTTTGCTCATAAAAATTGCCATTGTACCAAAGGTAATTTTTAGCCATGCAAAATTCGAGCAAATTTACAATAAATTTCTTTGTTTAATGTGCAAATCTGTGAATTTTTTACGAGCCCATTTAATTGCTTTTATTCCATCATCATGCTTTATATTCGTATAAAGCGAGTTCACATCTATAGTTACTAATATCGTATCTTTAGATACTTTCCTATGTTCCACTAGATTAATAACATCCTGTCCATCCTTGAGAAAGGATGGCATCTGTTTCACTATGGGTTGCAGGAAATAATCGATGTACTCCCCAGTTCTAAAATGCAAAGATCCAATACCGTTTATAATTGGTCTTCCTGAGGGGTTCGTTAAACTTTTTTGGGAATTTTAGGCAAATAATATATCACTGGCATTCTATAGTGTGACGGTGTTAGGATCCGCCAGGTGGTGCCCCAGGCTGCCAACTGACAGACCTACCCAGAGCGTGGGGTCTAAGCCCGGGCTGTGCTTTCACCAGGGCCCCTGATGGACTTGTAACAGACCCGGGCCAGGTCACGACCTCCGAGCAGGCCCACCAGTGGCAGAGGAAGCCTCCGGGGACGTATGCAGGTACCGGGAGAGCCAGATGTGAAGAGGATGGCGGCCCTAGCAGGATGGTAACGGACCGTGGTCCCGTGGGGGTAAGCGGGGTACCGAATCGGCAGGCAAAGAGTAGTCAGGTCACACGCAGGATCAGCAGGGTAAGTCAGTCCGCAGAATGGTCAGACAAGCCGGGGGTCAGAATAGGAGAAGGCAGAGTAGTCAGGGCAAACCGGGTCAAATCACAGGAGAAGGCAGCGTAGTCAGGGCAATCCAGGTCAAATCACAGGAGAAGGCAGCGTAGTCAGGGCAATCAGGGTCACTAGAACGGATACAGGAACTCAGGATCACAGATAGACCTTGCCGCAATCTGTGACAGTGCAGGGCATCTTTAAATAGTGCGCCCTGCACTGTCATTGGCCGGCCAGGGCGCGCCCCCGGCTGTCATTGGACGCCTGAGGTGCGCCCACGGCTCCTACTGTGCATGCGTGGCGTCCTGTCAGCCGCGGCTCGCCGGGACCTAGTGCCTGTGTCCCTGCATGATCTGCCGCCAGTGCGCATGTGCGGGGAGAGAAGCCGCGATCCCTGACCCTGGAGCTGCGATCCCTGACAGACGGGATTAAATATCTCACCTCTTTTTCATTCAATATCCTGTCTTTTTTAGCCTTATTAATAAGTTCCTGGAGTGATTTCTTATATTTACTAAGAGGATTACTTTTCATTTTTATATAAGTATGTCAAACACCGCCCAGCGGGATCTCTAGTGATCCACAGAATGGGATTCCCCAGGATGTGAAGTCTAAGTCCCAGTCTGCCTTTTCACCAGAGCCCCTGATGGTGGGGATGGACTTGGTGCAAGACTGAAACCAGGTCACAACCCCTGAGTGCACCCAACTGTGGTAGAGGGGTCCCTGCGAGGGTACGTGCCGGGGGTGAGCCTGATGTGAAGAGGCTGACAAGTCTAGGTCCCGAGCGGGATGGATGGATGACAGTCAGGAATGAGCGTAGTCAGACTAGCCGGGTCGGTAACGGTGGAGGCAGGTAGGTACCAAGCAGTAGACAGAGAGCAGCCGGGTCACGAGCCAAGGTTCAGCAACTGGAGTTCCAATAGTAATATAACGACAGGCAGGAGAGTACTCAGGGATGAGCCAGGAGTCAGAGCAGTAGAAGATCAACACAAATCAGGACAAACAGGATCGGCAACGGGAACACACTTCAGAAACACAGGTACAGGAACTAGACCTTGCGGCAACCTGATCACCGCCTGGCCAGTTTAAGTAGTGCGCCCTGCACCGTCATTGATGCCAGGCGCGCACCCACGTGCGTGAGTGCGCATATGCGGCCCAATTGCCTCCACCGACGCCCAGGTCCTAGTGCCTGCACATTAGTGCGCCTAGGCAATCTGTGCATGCGCAGACCTGTGCGCCACGGCGAGACCCGCAGTCCCTGACATGGCCCCCCCCTATGGGCAGCATCCTGATGCCCAACCGATCCCTCCTAGATGGCTGGTTCTGAAAGAATTGCCGAACGAGTCTTGGGGCGTGAACATTTTGGGCCGGCTCCCACGAATTCTCCTCAGCCCCGTACCCCTTCCATTTGACCAAGAACTGAGTTTGGCCTCTCCTCTTCCTACAATCTAGGATTGCCTCTACCTCAAACTCCTCTTCTCCATCGCTGTTTATCGCCTCTGGAGGTTTAGACTTCCGATCCGGAAAGGGGTCTGGTGTCGCCGACTTCAATAGTGACACATGGAAGACCAGATGAATTCTAAAAGATTCGGGGAGCGTGAGTTCGTACGCCACCTCATTGACTTTACGTTTTACCCGAAACGGACCCAGGAACTTAGGTGCCAGTTTCTTTGATGGACAGGACATTTTAAGATTTGTTGGGGCTAACCAGATCTGGTCCCCCGGGTACAAGCTTAATTCTCCCCTTCTCCTATCAAAGGCCCTCTTATTGTCCTCCTGGGCCTTTGCCATCGCCTCTTGCAGCACCTTGCTATTAGAGGATAAAAAACTTAACATGTCCTGCGTGGCCGGGACCGTGACTTCCGGAATCAGATCCGGTAAGAATACGGGGTGGAATCCATAATTTGTGAAAAAGGGAGCCTGCTTTGTAGCAGAATGACTCGCGTTGTTATACGCAAACTCCGCTAGTGGCAGGAGGGTCAACTTGGAGGAAGGTGGTATAGCACCTGAGGTACTGTTCCAGGGTCTGATTCGTTTGCTCCGTCTGGCCATTGGTTTGTGGGTGATATGCAGAGGAGAACGACAGCTTAATCCCAAGTGTTTCACATAGAGCCTTCCAAAATCTAGATGTGAACTGAACCCCCCTGTCTGACACGATATCCCATGGAGTCTCACCACCTCCCTGATAAAAACCTGTGCTGTCTCAGGGGCCGTAGGTGTGTCTTTTAAAGGTACAAAATGGGCCATCTTGGACAAACAGTCTATGATCACAAAGATCGCTGTGTGGTCCTGAGAGGGTGGAAGTTCCACAATAAAATCGATGGAGATCATACTCTATGGTCTGTCAGGCATTGGTAATGGGCGTAATAGGCCCCAGGCCTTGTTCCTAGTAGGTTTATTCCTCTGGCAAATGGTGCAAGTCTTAACATATGACTCTCAATCCTTGACCATATTGGGCCACCAAAATGTACGCTGCAACAGTTCCAGGGTCTTGCGTACTCCAAAATGCCCTGCTAACGGATGGTCATGGCAGTATCCAAGTACCAATGTATGGGCTTCCTCGGGAACCACAATCTGATCCTCTTTCCAAAGAAGCCCCTCCCTATTCAATAAGGGGATACCGGGTGGACCTGGCATACCTATGGATGCGGTCTGCAGTTTAGAGCGGAGCTCGGATTGTAGGACCAGAAAATTTCCCAAGGACAGGATGGTGTCAGGTTTGGGAGTCTCTTCAGGGTCCCCGAACATTTGGGAGAGTGCATCGGGCTTAGTATTTTTTGACCCTGGCCTTTAGGTGATGTGGAAGGCAAATCGCGAAAAGAAGAGTGCCCACCTAGCCTGACATGGTCTTAGATGCTTTGCTGTCCTCAAATATTCTAGATTTTTGTGGTCTGTAAATATTAATATTGGGTAGTAAATACCTGCACTCCTCTAGTGCTACCTTGATCGCCAGAAGCTCCCGGTCCCCGATGTTATAATTCCTTTCTGCAGAAGTCGGTTTTCTAGAGAAAAAGGCCACCGGGTGCATGAGCTCCTTAATGCCCTTTCTCTGCGACAGAATTGCCCCAACTGCGTTCTCAGACGCATCTACCCTCCAGGATGGATCAGAAAAGGGGCTTCAGTGAACAACTTCTTTAAAGCCGTGAATGCTTCCTGCGCCTCCGGTGTCCACTGGAAACTGACCCCCTGTCTGGTCAACTGGGTAATCGGGGAAACCAGGCCTGAAAAGTTATTGATAAGCTTCCTATAGAAGTTTGCAAATCCAATGAAGCGTTGGACCGCCTTTTTGTCAGTAGGTACTGGCCAATCCAAGATAGCCGAGACTTTTTGAGGATCCATGGCTATTCCCATGGTGGAGATGGTCAGACCCAAGAAAGAGATACTATGCTGTTCAAAACAGCACTTGTCTGCCTTGGCATATAGGCCGTGTTGGCGGAGCCGTTCCAACACACACCTCACGTGACCTCTATGGACCTCCAATGACGGGGAAAAGATCAGGATATCGTCCAGGTAGACGACAACAAAGATGTCCAGATGGTCCCTGAACACGTCGTTTATGAAGTGCTGGAAGGTGGCGGGCGCGTTACATAGGCCGAAGGGCATGACCAAATATTCAAAATGTCCGAACCTGGTACGGAATGCTGTTTTCCATTCGTCCCCCTCTCTAATACGGACTAGAGTGCACCCCTCAAATCCAGCTTAGTAAAGACGGAAGCTGACTTCAATCTTTGAAAAAGTTCAGGGACCAGAGGTAGCGGGTAACGATTCTTGACAGTCAAGTCTCGGTAGTCTACACAGGGTCGTAGGGATTTGTCTTTCTTCTCCACGAAGAAAATGCCAGCCCCAGCTGGTGATGTGGAGGGCCGAATAAACCCCTTGCGGAGGCTCTCGTCTATATACTCCTTTAGAGCCCCTAACTCCCGCTCCGACAAAGGGTATACACGCCCAAATGGTATTTCCAAACCTGACAGAAGATCAATCGGGCAGTCATATGTTCGGTGCGGGGGCAGGACATCTGCCCCCCGCTTGCTAAACTCATCCAAGTAGCTATGGTAGGCCGAAGGAATGATTTGGGCCAGTCCTGCATCCGCATCGAGACATAGTAAGGCCTGCGGCGCCAGGGGCGTCCTAGGGAGGCAATGCTGCTGGCAATAGGGTGACTGGAAGTGAATTGATCCCACCTTCCAATCAATCTGCGAATCGTGGGCTTGTAACCAAGGGAGTCCCAGGATAACCGGGAACAGAGGGGATGCAATGGCATCCTGGTGATGGTTTGCCACTGTAGTGCAAATAGGTGGGGTTTCATGGTCCACCACCCCTGACCTGATACGGGACCCATCAGCTAAAAATATATTTAAACCCACCTCTTTTGTCTGTAAGGGGATCTGCTGCTGAGCTGCAAAGTCCAGATCTTTAAAGCAGCTACATGCTCCAGAGTCCACAATTGCCGTGGTTACCACAGTTTTCCCCAGCAGCTGAAGTGAAATAGGTACTGCTAAATAACTGATGTTGCTTCCATTCTTAGAAGTAACCGTAGAAAACACAGCAGAACACTTGCCCATCTTGGCTGGACAGGTACGCACTACATGGCCTGCTTCCCCACAATAGAGGCAAGGACAGTTTACCTGACACCTCTGGCGTTCCTGAAGCATAAGTGGAGGCCGAATCCTTCACGATAACCCAAGTTATCCCGGTGCAGGTATCGAAACTAGTGTTCCCCCAGAGGGTTCTCCAGACTGCCTGGTAGGTGTGGCTAAAGTCTGTATGCCGTCACCCAATTCTGTATGACCCTCTTGTAGGGCCCTAACCCCCTCTGTGAGGATCGCCAAATGTTGACATATGTCATCCAGAGGGGAAGTTCCCCTTCCAGGCTCAGTCATGGCCGCAAGGTACTGTCAGACACCACCTGGCGGGATCTCTAGTGATCCAGAGAACGGGATTCCCCAGGACGCGGAGTCTAAGTCCCAGTCTGCCTTTTCACCAGAGCCCCTGATGGCGGGGATGGACTTGGTGCAAGACTGAAACCAGGTCGTGACCCCTGAGTGCACCCAACTGTGGTAGAGGGGTCCCGCCGAGGGTACGTGCCAGGGGTGAGCCTGATGTGAAGCGGCTGACAAGTCCAGGTCCCGAGCGGGATGAATGGATGACAGTCAGGAATGAGCGTAGTCAGACTAGCCGGGTCGGCAATGGTGGAGGCAGGTAGGTACAAAGCAGTAGACAGAGAGCAGCCGGGTCACGAGCCAAGGTTCAGCAACGGGAGGTCCAATAGTAATATAGCAACAGGCAGGAGAGTAGTCAGGGATGAGCCGGGGGTCAGAGCAGGAGAAGGTCAACACAAATCAGGAGAAGCAGGATCGGCAACAGGAACACACTTGCGCGGCTGCAATTGCCACCGCTGACGCCCAGGTCCTAGTGCCTGCACATTAGTGCACCTAGGCAATCTTCTCATGCGCAGACCTGTGCGCCACGGCGAGACCCGCAGTCCCTGACAAAGTATCAGTATCATTTACTATAGGTCCCATCACTTCTTCATAAGCCGACCTATCTAGTACCACTACCCCTCCTCCTTTGTCCGTCGGCCTAATCACAACATTATTTTTCACTTTTAAGGAATTTAAACCTTCATGAAAAATAGCTTCTTCCTTATAATGCTTTATTTGTATGTCCCTTACCTCCACTATTATCATCTGTTTAAAAACTTCTAAAAAATGGTTCTTATTATTAAGGTTAAAAACTGAATTATTCCTTAGACCACTGTGAGTAAAAATATTCGAAATACTTAATTTATTTACATGAGAATTTGGGCCAGGTAGAGAGGAAAAATATTTTTTAATATTCATTTCCTTACATATTCAGATCAATATATGCCCCAAATTTATTAAGATTAGATTTAGGAGCAAATTTTAATCCTTTATCAAGGACGTGAATCTCACTTTGGGTCAGAGGGATAGAACTGATATTATAGATTCTTTTCCCTATACATCCCTTCTTTTGTGACACAAGATAGCACTTTCCCGATTTTTTTTATTGTATTTGTTGTTATATTATTCTTTAAAAAATAAGATATTGTTTTGATCCAAATTAATGTAAGCCATTTGCTGCTGTTATAGTATCTTTTGACACCATTCATATTAATAACTTTATCTGATCCGTGTCAAATTGGATCTGCTTTACTCCCCACTGGGGTTTGCATTTCCTGTAGGTGGAACGCACTGCAGTGTGGAGAAGTTTTTTTCTGCTTTCATTTTCCGATTTTAGGTGACGCTTCCGCTCTGTGGAACTTGTAGGGTGGAGCTACGCTGTGTGACATCATCGCGCACTGGAGGGACAGTGGCCATCTTGTTGGTTTGAAACTGATTACAGTGTTACTGGTATGCTGATATCTAGGCTTGCTATGTAAGTGCAATTCAAATAAACTGGCTTAAGCTATTAATCTACTACACTATGAGTTGGCAATTCTTCTTTTCATGTGGTGCTTTGGTTGCCTGATGGAGAGTTTGCCATTTGAAGTTCTTTTTGGAGGAATATCTTGGCTGATCCTGTGAGTGTTTCCTATACAAGAACTGGTTGCAGTACCTGCTGGATTTATTACACTGCCCATGTTGGCCGACCCGCTGGGCGGTCAACTCTTCTGGTAAGATGCCAATTTATTTGGGTGTATGGTGCTGGTCTCTTCTCTGGATTGGAACCCCTATCCTATGCATGGCTCTTCATTTCTGTATATGAAATATCCACATGGACTTTGCTGTCATCTATTATATTGTAATTTTTTGTGAATGGGACTTTATGTAGCACTGCAACTTTTCACAATATTTTTTTGTCTGCCTATATGTGCAAGCTGCTTTGTTTTTATAGTAATTCCGAGCACAGTGTCTTCTGTATATATAATCCTGTCCTGAACCTGATGTAAACCTGACATGAACTGCTGAACAACTACTGTGTCAATCCGCACCGCACATGTGTGAATCAGCTCTCAGGGATGGTTTACGCTACCAACACTGGCACACTAAGAGCATGATGCACTTTTTCAGGCATCACAGAGTTCCCTTTTTATTCCTTTTTTGTGTGACCTTTATTTGAAGTGTACAAAGTGACACTTCATTCATGACACGGCACAGCAACAGGGTGCTTTGCGCTGCTATGTGGTGACATGCGGCACCTTCCTGTGCACTGCGATAAAATGCAGCACAGCTCACTGCACCGTACCTCTGGGCTGTGTTGCAGTGTGAACAGGACACACAGAACACAATTGTTTTTTATGTGTCCTAGCACTGACCTGTGTTTATTCAATGCATTAAACCACAAGTCACTGTAGTATGTGTGAACACAGCCTAAGACATGATAATAGCCAAGCCATCCTTACTATGCAACCTTATCTGAGCATTGCAAAGGCCACTACATTGGGGTAGGCTATTTGTAACCCATTAAAACTAAAGCCTCCTTCGTGCAGCTGTTCACATGCAGCCACTGGATTCCAATGGCTAGAACCAGCGGCTTCTTGCAGTTGGAATGACCGGTCATGCAAAAGCAGTGATTGCTTAGCCCATTTAAACAAATGACAGGCTAACAGAGGTTGCAACTGTTTGCATGTAGTCACATTCAAAGCAGTTACAGTGTCTACACACTCCTGTTAAAATGTCAGGTTACTGTGATGTAAAAAAAATTAGACAAGTGTCTCTGATTAACCCCAAATTAACAGTTCAGCTGCTCTAGTAGGTCTTTCCTGACATTTTCTTAGCCACATCCTACAGCAAAAGCCATGGTCCACAGAGAGCTTCCAAGGCATCAGAGGGATCTCATTGTTAAAAGGTATCAGTCAGGAGAAGGGTACAAAAGAATTTCCAAGGCATTAGACATTCCATGGAACACAGTGAAGACAGTCATCATGAAGTAGAGAAAATATGGCACAACCGTGACATTACCAAGAACTGGACGTCCCTCCAAAATTGATGAAAAGATGGAAAGAAAACTGGTCTGTAAGGCTGCCTAGAGGCCTACAGCAACATTAAAGAAGCTGCAGGAATATCTGGCAAGTACTGGCTCTGTGGTACATGTGACAACAATCTCCCGTATTCTTTATATGTCTGGGCTATGGGGTAGAGTGGCAAGATGGAAGCCTTTTCTTATGAAGAAAAACATCTAAGCCCAGCTAAATTTTGCAAAAACACATCTGAAGTCTCCCAAAAGCACGTGGGAAAATATGTTATGGTCGGATGAAACCAAGGTTGAACTTTTTGGCCATAATTCCAAAAGATAAGTTTGGCACAAAAACAACACTGCACATCACCAAAAGAACACCATACCCACAGTGAACCGTGGTGGTGGCAGCATCATGCTTTGGGGCTGTTTTTCTTCAGCCCGAACTGGGGTCAAGGTAGTCAAGGTAGAGGGAATTATTAACAGCTCCAAATACCAGTCAATATTGGCACAAAACCTTTAGGCTTCTGCTAGAAAGCTGAACATGAAGAGGAATGTCATCTTTCAGCATGACAACGACCCAAAGCATACATTCAAATCAACAAAGGAATGGCTTCACCAGAAGAAAGTTAAAGTTTTGGAATTGCCCAGCCACAGCCCAGACCTGAATCTGATTGCAAATCTGTGGGGTGATCTGAAGAGGGCTGTGCACAGGAGATGACCTCACAATCTAACAGATTTGGAGTGTTTCTTCAAGGAAGGTTGGACAAATATTGCCAAGTCAAGATGTATCATGCTGATAGACTCATACCCAAAAAGACTGAGTGCTGTAATAAAATCAAAAGGTGCTTCAACAAAGTATTAGTTTAAGGGTGTGCACACTTATGCAACCATATTATTTTACTTTTACTTCCCTCCACCTAAAAAGATTTCAGTATGTTGTTCAACTGAGTTGTACAGATTAAAGGTGGAAAAAGTTCTGAAATGATTTATCTTTGTCTCATTTTTTACATCACAGAAACCTGACATTTTTACAGGGGTGTGATGACCATTGTCGCTATGACAAAAAGTGAGATACAATCCTATATTTTAATGTCATGAGCGTAAGAGTAAATCTTCCAATGGGCACAAATGTTCTGGTGAAAACTGTCTAAGATGGGAATTCCCTTCATTTTACATCTTCCTCTCACTTCCTGCTGTGTTTCCAAGTTAGGAAGGGGGGGTAAATCTCCCTAGAAGGACAAAGACAAAAAATAACCTGATGCGTGTAATCCTTGTCAACGCTATCCAAAACTAAGAAAAGAAGTTTTGGCTGTATACACACTTTAAGCTGCTCATTGGCATGGCGATTTTTAGTCAATTTGAACCACGAGATTGCAAATCATTTCAAAAGCAAGATTGATGCAATTCGTAGAGGCATCGCCACTGCACAAACATCCATCCCACTTAGCATACCTTTTACTAAACCTCCCTCAACACTTTTCTCTTTTGACCTTGCTACTCCTGAAGAGGTCATTAAGGTATTATCAGAAGCCCGTCTCACTACCAGCCCCCTGGATCCTGTCCCATCACAACTACTACGGTCACCCTCTTCTTCCGTCCTATGCTCCCTCACTCACATCTTCAATCACTCCCTCTCTACTGGTGCCTTCCCCTCCCCTATAAAGCATGCGCACATCACTCCCATACTTAAAAAGCCCTCCCTGGACCCCACCAACCTGAACAACTTAAGACCCATCTCCCTGCTCCCATTTACCTCTAAATTCTTAGAACGCCAGTTTTCAATTGCCTGAGCGCCTACCTCACTGACAACAACCTTCTTGACCCTTTACAGTCTGGCTTTCGCTCACTACACTCCACTGAAACTGCCCTACTAAAACTCACTAATGATTTACTAACTGCTAAAACTAATGGCCACTACTCCGTACTCTTACGACTCGGCTTTTGATATGGTCGATCTACCCCTCACCTCACCCCTTCAGTATCCTCTCACATTACTAACCTACTAAGCGACATATCGGCATGGATGTCACTCCACTTCCTCAAACTCAATCTTTCCAAAACTGAGCTCTTAGTATTCCCTCCAGCCCGTGCCCCCTCCCCTAACTTCTCCATCAAAATCTATAACACAATCATCAGTCCCTCCCCTCATCCCAGGGTGCTAGGTGTAACCCTAGACTCCCATCTGTCCTTTCAGCCCCAAATCCAATTGCTGTCCAAATCTTGTAGACTTCAACCCCTGCAACATCTCCAAGATACAGCCGTTCTTAACCTCGGAAACCGCTAAGCAACTTATTCACTCCCTTGTTATATCTCGCCTTGACTATTGTAACTCCCTCCTCATTGGCCTACCTCATCGCAGGCTATCCCCTCTTCTGTCTATCATGAATGCTGCTGCCAGACTCATCCACCTTACTAACCGTTCTATATCAGCCATCCCTCTCTGCCAATCCCTCCACTGGCCTCCCATTACCCAACGGATAAAATTCAAAATATTAGCAATAACATATAAAGTCATTTATAACTCTGTCCCAAATTACATCACCAATCTTGTCTCCAAATATCCCTCACACCGTACTCTCCCCCTCCTCACAAGACCTCCTGCTCTCTAGCTCCCTTGTCTCCTCCTCCCATGCTAGTCTCCAGGACTTCTCCAGAGCTTCCCCCATCCTCTGGAACTCTCTACCCCAATTTATCGGACCATCGCCTACTCTGCTTACTTTTAGGCGATCTCTGAAAACCTATCTCTCCAGGGAGGCCTATCCTGCCCTTAGCTAATAATGGAATCTTCTACTCTTCCTACCAGTCCATCCCCCACAGTTATTACCTTTTGTACCACTAACCCCTCCCTCCTAGATTGTAAGCTCCAAGGAGCAGGGCCCTCCTATCCCTCTTGTATTGAACTGTATTGTTGCTGCATTGTCTCCCTTTATATTGTAAAGCGCTGAGCAAACTGTTGGCGCTATATAAATCCTGTATAATAATAATAATAAAAGTAATTGTTGAGAACCAAGCATTCTATGACCCGTGAGTTCAGTCATCCAACAAAAGTTAGTGAATTGTGTAGTGAAATTCATGCTATAAAATAGCAGTTTCGACAGTGTATTAAAAGGTCAAATCTAAAACAGAAAAAAGATACAGCAATATAATCGGAAAATATAGCATTTTGTTACCAGGTCTGATCAGAGCAATTTCAATCCCATTGTTTTGCAGACAATTATAAACTTCATTTTATGTTTAGATTGCTTTGCCATTTTGACAAAAAATTTAAATGTAACTTTGATCACTCTATCAAATTGCCACATGTAAATTGCCAGCTTTAGGGACTTTTTCAACACAGCTGACTCTTACTGTAGATTTTATTGTCTCCAAGCAAGATTATCAAACAAACATACCTACCATTCATTTACAGAAGTGAAAGCAGAACTAAACCTATATCATTTTTCCTATGGCTTTATTCACACAGGGAATGGTATACAGTCACTTAAAGGACATTTTTAACCATATATATAACTGTATGTACTGATTTTAAATGGTATAATTCACCTTGTGCATTTATTTGTGTTTAGGTGCATTTAGAGAAAATAGAAACCTGTGTTTCCAAGGGCAGATTAGATACTCTAGATCCCCCAGATCATGTTTTCTTGCATTTAAATAAAACAAACATAGGAAGAATAATGCCTGGTACATACTGTCATTTTTTTTGTTTTCATTCAACAGATACCAGCCAGAGCGGACAATCCATCAGTCTCTGAACATGCTCTGATTCCTTGTTTAGTCAAATGATTGTTCTTTGCACAGATGTCAAGGTAAAGAGATGTCATAACTCATTATTTATTCTACATTTCTATTGCTAGACTTTTTAGGTGCTTTTCAAACTCCAAAATTAGCCCTTAGCTGGCCATAGACAGATCAGAAAATTTCAAACCATCTACGGCAGGCTAGTTATGAAGTTGATCTATCCTGCTGTCAGAATACAATAGCGCAGCAGAAGGGATTCCCCCATTAACACTAACTGCATTGATGGGAGAATCAAGTGAGCTTCTTTTCTTCAACTTATGGTCGTAGAAAAGAAAATTGCATAATCTATGGCCAGCCTTATTCAATACTAGGGAGCCAGTTATGAAGTATTAACCACTTGCTGACCGCACTATAGCAAAATGATCTCTACAGCACGGTCGTCCAGTTCTGGGAGGGTGTGCACACCCAGCACCCTCTGTGATCACTGTGTCCTAAAGGGCCAATCACAGCAGCCCTTTACCACATGATCAGCTGTGTCCAATCACAGCTGGTCACGATGTAAACACTTGCCGCTTATCGGCAGTACTTTCCTCTCGCTGTACTACCGATAACCGGCAAGTGTGAATGAAGACATCTACACTGATAATCAGGACACTGATAGCAGCACTGATGGACCCTGATTGGCACTGTTGGGGCTGCACTGATAATCGGTGCCCATCAGTGCTGCCAGTGAGTGCCCGTCAGTGCTGCCAGTCAGTGCCCATCAGTGCTGAGAATCTGTGCCCATCAGTGCTGCATATCAGTGCAGCCTATCAGTGCCCATCAGTGCAGCCTCATCAACGCACATCAGTGAAGGAGAAAAATGACCTGTTTGCAAAATGTTATAATAGAAATGAAGGAAAACTTTTTTTTCAACATTTTCGGTCCTTTTTTTGTTTGTTTAGCAAAAAATAAAACACCCAGTGGTGATTAAATGCCACGAAAAGAAAGCTCTATTTGTGTGAAAAAAATGCTAAAAATGTCATACAATGTTGCATGACCACACAATTGTGATTCAAATTGCAATAGTGCTAAATGCTGAAAATTGGCCTCGGCAGGAAGGGGGTAAAAGTGCCAAGTATGCAAGTGGTTAAATTTGAATGGTAGCTTTTCTTCTTTTGTCTCTAGAACTTTCGTTTTTAATTTTCCTGCTATTTAAAGCTTTTGCTGACTATTTTCTCTGCTTTAATCTGATTTTTTGTTGGTTTCATCTTTTGACTGTGCATTTTACAAGGAGTACTTATAAGGCAACAATATATTTAATTCTAGAAATAAAATTCAATAGCTTTTTTTTTTTACTTTAAAATGGTGAAAATGGATCTCCCCTGTTCCCCTGGAGACATTTTTCTTTTCCATTCCTGCCCTGAAGTTGCAATAAGAAATTTTTCTTTGGATTTAATGGAACTCTTGTCTTACAGAGCAGTCACAGGAACAGGTATCCCCTGTTTTGCTCTCAAATCTTGCCTGGGTGACATCTAAAATTTTGAATTTCCCCCTGCTTTCTGTGTTGGGTACAGTGGTCACCAGGGGACAAATAGAGAGGTAAATCCCCTCTCTATTTGGTGACACAGACACAATTAAAATAAAACAACTTTTTTTTTAATACTAAAAAATGCCTTTACATACATTTACATATTCTCACACAAATTGAACACAACATTTGGCATATAATCTAAAATGATGAAATCTTTGATCAGCATAACATGGCAATGTTATTGGTTTTTGTAATGCAATGCAAAGAATAATAAATATTCAGGTTATTGTGATCAGAAAGAATCCTGTCACTTTGCAAACAATTTAATAAGAAACAATATGTGAAAAAGGAACTGTGATAAGTTTTTTAGAGAATTAAGAGAATAGATGAAATATCTGCTTGTGTGTGTCCAGGTCTCATGTATCCAGTCTAACGAAGGCAGCAGTTTCTGAGCACTCACCTCTGTTGTGTCTGTACCGGATGCTCTGCTAGGCCAGTCTGAACAGTGTGAGCCCTGTCAGCATTTTTAATTCAAGACACTATTCTCCACAGAGTGACAACATTATGGAATCATGACACCCCTACAAATTCACTGAATGCCAGAGTTTGAGATAGGAACATTACTTAGTGTTTGGATGGGTGGATAGCAGGGGAAAGGGATATTCTGCACCTGTCTTTTTTTGTTCTGAGAACAATGCTGTTATAAAAATGCTAGTAATTTTAATCCTGAGCACTATTGTGGGAGCGGAATGCAAAAGGTTTATAATCCTGTGCCCAGGCAAAAAAAGAGTAATTGCTGTTATAGAAATCAGACACACACAGCCCTTATACCAAAATCATTTTACAGACCCAGAAAATGAATTTAAAAAATGTTGTAACAATTACTGTATTTTTACCACATAACTCAGAAAGGTTTCAGAACAAGTCAGGAATATTTAATTTGTGTTTTTTGTACTATTTTACTAAAAGGCCAATATCTCAATCCTACAAGCAAACTGTCAAATTATCAAGGTTTAAAGAATTATCCCAGTCATTGATGTGTTATACATAGTTACGTTGCTCCAGTTTGCTCACCTGCATTGTGAATACAGGAGATGGACTGCTTGGCGCAGACAACATTCAGAGAATGCTTTGCATTTCCTGAATTATTGCAAAGCATTTAATGGAGGTGGAGCGGAAGGACAGTGACATCACGCTCTCCACCTCATCCAGTCAGGGAACTCTTTAAAGTCATTCAGAAAGTGCAAATTTTTCTCTGTATGGCACCTGTGCCAGGCATCCAACCTTCTGTATTCACAATGTATCATGTCGGCTGCTCAGTGTGGGCCCCAGAAGTAAGTGGAGCGGTGTCTATTTATTTATTTCAGGTGCTTATATAGCGCCATCAATTTACGCAGCACTTTACATATATATTGTATGTTCACATCAGTCCCTAACCCTCAAGGGGCGTACAATCTAAGGTCCCTAACTCACATTCATACATACTGGGGCCAATTTAGACAGGAACCAATTAACCTACTTTAGTGATTTCCAGCTTCCAGTGACATCAGTCCAGTATGGCATATACATAGTTGTCTTGTCCAAGCTGAACCAATGTAACTATGAACAGCAGGGTTTAAAATTTCAAGTCTAGACCTACTGGACAGGCACAAACCTTACTCTCCACCAGTTGCCCCGCCCAACCCCGCCCAGGTCCGCCTCCAACCCCACCCCTGTCCCGTCCGCCAACCCCATCCCCAGCCCTGCCCCCAACCACGCCCCCTTAAAGCTTATAAAATTTAATTTTTCTTTAGAATAAAGAGGCCAAAATATAAAAAACTGCAATTATAACATATCTTTATTATGTCAATTTAAACATAACAGCAATAGCTTAGTAGCAATAGGGTGCAATCAAAATATCAAGTTTTACAGCTTTAAACCTGTAGTAAACATTTTGTATTTTTTTTTGTTTATCTCCTGCATCTTTAAAAAGAGACTTTAGTAACTAAAGTCTCTTTTAAAAGATGTAAGTTTAGTTTACAGAAGTATAGCATAAGAAAAAGTGCTTATTTTGATGCCAAAAAACATGGAATAATAGTTACTGTAAACATGTTGTATTTTTTATCTCCAGCAGAGACCTTAGAGAAGTGTGGCATTAAGAAAAAAGTAAAAAGTGCCTCTTTTGATGGCCAAAAAACATTGCATAAAATAAATAACAATAGTAAACATTTTGCATTTGTTATCTCCAGCATCTTAATAAAAGAGAGCTTAGAGAAGTAGTGCATTAAGAAAAAACAAAGTGCTTATTTAGATGCCAAAAAACATGGCATAACAATAGTAAACATTTTAACAAAGATGTGCTAATAGAGCAGCCATGGTTTGTGTTGTACAGCAGGACCAAGACTTGTGTAATACCCTTTTTCTGATGCAAAATACCACTTCAATAGCTGTGTGTGGATTGCATTCTATTCAATTAAGAAAAAAAACACCAAAAAATTATTTTTTTGGATGACAAAAAGCAGTAGGAAGCCTGTTTCACATCAAGATTTGCTATGGTTTTCGTTGTAGAGCAGGACCAAGCCTTGTGTAACGTCCCCTTTCTGATGAAAAACACCACTTATCAATGGCTGTGTTTGGATTGTAATCTTTTAGTGGTGGTCCATTAACAGCAATCATCCAAAGTCTCCAGTGTCAGTGATGAACCATAGACTGTGTCAGGGAATGGGAAGATCGCTGCGGCGATCGAATCCGCACATGCGTAGAATCCTGACAAAATGTACAGGCAGGCGGGCACTAGGACCCAGGCGCGCCTGTCACCAATGACGGCGCTGGGCAAGCACTAGGACCCAGGAGCGCCTGTCAGGAGTCGGGCGGGCTATTTAAACCCAGCTCTTGCAATGCTCAAGTGCCGTATGGTCTTTCCTGTGTTCCTGTGAGTTTACATTGCTACTGACCCTGAATGATCCTGATCTGCTGACTTCTCCTGCTCTGACCCCTGGCTTGCCTGACCATTCTCCTGCTTGCTCCTGCACTTTTGATCTCCTGTTGCCAAACCCGGACCGTGACCCGTTTATGCTTCTGCCTGCCGTTTTGTACCAACCTGCTCCGCTGTTACCGACCCGGCCTGTCTGACCTCGCTTACTCTACCTCCTCACATCAGACTCTCACCTGCTGCGTACCACCGACAGGTGCCTCTACCAGGGGCCGCGACCTGGTCTCGGCTTGCTCCAAGTCCATCCCCACCATCAGGGACTCTGGTGAATAAGCAGGTCGGAACTTAGATTCCGCACCCTGGGGAATTCTGGTCTGGGGAACGCTAGAGGCTACCACCGGCTGGTCCCTAACAGACTGTCTTTATTCTGTTTTGGTAGCTAAAGCCACGTTCACATGAAACAGTTGTTGGGGGAAGTACGGCACAGAAATTGACCAGATGGAGTATGTTTCTGAATCTTTCTTTTTGCTGATTCAATCTTTTCAGAGACTCATTAAAAGAGAGTCCATTTTGAATGGAGAGTTTTAGGTCAGCCCACTCTGCTTCTAACAGGTCAATTTTGTCTTCAAACTGATTATCAAAAACATGTTTTGCAATTCTGTGTAACTCAGTCAATCCAAAATTGAGGATGTGTGCTTTGTCTGGCCAAGACACGCTGTTAAATATATTGAAAGATTGTACAATATCTGAGGAGAATGAGGAAAGCCTCAAGGTTAAATATGTTTCTGCTTTGGCCAATACAGATTGGCGTATAGACTGAAATTCTCTGTCACCAGCTTGAAGGTTGGTCAGCTGCTGCTGTCACGTACCTGATGGGAGACTGAAATGACAAGGTCGGCCTCACTTGTGTCACTAGCCCTGACCCCACTGGAGTTGGAACAGAGGGAGTCTAGGGACCAGGGGGACAAGAGCACCAGTAGTTGTTGTTGTTTGCAGCTCTTGCAGATGATGACCTTGGAAGACTGATGATCCTCTGATTCAGGCACAGTAGTAACAAGCAGAGCAGGTCTTGGAGATTGCCAGGCGTGCACCAGAGCAAGGCAGGTAGTGAGGGTAAGAGACAGGAGCAGTGTCATAGGGATAGCCAGGGTAATCAACAGTCAGGCAGCACGGTACAGAATCTGAAGGAAAGCCAAGGTCAGGAGCAGAGCCGAAGTCAGGAACCAGTATCAATCAAGAGAGCAATCAGAGTCAGGTGAGGAACAAGCCGGGTCAGCAACAAAGGAATCACACAGGAACAAGCAGGACACGGGGGAGCTGAAGACCAGTCAGCAACTAACATGGGCAGAGACACTCTTTAAATAGCCCGTCTGGCACCAATCTTCTCTGTGCGTGTGCACGATCGCGCATTTTTGCACGCATGCGCACAAACGACCACTCTTCTCCGAACGTTCCTATTCGCATGCGCACTTCTATTTGCAATTCTTGCCGGAAATCTCTTACAGCAGCCCATGTAGTTTTCCATCTTCTGTAAACTTACTAAGAAATTCAAGTTTGTTTTTTCCTTTCCCATCAGAAAGATCCTGAAGAGTTTTAACTGCATGTTCTAGTTTGTTTATTACCTGACAGATCATGAGTTCCTTGTTCTGAAGACCCTCTGACAAAGGTTTCAGCTTGCTATAAAAATCAAATAGGAAATGCAAAAGTTTCACAAACTTCAGCTGTTTCAGGTCTTTCAGGATGCCTTTAACTTTAGCAGATTCAGATGATCCCTCAGTTGATATCTGCTCAAAATGGCTCACTACTGTCTTCCAGTTTTGCAGAAAAGCACGCAAGGCCTCAGCTTTTCTGCATAACCAGAGCACTGTGTGTACATCTTTAATTTTCAAGATTTCCTCACTTTAAGTGTTTGCGAGATCTTTAAGTTGCATAAGGCATTTTGCTGAGCAATGATATTTGAAAACACGCCGCACCACCTCATCGAATGTTTGTAGGTATGGCATTTCCTTGCAAACATCCAAGATCGCAAGCTGCAAGCAATGAGCCACACAATGTATGTTGATCATCTGTGGGCAGACTTCTTTCATCTGGACTGCTAGACCTGACTTGTGGTCAAGCATGCTTGCAGCTCCATCTGTTCCGAAGCCTGCAACCCATAAAGAGCCTCTGTAATTAAGATGCAAATTATCTATAAAGGCAGTCAATCCTTTGAAATAACCTTTGGCAGTAGCATTTTCTAGCGCAAATGTACCCAAAAAATCTTCTTTGATGTCTCCTTCTAAAACATAACGGACAAAAATGTTGGCATGTTCAGTGTAGCTTCGATCTGTAGATCCATCAATCATGATGAGAACAAAAGGTGACTTTTTAATGTTTGCCACAAGACTCTCTCTGATTATTCTTGCAATGAAATTAATGATTTGTTTACATTCAACATTACTTCCATATTTCTGCAGAACTGGCACATCTAGTTTGGCATTCAATGTTAATTAATCAGGGAAATCTAGAAATTACTTTTCACATTTAGCTACGTAATAAGCAATGTTAAACGTGTGTATCATGTGCTGAAACATTGCTGAGTCCATTTTTCTGATACACATAGCTAAAGGTCTTTCTTCAGGGTTGTCTCTAGCCTTTGCCTTATCAATATTCTCTTTGTGTTTATTACATTTGTCATGCCATACAAAAGTTTCCCTTTTTAAATGGAGCTTTTACGCCATTTGCCAATTTTCCATCTGAAATTTGGGGGAACCGACTGCAAACTTTACATATAACTGTATCATATTCCTTGGAGTTAGCAAGCCATGAAAACTGATCCAGCCAATGTGTACTAAAACAGAATTTTTTTTACGGTCTTTCCAGCATCACCATCATTTGTCTTTTTAGTTATTACGGCAGTGGAAGTTTGTGGCAAACCACAACTAGCAACTGAATTAGCTATTGATTCATTCTCTTTTTCTATAGGGTTTGACTGGGACTCCACAATAGTAGGATGATCTTTTTCTGTAAAAAAAAAAAAATCTTAATTTTCTCTGTTTCATGTTGCAGTGTAAACAAGGTGACCAAAAAAAACAAAAAGGAAAAACTCAAAGGCATGACATATGGGTTGAATACTGGAACTTCGGACCACTTTTTTGTATTATGTCTGGGCTGCCACAGATGACTCAGGCTGAAGAAGATCCTCCATGACATGTGATCATGCTAGTTGCACTGTCAAGGCCGGTCTTGGCTGCCTATAGGACTTTCTGCTGGCTGAGCCTATTAAACATTGGTCTGCTTGCTGGCTTGATTGATGGCTGGCTTGATTGATGGCTGGCTTGATTGATGGCTGGTTGGCTTGATTGATGGCCTGATTAAAGTCTGGTCTGATTGATGGCCTGCTTAAAAGGCTGATCTGCTTGAAGGCAGATTAATGGCAGATCATCTGAGCAGACGTTCAGCTCAACGGCAGTTCAGATTAAACAAGGCAGTTCAGCTCAAAGGCAGTTCAGCTCAAAGGCAGTTCAGCTCAATGGCAGTTCAGATTAAACAAGGCAGTTCAATTCAATGGCAGTTCAATTCAATGGCAGTTCAATTCAATGGCAGTTCAGATTAATGGGAGTTCAGATTAAACAAGGCAGTTCAGATTAAAGGCAATTCAGATTAAAGGCAATTCAGTTGAAAGACAATTCAGATCAAAGGAAATTCAGATTAATGGCAGTTCAGATTAAACAAGGCAGTTCAATTCAACTGCAGTTCAGATCAAAGGCAATTCAGATCAAAGGCAGTTCAGCTCAACTTCAGGTCAGCTCAAGGGCAGGTCAGCTCAATGGCAGTTCAGATTAAGCAAGGCAGTTCAGCTCATTGGCAGTTCAGATTAAAGGCAGTTCATATTAAACAAGACAGTTCAACTCAACGGCAGTTCAGCTCAACAGCAGGTCAGCTCAAGGGCAGGTCAGCTCAATGGCAGTTCAGATTAAACAAGGCAGTTCAGCTCTTTGGCAGTTCAGCTCTTTGGCAGTTCAGCTTAAAGGAAGTTCAGATCAAAGGAAGTTCAGATCAAAGGAAGTTCAGATTAAACAAGGCAGTTCAGATTAAACAAGGCAGTTCAGCTCAATTGCAGTTCAGCTCAACAGCAGTTCAGCTCAACTGCAGTTCACATTAAAGGCAGTTGTTCAGCCCAACGGCAGTTCAGCCCAACGGCAGTTCAGATTAAAGGCAGTTCAGATTAAAGGCAGTTCAGATTAAAAGCAGGTCAGATTAAACAAGGCAGTTCAGCTCAACGGCAGTTCAGATTAAACAAGGCAGTTCAGCTCAACGGCAGTTTAGATTAAACAAGGCAGTTCAGCTCATTGGCAGTTCAGCTCATTGGCAGTTCAGTTCAAAGGCAGTTCAGATTAAACAAGGCAGTTCAGCTCATCAGCAGTTCAGATTAAAGGCAGTTCACATTAACGGCAGTTCCCATTAAAAGGCAGTTCAGCCCAATGGCAGTTGTTCAGCCCAATGGCAGTTGTTCAGCCCAACACCACTTCAGATTAACGCCACTTCAGATTAAAGGCTGGCCTGATTGAAGGCTGGTCTGCTTGAAGGCTCCTCTGGTGGCTCCGTGTGTCTGCTGGCTGGACTGCCTTTCAGGAGCAGGGCGGAGAACAGCTGCTTGCTTGGTGGATAAACAGGGTGCATATAAAATACCACAGTCAAAACTGGGAGGGCACTGATAATTTTCACCACTACCATATGAGGATGTGTTCCTATGCACAGTCAGCTACCAATTTTATTGAAAATATTTTTTTTTTATTTTAAATTAAATTTGTGCATAGGTGTGCTGTGCTTTTTTTTTTTTTTTTTTTTTTTTTTTTTTTACTTTTTGAAATATTTAGGCCCCAGAGAGCAGCACTAAAATGGCGTGCTTTTTTTTTAACGTTGTTGGCGTTTTTTTTGGTTTTGTTTACTCTTTTTGAAATCATTTTGCCCCCAGAGCACAGCACAAAAAATGTCATTTACCTTAAGCTGGCGGGTGTAGTGATGTGCACCGTTGGTGGGTCTCTCCTTCATATGTCCCCCACGCCGGTGTAGAGCGGGCCTCTCCTCATGTCCCTCAAAGCGGTGTAGAGCGGGCCTCTCCACGTGTCCCCCAAGGCGGTGTAGAGCCGGCCTCGTGTCCCCCAAGGCGGTGTAGAGCGGGCCTCGTGTCCCTCAAGACGGTGGAAAGCGGGCCTCGTGTCCCCCAAGGCGGTGTAGAGCGGGCCTCGTGTCCCCCAAGGCGGTGTAGAGCGGGCCTCGTGTCCCCCAAGGCGGTGTAGAGCGGGCCTCGTGTCCCCCAAGGCGGTGTAGAGCGGGCCTCGTGTCCCCCAAGGCGGTGTAGAGCGGGCCTCGTGTCCCCCAAGGCGGTGTAGAGCGGGCCTCGTGTCCCCCAAGGCGGTGTAGAGCAGGCCTCGTGTCCCCCAAGGCGGTGTAGAGCGGGCCTCGTGTCCCCCAAGGCGCTGGAGAGCGGGCCTCGTGTCCCCCAAGGCGCTGGAGAGCGGGCCTCGTGTCCCCCAAGGCAGTGTAGAGCAGGCCTCTCCTCTTGTCTTGTGCCCCGCAGTGGGGAAAAGCGGACCTCTCCTCAAGTCCCCCGTGGTGGTGGAGAGTGGGTGTCTCTCAGCGGAGGAGAGCGGACCTCTCCAGCACCTGTCCCATCAACGGTGCTGCCAGTGTAATGGCAGTGACAAAGAAGAAGCTGGAAGTCGGAAACCGGAAGTTGGAAACCAGAACTCGGCTTCCCAATGAGGCTTGGAGCGCAGGTGGAGCCGCTCCATCTTTGCTCGCCACACAAGGATTTCCCCTAGCATTTGGTGAGTGGGCGAGCAGCTTTTTCAAGCCCTGATGTACAGTATAACATGCCAATCCCTGGAATAAGGTCCCTTTCACATGGGCATTCTGTTTGTCCATTTTTCATCCATCCATTGATGGATGGACATCAATGCATCTCTATGGTAAAACAAATGTGAACGGATGATCATCCATTTACAGTATATTATTATTATTATTATACAGGATTTATATAGCGCCAACAGTTTGCTCAGCGCTTTACAATATAATGAGAGACAATACAGCAACAATACAGTTCAATACAAGAGGGATAGGAGGGCCTTCCTCCTCGGAGCTTACAATCTAGGAGGGAGGGGCTAGTGGTACAAAAGGTAGTAACTGTGGGGGGTGGAGTGGTAGGAAATGTAGAAGATTCCATTATTAGCTGACTGCTGGATAGGCTTCCCTGAAGAGATCACCTAAAAGTGAGCAGAGTAGGCGATAGTCTGATAAATTGGGGTAGAGAGTTCCAGAGGATGGGGGAAACTCTGGAGAAGTCCTGGAGGCTAGCATGGGAGGAGGAGACAAGGGAGCTAGAGAGCAGGAGGTCGTGCGAGGAGCGGAGAGTACAGTTTGGGTGATATTTGGAGACAAGATCGGTGATGTAATTTGGGGCAGAGTTATAAATGGCTTTATATGTTATTGTAAATGTTTTGAATTGTATCCGTTGGGCACCGGGAAGTCAGTGGAGGGATTGGCAGAGAGGGATGGCTGATACAGAACGGTTAGTAAGGTGGATGAGTCTGGCAGCAGCATTCGTGATAGACTGAAGAGGGGATAGCCTGCGATGAGGTAGGCCAATGAGGAGGGAGTTACAATAGTCAAGACGAGAGATACCCAGGGAGTGAATAAGTTGCTTAGTGGTTTCCGAGGATAAGAACGGCCGTATCTTGGAGATGTTGTGGAGGTGAAGTCTACAAGATTTGGACAGCGATTGGATTTGGGGCTGAAAGGACAGATGGGAGTCTAGGATTACACCTAGTACCCTGGCATGAGGGGAGGGACTGATGATTGTGTTATTGATCTTGATGGAGAAGTTAGGGGAGGGGGCACGGGCTGGAGGGAATACTAAGAGCTCAGTTTTGGAAAGATTGAGTTTGAGGAAGGGGAGTGACATCCATGCCAATATGTCGCTTAGTAGGTTCGTAATGCGAGAGGAGACTGAAGGGGTGAGGTGAGGGGTTGAAAGATAGATTTGTGTGTCATCAGCATATAGATGGTACTTAAAGCCATGGGAGTTTATCAAGTGACCAAGGGAGGAGGTGTAGATGGAGAATACTAGGGGTCCAAGGACAGAACCTTGAGGGACCCCTACAGAAAGAGGAGGAGGCAGAGTTTTATAGGTAACGCTGAAGGAGCGCTGCAATAGGTAGGAGGAGAACCAGCAGAGAGCAGAGTCTCGGAGGCCAAGAGAGTGGAGTTTTTTGAGAAGGAGTGGATGGTCCACTGTATCAAAAGCCACAGAGAGATCGCGTAGTAAGAGTATGGAGTAGTGGCCATTGGTTTTAGCAGTTAGTAGATCATTAGTGAGTTTTTTAGTAGGGCAGTTTCAGTGGAGTGTAGTGAGCGAAAGCCAGACTGTAAAGGGTCAAGAAGGTTGTTGTCAGTGAGGTAGGACCTTAGGCGATTGTAGACTAAGCATTCTAGGAGTTTAGAGGTAAACGGGAGCAGGGAGATGGCTCTTAAGTTGTTCAGGTTGGGGGCATCCAGGGAGGGCTTTTTAAGTATGGGAGTAATGTGTGCATGCTTTAGAGGGGAAGGCACTGTTAGAGAGGGAGAGATTGAAGATGTGAGTGAGGGAGCATAGGATGGAAGAAGAGGGTGACTGTAGTAGTTGAGAGGGGACAGGATCCAGGGGACAGGTAGTGAGACGGACTTCTGAGAAAACCTTAGTGACCTCTTCGGTAGTAGCAAGGTCAAAAGAGGAAAGTGTTGAAGGAGGTTTAGTATAAGGTATGCTAAGTGGGATGGATGTTTGTGCAGTAGCGATGCCCCTATGAATTGCATTAATTTTGTTTTTGAAATGATTTGCAATCTCATGAGCAGTGAGTGAGGTGCTGGGTGGAGGTAGAGGTGGAGAAAGTAGAGAGTTAAAAGTAGAGAAGAGACGACGAGGACTGGATGACAAGCTATTGATGAGAGTGACACAGTAGGCTTGTTTGGCAGCATGGAGGGAGGAATTGTAGATTTATATAAGGTGAATGCTTGGTGAGATTCGGTTTTACCATCGCTCCAGCGCACGACTATGTCGCTTAAGATTTCTGGTGTCGTCAGTCTGCCAAGATTGTAATGGTCTCGGCCTAATACTTTGTGTTGTTAGAGGAGCAAGTGAGTCTAATGTGGATGAAAGTGAACTGTTGTAGACACCAGTGGCCAGGTCAGGGCAGGACAGGGGAGAGATTCTGTCATAGAGTTGGTCAGTTGCAGAGCGGAAAAGAGCAGGGTTCAAGTTGTGAAGGTTTCTGCAAGTAATTGTTTGCTGCTTGGAGGGATGGGTGTTTGAAGATGGGGACACTGTGAAGGTGATGAGATTGTGATCAGAGAGAGAGGAAAGGGGGTGTTTGTGAGGTTGTAGGGAGTGCAAAGACGGGAGAAAACAAGGTCTAATGTATTCCCATCAGAGTGAGTGGAGGACTGTGTACATGGTGCTAATGCAAAAGATGAGGTTAGGTTGAAGAGTTGGGATGTAGCCGGGTTGTTGACATTAACGGGGATGTTAAGATCTCCGAGAATGATAGTGGGTAGTTCAGTGAGTATATCTGTTTACATCCACATCCATCAACATCAAAGCTCTATTTTTGTTTCTTTAAAAAAAACGAAATGGATGAAAAACTGATGTTTTTGCATTAGTAGTAATGTAAAAAACTAATATAAAAACTGATGAACAACAGATGTAAAAAATTATGTAAACTGATGAAAATCTGATCAGTTTTTTTCTTTGAAAAAACGTGACTGAATTGATGAAACAAATGGAACTCCTGTGTGAAAGGACCCTTATTCTTTAATAAATAAAGGTATCTACAGGCACAAGGGAATATTTACTTAATCCAACTGTTTACAGATTGTTGATGGTTCATATCTTTCCACCCAAGCCTGATTGGTGTAACAACTGCTCCCTATTTCCGCAAAGAAACAGCTTGCATCCTAGCACTCCTCCCCTCTTCATAGCCAAAACATGCAACTGAACCCAATACAAGTTTTCACACTTGCATGCCTATTGCTACTGGTAACACTCATTCTGCAGCCACCATCTAATGTCGTAGGCATCTTAAGAATGAAATAGTCTTAAAAAATGACTACTGATCAAGTTTTTACCTTTAATATAAACTCTGACATTTCAACATTTTTCCACGTCACTGCTGTGTTTTTATACAATATTGGATATATTTATGAAAAATAATATGTATAATAATATGCTTTCATTAAATGTAAACATGTCTGTCAAGAGAACCAGAGAGCACACAGAGACAGATTGTACGGAACCCAACGTGCTTTTATTGGGGAGGTTTTTGGGGCACAGACAACAATTCCTTTAGTCCACAGATCCACACCAGACACAGCAACACAGTACAGTTCTTAGGAAGGCAATATGGAACAACAGGGGTATTGTAATCCACAGGGTTAGTCCACACAGGAGGCTCCAGGCAGGGATGGGTTAAGTCCAGGCAGGTTCACGGAGAACAAGGGGTTAAATCCAGGTAGGTTCACGGAGAACGAGGGGCTAAGTCCAGGCAGGGGATAGATCCAGGCAGGTTCACGGGACAGCAGAAGATTACTCCACAGTGCAGGGATTCCAGGCAGCACAGACAGTCCAGGAGATGAGGAGGAGGACGGGGGATTTTCGGATGAGAGAAGCTGGCCCTCAGCCAGCCTTCCCTCACACACGCAGCCAGAAGAACACAATGGGGGTTTTCCTGCTCACCCTTAAGAATAGAGCTGGTAACCGGATACTTCCTATCGGGTTACCATGGCGACGGGCCCTGTCTCTCAGGTCTCCAGACCTGCCCAGGAATTCATGCATGAGGGGGAAGGGAGGAGATGGCCTGTTTGTGTATTCCTTCAGCAGGAGGCCAAGCTGCAAGCCAGGGGGGTGAGGGGCTGCTGAGGTCTGCCTGTGTCAGGGACAAAGAGGACTAGAAGTCCCAGCATGGATGGGACAGAAGGGTGGCAGCCAGCAAACCTGGAGGATGGGGAAGGAAGGACCAGCTCTGTGACACTGTCCATTTAATTTTTTTTGTTGTCTAATTCATAGATTCCAGTATTGGGTGTGTATTCAGTGGTAGCGCTGATTCATATATGAAAATATTAAACCCACAATGCATGACAGTACATTTTGGTCCTACCCAAACCAGGCAAGAATGCTACAGTGTATGGTAGCTACTGCTCTATCTCCCTCATTAATATTGACAATTGTATACAGTATATAAAAACTTAGCAAACAGACTCAGACCCTTAATTTCAGATGTTATTTCTTTGGACCAAGTAGAATTTACCAAGCCCAATGCATTAAGGTAAAAAACCTTCTACCTGTAGGCAGGTGCAGTCTCTTTTCTCCACTGCAGGTGGCGCTTAACTGGAGTGGGTCAGGAGGAATATACTCATCTATGTTTTCCTGAGTTACTGAAGAAACTATTTGGTTGGATGCTGCCACCCATAGGACTCTGACAGCCAACTTGGGTCAGGCAGAGTCTGACTCCTGGGATTGGCGCACATTTTGCGAGTGGACAGTGTAGGGACAGGTCACCCATCTGTCAGGGAAAGTGAATAGCAGTAGAGAAAGGTTCCATTTGAGTAGGAACACACTATATTTCATTCCAACCTCAGGGACAGACACCGTCGGCACATCTACAGATCTGCTCTGCACCCCATTCCTGTTAAGAACTGTGAAGGTTCTCAGACAGGCGCCTACCAGCTGGGTTGTTTGTATCATTGAGCCTTTCCTTCAATACAAGTTTTGTTTATTGCAACCAGACTCTGTGTAATCACTGCCACCACACCATGCTGCACCCACATGCCTTTACAATCACTTTAAACAACTTCTGGACTTTAATAAAGACTGGCCACTCCTAGTCTATCTCCTTGTGCAGCATGACTGGTTTTGTATTCACTCTCTTTAGGTTTCTACGGGTATTCTGAAGTAAATAGACCTGTTAGCTTCCACCAACAATTGATGTCACTGTGAATTTTACAAGGTAATATCTGTATTTCCAAAGGCATTTGGTGCACACAGATTTCTCTAATTTGTGAACATTAAAGAACATATTTCAAAGAAAGTTTTGTGCACAGAGTTCAGCCTTAACAGACCAAATGGGACCAAATAGGAGAAGTTAATTACCGTATTTGCCGGCGTATAAGACGACCCCCCTACTTTTCCTGCTAAAATGTAGTGTTTGGGCTATACTCGCCATATAAGACTACCCCTCTTCCAGTGCACACCAGTGGGAGGAATAGTGCCCCATCATCGGTGTCAGTGGGAGGAATAGTGCCCCATCATTGGTATCAGTGGGGGGAATAGTGCCCCATCATTGGTATCAGTGGGGGGAATAGTGTCCCATCATTAGTATCAGTGGGGGGAATGGTGCCCCATCATTCGTGTCAGTAGGAGGAATAGTGTCCCAACATTGGTGTCAGTGGGAGGAATGGTGTCCCATCATTGGTGTCAGTGGGGGGTGGAATAGTGCCCCATCGTTGGTGTCAGTGGGGGGTGGAATAGTGCCCCATCATTGGTGTCAGTGGGGGTGGAATAGTGCCCCATCATTGGTGTCAGTGGGGGGTGGAATAGTGCCCCATCGTTGGTGTCAGTGGGGGGGGAATAGTGCCCCATCGTTGGTGTCAGTGGGGGGGAGGAATAGTGCCCCATCATTGGTGTCAGTGGGGGTGGAATAGTGCCCCATCATTGGTGTCAGTGGGGGGTGGAATAGTGCCCCATCGTTGGTGTCAGTGGGGGGGGGAATAGTGCCCCATCGTTGGTGTCAGTGGGGGGGAGGAATAGTGCCCCATCGTTGGTGTCAGTGGGAGGAATAGTGCCCCATCATAGGTATCAGCGGGAGGAATAGTGCCCCATCATTGGTATCAGTGGGAGGAATAGTGCCCCATCATTGGTATCAGTGACACCAATGATGGGGCACTATTCCTCCCACTGACACTTGCTGACTCTGTTCTCGTATGGTGCTGCTGCAGCCAGCATATGTGGTTGCAGCAGCACCTCTACACTGACCACTTACCTGCTGGTCCTGCACTCGATTTTCGCGCGGCCGCTCGGCTCCACCCTCTCGCCGGTGATTGGCCGCCTGTGTGCCTTTCCTGAGCTACAGTTCTGGCGGCCAATCGCTGGTGAGGAGGCGGAGCCGAGCAGCCGCGCGAACATCCAGTGGCCGAACTGAAGGCGCAGCCGCTTCCTGGACCGGATCGTCGTGGGACCGGAAGCAGGTAAGAAATAGCCCCTGCCCACCCCTGTACTTAGTGTCCCTTCCGTTAGGGGAAGGGGGGGGGGGGCGGCGGCGGCACCGCGCCGCCCCCCTAAAAAGTGTCATGTCATGTTATACCGGCATATAAGACGACCCCCGACTTTTGAGAAGATTTTTAAGGGGTAAAAAGTCGTCTTATACGCCGGCAAATACGGTATTAGGTTTTACATTTACACTATATTGCCAAAAGTACTGGGACGCCTGCCTATACACGCACATGAACTTTAATGGCATCCCAGTCTTAGTCCGTAGGGTTCATTGAGTTGTCCCACCCTTTGCAGCTATAACCACTTCAATTCTTCTAGGAAGGCTGTCCACAAGGTTTGGGGGGGTGTCTATGGGAATGTTTGACCATTCTTCCAGAAGTGCATTTGTAAGGTCAGACATTGATGTCGGACGAGAAGGCCTGGCTCACAGTCTCTGCTGTAATTCATCCCAGTGGTGTTCTATCGGATTGAGGTCAGGACTATGTGCAGGCCAGTAAAGTTCCTCCACCCCAAATTTGCTCATCCATGTCTTTATGGACCTTGCTTTGTGCACAGTCATGTTGGAACAGGAGGGGCCATCCCTAAACTGTTCCCACAAAGTTGGGAGCATGAAATTGTCTAAATTGTCTTGGTATGCAGAAGTCTTAAGAGTTTCCTTTAGTGGAACTAAGGGGCCAAGCCCAATCCCTGAAAAAGAACCCTACACCATAATCCCCCCTCCACCAAACTTTACACTTGGCACTGTGAGATGGGGAAACAGCTCTCATTGTTTGAACACCGTTTGTGTGGAAGTAAATTAATGTTTTGACTGACATTCTGCGGTTTAGCCACAAGATGTCACTGTTTTTCTAACACAGGCTCAGACTGAGTAGATATTTGTATATTCATGAAGAGGTGGGGTTTTGCACTCAGAGTTGGAGTTTAGTGAACAGGAAGAGAGACTGCAGCCATGTTTTTGATGATGCTGAATGAAGGGGCCGTGTGAGCTGAGAATCCGATGACATCCAGGTGTGAATGCGTCCCTCAGTAACCAGAGATTGCTGCCAGGAATGCTGATGAGATTGCTGCCAGGAATGCTGATGAGATTGCTGCCAGGAATGCTGATGGGATTGCTGCCATGAATGCTGATGAGATTGCTGCCAGGAATGCTGATGAGATTGCTGCCAGGAAGGCTGATGAGATTGCTGCCAGGAAGGCTGATGAGAGCAGAGGAACTAAGCAACATATACGGCAAGACCGCATGCTTGTTGGAGAGACATTTGTTCTGTTCAGAGTCACCAGCGGATGCAAAGCAGACCCGGGTCGGTAAGATCGTGCACGCACCTCATTTCAGTGTTGGCGCCTTGAGACTGAGTCCAGGCCTATAGTTAGTTAGGGTCTCTATTTGTGTCAGGCCACAAGTGTTGTTACTGATTATTGGAAGGACTCCACAACTTAAAGTGACACATTTCACATTGGAGAGCTGATAAAATCCTACAAAATCAAGCCAGACTGGCATTTTGCTCAGAAGGAATACTCAGGCACGTGTTACAGGACCAGTTATGGGAGGGGAAATACTGTAGATTTGTTTAAGATTGTAAGCTGTTGTACTGCACCGCAGGCTAGCCCATACCATATACCCATACACTGATTCTTGCTCTTTTAGGGTAATAACAGGTAAGGTGTGGCAGCTTATTTGTGCCCGCCAGTAGGTAAATTACTACACCTTCTACCTTCATCCATCAGAAGGCGCGGTGCTGTGCAGCACAAGGGTCTCAGCCTTTGGGCTGGGTGTATGTAAATTTATTGTATGTTTCCAGCATTTGTGGTTGTGTTTATTTGCCACATCTAAGTAAAATTCTGTTGTGACAAAAGCTGGTGTTGGGGTTGCTTTCCTCGTTCGTGACTTCACTGTATCCTGGGGAGCCCACCCCGGTACACGCCTTACAGCACAATGCAGTCATGCAAATACCGTTCTCCTTGCAACTGCCAAACCCAGACACATCCATCAGATTGCCAGACAGTGAAGTGTGATTTATCTCCATAGCTCTAGAGTCCGGTGGCGGCATGCTTTACACCACTGCATCCAACGCTTTGCATTGCACTTGGTGATATAAGGCTTGGATGCAGCTGCTCGGCTATGGAAACCCATTCTATGAAGCTCTTTACACACTGTTGTTGTGCTAATCTGAAGGCCACATGAAGTTTGGAGGTCTTCAGCTATTGAATCTGCAGACAGTTGGTGACGTCTAGGCACTGTGCGCTTCAGCATGCCCTGACCCCTCTCTGTCATTTTACATGGCCTACCACTTCAAACTGCTGTTGTTCCCAGTTGCTTCCACTTTGTTATAGTACCACTAACAGTTGACAATGGAATATTTAGTAGCAAGGAAATTTCACGGATGGACTTACACAGGTGCAACCTATCGCTGTACCACGCTTGAATTCACTGAGCTCCTGAGAGCGACCCATTCTTTCACAAATGTTTGTAGAAGCAGTCTGCATGCATAAGTGCTTGATATTATACACCTGTGGCCATGGAGGCCATTGGAACAGCTGAATCCAATGGTTGGAGGGGTGTCCCAATACTTTTGGCAATATAGCATATAATAAATTCTGTACTAAAGAAATTCCCTGTGCAATGGCTACATATTCCATATTTTCTTTTCTTTGTGATAAATAGTACTTAAACACATCTATTAAATCACAGCCTCCAAAGACATGCTGTTTATTACCACCTGTTTATGTCCATTTGGATTGTGGCACTTTAATTCTTCCACATCAGCTGCTGTTCCTATTTTAGCAGTTAGCACATCTGAGTATTATTATGAAAGGTCATTGGCATTGCATGCTGCTTTACATGAAACTGCAGACATATAGTAGACACGTCTTTATGAGGTAAAGTGGATTGTTTCTTTGAAGTCACTAGAAAAGAATTCATATTTGTCCTCATCCTAAACACAGACACCACCATAATAAGGATTTAATTGTTTTGAATTTTGTTTGAAGATCTGTAATACTTATCTGACATCAGCTAACATTTGTGGAACCTTGTGAACGCCACATTGTACATGAAACACTTTAGATACAAGAGTATGTAGCAAATTTCTGATTGCACAAGGTATTGGGAGTCATTTTTTTTAAATGCAAACATCATCTGCTGGTTAGTTGCTTTAATAAAACTCAGAGAGTTAAGACAGGAGGGATGAGCTCATGCACAGGAGGGCATTCCATCAGCTTCTGTAAGACCATGTTTCCTGACCACAATCGTCTGGTGTTTTTTTTTTCTAGGGGGTTCTGCATGTACATATTTCGACTGTCATGTTGTCATTGACCTCTTGCTTGATATCTAATCTAGGCCATGTCACTGCCAGGTTGTATGTACCATTGGTGTAGCTAAGCCTAGATGGCATAAACCCCATGTCTCCTCCTTGTTGCCCTGGGTCAGTGCCACCTGCACTTTACTACTAGGTGGAAGGTGGAAGGCTCCTGCAGTATTGTAGGTCCTGTTGCATGTGGTTAGGGGGTAGGGGATTTTGCTTGATGAAGGGGGGGGGGGGGAATTTGTCCTAGGGAGGGCTCTTTTGTAGAGAGGGATATTGGGGGAAAAAAGGGGGGCAGTTTTACTTGGGAAAGGTGGGGAAAAGTATTGCTTAGGGTGTGATTTGTGCTTAGAGACTTTTTGGTCAAGAGGCATGTGAAACTGGAGAGTTTCATTATTAAAAAAAATATTTTGACATATGTGCCAGGATGTTCAGGTTCTAATTAAACCCCTCTCCCAGTACAATTTGACCATTCAACATAACATGCCATCCGCTCTGCATCATTGCTCTCCTTGGTGTGCCCAAAGTTCTTTTACAATCTCCTTCATAGAAGCAATCTTCTAACCGTTTAACCATTTTGGATGGATTCCACACACTATCTGTGTTGATGTTACTGACCCTTACCTTATGTGTTGAGACCACTGTTTAAGGTCTTATGGTTCCTGCAGCCCAGCAGTGGAATCCTATTGCTTTTTAGTGGTTTGGTGACACTGAATGCCCTTGCACATCACAACCTGAAGAACTGCAGACTTATGCTAGAATATATCACACTGCAAAATTTAAAGCAGCTCTCCAAGTACTGGTATCCTCAAATACTGTATGTTTGGTAGGTCTGTTGTGAATTTTTGGGGGTTTAAAAAAAAAGGTGTCTGTAAAACAGCTGTAGTCAACATAAACAGACTTTGTCTCTTACTTTTTCTGTGTAGTGCCATCCCCTAAGGGGCCACTCGGTAATTTTGGGTTCTCTGTTCTGCGTCTCAACCAGGGGTGTATTTACCACAAGGCAAACAAGGCAGTTGCCTAGAGCGGCATTTTTCCGGGGGGCCAGCACTGCCCCTCGGAAGAAGAGACAAACACAGCATGGGGACCTGGTGGGTTCCGAGAGAGGGTACGGGTTTCATGACGGTGTATGTACAGCCCGACTCTCATTCCCGGGGACATCTGGAGCTGTGAAGGTGAGTGTCTTTCTCTCTTGCCATGGGGGATGGTGGTTGGGGTATGGGGGGCAGTGGTTGTGGAAAGCTCTCGGGTGGGAGGCAGGGGTGTTGTTGGTCATTGTCAGTCTCTCTTTGCGGGGGGCGCCGATTTTTGTGTTGCCTAGGGCAGCACAAAACCTAAATACACCACTGGTCTCAACCTCAAGAACAACCTCAGCCCCTCTGGCACACCTGACTGAATAAAATCACAGTAGACACAAATGCAAATTACACCATAAGGAATAGTAGGGATTACAAGATAATAATTTACTACAACTTACTCGGTCAACAGAAATGACTAAAATGTAAACTGTGGGTATTCCCCAGATTGCAAGATTTAGTATTAAACAGAGTCACACAAATAAGCAAAAATGACCATAACAATGGGCCTGACTGCAAAGCTGACTAACCTCAGGTGGACCTATGATCCAAGGAACAAGACTTTACGTCAGTCAGCTCCCTTTAAGCCCTGATGCCAAAGACAAAATAATAACACAATGTGTGAAATCTGGGTAAGAGTTCCCCTTTAAGATCAGCAGGTGCTACAAACAATTTAAATGGATTCTATAGGATAATTCTTTTGGGTGTAGGAGTCCTTGAAGTAAGAGGTCTGAGATCTTCAACTAATTACAAAGGGGCCCAAGGAAATTTGCTGTGCAATGGCGACCAGCAAGGTTGGATATTATTATTATAGAGAATTTATATAGTGCCACTAGTTTACACAGTGCTTTACAACGTAAGGAGGGACAGTACAATTACAATACAGAGGGAATAGGAGAGCCCTGCTCTCTTACAATCTAAAGAGGAAGGGGCAGATGGTAGAAAAGGTAATAGCTGCAGGGGATGACCTGATGGAGGCGACTCAAGTACAGTTCTTACGTGGAGGTGGGGGAGGCTTCCCTGAATAAATTCATTTTCAAGGATTGCTTAAAGGCAAATAGGGTAGGAGCTGACAGACCATACTCGGGCAGGGATTTCCAGAGGATGGGAGAGGCTTGGGAGAAGTCCTGGAGGTGAGAGTGAGAGGAGGTAACAACGGAACTGGAGAGGCAAATTCTAAAAATGTTGCAGAGGTTAAGGCGGCAAGATTTAGCCAGTGATTTGATGTGGGGGCTGAAGGAGAGGTTAGAATCTGGGATTACACCTAGCACCCTGGCATGTGTGGAGGGACCAATGGTTGTGTGGTCGATCTCAATGGTAAAGTCATGGGGAGGAGAAAATATTGCAAGCTCAGTTTTAGAAAGATTGAGCTTGGGAAGTGGTGTGACATCCATACTGATATGTTGCTCAGTAAATTTGTAATATGTAAGGAGATAGAAGGAGTGCTTTGCTGTGTTAAGAGATAGATCTGGATGTCATCAGCATAGAGGTGGTATTGGAAGCCATGGGAGATTATCAACTGGTCCAGGGAAGAAGTATAGAGAGAGAAGAGGAGGAGCCCAAGGACAGAGCCTTGGGGTACCCCAACAGAAAGAGGAAGAGAAGCAAAGGAGATGGTATTGTATGTGACACTGAAAGTGTGCTGAGATAAGTAGGAGAACCAGGAAAGAGCAGAGTCACGGAGGCCAAGTGAGTGGAGCTTGTTGAGGAGGAGTGGGTGGTCAACTGTGTCAAAGGCAGTAGAAAGGTCTGAGAATATGCGTATGAAGTACTAGCCACTGGTTTTAGCAGTTAGTAGGTCATTGGTAAGTTTTAATAGGGCAGTTTCAGTGGAATGTTGCAGGTGAAAGCTGGATTGTATGGGATCAAGAAGGTTGTTGTCAGTGATGTAGCAACTTAAACGGTTGTGGACAAGGCGTTCAAGAAGCTTGGAGGCAAATGGGAGAAGGGAGATGGGTTTTAAGTTATTCAAACAGGTGGGGTATAGTGAGGGGTTTTTTAGTATGGGGGTGACCAATGCATGTTTGAAAGAGAGGGAAAGGTGCCAGAGGAGAGGGAGCGGTCAAAGATGTGGGTTAGAGAGTTTAGAATGGAGCAGGAAGGTGGTTGCAGTAATTGTAAGGGGACAGGCACAGGGCACAGGTGGCGAGGTGCGCAGTGGAAAAAGAGTTTGGCAATTTCCTCAGAGGTAACAGGGTTAAAGGAGGAAAGTGTTGAGTGTGGTGTGGGACTTGGTTGAGGGAGCAAGCTGGATGCAGGATATCTCATCACAAATTGTGTTGATTTTGTTTTTTAAATGATTGGCAATATTTTGGGCAGGAGGCAAATTTGTGGTTGGAGGCAGTGGGGGGTGAATTAAGGAAATAAGGGTGGTTGATGAGGTTTGGATGAAAGGGTTTTGAAAAGAGTGGTGTAGTAGGTTTGTTTAGCAGTGTGGAGGCGCAGTAGTTGTATTTGAGAAGGGCAGATTTGTAGAGGGTGAAGCCTTGCAGGAATTTAGTTTTACGCCACGCTTGCTCAAGAGCATGGCTGTGTCTTTTGAGACTTCTGGTGTCATCTGTTTGCCAGGGTTGTAGCAGTCAAGGCCTGGTTCTGCGTGCAGAGAGAGGAGCGAGTGTGTCCAGGGAGGATGACAGTATGCTGTTGTAGGCAGAAACAGCCGAGTCTGGGCAGGACAGGATAGGGGTGCAATTTTATCATAAAGGCAGTCAGTCGCAGGATGAAGAAAGGAAGGGTTGAGCTGGCAAAGATTCCTGCGGGTAAACGTTGGCAGGTTGGAGGCATGAGAGGTAGGAGACAGGGAGAGTGTGAAACTGATAAGGACTCTCGGAGAGAGCAAAAGGTATGTTGTAAAGGTTTCAGGGGGTGCAGAGGTGGGAGAATTTAAGATTGAGGGTGTTGCCATTGGAGTGAGTGGAGGTTTGTGTTCATTGTATTAGGTTAAAAGAGGAGGTTAAGTTGAGTAGTTGAGAGGTGGCTGAGGTGTTAACATTGATTGGAATGTTAAAGTCACCAAGGATGATGGTGGGTACTTCAGAGGAGAGAAAGTATGGTAGCCTTGTAGAGAAGTCATCAAGAATGAGAGGCCAGTAAATTACTACAATCCTCAGACAAACTGGAGAAAAAAGACAAATGCAGTGCACTTCAAAAGAACAGAGGGAAAGAGAGGGAAGATCCTCTACAGTGGTTATCCATAACATCTATGCCCATGAACTTTAAACAAGATGGGTCCCTCCCATGGTTGTACATAAAATGTTTTGACATACCTGCGTTTATAACCTGCAACAGCCGATATGCGGTGTATCTGCTGAAATGTCCCTGCCGAAAACAGTATGTGGGTCGAACTACTAGAAGGTAGAGAGACCGCTTTCGGGAGCATGTGTACAATATCAAGAAAAGGTTCAGAGAACATTCTGTGTCAAAACATTTTAGGTACCACCATGGGAGGGACCCATCTTGTTTAAAGTTCATGGGCATAGAGGTTATGGATAACCATTGGAGAGGATCTAATAAGAAAAGACGGGTGGCACAAGCTGAGACCAGATGGATTTATAATATGAATACTTTTACCCCAAAGGGTCTTAATATCGATGTTGACATCAATTGCTAAAGGCTTTTTAATATTTGCCTTTTAGCTTTTTACTCAGCCTCTGCTGTAATAAACAATTTTTTTTCCCGTTTTTATACTATGCAAATAACCTTATATCATGCCCCATATACTTTGCTGATGCAGCCTGCCATTCTGTCTGTGGCAGGCTGTCAGCATCTTACATTGTTGTCATGTGCATTCACCAGCATAGCACACAATAGTACTTCATTCAGACCAAGGCAAAATGGTCGACTTGCGCATGCGCAGTTTGTCCCACGGTGGCCATTTTGCGCATGCACAGTTTGTCCCGCGGTGGCCATTTTGCGCATGTGCGGGTCACGCCGGTCTACGGCAAAATGGCGGTCGTTAATAGGCGGATGCCATTTTTATACTATGAATAGAACACAAGACGTCTAGCTGCATGGCACACCCCTTCTGAAGACGTACTAGTGTACAAAACGCGTCTTGGCGGAGTCTGCAAGCTTTGACGCCACGCCACCGGATCACGGAGATCCAGCGGCCCCCATTTGATTACCAGCTGGTTAGTGCTCATAGCAGCTTTTTGCTGCAATACTCATTCCTGCCTACTGTTTTTGATATAACATCTATTTTGCTGCTTTCTAACATCGTTCATTAAATGTTTTCTGACAATACTACACTATGGGTATTTCTATTTGTTGCTCTGCACTGTGCATTTAATCCCCCAGAGCTCCCCCTGGTGACTATCCCACTGTACTGAGGAGGCTGCATCCGTGTCCTTAAAGTGGACCTCTGGTTTGAGAATATACAGTTGTGTTCAAAATAATAGCAGTGTGTTGAAAAAAGTGAATAAAGCTCAAAATCCTTCTAATAGCTTTTATTTCCATACACACAAATGCATTGGGAACACTACACATCCTATTCCAAATCAAAACATGAAGAACAATATATCAAATTTGTGTTGTTCCTCTAAAAAAAAAATGAAGAAAAGTGAATATTAGACTGTTCAAAAAAATAGCAGTGTTTGTATTCTTCTTTACAAACATTCACTATATAAACTGAAAAATGTTTGAAGATTTTGCTTTCCTTTGAATCACTTAATGAATATTTAGTTGCATAAGCACTGTTTCTGAGAACTGCTGTACATCTGTGTTGCATGGAGTCACCCAACTTCTGGCACCTGTGAACAGGTATTCCAGCCCAGGATGATTGGACTACATTCCACAGTTCTTCTCTATTTCTTGGTTTTGCCTCAGAAACTGCATTTTTGATGTCACCCCACAAGTTTTCTATTGGATTAAGATCCGGGGATTGGGCTGGCCACTCCATAACGTCAATCTTGTTGGTCTGGAACCAAGATGCTGCACGTTTACTGGTGTGTTTGGGGTCGTTGTCTTGTTGGAACACCCATTTCAAGGGCGTTTCCTCTTCAGCATAAGGCAGCATGACCTCTTCAAGTATTCTGATGTATTCAAACTGATCCATGATCCCTGGTATGCGATAAATAGGCCCAACACCGTAGTATGAGAAACATCCCCATATCATGATGCTTGCACCACCATGCTTCACTGTCTTCACAGTGACTGTGGCTTGCATTCAGTGTTTCGGGGTCATCTGACAAACTGTCTCCGGCCACTAGACCCAAAAAGAACAATCTTACTTTCATCAGTCCACAAAATGTTGCGCCATTTCTCTTTAGGGCAGTCAATGTGCTCTTTGGCAAATTGTAACCTCTTCAGCACGTCTTTTTTTTCAACACTGGAACATTGCGGGGGCTTCTTGCAGATAGCTTGGCTTCACATAGGCGTCTTCTAATTGTAACAGTACTCACAGGTAACTTTAGACCTTCTTTGATCTTTCTGGAGCTGATTGTTGACTGAGTCCTTGCCATTTTGTCTATTCTTCTGTGCATTCGAATGGTAGTTTTTCACTTTCTTCCAAGTGTTTCAGGTTTTGGTTGCCATTTTAAAGCATTTGCGATCATTTTAACTGAGCAGCCTATCATTTTCTGCACTTCTTTATATTTTTTCCCCTCTCCAATCAACTTTTTAATCAAGGTACGCTGTTCTTCTGAACAATGTCTGGAACGACCCATTTTCCTCAGAATTTCAGAGAGAAATGCACTGTAACCAGCATGTACAACATTTTCTGCCTTCCTTCCTTAAATAAGGGCAATAATTGCCACCTGTTTTTCAAAGAATGAATGACCTCACTAATAGAACTCCACACTGCTATTATTTTGAACATGCCCCTTTCAATTAGTGATTCAATTACACAGAATCAGCAGCATGCATGTCATGACTGTTGGGTCTGTTGGATTTCTATTACTCTACTACAGCTGCTAGTAAATTATTTGCCATGTAGAAATATCATTTCTACCAAAAACAGTGATTGATCAGGTTAGTGATGTCTGACTGCTATTATTTTTAACACAACTGTATATCCAGATGATGTCCATTCATCCCGGGCTGATTCCATTCGTATCCTGAAAGGGACCCCCTGGCAGACCTCCGCTTTGCTGATACATTGCGCATTATCTTTGTGCGTCCGGTGAGTGCTCATTTTATACATATCTTGCCTCTCACCGAGTCTAATGAAAGCGACAACTTTGGGAATATTATAATCACCTTTGAGCTCTCTTTAATGAACTCTCATTATGAACATTGTAATTATACATTTATGTGGATTATACTTAGCGCTGCACTTATCTTATATATATATATGTCTCTGGAAAGGTTGATGGTTTCCTTTACTGTGCACAGCTGCTTTTATCTGTTGGCATTTTAGTGCTCGCTGAGTTCTCTTACCCAGTATATATACCGCCATTTGTAAACGCTATAACTTTCACGTTAATTAATTTATACATTTTGTTTTTTTGTTTAGCAAAGACATGTCGCAGAATAAATTTTGGCCAAAATTATGAAGAAATTTGATGTTTTAAATTGTTTTACTAGACAGGTTTAATAGCAAAAAGTCAAAAATATTGTTTTTTTTCCTCAAAATTGTCAGCCTTTTTGTTTATAATGCAAAAAAAAAACCCGCACAGGCAATCAAATACCACTGAAAGAAAACTTTATGGGGAAAAAAGGATGTAAATTTAATTTGGGTGCAGTGTTGCATGACTGAGCAATTGTCAATTAAAGTAACACAGCGCCGTAATGCAAAAAATGGCCTGGTCAGGAAGGGGGGTAAATCCTCAGGAGGGAAAGTGGTTAAAACCGAACACATATTAATTACACGGGTTCTGAGGCTAATTTATAGCAGATAAGACACTAAGTGAGTTTAATTATCACCTTAATCAGCCACATTGTGTAATTAATATGTATTTGGTTCTAAAGTGATGAGGTGGCAACCCTACTCTCAACTCAACGCATTTTTGTTCTTTGAGCAGGTCCCCATTCTGCTGCTGGATCATAGTACCCGTATGTAGCTGATGCCACCTATAGTTTATACAGTGCCCACAGCAGGCACATTTGTTAATAAAGCAAATAGTAAACATGCAGTTTTAAATGTCCGATATTCTGAAGAGGTCATTTTGTCAGACTCTTTACAGAGGAGCTCTTCTTTATATTTAGGGCTGAGCTGCAGGCTGCTGGCTAATTGGGGTGTCCGGACTTTGTACACATAGAACTGCTTTGTGTGTCCCCAGCCTCTGCTGCTGCTTCCATGTGATTGGTGTTACCCCTGCACAGCTGCTCTCTCCCCTGGTTCACACTCCTTATGTCTTACCTGCTGCAGTCCTCTTTTCCATACACAACTTCTGTAATGCAGGCCACTTGTTCCCCAGTCCCTGCTGGTTCTCTCTGTGAGCTCTCACCAGTATTCTCTCCCAGCCATGGGTTCCATCAATAAACTCTACTTTCTCATACTGCCCCCCACACTTTCTTCTTGATAGTGGTTGGGGCCGAATCAAGCTGCTGATTCGGTGATTAAGAGTTCTCTTCTCCCTCCACACTGTCCTATTAGCAGGGCTTTGATTAGAAATCATTGAGCCCCTTACAGATCACCTGGCAGGTACCACTGTTGTGCACCCAGAGGAGAATTATGAGACCATGTGTGGGTGTTGCGTTAACAACTTTTCTGGACAAGCGATGTACCCGTACAACGCTGGACTTTCGATGGTTGTACTGGAGTGATGCCTTTATAGCCGGCGGTCGGCTCTCTTGTACAAGCAATCAGGATGGTTACTAGCTGCTCGATTGCTTGTACAATGTCCCCCCCCCCCTCCCGCCACCTCCAGCTGCTCTCTCAAGATCTCCCGCCCCATCGGGAGTTCCGAGCGACCAGCCAGCATGTTCGCCAGCTGGCCAGGCACCCAAGGAAAGCCAGAAATGGCTTTAATTGGCTCTCCTTTATTGTAAACCTGTTGCGATCACCTGACATCACGCCTGATTTACTCAGAAAATTTTGGCGCTATTTTTAAAATCTGAAAACATTCAAAACCATAGATCTTAGTGTTTTTAATGCTTTCAAGTGCAGAGGAGGGATATGGGGTCTCCATTAAAATATCTGTCATGTGTCTATTACAGTCACAGGGGATGTTTACATTCTTTTGACAGTGTAAAGATAAAAAAAAATTACAAAAAAAAAAGTGATTTCCCCCCCCCCCACCACTACCCTTCCCATGCATCAGTCCCATACGCACTCAGACAGCGATAGTTCCACACATGTGAGTGTCAGATCAAGGACAGTAATTCTAGCACTAGACCTCCTCTGTAAATCTAAAGGGGTAACCTGTAAGTGCCGTTCACATATATGCGGATTGGATGCGGTTTGAACTGCATCCAATCCGCAGGACTTGTGAAATGACATTGCTTCCTATGGTGCCTAAATAGTGAAAAATGCAACTCAAATAAATGCAATAATGTTCTATATAAACTGTGACCTTTGAATCTGCTGAATGCGTATTGATTAACAGTGACAGTACAAAAATGTTAGTGTGAATATTAGTAATCCAGTATATGCTTCCTGGTCATATATTCCAATAGATATATATAGCCCCACACATAATCTGTTGTCATTAGAGATGAGCGAATCGAACTTGGCGAAGTGGAATTCGTTTAGAATATTAGGAAAATTTCGATTCGCGACGAATCCGAAGATTAGCAGACTTCGGATGCGCGAATCGAAATTTTTCCAAAAATGGCGGCGACATGTGCGGCGACGGAGCGGGGATCTCTGGGAAGGCGCGCAGACAAGGCGCGCTGACCCATAATGCATTCATTCATGACATGTGATCGCATTAGCCAATCAGCAGCCAGCCAGCCAGCACTGTGTAATGGTCGAGCTATAAATTGCGGCCATTTTATGCGGCTGGTTATCGGCAACTGCATTTACCCAGGTGATCTTCTGTGTCATTGACACAGCTGATCACGAGGTAAAAGGCCACATGATCAGCTGTGTCCATAGGACACAGCGATCATGGAGATCGCCGGGTGCGCGCCACTGGGGGTGAGCACGTTCTGGGAGGACGTCATATGGCGCCCTCCCAGAACTGGACAACCACGCTGTAGCCGTCATTCAGCTATAGCCCGGTTGTCAAGTGGCATTAGATATACCATGGAACACAGTGAAGACAGTCATCATCAAGTGGAGAAAATATGGCGCAACAGTGACATTGCCAACAACTGGACGTCCCTCCAAAATTGATGAAAAGACAAGAAAACTGGTCTGGGAGGCTGCCAAGAGGTCTAAAGCAACATTAAAGGGGCTGCAGGAATATCTGGCAAGTACTGGCTGTGTGGTACATGTGACAACAATCTTCTGTATTTTTCATATGTCTGAGCTATGGGGTAGAGTGGCAAGCTGGAAGCCTTTTCTTACAAAGGAAAACATCCAAGCCCGGATAAATTTTGCAAAAGCACATCTGAAGTCTCCCAAAAGCATGTGGGAAAATTTGTTATGGTCTGATGAAACCAAAGTTGAACTTTTTTGCCCATAATTCTAAAATATATGTTTGGCACAAAAACAACACTGTGCATCACCAAAACAACACCATACCCCCAGTGAAGCATGGTGGATTCCATTGACTAGAAACAACGGTTTCTTGCGGTTGGAATGACCTGGCATGCAAAAGCAGTGATTGCTTAGCCCATCTAAACAAATGACAGGCTAACAGAGGTTGCAATTGTTCGCATGTAGTCACATGCAAAGCAGTTACAGTGGATATAAAAAGTCTACACACCCCTGTCAAAATGTCAGGTTACTGTGATGTAAAAAAATGAGACAAAGATAAATCATTTCAGAACCTTTTCCACCTTTAATGTGACCTATAAACTTTACAACTCAATTGAAAAACAAACTAAAATCTTTTATGTGGTTGCATAAGAGAGCACATCCTCTTATAACTGGGGATGTAGCTGGGTTCAGAATTAAGCAATCACATTCATAATCATGTTAAATAGGAATCAGAACACACCTGCCATTATTTAAAGTGCTCTGATTAACCCCAAATAAAGTTCAGCTGTTCTAGTAGGTCTTTCCTGACATTTTCTTAGTCGCATCCTACAGCACAAGCCACGGGCTGCAGAGAGCTTCCAAAGCATCAGAGGGATCTCTTTGTTAAATGGTATCAGTCAGGAGAAGGGTACAAAAGAATTTCCAAGGCATTAGATATACCATGGAACACAGTGAAGACAGTCATCATGAAGTAGAGAAAATATGGCGCAACAGTAACATTACCAAGAACTGGACGTCCCTCCAAAATTGATGAAAAGATGGAAAGAAAACTGGTCTGTGAGGCTGCCAAGAGGCCTACAGCAACATTAAAGGAGCTGCAGGAATATCTGGCAAGTACTGGCTCTGTGACAACAATATCCATTTTTTTTATATGTCTGGGCTATGGGGTAGAGTGGCAAGACGGAAGCCTTTTATTATGAAGAAAATCATCCAAGCCCAGATAAATTTTGCAAAAACACATCTGAAGTCTCTCAAAAGCATGTGGGAAAATATGTTATGGTCTGATGAAAGGTTAAACTTTTTGGCCATAATTCCAAAAGATATGTTTGGCACAAAAACAACACTGCGCATCACCAAAAGAACACCATATCCACAGTGAAGCATGGTGGTGGCAGCATCATGCTTTGGGGCTGTTTTTCTTCAGCTCGAACTGGGGCCTTAGTCAAGGTAGAGGAAATTATGAACAGTTCCAAATACCAGTCAATATTGGCACAAAACCTATAGGCTTCTGCTAGAAAGCTGAACATGAAGAGGATCTTCATCTTTCAGCATGACAAGACCCAAAGCATATATCCAAATCAACAAAGGAATGGCTTCACCAGAAAAAGATTAAAGTTTTGGAATTGTTCAGCCAGAGCCCAGACCTGAATCTGATTGAAAATCTGTGGGGTGATCTGAAGAGGGCTGTGCACAGGAGATGCCCTCACAATCTGACAGATTTGGAGTGTTTTTTCACGGAAGGTTGGGCAAATATTGTCAAGTCAAGAAGTGTCATGCTGATAGACTCATACCCAAAAAGACTGAGTGCTGGAATAAAATCAAAAGGTGCTTCAACAAAGTATTAGTTTAAGGGTGTGCACACTTATGCAACCATATTATTTTACTTTTTTACTTTTACTTCCCTCCACCTAAAAGATTTCAGTTTGTTGTTCAACTGAGTTGTACAGTTTATAGGTTACATGAAAGGTGGAAAAAGTTCTGAAATTATTTATCTTTGTCTCTTTTTTTTACATCACAGAAACCTGTCATTTTACCAGGGGTATGTAGACCTTTTATATCCACTGTATATCCTACCTTGGTTATCATCTGCTGCTCGCACAGCTTATGTAGTATTCTGGGCATCAAAAAAATGCAGTACACAGCCTGGAGGTTGTGTAGCATCATGGTGGTGAATGGCTATTGGTCATCTCCAGCATGACTGCGATGACCAATGAGATCTGCTCAGAGCCATCCCAGCATTCTTGAAGAAATAGGGGTTCTGAAGAGCGTGGCTTTCTAATGCAGCTATATCAGCTAGAACGAGTAGTGAAAAATAATCATCCAGGGAGGTATGTGCAGCGTGGACTAGAGAGGGTGGTGTGAGTTAGTTCACCTTTTCATGTTATGTAAAAAGGTGAACTAACCCTTTAATTAGCACAGTTGATGAAGAATAGTTTCTAGTGGGCAGATATTCTCTAATGTATCACAAATACTATGATGCAAAGTAATGGATTGCAGGGGTACAATGGCATGAGCTTTTAATGCAGTTAGCACACCTCTTCATATTTTATGATCAGAAAGAACTGTTCAGACTGACAGGGCAGTGTTTATCATACACTACCAACAACAGTTGGATACACTTGGATAAGGAAAATAGAACTCGTACGTGTAGCTATATGCACTCTTTTGGCTGAGCCCAAAGCATGGATAGGGCCAAATGTTGTAGCCCAATATTAAATGATGCATTGGTTTTTTTTTATTTCCTTTTGTTAAGAAATGGGTTTCAAACAGCTACCCGTCAAGGAAGTTTTCCATAAAATGTGTCTCTCTATAGGCTTGTCCTGGACTCCTGGAGTTGCTTCCATTTGTATTAAGTTACAAAATAAATATATTGGCAATCTATGACCTTAGACGATATATTTAGATAAAATAAAGCACATAAGCTCATGCCAGTGACCTTTTATCATCATTACAATACACACAGAACTAAAAGTAAAAATAGGAACAGTAGCTTATGCTGGTAAGATTCATCAACAAGGCTAGAGTAGCCTACTATGAAATGGATAGAAACAGCTGGAGATTACTCTGTGCCTCTGTAGCTGAATTTGTAACACTTTTTCTCCCCAGCCATACCCGATTATAAATACAGCTTTAAAGCAAATTTACTTTATGTATGTAATAAATCAGTTGTTAATCCATTTACTGCAAGAAAATCTGACTCAGTTTTAAAGATTTTAAAATGAAAGTCCTGTCTAAAAGCAGAATGTATGCTATCACCTTTATGTTGTTGTGTTACTAAACCCACAACAATAAAGTCAGTCTGTATATGCAGTAAAGCAGCTTGTTATACTCACTGTGGAACCTAAGGGGTTAATAAACGGCATTGTGTAAAAGGCTGTTTGATCCTGACTTCTCTGATGCTCTCCTTTTTTCAGGGTCCCCCTCCCCCCTTATCTCCTGATAAGACATATCGTGTGGAGACACTCTGCACATGCTCAGTTTAGTGTGTATTACTAGATAGGTTTTTTTTTTTGTTCTTGGAAAAGTGCATGTGATCAGCACAGGGCCAATCAGCACTGTCCAAACAGCAGTCAGTGGTTCCGCATCTTCCTAGAGCAGAAAGAAAATTCCTCCTTCAAGCTTTAACCAGTGCTCAGCTGAACACTGTTATAAGTCACAAAAATGCTCTAACTGCTGATGAGAAAAGGTATTTAGCAGTTTATATTTACTAAAATAATTGTATTTCCATGTAGTATGTACTGTGGGAGACCAGATAGAGTGAATGCAGGGTCCTGGGTTTAGTAACACTACACTAGTATCCACATCATTTCCCTTGAGTCTCCTCTAATCAGCCAGTAATAACTCTTTTGGATAGTGGCATAGGAGTTGGTGCTTAGACTGAAATCCTAGCATTTGTTGCTTGATGCACTAAATATGACCCTATTTTATTACTTTTTCCATTTATTATTGTACTATCTGATATAACCACTGTGAAAAACTGAAAAAGGGTCAACTTATCATTATATAAACATATACTGTACAATAATGTTATATTCTTTTTTTTAAGCAGCCTGTGGGCTGAATGAAAAAAAGAGACAATACCACTGCCAAAAAAAGTGTGTGGTATGACCACCACCCACTTCTAATGTTGGGCATACTTGAAATGTTCTTTTTTTTTATTCAGCCCGTGAACTGAACGAAAATTAAAGAACCTAACAGATTCCTCTATTTACGTTGATTGATGTGAATGAAGAAACTTCTGCCAGAAAAACAAAATGTAAAAAATATCCCGAAGCATAGTTGCGATCCACCCACTGACCACCCCAGGCCCCCATGCTTGGGCATACAGTGCCTTGAAAAAGTATTCACACCCCTTGAAATTTTCCACATTTTGTCATGTTACAACCACAAATGCAAATTTATTTTATTGGGATTTTATGTGATAGACCAACACAAAGTGGCACATACAGTAATTGTGAAGTGGAAGGAAAATAACTGGTTTTCAAAATGTTTTACAAATATCTGAAAAGTGTGGCTCTACCAGCTTTGCACATCTTTAAAGTGAAATTTTTGCCCATTCTTCTTTGCAAAATATCTCAAGCTCTGTCAGATTGGATGGAGAGAGTCTGTGAACAGCAATTTTCAAGTCTTGCCACAGATTCTCAATTGGATTTAGGTCTAGACTTTGATTGGGCTATTCTAACACATGAATATGCTTTGTCTAAACTATTCCATTGTAGCCATGACTGTATGTTTAGGGTTGTTGTCCTGCTGGAAGGTGAACCTCCATCCCGGTCTCAAGTCTTTTGCATACTCTTACAGATTTTCTTCTAAGATTGCCCTGTATTTGGCTCCATCCGTCCTCTCATCAACTCTGATCAGCTTTGCCGTCTCTGCTGAAGAAAAGCATCCCTTGAACATGATGCTGTGACCACCATTTTTTATTGATGTCTGTGCCAAAAAATATTATAACATATATATGCTGAAGCATAGGCGCCATCCACCCACTGGCCACCCCAGGCCCATATGCTTGGGCATATACATTCTTTTTTAACTGCAGATGAAAAATCTCATCCAGCAGTGCTGTGCACACTGACATATATTCTGAGAGCCCTGTTGCTGTCAAAATAAACAGATTGGTAATGCAGCTGAATAACTTTTTTTTTTAACTGTAAACATTCCAGTATTCTAGAGTCTCTCAAAATGCATTAGCCAGTTTCCTGACTACCTAATATCTTTCAAGACCCTGTGTAAATATGTGCCCTAGACTCTGCTGTGCTGTGCCCTATACTAATACTTCACTAGTGTGTGCTAGTGACAGAAGCAGTCCTTGAGGCAGAGACCAGGTTGGCCAGGACAGAAGAGACAAAAAAAGCAGTTGTCAAGCCTAATTCCGCGTCTGCAGCAGACACAACATTTTTTGGGGTGACTTTTGGGTTGAGGTACCAGGAATGGCATCAGGAAAATGCCTCTCATACAGCCGGCTCACTGTATCTGGGTTGGGGCTTTGGGCCATAACACCTGGATACAAAATGGCCACACTTCCTGAAATTTTAGGAAGGATTCACTTCGTCCAGTTGCTTTGTATAGCATAAAAGCATTGTACAGAGCCAACTGAAAAAAATAAACAGACACTTTTTTGGACCAGCGTCTGGCTTTACGGGAAACTAAGTACAGCTTCATCATCTGGTCATTGAAGTCCACCCCTTCCAAGTTAAGCTTATAGTCATGGACACAGAGGGGCTTCCCAATAACATCAGCTGCCATGGAAATTTGGATGGTCATGTCTGCATGAACAGAAGACAGGACGAAAACATCCCGTTTGTCCTTCCACTTCATTGCAAGCAGTTCATCATTTTTCAAGCAGGCTTTCTACCCATTTCTAAGTTGGGTATTTACAAGCCGTTGGTGGAAGCCCCAGTGATTAGGTCACACAGTGCCACATGCGTCAATTGCAAGATTGTACAAATGTCTAAATAGTGCACGCTTGTATAAAAATTGTCCATGTATAAGTGGTACCCCATATGGAAAAAGGGTGACACCATGTTCCAAACTGTCTTGCCACTGCTCCCCATGTAGTCTGGGCATCCGGGGGCGCACCACGTAAATGCAAAAATTACAAGTATGGCCTGTTGCCCTCTCATAGGTCTTATACATTTTGACCCCATGTGGCATGCTTGCTAGGGAGAAACTGTTTGAATGCAAGGCAGCCAGAAAAATGAATGAGGGACTCATCAGCGCAGATGTTTTGCTGAGGCATATACACATCTGCAAATTTCTGGTTAAGGTGATTTACAAGAGTCCAAATTTTGTGGAGCCTATCATATTCAGGATCCCCCCAAGGATGACAGAGTGTATTATCATTGAAATGCATATATTGCATTATATTCTCATATCCATGCCTGGCCATGGCAGCAGAGAACACGGGCATATGAAGAATAGGACAAATACAACTGCAACTCATTCTTTTTAGTAATGCCCATGTTGAGGGTTAGGCCCAAAAAAACTTTAAATTGATAAAGCGTAATAGGTTTCCATGCAAACGGTCTGGCAAGTTTTGAATTTGGGTTGGCGACTATAAATTGTTGTGCATATTAATTGCTTTCACTCAATCAATCAAAATGTGTATTCTCTTTTGAAACAGATTAAACATCAGTTAGGAACATGGTCAAAACTACCATTGGCTGCGATCACATTACCCTGTGATTATACCCAAGTATATATTTAGAAAGCTGAACTCACAAGTTATTAAGTTTATATGGGCCAATGGTAGGACTAAATTAAAAATAAGAACACTTCAACAACCATAGAGGGAAGAAGGGATGGCACTTCTAGATATATATTTATATTATCTGGCAGGGTAATTGAAACATTTACAGGTATGGGTAAAAACAAGAGAGAGAGGGAGGAGTGGAAATATATTTATTAAACATCCTTCAACTAGATTAATAAATAGTGGGATTAGAGACAAAGTTACAGGTTACCCGAGGTCAGGATCCCCATTGTTACATTGGCAAGAGTGGTGGAATGAGGAATTTTGGAAACAGAGAGGGGTGTTAACGTTAGCGCATATGTATAAACAAGGGGTTTCGTGAACATTTGAATATTTGAGGAAACAACATGGCATTTCCCATAAGTTCTTTTATAAGTATTTACAACTGAGCCATGCTATAATGCACAATTTGGTAGTCAAGAATTTAGGATATCAAAATATCCCCTTATAGGAATTTTGTGGTCTCAGGGGCCGAAAGGATTGATATCAATATTATATTCATTCTTACTACAAGCTAAAATTGGTGGAGAATGGTTGATTGCAAGAGACAAGTGGCACGAAAGTATTCCAGATATGACAGATAAGATATGGGAGGAGGTATGTTCTTCGCACTTGGCGGTTTCACCAGTAATTAATAATAAAATGACGCATTTGTATGTCATACACCAAACATATCTTAGTCCCATTTGGTTGTTTAGAATGGGTAGAAGGACTACGTGTGAATGTTTGTGTTGTCATCAAAGTCAATCAGATTTGTATCATTTGATTTGGACATGTAGAGAAGTAATGGGGTCAAGTAACAGATAAATTATCAGAAATACTTAAAAAATCGATACCTCGTAGTCCAGAAGTATGTATGTTGGGGATATTGGATGATAAAGAATGGTCGAGATATGTAAAGATTTTTTGCAAGAAACATTATTTAAGGCACAAAAACACATTTCTATGAGAAGGATGCAAAATAAACCCTGCCCAACAATCAATGGATAGAAGCAGGTAATCACATTATATCATATAAAAAAGTTATGTATGAATATAGAAGACCACAAAGAAATTTTATAATATCTGGAGTGAGTGGTGTAGAGTCAAAATGATTGAGTATGAAAAGAGATAGGAGGGATGGAAACAGAGAAAAGAAGAAGATATAATGGGATAATACATAGAATAAAAACTAATAAGATAAAAAAATGTTAGAAAGTGGATGGCAGTAACAGGTTGATTGTAATGTGAGGTTGATTAAATGATTCAAATGAATATGTAGCTAATGCTGTAAAAGGAAGAAGGAAATGTATTGTATTTTAGATGCATAATATGTAATAAAGAGTGTAAAAATAAATAAATGAACAATTGTAAATTAAATGCCTGGCTGAACACTCAGCCCCCCCCCCCCCTCACGGAATAAATCAGTGATGAATCAAGTGAATGCCCAACTGGGCTAGAAATTTACAAAAAAGTGTGCAGTAGAAAAGATACGCAGCTACACTAATTATACACCAAAAAAAATGGTAAATAATATCACTAATAAAGTGCATAACGAAGTCCAAAAGTGATAAAACAATCTCTTTGTTCTAACATTTAAAGTAATGCACCAGTGACTTCAATAGGTGTGCAACTCAATCGTGCTCCTCCACCTTCAGGCATGCATGCTCAACTTAACAGCTGACCCATAGAAAATATATAGGTCACCATCAGGGGCGGACTGAGAACTCATGGGGCCCCCAGACAATAGGGGATCATGGGGCCCCTGTGTCCTTGCCCAAACTCAAAAAAAGCCTATGAAAAAGGTACCAGGGGCATCTCATGGGGCCCCCTACTGACCTGGGGCTCTCGGGCAGTGCCCGAGTTTCCAAATGGTCAGTCCGCCCCTGGTCACCATGCGCTTAATAATAATCCCACTGGATCCTCTGCTTCCACAGGTCTCTCCAGACATACTCAGGAACAATCCTTTATGTCCCCAATCCAAAGGACAGGTGCTCAAAAGATATGGAACAAGGAGCTCCTCATAGTGTAGTAAGACTTTATTACCACAAAATTGTATAAAACATGCCACTCATAGATAGAGGGTTCACAGAACCCATTATAAGCATTTAAGGGAAATCACCCTGTGCCTGGAGAGACCTTTGGAAGCAGAGGATCCAGTAGGATTAATACTGAGAGCATGGTGACCCATATTTTTTCTTTGGCTCAGCTGTAGCTTTCTGCTTTCTAGTTAAAAAAACATAGTTATGAGTATATACCGTAAGTAAATTCTTTGAAAATTAACCTTTGAATATTTTCACTTCTTGCAGTTTACCTCTTAAAAAAGGACAACAAGACTGAAACGTGTCCTGTAGAAATTATTGGAGGCTTTGCAGAATGCTTGAATTCATGAGCAACCTGATAGAATATTCCATGAAATCCGTATAAGTAAGATACTTCTATCCATTGAGCACTGATGCTTAAAGGAGAAGTACAGCCTAAGCGCTTTTGGCTGTACTTCTCCTGTGGAGTACTGGAGTGCAGTTCATTCTGCACTCCTGTGACCTGTTTGCAGCTGACAGTGGGCTGAAGTCACTTAGCCAGTCCAGTCTGCAGAAAGATCCCAACTTTAAAGTCAGAATCCACCCCAGAGTCTGGAGCGACACCTGGCTAAGCCTCTCAGTGAGCTCCATCCCCATCCATCCATCCTGAGCCAGCTGCTCCATCCCCCTCCACAGCCCAGCACTCCAGTGAGAATTGGGGGGGCAGAGCATACAGTGATGAATGACAGACAACGCTCTCTGCTCACAGCAGCAGTGAGGACTCAGCGGTCATATGATTGCTGAGTTCTCACACTTAGAGCCAGCATGGGACAGATGCAGCATCGGACTGATGACGTATCCAACTAGGTAAGTATAATTTAGGGAAAAAAACAAAAACAAACTTCTCTTTTAATCACAGCAAAAACGTGCCATAGGATGTTATATTTTGAGGCCCTTTTATTCAGATCATAGAGCCTTGGTGCCCAACCTGTGGCTCTGGGACAGCATGCAGCCCTTTGGAACTTACTGTGCAGCACTCGGAGTACTTACACAGTGTTGTATTCGGTACTTAATCAATCCAATGAAGAAAAATTGTTCTTTATCTTTGGTTTCTAAAAGCTAATGGTTTGGTTTATTTCTGTCACAATATCTTACTTTTTCTGTGCTGTCCATCCCTGTTTTATTTATCCCTATGTTTTTTTATCTTTGTGGCTTTTTAGAATGGATCTGGTTAAGAGAAATATCAAATATGGCACAAGAAATTTTGAAGAGGGCTGTAGGATGCACAAATGTGGAAACGGTGACTTACAGTAAACAGGGAGAGTAATAGCAAAGGGGAAGTCTTATGTATGACTGTCTCTGAATTGTGTCTCCAGTCTTCAACAACTCCTACAACATTTATTCTCTGATCATCCCCTGTTGCATGTCTTCAGTCTCTCATAGTGTTCTCTATCATTATATTTACCTAATATTATGTGCAACCAGGGGCGGACTGACCATTTGGAAACTCGGGCACTGTCCGAGGGCCCGGGGTCAGTAGGGGGCCCCATGAGATACCCCTGGTACCTTTTCCATAGGCTTTTTTGAGTTTGGGCAAGGACACAGGGGCCCCATGATCCCCTATTGCCCGGGGGCCCCATGAGTTGTCAGTCCGCCCCTGTGTACGACCCTTTCAGAATGTTGTCAGAGATGGTAGGTTGACCACCGCTGCCTTAAAGGCTGCTCTAGCCAAAATGCATAAGCTGAAAATCTTCATCCAACCAATAAGAATAATTTAAAGAAGATACAAGAAACTCTCCACTACAGTTCTGCTAATAGTCTATTATTTTGAATCTGGTCTCTTCTCTCTGACCATCTGGAATTATAGCCCTAACTCAAGAGTTCAGAATAGATGAGTGCTCTTCCTAAATGATCAACAATGACCCCCTGAAAGATTGGGTTCTGGTCCTTGCCATCAATCAGATACTGCTGTTCCTTTTGCCTGACTAAGCACTTGCACTTGTTTTCCTAATAGTTCTCCCTAACCAACTAAAAGTTTAAGAGATTAGTGTAGTTTACACTCTTCCTTTTCCCTTTTTTTTTTTTTACTTTGCTGACTTAACTGCTCTTTCTTCACATTCAGGAACTAATTAAGGACCATGTGAATGATGAATCTTGAGAACTGTTTTAAACTTACTGCATTAGTTTTTCCTGATGAAAGATATCTGAAAAATGGATTTGTTTTTCCACTACATTTGCAAACCACTCTTTTTTTCTAAATGTTTTCCTTCCTGTTCTTAATATACTCCTTCACAACAGCTGTTATTAGCTGTTATTTTGCTACTCCTTTCTGATTACTGAATATATTTTGCCACCTAGTGATTTCTTACTTTTATTGTGAGTATTTGACTTAAGCAAGTAGTATTTGAGTTAATTTGGACAAACAATTTTTGCAACCAGAATTGTGTTGATGCAATCATTAAAATACTGTATCTACAAATGCTTGGGCCTTTTAAGCTATTTTTAGTTCTTGATAATGTTTAGCTGGCTCTTTTATGCTGCCTTGCATGCCCTTTCATCCTCCCTTGTGTTTACCTGCCATCTTGCAAAATCGGGTGAAGGGTGATGCAAACAGAAAAAAAACAGCCCCCACATAAGAACATAGCACAGCATAATTTTCTAAGTGCAATGGAGCTGTAAAAAAAGAATGACAGGCAAAGGCCAAGTGGTCCATGAAGTCTTCCCCCACTTTTCTAAAATTTTTGAAGTTTTAGTGTTTTTTTTAACCTTTTAGTTGGGTCAATATTAAACCCAAGCAAGTTTGTAGGCAGGTGCCAACTGTATTAACCCTTTAGCGCCGACCACCTCCCAGCCTTTTAAGAGTTCTAAAAGGCAGGAGGCGGAGGCAGGCATTCGGGTCATGTGCCCGCTGTGATTGGCCGTCACAGCAGTCACAAGATCAGTAAGCTCCCAATTGCAAGTATGCATCAGGAGCTTACCGATCCACACCAGTTACTGTGCTGGGAGTGTGCTCTCAGCATGGCAAGTAGTTTTAACAGGGCCACATAAATGCAGCCACTCGGTCTTAAGGTGCACCAGCCGAGCAGCTACATATATGCATACAGCTGCTGCCAAGAGGTTATTGTTGCATTGTATGTATAAAATGTTGCTGGTATTGTTTAAGTTAACTTGCTGTGATGTGTATGCCATTTGACCTGTTGATGATCCCATAGCTGGGGAAGTGCAAGGGGGTGGATTTCTAGGGTTCTTTCTCAGAGTTGGTCATGGTATGGAAAGGGACCATGTACGGACTTATGTAGTGCTGCACTGAACTGAAACTCCCCATGGGAAAGATGTTATCCTTCAAGCATGGAACACATGATAGCAGATTTCCATACAAATACTTGGCTAATTATCTAAGTAGGAAACCATTGCTTGCAATTCCCCAACATGACCAACATGTTTAAATTCATTTTCTGTTGATGGCCTCACTGCTTCTGCTAGAGGCCTCTTCCAAGCATCCACTAATCTTTTGGTACAGAAGTACTTTCTAAGGTTAGTTTCGAACCTTTCTCCTGCTAGTCATATCCTTGTGTTTTCAGCTTCAGTAAAAGTACTGCTCTTCTGAACCTTGGCCACTAAACTTTGGACATGTCTCAGAGCTCCCATTTGTCACAAGCGTATCTACAGTTACATTGTACATTACATGCTGCAGCTAAATACAATGCATTTGACAAGCTGTCCTTGATTCTGCTCAGCAGGAGCAGAAACCTGAAACTTCCAAGATTTTTGCTGTGATTTACTCATCAACTGTCTGAGGGGGTGGCTCTCTCCAGTCAGTACGAATGTACTCTGGCATATGCTTTTCCTCCTCTAGTCCTTATCCTGAGGTTCTTATCCAAGCTGTTAACCTAGATGATAACAGTCACCGCCGTTCACATTTACTGGCCTCACAGTTGCTGGTTTCCATTGGCCATGTATCTCAGTGTCTGCCCTCAAGTTACACTCCTCTTTATACATCTCGTCACTCAAGGGAAGCTCATGCATTTGAGTTCTGGCAAACTATAAGCCTGGAAATCGAGAGGCAGAGGTTGGAAGATTTAGGCTGTTCCACAAAAGAAATCTCTACACTTTTAAACTCAAAAAAGCCTCAATGAGGGTGTGTGGCTGGGATGCAGAGAAAGGAGGATCTGTCTCCTGCTATCCTGCACAAATCCTCTTGTATATTGACAACTACCATAGCTATTTGATGTGCTCACTTGAATCAAGGGGACACTGATTCTTAGAAGCTCCAAGAAATGCCATCAAGTCCCATTTCTCTACTGCACAGCCACAAAGGAAGAATCAGAAAGCTGCAGCTTCAGGCTCTGATGTCATCTTGCTGGAGAATCTCAACTTGCTGCTGGCAGAGATGGACATGGAAAGGCCTGTGGTAGAACAATCACCAGACCCACCACCTGTGAACTTGCCAGCCAACACTACTACGCTGATTCTAATCACCACTGAACAAAGTAAAGCATCTCCTAGTGAATATAGTCCACCTGGTAGAAGAATGTAACCTAATTAGAAATGATAATGTGTTATAATTCTAGCACTACCCTTGTAAGGGCCGCTGGATTCTATTGGGTCCCCCTGTGCTCTGCACAGCCAGGCAACACGTATTTTCCACACTTCCACTCCTTCAAAGACAGTAAGCAGTAGTTTTTTTGTTTTATTAAGGGATTAAACTTGGATAGTGTGACAGCCCACCTGGCACTCTGCTAGAGTGATTCTGTCGAAGAACTGCTTCCTTGCTGCAGGGACACAGGACCAAGGTATTATAGCTGGGCATTGCACCCAAGGACTAGACGACACTAGCTTAGGTGCAACTGGAACTGTTTATTGAACAGAAATCCGGGTTTTTTTATACTTCAGAAATAGGGGCAGCCCCCACATAAACAATAAAAACACATATTACACACTGGGATAAACATCCCACAATGATTAGGTAAGAGGTTGATAACATTATCCTAAATACTGCAAACGGTAAATAGTAATGTCTTCCGTACATCTAATGAAAAGCCAACAGCTAACAATGATCTAATTAAACAGTAAGCTAATCAACAGTAAGGCACCCAGGCCAGCCAGGAGCCCACCACAGACAGCCCGGCACCTCCAACCCTGAATACACAAAGTACACATGCTGTCTTTCAGGTGAATGGCCCCCAGCTGTGCAATTTGTCCACCTTGAGACCAAACTCATACAATATTCAACAGTCTGAAAAAGTAGAATTAATTTATCTTCATAGATTTCTTGAGGGAGATTGTTTATAAATATTTCTGTCCCAAGTTGAGGAGTTTCTCTAACCCAGTCTGCATGTTACCTCTGACCATTAACCTGTACAAGATTAACATTACACCTTTCCATCCACTCCAGAAGGGAAGCTTTATTGTCTTTATGCAGAAAAATAATCCAAGCCCCAGTCTCAGCGTTCATCACGTTATTGACCATCATTAGAGAATGATCTGCTCCCTATGACCATGGGATCAGAGGATGAACTGAGCTGTTTTCCATGCTCTGACCAGGAGAAGCAGATAAAATATATAAGTATAGAACCAGCACCACAGAAATTGTTTAAGACAAAAGTAAGCTGCAGAACCTAGCCTATAAACTTATAGGATATACAAAACTTCAAAAAAATAGGTTGCGCTTAAATACATACAAAAGTGTAACAGAAAATGTGACAAAACAATATTTTAAATCAAAGTGAAATCCAGCAAAAAAGAAAAAAGTCCAAAAGTTCAAATAATCAATAATGTCCAAAATAATTGGAAGAAACACTGAAGAAATGAGGGATGAACTCCAACAGATGATGTTCTACAAAGCTGAAAATCCACTCCAAAGGTGATTTAGTATCCAAACTGAGAGATGATCAGACCGTCACTCGAAAGAAAAAAAGTGAGAAATCAAAGTGCAGTATGTTTTAAAAACATCAAACTTTAATGAAGAAATGCACTTACAAGCAGACCAGGAGCGTGCTGAATGTCACATCCAAAAGGCACCGCCCTAAGCTTTTCGTTATCGACGTCCTCCGCTCCGTGAGGACGTCGATGACAAAAAGCTTAGGGCGGTGCCTTTGGATGTGACGTTCAGCACGCTCCTGGTCTGCTTGCACGTTGTATGTGCATGTTTAGCTGGGTCTGAGTCGCTTTTATTCATTACACACGCTGTCTATACTGGTGTCAGTCTGGACACCTTGCTTGTAAGTGCATTTCTTCATTAAAGTTTGATGTTTTTTTAACATACTGCACCATGATTGTTCACTTTTTTCTTTCAGGTGACGGTCTGATCATCTCTCAGTTTGGATACTAAATCACCTTTGGAGTGGATTTTCAGCTTTGCAGAACATCATCTGTTGGAGTTCATCCCTCATTTCTTCAGTGTTGCTGTCACCATATTAATTATTGCTCCCAGAGTAACAAGTGCTATGTGCTGTTTTTTCAACAATCAGCATATTACTCTGGTGAGTTTTATTTAACCATTTTTGGTGGTGGATTCACTTGGTGATTAATTATTTTGGACATTAGTGATTATTTGAACTTTTGGACTTTTTTCTTTTTTGCTGGATTTCACTTTGATTTAAAATATTGTTTTTATTGTTTTGTCACATTTTTTGTTACACTTTTGTATGTATTTAAGCGCAACCTATTTTTTTGAAGCAGATAAAATGCCCGGTCTCCTCCATGGGTTATAATCAGTGGATAGAAGGCTAGCCCCTAGTCCCCTTCAAAAGCCCCTGTCCTAGTTGGACCTCTCACAAATAGGGTAAAGGGGTTATGGGATGCCCAATTTGATTGAAGAAATAGCAGAATGAGGATGTTTCCTGCTCCAGCACACTTAGTAAAAAAACGACAGACACTTGACGGCATTCTAGCCAGATTCATTACAGTCCTTAGTAAAGTAATCCCCTTCTAGGAGCTTGGTGACCCCTGAGTGGATATCTAGTAACGTGACAATGTGTAGGAGCTCTTGGTGCACAGAATACCAGCCCAGCTGGCTACGATATCTAACCCCAGGACCAGGGATTGGGAAAGCTATGAACTGTCAACTAAAGAAATAAAATAAATGCTATACAAGAGTGTGTATCCCCCTTAGGGGAGATTGCAACAATTACTAGTTATAGGTCACCTACTTGAAAACACCCTTATCGGCCTTTGGCCAATATTAAAATAAGCACTGATACAGGTGCCAAAAATAACCCCGCCCCCTTGCCACTGCCACTGCTGCCCCTCACCACTGCCCGCCTGCTGCTGCTGCTCGGTATTTCTTACCTGAGAAACCACCGAATGATCCCGGAGCTGGGCATAGAGATAAGTGAAGGAAAGATGGCCTCCACTCATCTCTATACCCTTGGAGGACTGGAGCGATGTCACTTCCAGGGACAATGCCCACATATGTAAACGGTGCTCAAACCACACATGTGAGGTATCACCATGAATGTCAGAGCAAGAGAAATAATTACAGCACTAGACCTCCTCTGTAACTTTACACTGGTAATCTGTAGAAATTTTTAAAGCTTCACTCATGGAGATTTTTAAGTACATTAATACCTCGGTTTACAAATTTAATTCGTTCTGCGAATTTTCCTATAGCGAAAAATTTGTAAACCGAAACACTGTTTCCCATAGGAATGCACTGTAAACCAATTAATCCATTCCGAAGGTCAGAAAAACAGTAAACGCTACTAAAATACCGCATGGGTTATTTTATTAACTCATGCTGTATTTTAGTAGTGACAACCATGTATTAATGTTTCAGCTGTCAGCGGGGTTCTCCACTGACAGCTGAATGTAAAAGAATTGCCAGCAATTAAAAAAATTATTTAAAAAAGGCATTGGGTTCCCCCTCCCATCCATACCAAGCCCTTTGGGTCTGGTATGGGTTTTAAGGGGAACTCCCACACCAAAATAAAAAAAAATGTTGTGGGGGTCCCCCCCCAAAATCCATACCAGACCCTTATCCAAGCATGCAGCTTGGCAGGTCAGGAAAGGGGGGACGAGTGAGCGCTTCCCCTCCTGAACCATACCAGGCCACATGCCCTCAACATGGGGGGGTGCTTTGGGGGCAGGGGGTCCCCAAAGCACCTTGTCCCCATGTTGATGGGGACAATGGCTTCTTCCCCACAACCCCGGCCAGTGGTTGTGGGGGTCTGCGGGCAGGGGGCTTATTGGAATCTGGAAGCCCCCTTTAACAAGGGGGCCACCAGATCCCCCCCCCCATGTGAATGAGGATGGGGTCTTTGACAAGTCCTTTAATAAAAGAAAAATCTAAAAGAATGTCCCCCACTCCCGACGCTGGTTGCCAGCCTTCTGCTTCGAGCTGGCTTAACAGTTCCTAAATATGTAAGGGGCAGGACCACCCGGGCCATCACGCATGTGACCCACCCCATGTGACATCAGTCATCTGTCTGTATATTCTGTCTCCCTTTTCACTGGATAACAGGTTATGCTTTCAGAAGCAACTTAATATATATTTTCCAGCTAATACACTACATAAAGGTTTGTGGACACCTGACCATAATACTTAAATGAGCTTTTAAGACACCCCAACCTAAGTCATAGGCATGTTGCCACTAACCCCTATACCCACCCTGTATTGTGGCTATAACAGCCTCTATTCTTTCGGTGGCTCTCAGAAAAACATCATCAGCAGTTACTTCCAGTTCATGTGTATATATTCTGAGAGTGTCCGGTGCAGACATCACATCTGTTGTGCAGCGTTGAGCAGCAGGAAGGTGAGCGGGGTCCGGATCACAGCGGAGCAGACAGCACACATGGTGGCAACATGGGAAAGCTATAGCAGAAGGTGAGCAGGGACTGGAGATGAAGGACTGAACAGCAGAGGATCAGCAGAGCCAGGGGACCAGAGCAGGAGAAACCCACATGCTGCGCATTGTGGGAGCAATATAGTGGGAGGTGAGCAGGGACCAGAGAGAGAGGAGAAACAGAAAACCAGATCAGCAGAACTGGAGATTACTACTGAATGGGGGGGATCAGCAGAGCTGAGGGTTACTACTGAGTGGGGGATAAGCAGAACTGGAGATTACTACTGAGTGGGGGGATCAGCATAGCTGGGGATTACTATTGAGTGGGGGATCAGCAGAGCTGGGGGTTACTACTGAGCATTGAATCAGCAGAGCTAAGGGTTACTAATGAGTGGGGCATCAGCAGCTGGGAGTACTATACTAAGCAGGTGATTTGCTGAACATGGGTATTAACAGGCTGGGGATTTGCTGAACAAGGGCAGCAATGAGCTAAGGATGTCCTGAACAAAGTTACTAATGAGCTGGGGATCTGCTGACTGGAGGTACTACTGAGCTGGGGTTCTATTGGCCCATTTTAAAATAAATAGAAAATCAACACACACACAGGGCATTTTCCAAGCTTCATTAAAGGAGAAGTACAGCCAAAGTTCTTTTGGCTGTACTTCTCCTATGGATCACAAGAGTGCAGTTCATTCTGCAATCCTGTGACCCATTTTCAGCCCGCTGTCAGCTGACATCACTCAGCCAGTCCAGGCTGGGGAGTGATCCAGACTTCAAAGTCTCCACCCCAGAGTCTGGAGTGGCACCTGGCTCAGCCTCTCAATGAGCCTCTGAGAGACTGAGCCAACTGCTCCCTCCCCCTCCACAGCCCAGCATTCCAGTGAGCGCTGGGGGTGCAAAGCAGCCAGTGGTGACTGACAGGCACTGCTCTCTGCTTAGAGCAGCTGTGAGAACTCAGCGATCAGTAGTAATGTGATCACTAAGTTCTGACACTTAGAGCTGGCAGGGGACAGATGCAGCATTGGACCAAAGCTGCATCCATCTAGATAAGTATAAATGGGGAGGGAAGTCCACACTTCTCATTTAAAGCTTCAAAAAAGCATAACTGATGCATCGCCAAAGCATCAAAAATACATCAGAAAAGTATGTTGAAGTGGTAGGCAGTTTAAAGTGTGTTGAAGTTGAAGCCAGTGTAATTGAGCCCTTACACCACAAGGGGTCACTGTTGAGCCATTGATCGCCTTTACAGTCAGTTTGTCCTTAGGAGTCATGTCCAGAAGGATGCTATGTTGTGATCTGGGTTGTCACTACCCACATCTGTTTGTCTTCTAAGGTCTGCTTGAGGTGATTGTAGCCGTATTAGTGCGACAGAAACACTTGAGTACTGACGTGATACTTTTTTTATTTGCATTAACATACAATTTTGAGGACAAGCTTTCGGGGTATGTCCCCTTTTTGAAGGTCCAGGCAGTACTCAATAATAATTCTTCTAAGGTCTGGACTTTTTTTTGATGTGGATATTATTAAAGCGGTCTTAAACCCATAAGCAAAAATGTAATATATTGCAGCTTACCAATCCTTAGATGTGGTCTCCCCCTGATTTCACTGAAGGATCTGGCCAGAAATACCTGTCTTGTGTTAGTGTCCCCACTCTGGATGAAGGTGCACAGGGCACCTTTAGACAGCAGCACTGTCAGTCTATGGTGAGGGGAATGTAATGCAGGCCATAGATGGGTCGAAAATCGGCCGATTTTTTGGCCGAAAATAAAATCGGCCGATTTTCGGATCGTTAGTGGGCGATTTGGTCGGCCGTTTTTCGGTATTTTGGCCGTTTTTTTTTTTCGGTAAAGTTGGAAAAAAATCGGCCGATTTTGCCGATCGGCCGATTTTCGCGGCAATTAGTGGGCGAATCGGCCGATTTTTTACCGATAAAAAAACTGCGCATGAGCAGTGACCTGCAAGAGGAAGACAAAAAGAAGAAAAAGAAGAAGAGGAAGAGGATGAAGAAGAGGATGAAGAAGAGGATGAGGATGAAGAAGAGGATGAGGATGAAGAAGAAGAGGATGAGGATGAAGAAGAAGAAGAGGATGAGGATGAAGAAGAAGAAGAAGAGGATGAAGAAGAAGAAGAAGAAGAAGAAGAAGAAGAAGAAGAGGATGAGGATGATGATGATGATGATGAAGAAGAGGATGAGGATGAAGAAGAGGATGAAGAAGAAGAAGAAGAAGAAGAGGAGGAGGATGAGGATAATGAAGAAGAAGAAGAGGATGAGGATGATGAAGAAGAAGAAGAGGATGAGGAAGAAGAAAATGAGGATGAAGAAGAAGAAGAAGAGGATGAGGATGAGGATGAAGAAGAAGAGGATGAGGATGAAGAAGAAGAAGAAGAAGAAGGATGATGAAGAAGAAGAGGATGATGAAGAAGAAGAGGATGATGAAGAAGAAGAAGAGGATGAGGATGAAGAAGAGGATGAGGATGAAAAAGAAGAAGAAGAAGAGGATGAGGATGAAGAAGAAGAGGATGAGGATGAAGAAGAAGATGAGGATGAAGAAGAGGATGAGGATGAAGAAGAAGAAGAAGAAGAGGATGAAGAAGAAGAAGAAGAAGAAGAAGAAGAGGATGAGGATGAAGAAGAAGAAGAAGAAGTAGGATGAAAATAAGAATAATTCCAGTCCAGCAAAAAGTGTCTCTGCAGAGAGCTCCGCTATTTCTGACAGTTCTCTGACAGTTCTTTGACATTTACAGCGGTTGAAACATTGTATCTATTTATTTCCGAATAAAAACATCTGTATCCTAAATGGAAATAAATAGATACAATGTTTCAACCGCTGTAAATGTCAAGGAACTGTCAGAAATAGCAGAGCTCTCTTCAGGGACACTTTTTGCTGGCTGTAGAAGGGATGAAAATCGGCCGATTTTTTTTACCATTGATGGCAACGTCGGCCGCTTGAACGACCAAATTTTCGTTTTTTAAAAGAAAAATCTGCCGTTTTTCTCCCCATCTATGGCCTGCATTAGGTGTGCTAGCATATTTTAATACTCCAGCAAATTGAAGCCAAACTCCAGATAACCAAATACATTCAAAATAAGATGAATTGACATGCAGAGCTGTGAATCAAAAGTACACTACAATACAATAAAATATTAGACATCAGCATCACCCAGTGATCATTTTGTGCATATAAAATAAAGTCCAATCCCACAGTGAATTCAAATGAACAAGTAATGGGATGTGTATCTTTCAATGCACAGTGCTCATGTCAAACCACAGATCCTTACTAATGGCACAGTCTGCGGTTTATTTACTAAAGCTGGTTCACTCAGAATCTTGTGCACTTCTGCATAGAAACCAATCAGCTTCCAGGTTTTTTGCTAAAGCCTAATTGAACAAGCTGAGGTAACCCTTGGTTCACATATATGCGGCCGTGCGGGCCACGTTTTGTGCAGGCATGAGAGCCCATTCAATTGAATGGACTCCTGGCACTCCTGGCACTGTGACATGCAGGGATGGAGTCCCAGCACTTCCTCTGAAAACCCAGAACCAAGCCTTAGAAGCTGCTTGGCTACCATGCACAGGTGCACCAGATTCTGAGTGAACCCGATTAGGTAAATAAACCCCTCTGTGTTTAGTGCTTCACCTCTCTCCAGCAGGCAGACACTCTCCAAAAATCCATGCCTTTCTTATTACAGATTGGCATATAGCGTATTTACATCTCACCGGTGTAGAGCTGCTTGGTAACTTTGGGTTCTGTGTTCTGTGCCTCAACTTAAAGGACAACTTCATCCCCTCTGACACACCTGGTTGACTAAAAATCACTGCAAGCATGTAAAGCAACTTTAACTTGGCTTTGGGTTACTACCAGTAAATGGACACACACCCGTTTATTGGTAAATACGCTTAATCTATTAATATGGATTAGAATAAATGGCAAATTAACCACTTGCCAAACGCGCTATAGCCGAATGATGGCTACAGCGTGGTTGTCTAGTTCTGGAAGGGCATCATATGATGTTCTCCCAGAATGCGCCCTCCTGCGTGCACCCAGCGATCTCCGTGATCGCTGTGTCCTACAGACACAGCTGATCACATGATGGGGTAAAAGACCAATCACAGTGGCCTTTTACCATGTGGTCAACTGTGTCCAATGACACAGCAGATCACCCAGTAAATATAGTTGCCGGTTTTTGACAGCACTTTCCTCCCGCTGTCACAGAGTGAGGAAAGTACTGCCGATAACCCGGTGAATGTCACAGAACAGATCGGCACTGATCATCAGGGCAATGATTATCAGTGCCCTGATGATCAGTGTCCACCAATGCCACCCAGCAGTGCCCATCAGTGCCACCCATCAGTGCTGCCCAGCAGTTGCACCCATCAGTACCCAGCAGTGCCGCCCATCAGTGTTGTCAGTCAGTGCCGCCTGTTGGTGTCGCCCATCAGTGCCCATCAGTGCTGTCCATCAGTGCCATCCCAGCCTGGTCTGCCCTTCATTTCCAGTTGCTGTGAAGCATCATGGGGCATGCCACTAGATATCCAAAAAGCTTTTTATTTTGATGACTAATGTCCTGGAGGGCATGGGCTTTGGTCGGGCCTTCAGAAAGTGGTTTGAGGTATTATAGAAATCACTCATGGCTCAGGTTAAGATGGGGGGACCTGTCTCCTCCCTGTCTGGTGGGGAGAGGTACAAGATAGGGGTGTCCATCATCATAGCCCTATTAGCTTTATTAATGGAACCCATTTCTGCTGCAATTCCTCACTCCAAGCAGGTGCCTGGAATCCGAACAAGCTCCTTGGAAGAAAAATTAGCAATGTACGCTGATGATTTGATACTGTTTCTCCTTGACCCTCCTCCTCCTGGACCCCCTCTCCAGGAAAAATCCCAGATCCTTCCTATTGATCCAAGAGCACAATTGCCTTCAGATCCACACCTTTATATTGAGATGGACAGGAGAATTTAGGAACTTTGTATCAGTATCTCTTCTTTCATCTCTGACTTATGCAAATTAAATCTATCTCTGTTGCTTTAAAGGCATTATAATTAAATAAAATGTATGGGAAACTGTACCCTTATCTTTACGGTAAGAATATTTTGATTAAAATGAAAATCCTTCTCTCCATATTTTACATACTTTTTCTAACTCAGTTGTCATACTTCACAGGTCTTGGACACAAGGAGGCCTGGCATTACCTGACTTCCACGTTTATTTTATAGCAGCCTTTCTTTGCCATGCACATAACTGGTTGATATTGGATAAATCTATTGCATCTGTGGTTTTAAAAGCGGCACCTTTATGGGCTTATGAAGCCTCAGGAAATCTGCCTTATAGAGAAGGGGATGCTCCATTTTTGCTGACAGCCTTAATGCATGTAGTCATTTAGGCATGGAATATGACAAATTGTGCATCACCCAATGCACCCAGGCAACAATGCCCGTATGATCATATTTGGCTCATCCCCAAGTTCCCACATTTCTTTTTTGTCCCTGATTTTGCCCTATGGCCATCTAAAGGTGAAACTAGGTTTTTCTGGCTGTGGGTGTGGTTGCCAACATCCCAGTGTAATTCCATCAAGTGAAAAACCCCTTTCATGGGCTTTTATGTCAAACATGAGAAGGAAGATATACAATATGTGCTGGAACTTATAACAGCTGATTTCAAAGCGATTAGAGATTTGAATCTGCTATTACAGGAAAATGAATTGGGATATAGAGGCCCTATTGGAGGACAATATTCAAAATGAACAGGAAACGGAGGATAGAACACAATTTAGTACGAAAACATAAACATTTATATCTTTGAATCAAAATTTAAATATAGCCTTATTCTTGAAGCCTACTACAAGGGAAATTGATATATTGAATTTTGAAGATGAGTTGTATCATTTAGACACAGCAGAAAAAATTAGCTCTAAAATCCCTAAGACAAAATACTACAATAACAATCAAACCATCCGATAAAGGAGGAAATATAGCCTTGATGGACAATCTAATGTACGAAAAAATGTGTTTGAAAATCTTAAATAATAAAAAATGTTATTAGAAAATCTCTGCAGCCCTTGTTGATACTTTTCATCTGGAATTTTATGGTCTGGTGGATGGGGCATTTAGAAGCGGCATTATTTTGGAGGATCTGTGAGAACTTATTTGAATGAGGCACCCAAAGTTGCCTACTTTCTAAGCACTTTCAAAGGTTCATAAAGACTTGACTGAACCCCCGAGGAGGCCCATTATCTCTGGGAATGGGTCTGTCTCTGAGGTAATAAGCCAAGTAATTGATGCACACTTGAGACCTCATGTGATTAGTTTGGCCTCATATGTTAAAGATACAATACATCTATTACAAATTATTGAGAATTTAGATATTCCCGAAAGAGAATTTCTAGTGACAATGGATGTGGAATCGCTATACAGTAGCATTCCACACATAAAGGGAATTGTGGCTGTACGACATTCTACAACAACATAGTACCCAAGCATGGAAATTCAATTAATTAATTTTGCAGATGTTGGACTTTATTTTACATCATAATGTCTTTCTATTTCATTGCTCCCTCTACCTCCAGGCACAGGGCGTAGCAATGGGGACTTGCTGAGCCCCATCCTATGCCAATCTGTACCTGGGGGTGTGGGAGCAGAATTTTTTGCTGGGCGAGGCTTTCTCGATGAACACAACACATTGTGATGTGGCAGAGATACATCAATGATATTGTCAGGGCTCCCGGGTATGACCAGAGGTGTGTGACTGACGCAGGGAAACGCAGACTTCAGATATGTTATAAACAATACGATTTATTAACACTAACAATACAAACATAAACGCAGTGCAATACTAAACATAATACAGTGCAAACAAACCAACCAACCACCCACAGATAACAGTACATACAATGCGAGCGTCGTCAGGCAGGCTGGGTCAATATCAATCGGGCAGGTAGGTACAGGGGGAGCAAGCGGAGAATGGTCGGGGTCACAAGCCAGGGTCAGCAGGTAGCGGGCAGCGTGGTACAGAGTGTCAGGCAGAGGGATGGTCAGGAACGAGCCGGGGTCAGAGCAGGAGAAGTCAGCAGAGGTATAGATCAGGCCAGGTCAGCAACAAGACAGGAACAGGAATAGGAACAGAAACAAGAAGCAGGAACAGGGCCCAGGAAAAACATAACACCAAGGCAGAGTCTGCAGGTCTGAATGTCCCTTAAATACACCAGTATAATTAGTTCCAGGTGTTTGACTGGCTGCAAGGTTGAGTCTCTGATTGCTGGGAGCACCCGCTGGCCAGCCCTGGTACTGCAGCTCATAAGGCAGCTGAGTCCCACCATTGCTGGCCAGTCCATTCCTGACAGTACCCCCCCCTCAAGGAGCGGCCTCAGGACGCTCCAAACAGTCCTAGCTGGGCAAAATGTTCCACCGCCCGGGTCTGGTAACTGGCGGGATATCAAAGACTGGCACACCGGGCAGGACTCCGGGCAGCGGCACACCGGGCAGAGGCACATCGGGCAGGACTCCGGGCAGAGGCACATCGGGCTGGACTCCGGGCAGAGGCACATCGGGCTGGACTCCGGGCAGAGGCACATCGGGCTGGACTCCGGGCAGAGGCACATCGGGCTGGACTCCGGGCAGAGGCACACCGGGCTGGACTCCGGGCAGAGGCACATCGGGCTGGACTCTGGGCAGAGGCACATCGGGCTGGACTCCGGGCAGAGGCACATCGGGCTGGACTCCGGGCAGAGGCACATCGGGCTGGACTCCGGCAGAGGCACACCGGGCAGAGGCACAGCGGGCTGGACTCCGGGCAGAGGCACATCGGATTACCAGGCGAAGCAGCAGGCAGCGGGCCACCAGGCGGAGCAGCAAGCACCAGGCCCCCAGGCGGGGCAGCAGGCACCGGGCCCCCGGGCGGAGCAGCAGGCACCGGGCCCCCGGGCGGAGCAGCAGGCACCGGGCCCCCGGGCGGAGCAGCAGGCACCGGGCCCCCGGGCGGGGCGACAGGCATCGGCCCCTCGGGCGGGGCGACCGGCATCGGGTCCCCAGGCGGGGCGACCGGCATCGGGCCCCCAGGCAGAGCGGCGGGCGCCGGGCCCCCAGGAGGGGCGACAGCCATCGGGCCCCCAGGCGGGGCGGCGGGCGCCGGGCCCCCAGGCGGGGCGACAGGCATCGGGCCCCCAGGCGGGGCGACAGGCATCTGGCCCCCAGGCGGGGCAACAGGCATCGGGCCCCCAGGCGGGGCAACAGGCGCCGGACCCCCAGGTGGAGCGACAGGTCTCGGGCCCTCAGGCGGAGCGGCGGGCGCCGGACCCCCAGGTGGAGCGACAGGTCTCGGGCCCTCAGGCGGAGCGGCGGGCGCCGGGCCCCCAGGCGGAGCGACAGGTCTCGGGCCCTCAGGCGGAGCGACAGGTCTCGGGCCCTCAGGCGGAGCGACAGGTCTCGGGCCCTCAGGCGGAGCGACAGGTCTCGGGCCCTCAGGCGGAGCAACAGGTCTCAGGCCCCCAGGCGAGGCGGCGGGCGCCGGACCCCCAGGCGGAGCGGCGGGCGCCGGACCCCCAGGCGGAGCGACAGGTCTCGGGCCCCCAGGCGAAGCGGCGGGCACCGAGTCACCAGGCACGACAGTGGGCTCCGAGTCAACTGGCATGACCGCTGGCACTGGGTCAGACATTGGATCGTCTGGCTGGACAGCGGGCATCGGGTCACCAGGCATCAGGTCATTTGGCTCGACAGCGGGCACCGCGTCATCTGGCAAGGCAGTGGGCTCCGAGTCAACTGGTATGACCGCGGGCACTGGGTCAGACATTGGATCGTCTGACTGGACAGCGGGCATCGGGTCACCAGGCATCAGGTCATTTGGCTCGACAGCGGGCACCGCGTCATCTGGCAAGGCAGTGGGCTCCGAGTCAACAGGCACGACAGTGGGCACCGGGTCATCAGGTACCGGATCGTCTAGCTCGACAGCGGGCATCGGGTCACCAGGTATGACAGCGGGCACTGGGTCACCAGGCATCAGGTCATTTGGCTTGCCAGCGGGCACCGTGTCATCTGGCAAGGCAGTGGGCACCGGGTCACCAGGCATTGGATCGTCTGGCTCGACAGCGGGCATCGGGTCACCAGGTATGACAGCGGGCACTGGGTCACCAGGCATCAGGTCATTTGGCTCGCCAGCGGGCACCGCGTCATCTGGCAAGGCAGTGGGCACCGAGTCACCAGGTACGACAGTGGGCTCCGAGTCAATTGGCACGACAGCGGGCACCGGATCAGGTACCGGATCATCTGGATCAACAGCGGGCATCGAGTCAACTGGCCTAATAGGATCGTCAGGCTGGATCAGTTCATCATGCTGGGTAGAGGCATCAGGCTGAATGCCAGCGTCCGGCTGAGTAGAGGCTTCAGGCCGAGTAGAGGCATCAGGCCGAATAGAGGCATCAGGCCGAGTAGAGGCTTCAGGCCGATTAGAGGCATCAGGCCGAATAGAGGCATCAGGCCGAGTAGAGGCTTCAGGCCGAGTAGAGGCATCAGGCCGAGTAGAGGCTTCAGGCCGAGTAGAGGCTTCAGGCTGAAGAGAGGCATCAGGCTGCGTACAGGCATCAGGCTGAGTAGAGGCATCAGGCTGCGTACAGGCATCAGGCTGAGTACAGGCATCAGGCTGAGTAGAGGATTCAGGCTGAGTAGAGGCTTCAGGCTGAACCACGGAAGGCAGGTTCACCGGTTTGGATACTGGCAGGATGGTATTGGTTGGAAAGAATTTTCGCTTTTTTCTGGTTTTAACTACTGGAGCACTGCAAGTAAACGCAGGTCTGCAAACGAATGGAGCAGCTGGAGACAGAGAAGAACTGGGGGATGGAACAGGAGAGGGAGCAGTTGCTACAGAGGGCTTTTTTACAGGGTTAAAGGTAGGATAGGTGCAGCGAGTGGGAACAGGGTACTGACATGCGGTAGATAGCAGGGCAGGAGGAGCTGTTGGGAATGGAGGAATAGAGCTTTGAGGAGATAGATTAGAAGCAGGACTGGGTTTTGGTAAGCTGACTGAGGCTGGGTGCAACAAGTCTGTCCATGTCTGCAGTATGGGTTGAACAAAGCTGAGCTTACACAAAGCCTGTCTGACCAAAGACTGCACTGCGTTTATACAATTTCTTAGTACCTGTGGTGAACATGTGGAATAACGCTCCAGAAAGTAACCCACATCATCCTCTAATAACCACACCAGGGACTCTACCTGGTCTGCACTAAATGGTGGCAAAAATTCATCCCTGCATTCGGGGGTACCAGATGAAACCAACTCAGCACAAACCTCAATCAAAGGCTGCACCTCAGAGAACTCTGTGCCCTGATCTACTAGAACATGAGCGAGCCGTATACATTCTAGCAGTTCATCCCGGGTATACTCCTTCAGAGTTTGATAAGCATACTCCCTGTCATCAAACACTAGCAGATATAAATACGCAACCTCATCCAGATCCATCCTTCCCATCAACAAGCCAAGATGGCTTCCCTGTGCAGCCACTTCTGGTCAGGATTGGCCTTGGTGTAATGTCAGGGCTCCCGGGTATGACCAGAGGTGTGTGACTGACGCAGGGAAACGCAGACTTCAGATATGTTATAAACAATACAATTTATTAACACTAACAATACAAACATAAACGCAGTGCAATACTAAACATAATACAGTGCAAACAAACCAACCAACCACCCACAGATAACAGTACATACAATGCGAGCGTCGTCAGGCAGGCTGGGTCAATATCAATCGGGCAGGTAGGTACAGGGGCAGCAAGCGGAGAATGTTCAGGGTCACAAGCCAGGGTCAGCAGGTAGTGGGCAGCGTGGTACAGAGTGTCAGGCAGAGGGATGGTCAGGAACGAGCCGGGGTCAGAGCAGGAGAAGTCAGCAGAGGTATAGATCAGGCCGGGTCAGCAACAAGACAGGAACAGGAATAGGAACAGAAGCAGGAACAGGATACAGGGCCCAGGAAAAACATAACACCAAGGCAGAGTCTGCAGATCTGAATGTCCCTTAAATACACCAGTCTAATTAGTTCCAGGTGTTTGACTGGCTGCAAGGTTGAGTCTCTGATTGCTGGGAGCACCCGCTGGCCAGCCCTGGTACTGCAGCTCATAAGGCAGCTGAGTCCCACTATTGCTGGCCAGTCCATTCCTGACAGATGTATTGTTTTTTTTGGGACAACGGGAAATTTTGTTTAATCAATGTTTGGATGCAGTGAACCGGAATAATGCAAACCTTTTCTTCACCATGACATATGTCGGTAATAAAATTAATTTTTGTGGATGTAACTATAATGAAAGTACTAAAAGGACGGTTGAGTAGTACTTTGTATAGGAGGAAAACTGCCGGAAATACAATTTTACATGTTGACAGTTTCCATCCTGAACAGTTAAAAATATCTATACCATTCAGTCAATTTCTAAGAATTAAACATAATTGTACGCGTTATGAAGACTTCCAAATGGAAGCTGACAAGCTTACAGAAAGATTATTAGAAAGAGGGTTTACGAAATCCTCCTTCAAAAAGGTAAATAAAAAACTATGAAGGATTTAGTGAAAGGAATGAGAGTAATAATGAAATACTCTAATGAATATAAAAAAATTAGGAAAATCCTGGAGAGGTATTGGCCTATTCTGTCTGAAGGCCCTCTATTGGGCAAACTAGTGAGTCCAACTCCTGCTATTATATACAAAAAAAGCAGGGTCAATGAAGCAACTTTTGGTGCATAGCGAATATAAAGAAGAGAAAAGAGCAGATCCCTGAATAACATGTGGGCACTTTTTCGTGCGGTGATTGTGCATACTGTCCATTTGTTAGTAACTGTAAATAAATGATTCTTCCAAATGGCAAAAAATGTATTTCAAAACACTTTTCCAATTGCAAAATCAAAGGGGTAGTGTACCTCATGCAATGCGAATGTGAATCCTTGTATGTAGGGAAAACACGTCAGGAATTTTGGAGACACATGTATAAACATCTTCACAGCATTCATATTGGGAATTTATACTTACCTCTAAGCAGACATGTGGCCAAAATCCACAAATATAAAATGCCAAAAGTAGTTTTTTCAGTTTTGGATAGAGTTCACATTCCGAAAAGAGGTGGGGATTTGAATAAGGTGCTGCTTCAGCGAGAGATGCGCTGGATGAGGCACCTAAATGCCACAATCCCACCAGGCTTAAATGAATCAGGAGAGTTTTAGGCCTTTCGTAGAAGTCTTCAGTTCAGGTAAAACAGATTGAATAATGACTACGCCCATGACTATGTGATAGCCTATGTGTCTATCCTAATTTATGATTCTGATACATTTTCTCAATTGATTTCAACTTCTTTTTATTTTTCTCCTGACTTTTCTTCTGGGTGGTAATAACCCCTCGGAATGAATGACTTGATAATAGATAGGTTTAATTTAATGCTTGGGCATATTGTTCATTTTAATTTTGTATTTTGTTTAATTTTCAATTTTTATTACTTCATGATAAGTTGCTTTTTTCTGTTTTAATGTTTATGCCTTTCCTAATTCGAGATTGAGGTGTGGCGGTGATACCGATGTAACCCCACAAACCCGACACAATAGGCCTCCCCTCTGAATGAGGGGAGGCAATTCCCACTTCTTGGAGGCATGGGCAGCTCCCTGAGCATGTCTTCCCTCGAACCTGCTGTATATACAGCGGGTTTGCGGATCGCTGTGCCGGTGGCACATCTCTCAATGCATTTCCGGAAACCCCTGTGATGGAAGTGGACATGATGCGAGTGTGTACCATGTCATGACGCCGGATGTGACATCAGTGCATGAAGTGTCACTTACCGCGCATGCGCAGTATGGGATGAACGCCAGAGGACCTGACTGGGCGGCATTTTCCTCCCGTATGAGAGACTCACATGTGAGAAACTTGCAGCCTATGTTCTATAGGAGGATAATTGCCCCCCCCCCCCCAACTGAGCTTGCCCTATATATAGATGCCTTTAAGCATTTACTTTTTGGACATATATCTAAGGTGGAAATAGTGATGCAAGTGGCCTGGAGAGTTTTTGAACCAATACCGTGGATGGCTAATTGCAAGTTTGATTAGTTTTATCTGAATCTTTGCACAAATCAATTAGATAGAGGGGGATTTTTTTGTGACATTAATTGGTATTTGAATATATAATCTCTTTGATTGAAGACAATGGGGTTAAACGTGAGGAATCGCGTTCAGGATCTACGTTTTGAACGCCGACCGCGGGAAAATGCAAAGCTCTGCAAAACCATGGTAAAATGCGGCCACCGCGATTTGCATTTTTCTTTGGCCAGCAGTCAGGGTAGGCTCGTGTACATGGAGCCTTAGAGCAAAGATATACATTAAAAGGATTTATTCAGCCGAAATTATGGGTGAAGTCCCAAACTATTCAATTAGCTCAACACATGAGAGCTATAGAATCCCTTTATTTAAAGTCAGATGTATTAGTATCCTCCTTTTCCTTTATGATAGTGGGCAGTGGGGTTTAAGAGGTCCTTGTGTGAATCCATAGGGGCGATGGCGGCAACCATTTGTCACACCTCAGCTACAGGAGATGGCTTCCATACCTAACAAATTATGATACACATAAGAAAAAATCTTTTTTGTAATTTAATATAAATTTGAGAATATTTAGTTTTTTCCTTTAAATATTACTTGTAGTGTGGATGCAGTTGATTGTGGTAAGAACTTTGCATTGCAGAGTGGTATGATTTCCCTGAGGACGGAGCAAATGAAAAGAGCTTTGGAATGCGCTGGATACCCCAAGCTAACCAACTAACAATCAAGATTCAATGGGTTGTAAGTGTGGACATGTTTTGAAAATGTGTTAGTTGGCGATACCACTGTGCATAGATTGATGAAAATTGTACTATTTTGAAAATTAACCCTGTAACAAGGATACACTAAAAATGCAATATTTTTGTGAGAATATGGATATGTGAAACAATGTATACTGTACATCACTAAACAATTTGTTTTTTGAAAAAAAAATCTTTTTTAATGTTGATCAACTTTTTTTTATAATGATATGGATAATAAAAGAATGTTTTTATATTCATAATAGTATGGTTGCCATTAAAATGCCATGAAAGGGGTTTTTCAAATCGATGGCCATCTAAAGGTAGTATCTTGGTCATATTTGTGAAAATAATATCCTTACAGTATGTCCTTTAAGAAATTGAAACAGCAATATAATCTTTTCATTTCATACTTGTACTGATACCTCCGCCATATGTGCCAATCCCAGTTTGGGACAGTGGCTCTTGACCTCACTTCCTCCATATAGTGTGTACTTGCCTCAATTCAAAGCACCAAGTGTCATTTCTCTCTGATCTTTCTTCCTTTTGCTCAAGGAACAACATTTATTCTATAACCTGGGGCATGGTTGTGATATTTCCAAACAACCAAGAATATCCATGTAATTTCTCCATCTGTCTCACACATACTGACCTTCCTACAAGGTCTGCAGTTCAGGTAGCCGCAGACTCAGAAGATACCAAGAATAGATGGGCCAGTGAGCCTTTGTTTATTTCTTCAGAGCAACACTTAAAAGCACTCCACTCAAAAGGGGAAGCTCCACTTGTCTGCCTCCTCCCCCCCTCCACTGCCACATTTGGCACTTTTTTGGTGGAGGGAATATCGGGTACTTGGTTTTGATAGGTACTCGCTCCCATGTCCGAGTCGGAAGTTCACCCCCTCTCCTTAAACCACAGTCTTCTAGAATACTTCACAGGTCCCAGAAGTGCTGGGGCATGCAGGGAGCCAAGGTGCGACTCGTGTATGAGCAGCAGGCACCCAGCTGTGAAGCTGTCACAGCTGGGTGCCCACAGTTGAGATGCCAGACCAGGGGGAGAAGAGGGACAGCGTGGGTGAGTACATCGCTGGAACCTGGGACAGGTGAGTGTGTGTTTATTAAAAGTCAGCAGCTACAGTTTTTATACACAAAAACGACTGGAACTCCACTTTAAGTTGTATCCTCCTAGGAGATGTTCCTTTCCACATTGGGACTTTCAGTGATCTTGGAGGCCTTGTAAAAAAAAAAAAAAAAAAAAAACAACCCATATGCCCTCTTGGGGTCAAGAGGACCTAATATTCTTTACAGGCAGCGGAATTGTGTCCCTTGGAGCACCTTATGCCTGAGTCGGCTATACCCTTTCATCTGGCATAAACTTGGGCATATACTTCCAAATTCATAAATAGGAACCTTTCACAAGCGTGATGTAGCAAGGACACCGAGGAAACACCTTTCTTTAACAGCATATTTCAGATCCTCAGAAAGGTTATGTAGCCTACCAGAAGGAAAGTAAGGAGGCTACCTCCAGGACCTTGGCTTTGCAGATCGTGAAGCTCATCCAAAAAGTCTATGAAGCAGTTGGGCTAGATCCTCCTTCAGCTCATTCCACAAGGGCAGTGGCGGCATCTTGGGCAGCACACTCCAGCATCCATTGATATGATCTGCAGGGCTGCCAGCTGGATTTCGTATCACACCATGTGAAGGCGCTACTGCTTTTATCCAGGATGCTTAACCACAGTACAGTTCAGCAGGAGAACCAGTCAGAGGAAACTGACAACTATCAATAAATAATTTCCCCGTCATCTATTTATCATTGGTATGTTGTCATGGAGACACCAAGAAAATTGTATGAATACTTGCTGTAATTCTCCTTTCCTGGTGCCTGATCATTATAGCATACATACCCACCCTCAATCTGAAATTTTTTACTAGAATACCAAAGGGTTCTATACCTTTACCTATGCTACCAAATCTTTTCGCTGGTCCTGAAGGAGGGGGTTATAGGTAGAACTCTATCACTGGTGTACTCCCATGGATAGGCACCAGGAATTCAAATTTACAGTATATATATCGATAAAATGTCTCTTTTCTGAAGGCGCATTTCTCTGAAACTAGTACTAATAGCATGAAAACAACATAAAGCAGTGCTGGACTGCAGCTTCTTGTCTGCTCTGACAGCTAATGCTCTCATATCAAACTCATCAGAGCATTACCGAATAAGCCATGGCATTACTATTTTTTATGAATGATCAGTACTTGACACTGCTGCGACTATGCACAGAGATGTCACTAGAAGAAGTATTGAAGAGCTGTGCACGAGAATCATCAGTCTTTATCTGCAGGTGGTGCTGGCTCCTGTTCTAAGGTAAGAGTCATCACTGTCACCAATGATTTGAGGGGATATTCTTCCCTGTGGGTTGCTATTCCACTGACACCAATGATTGGGGGGGTTGGGGTACAGTCTCCTTTGGAGCCCACTATTAGACTGACAACACTAATTTGGGTGACCATTCTACCACCAATTATGTCTATTTAAAATTACAGTTACCCAGTACTCCCTGTTTAACACATTTTAAATACACATTTTGCTTTCCCACACTTTATTGTGCAAGTATAATTTTGTATTTATTTTTTTTTGGGCCATGAAAGAATTTACCAGACCCCTGCCTCACAAAAAGGTTGGCAGAGATGCACATTTAATAACAGGCTTTGCCAAGTTAATAGTAAAACTGCACTTTCGATAAAAATTATTTATTTGTATGTCCCTGCAGCATGTCAAAATGCTGGTATATGATGAGTAACCTTTATCCAAGACATATCCTGTATTCAGTAACATGCCCTGACCCCATGTTTGCATCCATCTTTTTCAATCCTTGCCACCACTAGAGAGTACTATTTGGATACAGAAGACCAGCTTTGCAATGGCTTGAATCAGCAACTTGTCTTTTCGGGGAACAGTTCAGGGGAGTACAGCAGGCAATATTGCTAGAAGCAGCACTTAAAAAAAAAAAAAAAAAAAAAAAAAAGACACCCAGTGCTAGAAATATACTTTTATTATATTTATGTGAAAACCACAGATGCGGCGTGAAAAAGCCATCCAACAACTGAATATTACAATTGCTTACCCTAATAATTGCAAAATTTATACAAAAATAGCTAAAAAAAATCTCAGCTTCAGCACGTTTTTTTTTTCCTGTCATTAGTGTTCTAAGGCAGCAACAAGCTGTATGTAAACATTAAGTATGGCTGCTTTTTAGGTTTGTAATACTACACAAAAGCATAAAATGCATTTTGCAGTGGTAATCTATAGTTTTCTTCCATGTGGCAATCTTGATTAAAGAACTAACTGCTCAAATGAACCTCATTACACTTAAATTTTTATTATCTTGGCATCCTATTAGGACTGAATACAGGTTTTAAATTTGACTGAAACATTTCATATATTTGTAGACACACATCTGCACATAAAAGGAATCTTCAAAGCTGCATCATGTAATGGATAGCCGTGATAAGAAGCTGCGTCTTTCACTGATCATTTTACTTTGTCTGATGGTAAGCAAGGACAAGTTGGAATTATTTGTTCATGAAGTGTGGGCTAAAGCCCCAGCACCCTGGCCGAAACCAAAGCCTTTTGGACCAAAGTTCTTTGCGTAGCATGCTGGGGCATGAAAAAAAAAAATAAGGAATTAAGAATCACTCTTTTTACATGCGTAAAAAAAAAAAAAAAACAACACACACGTTTAAAGTTTAGAAAGTCTTATTATTTCTCTTAACACCACTTTCACATTCACTATGAATCTTTTGCTGAACAAGTGTGTAAGGTAGTAACCTAATCTAGTAAGAGGGTGAGAATAAGAAAAAAAAATGTAGCTAAAATTAGCAAATTTTGTGGTTTGCTGCTTAACGCTGATTAACACTGATCATGTGAGCAGCATGAGGGCTGATCAAAGGAGATCTCAAATTAGAGCAATTTGGGCAAATTTTCTAACTTTTAAACCAGCTGCAGTGTTTGCTGAATAGTATTGATTTATATCTCAGTTCTTACTGGGGTGTTTGACCTGTCAATCTGTTAGAAGATATTGTTTATTTAGCTAGTGTCTATACAAAACTACCATGTGAGCCTCACATATGTGCGGTACATCGCATTTGATTTGCACAGGAACCACATCACATTCCTGTGCAAATCACATGCGATTTGTGTGCGGTGCGATTGGAAGAAGTGGAAGGAATATACAGTATTTGGAGTGGATTGCATGAATACTATCATCACTTGGGGACATTGTCTATATCTGCAAATTTGGACATTTGGGTTAGACTTTATGATTCAATGAGTGATCACGTGTGAAGTGCACTGAAAATCACTAAGTAGATTATTACTATAACATTTGGGTATTTTTTTTTTTTGGTATCACGTTGTCAATCACCAAGTGGAATATCATAAAACATATCATATAACAGAGGGCTTCATCATGTTTGCAGGGTGTGGAACAGTTAGTGGCATATTAAGATACCATTTTGGAAAAGGTTTCTCTGAACACAGGTTTTTATTATGGTGGGGGGTTTTTTTCACAACACATTTTTTATATGGTTATATTGTTTGTACATTTACACAAAGAGCATGATTGTAGTCTGTACAATTTATTTTACACATTTTTTTAGCTTTTTGATTGTTTGGGGAAAAGGGTTACGCCAGTCATTTTAGTATTTACACTTCCGAATTAGTGATTAAACAGGGGTGAAAGCAGCTTTTCCATTTTATAGTGACATAAGGTTTTTAGTTAGCGTGGGACCAGATCGCTCTGTATAATTAGCAGTATTAAAAATTAGTTTGTTCAAGAAAAATTTTCCATCCTGCTCCTTCAAATGTTCTCACCACTACGGTCAAAACTATATGTCGACTTTACTGCATTAGAAAGTCAAACGTTCTTACAAAAAAAAAAAAAAAAAGAAGAAGAAGGGGAAGAAATTCTAATAGTAGTTGTCCATTGGAAATCCAATCAAGTAAAGACTATTAGATCCTGTCAATGCTTCTTAACCCATCGTGTGCACCCCAAAAAATATATATAAATTATTACCTATCAAAAAGAGAAAAAAAAATGCTGTCAAATTATCTAGCAGGAAAAAAAAAAAAAATCAAGCAAGTTTTTAGACTCACCACTCTGGGGTGATGCTGTTGGTTTCTTGATGACATCAGTTATACCTCACACACAACTCTCTACTCGCAATATGCACAAATAGAAGATCCAACTTGTAGAGAGTACTACCAAGACTGTAAAGTTTTATTAGCCTGTTAGGGTCACTAACTTTTTTTTTTTTTTAATTCCAGGTTAATTGCGGCTTGTTACGCATCTGAACATGTTTCGCTCTGTTTGACTATTCAGAGATAATGCAGTGTAAAATGCAAAGTATGAGCAGTCTGTGCATGGGTCTTTCATATTTATTTGTATTGTGATATCAAATCATGCGGTTTTAGAATTGATGGTAAATTATATGTAAGAATATGTTTTGTGCTATTTGAATATTTTTGATTTTCGAACAGTGATAGTTTACTAGGCATCTGTTATCATGTTGTCTTCTTGGGCCTCATACACACTGGATGTTTTTGGAGCTGCTCCTAGGGGTGTCAGGCTAACATGCAAGGGAGTTTAGAGGCAGGAAAAAACCCACTTCTGGTGTGTCCAGAAGCAGTTTGGGCAGAAAAATGCTTTCTGCAAAAATGTTGCGGTCTTCTAGGAGAGTTTTTTTATTTTTATTTTTTTAAAGTCCAGTGTGCATGAGGCCTTAGCCTGAAATATTAGCTTTCTCACACGCTCTCTATTTTTTCCTCTCTCTCCAGGGCAAAAGGGAAGGTTAGTAACAAATATAAAAACAAACAATGTGTATTCAATACATTGTTAAAGTGTTACTAAACCCACAAAACAGTCAAATCAATCTATATATGCAGTAAAGCATGCTTGATATAATCACTATGGAACCTAAGGGGTTAAGCCTCTGCACTGTGTAAAAATGCTGTTTGATCCTGACTTCTCTGATCCTCCCCTTCTTCCAGTGTCCCCCCCACCCCCCCCCCCCCCCCCTTATCTCCTGATAAGACATATCGTGTGGAGTCATTCTGTACATACTCAGTTTGGTGTGTATTGTTAGGAGAATTTTTTTCTTTGGCACTGTGCTGATCACATGCACTGTCCCATCAGCACTGTGCTGATCACATGCACTGTCCCATCAGCACTGTCCAGACAGAGGTCAGGGGTTCAGCATCCTCCTAGAGCAAAATGAAAACTCCTCCTACAAGCTTTAACCAGTGCTAGGCTGGACACTTACAGAAGTCACAAGACTGGTTTAACTGCTGATGAGAAAAAAGGTATTTAGCAGTTTATATTTACTAAAATAATTGCACTTCTGTGTTCTGTGGGAGACCAGATATAGTGAATACAGGGCCATGGGTTTAGTAACACTAACAGTGGAAATAAAAGATATAAGTATATACCTTTGCAGAATATCTCTCCATCCTTATCTGCCAGCGTAGTGGATTCCAATCCTTTCCCACATTTGGCACAACGAAAGCAGGCCTTGTGCCAAGACTAAAAAACACATGGAGAATGTAATCATCACTACTGTACATACACATAAATGAACTTTGAATAATTATTTACATTAAGTATTATTTGGATTTGTTGCATGTGCCAAAACTGCCTCTGAAAGTGTTGTGACCTATTTATAACAGTTTTCTAATGTTAGTGGTGTCCTGAAAAAATATCTTCCAGTCTGTGCCCCATTCAGTGACAAAAATGACAGGCTTATGGTACATCTAGTGAATGTCATTAAACTTCATTTTGAAAAACTATTTTATCCAAACTAAGGGAAAATTCCCTTGCAACATGAACAGCCTGTTTGCCTTTGATAAATGAACCCACTGGTTTCTTTTCCTTATTTGGATTAGTATTGGATTATTTTTATTCAGTGTGGATGTTGCATCAACATTTCTAAGACGTTTATTACCCTTTAGAGTGTGCTGAATGATTTATTTTATATAGAATCGGGTGCATTTTTGATACAAGCTCATGTACAGTACATGTCACATGCATTGTCATTTTTTGCACAGGGACAAGACATGCTTCTAGTGCCTGTGCCACTCATGAATTCCAAGGCATACTTACATTTCCTCCACCGATCACCTTTTCAGCAGCATATACAGCTTTTGAGCAGCGAGGACACAAATCAGCACCTCCCACTTTCTGCGCAAACTTGGAAGCATTTGGGTTGTTTGTAGGCTGATGCGTCCCAGGCCTGTGTTGATGAGTGTAAGCAAGTCACATATAGTAACCAATAAAATGCACATTGTAAGCAAGTCACATGTAGTTACAAATAAAATGCACAATGTATCTCTTACAGGTCTAAATCACCATGTTACTATGTTTAAACTTTTGTATATATAGCCTGTATGGCAGGGTGTGTGTGTGTAATATACACACACGTTAGAAAACTTTTACTTTCCTTTCAGAATGAACATTTTTCTATGGCACACTATATCACAAAATACTCCCACAAATGTGGGCCACTGATTGAAAACAAGATTTGTTACTTTGCACACACACACAAAAAAAATAAAACACATTTTTCCTTATTCATTCAAGAATTCAGGTGAGTCTATTTATTAGTCAGGGGTTCAGCAGGCAGTTGATTATAAAAAGGGCATTACTTAAAGAAAATCCCTTCCTATTTCAAGCTGTGAGTAATGGAACCACATGGAAGAGAAATGTCATAAGGGCTGAGAAAGAAAATCATTTCTTTACACAAGAAAGGTGAAGGCTACAAGATCAACAAAGCTTTACTTTGTTAAATGTTTGTATCACTAAGATGGAACTGCAACTTAGTTAATTGTTCACTGCAGTTAGCTAAATAAGCTGCAAACAAAACTGAGGTGATTGTTTCCCATGACACAAATACGGCGTACACTGCAGAGGAAGGGCATGCATGAGTGTCATCCATGAAGGAAGCCTCTCCTAAAGCCCATGCACAAAAAAGGTCCACCTAGAATCTGCAGAGGAAGGGCATGCATGAGTGTCATCCACAAAGGAAGCCTCTCCTAAAGCCCATGCATAAAAAAAAAGGTCCACCTAGAATCTGCCAGGTTCCATGCTGAAAAATAATAAGACTACTAGAGATAAAGAAACGTTTTTGGAGCTGATGGCTTCAAAACTGTATGGCATCACAAAGGTGAGGAGAACAAAGAAAAATGCATGGTGCCTACAGTGAAACATGGTGGTGGCAGTGTCTCTGTGGAGCTGCATGAGTGCTGCTGGTGTCAGGAAGCTGCATTTCATGGACGGTATCGTGAATTCACAGATGTACTGCTCTATATTGGAAGAGAAGATGCTACCATCACTCCTTGCCCTTTGTCATGTTAGATGTGTGTTCTGGATCATGGTCATCATGCACTTTTCCTAACAGGCCACTGTTGCATTCCTGAAGAACAGGGTGAAAGGGATTCAGTGGCCAAAGTAGGTCTCCTGATCTGTACCCAATCAAACACCTATGAGGAATTTTGAAGAGACAAGTTGAGCATAACTTGGTAAAGTTGATCCAGGGAATATCCAATTATATGAAGAATGGAAAAAGATAGATGTTGCAATGTGTCTCCAACTTGTTCATTCCATGCCTAAAAGACTTGGTGCTGTCCTTACAAATCATGGGAGGTCATACAAAATACTAGATGTAGTGTTTGTTGTGGGGTGTATTCAATTTTACATCAATTAGAGTAAAATTGAAGATTCTGTAATCTAAGTTGTATTATTAACCTTATTTTCATGTAATGAGCTAAACTGTTCTATAAAAAAAAAAAAAAACCACACAACTCCGTTTTGTCAAAATTTTTGAATTTCTCTTTTGTTCATTGAGATATTGATTAAAATCTTAATTTTCAAAAGGGGTGTAATCATTTATGCTGAGCACTATGTATATTATATATCTCCCAATCATTTTTTTAAGCAGCAGGCCAATGTATTTTAAAAAGGCTCCATACTACAAATTAGATGAATGATAAAGAGATATGAGAAAATTTTGGATGACTGCAATGGGGAAGTAATATTACCACTTCCCTCTATTCATATTTCTATAAGAGGAAGCTAAACCTGGACTTCCCAGCATTTTTATTGAAGCCCTTTGGGTTCCATTCTGTATAGTTCAGAATGTTTATGGTATAATGATATGCTTATGGTAGTACTGTAGGCACTAGTTCAGTGAACATATGAGCTGCCATCTGATTGAGGAATTGTCCCTCATTTGGAACAAAGTCCCTCTGTTCCTCCTTCCCCATCAGTTGTCCTTCATTTTGGTCTGATCTATATATTTGTATATAAAGTGCACTATTTATATAGCGCCAACAGTTTGCTCAGCGCTTTACTATATTTAAAAGGGAGTCAATACAGCCACGATACAAGATGTTTAAGAGGGCCCTGCTCCTTGTAGCTTACAATCTGAGGGGGAGGGGCTGGTGGTACAAAAAGGTAATAACTAAGGGATGAACGGATAGGATGAATAGAAAATTCAGTTATTGTCTGAAGGCAGGATAGCCTTCCCTGAAGAGGATTTCAGAGATCGCCTAAAAGTGGGCAGAGTAGGTGATAGTCAGATAGACTGGGGTAGAGTTCCACAGGATGGAGGAGGCTCTGGAGAAGTCCTGGAGATAAGCATGAGAGGAGGAGACAAGGGAGCTAGAGAGCAGGAGGTCATCAGAGGAGTGGAGAGGACAGTTTGGGTGATATTTGGAGGCCATATTGGTGATGTACTTTGGGGCAGAGTTACAAAATGGCTTTGTCAGGAATGGACTGGCCAGCAATGGTGGGACTCACCTGCCTTATGGGCTGCAGTACCAGGGCTGGCCAGCGGGTGCTCCCAGCAATCAGAGACTCAACCTTGCAGCCAGCCAAACACCTGAAACTGCTTATACTGATGTATTTAAGGGATGGCCAGACCTGCAGACTCTGCCATGGTGTGTGTTTCTCCTGGGCCCTGTATCCTGTTCCTGCTCCCTGTTCCTGTTCCTGTCTGATTCGTTGCTGACCCTGCTCTGATCCCTGGCTTTGTCTGACCATTCTCCTGCTCCTGATCCCTGGCTTTGTCTAACCATTCTCCTGCTCCTGATCCCTGGCTTTGTCTGACCATTCTCCTGCTCCTGATCCCTGGCTTTGTCTGACCATTTTCCTGCTTAACCCCATACGTTCTGACCTCCTGTTGATAATCCCGGCCTGCCTGACGACGCTTGCATTGTATGTACTGTTATCTGTGGGTGGTTTGGTTAGGTTCGTTTGCACTGTGTTATGTTTTAGTATTGCACTGCGTTTATGTATTGTTAATAAATTATATTTATAACATATCTGAAGCCTGCGTTTCCCTGCGTCAGTCACATACCTCTGGTCACACCCTGGAGCCCTGACAGGCTTTATATGTTATTGTTAATGTTTTAAATTTAATTGTTTGCCAATCCCTCCACTGGTTTCCCATTGCACGAGAGGGAAGGCAGATATGGAATGGTTAGTAAGGTGGATGAGTCTGGCAACAGCATTCACGACAGACTGAAGAGGGGATAGCCTGCGAATAGGTAGGCCAATGAGGAGGGAGTTACAATAATCAAGGCAAGAGATAACAAGGGAGTGAATAAGTTACTTAGTGGTTTCAGAGGTTAAGAACGGGTGCAACTTGGGAAATGTTGCGGAGGTGAAGTCTACAAGATTTTGACAGCGATTGCATTTGGGGCTGAAAGGACAGATGGAAGTCTAGGACTACAGCTAGTACCCTGGCATGAGGGAGGGACTGATGGTTGTATTATTGATCTTGATGAAGAAGTCAGGGGAGGGGGCATGGGCTGGAGGGAATAGTATGAGCTTTATTTTGGAAAGATTTACTTTGAGGAAGTGGAGGGACATCCATGCCGATATGTCACTTAGTAGGTTAGTAATGCGAGAAGAGGCTGATGGAGCCAGGTGAGGAGTAGAAAGATAGATTTGTGTGTCATCAGTATAGAGATGGTACTTAAAGCCATGGGAGTATATCAAGTGACCAAGGGAGGAGGTGTAGATGGAGAAGAGAAGGAGTCCAAGGACAGAACCTTGAGGGACCCCTACAGGTAGAGGAAGCAGAGAGGAGGAGACAGAGTTATAGGCAATGCTGAAGGAGTGCTACAATAGGTAGGAGAACCAGGAGAGAGCAGAGTCTGGGAGGCCAAAAGAGTGAAGTTTTTTTTGAGGAGGAGGGGATGGTCAACAGTATCAAAAGCCACAGAGAGGTCAAGTAGTAACAGTATGGAGTAGTGACCATTAGTTTTAGCAGTTAGTAAATCATTAGTGAGTTTTAGTACGGCAGTTCCAGTGGAGTGGAGTGAGCAAAAGCCAGACTGTAAGGGGTCAAGAAGGTTGTTGTTAGAATGCTTAGTCTATAATAGCCTGAGCTCCCACCTCACTAAGAGTTTAGAGGTAAATGGGAGCAGGGAGATAGGTCTTAAGTTGTTTAGGTTGGTGGGGTCCAGTGAGGGTTTTTTTAAGTATGGGAGTGATCTGGGCATACTTCAGAGCGGAGGGGAAGGCACCATTGGAGAGGGAGAGATCACATCTTAAGATGTGAATGAGGTAGCATAGGACAGAAAAGGGAGACCTTAGTAGTTGAGAGGGGACAGGATCCAGAGGGCAGGTGGTGAAGCAGGCTTCTGAGAAAACTTTAGTGACCTCTTCAGTAGTAGCAAGGTCAAAAGATGCGAATGTTGAGGGAGGTTTAATACAAGGTATGCGAAGTGGGATAGATATCTGTGTAGCGGAGATGCCCCTACGAATTGCATCAATCTTGTTTTTGAAATGATTTGCAATCTCGTAAGCAGTGAGTGAGTTACTGGGTGAAGGTGGAGAAAGTAGAGAGTTAAAAAGTAGAGACGATGAGGACTGGATGACAAGATATTAATAAGAGTGACAAAGTTGGCTTGTTTGGCAGCATAGAGGAAAGAATTGTATGTTAAGAAAGCAGATTTATAGAGTGTGAATGCTTGCTGGAATTTGGTATTATGCCACAAATCGCTCCAGAGCACAACTATGTCTCTTAAGATTTCTGGTATCATCAGTCTGCCATGGTTGTAATAGTTGTGGCTTCAGTTTCATCCACACTAGACTCATTTGCTCCTCTAACTACATGAGCTGTTGAAGACAGCAGTGGCCAGGTCAGGGCAGGACAGGGGAGAGATTCTGTCATAGAGGTGGTCAGTTGCAGAGTGGAAAAGAGAAGGGTTTAAGTTGTGAAGGTTTCTGGGGGTAATGGTTTGCTGCTTGGAGGGAAAAAAGTGTTTGAAGATGAGGAGACTGCAAAGGTGATGAGATTGTGATCAGAGAGAGGAAAGGAGGTGTTTGCGAGGTAGTACGGAGTGTAAAGATGGGAGAAAACAAGGTCTAATGTATTCCCATCAGAGTGAGTGGAGGACTGTATCCATTGTGTTAGGGTAAAACCTTTCATTCAATTTCTAAAATTGCTGCATTTGTAAATTTTAAGAAAGTCAAATTTAAAAAGAATAATAAAATAGTGGTAAAAAAAAAAAGCACTGGAGGGTTTAACCAATACTTTTTTTGTACAATTCTCCTTTAATGGCATAGAAGGGGGTGTGTACTATGCCTACATACTTTGCTAACAAGTGTCCATTTCCTTCTCAGAAAGTTGGGAGTTATGAATGCATCATAAAGATGTTTTGTTCTATTATCTGCTATATGATGACAGTTCTTCATTTTCACTTATAAGCGCATAGCTTGCATAAAGATGTGCCTGTCAGACTCCATATTCTGTGGACAATACAGGCAATCATTCTGTATATCATATTTTTCTATCTGGAAACAGCCAATCTTATTGATATTCCCTGGCATGGAGCAGTTTATATGCATCACTTGATGCTAGCTGAAAACAGTGAGCACAAGGTGATTTGTGGTATAAAGCACTTGCATGTTCACAATGGGTTGCAAAACTTAAGGTAAGGAGGTATTAAATCCAAAAGTAAACATTTATTATATTGCAGCTAGAGATGAGCGAAGTATTCAAAAATTCGATTCGACTGATTCGGCGAATTCGTGAAAAAAAATTTGATTCGAGTCGAATATATTCGCTGCGAATTTAACTTATAAAAGGGTGTTTCTAGGCTTCAGAGAGCCTTTATATTAGTGCAGAACACTGTACCTTTAATTTAAATGCCCTTGGAGTCTGCTGGGGAAGAGAAATAATACTGACAGTCAGTATGACATGCAGATGAGTGCCGTCGATCTTAGAATCACCGCACACTTCACTCATTTGGGCAGTCACGGGGCCAAAACCAGAGTGTGGAGCCACAGTGTGGCGGTGGAGGCAGCAGCAATGGGAGGCCATACAGCACCCTATGACAAAAATGGAAACCACCAGCAGTGTGAGGAGACCTGAAAGTGGCACATGGCATAGTGTGGCGATGGAGACAGCAGCAATGGGAGGCCGTACAGGGACCCATGACACACTCTGGACCTGGCAGCAGCATCAGGAGGCGGTACAGGGGCCCATGACAGATTACGGGCCTGGCAGCAGCATGAGGAGTTGGTATGGGGGCCCATGGCAGATTACGGGCCTGGCAGCAGCAATGGGAGGCCGTACAGGGACCCATGACACACTCTGGACCTGGCAGCAGCATGAGGAGGCGGTACAGGGGCCCATGACAGATTACGGGCCTGGCAGCAGCATGAGGAGTCGGTACGGGGGCCCATGACACACTCTGGACCTGGCAGCAGCATGAGGAGGCGGTACAGGGGCGCATGACAGATTACGAGCCTGGCAGCAGGAACTTGGACAGGAGGACGTTCAGCTTCTGCACCGTCGGGTGCGTGCTCGCAAACTGTTGTCTCTTGGAAACGGATTCCAAGAAAGACTGCTGACGGAATCCGTGAAGAGGAGTAGCAGGAGAAGGAGCATCTGAACGAGCGGAATATGCCAACAAGCGACAACAGGGGCCCATGACAGATTACGGGCCTGGCAGCAGCATGAGGAGTCGGTACGGGGGCCCATGGCAGATTAGGGGCCTGGCAGCAGCTATGGGAGGCCCGTAATCTGCCAGCACCCTATGACAAAAAATGGAACACACCAGCAGTGTGAGGAGACCTGAAAGTGGCACATGGCAGAGTGTGGCGATGGAGACAGCAGCAATGGGAGGCCGTACAGGGACCCATGAGAGACTGTGGACCTGGCAGCAGCATGAGGAGGCGGTACTGGGGCCCATGGCAGATTAGGGGCCTGGCAGCAGCAATGGGAGGCCCGTAATCTGCCAGCACCCTATGACAAAAAATGGAACACACCAGCAGTGTGAGGAGACCTGAAAGTGGCACATGGCAGAGTGTGGCGATGGAGACAGCAGCAATGGGAGGCCGTACAGGGACCCATGAGAGACTGTGGACCTGGCAGCAGCATGAGGAGGCGGTACTGGGGCCCATGGCAGATTACGGGCCTGGCAGCAGCAATGGGAGGCCCGTTATCTGCCAGCACCCTATGACAAAATGGAACCCTGGGCTGGGGCAGGCAGAACTGCCGTATCTTTATCACGGTTTTCCCAGGCCACCAAATGGCGACGCTGCATATGCTGATGCAACGCTGTAGTCCCAACATGGGCCCCCTGGCCACGCTTGACTTTCTGGCCACATAGTCGACATACAGCTACGTTTACTTCCTCGGGCGGCTTGACGAAAAATTGCCACACCGCCGAGTAGGAAACTTTGCCCCCGCTACTCCTCACTGGCTGACTGCTACTTCCTCCGTGCACACCGGCACCACTACTGGCCGTGGTGGTAGGCTGCAGTGGAGCTGGTGCTCTACTCCGTGGCCGTTTGCCTCCACTGACACTGCTGCGACCCTGCTGCCTCCTGGCAGCAGCAATGGGAGGCCGTACAGGGACCCATGACACACTCTGGAACTGGCAGCAGCATGAAGAGGCGGTACGGGGGCCCATGGCAGATTACGGGCCTGGCAGCAGCAATGGGAGGCCCGTAATCTGCCAGCACCCTATGACAAAAAATGGAACACAACAGCAGTGTGAGGAGACCTGAAAGTGGCACATGGCATGAGACACTGTGGACCTGGCAGCAGCATGAGGAGGCGGTACAGGGGCCCATGGCAGATTAGGGGCCTGGCAGCAGCTATGGGAGGCCCGTAATCTGCCAGCACCCTATGACAAAAAATGGAACACACCAGCAGTGTGTGAGGAGACCTGAAAGTGTCACATGGCACAGTGTGGCGATGGAGACAGCAGCAATGGGAGGCCGTACAGGGACCCATGACACACTCTGGACCTGGCAGCAGCATGAGGAGGCGGTACAGGGGCCCATGGCAGATTACGGGCCTGGCAGCAGCAATGGGAGGCCCGTAATCTGCCAGCACCCTATGACAAAAAATGGAACACACCAGCAGTGTGAGGAGACCTGAAAGTGGCACATGTTTGGGGCATGATTCATGGCGGATTTAGTCAGTTGTGTCAGGAACTGGTGGTTTGAAATCCAGACTAATCCACGCCTGATTCATTTTCACAAACGTGAGTCTCTCCACACTTTGGGTGGACAGTCGTGTCCTCCGCGGAGTTACAATACCTCCTGCCGCACTAAACACGCGCTCCGATGCCACGCTACTGGCCGGGCATGACAGCCTTTCAAGGGCAAATTCAGCTAGTTGGGGCCAAAGGTCAAGTTTCGTTGCCCAGTAGTCAAGGGGATTGTCTACCTCGGTTGGCAGGGTGCTGTCCAAGTAGGCCTAAGCCTGTTGTTTGAGGTCCTGCTCCAGGTCCACCTGATGCTGCTGCTGCTGCGGCTGGTTAGTAGTTTCCTCACTGCGCTGGTGAAGAAAGCTACTCATCATCGACTGCAGACTGAGGCAGCTGCTGCTGGTGGAGCTGCCACTGCTCCTACCACCCCACCCCTCCCCTGCTGCCATGGCAGCGGAACGCGAGCGCACAGGGCCCACAGTGTCTGAGGATGGACGTTGGCGCAGAAAGGCAGAGACCAGCTGACTACATAGGTGGTTTTTATAGTACGTTATTTTGGCCTCCCTCTCAGCAGGTGTGAAAAAGGCCACCATTTTTGAACGGTAGCGAGGGTCCAACAAGGTGGACAGCCAAAAGTCATCCCTCTGTCTTATGGTTATTATTCGGCTGTCGCTACGCAAGCAACCGAGCATGCTATGGGCCATTTGTGCCAAGGAATGCGAGGGACTCCCTGCCTCCATCTCCACAGCATACTGCCACGGTGCGTCTGGGTCCTCTGTCTCCGCCTCCTCCTCCTCTACCAGATGCTCCTGCTCCTCCACTCCTGTCCGCTGAGTGGAAAAACCACCCATTTCACTCAATAATTCCTGAGCACCAATGTCCTCCTCTACCTCCTCCTCTTCTTCCTGTCCTGCCCCCACAGGGGTCATGTGGCGTTGAGATCTGTGCGCCACGTCTACCGCACCCTGACCAGCCATTGTTAACAGCATTTGTTCCAGGACGTGCAACAGAGGAATGACGTCGTTCATCCCATAGTCCTGCCGACTCACGAATAGCGTGGCCTCCTCAAAGGGCCTGAGCAAGCGCAGGTGTCACGCATGAGCTGCCAGTGGCTGACATCTAAGTTACACAGGGAGTACCTTTATCCGCTTTTAACATCAGGAAATCTGTGATGGCCTTTCGCTGTTCGTAAAGGCGGTCTAACATATGTAGGGTTGAATTCCACCTTGTTGCAACGTCACAGCATGAGGAGTCGGTACGGGGGCCCATGGCAGATTAGGGGCCTGGCAGCAGCTATGGGAGGTCCGTAATCTGCCAGCACCCTATGACAAAAAATGGAACACACCAGCAGTGTGAGGAGACCTGAAAGTGGCACATGGCAGAGTGTGGCGATGGAGACAGCAGCAATGGGAGGCCGTACAGGGACCCATGAGAGACTCTGGACCTGGCAGCAGCATGAGGAGGCGGTATAGGGGCCCATGGCAGATTAGGGGCCTGGCAGCAGCTATAGGAGGCCCGTAATCTGCCAGCACCCTATGACAAAAAATGGAACACACCAGCAGTGTGAGGAGACCTGAAAGTGGCACATGGCATGAGACACTGTGGACCTGGCAGCAGCATGAGGAGGCGGTATAGGGGCCCATGGCAGATTAGGGGCCTGGCAGCAGCTATGGGAGGCCCGTAATCTGCCAGCACCCTATGACAAAAAATGGAACACACCAGCAGTGTGAGGAGACCTGAAAGTGGCACATGGCAGAGTGTGGCGATGGAGCCAGCAGCAATGGGAGGCCGTACAGGGACCCATGAGAGACTCTGGACCTGGCAGCAGCATGAGGAGGCGGTATAGGGGCCCATGGCAGATTAGGGGCCTGGCAGCAGCTATGGGAGGCCCGTAATCTGCCAGCACCCTATGACAAAAAATGGAACACACCAGCAGTGTGAGGAGACCTGAAAGTGGCACATGGCAGAGTGTGGCGATGGAGACAGCAGCAATGGGAGGCCGTACAGGGACCCATGACACACTCTGGACCTGGCAGCAGCATGAGGAGGCGGTACAGGGGCCCATGGCAGATTACGGGCCTGGCAGCAGCAATGGGAGGCCCGTAATCTGCCAGCACCCTATGACAAAAAATGGAACCCACCAGCAGTGTGAGGAGACCTGAAAGTGGCACATGTTTGGGGCATGATTCATGGCGGATTTAGTCAGTTGTGTCAGGAACTGGTGGTTTGAAATCCAGACTAATCCACGCCTGATTCATTTTCACAAACGTGAGTCTCTCCACACTTTGGGTGGACAGTCGTGTCCTCCGCGGAGTTACAATACCTCCTGCCGCACTAAACACGCGCTCCGATGCCACGCTACTGGCCGGGCATGACAGCCTTTCAAGGGCAAATTCAGCTAGTTGGGGCCAAAGGTCAAGTTTCGTTGCCCAGTAGTCAAGGGGATTGTCTACCTCGGTTGGCAGGGTGCTGTCCAAGTAGGCCCAAGCCTGTTTGAGGTCCTGCTCCAGGTCCACCTGATGCTGCTGCTGCTGCTGGTTAGTAGTTTCCTCACTGCGCTGGTGAAGAAAGCTACTCATCATCGACTGCAGACTGAGGCAGCCGCTGCTGGTGGAGCTGCCACTGCTCCTACCACCCCACCCCTCCCCTGCTGCCATGGCAGCGGAACGCGAGCGCACAGGGCCCACAGTGTCTGAGGATGGACGTTGGCGCACAAAGGCAGAGACCAACTGACTACATAGGTGGTTTTTATAGTACGTTATTTTGGCCTCCCTCTCAGCAGGTGTGAAAAAGGCCACCATTTTTGAACGGTAGCGAGGGTCCAACAAGGTGGACAGCCAAAAGTCATCCCTCTGTCTGATGGTTCTTATTCGGCTGTCGCTACGCAAGCAACCGAGCATGCTATGGGCCATTTGTGCCAAGGAATGCGAGGGACTCCCTGCCTCCATCTCCACAGCATACTGCCACGGTGCGTCTGGGTCCTCTGTCTCCTCCTCCTCCTCCTCTACCAGATGCTCCTGCTCCTCCACTCCTGTCCGCTGAGTGGAAAAACCACCCATTTCACTCAATAATTCCTGAGCACCAATGTCCTCCTCTACCTCTTCCTCTTCTTCCTGTCCTGCCCCCACAGGGGTCATGTGGCGTTGAGATCTGTGCGCCACGTCTACCGCACCCTGACCAGCCATTGTTAACAGCATTTGTTCCAGGACGTGCAACAGAGGAATGACGTCGTTCATCCCATAGTCCTGCCGACTCACGAATAGCGTGGCCTCCTCAAAGGGCCTGAGCAAGCGGCAGGTGTCACGCATGAGCTGCCAATGGCTGACATCTAAGTTACACAGGGGAGTACCTTTATCCGCTTGTAACATCAGGAAATCGGTGATGGCCTTTCGCTGTTCGTAAAGGCGGTCTACCATGTGTAGGGTTGAATTCCACCTTGTTGCAACGTCGCAGATCAGGCGATGCTGTGGAATTCCGTTCTGCCGCTGCAGCTCAAGGAGGGTGTGCTTTGCGGTGTAGGAATGGCTGAAATGCATGCAAAGTTTACGTGACATTTTAAGGATGTCTTGCAGTGGGATGGTGGATTTTAGGAACCGCTTGACAACCAGATTGAACACGTGAGCCATGCATGGCGCATGGCACAACCTTCCTTGACGCAGAGCAGACACCATGTTCTTTCCGTTGTCGGTCAACATGGTTCCGATTTAAAGTTTGCGCGGAGACAGCCATCTGTCGATTTCTCTGTTCATTACACTCAGAAGTTCCTCCCCTGTGTGACTACGTTCGCCAAGGCATACCAGGTGCAGCACAGCGTGACACCGTTGCGCCCTGCACATGTGATATGCCGGTCGGGTAATGGGACTTGGCACGGGGGTGGCGGCTGAGGACACGGCGGAAGAAGAGGTGGTAGAGGCGGACATCTTTGCCGGACCAAGGACGTGCAAACGTGGAGGCAAAAGCGGCGTGACCTGTCCAAGTTGCTGGTGCGGCTGTGACGGCACCACGTTCACCCAGTGGGCCGTAAATGACATGTACTGTCCCTGACCGTAGTTACAGCTCCATACGTCGGCGCTGCCGTGCACTTTGGCAGAGACCGACATGCTCAAAGACTGGCCCACCATCTCTTCTACATGTGAATGCAGGGCTGGCACTGCCTTTTTGGCGAAGAAATGACGGCTTGGCACTCTCCACCGCGGCGCGGCACAAGCCATCATTTCTCGGAAAGGTGCTGAGTCCACCACTTGGAAAGGGAGGGACTGCAGCACCAGCAACTTGGACAGGAGGACGTTCAGCTTTTGCACCGTCGGGTGCGTGCTCGCAAACTGTTGTCTCTTGGAAACGGATTCCAAGAAAGACTGCTGACGGAATCCGTGAAGAGGAGTAGCAGGAGAAGGAGCATCAGAACGAGCGGAAGATGCCAACGAGCAACAACTCCCCTCAGCAGAGGTGTTGGAGCCTTGACTGGCTGATAGAGGGCGATTGACGTCGGGTGACGGAGCAAGTAACGGAGCGGGTGATGGAGCGGGGGCTGGGGCGGGCAGAACCGCCATATCTTTATCACGGTTTTCCCAGGCCACCAAATGGCGACGCTGCATATGCTGCCGCAACGCTGTAGTCCCAACATGGGCCCCCTGGCCACGCTTGACTTTCTGGCCACATAGTCGACATACGGCTACGTTTACTTCCTCGGACGGCTTGACAAAAAATTGCCACACCGCCGAGTAGGAAACTTTGCCCCCGATACTCCTCACTGGCTGACTGCTGCTTCCTCCGTGCACACCGGCACCACTACTGGCCGTGGTGGTAGGCTGCAGTGGAGCTGGTGCTGTACTCCGTGGCCGTTTGCCTCCACTGACACTGCTGCGACCCTGCTGCCTCCTGGGCAACCCACCGACTGTTTTGCTCGCTGCCAAGCTGCCACCCTCTTCACCTGATGATGCGGAAGCAATAGCCTGATGACGACGAGGCTGCCAAGTGCGATCAGCCTCATCATCATCAATTAGGGTCTCCGCCTCACTACTAGCCCCCTCGGCTGCGTGTGGGTCAGGAGACAGAGCTGTCTCTAGACCGGCTACCAAGCCACTCTCCTCGCCACTACTTCTTCGCCTGGCTGCTGAAGAGGCGGATGTCTCCCCCCGTTCCTGACCGCCCTCTGTTAGCTCTTCCTCACTGTACAGTGGGGCTGAGCCCACAGCATACGATACTTCGCTTGGTGAGGGAACACCAAAGGACAGGGGCAGGTCGAGGACACGTGATTTCAGTGGGCTTGCTCCCGGGCCATGCCAACTAACGGTTGTGTCTGACGTACCCACCGACCGTTGGCTGTAGGTGTCAGAGGTGACCTGGGAAGAGGAAGACGACCGAGCCAACCAATCGATGACGGCAGGGTTGTCGGTGGAGACACGACCGCTGGATGACACCAAGAGCACTGGCCTCTGGCTGCGACTAGTGCTGCCTCGACCCTTTCCTCTGCTGCCACGTCTGCTCGCTCCTAAAACATTGCCTCCTCTGCCACTCCTATGCATGTTGTCTGACATACTCTTTAATTAAACGATTCTGTGTCCCTCAGTAACAATTCTGTGTCTGGCCCTCAGTAACAATTCTGTGTCTGGCCCTCAGTAACAATTCTGTGTCTGGCCCTCAGTAACAATTCTGTGTCTGGCCCTCAGTAACAATTCTGTGTCTGGCCCTCAGTAACAATTCTGTGTCTGGCCCTCAGTAACAGTTCTGTGTCTGGCCCTCAGTAACAATTCTGTGTCTGGCCCTCAGTAACAATTCTGTGTTTGGCCCTCAGTAACAATTCTGTGTCTGGCCCTCAGTAACAGTTCTGTGTCTGGCCCTCAGTAACAGTTCTGTAGCCCTCAGTAACAGTTCTGTGTCTGGCCCTCAGTAACAGTTCTGTGGCCCTAAGTAACAGTTCTGTGGCCCTCAGTAACGTTTCTGTGGCCCTAAGTAACGTTTCTGTGGCCCTAAGTAACGTTTCTGTGGCCCTAAGTAACGTTTCTGTGGCCCTAAGTAACGTTTCTGTGGCCCTAAGTAACGTTTCTGTGGCCCTAACTCTCTCCCTGAATACAGCCAGGTCTGCCTCTGTTGAATGACTGGAGGCAAATGGAGAATTCTAAAATGGCCGCCATTTATAGCTCGACCATTACACAGTGCTGGCTGGCTGGCTGCTGATTGGCTAATGCGATCACATGTCATGAATGAATGCATTATGGGTCAGCGCGCCTTGTCTGCGCGCCTTCCCAGACATCCCCGCTCCGTCGCCGCACATGTCGCCGCCATTTTAGGAAAAATTTCGCGCATCCGAAGTCTGCTTATTTTTGGATTTTATTTTTCTAATATTCGAAGCGAATTCCACTTCGCCTACTTCGATTCGCTCATCTCTAATTGCAGCTTCTTAGATGTGGTAGCTGCATTAGTAAGTCTGTTGTTGTAAGAATATTGAGACAAACCATTAACCACTAACAAGGGTGCCTACAATGATCAGCTTTTATGTTTTCATGTAAAATCTTTATCCCAAAAGACACACAAAGTGCTGCAATGGTTTGTGTAACTGCAGTATGAGCTGGAATTTGGCTTCAATTTGTTAGTGTGTCTAAATCTCCTAAATGTATCTGACACTCTCCTCCCCCACAGACTGACATTTCTACTGTGCCTCCTATGCGTCAGAGTGTTGGCACTCTAATACAGGAGGTGTTTCATCAGATGAAAGAAAAGCAAAAAAAAAAAAACTAAATACAGCCACCACATGTAATGATTGGTAAGATTCAACGTATTACATTTTTGGTTTTGGGTTTAATACCACTTTAAACTAAGAAGTGAAAACCTGACTCAATATCAGCAAATATAAAAATACACTTACTCTTCGTGCTTGATTCCCAGACTTTCACCCCGGTCCATACTTAGAGTCCCTGCTCCCTGTCCAAAGCCATATCCTTTAGGCCCGTATTTTTTCCCATAGCATGCCTTGCAGTAGACCTCATTCCCATGAATTGCAACCGTGGTACTATCCAGATTCTTCTTGCATACCACTACAAAAAATAAAAATTAATGAGGAATTAAACATTGTACAATAAAAAGTATTCCACAAAATGTGTTTAAAAAGTTATTGATAAATTTAGGCTTACTCAAACCGATGCAGGCTGCAACGATACTTAGAGAACTACACTGCATCTGAGCACCAAAATTCAGAATGCTTTTTAATTCATTACTATTCAAAAGCAAACTCCCTTATGCATCCATGCTTTATTTTGTCAAGAAATCATTTTGAAAAACACCCCTGTAGCCATATTGAACAAGGGCAGATGATTCATGCACAGCAGAGAAATACACAGCAGTAAGTCTCCCTTGTAAAACACACACCGCACATGTAAAAACAGCACACTGTTAACCCTTTGATCGCCCCAGATGTTAACCCCTTCCTGCCCAGTGTCATTAGTACAGTGTCAGTGCTTTTTATTAGCACTGATCACTGTATTAGTGTCATTGGGATGTCAGTCAGTGTATATATATATATATATATATATATATATATATATATATATATACACACATACATACACACACACACACACATATACACACACACATATACATACATACACACACACACACACACACACACACACACATATATATACAAACACACATACATACATACACACACACATATATATATATATACAAACACACATACATACACACACACACACACACACACACACACACACACACACACCCCCCCCATGTAAAATCAATTTACATATATTGGCTTTTTTTTTTTTTTTTTTACCAAAAAACACATGCAGCAGAATGCATTTTAGCCTAAATTTATACACCCACCGATCCAGGGCTGAATGAAGGTCTGCTTGAAAAACTGACAGACTTGGTCGGATCGCCCATGTAAAAAACATGGCCTAAATCGTTAAGTGCAGTTACATTTAGGCTAGGTTCACATCTATGCAGATTGCGGTTGATGCATTTTCCTGGTGCATATTTGATTTTTTTTTTTATGCATTTTGCGCTTTGTGACTTGTCAAGGAGTGGGCAGCTACCAGCATCCTTAACCACTTGGGTTAACGGTGTTCTTTTTACTAGAGAGGCATGCTGTTTTGTATCGCAGTATGGCCATGTCGGACAGGAGAGAGACCTGTGTTTACACAAAGGTCTTGCCGCTGTCAGCTTTAACTGAAGATCGCCAAGTGCTGGCTGTGAATCACTGGCCAGGACCTGGTGACTGACATCTCTATCCCCCCAATAGCGGCGCGGGTAGGACGGCATGCACTCCCTACCCAGAAATGCAAAAAAAAAAAAAAAAAATTTATATTTATATATATATATATATATATATATATATATATATATATATATATATATATATATATATATATATATAAACACTTACTCAGCCCTGCCACCCTGTAACAGTACTTCATAGATTCATTTCCATGTTGTCTTTCAATTATTTCTAGCCTACTCCTATTGATCTAAATGATTTTGAAGTCTGTAAAGTTACTTTGTGAAGATCACACATTTAGCTCCTTGAATTTTGTGACATGCAATCGCTATGCCCTGTACTGCTGTGCTACACATTACAGAGCCTGCCTTCTGAACTACAGGGGTGCTGAGAGGAGGAGGAGTTTCAAGAGGCGAAGTCAGTACAAGAAGCACTGTTTGCGGTTTACTTTCTGCTTCCAAGGACTACATATCCCATGGTACCTTATTGCCTGCAGAGGAGAGGCTGCAAAGCATGAAGGGAATCTGAGAACTTTTCGAAATAGACGGTCAGCATACAAAACGGAATTTAGGACTTGAAAGGAGATTGTTCAAGTAAGCTTATATTGGATTGTCAAAAATAACTAAAATATTGTTTGGATGGTTATTACAATGCTGATGTTATAAAATGAGAGTGAATGATGTGACCATAGAACTCCTTTAAGCTTTGAATAGAGTAGGGAATAGATAGCATAGATAAAATTCTGTTTTCCTCTCACTTCAGAACAAAATGAGGGAAGTGTCCCCAAGCGGTCCCTGAGAAAGAAAAAAGGCACAGACAGCAGTAAAACCACAATCAAATGTTCTAACCCTTCCCCACTCTACTAAAAATGGGATTGAAGTGTTGTCTTTGTCCCCATGGAGGAGATTTATCAAAATGTCTTGTCCTAATAGAAAGCAAGGGGAAATCTCTCCAATACAGACATCATAGTAAAAGCCTGACAAAAGCTATAACAATTTTCAGCTTTATCCAAACAAAAACAATGGGTTTGTCCGGAGTTGTGCTTAGAAATCAAAGTAGAGTACTAGGTGCCTTTCCATAAAGCCATGAGCAGGGATCCTTCCCGTTCACACTCTTAACTCTTCATTTAAACTAAAGGACTACATACTGTATAAACAATATTCTCCTGGCAAAAGGGAGCGCAATTTATTTTATATTTGCCCGCATGCATTGGTGTACAGTCACTGACCCCCTCCCCCCCAGCTCTCTTTTTAGCAGCTCCATAAAAAAGGAAAGTTAACTGACCAGAGAAGATAATTCAGCCGGTTCAGCGGGGACCATGTGTGGGCATCCCTGGTTGATGGGATTGTTGGAAAACTTGTCGAACAGTGGTTGCAGCTGCTGATCAAAGTATTCTGACAGAAGAGAGTTCTGCTGCCAGAATGCAATGTCACAACAGAGGAAATTCCTTCATCCACCTTGCCAGCTTAAAGAATATGTAAACCCAACATTTCATATTCCTAATATGTGCCTTCTGTACCACGTACTTTTATGAAAAAAAACAAAAAAAAAACAAACATTCTGTTCTCTTTGTATTGCTTCCTTTGTGGGAAATCCCTGGTGTTCCTGCCAGTACCTCTACTTTTCTATTAAAGACTGACCAAACTAGGCATGAGAGCACAGCATGGTCAGTTCTCTAGCTATGCTGGGAACTCAGTGTGCTCTACTCCAATGATCATGACTTCTGCTGACACACACTCCCTGCACAGTGACGATAAATATACTGCGGTTTCTCCTCTCCAGCTCTTATGCAGCTGAGAACAGATGGGATGCGATCACTTAAAAGGGGAATACATAAAAAAAAAAAACCCACACAAAAAGGATTGCTTTTCATTTCTTTTTTAAACTGAATGGGTTGTTTTACACGGTGAGGATTTACAATCAGTTTAAATGTGTTCACCTTAAAGTCTTTTTTTTGTACGAATTCCACATTTTACATTGCAATATTTTTTACTGTATTAAAACAGATATGCAGACCAGAGGGAGCTCTGTATTTGACTTCCTGATTAACAATTGCAAAGATAACTAATCAGTAAACATGGATGCCACTATGTACATGTATAAATTATTAAAAGAAAGAAGGTTTCTAAATCATTTGCAATAAAATGGAACCTGCTAAAAAGTTAAAATCATGATTGTCAAATATTAAATGCTTGCTGAATCGAATGCTTTAAAGGCTAGCATTCACAAGCGCTGTCGCACTTTGAACAACAATTGCACGGTCATGCAACGCTGCACACAAATTAAATTTTGTCCTTTTTTCCCACAAATTGAGCTTTCCTTTTGGTGTTGCACTTATTTTTTGCGCTATAAAAAATAAATAAAAATTGTCAAATGTAGGCCAAAATGTATTCTGCGACATGTCTTTGCTAAAAAGAAAAAAAAATCCAAATACGCGTAAATTAATTGGTTTATGTGAAAGTTATAGTGTTTACAAATGGTGGTATAGGTATTGGGATTTTTTCTCTTTTTCCTTCCCAACTAGTAATGGTGGCAATCGGCGACTTTTAGCAGGACATTTTCAGTGTGCTGGAGCTGACAGGGAGGGAGACTAAATTGTTGGCAATCACCGGGCACCGGCAGGTAATTACCCGCCAGGACCCGGTGATTGACATCAGTGGCCGCGAATGGTGGCGCAGGTAGGGCGTGCGCACTCCCCTACCCGGAAATGCAAAATCACGCATATATACATATGCCGCCCTGTAGCAGTATATCTGCTTTAGGGCGGTAGTTAAGCGGTTAATAAACTGTGAACCTAGTAACATTGTACTACTCTGGGGGAAGTGCTTTTTTTTTTTTTTTTTTTTTTATAAAACAGTTGTGCGCAAAGAGCATTTTAGGAGGGCCCCTACCCAGAACAAGCAAAATCCTGCCCAGCTGTCATATTAGAATAGGCCAAGCGGTTAGTGGTTAAAGTATATGTGAACTCTTACTTTGTAAAACAACCCATTCAGTTTAATCGCTTTGGTGCCACCCTATAGCAGAAATCCTGCACAAAATCTCACACACACACACAGTAGGGGGGGGAGTGCCACCGTTCACGACCTCGGCTGTCAATCACCGGGTCCCGGCCTGTGATTCCCCGCCGGCACCCGGCGATCTCCGAGAATTACCGATGGAGGAGAGACCTGTGTATAAAAACAGGTCTCTCCCGTCAGCTCCTGCACACTGCAGAGCCACACAAAGCAGTGTGCTTACAGTGGAAAGCACACACACCTAACCGTTTTATCGCCCCACGTTAACCCCTTCCTGCCCAGTGTCATTAGTACAGTTTCAGTGCTTTTTATTAGAACACCAAGTCAGTTCCCTCCCAGTGTCAGAATGTCCGCCGCAGTCCTGCTATAAGTTGCTTATCGCTGCCATTACTAGTAAGAAAAATTTACAGATGGCGGGATATATACTGGAATTTTTTTTTTCTTTTAAACGCTATTACTTTCATGTAAACCAATTCATTTACACGTATTAGGATTTTTTTTTTAGCAAAGATGTAGCAGAATACATTTTGGCCTAAATTTATGTCGAAATATGATTTTTACATTTTTTTTTACTGGACATGTTTAACAAAAATATTGTTTTTCCCTCAAAATTGTTTTCTTTGTTTATAGTGCAAAAAAACTAAACAAAGAAAAAAAAAAAGACAAGACTTAAATTTAATTTGGGTGCAGCGATGCATGACCGTGCAATTGTCAGTTATAGTAATGTAGCGCCGCATCACAAAAAATTGGCCTGGTCAGGAAGAAGAGTAAACCCTTTTGAGGGCAAAGTGGTTAAAATAGAAATGAAAATCAAAACATTTGTGTATATAATTTTTTAATTTATAAGTGACCTATGTGATCTCGATTCTCAGCTGCATATGGGTCTTGGTGAGGTGGAGGTGAAGACTGCAGGGGGCATGTCAGCAAGAGGCAGAGAACACCTCTTTACTGATCTTCCCAGTCAATGGCTGTGCAGGTGTGTCAACACAAGTCTGACCATTGGAAGACAGGCAAGCTGTGCTCCCAGCAAAGCTGGAAAACTGACCACGCTGGGATGAATGTGCTTCCAAGCTCTGGTGTAGTCATTTTGAAATATATAGCAAAGAGACTGTCAAGATCACCAGGTATTTCACGTAGGAAGAAGCAATATAAAGAGAATAGAATACATTTTAAAACACAAGTACAAGGTACAGCAGGCACTTATCAGGAATGTGAAATGTTAACAAAACACTTGAATTATGTTTTGGTGTTTACAGCCCTACAGTTAGGGCAGATGACGTTGGGGCATGCTCCTAATGTCAGCGCTCCCAGGTGTGACCAGAGGTGTGTGACTGACGCAGGGAAACGCAGACTTCAGATATGTGATAAACAATATAATTTATTAACACTAACAATACAAACATAAACGCAGTGCAATACTAAAACATTATACAGTGCAAACAAACCAAACCAACCACCCACAGATAACAGTACATACAAGCAACCGTCGTCAGGCAGGCCGGGTCAATATCAATAGGGCAGGTAGGTACAGGGGGAGCAAGCGGAGATGGGTCGGGGTCACAGGCCAGGTTCAGCAGGTAGCTAGCAGCGTAGTACAGAGGGTCAGGCAGAGGGATGGTCAGGGTCACAAGCCAGGGATCAGAACAGGTAGCAAGCAGCGTGGTACAGAGGGTCAGGCAGAGGGATGGTCAGGAGCGAGCCGGGATCAGAGCAGGAGAAGTCAGCAGCGGTTCAGATCAGGCAGGGTCAGCAAAGGAACAGAAACAGGATGCAGGACAGATACAGGGCCCAGGACAAACACAACACCAAGGCAGAGTCTGCAAGTCTGGCCATCCCTTAAATACACCAGTATCATCAGTTCCAGGTGTTAGCTGGCTGAAAGGTTGAGTCTCTGATTGCTGGGAGCACCCGCTGGCCAGCCCTGGTACTGCAGATCAAAAGGCAGGTGAGTCCCACCATTGCTGGCCAGTCCATTCCTGACACCTAATGAGACGACGTATGGTGTCCTGGGGTATTTCCTCCCAGGTCTGGACCAGGGCATCACTGAACTCCTGGACAGTCTGGAGGTAGAACATGGCAGCGATGGATCGAAACAGGAAACAGAGGTGTTCTATTGGATTTAGGTCAGGCGAGCGTGGGAGCCATTCAATGGCATTAATTCCTTCATCTTCCAGGAAGTGCCTGCTTACTCTCACCACATGAGGTCGGGCATTGTCATGCACCAGGAGGAACCCAGGACCCACTGCACCAGCGTAGGGTCTGACAGTGGGTCCAAGGATTTCATCCCGATACCTAATGGCAGTCAGGGTGTCATTGTCTAGCCCAGTGTTACTCAACCTTTTTTCATTGAAGGTACCCTCTAATATTATGGACAGTCCCGAGGCACCTCATTCTAAAAATGTAAACACACTATTCTAATAGTTTTATATAAAAACGCAGCAACATCCACACATGTAGGACACCCAATGCTAGTGACATTCTTCCAAATCAAATACATTTTTTCACACTGGTCCTGACTAGTATTACAGTGTTTCTCTCAGTTTTACTCCATCACTGAGCTAAATGTGACCCCAGCAGTGATGGAGAGGGGCAGGAAAGGGTCAAACAAGGATGTTGTGCAGGCAACTGACATCCTCCTCAACTGATGAGGTCATTGGTTGTCAGGACTGCAGTAGCTAGAAGGTCACACTGGTGCACAATGAAACCCTCAGGCTTTGTGTAACTAAAAGTCAGGCTACTTCCACCCTCTAGCTTGTATATAAGTTTTGTGTAACTTTTAGACATTTTGCCAAGGCACCCTTGAAGAAACCTCAAGGCACCCTGGTTGAAACGGGCTGGTCTAGCTTGTAGAGCTTTGTGCGTCCCAACATGAATATGCCTCCCAAGACCATCATTGACCCACCACCAAAAAGGTTATGCTGAACATGACCGTTATGCACAGCTTCTCAAATGTGCTCAGGATGAACCTGCTTTCACCTGTGAAAAGCACAGGGTGCCAGTGGCGGACCTGCCAATTCTGGTGTTCAATGGCAAATGCCAAATTGAGCTCTATGGTACTGGGCAGTGAGCCAGGCAGTGAGCGTAGGGCCCACTAGAGGACGTCGGGCCCTCAGGCTCACTGCCCTCATGAAGTCTATTTCTGATTGTTTAGTCAGGGACATTCACACCAGTGGCCTGGAGGTCATTTTGTAGGGCTCTGGCAGTGCTCATCCTGTTCACCCTTGCACAAAGGAGCAGATACCACTTCTGCTGATGGGGTAAGGACCTTCTACAGCCATGTTCAGCTCTCCTAGAGTAACTGCCTGTCTCCTGATATCTCCATGCTCTTGAGACTGTGCTGGGAGACACAGCAAACCTTCTGGCAATGGCACATATTGATGTGCCATCCTGGAGGAGTTGGACTACCTGTGCAACCTCTGTAGGTCCAGGTATTGGCTCATGTTACCAGTAGTGGCACTGACCCTATCCAAATGCAAAACTAGTGGAAAACAGTCAGAAAAGATGAGTATGGAGAAGAAAAAAAAAAAAAAAAAAAAAAAATTCAGTGGCCTCCACCTGTAAAACCATTCCTGATTTGAGGGTCGTCTCCTTGTTGCCCATCTAGTGCACATGTTATTTCATTAACACCAAAGCAGCTAAAACTAAATTAACAACCCTCTCTGCTACTTAATTGACTAGATCAATATCCCAGGAGTTTAAAAATTGACTTGATGCTATACTTGGATTAAAAAAAAAGTGTTCCTTTAATTTTTTTGAACAGTGTATATAGGAATTTATGCAGCTTTTATGTTCTGACTGCCTATCACATTTGAGGTGCTAAAAATGCCAGGGCAGTACAAAAAAAACCCAAATTACCCCTTTTTGGAAAGTAGACACTACAAGGAATTTGCTAAGAGGCATGTTGAGTCCATGGAAGATCTTATTTTTTGCCACAAATGATTGGAAAAAAAAAATGCTTTTTTTTTTCTTTTTATCCAAATTTGTCATTTAAATGATATATTGCTCATGCATGCCATGGGTATATGTGGAATAACACCCCAAAAACACATTGCTATTTCTCCCAGAGTATGGGGATACCGCATGTGAGAGACTTTTTGGCAGCCCAACTACATACGGGTCCCGAAAATCCAATGGCCACCTCCACGCTTTGAAAAAGGGCTCTGAGGAAGAGGCAAATCCTCGAAAAATGTTAGCCAGGTGGAAGTCCATAGTTCCCAATGCGGACAGACAGCTGTTCCTTTATGATGTGCCTTTGCATGTATTGTCATTTTGTGAGTACCTTCTTTTATTAAACACATTTTTTAAGGTAATGCACTAGGCCTGTGCGCCCTCTGTTTGTTTTCTTTATTCAGTACATTTGGACTCCCCCAGTCTCTTGAGGGCAGCAAGGTGTGCATATTCCAGGACATTCGTGATGTGGTCCTAATTTGTACTGAGTCCATTCCTAAGTGCAAAAACATCTGGGTTTGCTCTTCCTTTACCATTTCCTCAGGTCACTTCCTCACTACCTATCAGAGTTTCAGAGGCCCTAAAATGCCAGGATAGTACAAAACACCCCTCCAGTGACCTCTTTTTGAAAGTAGAAAACCCAAGGAATTTGATAAGAAGCATGGTGAGTATTTGGCAGATATTTTTGTGACAGGGTTTTGAAAAAAAAATTTTTATGTTACAGAGTATTTGTGCACAGATTTTTAATTTTTTTTTTTTTTTTTTAAAAAAAAAAAAAAAATACACTTTTTAGAACATTAAATTAACAAAAAACACAATGTATTGCCCAATTGTCTGACAAAATATAAAAGATGAAGTTATGCCGAGTAAATGGATACCAAACATTACATGTTTTAAAATTGCACACGTCCGTGCAACGGTGACAAACTACGTACATTTTTTATATCCAAAAAGGTGACACTTTAAAAGCCTTCGCATGTGACCACTTTAGATTTACACAAGTGTTCCAGTGCTAGAATGACTGCCCTCGATCTGACGTTCATGGTGATACCTCACATGCATGGGGAAATCTGTTTACATACCGACATGGGACCGTCGCTTGCATTTGCTTTTGACCGCAAACACAGGGGTGGGGGTGAGTTTTTTTTTATTATTTTGCTTTTTTTTTTTTCACTGTCCCTTTAATTTTTTTTCTTAAACACTTTTATTACCATCTGTGTGCCAATGAGGAAATTTTCCTTCACTTCCTGTCCCAGAGATGCAATAGACTGCGAAAGGAAATCTCCCACAGTGACAGGAATTTCCCTCTGAGAAACTTTGAAAGGGTTATGAAAAGATTACCAGGTAGTCTGTAGTTGCTGAAAATGTTTTTTAGCTGAAAAGAAATCTAATGCAATCACTGTCTCTAAAGACTGATAAATTGCAATGTCATACATTTGTCTTCTTGGGATTTAAATGCAAAAATACTTTAAAAAAAAAAAAAAAATTGAAATGGGTGTTTGTGTGGGGATGTCCGTGACACCAAGTCAGTTCCCCCCAGTGTCAGAATGTCAACCGGAGTCCCACTACAAGTCGCTGATTACTAGTAAAAATAAAAATCCCAGTATATATACACCATTTGTAAATGCTATAAACTTTCATGTAAACCAATTAATTTACACGTATTGGGATTTTTCATTTTTTAAGGAAAATACATTTTGGCGTAAATTTGATTTTTTACTGTACATGTTTAATAGCAAAAAGTCAAAAATATTATCAGAATGGCCCACCCGCATACGTAGTGTAGCTGAAATGGAAGAACTCATTTATATAGCCAGAGATTCCCCTGCTAAAAATTTGATTCTAAATGGGCTTGCTGGACACATTTCCAGACAACTGAAGAGTTCGCTCTCTTGACGGATAAAACCTTCTCCCCAATAATGACATTACCATTCATCTAAGAGATTTCCCATATATACCCAGCTTTTTCCAGGCTAATTATCCCTGAGGATGGGTTTGGGCATTAGGAATTTATCCGGTTGGACTCATTTTCCGTCACCCCACAGCCTTCTATGGTGTAGGGAGGGGGAGTGGCGTGACCCTTTAATGTCCAGCGAAGGGGGCAAGAGAGAAATGTTACCTCCCTCTGACATCCTTCCTCTATATATTAAGCTACATCACCTGATACCCATCTTATTCCCCCCCCCCCTTCTCTCCCTCTTCTGCTTTGCCACATGCATCCACCCCCCCACCTTCCCCCACCCACTCTATTTCCTACTTCTAGATTCCTCTTCTTTTTTTCTCCCTCTCTTTCTCTGGGATGGTGCCTCCAGCACACTGAAATCAACATAGTCATATCTGGCTTAGAGTCACAACAACAACTAACGTATCTCAATATAGTTTATCCGCACCCAACATTCCAAAAATGATTCCATGCTTCGGTCTATCATGAATCTACGTACGACATTAACATTAGGTTTTAATAACTATATTCGCTCAGCCCCTCTTCATTTCTTTCTGGACTCACGTCCTCCTCTTAGTTCCAAGTTTTTGTACAGGGTCGGCCCCTTCATTCCTATGTGTTTAAATTACACGTTATGTATCAATGTCTGACATACGCCTATTATAATGATAGATGTTCTTAGCAAATTGCTGATTCGATATAACCCATGGTTCTTTATCTAGGTATCTGTTTTTCATTGTTCAATAAATCAGTTTTTCTCAAAAAAAAAAAAAAAAATGATGTTTATATTGTGACAGTATGAACGGCGAGTGATAGATGGACGCTATGGGGTTTATTTACTAAAGCTGGAGAGTCCAAAATCAGACTCCCTTCTGCATAGAAACCAATCAGCTTCCAGGTTTCATTGCCAAAGCTTCATTGAACAAGCTGAGGTTAGAAGCTGATTGGTTTCTATGCAGAAGGGAGTCTGATTTTGGACTCTCCAGCTTTAGTAAATAAACCCCTATGTGTCACCTTGCATACACTCATACTTTGAAGTTTAGGTGGAGTCCACTCCGGATTTTTGGGGCCACAATGGCAGGGGTGGTTCCGGATCGGATTTTGTGCTCCACTGATGACCACCACAGGTGGTATAAATAAGATAGGGCTGGAGCAAGGAGTGGCTTGTGGCCTGGGACTCAGAGAGCCATTCTGAGAGAGCTGTGCATGAAAGTGATTGGTATACAAACAAGAGAAAAGGTTTTAATTATTTGAAAAAACCTTGCGAGCCAAGTAATAAATTCCTATTGTTGGATCGCAAACTTTTTAACACATAACTACCAATGTGAATAAGCGTGAAATAAAAATATATAGTATTGCGCTCACAACCTTCCAATCTATATATATAGACAAATGAAAAAGTGTATACGATATACATAAATAACTAAATGAGTGAATATAAAAATCAACTCACATAAACGGAATAGTGAAAAATACTAAAAGTAAAATGATAAAATAATATTATATGATAATAATGTCCCACAAAAAAACATATAAGTGACTTTGTGCTGAAAAATCTTCTATATCTTTAAATAGGTGACTGCTTGTGCCTCCTCCCTCAAGTGAAGCTGTGCGCTCACCTCATAGATAGCCTGCAATTAGGCTATTAAAGCTTGCGGTTCACCTCCTTGGAACCTACTTGTTTAGGAACTGATGTTGATAAGATAACCATTAAATGCGATATGTGCTGTAGAAAAGTATCCTCTCACTGGGTGCCACTCAGCTGTCTTCTTATTTCCATGTGATTCTCCATAAACAAGAAAATTCTGACATGGTGCTTTATCGTTTTAAAAGCTTTTAATGTGAAGCTGACAGGTGGCTTTCACATAAATCATATAGTGGTAGTACAGCTGATTCAGACCTCCGCTGGCTGTTGGAGCTGTGCGTTCGTGATCCGATGACCGGACCGACTCCCTCCGAGTGACGTGAACAGTCCCACCCCTACGCGTTACGCCACTAGTCACGTGGCTTCATCAGGGGGATATAATTGGTCAATCACTCGTGAGCTGTCGGCTTATAAAGCTCGGCTCCGCCATTTTGTTGGCTATCTAGTGAGGGCAGCCATTTTCCTATAGACATGTGGTGAATTGTGAATATCACTGTAGACACTATGCCCATCCCGGAGGAGTACTTGACGCCACTACTCCGCAGCCAGCTCAAGGACTAAGAATCGATTACTTTATAAAATAACTCATATGACAGATAAATATATAAAGAATACAAAATATTACCATATATATATAACAAATTAATATTAAAAAACTCATTAGTTTAATCTAGGCTGACCAAACCAATGAATATGAAATATCCCATATCATATATTTAATACAGAACAAAAAAATTTCATCAAATATAAAAATATTAATTAAATCAATGTTACAAAAACATTGATAATCAATATAAATAAAATAGCGAGTATGATAAATTGAATAAGAAAATTAAAAATAAAAATAAAAATAAATGTATAAATAAAATAATAAATCAACTTTAATCACAAATGTATAAAAAATCTAAAATATATATAGATTGGAGAGTGTATCCAAGCCGATACCAGGCAGTTTGCATGTACAGAACCGCGAACAGCCATGAAGGCAGATTGACACCAATGGGGCGCTCATAACTGTGGGTGCGTGAGAGTCTAGCCCCATAGTGTCGTCATGCATGTTCACGTCCGCACATGCACCCTGAATGGATACGGGTCACAGTACCCAATCTACATATCACTAATGAAACATGATAAATCAAAATCTTTATTTAATCCTCCTGGTGCTAAACTACCCAACTCATAAATCCAAAATGACTCTTTTTTACTTATTTCACGCACTAAGTTATCTCCTCTCCAATGTGAAAAATGTTTAGTGATACCCCAGAATTCAACTTTGTTTGCATCCTGATTATGGTGCGTTTTGAAGTGTACTGATAGGTGATGGTATTTGAATCCTATCTCTATGTTATGTATGTGTTCTTGCATGCGCTCTTTCAAACTTCTCTTTGTGCGGCCTATATACAAGTAATTGCAGGGACATTTTAAAGCATATACTACTCCTGTACTATCACAGGACATAAATTGTTCTATTTTATATTGTTTACCATTCCTTGGATTGATGAAGAACTCTCTATGTTTTGGATTTGCATGTGTTTTCCTGCAACTGTAACAACGTCCACATTTATAAAATCCGATTCCAGTAAAGAAACTCAAAGTGGTTTTCAAAGTTTGGGGGGGTTCTAACACATTTTTAACTATTCGGTCACGGATATTCGGTGCTCTTTTATAAACAAACCTGGGTTGTTTTTTAACTACATCTTTCAAGGTTTTATCAAGTTGGAGTATATTCCAGTGTTTGTTAATAATTTTCTGAACATCTCTATATTGTCTATTGTATGGCAATATTATAGATAATTCTTGATCTTTGGTTCTGAATTTCTTATTCCCCTCTAATAATGAAGTTCTATCTATGAGTTCTATTTTACTTCTTTCATCCATTATCATTTCTTTTTTGTAACCCTTATCTACAAACCTTTGGACAAGTATTTGACTTTGTGTTCTGTAATCTTCAATATTAGTGCAGTTGCGTCGTAACCTATAAAATTGGCCCCTTGGTACATTTTTGATCCATGGTCTGTAATGGCAGCTATTAACTGGGATATATGAATTGCGATCAGTTTTTTTGAAATAGTTTTTTGTTATAATACCCTTATCTGTATTCATTAGAGTAAGATCTAAGTAATGTATTATTTCTTTATTGATGTTCCAACTCAATACTATATTTTTAACATTCGTGTTAAGATTCTGATAATAATTGGTCAGTGATAATATATCACCTTTCCACAATAATAGGATGTCATCGATAAATCTGCCATATAGTACTATATTGCTATCAACATTAGAAAAGACTGCTTCTTCCTCCCACTTAGCCATATACAGATTGGCAATACTGGGTGCAAAACGGGCGCCCATGGCAACTCCCCTTATCTGCAAGTAGTATTCGCCCTTGTACCAAAAGAAGTTATGACTGAGGCAAAATCTGATACATTTGACCAAAAATTTAATTTGTTTCTTAGAAAGAGTAGAATATTTATTCAGGGCCCATGTTGCTGCCTCCATTGCTCCTGCATGGTCAATTATAGTATAAAGTGAAGAGACGTCTGCTGTGCTTAAAATAAAGTTATTATTCTTTTCCACTGTCTGCAAAATATTAATCACATGTGTGGTATCTTTTATATACGCCCTTGTTTTCTCTACCAGGGGTTGAAGAAATTGATCAATATACTGTCCAATTCTAGATAATAACCCATCTATACCATTAATTATAGGTCTCATGGGAGGATCTTCTAAACTTTTATGTATTTTTGGTATAGAATACAAAACTGGTATCTTGCTAACTGAGGGTACTAAATAATTTGCTTCCTTGTCATCCAAAATCTCTCTTTGTTTACCATACAATATTAATTTACTTAATTCTGTTTTATAAAATTTAGTGGGATTGTTAATCAATTTGCAATATGTATCAGTATCTCCCAACATATTGCTCATGGATTTCTCATAAGAATCTTTCGATAGTAACACTATTCCCCCCCCTTTGTCCGCTGGACGCACTACTATATTGTTTTTATCTTGCAAAGATTTAATTCCTTTCTTTATATCGGCTTCACCTTTGAACGTTTTTATTTTAAGTTCCTCTATATCTCCCATCACCATTTTCTTAAAATTATTTATGTGTAAATTATCTTGATTTTTAGGGTTGAATACTGATTTATTTTTCAAAGTACTATGTTGTATGTTCCCTATGTCCTGATGATTAGTATCAATAGGATTCTGTAAAAAATATTTTTTTAAATTTAATTTTCTTATAAATTTTTGTACACTAATATACGTTTCAAATTTATTCAATTTGTTGGTAGGCGCGAACTTAAGGCCTCTATCCAATGTTTTAATCTCTTCACTATTTAATGGGATACCACTTAAATTGTATATACCTTCCCCTAAGGATCTCTTCTCCTTTTCTTGTTTCCTTTTTCTTCCTCCTCTTTTTCCCCTCTTTCTGATCTTTCTATATTTTGTGTGGGATTGTAGTCCCATCCTAAAAAAGGATTAGGGGTTGAATTATCCTGTTGTTGATGTTCTAATGGTGAATAACTGTTGTGGACTGGAACATTATACATTTGATTATACGGTGGGGGATATCCCTGTGGTTTGTGATTGGGGGATTTATGATAGTTGGGTCTGTAACCTTGAGTATATCTGGGTGGGTGTCCATATGGTCTCCTATATCCACCTCCCCTGTAGCCAGGGTTGTAATAAGGTCTATAACCCGGATGGGGGAATCTCTGGGGTTCCCTCATCTGAGGTGGATATTGATCATATTGCCTCCAATTGTCGGCATATTGAGATGGTCCCATCTCTTTCCTTGATGTAGGGGTTTTATTGTGATTATGAATGGGGGCATTATTTTTAGGGGTGACAAAACCTATGGTTTTTTTGGCTGGTGATCCTGTTCCTGCCATAATTTTGGTGGGTGTGCTTTCTACTGATGATGTACCTGTATTATCTTTACTCTGCCATTTAAACACTTGTTTTGAGTTATAATCTTGTACCACTCTTTGATATTTCCTTTTCTTTTTACCTTTATTTTCTTGATCTTTATTTTTAACATTCCTATTGAGATCACTCATATATTTCCCAAAATTAGAGTGATCTTTAAAGGTGTCTATCTTGGTTACCAATTCTTTCATATTAGTTTCTATTTTCCTCATTTTCCTCCGTTTTCTTTTTTTAAGGAACACCAATAGCTCCAAACTTTTCTCACTGAAAAAGTTGTACCACTCTAATTTATCTTCCTCAACCATTAACCCATCTGCAATGGGTAAATCCCATCTCAATTTCCTAGGTATTAATTTTTCCTTGATGTATTTTTCCATGGTTATAATGTCCCACCATGTGTTAATCTTTTTCTCCATCATATGTCCTGCTCGTCTAAATACATTATGAATATTTACATCATTTTTATCATCAGCCTGAAAAATGGCTTCAATATCTATATTTCTATCTTCCAAATAAGTAAATACTTCCATATTGTCTCCAGCAAGTTTGGTATGTATTAAAGAGTCTTAATTATTTGAAAAAACCTTGCGAGCCAAGTAATAAATTCCTATTGTTTGGTAGTTATGTGTTAAAAAGTTTGCGATCCAACAATAGGAATTTATTACTTGGCTCGCAAGGTTTTTTCAAATAATTAAGACTCTTTAATACATACCAAACTTGCTGGAGACAATATGGAAGTATTTACTTATTTGGAAGATAGAAATATAGATATTGAAGCCATTTTTCAGGCTGATGATAAAAATGATGTAAATATTCATAATGTATTTAGACGAGCAGGACATATGATGGAGAAAAAGATTAACACATGGTGGGACATTATAACCATGGAAAAATACATCAAGGAAAAATTAATACCTAGGAAATTGAGATGGGATTTACCCATTGCAGATGGGTTAATGGATGAGGAAGATAAATTAGAGTGGTACAACTTTTTCAGTGAGAAAAGTTTGGAGCTATTGGTGTTCCTTAAAAAAAGAAAACAGAGGAAAATGAGGAAAATAGAAACTAATATGAAAGAATTGGTAACCAAGATAGACACCTTTAAAGATCACTCTAATTTTGGGAAATATATGAGTGATCTCAATAGGAATGTTAAAAATAAAGATCAAGAAAATAAAGGTAAAAAGAAAAGGAAATATCAAAGAGTGGTACAAGATTATAACTCAAAACAAGTGTTTAAATGGCAGAGTAAAGATAATACAGGTACATCATCAGTAGAAAGCACACCCACCAAAATTATGGCAGGAACAGGATCACCAGCCAAAAAAACCATAGGTTTTGTCACCCCTAAAAATAATGCCCCCATTCATAATCACAATAAAACCCCTACATCAAGGAAAGAGATGGGACCATCTCAATATGCCGACAATTGGAGGCAATATGATCAATATCCACCTCAGATGAGGGAACCCCAGAGATTCCCCCATCCGGGTTATAGACCTTATTACAACCCTGGCTACAGGGGAGGTGGATATAGGAGACCATATGGACACCCACCCAGATATACTCAAGGTTACAGACCCAACTATCATAAATCCCCCAATCACAAACCACAGGGATATCCCCCACCGTATAATCAAATGTATAATGTTCCAGTCCACAACAGTTATTCACCATTAGAACATCAACAACAGGATAATTCAACCCCTAATCCTTTTTTAGGATGGGACTACAATCCCACACAAAATATAGAAAGATCAGAAAGAGGGGAAAAAGAGGAGGAAGAAAAAGGAAACAAGAAAAGGAGAAGAGATCCTTAGGGGAAGGTATATACAATTTAAGTGGTATCCCATTAAATAGTGAAGAGATTAAAACATTGGATAGAGGCCTTAAGTTCGCGCCTACCAACAAATTGAATAAATTTGAAACGTATATTAGTGTACAAAAATTTATAAGAAAATTAAATTTAAAAAAATATTTTTTACAGAATCCTATTGATACTAATCATCAGGACATAGGGAACATACAACATAGTACTTTGAAAAATAAATCAGTATTCAACCCTAAAAATCAAGATAATTTACACATAAATAATTTTAAGAAAATGGTGATGGGAGATATAGAGGAACTTAAAATAAAAACGTTCAAAGGTGAAGCCGATATAAAGAAAGGAATTAAATCTTTGCAAGATAAAAACAATATAGTAGTGCGTCCAGCGGACAAAGGGGGGGGAATAGTGTTACTATCGAAAGATTCTTATGAGAAATCCATGAGCAATATGTTGGGAGATACTGATACATATTGCAAATTGATTAACAATCCCACTAAATTTTATAAAACAGAATTAAGTAAATTAATATTGTATGGTAAACAAAGAAAGATTTTGGATGACAAGGAAGCAAATTATTTAGTACCCTCAGTTAGCAAGATACCAGTTTTGTATTCTATACCAAAAATACATAAAAGTTTAGAAGATCCTCCCATGAGACCTATAATTAATGGTATAGATGGGTTATTATCTAGAATTGGACAGTATATTGATCAATTTCTTCAACCCCTGGTAGAGAAAACAAGGGCGTATATAAAAGATACCACACATGTGATTAATATTTTGCAGACAGTGGAAAAGAACAATAACTTTATTTTAAGCACAGCAGACGTCTCTTCACTTTATACTATAATTGACCATGCAGGAGCAATGGAGGCAGCAACATGGGCCCTGAATAAATATTCTACTCTTTCTAAGAAACAAATTAAATTTTTGGTCAAATGTATCAGATTTTGCCTCAGTCATAACTTCTTTTGGTACAAGGGCGAATACTACTTGCAGATAAGGGGAGTTGCCATGGGCGCCCGTTTTGCACCCAGTATTGCCAATCTGTATATGGCTAAGTGGGAGGAAGAAGCAGTCTTTTCTAATGTTGATAGCAATATAGTACTATATGGCAGATTTATCGATGACATCCTATTATTGTGGAAAGGTGATATATTATCACTGACCAATTATTATCAGAATCTTAACACGAATGTTAAAAATATAGTATTGAGTTGGAACATCAATAAAGAAATAATACATTACTTAGATCTTACTCTAATGAATACAGATAAGGGTATTATAACAAAAAACTATTTCAAAAAAACTGATCGCAATTCATATATCCCAGTTAATAGCTGCCATTACAGACCATGGATCAAAAATGTACCAAGGGGCCAAGAGAAAAGGTTTGCTTATTTTGTTTTTGGGTGACAGGGAGAAGCCCTTCACCTGTGAGAGAGGGAAAATCCTATGTTTAGTTAGTGCCTGGATGGCGAGGGTTTATTTTGCTGTTCTTTGTTTTGATATTTTGCAAACCTTTTTAAATAAAACTGACAACCAGTCAGATTTTGAAGAAAAACTTGCTGTGCGGCCTACCTTTTTTCCCAGGGAAGGTGATCCCCATCTGAACTACCCCCACAAAATTATATATATATATATATATATATATATATAAAAAACACACAGGCAATCAAATACCACCGAAAGAAAGCTCAATTTGTGGGGGGGACGTAAATTTCATGTGGGTGCAGCGTTGCATGACAGCGTAATTGTCAGCTAAAGTAACGCAAAAAAATGGCCTGGTCAGGAAGGGGGGGGGGGTAAATCCTCTGGAAGGCAAATGGATAAACACAAATGCAATACGTTGCTACACCTGCTATAAACACACAACTGTTATTGCATTGCCGCTATTGGAGTGACTATGTGTGTGAACATATAAACATGGGAGGAGATTAAAAATACAATGTGGTTGGCATGTAAAACAAGTGATGATTGTATTTCAGGTGTGCATTTGCCTGGCGTTCAGCTTTGGAAACCACCTCAAGACAAGTTGTCTAGATCTGTCCTGGATGACGGGAATTAGAATCAACTCTTTGTCTATATCAGAAAAGAAGAGAAGCTCTTGCTTGAAGCCAGCCTGAAAGTATGCCATGCCTCTGTGATGGCTAGACTTTATAACTTTGCAAGGGCCACCATGACGTTTTCTAGGTCCGAGATGGGAAATGCATTTTTTTTTTCTTTTGCTGGGAGTAGGTTCAAATATTTTAAGAATTGATGTAATCTGCATACTTTGGGATAAATAGATATAGTTCTATAAAAATAAAAATCTGTTCTCTACAATCACAGAAATAATATTGATAGTGGAGAATGATTGGCTGCAATTTGTGATAGTTTTCTGTCTAGGTACTGAAGGAGGAAGGGCAGGAATACAAGTATGTTGTTCCATTACACTACAGCAAAACATTGCTTCTGAAATCAGTTCCTTTCTATATCTCTAAAGACCAGACCTGCTCTGTTTCACTTCCTGTACATAACAGAAGCCAGATTACTCAGTTCTATTACTTGCAAGCTTCTTCCTGCTTAGCATCCTGCACTACAATATATGGTGTTAAAAAAAAAAAAAAAGCAAGCCTATGTGACCTAAGCTTTTGCGTAAACTGTAAATTGTAAGATATTAGCACAATGGTTAGTGGCAGATTTAAAGAAGAGTTCCACCCAAAAGTGAAAGCTCTACTTTTCTGCCCCCCCCGCCACATTTGACACCTTGTGGGGTGGGAAGCAGGTACCTGGATTTGACAGGTACCCGCTCCCACTTTCAGCTCAGTTTGCTGCGGTGAACTGGACTGGATGTTCGGCACCCCTTGCAGCCTCTGGGACACTTCCAAGGTCCCAGAGGACTGCAGCCCATTCACAAAGAGCAGCACACTTTGCACATGCACAGTAGGAAACCAGCAGTGAAGCCATGCAGAGCCGCGCGATCTGTCACCGGCTGTGTACCTCGGACACGGCCAATGACAGATCTGAGTACCGGCCCCGTTGCCAGTACCATATGACCAATCACAGCAGGTCACATGACAGTTGTATACAATGGATGGCTTCATTCATGCCAGCCATTGTATACTAGTGTCTAGCTGTGAATGGTCAAAGCGATCACATGCACATGCTGGGCCAAATCACAAATCAAAAAAAATATATATATATATTTACTATAATTGTGTATAAAAAAAAAAAAAAAAAAAAAACTGATCACTTCCCCAAAGTAGTACAAGGTTACTATGGTAACCTTGTACTACTTTGGTCATAGTGAAATGAAAAAAAATTCTTTAAAAAATTATTTTTTTCCCATACTGTCACCAGTCAGTGTCCCTGATCACTGCAATGCCAGTTATGATGATGCTGTACTGCACTGGTGACAGTATGTAAAAAAAAAAAAAAAAAAAAAAAAAAGTGAAAATTTCAATTTTCTCATTTTCCGAAAAATGACAAAAAAAAAAAAAAAAAAAAAAACACACAACTAAAAAAAAAAAAAAAAAAAAAAAAAAAAAACTCGTCATGCCTCTTATGATATAGGTCGGACTGTCTACTTTGCAAAAAGGAATTATTTGGGGGATATCTTTACTGTTCTGACATTCTTGGACCTCAAGAAATTAGATTGGCTGTCAATACTTCAGGATTGATCAATATTCAGATATATATCATAGTTTGTGAACTCTATAAACTTTCCTACAAACTAAAAAATACATCCTAATTTGGGTTATTTTCACCAAAGACATGTAGTAGAATTCATTTTAACCTAAATTTATGAAGAACAATTATTTGCAAACTTTTATAACAGAAACAAAGAAAAACGTGTTTTTCAAAATTTTTGATCTTTTTTTTGTTAATTTAGCAAAAAATAAAAACCCCGGCGGTGATTAAATACCACCAAAAGAAAGCTCTAGTTGTGTGAAGAAAATAAAATTTTAGTTTGGGTACAATGTTGTATGACTGCACAATTGTCATTCCAAAGTGTGAACGCTGAAACCTGAAAAATGGCCTGGGCAGGAAGGGGGTAAAAGTGCCCAGTATTGAAATGGTTAAAAGTCAGAAGCCACAGTATTTGTAGCTGCTGACTTAAATTTTTTTGGGGGGGAGGTGCCAGACAGGTTTTAAAGTAGATGTTTGAGTAACTTTACATGTCTACATAAATTCCTGATAAGTCACAATATACAGTATAGCTACAATATCATTTTTCAATAAAGCTGTACCGTTTATTAATAAAGAGCCATCCTTAAAGTGGTATTAACCACTATAGGAATAGGTTTTACCCCCTTCATGACCATGGCATTTTTTGCTATTCAGCACTGCTCTGCTATAAGGCCCCATACACACGATGAGAATATCGGACACATTATCATCTTTTTTGGCATGCTAGTCTCATATCGAAAGTGTAACTAAAGTTATGAAAAGTCAAAAGTGGTGTAAAGAATTGTATTTGTATTTTTGGGCAAAAACTGTGCTAATTAAAACAAAAATTGTACGATCTGGTATCATAGCAGAAAAATTTTCTTGCTTGTCCCTTTGAATAATTACAGACAAAAGCTGTGTACTACCAATAAGATCATTGTACGATCACTTTGAAAGTTTTTCCGTACAATTTTCTCATCCTGTGTACTAGGCTTAACTGACAATTGCTCAGTCATGCCACACTCTACCCAAATGAAATATTTAAAAAAAATTTCCACAAAAATAGAGTTTTCTTTTGATGGTATTTGATCACCACTGGGTTTTTTTTATAAAAGAAAAAATTATATTTATTTTTTTAAGACGATATGATATTCTTTACGGTTCTAAAACATCCAATAAAAAGATTTTTTAAATATGGATTTCTTCATAAATTTAGGCCAAAATGTATTCTGCTACATCTGGTAAAAAAAAAACAAAAAAACAATAAGTGTATATTAATTGGTTAGGGCGAAAGTTATAGCGTCTACAAACTATTGTATATATACACTGGACTTTATGCAGCTATGATGCTATACTTGTAATGGCAGTGATCAGCGATGACTTATAGTGGGACTGGGACAGTATGGCAGGCAATCTGGTGCTGGCTGACAGGTACCTAGACATTAATAGTGACACTAATACAGTGATCAGTGCCAACAATGTACTAATGACCCAAGATGGGAAGGGGTTAACATTAATGGGCAATCAAAGTTAATTGCATGCCTAAGAAGTGTAATGAGAGTGTGATATATGCGGCTTTACTAAGAAATGTTGCTGGTTTTTTTCTCCGTGCTTGCAAATAAATAATTGTCCAGGACCTGCTGACAAAATCCCACTGTGCCCAACCACAGTGCAGGTCAACAACGGACACACACGACCCAGAAGTAGGCTTGCAATGTTTATTTGCATTGCTACACCTGCAGCTGTCACCCAGTCATAGTAAATCTACTGTGACGGGGTGGCAAGCTGTTAAGCCCAAAATCAGAATGTGAAATATGTTGCATTTTGCCAATTCTTAGATGTGGTGTCTGCATTAGTTTTCTTTTCTAGGCTTTTTTCCTTTATTTTCACCTGGTGATCCAGCCAACCTTTAACAGACCAAGCTGTCCAGGTAAAATAACAGGTAGGAGGATTGAGACAAACTATTAAATACTCATTGGGAAGTTTACAATTATCAGCTTTTATTCCTTTAAATAAAACATTTATCCCAAAAGAAAAATCTGTTTGCTGTAACTTCTTATAAAGGGTTAGTTGGAGTTCAGCTTTAAATTTATTAGAGAAATCTGCTAGTCTACCACTACCTTCTCCCAAACTGACAATGCTGCTTTACTACTTCGTCTAGAATGCAGGCACCCCAAGACAGGAAGCGTGTTACTGGCTGGATCACCAGGTGAAATACAGGCAGGCAATCTCCTAGTTACAAACATCCCACTCCTACTTAACTACTTCAAGTCTGGACACTTACCTTCTTTCTGTCCAGGCCAATTTTCAGCTTTCAGCACGGTCACACTTTGAATGACAATTGCGAGGTCATGCAACATTGTACCAATATGAATTATTTAGCATTTTTTTTTGAGACAGATAAAAAAACTTTATTTTGGTGGCATTTATTCACTACTGGAATTTTTATTTTGCTATATAAAATGCAAAAGTCCAAACATTCTTAAAAAAAAAAAAAAAAAAGTGTTTTTCTTATAAAATGTTGCAAATAAATAATCTCCATAAATCTTGGCCAAAATTTATTCAGTCATCTTTTTAGTAAAATAAAATAACCCAAAATTAGTTTATAACCAAAAATTATAATTTTTCAACATTTTATATTATTTAGGTTTTGTTTAACATACTGTCACCCTAGCAGTACAGTGTCACCATAGTGACACTGTACTACTTGTGGGGGGGGGTCATTCCCCCCCCACACACACATTGCTTTTACACCCATATAGGATGTAAAAGCAATAATTTCTCCTTCTTTCTGTCTGCATTCTTGCAGCCATTGAGAAATACTGTGTGAGTGGTGATTGGTCACAGCTTGTCACATGGTACAATGCTGTTGTGAATAGCCTTGCACCATGCAACCTCTGTGATCATTCACAGATTTCACACGTAGTAAGCAATGATGTCAGAAGTGACATCTTGCTTACTACTATTCATGTGATCACTGATTGTCCATTCAGTGATAACATGATCGGGACCTCACACAGAAGGTCCTGTACAGCGATGGGTGTTCCACTGTGTCCTCCGGACACAACGGGCACCGGATTGCGGTGCTGCACGCTCCCAGGGAGCGCGCAGTTCAAAATAGCAGGCACCGTTTATGAACGGCAACCCGTTCCTGCACTGCTCCCGTCCGCTCGTTTATATACATGGGCTAGACGGGAAGTGGTTAAGAATGGAGGCAGCGTGATGTTGCCGGGTGGCCATCTTGCTGCTCACCGCATGCTGCCACCTACTGTCTGGTGGACCTATAGTCAATCTCACATCACTGCATGGCCAGTTAACCATTCCCTATGCTATCCACAACGAAAACATTTTTTACTGGTCTTGGCACATTCCTTCTGTAGTTCTTTCTCCAGGAAACAGTGATGTAATTCAGCTCTACCTGCTGTGGTGGGTGGACTGGGACTCTCAGACACATTCAACATATACAGGCCTAGTGCACCCACCCACATTCACTACAACTTCCTTTGGTTGATGATAACTGTAGTTTCCTTTTAAAGGAGAGGATATGACATAATCCCTGCTGTTACACCTCCTCCTTGGCAGAGCAGATGCTGTTATCTTTTGAATTACAGATATGAGGCCATGAAAATTCAATACATTTCTCCTCAGTGGTAAGGATTTTCAAAATTACATTAACGGTTTTGTGTAGGGTGGTGTACTAATGGGTGATTTTTTCTTCTTTTGCCTATCCTGAAGTTCTCCTTTAAGTTGAAATGTACATAAGTTGGAACCTCCAGCCAAAAAATGTTTACGTTTTGGATAGCATAGGGAATGGTTAACTGGCCATGCAGTGATGTGAGATTGCCTATTAGGTCCACCAGGCAGTAGGTGGCAGCAAGATGGCCACCAGGCAACATCACGATCGTTGTACGGGACCTCTGTGTGAGGTCCCAATCATGTGATCACTGATTGGCCAATCAGTGATCACATGAATAGTAGTAAGTAAGATGTCATTTCTGACATCATTGTTCACTACTAGGGAAATCTGTGAATGATCACAGAGTTCGCATGGTACAAGGCTATTCACAACAGCATTGTACCATGTGACAAGCTGTGACCAATCACAGCTCTCACAGTATTTCTCAATGGCTGCAAGAATGCAGCCAGAGAGAAGGAGAAATGATTGCTTTTACAGCCTTTATGGGTGTAAAAGCAATCAGTGGAAAAAAAAAAAAAAAAAAAAATCTTCATCGCCCCCCACAAGTATTTCACTATGGTGACACTGTACTGCTAGGGTGACAGTATGTTAAATAAAAAAATTTTGGAAAAAATAATAATTTTTGGTTATAAACCAATTAGGGTTATTTTTTTTTACTGAAAAGGATAGCTGAATAAATTTTGGCCAAGATTTATGAAGAAAGATTATTTGCTAAATTTTAAAAGAAATAACACTTTTCAAAATGTTTGAACTTTTTCATTTATATAGCAAAAAAATTTAAATCCCAGTGATGAATAAATACCACCAAAGTAAAGTTTTATCTGTCTCAAAAAATGCTAAAATAAATTCAGATGGGTACAGTGTTGCACAACCGCACAATTGTCATTCAAAGTGTGATAGCACTGAAAGCTGAAAATTGGCCTTGACAGGAAGGAGGTGAATGTGTCCAGACTTGAAGTGGTTAAAAAGGAACTAAACTCTGGAAGCTGTGCCCAATAGAAGGCGGCCTTGTTGCCTGTGGTATTTTCCCATTAGTGACTTTCAATGCCTTGCTCTACACCAGTGGTTCTCAACCTTTCTAACGCCGCGACCCCTTAATACAGTTCCTCATGTTGTGGTGACCCCCAACCATAAAATTATTTTCGTTGCTACTTCAGAACTGTAATTTTGCAGTGGGAGGAATAGCGCCCCATCGTTGGTGTCAGTGGGGGGAGCAATAGCGCCCCATCGTTGGTGTCAGTGGGGGGAGCAATAGCGCCCCATCGTTGGTGTCAGTGGGGGGAGCAATAGCGCCCCATCGTTGGTGTCAGTGGGGGGAGCAATAGCGCCCCATCGTTGGTGTCAGTGGGGGGAGCAATAGCGCCCCATCGTTGGTGTCAGTGGGGGGAGCAATAGCGCCCCATCGTTGGTGTCAGTGGGGGGAGCAATAGCGCCCCATCGTTGGTGTCAGTGGGGGGAGCAATAGCGCCCCATCGTTGGTGTCAGTGGGGGGAGCAATAGCGCCCCATCGTTGGTGTCAGTGGGGGGAGCAATAGCGCCCCATCGTTGGTGTCAGTGGGGGGAGCAATAGCGCCCCATCGTTGGTGTCAGTGGGGGGAGCAATAGCGCCCCATCGTTGGTGTCAGTGGGGGGAGCAATAGCGCCCCATCGTTGGTGTCAGTGGGGGGAGCAATAGCGCCCCATCGTTGGTATTAGTGACACAAATGATGGGGCACTATTCCTCCCACTGACACCAATGATACTTACCTTGCTGACCCCTGCTCCAGCCTGGGCTCGCTCTCTCCCTCTCCCATCTACAGCCTGCAGAAGCAAAATTTGCACTTACCTGTCAGCTGTCTTCCTTCTCTGGCCTCTCCCCTCTTCACTCGGTCCTGCAGCTCCCTCGATCTTCTTCGATCTGCGCGCTCTGCCGCTCGGCTCCTCCTCTCCAAGCTCCACCTCCTCGCCGGTGATTGGCCGCCTGTGTGCCTCTCCTGAGCTACAGTTCCGGTGGCCAATCAGCGGCGAGGAGGCGGAGCTGTTGAGTGATCCTGGAGGTGTGGCCAGGTTACAGGGGCAGCATATCATCCCGCCCACAGATCGCGAGACAGAGCAGCGGTGTCTCGGTTCCTAAGACCATCGGAAATATGTGTTTTCCGATGGTCTTAGGCGACCCCTGGGAAATGGTCGTTCGACCCCCAAAGGGGTCGCGACCCCCAGGTTGAGAACCGCTGCTCTACACTGTGTTCCTGTGAGGAGCTGGTTATCTTGGTAGAGGTAGGCTCTTCATGTCTGTCTCTTGCAAAAATGACAGTGAACACCAACAGGGAGAGGTGGTAGTGCCTTAGATCTCACTCTGTAAATATACAACTATAATAATATAGTCACAGCGTATGGCTTAGGCACATTAATATTTTTGGACTAGTAGTGAATAGATAGGCGCTGTACTTAAATGAGATAAAGTATATAAATTCACCCTATAAACCCAATAGGATGACTAAATAGTGATACATTGTGAATGAATACCAATAAAATAGATATCAAACAATTCATAAACCAAATAATGCACAAAACAATAAGAGCATAGCTGAATAATCCTATTTGTATAAACGTCCTTATGCTTCCACCATGTGCTGAGTAAATGCAAAGTGTGACAGTCCTTCTTGAACCTCAACATTAGTGACATAGAAAATCATGTGTCCACACCTCGGTGCAAAGGCAAACGAATGGCTTATTCACCAGACCTATAAGACCCCATTACAGTGGTCATATATCACATTGTGTTTTATAAACTAGGATTTCCTCTAGAGATTCCTCCACATAAGGCCACCATCATCTACACTTCATAGTTGGATAGCCAAGAGGACTTATATAAAATTGCCAAGAAATTGCCCAAACGATATTGGAGGGATTGGGATAAGTAATCCTTGCTGTTTATGCCATACCGTTCGAAGGAATCACAACAATGAAAAGCCGTTCTAAGTGTATTATTTAATAAGGCAACAGTAGGAATTAAAACAAACTAAATACACTCACATAATCAAGTGCCTGAGAAGCCGGCACCGGCATGTATTGCCTGTGTATTCAATTAAGATGGCCGATGTGCATTCCAAGCCTCTGTCCTGGCCGGACGTGATGTCACCTGAGTCCGGATATGACGGAATCATGTTTTTCTTCAACGTACATTTCGCCTGGCGGCATCTTCTGGAAGTGATGCCCGCCATGTCCAGGCTAAATATATATAGGGAGATCCCCTTTGTGTTTGGGCAAAGACCATTAGTTAATCTTATCTTGATTTGGTGGCTCCAGAATCATGGCCACCAGGGCTGAACAGTATCAGGCTCAACATGCTGCTGCAGTGGATGAAAACCTCGGCTTCGTAATACAGAGAGCTTACAAAATTAACAATACAGGTTAAACTCATTAATGCATTACTACATAAGTTAATTGGTATTAACCAATTAACCTCATACCCATGCCGTTCCTTCAGAGCTCTGTGTCGTGGTCATGACTCCCACACGCATGCGCAGGTGTGTCATCATCATGGCTTGGCCATTCATATGGCCTAAGCCCACGAACCTGGAAGGAAGGCCAAGTGAAGATGGAAGCACGGTGACCTGTGTCAGTGCACTACTGGAGGGCTTTGTTTTCAGGTGAGTGTGTCATAGTGTGCTAATATGTGGTGCAAACCGCCATTTTCTTTTCTTTTTTGGTGTGGTTTACTAACACTTTAAGTTAAAGACTGTTGCATCAATAACATAAATTAGAGTTCTTTTGTGCCATGTCTAGTAACAACTGTATAGGAAAAGTGTGTACTGTATATAAAGCATTCCAGAAAGAGAAAGGAATCAGTAGGTTAACAGCCACAAATGTTTATTTTTTGGTTAAAGTGATAGCGAAGGCTAATTTAATAAAATTATACAATGCACAGAGCGGTCTTTATCTCCTGTTTGACAGCCCCTGCCCCTTATTTTAAGGGCCCCCTTAGCAAGCCATGAGCTAAAAGGGCCACCCATGCTGTTTGCATCAGAAAACACAGCACCGGCAAACCACAACCCCACTCCATATTCACAGGAGTTTGACAGCAGCAGGAGCCATAGGCTGTGTCTGTGATATCAGGAAGAGAGAGAAGCCCTACTGCAGCCGGGACAGAGGAGTCAGGCATGTGTTTAGGGATGGGAAGAGGGGGGCAGGTAGTGAGGAGTTTTTTTTATATCAATGCAGGAAAAACACTAAAGGTAAAAAATGGTTGGAGTTTAGAACCAGTATAAATTTTTGCTAAAGTGAGGAAGGGTTAGAAACTGTTATGTATTGATCTCTATTTTGAGACACAATGATATAGAAATATCCCATCAGCCATGGATAAACACCTTAAGTGCTGGTTCACACTGATGTGGTGCGAGATTTACAGCAATTCCTGTACATTTCCCACACCTGCATCACAATCGCACTCCGTTCATGGGAAATGCTGCGGGAGTCTGTTAAGTTAACAACACCCAAAATAGGTCATAAAACGCTGGGCAATTGGCTGAATCATGTCACATGGGTGTGTGTATATCAATTCCAGTGCAGTGCAATATACCATACAAAATGAATGGACTCAAATTGCACTGCAAAGAATCAAACGCAATTTGAACAGGAATGTGGTGCGATTCCTATCCCAATCACATGCGGTTTCCAGAACCGCATCAGTGTGAAACAGCACTAAAGCTGAACTCTAGGCAGAAATGTGTTATTGTAACTCTGTGTACACACATCCTTGAAGTGTTACTAAACCCAAGACCCTGCATTCACTATATCTGGTCTCCCACAGTACACAGAACATGGAAATGCAATTATTTTAGTAAATATAAACTGCTAAATATCTTTTCTCATCAGCAGTTAGAGCAGTCTTGGGTCTGTCCAGCAGAGCACTGGTTAAAGCTTATAGAAGGAGTTTTCATTCTCCCCTGATTGTCCTATGAGGCTGCATAAACCCTCTGTTTGGACAGTGCTGATTGGCCCTTTGCTGATCACATGCACTTTCCCAAGAAAAAAAAAATTCTCTAGCAATACACACCAAACTGAGATAGGACAGACCCTTGGGGGCAAGCTGCACAATCAGCAGATGGATTGGGGACAATAGAAGGGGAGGATCAGAGAACACAGGATCAATCCTCCTTTTTACATTATGTGGAGGAATAACCCCTTAGGTTCCACAGTGAGTATAACAAGCACGCTTTACTGCATATACAGACCTATTTTACGGTTGTGGGTTTAGTAACACTTTAAGGGCCAGTGCACGCAAGCAATCATACAGGAACTGGCTGTATGTTCTTGTGCGATTCACATGCAGTTCTGTGCGGTGATATTTCAGCCCATTTATTTTGAATAGGCTGAAATCACAGCACACCAAAAAGTAGTACATGCATGGAAGCGCACTGCAACCGGATTGCATGGCTATTCTGTACCATGCAATCCAGTGCTGACATACGTACTTCATTTGCATCCTGCATTTGGGGTGTCATTAACTTAATAATAATACCCACTGAAGATCACAACTGCACAGAATTTTGAACAGGGGAAACATGCATGGAACACAGGTTTCCTGCACCACATTCTGGTGTGAACTGGCCCTAAGTGTTCCATTCGCATTTAAATATTGATGCTACCCCACATGTGCAGTAGTGACAGAATGTTATCGCCTTCCTGATGCTATTCAAATTCTGCAGGTTTTGGAATTATTATGGCTTATTCCAAAGACTCCCCAAGAACGGACCAGACATTTGATGAAGGTGTTGCTAATCTCCTGTAATCTGTAGTGATCTTTTCAGATACTGGCAATCAAGTCCCAGCACAGGAAGTCTCCTGCCACTATTAACCCTTTTTATGGCTTCAACATGTCCCAAAATCTACTGAAGAGAACAAATCAGTTATTAGCAATGAGAGGTTTTCTGTGCAGGGAGTTCATTGTTGGTATGTATGATGATCACATGCAGAGACATGAAGAAAGGAGCAGAGGCCGGAGTCTGGAGTTTCTGCGCTGAGAGGATGAGGGATCAGCGCCCACCACCTCCATTACCATGGAACCCTTCCAATGCAGCGACCATTTTCTAAAGGCCACCATTCACATTTATTCTTTACTTTCAAGGAAGGCCTTTTATATGAAATATTTTACTTTTTTTTTTTTTAATCACTCCACCCTCCTAAACATTCTATAATACAATCTCTATGAAGCAGAAACTAAAGCTGGCCATACATGGCTCAGTTTTTTTTTTTTATTCACCCAATGAAAAAAGAAAAAAAAAAAAAAAAAACACTGAACCGATTTTGTCATCCACACTTCAAGGTGGACGGGGATGTCTTCCCCTGTGTCATCGTATTCCAACAGTGTGACACCCCTGCGGCTTTAATTTGTCCAGATTAAATGCTAGCATAATTTTAGACATGGTACTAATCTATTATTATATGGCTTGTTTCCATGAACCAGGTTACTCTTGTTGTTACACAATTCACCTGTATTGATCCTCACCTGGTAAGATGTAATGTGTCTTTTGTATTAAACCAGGTTATGCTCTTGGACTGTATACGTGTTGAAAATAAAAGTAAATGCTGGCATATGTTCCCTTTAATCTGTGCTAATTATATACACTTTGTTTATTCCCTGCCACATTTAGAGTATGCAGTTGTTGAAGTTCCTTGCTTCCATATGTAAATCTCTTAACAAGAATTATAATTAAACACAAGCCCCACATCTGGATCAAAGAAAAGTATGTTTATAATAGAAGTGGACTGACTCACTGCACAAGAAGCAGGATTTGTGAAAACTTCCACCCTCACACTGGACTTCCTCTGCAAAGTAGACAGCCTTCTGGCAAACTGCACAGATCTTTCCACCGCCCCAATTTGGCATTGTCCTGTAATAATAAAATAAGTAGAGAAGATTGTCAAATGACATACATTGTGCTTTTTCTATGAATGTGTCAGATCCAACATTTGTTTTCTGTTGCATTATAAAAACAGATTTTTATTTGTGAGAAACAGGAGTTTCTCACAAATGTTTACATATTCAGCACATTGGTCATATATTTGAATATATCTTTCTAGAAAAAGGGAACAAGACCTTTATCAGTGTATGACCAGCCTTCATTTATATCCATGTATGTACACAGAAAGGCATAAATCCATTGGAAAACAGGGAAGCTGAACGTAACCGTGAAGGCTACATTCTAAATAATGAGCCAATCAACTATGGCAAAGTGGCACTTGGTGTTTGTAAATATTCTAGAATACCACAGTAAAAAGTTAACCACTTGCTCTCCAGAGGATTTACCCCTCTTCCTGACCATGGCTTTTTTTGTGATGCGGCGTTGTGTTACTTTAGCTGACAATTGCGCGGTCATGCAACGCTGCACCCAAATTAAATAAATGTCCTTTCCCCCCCCGCACAAATGGAGCTTTCTTTCGGTGGTATTTGATCACCTCTGCGGTTTTGTTTTTTTTTCCGCTATAAACAAAACAAAAAAAAAAAAGGACTGAGTTTTGGAAAATAATCACACACACACACACACACACACACACACACACACACAGAGAAAAAAAACAAAAAACACACAATTTAGTCATACATTTAGGTCAAAATGTATTACGTCACGTCTTTTCTAAAAAAATCCCAATACATGTTAATTGGTTTAATGTGAAAGTTAGCATCTACAAATGGCGGTATATGTGCTGGAAAATATTTTTGTTATATACTAGTAATGGTGGTGATCAGCGACTTATAGCGGGACTGCGGTGGGCATTCTGACACTGGGGGGGAATTGACACTGACACTAATACAGTGATCAGTGCTAATAAAAAGCACTGACACTGTACGGGAAGGGGTTAACATCTGTGTGCGTTCTACTAGGAGGCATGCTGTTTTGTATTGCTATGCTATGCAGAGCAATACAAAGCAGCAAGCTGGAGCTGACAGGGAAGAGATCTGTATGGTTTACATACAGATTTATCTCCTATCAGTGATACTCGGCGATCACTGGGTGCTGGCGGGGAATCTCCAGCCGAGACCTGTTGATTGACAGCTGTAGGCGCCAATTGCGAAGCGGGGTAGGGCGAGCGTGCGGATTGGATGGACCAATCATATCCCCTTGATAAAGTCACGTGACTAGTGATGAAACGCATCGGGGAGGAGTGTGCGGATAACATCACGACGTTGCCATTCATCGGGATAGCAGCTTGCAGTACTCTACAAACGGCTCTTGAAACGACATTACTGCAGGCAATAGCATTCATTAAGTGGGCCTGTGCTTTGCCTTGCATTATATTATGGATGGTGTCTGTTTTGAGCTTGTACAGGACTCTGCTGCTGAGATGATACTGCCATCTTGTGATCAGTACATCACTGGATCTTCATCATACCTGGTGCAAAATACACCTCCGGAACGTGAGTGTATTTCATATGTTTTAATTGATGAATAAAAGTTTAAAAGGATAAAGCACTATGTTGAATTCTTTTTAATTAGGAATACGGCTGATACAAATACGCTTATCAGGAAGGAGCTTACTTTGGAGTCTTCATTTAGCAAGCTGATCTTCTGAGTCCATATGGGAGCAAAAGTGCAGTTACACCGTAACATTGTATAATATATGGTGGAGGATGTCTTTGCACGGGAATTGATGACAGATGCACATATTTTTCGTTATCTAAAAAAGGAGGGTTTACTGAATGAACACTTTGATTGCACATGATTTTTTTCATGACTTTTGTTTAATTCATACTTAAATATATTTTTTTTTGTTTTTTGGTTATATAATGGATTGTGCCATTGTTTCATGTAGCGCAGCATTTATTCACTTCACGTTATTATTGGGAACAGACCACCAATGTAAGGGGGCACCAAGAACTGACTACCAATGTAAAAAGACATTACACACTAACCACCAATGTAAGGGGGAACAAAGTACTGACCACCAATGTAGAGGCACTGAGAACAGACCCCCAATGTAAAGGAGTGCTGAGAATTGACTACCAATGTAAAGGGGCACTAAGCACTGACCACCAATGTACAGACCACTGAAAACTCCCCCCCCCCCCAATATGAGTGAGCACTGAACTGTCAAACAATGTAAGTGGGCACCAAGCACTGACCCCCAATGTAAGGAGGGCCCTAACCATTCACCACCAATGTAAGGTGGTCACTGAAAACTAAGCACCAATTATAGGAGTGAACTTACTACAAAAAAAAAGGTAATGTTAAGGGGCAGTGAATACCAAGCACTGAGAAAAATGTATGGGGGCACCAAGTACTGACCACCAATGTAAAGAAGTACTAACCACTTACCAACAAGGTAAAGTAGGCACTGAAAATTGACCACCAATGTACGAAGGCAACTGAGAACTGACCACAAATGTAAGGGGGCACCAAGCACTGACCAGCAATAAAAAGGGAACATGCTGACCACCAATGTATCAGGGCATGCTAACCATCAGTATAGGGGGGCATAGTTAGCAGTAGTGTAATGGGGCACCCTGACCACCAGTGTAATGCTTACCATCAACATAAGGTGACACAAGACCACTGCACTCCGACTTCTGTACTGCCATGTTAAATGATACATCGTTATGACTGCAGCACTGTATACTCTTCATAATCCTGACCAGTGCATGCGATACACTATAGGAATATTCTATGTTACATAGTCCTGATTTCTATAGTCTTCAATACACAGCTGTAACTCCCATATTCTTTACACTATGCTGTATAGTCTTGACCCCTGCATTCTATACATTACATAGTCCTCACCTCTGCAGTCTACACAGTATATGATATGTTGTACAATGAAGGGGGCATACTGACCACACAGTCCTGACTGCTACACTCTTTTTTTGCATTTTGTGATTTGTTATGTAGACTTGACAGCTGTACCCCATATGATATTTTGTATGTTACACAGACCTGACCAGTGCACTATATTGTATTGTACATTACATAGTCCTGATCAATCACTCAATATGCAATGCTGTCACATACAGTGCTCAGCATAAAATGAGTACACCCCAACAGATCTGTCAGAAAATCTTTACTTTCAGAATCAACGTTTTCTATGGGAAACTATACTACAAAATACTCCCACAAATGCGGGCCATTGATTGCAAACATGATTTGTTAATTTGCACACAAAAAAGTATTTTTCCTAACAAATTAATTTAAGACCATGTTGCAAAAATAAATACACTCCAATGAAAGCCTTAGGAGAAAAGCTAACATTTTAGACATCAAAATCCTAATTAATGAATAATTAGACTCACCTGTAGTTGAATTATTGTTAAATAGATGTCCAGCAGACAGCCGATTATAAAAGGCTGTTACTTAACAAAGAAAACCCCTTCCCATTTCATGCTGTCAGCAATGGCACCACATGGAAGAGAAATGTCACAAGGCCTGAGAAAGAAATTTCTTTACACAAGAAAGGTGAAGGCTACAAGAAGATCAGCAAAGCTTTACTCATCAGTCAGAATACTATAACAAAAGCGATAGAAAAAATGTAACAAAGATGGAACTGCAACCGTCTCATAGAGATGTCCAGGCAGTCCATGGAAGTTAACATCTCGACAAAAGCGTCTTCTGATGAGAAGGATTGAAGAAAAGTTGCCATGCAAGTTCACTGCAGTTAGCTAAAGAAGTAGAAAGCTAAACTGGGGTGATTGTTTCCCGTGACACAAGCAAGCATGGGTGTGGTCCACCAAGTAAGCCTCTCCTAAAGCCCATGCACAAAAAAAGCCTGCCTAAAACTTGCCATGGTCCATGCTGAGAAGAAAGACGACTACTGGGACTCTGCACTCTGTAGTGATGAGACCAAGATAAATGTTTTTGGAACGGATGGCTTCAAAACTGTATGGTGTCACAAAGGTGAGGACTACAAAGAAAAATACATGGTGCCTATAGTGAAACATGGTGGTGGCAGTGTCCTTCTATGGGGCTGCATGAGTGTTGCTGGTGTCAGGGAGCTGCATTTCATTGATGGTATCAAATTCACAGATGTACTGCTCTATATTGAAAGAGAAGATGCTACCATCACTCTGTGCCCTTGGTCGTCATGCCCTTTTCCAACATGACAATGATCCAAAACTCACATCTAAGGCCACTAATGCATTTCTGAAGAACATGGTGAAAGTGATTCAGTGGCTAAGTATGTCACCTGATCTGAACCCAAACACCTATGGGGAATTCTGAAGAGACAAAAGCATCACTCTCCAGCCAGTACCCAGGCTCTAAGTGGTCATTGTTGAAGAATGGAACAAGACATATGTTGCAATATCATTATTATTATTATTATACAGGATTTATATAGTGCCAACAGTTTGCTCAGGGCTTTACAATATAAAAGGGAGACAATACAGTTCAATACAAAAGGGATAGGAGGGCCCTGCTCTTTGGAGCCTACAATCTAGGAAGGAGGGGGTAGTGGTACAAAAGGTAATAACTGTGGGGGATGGACTGGTAGGAAGAGTAGAAGATTCCATTATTAGCTGAGGGTAGGATAGGCTTCCCTGAAGAGATAGGTTTTCAGAGATCGTCTAAAAGTGAGCAGAGTAGGCGATAGTCTGATAAATTGGGGTAGAGGGTTCCAGAGGATGGGGGGAGCTCTGGAGACGAGCATGGGAGGAGGAGACAAGGGAAATTAAATACATAAAAAATAATTAAAATGTTAAATATTTTTTCCATGGGAAGCGTAAATAGTATTTGTGTGCATACAGTATACTGAATCTAAAGAATGATTTAGCGCAGCCAAAACAGATTGCACTTTTTAGTACATTTTTGTTCATATAACCAAGCGCTGAGTTACAATATGTCGCCAACTTGTTCATTTCATGCCTAGAAGACTTGATGCTGTCCTTAAAAATCATGGAGATCATACAAAATACTAGATGTAGTTTTTGTTGTGGGGTGTATTCATTTTTGCATCAACTAATTTGAGTAAAGCTGAATATTTTTTAAGCGAAGATATATTAACCTTACTTTCATGTAATCAGCTAAACAAATGTTCTATAAAACTCAGTTTTATCAATTTGGAAAATTGTTCTTCTGTTCATTGAGATATTGATTAAAAATCTTACTTTTCAAATGGAGTTTACTCATTTAGTCTGTGCACTGTTGTTCTGACTGCTATACTCGATTCCCTATATATTCCTGACCACTGCACTCTGTACACTGATCTGGAGCCTGGCTTCATTTTGTATATAAATCTTCTAGTACATCTAACGCTTAGCTGCCCCGAGACGGACAATACTGCTATCTAAAGTGCAGGCACTCTGATGCAGATGTGTTACTGGCCAGATCACCAAGTGAAAACAGAAAAAAAAAAAAGCCTAAAAAGGAAACTAATGCAGCCACCACATCTAATGATTGGTAAGCTGCAACAACCTCCCTTTTGGGTTTAATAAGGCTGGTTTCTGTCTTGGGGACTTTGAAAAGCACTTTTATTTCCGTGTTCTGCCTTGCTGCTAGAGTGGTCCCTGCTGCATCTTCTCCCCTGCACTCCAGTCAGCCCTCTGGTTCTCTGAAGTCATAAAGACAGATGCAGAGCCCATAGCCCTGCATTGGACGTGAAGAAGCGGAGGAACAGTCTACTGGGGGAATGCTGTCTGGTGGAGGAGCAGAGGATTGGGCAAGTAAATCTGCTTTTCCATCCCCTAAACAGAAACAAGCAATTAACACTTGCACGGTGAGCCCACCAGCTTCACTGAAAAGGAATACTTTTATATTTCTCAGAGTTGGGTTTTGAAAATTTCACTGCCTGGCATTTTTTTCCTCTGAGTTCGAGACAAGATATTTACGAGTTGACATGAGCAAAAATGGCATTACACCTTGTGGCATCATAATAAGCTCAACTAGGATTTTAAGGTCTTCATGCTCAGCATCTTGTTCTTTTAGCATGCAAAACACACCTTGAGGCTAGGTTCACACCCATGCAGGTTGTAGTGGATGCATTTGTCCAGTGCGGTTTGCATTTTTTGAACGTGTTTTTGGGATGTGTTAATTTTGTTATGGGGAGGGGTCTGTTGTCATGTAGGAAATGCACCAAAAATGCATGTACATGCAGCGTTTTTAAGCACTTCCATTGAAGTCTATGGAACCAAAAGTGCAATCTGTTGCAGGTAAAAAAATAGTCCCTGACCCTTTTCAAAAAAGTGCTTAGCTCGAAAACGCACAGATGTGAACGTGACCCGTAGAAAATCATGATAAATGAACTGTAGAGTTTTTCTGCAATATGAAAATGCACTGCAAAACACATAGGTGTGAACTTAGCCTAACAGGAGAGGCTTATGGCAAAAACATGAAGTCATAACTTTGTACAAACACTCCTGTATACATGGGCTTAATAAATCTAGTAAAATAGAGGTAATGGGGGATGGGAAATGCAGGATGCAATTTACTGATCATGGCTGCATTGCCTCAAAATTAGAATGAGTTAGGATTAGGAGTTCCCATTGGTTGCTGTCAAAAGCCATGTGAAATACACCTGAAAGCCTCTGTAAATTAATTTTTTTTTGCATACATAGTATCACCCTATGACGTATTCACATGGAAAAGTTTGTATTAATTTACCATTTGTAAGCCTTCATCTCAGCCAAGTGGTTCCTTTCCATCCAAAAGTGGTGCTATGATCTGGGTTCTCAGGTAACGCATTCCCCTATTCCATATGAAATTTACTTAACTTGTGCAATAAATATTTTGTTGAATGCTATTGTATGTCACATGTATTTTTTAGATTTCTAAACATTTGAATTTTCTGTTTATATTACAACAAAAAAAAAAAACACAGCACAGTGTTCAGCCCCATCCAGCCAGACATTGACAAGGCTGCCTGCAGTGGGGCTGCATGCCACACCTGTTGTTACCGAGTGTGCTGACATGCTGGGAGGGATGCACTATAGCTGAACAGTCCCATGTGCAAAGGGCGTACAGCAAAGCAGGGATGAATTGGGGACACAAAGCATTGATTGCATGATGCACATTGCATTGTGGATAATGTGATGTTCAAGCACTTTTCAAAGTGCACCAACAAATGGTAACCAAGCAAGTTTCAAGCTGGCCATACACAATGCAAATTGAAACATTTATTCTGTGGGTGACCCTGTTGGCACCCTCCCGCCTGAAATCCTTTTATTAAAAATTTGAAGGAGCCAGATGGAAAATTATCAGCTGAATGGCTGCATTCAATCCGATGCAGTAGCTGCTCAGTTATTCTAACAGCTGCTGATGCTGGATGACAGAATGCAATAGCGTTAGTGGGAGATCCATCCATCCACACTGTGTGGATTGAGGTATCTGTTCATTTTGGTTCAGCTTTCAGCCTGAATGGAAAAAAAATAAAAAAATCTGTGCAGGACCAGCTTTATGCTAGCCATACACTTGTCAAAAAATCGTTTGAACGGTTTTGTGAAAAACGAACATATGGCCGTGAGAACAAATTATATTGCCATCATGTAATGAATCGTTCAATGGACATAAATCAGTTTTTCATCTGTTTATTGCTTCTCGGTCACATTTGCGCAGTACCAACAGTTCGATTTTTAAGGGGTGAAAAACACATTAACCTTTCAATTTATCGTCTGTTCGGCTGAAAAAAAGGAAGGAGGAAGAAATGACACTATCAATTTTCTATTTGTGCCCATTGACTGGACGAAAAACAAACAAGCTGTACAAATGAGAGATTTTCAAATTATTTTTCATCTAGGTGTATAGGCACCATTAATTACATTGAGCAAGAGTCATTGATCATTAAATTGCTATGTTCCACTTTGAGAGTATTAGCAGTTTGATCTGTGTTAACACCAAAAAAAAAGCTTGAAAGAGTTTATACATGTTTTGTTCAGGGAGTGGTACCGTCGCTCCTGTCTAATGTGATTTATTAGAGTTATAGTCAGATTAATCCACAGGAAGCAGGTTGCGACTCTCAGTGGAGGTAAAACACATAACGATATAAAGAGGCTGCAGCGCTTGTTTTACAGCTACTGCCACAGTGTGCTGTACATTAATTCTATTATTGTATTTCTTGTCTTTTTTTCTTATAGTGTGGTCTTTAAGTCCAGCCATTTATATCTGCAAGCACACAACACGGCACCCTTTTAAGAGCAATTCTTTTAGGCTTACTTCAGTCTAGGGAGGTAGGATGAAGTACAGACAGTAGCAGACGTACACACCACACCCCTTCTGTCTGCGGGCAGCAGAACTTGTAAAAATTTCCATAAAAGGTAGATTGTACTGAATAGCATTCCTGCAGCTTACTGTAATAGGGCCGGACAGAGGCTGACACAATTAAAGCAGACCTTCATCCTCTTAACACTTTCCAGATTATTACTCATATATATATATATATATATATATATATATATATATATATATATATATATATATATATATATATATATATATCTCTCTCTATCTCCATCCATTTGGATTGTAAGCTCCAAGCAGCAGGGCCCTCCTAACCCTCTTGTATTGAACTGTATTGTCTCCTGTTATATTGTAAAGCGCTGAGCCAACTGTTGGCACTGTATAAATCCTGCATTATAATAATAATGTGGATCCACACGTCTGTATTGATATACCCCGGCTGCTGGCAAGCTCTTGGTATACTCATGTCATGCATTCCAGGAGGCTTTAGGGCAATTCAAAAGAACATGCACATATGCTTTTAGATAATAAGCTCTAAGGACAAGGCCCTCCAATTCCTCCTGTATTGAAACTGTACTGTCTGCCCTCATGTTGTAAAGTGCTGCGCAAACTGTTGGCGGTATATAAATCCTGTAGAATATTAATAATGTGCCACACCATCAGGGGGCTGGCTGTGTCTTCTTGGTTTTTGCAACCAGCCACCTGATGACAAGTTGTGACGCATACGCATCACCAGGAAACCATGTGCATCATCAGAGGACTCCCAATGATGTAGGAGTACAAGATGGCATTGCAGGACTAGATGTGCAGTAGTGGATTAGAACAAAACACTGGATTTGCTTAGGTACTGTAGGTTTATTAAAGCAGAACTGCTTTTCTGCCCCCCCCCCCCCCTTTCAACATTTAGGTGCTTTTTTGGGGGGAGGGCAGTTACCTGGTTTTGACAGATACCCACTCCCACCTAGGTGATTAGAGTAGAAGTTTGCCCCACTTCCTTTGCCTGCAACCTCTTGGGACATATCAGGGGTCCCGGGAGGCTGCAAGAACAGCTTTACATGCACAGTGGGGAGCCGGCTATGAAGCCACAAGGGGTCACAGCTGGCTCCCCACTGTTAGCATAGCAGCACAGAGGATCTGAAGACCTGCAAAGAATCCCTGGACAGGTAAGTCCTTTTATTAAAAAAAGTCAGCAGCTATAGTATTTGTACTTTTTTTTTTTTGGGGGGGGGGGGGGGGGAGTGAAGTAAAAAAGTAAGCTGGGATTAAAACAGACAAGAAGGGGGTGAAGTTCCTCTTTAAGGAGTAGAATGGCTGCATTATTACACCCCATACTAAGAGACAGTCATAGAAAGCTTTGTCTGGCAGTATATCATGTTAATAGCACAGCTGCTTTCCTGTAATGAGTAATGTAACATACCATCCCTAAGCTGATCTGATCTCAGAGCTATAGAACAGTGCTGCATCCCCTTGTCCAGGAAATACAAAGGACATACCTGGTCCCAGCTGTTCTTGGTAAGCCCACAAGTCTTCTCTTCTTAAGTGGCTGCCTGTCTGACGTGAGCCTGCTCTTTCCCCCTTTAAAAGAGACGCACAGGATACTGGGTGTGACCTTACAGGGGAAGAGGAGAAGAACTCAGGCAGCACAGAGAATGTGTAAACATCCAGGAGGGAGGGTTAGATACCAAAGAACAGAGAGAGGGAGGGAAATGGCAGGCGGAAGGCGCAGCCTAGGTGCATTAAAGGAAATGTATGATCCTACATATGCAGCTGGTTGTCTGTTATCTTTTTAATGTTTCAAAAATCCAGTTTATATTAAAGTGGCATCCACTTTGCTCATTGCATACATAAGGCTCCGTTCACACCTCTGGAACATGTTCACATCTAGGCTTTTTTTGAGCTGCTGAATTTTTGGAAAGGGTCAGGGACTTTATTAAAAGCAAAAAGCAGCGTTTTTGGTACAATACAGTTCTATGGAGAATCTGCTGAAATGCATGGTAGTGCGTTTTTGCCACGTTTTGTGTTTTGCATTTTTATTCTGCCCAGCAAAAAAAATTCCACTTTAAAAAAAAAATAAAGCGCTGAACAAAAACGCAAAACACGTCATAAATGCATCAAAAACGTGTAGAAAAACTCAAAACGAACTGAGGACAAAATGGACAAAAACACACTGCATAGGTGTGAATGGAGCCTCAGCCCTCCTTAACTGCCTCCAGCCCACCATATAAGGAAAAGACGGGCTGGTGATGGTTCTCTCGTTCTGGGAAGACTTCTTATGACATCCTCCCACTCTAACCGCGCGTGTGCCCCCCGGGGGCGCACTGTGTCCATGGGACACAGATGATCAGAAGAAAGCGCCGTTGACTTCGGCTCTGTCATGTGACCAGCTGTGTCCAATCACAGCTGATCGCATGTAAATAAGGAAATGCCAGTTATCGGCATACCTCTCCTCACGAGCTGTCACGCTGACAGCTCGTGAGGAGAGGAGAGCCAGTAATTGGCATTCCTCAGAGGAGACATCTAAACTGATCATTAGGACACTGATCATCAGTACCCTGATGATCAGTGTAGCCCAAAGTGCTGCCTCTCAGTGCACATCAATGCCACATATCAGTGCCCATCTGAGCTGCCTTTCAGTGCCACCTGTCAGTGCCGCCTAACAGTTCCAGTCAGTGCCTCCTAACAGTGCCAGTCAGCGCTGCCTATCAGTGCCATATATGAGTACTGCCTTTCAGTGCCCACCAGTGATGTCTGTCAATGCCCACCTACCAGTGCCTCCTCATCAGTGCCAATCAGTGCCACCTATTAGTGCCCATCAGCGAAGGAGAAAAATTACTAATTTCCAAAATTTTATAACAGAAACTAAGAAAAAAACGATTTTTTTCCAAAATTTTCAATTGATTTTGGTTTGTTTAGCAAATAATAAAAAAAAACCCAGAGGTGATTAACCGTTTCAATACCGTGCAATTTTACACCTTCCTGCCCAGGCCATTTTTCAGGTTTCAGCGCTCTCACACTTTGAATGACAATTGCGCGGTCATACAACACTGTACCCAAACTAAAACTTTATCATTTTCTTCACACAACTAGAGCTTTCTTTTGGTGGTATTTAATCACCGCTGAGGTTTTTATTTTTTGCTAAATTAACAAAAAAAGACCAAAAATTTTTCTTTGTTTCTGTTATAAAAGTTTACAAATAAATAATTGTTCTTCATAAATTTAGGCCGAGATGTATTCTGCTACATGTCTTTGGTAAAAATAACCCAAATTAGGATGTATTTTTTAGTTTGTAGGAAAGTTATAGAGTTCACAAACTATGGTATAGATCTGAATATTGATCAATCCTGAAGTACTGACAGCCAATCTAATTTCTTGAGGTCCAAGAATGTCAGAACAGTACAGATATCCCACAAATGACCCCTTTTTGCAGAGTAGACAGTCCGACGTACTTCATAAAAGGCATGGCGAGTTTTTTGAAGTTGTATTTTTATGTCATAATTTTTCGGAAAATGAAAAAATTAAAAAAATTATTTTCACTATTTTTTTTTTTACATACTGTCACCAGTGCAGTACAGCGTCATCATATAAGTGGCATGGCGGTTAACAGGGACACTGACTGGTGACAGTATGAAAAAAAATATATATATATTTTTTTTTTTTTTTTTTTATTATTATATTTAATTTTTTATTAAATTTTTTTTTTTTTTTTAAGATTTTTTTTTCATATTTTACTATGACCAAAGTAGTACAATGTTACCATAGCAACACTGTACTACTTTGGGGAAGTGATCAGTATTTTTTTTTTTTTACACAATTTGCTTATAGCAAAGAATTACTTTGCTATAAGCAAGCATTTACCTGAATGAAATCGATTCATTCAGCTTTTTTTTTTGCTTTTTTTTTGTGCTTAGCTGTAATTTGGTCACAGCTAATCACATGACATGTGCATGTGATTAGCTGTGACCATTCACAGCTAGGCACTAGTATACAATGGATGGCATCATGAATGAAGCCATCCATTGTATACAACTGTCATGTGACCTGCTGTGATTGGTCACAGCAGGTCACATGGTACCAGCAACGGGAGCCGGTACTCGGATCTGTCATCGGCTGTGTCCGAGGTGCACGGCCCGTGACAGATCCCGCTGCTGCGCCGCTCTGCATTACCGCAAACGACGCATGTTCGGGAGCACGCCAAATGGCGTGCACCCGGAATGAAGAGGCACATCTGAACCCGCCAAACGGCCATTGGCCGGGCGGCTAATTGTTAAATACCACCAAAAGAAAGCTCTATCTATCTCAAAAAAATTATAAAAATTTTATATGAGTACAGTGTTGCATGACCGCACAATTGTCATTCAAAGTGTGACAGCGCTGAAAGCTGAAAATTGGCCTGGGCAGGAAGGGGGAGAAAGTGCCCCTTAGGCAAGTGGTTAAAGGCAGCCTCATTGACATACTGTACCTATAAAGGGCCTTACAGCATACAAAGAAGTTTGATTTGTATGCCAGGAGTCACAGCTATTTATATATACAGCAGCCTGTACAAATCAGTGACAGATGTTGTGGCTGTATGCACATCCGAGCGTCTACATCTGTACAAGGGCAGATGAATGGCCCTGGACGCAAATAGTCTCATTTATCCCTGTATGATGTAAATGCTCAGATGTGTGTATAGCCTCGGGGTCCGTCAACCTGTCATTAGTTTATATAGGCTGTTGCCCGCGGCTGTAAGCAAACACCTGTAACTCCCAGACACACAAACGCTACTCCTTTGTATGCTGTACAGCTCTCTGTGGCTGTGTGAATGAGACCTTCTTGTGGAAGAAGATATATAAAATACAACATAGTGTGATGTGCACGAACAAGAATTGTTTTTAGTTAAGACTACCTTTACACTTGCAGCTACCTGAAAAGAGGTATGTTTCCTCCCCACTGCCTGTTTGAACCCCAGAAATTCTGCACCACCATGCAACATGGTCCCATTCGCTTGAGCAGCTGTACTGCTAACCAAAAGTGACAGGGGGGAAATTTTATGTATACCCCCATTCACTGCCTTTGCACGGGGGTGGTAAAAATGTGACAAATCTAAACAAACCCTAAAATTGAATTAGGTGGCATGGCTGATTATGTCAAGTAGGGTAGGCAGAGTTCTGAACACATTTTATTTGTATAGCACTACCCCCTTAGCAGTTGCTGGATCCCTGTTGTTCTGGACCCCTCTCTGAAAGCTCAACCCCTGCTGACACCACAGTACACTATTAACCACCAAAATGTAAGCTCACAAACTGATTGAAGCAAACTGGTAAAAGGGTTATAGCAAACTTTACTATAGCTTGGTCACAGAGCATATACAGAATTGGCATGTACAAAGTCAGTTGTTACTTGTGTCAGCCTAAATTAAGAAAAAACAACACTTATCACAGAGTCTGAGTTAATATTAGCAGGCCTGCTTTTCAGAAACGAACCCAATACCTTTATCCTGGCGTGGCTTTAGAGTCCCCAGTGAGCAGCGAGAACTATCAAATGGGTAGACGTGCTCACTTTTGGCCCTCAGGAGCTGATGGCAGGGAGGTAGCCTGAAATAAAAAAGGAGCCATTTACCCCAAACAACCAATGTTCTCTTAAATGCAGTGAAGAGTCTTCTGCGCACGTGATGGGGCCCAGTTGGTGCACAATAAGAATGACCCTTTAAAGCACTAGTCACCAGTAGATCTAAAGCAGTGAGATAGTAAGCTGGCAGAAGTGATTGTTGAGACAGAGTAGCTCCTCTCTAGGCTGCAAGACTATTGGGGCAATGGGAGAAGGCCTCCTTAAAAGAATAGGTTGATGAAGATGATGACACGGCTGTGGTTCGGCTTGTGGAATTGCTGTCCTGCTATCAGTTCTGATGATAAGGGAGTGCGGTCATGCAATAGCGGCTAAGGGAACTAGGTCACAACTTGTAATAACTATGCTCAATGTCCGCAACTGTACGCAGGAAAATGACAAATATGGAGCAAGTGTCAGTGTTCCCTTTCCTTGGTATTGCTTGGGACTCTCTCAACCGAAGGATGGCATCTGGCAAATTCTGTCAGCCTCTCTACTCCGTTGGAGCCTTCACGCACCCTCCGGTCCCATCTGCAGAATCCAGTCCGGTCACCTGCTAGCAGACTAACTTCCTGGACAATGCAGCAAGGTCAGCAATCAGCAGATTATCCTTGCCTCTCTTCTCCTTCCCGCAGCCTGGTTCAGACCTCCGGCAGTCAGCACACTCCTTTCTCCAGATCTCTCCCCTCTCACTTCCTGTCCAGTCACCTGGGCTTTTATATATATATATATATATGTATATCCCTCCGCCCACACGCCAGCTCCTCTGGGAGATGTAGTTTCCAGATACACTGCTCCTTAGTAAAGTCCTGCCGTTCAGCAGAGAGCAGCAGAGTGTGAATGCCGCTGTTCTGCAGGACACTGCCATCTTGTGTTTGCTTCACCATCCTGCATCAAACACTTTGATTTCCTTCTGTAACTATAGCGTTGCACGATTGCATTGAGAAGAAGTGTTGGCCTGAGGTGCCTAGAGCCCACTAAAGAACATGTATGAAGGTCGGTGCGCATCATGTCATGATATAAAGTTAATGTAACTTACAGTCAGTGACAGTTTGAAAACATTTTTCTTATCTCCAAAGTTTTATTCATTTTTAAGTAGCAAGGTAGCTGACCTTACCTGCCATCCACTGTCACTGTTCACATGTTGCGAGAGACAGTCAGAAACTGCTTGTATGTTACAAAAGACTATCAATGTCTGTTCAACTGTAATAATAGACTATCAAAGAACATTTGCATATAACAAGACTGTCATAGTCCACTTGCATGTTACAAATGTAGCACCCTCTAGTATAGGTGCTAGAATGTACATAGTTAGATTAGTGTAGTTGCTCTTCTGATTAACAGGGGAGCTAATAGGTAAATATATTATTGGCATTCTGCTTAACAGAGTGCTTCAGTTCATTGGTCAGGACACACTCTAGGTGGGAGCTAGGCAAACAAACAGCATGAATACAGCTGAATACAACCCTTGCCAATTACAGGGGAGGGTGGCCCTATTGCATGCTGGAGTATAGTATTTATATTCTGGGAGCACAAGGACTCAGTGTCCTTCCCAGAGTAGATTGCACCAAGCCAGGGTTGAGGCAGGCCTGCCTTCCCTGGTACCTGCTGCCAAGAGACCTCAGGTGGGAGACAAAGGACCTGAACCTGGAACAGACAAGTGGCCCTGGTTCTCCTAAAGCTGACTGAGAGTCCACTGAGTATCTGTCTGGTATCACCAAGAGGAGGCTGCCAGTTGCTCTACATAAGCCTTGTGAGTACAGACATCCTGGGATCTTAGCGACCTGATGCTGTTAACCCCCCCCCCCCCCCCTGCTATCCTCTAGTCAGCTAAGGGCCCAGCTAAAAGAATCACTGGCTAGTTGGCAATGGAACTGTTCAAATCGGTGTGACTCCAACTTTTTAAAAAAAAAAGGTTCCTGCACTATTTTGTTGTGATTTCAGGTGCGACTTCCATAGACATCTGTGCATAAAGTCGCACATATGTCATGCAATTTGGACCTGAAATTGCACTGATACGTAACTTTGAAACCGTGCGACTTCACTTCACAACAACACAAGACTAGTAAGGTGAACTTCCTAAATTAAATATTTGCTCCAGGTTATCCACTCAGGAGGCATCAAAACCATTATATCTCCGTAACAGCCAGGGAACTAGCATTCCTGAATAGCGCGACCAGCACCAGTAGCTCCTGGTCTTGTACTTTTGTAAAAAAATGCAAGGCTTTTTCTGAATGGAGGAGGTTCCCAGCAGGTGACCCTGTAGGATATCTATACTACAGCAGGAATTACATGTCTCAGCACCAAACATTCAGCGCTGACAGGACACTGCAAACTGAAAAAAGTAAGAGATTCACAGGTGAATGTAAGCAAACAGCAGAGAACGTAAAAAAAAAAAAAAGCATGGTGACTCCCCAAAAATTCATACCAGGCTCTTTAGGTCTTGTATAGATTTTAAAGGGGAACCCCCTGAAAGGAAAAAAAATGGTATGGTCCCTCTCAAGTTCCATACCAAACCTATCAAGTCTGGTATGAATTTTAGGAGGAACCTCAATGCAAAAAACTAAAAAACAAAGCATAGGGTCACCACCAAAATCCCTACCAGACCCTTATTCAAGCACACTGCCTGGATTGCCAGGTAAGGGCCACCCAGGTCCTGAACCATACCAGGCCACATGCCCCCAACATGAAAGGGAGCCTTGCCAGTAAGGACCCCCTAGAAAATCACCTTATCTCCGTATTGATGAGGACAAGTGCCTCTTTCCTACAACCATGGCTTGGGGGTTGTGGGGTTCTGCAAGCGGGTGGCCTATTGGAACGTGGAAACCCCTTTAAATATAAGGGGGCCCATGATACCACTCACCAGCTACATGAATGAGTAGGGGTACATAGTACCCCTACACATTCACAAAAAATGAAGTTAATGGAAAATAAACATGTACTTGCTTTTTGACAAGTCCTTTAATTAAAAATTAGTCCTATGATGTAAATCCTTCATCAATCAAGTCATCCGAACCCCTCACTTGACTCCTGCCAAATTTCACCTCCCCAAGAGGGCAGGGCTCCAGGCAACATCACTGACCATATATGGACATAAACATATTTGGTCAATGACGTCACAGGAGGAAACTAGGAGTAAAGCGTCACATTTAGCATTGCTAATAAATGTTTCACTTCACATTGCAGCTGTAGGTTCATTGTCAGTACAACCATTTGTTCAGCCATTTTCATGTGAATCAACATAGATGAACACAATACAGAGGTATTATTATTATTTTCCTTGCTTTTCAAATGTTCATATCCTAAAGCAAGGATTATTAATTAAAAGTCATGATGGTCTGGTCAGAAAAAAATTTTCTTCCAGCAGAGGTCCAAATCTCATGTTTTTGTTTTTACTCAGCCCCCCTTCGTATCATAGTCCCCCTTCAAATCATAGTGCCCCCATTTACATCGCAGTGCAATATTTACATCACACTGCAATCTTTTACATCACAGCACAATCTTTTACAACACAGACCCACAATACAGTGCCCCCTTTCCATTACAGTCCTCCCTTTCACATCACAGCCCCCCTTTAACATTATAGTCCCCCATCTTTACAGCACATTCCTACATCTTAATATCACAGCCCCTTCCCCCCCATTTGCAACGCAGTCCACCATCTTTACAGCACAGTCCCCCATCTTTTCATCACAGTTCCACCCCTTTGCATCACAGTCCCCCATCTTTACATCACTGTCCCACTTTTAAGATTACAGCCCCCCCCTTCACATAAAAGTCCCTCCTTTTACAATATAATTATCCCTTTACATTATAGCACCTCCTTAAAGTGTTACTAAACCCACAACAGTGAAATCAGTCTGTACATGCAGTAAAGGATGCTTGTTACAGTATATTCACTTATTCACTGTAGAACCTAAGGAGTTAATCCTCATTGGGTAAAAATGCTGTTTGATCTTGACTTCTCTGATCCTCCCTTCTTCCAGTGTCCCTCTTTTATCTCCTGATAAGACATATCGTGTGGAGACACCCTGCACATGCTCAGTTTGGTGTGTATTGCTAGAGAGGCGTTTTTTGGGGTTTTTTTGGGGAGAGTGCATGTGATCAGCACAGGGCCAATCACTACTGTCCAGACAGAAGTCAGGGGTACTGCATCCTCCTACAAGCTTTAACCAGTGCTCTGCTGAACACTGATAGAAGTCCAAGACTGCTCTAACTGCTGATGGGAAAAGGTATTTAGCAGTTTATATTTACAAAAATAATTGCATTTCCATGTAGTGTGTACTGTGGGATTCCAGGCAGAGTGAATGCAGGGTCCTGGGTTTAGTAACATTTTAAAACCACAGCCCCCTTTTATATCTATTTACATCACAGCCTCGGCCACATCAAAGTCCCCCTTTGCACAGTACATCCCCACTTTTATATTACAGCACTCCTTCTTTACATCACAGCACCCACAATATGCATTATTGTGAACAGGCGGACAGAAATTTGTGTAGTTGCTTGAGTATTGCCTGAGTATTCCCTACTACTATGCTGACAGCCAGGCACTCTCCGTTGGGCTGGCACCGATTTTAGCTGTTCCACTGTGGACAATAGGGTGCAACTTGTCATGTGATTTGAAACTGTCAAAGTCTCACTGGTGTGAATCAGGGCTGAAGAGCCATTTTAGAGTAGTAGAATTCAGTACAGGTATACTTTATTAAAGACAAACATACTGTGTACATAATGAATAATAATTAACAATGTAATGCTTTGTCCTGTATACAGAGTATGGGCTATGATTTGCTTTTTTTCTCCCATAAAGCAGTAGTAAAGTAAAAAAAAAATTTGAGCCCCAGGGCGGTTAAAGTCATAATGTGCTAGTGTGCACTGCATTTTAGTACATTATGAAGGACTTCTCCTAAAACAAAGCCCTCCAGCAGCACACTCTCACCACTGTCAGTACTTCCATCTTCACCCGGTCTTCCGTCTGGGTTCACGGGCTCTGGCCATTGGAATGGCCACGTTCTGATGATGTCACTCCTGCAGTGCGCATAGGAGTCACGGTCGCGGCACAGCACTTTCAATGAATGGAGTATACTCTAGTATACTGTCCATTCAGAGCATAGTGAGCCTCTACATACAGTATGTAAATATCTCTTAAAAAGTGCACGATTAGATAATATTCACTCTAAGCTTCCATGTAGGTACAAGTCATAAAGCAAACTTTACTACAGCTTTAAGTTACTTAATTATTCTGAGAATTCCCCTAAGTTACTTAATAATTCTAAGAAGAAAAAGTCCTTTCTATTTTGTTGAAAAAAAATTCTACTTAGATTAAAAAAAAAAAAAACTGTTGTATAGCCAGGAGGGTGCCTCCAATTTTTTATAATTTAATTTATGCACAGGCAGTAGGCTCTTTGCAGGTAAATGGTTTCTCACAGTATCAGGACATTAGACAAATACAATATAAAAAAGGTTGACAAAGTGTAACAGAAGCGGAGCTAGCATGCGAAGTGAGCAGATGTCAGAGTGAGGTAGAAAGTGTACGGACATATAGTGAGGGTTAGTCATACTGTTATAGGTCCCCAATCTCTGGAGACATTTTTGACCAAAAACCTTATTTTCTGCTGCTTTTTAATATGCACAGATGCTATTTGGAATCCAACTACATTTCATTAATGGGAGGAAAAAAATCCCTGGCAGTGTGTGTGTGTCCATTCCTGCCTCGCACAATGACTACCTTTCTCAGTGGTCTACAAATTGCGGCCCCTTGCTTGCTGTTATTCGGCCCTTGGGGTACTATTTAATCCACTGACACCAACAATGGGGCATAATCCAACCCAGTGATATCAGTGAAGAGGTAAAATTATTCTCAATGACACCAACGATGGAGAACAATTTCTCTCAATGACAACAATAATGGGGCACAATTCCTCTCAATGAAGCCATTGATAGGGCACAATTTCTCCCACAGACACCAAAGATGGGACATTGTTTTTTTCCCACCAACAGCGGGACCTCTTCTACTCCCAATGGCCACAGTCTGGCCCTTGTAAGGTCTGAAAGACAGTAAACTGGCCCTTTGTTTAGAAAGTTTGGAGACCCCTGCTCTAGATAATCTCCAACTCTAATTCACATGAGATGATGGTCTGGTTCAGGTACCTATCTGTTTAAACGAGACAGGCGCGGGCATGTGCTTTTAGCATGCCTTCACATGCAGAATACTTCATCAGCAACAATATAGACAGGAGAGGCCTCACTGAGCACAGACTCTTCCCTTTTTTAGGTAAAATCTACTTTTCTTTAGTTAACCTCCTGGGTTGTCTGTTTGGGATATCTGTCTTGAGCCGTCAAGCATACTTTTTCTGTCAGAACTGGCTCTCCTGGTGTTATTTACTACATTAACACTGTGACAGTCAATATGAAAAAAGAAATACTGCTTCAATCACATTTCATGCCTGTTAGTGAATATACAGACAGACCTGTTTGTTTGTGATTGCTGCTGTGAAAGAAATACAAGGAACCAGGGGCGGACTGACCATTTGGAAACTCTTGCACTGTCCGAGGGCCTGGGGTCAGTAGGGGGCCCCATAAGATGCCCCGGTACCTTTTTCATAGGCTTTTTTGAGTTTGGGGAAGGACACAGGGACCCCATGATCCCCTATTGCCCGGGGGGCCCCAGGAGTTGTCAGTCTGTCCCTGCAAGGAACATTATTTATCTCCCTTTCTGCTGCCCACAAGTTGCTGACCCAGCTTAACCCTGACCTCTTCATATCCGTGGTCTTAATCTCTCTGCCGTTCTTTACCACCTGATGACTACGCTCTCAACTTTCAGTGACACCACTTGTGCCATTCCTTCATCTCCACATCCCCTGTCTCCTTACCGAGGGGTGTTTGGACTGGAGCAACAGCAGAGTCTGCATTTGCAATCTCAGGCTCCCCAGGTACATAAAAAAGCAAAGATAGATTTGGAGCACCATGTAAGTCAGAGGTCTGTTATCAGCACTTGGTGCTGAAACAACTGATGTGTAATACAGCCCAAAATTCACAAGGTAGAAGCAATCACTGCCCCAAATACTCAAGAAAAGACAGGTCAAAACCTTCCTGGACATATTGGGGAACCATGGCAGATTAATTCTGAATTTTGCCACTATGTCAGCACCTTTAACAGAATTAACAGAAGGAAAGAAATCCAAATACATCAAGTGGGATCTTGAAGCTGGGAAGGAATTTTAGGAGTTGTACTTAGCTCTGTGTAGACATTACATATATACAGTCCCCAACTTTACAAAAGATCTTTTGGTTCAGACCAATTCCTTCAATAACTAAGGTGGTCAATAGGAAGAGCATCCTGTGGCCTATCTGAGCAGAAAGATGAGAATATACAGCATTGTTTAGCAGCTATGCCATCTCATCATGTGGACACTGGAGGCTTTGGAGTACAACTTGCTAAATTGTTGATTCTTCCTCATTACAGACTACTCCTCCTGAGTGGAATATCAGGATCACTTGATTGCTCCAGCACAAAGTGAAACTCTTTACTCAGATTCTGAGCTGGCTGCCAACAAGGTGATGTGAATGTTCCCTTCCCAGAACCATGAAGTATTTTTTTAGGTCCTGCCACACAAATGAGGAGTAAGCTAGTCAGCTCTGAAAAAGAGGGCTTCGCCCTTGAAATGCATAAGCTGCTCCTCTTTGGTGGACACACGTCTGGTGGTGTGATGGGAATTGTTACATGCACTTGACTTTTTTTCCTTTGTGAGTATAATGGAATTCAATTTTTTTAGTAAAGAGTCCTACGGTATACGCCAATGCCACCCTTCTGTATCTTGGTGACTCTTCCTTCGATCAGCTTTAGCGATTACTGAGACATTTGGTTTCTATTCTGGATTCAAGGATAATTGGGACAAGTCCCTAGTATTCCCCCTCACTCTGGTCCACTCCCTTGTAATGAACGCAGTGCCCAACCCTTGCCCTTCTCACCAGCTCGTGACAAAGGACCAGCTGATCTCACACTACTCTGTCACTTGCGTAATAATGCCACTCTCACCTGCATGGAGATTTTCCAGCTTGCAGGACCATAATCTAGGTGCCAGCAGCCTGAGAACGATTGTCACTGGGTTAAATTAATTATGCAATTAACCCTTCACACTGCCACCACCGCCTTTTTACAGAGAAGGAGGAAACTCACAATCTTAGCAATAACACTGTGATTTTAGCATAAGCATCATTACACACTGTCACCACAGACAGGTATATTCAGAAGGTTATCATATACAGTAGCACTCTTCAAGAGACAGGGATTCTTTAATTTGCATTAAAAGCCTTAGAGATAGTTTTAACACATTTCAAAATGGGGTTTAATAATGAAAACGTCAAATAGTGCAATTAGAATATTTACAGAAAAGATGTTACAAAGAAATAAAGAGAACAGAGAAATAAAAGGAGGTGAAAATGGTGAATACTTGCAAAGTCCTGGTTTTAGCCAATTGTCCAATTGTCCAAGCAAAAACGTTGCTGTGGCTCTCTTAGGTGTTCCTTGGTTGATGGTAAAACAAGAGCTTGCTTACCGGGTCCTTTCATCCCCTTTTCTGTGATATTAAAGCGGTGTCACCAGAGACCCTCTGACCAATTATCCGGTTTAAGAGATGGGTTCTCGAAGGCCACCACGCTTATAACTAATTCCCAAATACAGTTTTATACTAATATTAAAAACATCCAATACGTGCAAGTAGTATTCTAGAAACTGACAGAATATTATTCAGATCTATATTTTGTATCCAGGGATACCAAACACAGCGTACCTTTGTCACCCAGGAGGGAGGTGACTGCTTTCTCTTCTTTCGTATGTGCTAGGGTAGTCATGTAAGATCTTGATTTGTTCGGTATGCATGTCCTGTTCCTACTAAATTCTATGAATTGTATGTGGAATTGTTAAGTTGTGGAATAGACGTTTTATGGCACGTTCTGCATTTCTAGAGCTTTAATGGCCTTACCCGTCATGTGTGACAGGCTTGACTGAGAGATTATTGCTTTCTGATAGGTTAAGAGTTTTTCATGGTTCGTGAAAACAGACATCCTGCCAAGACTAATTAGCTGTTTACAGCTCTGATCAGGTCTGGATGCTGGTGTCTATTGTGTTTTAGTTAAGATAAGAGGATCTTTTGAAATTCGTTAAAACTTACAGCTACAAATTCCACAATTTGCAAAAGGAGGGAGGGAGGAAGGTCACTGCTCATGAAAACAAAATGGATGAGACCTTAAAATGGCTGTCAGGTACAAGTTCCATGTCCCTATTGTGCACAATCAATACACTCCCCTCTATCTGTTTTGCTCCACTCAAGGTAGTGACAAAGTTTTGTTACCTTGGTGTGGAGGTCCAACGTAACCTATCCTGTTATGTGACAGACAATCTACTCCCATTACTCCACACCTTTTCTACTAAATGTTCTGCATGACCCTCCCCCTCAGCACAATTGGTCGAGTAAACCTTATAAAGATGTTTTTTTGCCCAAATGTTTTTATTTTTTACCAATCAAACCCCTGTTATTGTGCCTAGGTCTTTCTTACTAAATATGATTGCCTAATTACTGCTTTCATGTGGGATGGACGCCTCCCCCGACTTGCCAAATTAATCCTATAATTTCCTCTTGATTGCGGCAGCTTGGCTTTCCCAAACTTCTTGTGGTACTAATGGGCGGCCGTCCTTGTGACAGTCTGCTGGTGGTTTGCATAAGTATAATGCTGCCATCACACTTGAGGCTCCATTCTTGGGTTCAAATATGACCCTTAGTAACCTACCCTACTGAGGACCGTGGTCTAACTCTGTGATTACATTTCCCATGAAAACGACGCTCTTTGTATGGAAGCAAGTTAGAATTCAATATGCTGCAGACGACACATACGCTCCGTACACCCCTCTATGGGCAATCCCAATTTTTTCCATTTCCACATGATCCTAGATCTCCTCCATATGGGCCAGACACAGAATTACTCTACTCAAACACATTATGCCACAGGGCTCACTGCTGTCCTTCAACGCACTAAGAGACCTCTACCACGTAAATAACTACATGTTTTCTAGGTTTCTGAAGCTTCGCAGGAACACGTACAGTTCCCCTGTATCATTTCCTTGACTTCTGGAGCAACTGTTGTCAGTAGAGGACCTCCCAAAGCTGCTATCGGCGCTCTATTCGCAATTGATTTCCTTAACTCTTCCCAAAATGACTAATCTATATAATAAATGGCAGGCTGATATCCCTACTTTAACTGACGATGACTAATTTTCTGAAAGTCATGATTTCCTCCAGGGGTTGGTTTCTCCAACTTAAATTTCTTCACAAGGTTATACCCCCCAACATCTATCTATTATACTATTAACCCCTCATATATCCTGGAACCTTGTATACCTGTTTGCGTTGTGGTACAGAGGTTGGCACCTGCTTTCATGTTTTTTGGCTCTGTCCTGCCATACAATGCTTTTGGTGTGGTGTTATAGATACCATTAGTCTGGTGGGCAAACTCTTCCTACCATTGGAGCTCACCCTGTGGTTACTGGGCCTTGTGGAAGGGGCAGCACCCACTAAACATGAGAGGCTTTTTGTATTTCATTCTGCCTTCTATACTCAAAGAGAAATTCTTCTGCATTCGAAGTCTCCTGCCCCCCCCCCCCCAACTAACCCCCCCACCCCCACTGTAAGTGTCTGGAAGGCAGCTATAAATGGAACTTTGCCCTTATATAAATTGAACTATACAAGTAGGAACTGTCCCCGTAAATTTGACAAAATGACATTTACTTGGCAAGTGGGTTTTCAAAGTGAATATATTGCTCTGCTTCCCCCCGCATTATTTATTCCCCCTCCCCCCTTTCTCTTTGCTGCTGCATGAGCCATACTTTCCTTGCTTCATTTGGTACACCTGTGCTTTTGTTGTGGATACCCTACTGTATCACTGTATTGTGTATTGTAATCCGCCCTCTTTTTGTGAATCCTTGATATTACTGGGGCTGTTTCATGTGATTTGTCCTTCTATGTACTTTTGCATTTCTCTTTTATAATATTTGACTGTATACAGTACCTGGCAGTCTTTAATAAAAACTTTTACTGGTAAAAAAAAGATTGGATCAGGATCTGTTATTCTGGGGGCTTCGAAGAGATTAGGTGGGAAGAAGCCTCTACTCCTGTGCCCAGGTCTTACCTGACTGAGGCCCTAAACCTGATGTTCCTACCTGCTGCCTGTACCTATTGACTGTGCTGGCCATATTTCTGCCTACTATGATCCAGGACTTTTTATGGACCTTGTTTCTGCCTGCTGCCTAGACCAATACTTTGGCTATGCTGACCATATCTCTGTCTGCTGCCTGTAATGATCCAGGGGTTTTTATAGACCATGTTTCTGCCTGCTGCCTGGATCAATACTTTGGCTGTGTTGACCATATCGCTGCCTGCACTGACCCAGGACTTTTTATGGACCATGTTCCTGCCTGTTACTTGGACCAATACCTTGGCTGTGCTGACCATATCCCTGCCTGCTGCCTGTAGTGTAATTCTTAATATGTCCATGCTGTGTGTTAGAAATATCTTATAGAATTGGTTTTGGGGGGAGGAGCCTGATCATGGCGGCAGGGGAGAGAACGACGTAAGCTCTCTCTCCGCAAGGCTGTCACCTTCCCCTCAATGTGCCCTGTGAATGCCGCTGGAGATGCCCGGGAGGCCCTACCTGTGAGCGGGATCCTACCAGAGAAGTGAGGAGGACGGAGTGCTGTGGGTCCACTGTGGTGGGACGGCTGGAGCTTCCCATCCGAAACAGCGGGCTGCTGGGAGCCTGGAGGACGCAAGGTGGCCACGTGACCCCCCGCAGGGGACTACTGGGAGGAAGAGAAGCTGGCCAGTGTTCCCAGGCCGAGGGGAGGCACCGGCTTCTCACTGACAGCCGCGAGTGGAGACAGATACAAGCAGGACCCTGTGAGGAGGGAAAAAAAAAAAAGCCAGCCTGCGTGCTAAGGAGCTGGGGAGACGCCGGCTCGACAGAGAAGCACCCTGCCTGCTACCTGTCAAGGAGAGCAGGAGAAGGAAGAGGAGTGTGACCCAGAGGAATCCCCCTAGAGAGGAAATAAAGACAGACAGCAGATAAGGAACCTGGAAAATCGCCTCACTGAAAAAGCAGTCGGAAGGAGGGTGAGTGAGGGTGAGTGGACTGTATATTGATCCTGTATGTTGATTATTTAGGTTGAAGTAGAGGAGGAATACATGGAGGAAAAGGGGGATTCCCAAGGGGATAGAAGAAAATTTGAATTCTCCCAAGGGTAATTATAGCAGATGCCCTAGAGCTTAGAGAAGAGGGACTGGATTTACAGCAAATATGAAGAGTAAAAATAGTAAAGGGAGTGGTCCTAAGCACCCCCAATCTGGAACGATTAGGAAATATACGTCTCAGGGAAATGTGACCCCAGAAAGATCTCAGGAGGCATGTGAAAGGAGCATAATGGAAAACAGTTTGGACAAGAGCGCCAGGTCTTCTGAGGAAATGGATAATAATAGCCAACAAACATCAGAGGGAACAAAGTTAAGAGAAAATGAAGGAGAACTACAAATCCCAAATAAAAAGGAGATGGCAGAAATGTTTAAAAATCTGGAAAAATCTATTAAACAAGAGATGGGGATCATTCGGAATGATTTGGGACATTTCTTATCCAGAGTAGAAGAAATGGAAGAAAAAATTAAAAAACATGTTCAAGCTATTCCAGAATTAAAAAATCAGATAATGGAGATGAGGAAAGAACAAAAAAAAGTTGCAGTATAAGTTGGAGATACAAGGTAATAAGCATAGGAAAAATAATCTTAGGATAAAAGGAGTCCCAGAGTTTACTCAAGGAGAAGATCTAAAAGGGACACAATGTAAAATCTTAAACTCCATTATGGATAAACCCAATACTGAGAAATATGAATTGGACAATGTATATAGGATAGGAAGGTTCCAACGGGATCGGGTGGAAGAGAGACCAAGAGATGTAGTTGTACAATTCTATAAATATGAAGACAGAGAAGAGGTATTAAGACGTTAAAAGGAAGAACCAGTATTATATATGGAGGAAAAAATATACAAGATTTTGCAGACCTGATAGCTGAGACATTGTGGAGAAAGAGATCATTGAAACCACTACTAGAACAGATGAAAAAACAGAATATACAATATAGATGGAGTAGCTCGACGTGTTTAATTGGATGGAAGAATGGAGTCACTGCATACCTGAGATTTCCTGAGGAATTGAGAGACTTTTTTGATAAACTTAATATTCAGAAAATAGAGATCCCAGGTTGGGAGGAGGAAAAAGGAGGGATATGTGCTATGAGAAAAGAGGAATGGCAGCTAGTTAGAAGGATTAATAGAGAAATGATAGATAGGGGGACACTGGGGGAAATGGAGGGAAGGTGAGCCGCACATGGACAGAGCCCAACCCCAGGGTTAAAAATCAAAAGTGGCATTAGGGCCACAAATGATTAGAAGGCAAATAGTAGGCCTAGTAGGGGGGGGGTGAGGGGATGGGGGGGTGGCGGAGGGGTCTATTGGGAGAGGGATGGAGGGATATGGTTAGGGAAAAGAGTAGTGGGGCAGTAACACTCTGCGGGATAAGAGAAACAAGAAAGAGGAAGGGTAGGAGGAAGAAGGAGTTAAAAGGAGTAGGGTAAGATGGAAGAAATACAATTTGTAACCTATAATGTAAAGGGGTTATGTTGCCCTGGGAAGAGATTCAGGTTATTTAAAGAACTACAACATAGAACATCTTCAGTGGTATTTTTACAGGAAACACACTTAGAGATGGAGTCAAAGGTTAGGCTGAAGACTAGATATTTTCCGACATGGTATTATGCGGACTCACCAAAAGGGGTTGCTATAGGTTTCACAAAGAATATAAGGTTTGAGGTGGAGAAGAGAATAACGGATCTGGAGGGAAGGTTTTTGTTTTTGAGGGGTAAATTACAGGGAATTGAGTGTACAATAGCTAGCATATATTGTCCAAATAAGAAACCGGAGATATTCTTGAGAGGTGTATTGAAGAAATTGATGGACTTCAAAAGGGGTTGTATGATAATAGCTGGAGACTTTAATGCCTGTATGGACCCACGGATGGATACTACTTCCTATGTGAGGAGGGAGGTGAGCAGGTCCTTGAGATTATTAAAGAAACGGATGCATGAGTGTCAATTAGTTGATATATGGAGAATCAGGAATATGAAAGATAGAGACTATACCTTTTTTTCACATGTACATGAGACTTACTTTAGATTGGATTATATATTGGTAGAACATCGATTTATAGAGTCTGTAGTAGAAGTAAAAATTGGAGGAAGTACTTTGTCAGATCATGCCCCTGTTGCAATGAAGTCAAGATGGGGTAGAGAGGAGAGAGAAGGTTTTGTCTGGCGGATGAATGAAGCACTCCTTATGGATGAAGAGATCGATCAAAAGATCGAGAGGGAAATTAAATGCGTTTTTGAGTAGAACGAAACAGAGGATGTGTCGGTTGCAACAGTGTGTGATGTTCTATGTCGGAAATCCTAGAATGTCACTTCCAAATTTAATGAAGATACTGAAGGAATATGGGGAATTATCAATTTTAAAAATTAACCCGACAAAAACTGAAATCTTAAATATAAACCTTAAATATAGTGAAAAAGAAAAAATACAAGGCGAATTCCCATTTGTTTGGAGAGATAAAGAATTAAAGTATCTAGGGATAAAACTGTCAGCCTCAACTAAGAATCTGTATAACGCTAATTATATTTCACTACTAAACGAGTTTAAGGAGGAGCTGAAGAGAGTGGGAGGTGGAAACCCGTCTTGGATAGGTCGCATAAACTTGATAAAAATGGTAATTGTGCCCAAAGTATTATATAAATTTCAAATGATTCCAATCAAACTTCCAGAGGCATATTTTAAAGAACTTAAAAAAATGATAATAAGATATATATGGAGGAATAAAAAGCCTAGAATACGCTATGAAATGTTGACTAGAAGTAAAGAAAGAGGTGGATTTGGGTGTACCAGACTTTAAGGGATATTATAAAGCGGTGATAATTGCAAGAAGTTTTGATTGGACTCATAATCCAGAGAAAAGTTGGGTCAAAATCGAAAATACACTGAGTGGAACAAATTTAAGTAAGATTATATGGTTGCCTGCACAATACAGGGGATTAGAGGATAGCACAAATACGTATACTTTTAACGTTTTAAGAGTATGGTAAATGTTACACAGCCAAAAGTAATGGGTTTTTAATTCACAGTTAATGCCACTAAGGAACACAGAAAATGTTATCCCTGGGCAGGAAAACATTGCAGGGAAATGGATTAGAAAACAAGAGGCGCAATTGAGAGATATAATGGTTGGGGAGGAATTAGGATCATATGGAGAGTTGGAGAAAAAAAAGGGAGAAGTTTTCAATAAGATGGACAGATTACGATACTACCAACTGAAACATTTCTTTGAGAGTCTCCCAAAGCCTATGAGAACTAGAAAAGAGTGGAATCTATTGGAGAGATTGTTGGAAGCACGGGGAGATGGGAGACACGGAATTGCAAAAATATATAAGATATTAACTGAATTAGACACTGACACAAAATTAATATACATAGAGAAATGGGAAAGAGACATGGGAAGGGAAATAGATGAGGAGGAGCAAAGGAAAATGTTTAGATTAATTCACGAAAATATTAGTATGCGGGAGGTGGAAATAAATTACAAGTGTTTGATGAGATGGCACATTACACCTAATGTAGAGCATAAACTGAATGGGGAGATTTCACGGATATGTTGGAGAGGCTGTGGAGAGGTGGGCACGTGGTATCACATATGGTGGGAGTGTCCAAGAATACAGGTGTTTTGCCGGAAAATAGTTTATTTAGTAAGGAAAATCACTAGAATTAATATTGGATTAGACCCAGAGTTATGTCTTCTCCATATCACAGAGCTTCCAGTGAATTTGACAGTACTAAGTATCCTCCTGCGCTCCACAGACTGCCTAAATATAGCTAGCTGCTATCATCTACACCCTATACCATGGGACACACAGAATATATATTAAATATTGGATGAAGCGCTCTGCTATAATAGTGCTATACACAAAACCAAAATATTATACAAATATATATAAAACAAGTGACTAGTGCTTAATAAATATTATATGTGTAAACACAATAAAAATATATAATTCATATAAAACCAGTCTGCCCCTAAGTGGCTAAGTTGTGTGTGCACATGTTTAACCAGTTTTTAGCCACTTGGGGGCAGACTGGTTTTATATGAATTATATATTTTTATTGTGTGCCAACAGAGGAGGATTGGATGGGCAGAATGAATCAGATCTGCGGGACAGAAAGACTGTATTACATGCATATAGATAAGATGGAGATGTATAATACAAAGTGGAGAAAATGGGAAGAGTATAGAGAAAAAGTGTAATATATGAGGATATAATACCCCTTGAAATGGATTTAGAAATAATAGAAATGTATGGTGTAAAGGAGAAGAGAGAAAATGCAGAGTGGGAGAGGGAGGTGGGGCGGGAAGGGGGTGGGAGGCTGAGGAGGGGGGGAGGGGGAAGAGGGAAGTTTGAGGTGAGGGATTTAAATAATTTATGCAAATAAGAAGATATTGTTTTGAATGTCTCTTTAATAGAAATGTGAATGTGATTTGTATTTGGATTGATAAATTAATAAACATTTATAATAAAAAATAAATAAATATCTTATAAATTGACAACTTTGTGTAAAAAAATGTATTTTTCATTTTCTTTCTACATTTTTCAAAAACTTGTGGAAAAAAATTATGCATTCAAAAGACTCATTGGGGTTTATTTACTAAAGCTGGAGAGTCCAAAATCAGACTCCCTTCTGCATAGAAACCAATCAGCTTCCAGGTTTCATTGCCAAAGCTTCATTGAATAAGCTGAGGTTAGAAGCTGATTGGTTTCTATGCAGAAGGGAGTCTGATTTTGGACTCTCCAGATTTAGTAAATAAACCCCATTATGTCTAGAATATATGTTGGGGTGTTTGCTTTCCAAAACGGGGTAATTTTGTGGGTGTTTCCATGATCCTGGTGCTCCAGAGCCTTCAAAAGTGTGATGGGTAGTCAGGAAATCAGATGTGTAATTTATGCTCCTAGAACACCTGAAGGTGCTGCTTGGATGTTGTACCTCTCTTTGTGGCTAGGCTGTGAAAAGGCTCAAATATGTGGTATTGCCATACTCAGGAGGAGTAGCAGAATGTTTTTTGGGGTGTAATTCTTGTTATGTTCATGCTGTGTTTTAGAAATAACTTATAAATTGCCAACTTTGTGTAAAAAAAAAACTATTTTCTTTCCACAATATTCCAAAAACTTGTGGGAAAAAAATGACATTTTCATAATACTCATTATGCTTCACAGAATATATGTTCAGGTGTTTGCTTTCCAAAATGGGGTCATTTTGTGGGTGTCTCCACTGTCCTGATGCTCAAGGGCCTTCAAAAGTGTGATAGGTAGCCAGGAAATTAGATGTGTAATTTATATCCTTAGAACACCTGAAGATGCTCCTTTGATGTAGTGTCTCTCTACTTGGATAGGCTGTGAAAAAGTCTCAATCATGTGGCATCGCCATACTCATGAGGAGTAGCAGAATGTATTTTGGGGTGTAATTGCAACTATGTCTATGTCGTGTGAGAGAAATAACTTTCACATTCATAAGACAATTTTGTGGGGAGAAAAAATTATTAAATTTTTTCATTTTCCAAAGAGCTGTGGGAAAAAAATTACAACTTCAAAGAACTCACCATGCCTCTTCCAAAATACATTGGACTGTCTACTTTCCAAAAAGGGGTCATTTGTGGGGTATTTGTATTGTCCTGGCATTTTAGGGCCTCACGAGATGAGAAGTCAGTCAGTCAGTACATCAGGATTGATCAATTTTCAATGATAGGTACCATAGCTGTGTAACTTTCACATGGACCAAATAATATACTGATTTGGGTATTTTTTACCAAAGAAATGTAGCGGTATAAATTTTGGCATACATTTTTAAAGAGAAACTACATATTTGCAATATTTTATAACAGAAAGTAAGAAAATCTTTTTTTCCCAAATTTTCAGTATTATTATATCTCAAAAAATAAAAAAGCAGTGGTGATTAAATACCATGAAAAGAAAGCTCTATCTGTCCTAAAAAAGTATATAAATTTTGTTTGGGTACAGTGTTGCATGACTAATTACATGATTACTTGTCATTCAAAGTGTGAGAGCACTGAAAACTGAAAATTGGCCTGAGCAGGAAGGGGGTAAAATGTTGAAGTAGTATTGAAGTAGTTAAGACATACAAAACAATTATTAAAAGCATAAGGGAAAACATCCCCAGTATATGGTCATATTTCTCATGGTTATATCCATCTGAATAGGACCTTCTCTCAGGATCAGAAGAGAATGACCTATCTAAAAAAAATTGTTACATTTAGTATATTTTTAAAACATGATTCATACAACATAATAAGTAGTGATGGGCCGAACACCCCCGAGTTTGGTTCGCGGTTGAACATTCAAACCTAATGAATATTCAACCGCAAACTTCAAACTTAATACAAGTCTATCAGACTCAAACTTGTAAATTCAAAAGTGCCCATTTTGAAGGTTTATATGCAGGCTATTAGCCATTTGATCACCCCACACATTAACCCCTTCCTGCCCAGTGCCATTAGTACAGTGTCAGTGCTTTTTTTTTTAGCACTGATCACTGAATTGGTGTCACTAGGGATGTCAGTAACACCAAGTCAGTTCCCCCCAGTGTCAGAATGCCTGCCGCAGTCCCGCAGTTCCGCTATAAGTCGCTGATTGCCGCCATTACTAGTAAAAAAAAAAAATTTAAAAAATTCCAGTATCTATACTGCCATTTGTAAACTCTATAATGTTCACATAAACCAATTAATTTACACTTATTGGGGGTTTTTTTACTGGACATATTTAATAGTAAAAAGTCCAAAATATTGTTTTTTTTCTCAAAATTGTCAGTCTTTTTTTGCTTATAGCGCAAAAAATAAAAAATGCATAGGCGATCAAATACCAACAATAGAAAGCTCAATTTGTGGGGAAAAAGGGCATAAATTTCATTTGGGTGCAGCGTTGCATGACTTGCGCAATTGTCAGGTAAAGTAACGCAGTGCCATAACGCAAAAAATGGCCTGGTCATGAAGGGGGGTAAATCCTCCTCAGAAGGGAAAGTGGTTAAATAACGGGGCACCCTGATGCTGCCCCCCACCCCTTGTGAATGAGTTAGAGGTTCTTGTACCCCCTACTCATTCACTAAAAGGTGAAATTTTGTGAAAAAAGAGACCAGCCTTTTGAAAAAATCCTTTATTGAGCAAAAAACAAAACAAGTTTTTGACATATCCTTTATTTTTTAAAAAAAAGAAAAAAAATGGTTCCATCGTTGTAATCTATCTTCAGTTGTCAAGTATGTCCAGCATTGTCATGAAGACAACAATTTGCCAAAATAAAAAGAAAACCGATGCCCGCTGACCCATCGGCACCCACCGAGCACTCGCTGCAATCTGAAGTTTGCGGGTCAGAAGTAAACAACTGGGCGGAGCTAGCGGTGACATCACCTTGATTGGCCAAAGCAATGCTGTCACAACACACTGTAAAAGCGCAGTGCATTGTGGGGCAGGGTAGACGAACAGCTCGCCGAATGCCATTACCATTCGTGTGTTCGGCAGCACACAAACGGCCAATCAAACTTACGCTCGACTCAAACATCCAGCCCATCACTAACAATAAGTAGTACAAACTTAGTTCAACATTCTAATATTCTGTATTGTACATGGCTATCACTGAAGGAAACTGTAAAAAAAACTTCACAAGAAACTTCTGTGAACTATCTCTGGTGGCTTACTGTACTGCACACAAAATTCTATGTTTGATCACTAGCTGCCATTTAAAATTCCTAAACAACAAAAGAGAGAGCGTCAGACCGCCCTACTATAACACAATTTTATTGTAAAAAATAATTAAACATTTCATCCATTGCACACACATAAAATTCTGAAGTCATCAGGTACATCAAAGTATCATAAACAGCTGTTTCTAATAGAAGCTCCGCTGCTAAACAGCTGTAGATTCACTGCTATATTACCTGCAACTACTGTACATAACATATGTGGACATTTCCCATGCGACTTAGTTTTGCGCATTGGACAGTTTTATTTTAAATTAATATTAATTCTTTAACTTAATTTTTTTCAAAAGAAATGTTGACAATTGCATAGTTCAACTTACAGGAACAGAAGGCACAAATGTTGCACCATATCTTAATTAGGTTCAGAGAGCTTGCAGCTGTGAGCTTGTGTTTTTTATGTAAACATTGAGTGCATAACACATATTAGGTATCGCTGTTTAATGCCAGGTTGAGAGGAATACTTGTATGACCATTTTTTAAAGTTAACTCTAAATGGATGAGATGTAAAGTTGCAGGTGCATACTTGACATATTTTGCATCTAAATCTAAATTAATTTTAGCATGCTTTTTACAAGAATTCTGAGTTTGCTAATCGCAAATATCAAGTAACTTACAAAATGAAACTACTACTGTATATGTGCACATTAGCATATGTGTAAAAAAAATGGAAAAGTTTGGCTACAAAAGTTAAAGATACAGTAAGGCTAGGTTTACATATGTGCGGGTGGTACCACTGTTAATCCGCACGAAAATCTGTGCAGCCGCACCAACCGCACAGAGGAATGCGGACCCGCGGGCAGGTGCCATTAGTTCTGGACTGGAACCACTGGAAAACGCAACCGTAGTGGGAACCGAGGTTCCCATGCAGGCTGCATTTTCAGAAGAAGTGCAGGGACTTCTTCTCTGCGTGTCACGGGGCACAGGAGTCCAGTCAAATGAATGGGCTCTCATGCCGGCGCAAAACGTGGCCCACACGGCCGCATATATGTGAACCAGGGGTAATGTTGTAAAGGTAAGCGTTGTACTGTAAAGGTTGCTCTCATAGCTGTACTACATACAACCATGTTTATATACCTAAGGCTTAATTTACACTTGCTGTTAGGGGCTGCTAAAACTTATTGATGATGTGACAGAAGCAGCCGAATTAATTCTGCAGTGTTTAGAAATATACTGTCACCCCAGATTCAGCTAAATCCAGCAAAGTTGATTGGACAGCGCTCCACAGTACAGATGGACAATGATCCAAAAGCACACTGAAAAAGAAACCCAGGAGCATTTGAAGGAAAAGAAGTGGAATATTCTGCAATAGCCGAGTCAATCACCTGATCTCAACCCAACTGAGCATGTATTTCACTTGCTGAAGGCAAAACTAAAGGCAGAAAGACCCACAAACAAAGAACAACTGAAGGCAGCTGCAGTTAGAGCCTGGCAAAGCATCAGAAAGGAGGAAACCTAGTCTTTGGTAATGTCCATGGGTTCCAGACTTCAGGCAGTCATTGCCAGTAAAGGATTCTCAGAAAAAAATTAAAAATGAACAATTTATGTATGATTATATTCAATTGTCCAATTACTTTTGGTCCCTTGAAAAAGGGGATGGCTATTTTTAAGAGCTGTAATTCCTAAACACTTCCTCCAATTTGGATGTACATGCCCTCAAATTAAACCTGAGAGTGTGCACTTTCAGCCCATATCCATTAAATAACTATAGCTTGAATATGTTTTGGTAAATACCTGAAAAAAAATATAATTGTGTCTGTGTCCAAATACACAGTATATGGACCTAACTGTATGTACACACTCACCAGCCTCTTTATTAGGTACACCTGTTCAATTGCTTGGTAACACAAACTGCTAATCAGCCAATCACATCATATCAACTCAATGCATTTAGGCATCTAGATGTGGTGAAGATGACTCGCTGAAGTTTAAACCGAGCATCAGAATGGGGAAGAAAGGAAATTTAAGTGACTTTGAATGTGGCATGGTTGTTGGTTGTAGACGGGCTGGTTTGAGTATTTTCAGAAACTGCTGATCTACTGGTACTACAGTGTATCCATATTCTGATTGCTAATTTCAGCAGGATAATATCATGTCACAAAGCTCAAATAATCTCAAACTGGTGAGTGTATATATCCACTACATACAAAAAAGTGGGCAAAGAAATAGTACAGATAAATATTACAGATAAGCCACTCCATGTGCATGTGAAGTGGTATCAATAGTGTGTAAATCCTGCATTCTAACCATAGATGGCATGAAAGGAGATGAGAGCAGTGGCTAATGGCTGCAGGAATGCAAGCTTGGGCAGGCTGTGAACCGGAAGTGTGTCATCACGTCAACTTCCGGTCCTGTGACGTGCCGGAAGTGTGTCATCGCCAATATATCACAAAGGAACCAAACCACACTAAGACACACTTACAGGGGCGCTGATTCACAACCCTGGCAGTACACAGTAGTGCTGCCTAGGCAATTCAATACATTTAAACACGAGGCCAAAAGGCAAGGATAGAAGGAAAATAGTAATGAATAATTATTTGACCTGATCTGTGGCTCTAAACGAGGCCAGTGAAAATAGAAATATAAAGTAAATAAAAATAGTATAATAGCTTAAAATACATGTAAAAACACAAAATTGGCATGAAGCTATTAAAAGAAATCACAAATAGTATACAAAAAGATTCCCAAGATGACATTTGCATGAAAAATAATAATTATTCTGAGAATTGGCTAGGCATGACATGCAATGTGCAAATGATATAAGGAAAGTCAACAAAATATTCCATTATGTAAAAATTTGTGTGCTTGTCAAACCCCGTGATGATGTTTGTTTTGTATTCCCCAAAGCGTATCAGTAAGGTGCGTGAGGTCCGACTAGTGTAGAGCATGTCACGTGGGCAAATAAGGCAGTAAATCACATATTGTGATCCACAATTGATAAACTACTGGATAGAATAAGTTTAGCCATTATTGTCCCTAACCTCCTTCCTAAGCCACATGAATTGGCAAGCTCCACATTTGGGGAGGCCACACCTATAGCTACCCCTTTGGTCGAAAAAACAACTCCAACTTTAACTGGCCATGGTTTTTAGTTGGCAAACCCTACTAGGATCTACGTAGCTCCTCAGATCCTTCGATTTCTGGAAAATGTTCGGGCGCTTGGGAATGGCACTCGATAGAAGGAGGTCTTGATGAAGAATGCCCCAATACTTATCTATGATCTGCTTGATGGCAAAGAATTTATGGTTATACCAAGTGATAAAAGTAATATGATTCCATTGACCTGTAGTCTTGAGTCTATCTTGGACTGGTGCCTCATTATTCTTAGGTCTCAAACCATTCATTTCGGGCCTCATCAATTATCGGATTGGCATACATCTTACAATACTTAATGAATGCCGCATTGATGAGAGACAGGTCATATCCCTTTTCTTGGAATTTCTTCCTCAGTATGGTACTTTGCTCATCGTAGTTTTGTACACGAGTGCACGTCCTATTGAGCCGACAGAACTGTCCAAAAGGCACATTTCCAATCCACCTTGGGTGGTGGTGACTGAGAGCATGTAAATAAGAGTGTGCTGACAATGGTTTGAAATGTGTCTGTAAAATATGGAAGTCTGCATCAACCATCAGCTCCAGATCCATGACTGCATGTATGAATTAAGTGGCATATGGATTATTCTGACAGTCAGGGCCATCCCAAATAATCAGGATGTCATCTATGTAGTGGGCATATAGGACCAGGTTTGCCCCAAAAGGATTATTGGTTCAGATGTAAAATTGCTCCCAAAAACCCATAAACAAATTGGCGAAACTCCGGGCGAACCTGGCCCCATAACAGTGCCCCTTATCTGCCTGTAATAATCATCCTGGAAAATAAAATGATTATGTGTTAAAGTAAATTAAATGCCACTTATACTGTACACGTATTTGTTAGGTTATGCAAACTTGTATATCTTCACTGTAACTGAGCAACACTCACTGAAGAAATGTGCTTTTGTTTCAAAAATGAATATAAGCTTTTTAGCATTAACACAATATAATTGCCTCTGTGGCAAAGAAAGCTCAGCTACCACTGTGATAGAAGGGTATACTACTCTGCTGCACAGAGGCACGCTTTTATGGTTCTTTTATTGCTGCAAAGTCTGTGCCACATGTATACAGTACATTCACAAATTAAAGTATTTCTAAACCCGCAACAGTAAAATCAGTCTGTATATGCAGTAAAGCATGCTTGTTATACTCACTGTGGAACATCCTCTGCATTGTGTAAAAAGCTGTTTGATCCTGACTTCTCTGACCCTACCCTTTTTTTACTGTCCCCAATCCATATGCTGATAGTACAGAGCTCTAGGAGTCACTCCACACATGCTCAGTTTGGTGTGTATTGCTAGAGAGTTTTTTTTAATTTGGGAGGCTGCATGTGATCAGCACAGAGCCAATCAGAACTGTCTAGACAGAGGGTCAGGGGTTATGCAGCAGAATGAAAACTCTTCCTACACGTTTTAACTAGTGCTCAACTGGACACTGATAAAAGTCACAAGACTGTTATATACTGTTGATGAAAAAAGATATTTAGCAGTTTATATTTTCTGCAATAATTGCATTTCCATCTAGAGTGTACTGTGGGAGACCAGATATAGTGAATGCTGGGTCCTGGGTTTAGTAACACTTTAAGGCCTGTATGTGGCCAGACCTTTCCAACAGAGTGGATTTTAAAGCATAACCTAAGAGTAAACATATTTGTCTATTGCAGCAGTCCTTGAATAAGCAGGCTGCGCTAATTTTTTTCACACTTTTTTCCTTTATTTTCAACCTGTGATCCTGCCAGGGAAACACTTTTCATCCTAAGGTCAGGGGCGTATCTGCAGCGAGGCAAACAAGGCGTTTGCCTAGGGCAGCAGTTTACAGGGGGCGGCACGCCCCCCAGGCAGAAGGGACACTGTGTGTGTCAGCGGCAAGTCCGCCATGGGTGAGGGTACAGCCAATCCAAGCCGACACACAAGGAGGGACCAGCTGCAGAGGAGAGCAGAGTGGTGGGTGGATCCCTGGTGTGCGTTCCGCATGCGTGAGGGCCGTGGCCCACTGTCAGTGTGCGCCGGGATGTGTAGGATGGCCAGAAGGTGCCAGCGGAGGTGGAAGAAGAAGAGGACGAGGTCAGGGTGGAGGAGCCCCCTGCTCTTTTGCAGCCGCTGCCGGAGATCCTGGGGGAGATGGGACACAGGCACCCCTCCTGGAGTGATCTTGACACCATCTGACATCGCTCACTAACTGTACTGTATCTACAGAGGAGCAGCCTTGTCGCCCTAGCACAGGAAGTATTTTATCACTATAAACCCCTTCCGCTTCTTATCTCCATAACACGGGGTGTTGTCTGGTCCACAAAAGAAAGCTGAGAAGGCTGATAAACATTAAGATTTCAGTTCAGTTCACATGAGGATGCTGTATATCTTGCAGGAGTTCAACAGATATTTTTTGTACTTGTAGAAAATGTATTTAGCCTAAAAACTAATGCTGTTACCACATCTAAGGACTGGTAAGCTGCAATATATTATTTTTCTTGGGTTTAGAGAGACTTTAACAAGGGGAAAATACTTAATTTATGATGCAATAAGGTTTTCCTTGTTTTGTTCTCTGTAAGCTGTACAGCAGAGAGCTGTGTGACTTGATAGAAGGAATGGGCAAAAATAGATTTCTTCAAGATTTAAATGTACTTACTGCATATTAACACTTCTCAATGAAAGGATATGTAAATATGACATTTGGTGCTTTCAAGCACATCCTGCTTTTTCATTGGTTTGTAGTTCTCAAAGTCAAATAGAAATATTAGGTTTGATGTTTTCTAAATTAATTCCATACAAAAACACACTGCCACCATCTAGTGCTCAATTTATAATATACAACACTGCAGTCATTTCTGAAACATTGTTGCATGTATAAAGAACAATATCAGGGGCGGACTGACCATTCAAGCACTCGGGCACTGCTCGAGGGCCCGGGGTCAGTAGGGGGCCCCATGAAATGCCCCTGGTACCTTTTATAGGCTTTTTTTGAGTGTGGGCAAGGACATAGGGGCCCCATGATCCCCTATTGCCCAGGGCCCCATGAGTTGTCAGTCCGCCCCTGAACAATACATTTACTGAACCATTCACCCTAACTGTCTGAAAAGTGTAATCTGTTTGTCACCTTTTAACAACAGCTCTTGGTTCTGCACACTATTTATTGATCAGGGCAATTTTTACTTTCCCACTGTGGGCCTGTTTATTTGATGATAACTTTGCCAATACTTAAAATAACCTGTTTTTTTTTTGGCAGCCAGTCTTTCATTGGCTGTTTTTTTTTAAAAAAAAAACATTTTATATTCTATGGAATCCATACACAAAGACAAAAAATATGAATAAATAGTTATTTCTGTTTTGAAAGCTATGCCTGAGTACTGATTAGACTTACGGAGGCCATACATGATTCATTTTATTTTCCTTCAGCCAGCGGGTTGAATGGACAAAAAAAACTAACCAATATCCCCATCCACACATTCAATGTGGAAGGGGGAATACTTTCACTGTGTCTTGCATTCTGCCAGCGGAGAGCCTTCTCCACTGACAAAATACAATAATCAGTGCTGCTGAATATAGCCGGCAACACTAATCATTCTGGAAAAACACTGATGAACCGGCCATATTTCAATCAATGTACTCTTGTTAAGCACTTTCCTTTTTAATTCTGTTTATTTTTCAGTTGCTATTAACTAGTTTTGTGATATAATTTTTCATTTCTATATTTTCTTGAACAGTTTTTCTTATTTTTTTTCTTCTTCTTAAACAATATTTAAAAATCGTTAAAGCTGATGTTTAGGTATGGCAATTGTTTTTTTACATAGTTACATTATTTCAGCTTGGACTAATGTAAGTACCGTATTTTTCGCTCCATAAGACACACTTTTTTCCCCACCAAAAAGGGGGGAAAATGTCAGTGCGTCTTATGGAGCGAATATGGAGTGGTATTTCCACCGCCGCCGTGATAGAATACCGGGCCGGCCGCTCAGCTCTGCAGCGGGACCTTACTTGTTCCTCTATCCAGCGGCGCGCTGTCTTCCCGGCTTCTGTAGTGTGGGCGCTCGGCTTGAGAGCCGGGTGCCAAGTGCGCATGCACAAGAAGCGGTGCGCTTTGTGAATGGTAAGGCAGCACCTGGAACACATGACAGGTCCCAGAAGCAGCCGGACCAATCACAAAGCGCAGCGCTTCTTGCTCATGTGCACTGGGCACCCGGCTGTCAAGCCGAGCGCCCAAACTACAGAAGCCGGGAAGACAGCGCACCGCTGGATAGAGGAACAGGTAAGGTCCTGCTACAGAGCGGACACTAACCAAAGAACAACTCCTCGGAAGTAAGAGCGGGTACCTGTCAAATTCAGGTACCCGCTCCCCCCCCTCCCCAAAGGTCAGCAGTCATCTCCTGTACTGTCCACAGTCTCTGGTCATCCCTGTACTGTCCGCAGTCTCTGGTCATCCCTGTACTGTCTGCAGTCTCTGGTCATCTCCTGTACTGTGTCCGCAGTCTCTGGTCATCCCCTGTACTGTGTCTGCAGTCTCTGGTCATCCCCTGTACTGTGTACGCAGTCTCTGGTCATCCCCTGTACTGTGTCCGCAGTCTCTGGTCATCTCCTGTACTGTCTGCAGTCTCTGGTCATCTCCTGTACTGTGTCCTCAGTCTCTGGTCATCTCCTGTACTATGTCCGCAGTCTCTGGTCATCTCCTGTACTGTGTCCGCAGTCTCTGGTCATCTCCTGTACTATGTCCGCAGTCTCTGGTCATCTCCTGTACTGTGTCCGCAGTCTCTGGTCATCTCCTGTACTGTCTGCAGTCTCTGGTCATCTCCTATACTGTGTCCGCAGTCTCCGGTCATCTCCTGTACTGTGTCCGCAGTCTCTGGTCATCTCCTGTACTGTGTCCGCAGTCTCTGGTCATCTCCTGTACTGTGTCCACAGTCTCTAGTCATCTCCTGTACTATGTCCGCAGTTTCTGGTCATCTCCTGTACTATGTCCGCAGTCTCTGGTCATCTCCTGTACTATGTCTGCAGTCCATTGGTTCAGAATATTTTTTTTCCTGTTTTCTGCCTCTAAAACCTAGGTGCATCTTATGGTCAGGTGCGTCTTATGGAGCGGAAAATACGGTACATATGTGGTATACCTGTGGGATCCCTGTAGAAGCTTTTTTACAGACACTGATTTGCATGACATATGGCAGATAGCATGTTTCTATGGATGGTTTAAGTGCATGAAATTGAACTTCAGTGCTTTTTGTGTGCATTTTTAAAAAGAGTCGTGTGTGAGTTTGGAACAATGTGTTCCAAATTCACACAGCATAGAGTACAGTGACATTCTAAGATGAGTGTTCAGATATGCATGCAGATGCATTTTTGAATCGAAGATGGCAAGAGGCTTTTTTTGAACAAATGATAAGAGAGCAGAGACAGAGAGACCCCAATGCAGATCCAAAAACGGAGCACTTGCTAAATCGCATCAAAAACTCATAGGCATTCAAACAATGCACATGTGATTCACAGGGAAGAATCACACTACTAAAACTGAGTGATTTTGGAATGTGAACCAGAGCGGAAATCTTTATAGTAGGCACTGCTACATCAGTGATCTCCACTAACGTCCGGGTCCCATGCTGAGTGGCCTCCGTTTTGTATTGTGAACACAAGATGTTGCTCGCTCGACACAGGCACCAATCAGGAAACAATTTGTATTTTCTCAATTAATGTAATGCATTCTCTGTTTGGATAAGATGGAGAGGTGCGGCACTGATATCACAATCTCCAGCTCATTCAATTTAGAGAACACTATGCATTCATTGAGAAAATGCAAAGTGTTCTCCAAATGGCGCCTGTGCCAAGCAGCAGGGCAGCCGCTCTTCACAGAACCCATGGTGCTAATGGCAATTACTGTAGTAATTGTGCCTATTCCAATGATTTCCAGCTTCCACAAATATGGCATATACATACCTACATTGGTCCAAGCTGGGCCAATTTACCTGTACAAATTGCCATACCTAGACATCAGCTTTATCTGTATGTAGCACTACCCCCTTAGGAGTCGCTGAAGTTTGGGTCCCCCTATGGTCCTGCACAGCCAGGCAACACGCATTTCCTTGCACCACCAGACAATAACCAGTCCTTTAGCTTTGTTTTTAAGGTTTATTAAAGGAATTAGAACTTGGATGGGGTGAGAGGTATATGGGATGCCCAAGGACAATGGCAACAGAGGACAAACTCTTTAGCAACTATGTACAAATCTTTACAGCAAAAATTCTTCTGGAGAGCTAGTCAGCATCTCCCACAGTACAACCCCAGACCCCAGAATAATTATCTTCTCATCCAGCTGTACTGGGTAAATCCCTGGGGATCCAGTGCTGCCACCACAGTGTGAACAGTCCCTGGTAAAAAGCTAATCCAGTTTCCCACCAGAGTGCCTCTTTCCCCTTGCTGGCCCAGGGGGTGCAGCACTACTCACTTAGTCCTTCTACTGTGTTGCCTGTGGGTCGGTGGCTGCTACTAGGCCTTCTAGCTGGGCTGCTCCTTCCCTGCCACACAGGTGGTGCTTTCTCAGTGGGCCAGTGAATTTCCAAGCTTTCCTCCTTCCAAGGTCTCTCTGCCTGGAGGTGAACCCCTTTCCCATCTTGGCCCCAGTAATAATCATTCTCAGTCTGCAGGCAGTTAGACTGTTTACCCATAAACTGGAAAATCTCTGTGCATGGTGAGGCTGAAATAGTGCAGCCCTTTTGTGATTGACCAGGCTGGCTAGTTAAAGTGTATGTAAACCCAAGAAGAAAAATACTGTATCATACTAGGTCCTTAGATGCTGTGGTTGCATTGGTTTCCTTTTTTCAGGCTTTTACCACAATAATTTTACCTTGTGATCCTGACAGTAACACACCTCTTATCTAGGGTGACATCATTCACTTAATGTATCACATTTGTGGAGTAACAGATTTGTCACCCTAGGACCAAAAGTGTGTTAGACTACAGAACACCTCCACCTCTCCTCCTCTGCATATTATACTGGGAGGTGTTCTGTAGTCTGCCACTTTGAACTGAGACGGTCACTGCTTGAGATAACATTGCAGAATGTAAAAGTATTTTGTACTCATTGAATAGATATAAGAAAACTTTTTCAATTATATATTTAACAGACCAAAAGGGAGCAAATAAGAGAAGTTCAGTGTTAGAGTCCACATTCACTTTATTACGGTTACTTAAAGTCTCTCCAGTAGGGGGAACCTTTTATATCCAATTTATAACAGATACAGAAGAATAAATTATATGTAACATGTCCAAAACCACTCTAATTGCATTATTATTTCAATTTGATTACAGAAAGAAAGCAGCTGTACAATGGCAAATTTATGCAGATACTGAGCTTAGCAATCCACCTGATGTACTGTACAGGAGCTCAGAGTCTCTGTTTTGTGTATAGTTACTAACATTTGAAAATATGAGGTATCAAAAAAATATGCAGTGCACAGTGTGGCCATTGAAGTGGATGTTGCATTATGGTGTATAGCTTGTAGTGTGGGAATAAACTAAGCCTCCGCAATGGTGTCATTATCAATAATAGTAACAGCATTGGTAGTCATTGGTTGGCTTTAAAAATAACCCCCTTCCCTGTCAGCTTTGGTGGCCAATCTCTTTCCTTCCCCTTAGCATGTAGAGGCACTGGATTTTCTTTCTGTATCCCTTCAACCTATAGAAACCCCCAATATTCTCTCAGTACCTCTCATGTGTGTTGAAGCATCCCAATCTCTGCTCAATTCAACCTCAAAAGCAAGTAGAAGCCCCTGATCTCCCCTCTCTGTACCTCTCTAGCCTAAGGGAGTCTCCTCTTTGCATTCCTCCTGCCTGTAGATTATTTGGATCTCATCTTGGTAAATGCCAATCCCCCTAGAAGCCCTGGGCCGTCTCTCTGTAGAAGCCCTACTCCTTGTCTCTGAACTCCCCCAAATTCCTTGACTCCCTCATGGCAGCCTGTCAGCAATCCCCAGGCTTTCCTTCATAGAACAAGAGGAGGTGCAGCATGCAGGGCTCTGATGGACATGTCAGGCATTGTGTGGGGGCACCTCTGTATACTAAGCTTGCTTTGGCCATTGCTATCTTTTTTCTGGCCTGAGCTCTAGCACTGTCCTCTTGCCTAACACACACATTCCTCACATGTCAGAGGCCTGTCCATTGGCTATTGTACTAGTCCCCTCAGCGCACATTCCTAGACTTTCTCGGTTGCACACACACTGTTGCTACCCAATCTGAGGAAACTGGCACGTCATATCATGTTGTTGGTAAAAGACTCCATGTTCTTCAAAGATTATACAGACAGGTGAATTGATTCTGATCTTAAATAAGATCTTTGCTGTGGCAGGAATGGCCCACAGACCATTAGTGGCCTTCACATCCCTGGTTAGAAGTTAACTCTTCGACGAGGGGAAGACAGGAATTCTGTCATCATAGCAGTGGAAAATCTAAAGCTGTCATCTGATTTCCTTTCTGAGGTGGCTGCTGATCAATGTAGTTTAACTGCCAGACTCATTAACCAGTCCATCATGGCCAAAAAGGTGTGAGACTTGGTCACACAAAATAGTGACCGGCATATGCAGCGTCCAAACAAGCTTTAATCTCTATCCCCTTTTTGATAAAAAATGCCTTCCACAATTCCATCAGTTTCCTTGGCCACAAAACATTGTTGAGCTTTCAATTTCAACCTGTTACTGCAATAGGACTGCCAAGACCTCAGAGAATTCTTCTTCCAAATCTGATCAGGAAATCTTTGACTTGGATGATAGATCAGAAATTGTCTTGGACAGGCCCTTGAATCCTAACAGAGAGATCTAAAATACTACAGATGCCAGCCCTAAGGGTTTGGGGGCTCATCTGAATGCCCAAGGTTACTGCAATCCAATTGGTTTCAATGCAACCAATTGGACCTGAAAGCAGTGTGCTCAAGTTGCTCAGACAAAGGTTGCTAGGTCTGCACGTGAAATATTTGCGGAGCCCATGAGTGAAAGTCCTTTTAGGCAACAAGACAAAAGTAGCATATCTGATCAAACAAGGTGGTAGGAGGAGCCTACGACATCACAGATTTTTCGTTGCGTGGAGAAATACACTAAATTGCCAATACTTCATGTATACATGGTTACATGAAGTACCGGTACATATTGTTGTTTATATTAGAATGCAGTTACTATATAAAATTTTCAGTTGTATGATCTCGATGTTTAGTGTAGGTGGCTGATCAGATATATCCACAGGAAATATGTTGCTAGTTCTGTCTAATGCATTAGCAACCCAATTAAACTGAATTTGATGCAAAAGGAAAAAAAACAAAAAAAAAAACCCACTAAATTGCCAAAAGTATTGGGATGCCTGCTTTTACACGCAAATGAATGTTAATGGCATCCCAGTCTTAGTCCGTAGTGTTGAATATTGAGTTGGCCCACCCTTTGCAGCTATAACAGGAAGGGGACATCCCCAAACTGTTCCCACAAAGTTGGGAGCATGAAATTGTCCAAAATGTCACCTTAAGAGTTCCTTTTACTGGAACTAAGGTGCCAAGCCCAACCCCTGAAAACCAACCCCACACCATTAATCCCCCTCTACCAACTTTACACTTGGCACAATGCAGTCAAGCCCAGTACCGTTCTCCTGGCAACCGCCAAACCCAGATAAGTCAATCAGATCGCCAGACAGAGAAGCGTCATTCATCACTCCAGAGAACACGTCTCCACTGCTCTAGAGTCCAGTGGCAGTGTGCTTTACACCACTGCATCCGACGCTTTGCATTCCAGTTGGTGATATAAGGTTTGGATGCAGCTGCTCGGCCATGGAAACCCATTCCATAAAGCTCTCTACACACTGTTGTTGTGCTAATCTGAAACCCACGTGAAGTTTGGAGGTCTTTAGCTATTGACTTTGCAGACAGTTGGCAACTTCTGCGCACTGTGCACTTCACCATGCCCTGTCCCTGCTCTGTCATTTTATGTGGTCTACCACTTCATGACTGAGTTGCTGTTCCCAGTTGCTTCCACTGTGTTATAACACCACTAACAGTTGAGTGTGGAATATTAAGTAGCAAGGAAATTTCACGGATGGACTTATTGCACAGGTGGCAACCTATCATGGTACCAAGCTTGAATTCACTGAGCTCCTGAGAGCGACCCATTCTTTCACAAATGTTTGTAGAAGCAGTCTGCATGCCTAGGTGCTTGATTTCATATGCCTGTGGCCATGGAGGTGATTGCTAGTGTGGGAGTGATGAATTGTTTTAGTGTGGAATCATAAGTTAGAATGAACCAATGTCACCTTAGAATTCGTTTAAAATCTGTATGTCGGTTAGTGTAGTGGATGATAACCCAAATAGGTGTTTGTTATTTCTGTTATAACAATTTGCAAATAAATAATCTTTCTACATAAATGTAGGCCAAAATGTATTATGCTACATGTCTTTGGAGAAAATATCCCAAATCAGTGTTTAATATTTAGTAGGGAAAGTTATAGACTCCACGAACTATGGTATATCTAAAAATTGATAAATCCTGATGTACTGATGCTGACCTCATTTCATGAGGCCCAAAAACACCAGGACATTACAAATACCCCCAAAACGACCGCTTTTTGGAAAGTCTGAGGTATTTAGTTAGAGGCATGGTGAGTTTTTTTAGTTTTTTTTTTTTGCATACTGTCACCAATGCAATACAGCGTTATCATATAACTGGCGTGGTGGTGATCAGGGACACTCTGACTGACGAGAGTATGTAAAAAAAATAATATTTAATATTTTTTTTTTCTACTCCTGTGTCAAGAGCAATACAATGTTACCATAGTAACATTGTACAACTCTGGGCAAGTGATCAGGATTTTTTTTTTTTTACACATTATGATTACATTGGCATAAGCAAGCATTTTTACTGAATGAAACTGATTCATTCAGTAGTTTTTGTTGTGATCAGCTGTGATTGACCATAGCTGATCACATGCTACAGATGGGCTGTGATTGGCTTAGCTGGTACGTGATCAGTGTGACCAATCACAGCTCACAGCACAGTTTTAAGCAGTGAATAGCATGAAAGTAAGCTATTCATTGTTTACAACTGTCATGTGATCTGTTGTGATTGGTCACAGCGATCAAGTGAAACTTGCAGCAGGCCAGTGTATTGACCTGTCCCGTGGACACAGCCGGAGACAGACCACGACAGAGTGTGGCCAGTGGTGCATGCATGAGGAGCGATCCTGGGAGGCTATCATATGATTGTCCTCTTAGGATAATAGCGTTTTTGTACAATGATGGCTGGGTGGCAAGAATTTAACGATTGTTTGTATATCTACTGTACTTAGGTTTCCACCTCTTTTCGGGCTATATTTAACCTTGAGCCCTGGTTCACACTGTTGCGAATGTTATGTGGTTTTGATGCAGTTTAGAATACTCAGATTCGCATGTCAAGTGCTCTACGGAGGCAGTTCACATCTAAGCGTTACGAATATGATGTGGTTGAAAAAAGCCTCCTGTGCGTGTTTAGTGCGGTGCAGTGTGAATGTGAGCTCCATAGACTTCAAAAGAACCTGAGTTAAAAACATACTCCTCAGTTCACATGTATGCGAATATTAATTTTTTTTATTCTCTGCAACTCCACCCAAAACCCCCCCTCTCACTTCCTATCCATGTCTTTGTCCATGTGCTCGCTGTAAACATGGCCCCCAGATGCAAGAAGAGCGCAGTTGATAATGAGGAGTTGATCAGACTTGTATGGCAAAAGATGTACATTTATGACTGCAGTGATCCTCAATACAAACACAACAGCAAGAAGAACAGAGGCTGGGATGAGATTGCTCACATTATGTTTCCAGATTGGGACAAATTACAAGCAGGAGTACTAAAATAAATAAATGGAATAACTCAAGCGCTAACTATGGTGAAATAAAAACAAAAAATAAAATTAAATGCTGTACTCGGTAGTGCACACAACCCAATGCTGCGCTACATGAAACATTGGTACAAACCATTATATAACCAAAATACAAAGTGAAGAAATAAATATATATTGGAGGACAAAATAGTAGAAAAAATATTATTATTGAAATAAAAATATAGATATATGAATATATATATATATATATATATATATATTTATAAAACAAAAAAATAAAGATTATTTTAAGTATGAATCAAATAAAAGTCAATCAAAAAATCAAGTTCAATCAATAAAGTGTTCATTCAGTGAGCCCTGCTTTTGATAACGAAAAATATGTGCATCTGTCATCAATTCCCGTGCAAAGGCATCCTCCATTGCTCACCTTACGCAGTATGACCTCACATTATACAATGTTACAGTCTAACTGCACTTTTGGTCCCATATAGACTCAGAAGATCAGCTTGCTGAATGAAGACTCCAAAGTAAGCTCCCTCCTGATAAGCGTCTTTGTATCAGCCATATTCATCATTAAAAAGAACTCGACATAGTGCTTTATCCTTTTAAACTTTTATTCATCAATTAAAACATATGAAATACACTCATGTTCCGGAGGTATATTTTGCATCAGGTATGATGAAGATCCAGTGATGTACTGATTAAACACAAGATGGCAGTATCTCAGCAGCAGAGTCCTGTACAAGCGTAAAACAGACACCATCCATAATATAATGCAAGGCAAAGCACAGGCCCACTTAATGAATGCTATTGCCTGCTGCAATGTTGTTTCAAGAGCCGTTTTGTAGAGTACTACAAGCTGCTATCCCGATGAATGGCAACGTCGTGATGTCATCCGCACACTCCTCCCCGATGCGTTTCATCACTAGTCATGTGACTAGTATCAAGGGGATACAATTGGACCGTCCGACAATCAATCAATTTATATAATAAACCGGTGCCATTTTGTTGTGGACCTGCCTAGCACATGGTAGAAAAGCTGATCGGAGCCATTTTAATGAAGACCAAACAAGGAAAAAAGAACACTATTCATTAATAAATAACATGGGATCTGTATTGCATGAGCTGTGGAGACGTCACCCATTCACCATCAACAACCCTCAGTACAATTCATACGGGATGCTCATCAAGCAAGCTGCAAAGCCACCCACTAACTATAACAATAATATTTTGGACATGTTCTTGTATTCTATCTTTAAGCATTCTTTTGGTGTGTCCAACGTATTGAAGCCCACAAGGGCAGGATAAACCATATACAACTCCCACTGTGTTGCACAATATAAATTCTTTGATCTGATATGACCTGCCTGTTACAAAACTACTAAAACTCTCCCTTCTTTTTTTCGAACACCTCACCCTTGTACAGCTATAACACCATCCACAGGCATAAAAACCTTTTCCATTAAAAAATGTAAAACCTTGCTTCTTGGGAGGGCCCACCACATTATGAACTAACTTTTCCCTTAATGTTGGGGCTTTTTTGTAAATGAACCTAGGGGTGTCCATAAGAAGAGGACCAAGTTGTTTATCCAATTTTAGTCCAATTTTGGCCAATATTGTTTCACAATCCGCTCAACTTGTCTAAACTAGGTATTATAATCCAAAATAACTGGTACCCCTTCCATGGTTTTGGTTCCGTGGGTTTTATCCATAAGTAGGAATTCTCTATTCAAAGACTCAACTTCCTCCCTTACTGTCTCGATAGAATCTGACTTGTAACTTTTAACAATAAACTTGTTGGCCAATGCATGGGACTGAGTATTATAATCTGACTCGTATGTACAATTCCTCCTCAATCTCATGAATTGGCCCCTCGGGACATTGATGAGCCAAGGTCTCTGGTGACAACTATGACATGGTATATATGCATTTATATCAGTGCTTTTAAAATAAGTGACCGTCCTGAAACCTCTTATATCTTTAATGAGTTCTAGATCCAAAAAATGTATTCGTGTAGAACTACATTCCCACGTTAAACTAATATTCCTTTTGTTTGTGTTCATCCTGTTCATCATCTCCTCTAGTTCACTAATATTCCCATCCCATAGGATGATCAAATAATCTATAAACCTGCGGTATAGACTGAGGGAGGGTGAGCTATTTGAGAAAACTTCTTCTTCCCACTGGACCATATAGATTTTAGCTATGCTCAGTGCAAACTTAACACCCATTGCTACACCAGAGATCTGTAAATAATAATTGTTGCGATACCAGAAATAATTGTGTTGCAAACAGAAATCCAAACACTTTAATAAAAAGGTAATATGCTGTGGAGACAAACGACTTGAGCGTATTAAAGCCCACTCTGTGGCTTGCATTGCTCCCCCATGGTTAATATTGATATACCGTGATGCCACATCGGCCGTAAACATAACTGTATCCAATTTGATGTCATTGGTATCCAGCAGTTGTAAAATATGTTTGGTGTCTTCAAGATAAACTGTGGTTTCCTTAACCAGTGGCTGTAGGAAGCAATATAAATATTCCCCTAATCTAGCTGTTAGGGAATTAATCCCATTTATAAAAGGGCGTCCAGGCGGATTAGCACTATCCTTATGGATCTTGGGATTGCAGTAAATTATTGGTAATCTACAAGTAGAGGGAACAAGATATTTCCCCTCTTTCTTAGTCAGAAAATCATTATCGACACCATGTTTAATCAGTAATTCCAACTCCTTTTTAAATTTATGAGTGGGGTTATTGGGCAGCAGCTTATATGTATCTTTATCCATGATAAGTTTATCTATGGCTTCATAATATTGTTGTTTGGACTATACTACAATACACCCCACCGCCTTTGTCCGCAGGAAGGATCAAAAGCTCCTTTCTCTCCTCCAACTGTTTAATCTCATTTCTAATGTATTCTGCTTCCATGACTTTCTTAATGGGCATTTTATCAAGATCAGCTAATACCAATTTTTTAAACATATCTATATGTTTATTATCATTAATTACAGGATTAAATAAAGATTTGTTTTTTAATCTACTACTGCATTTATTATTGATATTTCGCTCTACTGGTGTTGGATTCATCATAAAATATTTTTTAGTATTAAGCTTACGTACCAATTGGCGGGAGGAGCCTGAACATGGCGGCTGTGGGGAGCGAGTGGCTCTAGCTTGCTGCTAGCTCCCGCTTCCCGACCTCCCCAGTGACCCGTTGTAGAAACCGAGTCTGGAGGGCCGTGGAGCTGGGCCCGGAGAGCCGGAGATGGCCGTGGGACGGAGGCTGCAGAGACGCGCCGGTTCCCCCGGCGCTTCGTAAAGAGAGAGAGATCCAAGCGGCTGGGAAGTGAGTTGATGTGGAGGAAACACGTGACCAGCCGCGGAGGATCTCTGGGGGGAAAGAGAAGACCGGCCGGCGTCCTGATGTGACAGGGAGCTGCCGCTCCGCTGTTACCGGCTTTTTTTTTTTTGTGGCTCGCTACCCTCGGCTTACTGCTGACTACTACCCTCGGCCAGCTGATTGATCCTGGACCAGGGAGACCCGGGAATACCAGGAGAACCACCCTGTGTCCCTGGGGCGAAATTCAGAGGAAAAAGTGAAGCACAGTGTCGGAGATCCAGAGGAATCCCCCCCAGGACTGAGCTGAGCTGCTGTGAAGGATCCCCACTCAAGCCTGGAGCCGCTGTCGGGGTGAGTGAGAGCTGATGGGGGCTTATGGCGTAGTAGATCCCTAAGTGACATTAGGGACAAAGGGGCCAAGGAGGTGAGGGGAGGATTCCCTGGGTCTATAAGAGAACAAGAGAAGAGCCCTAGGCGCTTCAGGAGAACAAAAAATAAGGAAAAAATAACAAGTATATCAGGTCCACAAATCACAAAGGAGCGGTATAATCCCATCCAGAGAATATAGAAGAGAAAAGACATATAGAGGATATGAAGAATAAAGGTCCCAAGGGAGCAGGGCTCAAAGGGTCTCAAACAGGCACGATAAGGAAGTTTACATCACATGGACATATTACGCCAGAAAGGGCCCAAGGCGCAAGCGCAAAAGGGGAAATGGACACTAGCTCAGGAAATAGTCCTAGATTATCACTGGATATGAATAGCTCCTGTAACCAACAAATAGCGGATGGCTTGGGGAAACAAGATCTTGATGGTGAACTACAAGTACCAAATAAGAAGGAGATGATAGAAATGTTTCAAAGTCTGGAGAAAACGATAAAACATGAAATGACAGCTATTCGAAACGATTTAGGGCATTTGCTATTGAGAATGGAAGAAACAGAGGAGAAAGTTAAAACCCAGGCCCAAACCATAGATAATCTAAGGAAAAAAACAGCCCATCTAGAGAAAACTCAGAAAAAACTGCTCTATAGGATGGAAGTGCAAGAAAATAAAGAAAGAAGGAGTAACCTTAGAGTACGAGGAATTCCAGAGTCTGTAAAAGGGGGAACACTATATGAATTAGTAAATAAAATTTTTAACTCCATAAGAGACAGACCTGAAACAGACGGGATTAAACTAGATGGAGTGTTCAGAACAGGAAAGTTCCAACAAGCTACTGAGAAAGAAAGACCGAGAGATATAATTGTTCAGTTCCAAAAATTTGGGGTCAAGGATGAGATATGGAAGAAGATCAAAGGAAGATCATTAATTAAATATGGAGACTTGACTATCCAAATTTATGCGGATTTAACATCAGAGACTCTATGGAGGAGGAGATCCCTGAGACCCCTGTTGGAGCAAATGAGAAAGCAGAATGTGCAGTATAGATGGGGTAATTCAGCATCTTTAATTGGGTGGAAAAATGGGGTTACAGCTTATCTGAGATCCCCGGAAGATCTGAGAGACTTTTGTGATAGACTGGACTTGCAAAGATTGGAGATAGCTGGCTGGGAAGAAAAAGAAGAAGAAAAGGAAGCTACGGTTGACACAAGAAAAGAGGACTGGCAGCAGGTGGGGGGGAGGAGGAGGGAGGTTTTGGGGTTCGTGAGAGAAGGGAGGGTGACTTAGGTAAAAAACATGTTTTTCCTTTTTTTTTTTTTTTTCTCTTACTCTCCTATCCCCCCTACCCCACCCCTGTCAATGTGGAAGTCCTTACGGAAGCTCTGGTTAAGGGGGTGGAGTAAAGGTTATTCTCGAGCCCAGTTGATAGAGAAAGGGGATCTGGGGAGGCCGGAGAAGGGGTAGCCGTCCATGGGCGGAGCTTACGCCCAAAAATTTTAAATCAATCGTGGAACCGTATCCACAAATGATTTGTAGGCAGATTACAAGCCTAAAAATGGGTAGGGGAAAAAAGAGAAAGGGGGGGTGGAGGCGGGGGGTGAGATGGGGATTGGGGGGTGGTGGTGGGTGAGGGGGGTTGGGTGGGAGAGAGCGGGGGGAGGGGAGGTTGGGTTAATATTCTGCAAGATAGAAGGATCTAAGAGGAGGAGGCGAGTTAGAGGAGAGATAGACAGAACAAAGTAGGATGGAAGAAATACAGTTTATAACATATAATGTGAACGGGTTGAACTCCCCTGGGAAAAGATTTAAGTTGTTTAAAGAGTTACATCATAGGGCAACATCAGTGGTATTTTTACAAGAAACACATTTTGAGATAGAGTCAAATGTAAAATTAAAATCTAAATATTTTCCAACATGGTATTACGCTGACTCTCCAATTAAAAGAGCAAAAGGGGTGGCAATAGGGTTGGCAAAGAACATGAGATTTGAGTTGGAGGATAGAAAGACCGATCCGGAGGGGAGGTTCTTGTTCTTGAAAGGCAAATTACAGGGAATCGAGTGCACGTTAGCCAATATATATTGCCCCAACAAAAAGCCGGAGATCTATTTGAAGGGTCTGCTGAAAAAATTGATAGACTTTAAAAAAGGGCGTTTGATAGTAGCAGGAGATTTAAATCTCTGTATGGATCCACAAAAAGATACAACCTCCCCTGTGCAGAGAGAAGGTGGTAGGTCTCTGAGAGCTTTGAAAAAAGCGATCCACGAGTACCAACTTGTGGACACCTGGAGAATTATGCATATGAAAGACAGAGACTATACCTTCTTCTCCAATGCACATGAGATATATTCAAGACTGGACTATATCCTAATAGATCACCAACTTATAGAACTGTTGGTTAAAATAGAAATAGAGATGAGTACATTCTCGGACCATGCCCCTGTCATTATGAAAATGGGATGGGGGAGACGGTGGACGGGAGGCCTAGGATGGAGACTAAATGAGGCCCTTCTCTTGGACAAAGATATAGCTCAGAAGATTGGGGAAGAGATTGAGGTATATTTTAAGGAGAATGAGACAGAGGAAGTATCGACAGCTACAGTATGGGAAAGTCACAAGGCATATATAAGAGGAATCCTGATTGCGATGGGAGCAAGGAAGAAAAGAGAAAGAAGAGAGAGGGTCAGTGGGCTCCTAAAAGAAATCATGGACTTGGAGCAGATACAAAAGAAGAAAATAACAAGAGATACAAAACAGAAGTTAATGAATAAAAAAGATGAGCTAGGGAGATTGATGGAAGAGGAAAGGAGAAGAGTATATAATAAGGTATTAAGTGAAAGATATAGATGGGGAGACAGACCAGGAAAATACTTAATGAGAGCTCTGAATAAAAAGAAAAATAGAAATTACATAGAAAAGATAAAAAAGGAGATTATTAAAGTCTTTACGGAATACTATAGAAAGTTGTATAATATTAGACCCCAAAGCTCGTCAAAAGAAACTGGAGAGGATATTAAAGAAAAAAGGAAGAACTATTTAAAAAACGCAGGAATTACCAAAGTTAAGTGAGGTACAACTGAATGCCCTAGATGCGGAAATTTCCCAAGATGAAATAAAAACAGCACTAAGAAGTACGGGGGGTGGAAAAAGCCCAGGACCAGATGGGTACACAGTTAATTACTATAAAAAATATAGTGAAATATTGTTACCTAAGTTAAAGAAGTATATGAACGATTTGGGAGGAGGGTTGGAGGGTAGAAGAGAATCTCTTCAGGCCCATGTTGTACTCATTCATAAGGAAGGAAAAGACCCCTCTCAGTGTTCCAGCTATAGACCAATTTCATTATTGAACACCGGTACTAAGTTGTACGCAAAGGTCCTAGCAAATAGGCTGAAAGATCTAATGCCAGAATGGATCCATGGAGACCAGGTGGGTTTTGTCCCAGGGAGAGAGGGTAGGGACAACGGGTTGAGAATTCTGATGCTAATCCAGAAAAGTAGAAAAGGGAAAGCCCCGGTGGTGCTGTTGTCGATTGCTGCCGAGAAGGCGTTCGATAGAGTGAACTGGGGCTTCATGATGGACAACCTAGAAGTGTTGGGGATTGGAGAGAGAATGCGTGAGTGGATAGGTAAACTATACAGGGAACCCACCGCAATTATTACGGTAAATGGAGAGAGATCGGAATCCATAGGGATGTCCAATGGAACAAGACAGGGCTGTCCTCTGTCCCCCCTGCTATATGTTTTGTCATTGGAACCCCTGTTGTCAATGATAAGGAACAGTGGTGCGGTAAAGGAAATCCAGATCGAAAATATAGAACACAAAGTAGCGGCCTATGCAGATGACCTATTATTCTATGTAGGTAACCCCCGAATAACATTACCAAATATAATGAAATTTTTGAAGGAGTATGGGGAACTATCAAACTTAAAAATTAATCCAACAAAAACAGAGATCCTGAACATCAATATATTAAAGAGTGAAAAGGAAAAGTTACAAAAAGAATTCCCCTTTATATGGAGAGAAAAAGATTTAAAATACCTAGGGATAAAACTCGCTATCTCTTACAAACAACTGTATAGATTAAACTATATTTCCTTAATAAATGAGACTAAGGAAGAATTGAAAATATTAGGAGGAAACCCATCATGGATAGGACGTATAAACCTAGTTAAAATGGTAATTATACCTAAAATACTGTATAGATTCCAAATGGTTCCGATTAAACTCCCAGAGTCTTTTTTTAAGATAATAAAAAAAATGTTAACAAGATATATTTGGAGGAATAAAAAACCAAGAATATCATATGAAATACTGAGTAGGACTAAAGAAAAAGGGGGAATGGGACTACCCGACGTCAAGAGATATTATAAAGCAGTAATTTTAGCAAGAATTTATGATTGGACATTTAACCAGAAGGGGAAGAGTTGGGTAAAAATTGAAAATGCACTGAGTGGGATTAGTTTGAGTAAGATGATATGGATTCCAGCACATTATAGAAAAATTAATGAAAACACAAGTAATTACACTTTAAATGTTTTAAGGGTATGGGATAATGTACACAAAAATATGAAATGGGAATTCAACTCTATATTAATGCCTCTTGCAAATACTGATTATTTCCCCCCAGGAAAGGATGAGATATCAGGGAGATGGTTTGAGAGGGAAGATGTCCAACTGAGAGATGTACTGGTAGAGGGGAAATTGAGATCATTTAAAGAACTTAAAGAGAAGAAAGGAGATATTTTTATTAGAATAGATGAGTGGAAATATTACCAACTAAAATGTTTTATTGGGAAATTACCAAAACCCTTGAGATGGGAAACATGGTATTGCAAAAATTTATAGAATACTCACAGAATTAGACACAGACACAAAGTTAATTTTTATAATGAAGTGGGAAAGAGATATGGAGGTGGTGTTAGATGAGGATCAACAGAAAAAGATATTTAGATTGACACACGAGAACGTTAGTATGAGAGAAGTGGAGGTTAACTATAAATGTTTGACACGATGGCACATTACACCGAGTATTGAGCACAGGATGAGTGGGGAGAATTCAAAAATGTGCTGGAGAGGATGTGGAGAGATAGGCACGGTGTTTCACATGTGGTGGCAATGTCCAAAAATTCAGGCTTTTTGGAAAACAATAGTTAAATTGATAGAAATAATAACTGGAAATGACATAGGGTTAGACCCAACGATGTGTCTTTTACATAACGTTGAGATAACAGTAAATAAATATAAAGAATCAGGCGTATGGTATTATTTAAATGCTGCAAAAGGGTTGATACCCAAGTTCTGGCAGAAAACAGAGGTGCCGAAGGAGGAAGTCTGGATCAACAGAGTAAATCAGATCAGTAGAATGGAAAAATCTTACTATATGCAGGAAGATAGGCTGGGAACATACTATTCGAGATGGGAAAAATGGGAAAAATCAGAAGTGAAGGAGAAATATAGAAAATCTTAAATTAGGAAGTTATTTAAAGTGATTTGGCCTCGTGAGATTGGTGAACTTGCAGAGGGGTGGGGGGGGGAGGGGAATAAGGGGGGGGAGGGGAGGGCAAGAAAAGAGTTATTAGAAGGGGTAAAATAGAAATGTTAAGACTACTTAAATGTATTGTGTTTCTTTTTATGAATTTTTTTGTAATAACATGAAAAACCAATAAATATTTAAATTTAAAAAAAAAAAAAAAAAGCTTACGTACCAATTTTTGAATGTTTACATGTTTCAAACTTATTCAATCCCTTTTTAGGGGCAAATTTTAGTCCTTGATATAATACCTTAATTTCTGTTTGGGATAATTCAGAACCACTTAAATTAAAAATCCCCTCCCCAATTAATCCCTTCTTTTTTTTGTACCCTCCTTCCTGCTCTGCATCCCCTTTTCCTGTATGGTTTCCCTGAACTGGAGGCCTTCCCTTGAATTGGTTGCCTCCTAAAAAAGGAGGCGGTGGAGGGGGTGGGGAATGATACCCTTGGTTTTCAAAATTTAATGGAGTGAATCTATTGTTAGTGGGTACCTGACATTGGGATTGAGGGTTGTGTTTAAACCTCGGTCTCTGGGGTAAGGGTCCCTGTGGGTGGTAATAGTGGGAATTACCATATTGATTAAATCCCCTATTATGTGAGTAGCCTCCATTTTGAGCTTGAGGATAATGAGTTTGATATTGTCTTATTTGATTATCCTGCTCACAACCTTGTTAATAATGGAAGTTCTGAGACTGATATTGCATCTGAGGTGTCTTAAAATTCTGATATTGCCCAGACCCTTCATAATTTTTAGCTTTATTGGTACTTTTATTATGTGGTTTAAATGGTGGAACATTACTAGGTGGTGGTTTGGTAGAAGGGACCCACCCATTACCATTAGCCACAGTTGACTAGTTGGCTTCTCCGGAGTGGTTTGGGCTGAAGTTCCATTATCAGTGTTGTTCATGGGTTGCCATTTAAAGACTATTTTGGTTTGATAGTCAGTAAGATCACTAGTGAATTTCTTAAGTTTTTTAATTGTATTGTCAGAATCCTGTTTAATCATGTGCTTAGATAAATCTTTTGACAATGTATTAAATTCTGGAAGAAGCTTGAATGGTTCAATTTTAAGTTCCTTCAATAATAACTCAATTTTATGCAAGTTCCTTTGCTTCCTCTTTATGAGAAATTCCAATAATTCATAACCTTTTTTGTTGAAGAAATTATACCATTCTTCCAAATCATCCTCCTCCTCTAATCCATCACTAGGAACCATATTTTCATGAATATACCTCTCAAAAGTGTCCAGATCCCACCAAAAATGTATTTTTTTTATCCATCAAGTGACTATATTTCCGAAATAAACTAGTTAAATTAGTGTCCTCATCCATATTTTTATCTGAAAAAACATCCTCCAAATTAACCACTCTTTGGTCAAAAAAAGAAAAACCTCCATAGTGCCAGCTAACAAGTGATAGAGACACACCTTAAAAAATCTAAAATAAATTGAATAACTTAAGCGCTAACTATGGTGAAATAAAAACAAACAATTACAATTAAATGCTGTAGTCATTAATGCACACAACCCATGCCTCAGTGGGGCAAATTATACAATCATATTATTAGTATTATTATACAGTATTAATATAGCGCCAACAGTTTGCTTAGCGCTGTACATTACAATGGGAGACAATACATGAGACAGTACAATAACAATACAATGTGACATCAAATCCGATATGTCGTTCAGTAGGCTAGTGAATCGGGCAGAGACTGAAAAGGTGAGGCGAGGGGTAGAGAGATAGATTTGCGTGACGTCGGCATAGAGATGGTAGTTGAAGCCGTGAGAGTGTATCAGTTGGCCAAGGAAGGAGGTGTAGATGGAGAAGAGAAGGAGCCCAAGGACAGAACCTTGAGGGACCCCAACAGAGAGGGGGAGTGAGGGGGAGGTGGCAGCATTATAGGTAACACTGAAGGAGCGCTGTGATAGATAGGAAGAGAGCCAGGAGAAGCGGAGTCTCTGAGGCCAAGAGAGTGTAGTTTTTTGAGGAGGAGGGGGTGGTCGACCGAGTCGAAAGCCACGGAGAGGTCGAGGAGTAGGAGCACTGAATAGTGGCCATTATCTTTGGCAGTTAGCAGGTCGTTGGTGAGTTTGAGTAGGGCAATTTCGGTGGAATGTAGGGGACGGAAGGCAGACTGTAGGGGATCAAGGAGGTTGTTGTCCTTGAGGTGGCAGCTTAGGCAAATATAGACTAAGCGCTCAAGGAGTTTGGATGTAAATGGCAGCAGGGAGATGGGTCCATGGTTGTTCAGGTCGGTGAGATCCAGGGAGGGTTTTTTAAGTATGGGAGTGATGTGCGCGTGCTTCAGAGGGGAGGAGAATGCGCCAATAGAGAGGGAGAGATTAAAGATGCATGTGAGGGAGCGTAGGATGGAGGAAGAGGGTGATTGTAGGAGTTGTGAGGGGACAGGGTCGAGGGGGCAGGTGGTGAGGTGGGCTTCAGAGAAGACCTTAGTGACCTCTTCAGTGGTAGCAAGGTCGAAGGAGTGGAGTGTTGAGGGGGTTTTAGTGTGAGTAATGTTAGGTGGGGTGGAGGTCTGGACAGGGTCGAGGGAGAGGGGTGTTGAGGGGGTTTTCGTGTGAGGGATGCTAGGTGGCGTGGAAGTCTGAGCAGTGGCAAGGTCCCTACAAATTGCGTCAGTCTTGTTTTTGAAGTGGTTGTCAATCTCGTGGGCGGTGAGTGAGGTACTGGGTGGAGGTGGGGGCGGAGAGAGTAGGGAGTTAAAAGTGTAGAAGAGCCGGCGAGGACTGGAGGAGAGGGTATTGATGAGGGTCAAAAGTAGGCTTGCTTGGCAGAGTGGAGGGAGGAAGTGTAGGTGAGGAAGGCAGATTTATATCGGGTAAACACTAGTTGGGATCTGGTTTTGCGCCATAGTCGCTCCATCGCACAACTGCGTCGTTTGAGATTTTTGGTATGATCAGTCTGCCAGGGCTGAAGCGGTCAGGGTCTAATGCTTCATGTGGTTAGATGCGCTAACGAGTCTAGAGCGGTTGACAGCGAGTTGTTATAAACAGTAGTGGCCAGGTCAGGGCAGGACAGGGGAAGGATACTGTCGTAAAGTTGATCAGCTGCAGAGTGGAAGGGGGCAGGGTTCAGATTGCGGAGGTTTCAGCTTGTGATAGTTTGACATTTGGAGGGGTAGGTGTTTGATGACAAGGAGACAGAGAAGGTAATAAGGTTGTGGTCAGAGAGAGGAAAAGGGGTGTTTGTGAGGTTGTGGGGAGTGCAGAGATGAGAGAAAACAAGGTCCAGGATGTTCCCGTCGCAGTGGGTGGTGGACTGTATACACTGTGCGAGTGCAAAAGAAGAGGTTAAATGGAGGAGTTGGGATGTAGCTCGGTTATTGATGTTGCTACGGATGTTGAAGTATCTAAAGATGATGGTGGGTAGCTCGGAGGAGAGAAAGAAGGGTAGCCAGGCGGAGAAGTCGTCAAGGAAGCAGGACACAAGTCCAGGAGTCCGATAGATTACAGCGATCCTCAGAGGGGTTGGAGAGAATAGTCGGATGCAGTGGGCCTCAAAGGAGGAGAAGGATAGAGAGGGGGGTTTGGGAGGACTTGGAAGGTGCTCAGCGGTGACAGGAGCATACCAACCCCACCACCTTTTTGACCGCTGGGTCTGGGTGAGTGGGTCCAGATGAGACCTCCATAGGAGAGTGCTGCAGGGGAGGTAGAGTCAGTGGCTTGGATCCAGGTTTCAGTGATCACTAGGAGGTTGATGGAGCAGGAAACAAAGAGGTCATGGATGGCGGTGAGTTTGTTGCATACCGATCAGGCGTTCAGGAGTGCACACAAAAACGGGGGGTGGTTTTGGGGAGCAGAGGGACAGGTATTAGATTGAGGGGGTTGCGGCAAATCATGGAAGTGGAAGGGTGCCTTGTGGGTGAGCGAGGTTGTGGAGGACCAGGGTTCAAGGAGATGTCCCCCGCGGTTAGGAGAAGAAGAAGGGTGAGAAAGGTGGCATGGGAGTGGGATGTACAAGAGCGTGTAAATCTACCAGAGGAGGTGTGTGGGTCAGTGGGAGAGTGGCGTATCAGGAGGAGGTGGTGAGAGCCGTAGAGGGGAGAAGGAAGCAGTGAGGGCGCAATGTACAGTTGTTTGGGAGGAGCAGAGGGATATAGAGAAGAGATTTTGGGAACGTAGGAGAGGAGTATGAGGAGGAGGAGTAAAGGAGGCATTTTAGGAAGGTAAATGGAGTGGGGGACAGGTGTGGTGGGAAGTTTCTCAGGGTGCTTGGTTGCAGATAGTGTAGCGTGCAGCGGCGTATCTCGTCACTGTGTCTTCCTGTAAGCTAGACTTCTCATGCTTAGGATCAGAATGGGTAGAGTTCAGGTCGATAGGTTGTGGCCAAGGGTAGTCAAGCTGCAAGTTTCAGTTTGTGTAAGTCCCAGTTTGAGGGGTGAGGTTTGGCTTGAAGAGATGAAGGGTGGACGTCAGCAGTGGAAGCGTTTCCCAGGTGGTAGAGATGAGGTGTAGAAAAGGTTGTGAGGGGTGGGTATCAGCTGTGGGAGATGAGCGTAGTAGGGGCTGGGGGATCACAGAATCAGCAGTCGGGCCTTCTCCCGCACTGTACTCACGGGGGTCATCAGATGGGCTTCAGGTCCGGGCAGGGTTGCATTGTGGTAGGCGATGGTAGGCCTCACCAGGTCGAGATCATCCATGGGCTCAGCTGGTCCGGGCAGGGTTGAGTCGTGGGAGGTGATGGTAGGCTACATAATTTTGCACTATAAGCCTAACCGCATATTTTTGATGAGAGATCTGTAATACTTTCATACTTTACTTGATACCTGAGGAATGACTTTCAGCTCTTCACCCTGATACTAGGGGTTATACCAATTACACTGTTCAACAGGTAAAAAGTTTTGGGCATAAAATTAGCTAATCTTACATAATTTTGGGGTGCTGAAAACGAAAATGACCCTAAAAAATGTTGATTGGCTCTAGTTTCCATGATATATTCACCCATCTAATGACGTAAGCCATTCAAAATTATGATGCAACTTCAGCTGCATATTGCGCAATTGATACTGGTGACCAATAGAAAATTGCATGTATACTGAGATGATGCAATATTAGCCTTTAATTGCATCACTTCACTGCATAAAAGCTGCAGTATCTGTAGCTGATTGGAGTTCGTCTTTACATTTCGTTTTCTGCTTATATAGGCTACTCAGTAATGCCTGGAACTTGTGTGAATAAAGCAGATAATTTCTGCTATATCTGCGGTGAAATAACTTTTATCTCACAAAAAAGGAGGATAACAGGAATGATTAAGAAAGCCTACAACTTGTATTTTGGCTGCAAGATAGGAGACCAGGACAAGAGCTGGGCACCACATATATGCTGCAATTCTTGTGGGACGGCACTGGAGCAATGGTTGAATGGAAAATGTGCCAATGATTTGGAGAGAGCCAACAGATCATGTTAGTAATTGTTACTTTTGTATGGTGCCTCCAACAAAAGGGCTAAATAAGAAGAAAAAGTTATCTGTGCACTATCCAAATATTCCATCGGCAATACGTCCAGTTCCTCATGGAGAGGGGCTACCAATTCCTAAAGCACCAGAATCCTTCGTGGTTGAGTCAAGTGAGGAAGAACCTGAAGCGTGTAGTCATCAACCGTCAACCTCACATGACCCAGACTTTCTTCCATCCACACCCACTGAACCACACCTCATTACACAAGTGGAATTGAGCGATCTTATCAGAGACCTGGATCTTCCGAAGAACAAGGCAGAGCTTTTGGGGTCAAGACTACAACAGTGGAATCTCCTAGCAAGTGATGTTCGTACGTCTTTCTACCGTCATCGTCAGAAAGATCTGATCCCATTCTTTGTCCAGGAAGGTGATATTGCTGTATGTAACAATGTTCATGGTTTAATCTCAGCCATCGGCGTATGCTATGATCCCGATGAGTGGAGGCTGTTCATTGATGCTTCAAAGGCGAGTCTTAAAGCTGTTTTGCTCCATAATGGCAATCAGTTGCCGTCAGTTCCAGTTGCTTACGCAGTTTCAATGAAAGAAACGTATGAAAACTTGAAAGAGCTTTTAAGGTGCATCAACTATGATGAACATCAATGGTCGATTTGTGGTGACCTGAAGGTGATTGCTATCCTACTTGGACTTCAAGGTGGATATACTAAGTACTGCTGCTTCCTCTGTGAGTGGGACAGTCGTGCGAGAGAAATGCACTATGCCAAAAGAGACTGGCCATTACGCCAGTCATTGCAGCCTGGAGAAAAAAATGTTAACTATCCAGCACTTGTAGACAGCAATAATATCTTATTACCTCCATTACACATCAAGTTGGGATTAATGAAAAACTTTGTTAAGGCAATGGACAAGAATAAAGCAGGTTTCAAGTACCTGATTAGCAAATTTCCAGCACTTAGTGCTGCAAAAATAAATGAAGGAGTCTTTGTTGGGCCACAGATTCGTAAACTTATTCATGATGATGAGTTTCTTTCTCTGTTGCGTGGAAAGGAAAAGGCTGCCTGGACAGCATTTGTATCAGTGACATCAAATTTTCTTGGAAACAATAAAACACCAGACTACAAGAAAGTGGTAGAAAAACTCATCCAGACTTACAGAAATCTGGGTTGCAACATGTCTCTAAAAATTCATTTTCTACATTCGCATCTGGATTTTTTCCCACCAAACTGTGGAGCAGTGAGTGATGAACACGGAGAGCGCTTCCATCAAGACATTGCAGCTATGGAAAGAAGATATCAAGGTAAATGGAGCCCATCAATGCTTGCTGACTATTGCTGGACAGTTGTAAGAGATAGCCCTTTCCTCGAATACAAGAGAAAAGCCAAGAGAAGCAAAACCGACACAAACTGAAGACAAAACTAGTGAGAATCCTAAGTATTAAAATGATTCAACTTAGCTTATGGCTATAATTTTTCTTGGTAATCCTATGCAATATATTATGCCATTTAGGCTTTGTTATGTAGTCAATATCACTTGCTTTATATTTGTGGAAAGACATCTATCTATCTAATTATTGTGCATTATGTAGTCATTACGCCTATAGTAGAAAACTTTCCGTTTACAGAAAAACTATTTGTTATATTTGAACTCAGAATGTGAAATTCATTAAGAAATGGATCCTTTTGTTTCCAAAACTGGCAAAAAATAAAAATTTGTTGAACAGTGTTATTTTTGATGGTTGCATCAAGGATCATGTTTATTTAGATTGATTATTATGCACTTCTCGTGTATGTTTATATGGTTATGTGATTTATACATGAATCCTGTCCTTGGTAATCACCATACCTTCTTGAGCTATCTATATCATCACCTGCTTGTCATCTTCACTATCTTGTTCAAATTTTGAGACTATACTATTCATCACAGGTCTACTATTCATCACATCTTTCTGGAACTTTTTGCATGTCTAGTGCTGTCCAGGTTGATCTTGCCATTCTGCTTTTGACTTCCTTTCCCCCTGGGTGGTGGTGAGGTAATTTCCTGTGTAATTTTTTGTATATTTTGGCTTACCATGCCATATATGTCTTTGTAATATTTGTACCTTTTTTTTACTGCAAATTAAATTATTTTTGTCTACTATTTGGTTTTCAAGGCTGCAGTTTGTCCTCATTTGGACCCCCTTTTTGGCCTCTGGGTCCTTTACCCTCTGGTCTGTTTTCTTTATTTTCCCATTTATGATTAGGGTCCCGAGGACACCACATATATATATATCTATGTGAGTCAGCATTATTTATAATTGGGTCACTATCTGTATTCGGTAATTTCTCACCCTGAGGTTTGGGAATCCTGGTGTGTTTTATTTTTTTATTTGCTTGGTTGCAGATAGTCTAGCTTGTAGCGGCGTATCTCGTCACTGTGTCTTCCTGTAGCTAGAGTTCTCGTGCTTAACATCAGAATGGGTAGAGTTCAGGTCGATAGGTTGTGGCCAAGGGTAGTCAAGCTGCAAGTTCCAGTTTGTGTAAGTCCCAGTTTGAGGGGTGAGGTTTGGCTTGAGGAGATGAAGGGTGGACGTCGGCAGCGGAAGTGTTTCCCAGGTGGTGGAGATGAGGTGTAGAAAAGGTTGTGAGGGGTGAGTATCAGCTGTGGGAGATGGGCGTAGCAGGAGCTGGGGGATCACAGAATCAGCAGTCGGGCCTTCTCCTGCACTGTACTCACGGGGGTCATCAGATGGGCTTCAGGTCCGGGCAGGTTTGCGTTGTGGTAGGCGATGGTAGGCCTCACCAGGTTGAGGTCATCCGTGGGCTCAGCAGGTCCGGGCAGGGTTGCGTCGTGGGAGGTGATGGTAGGCCTCACCAGGCCAAGATCATCTGCTGGGCTCAGTAGTTTGGAAAAAAGCTCGCTTCGGGTCACTCTTTCGGTTGTGGATGGGGATGTGCGGGTGGAGCTCCTTTAGGCCAGTTGCAGGCTCCCTTTGGGTTATCAGGGGGGGGTGAGCCATGGTAGGCCGCAGCAGGCCCTGCCAGGCCAGGTGCTTTGGTAGTGAGGTAGGCCTCGGCCTAGATGGTGCGGGTCCCTTGCTCCTTCGCAGTAGGGTCGGGGAGACCGCCGGTGCCGTCTCCCTGTCCTCAACTTCCTGGGTGGTAGGGTTGTGAGGTGGGGGCTGAGCGGTGTGGTCTATGTGGCTTTGAGCCCAGCTGTGATGGCGTGCTGTCTAGATGCGGGGCCGCAGCGGGCTCTGCAGTCCAGGTGCCTGAGTTGCGGGCGGTGGGAGGCAGCAGGGTTTGTGGGCTGTGGGAGGCTTATGTGGTTGCACTCCCTGTTGTCTTGTGTCCCTGATGGCTAGTGGTTGATAGCGAGTGTCAGCGGCTGGGCCCTGCAGGACGGGCACCGCTGCAGTGGAGGCAGGGGTGGAGCGGTGGGGAGGCTCGGGCGGCCGCTCCTCCTTCTCAGGCCAGGCGTACCTTTGGGCGGTGGCGGGCCGCAGCTCGTTGTGCGTTGGTGGCTCGAAGAGGGGCACCGGGGTGACAAGGGACCGGCGCCGTGTGGCTGGACCAGCACTGCGAGGAGGACCGGCGCCATCTGGAGGACCAGGCAGGAGGGCAGGATCGCCCGCCACCGCGATCGTCCGCTGCCACTAGGAGGACAGCTCTCCCCTCCAGGTAAGGAAGGTAGGGGAGACCACTGACGGCTGCACTCCCGGGGATGGCGGGTGGGAGCGCGGAGGTGACCGGAGCTGTGTATGAAGCTTCAGAATGTGAAGCTTCATAATGTGAAGTGAAAAAATGCTGCGCTACATGAAACAATGGTACAAACCATTATATATCCAAAAAACTAAGTGAAGAAATAAATATATATTAGAAGAAAAAATAGTAGAAAAAATATTATTATTGAAATAAAAACATAGATATATGAATATATATATATATATATAAACAATATATATAATATATATATACAGTGGGGATCGAAAGTTTGGGCACCCCAGCTAAAAATTTGTATTAATATGCATAAAAAAGCCAAGGAAAGATGGAAAAATCTCCAAAAGGCATCAAATTACAGATTAGACATTCCTATAATATGTCAACAAAAGTTAGATTTTATTTCCATCATTTACACTTTCAAAATAACAGAAAACAAAAAAACAAAAAAATGGTGTCTGCAAAAGTTTGGGCACCCTGCAGAGTTAATATCTTGTACTGCCCCCTTTGGCAAGTATCACAGCTTGTAAACGCTTTTTATAGCCAGCCAAGAGTCTTGTTTGAGGTATCTTTGCCCATTCTTCCTTACAAAAGTCTTCCAGTTCTTTGAGATTTCTGGGCTGTCTGTCACACACTGCTCTTTTAAGGTCTATCCATAGATTTTCAATTATGTTGAGGTGAGGAGATTGTGAAGGCAATGGCAAAACCTTCAGTTTACGCCTCTTGATGTAATCCCCCGTGGATTTCGATGTGTGTTTAGGATCATTATCCATTTGTAGAAGCCATCCTCTCTTTAACTTCAGCTTTTTCACAGATGGCATCAAGTTACCATCCAAAATTTGCTGAAATTTTATTGAATCCATTTTTCCTTCTACTCGTGAGATGTTCTCTGTGCCACTGGCTGCAACACAACCCCAAAGCATGATTGATCCAACCCCATGCTTAACAGTTGGACAGAAGTTCTTTTCATTAAATTCTGTGCCCCTTCTTCTCCAAACGTACCTTTGCTCATTCTGGCCAAAAAGTTCAATTTTAACAGAACTTGTTTCCAAAATGCATCAGGCTTGTCTATATGTTCGTTTGCAAAGTTCAAACGATGATTTTTGTGGTGAGGACGTAGAAGAGGTTTTCTTCTGATGACTCTTCCATGAAGACCATATTTGTACAAGTATCTCTTTATAGTGCAATAGTGTACCACAACTCCAGTGTCTGCCAGATCTTTCTGGAGGGATCGTGCAGTCAAACGTGGGTTTTGAACTGTTTTTCTCACAATCCTGCGAGCTGTTCTGTCTGATATTTTTCTTGGTCTTCCAGATCTTGCTTTAACTTCCACTGTTCCTGATGACTGCCATTTCTTAATTACATTCCGAACAAAGGATATTGACATCTGAAAACGCTTTGCTATCTTCTTATAGCCTTCTCCAGCTTTGTGAGTGTCAACTATTTTCAGTTTCAGTTTTCTAGACAACTGCTTAGAAGAACCCATGGTGCTGATTGTTGGGGCAAGGTCAGATGAGTCTGGGCATTTAAAACCTTGGAAATTGACATCACCTGGTATTCCCAGACGATGATTGAGAACAATCCATGACACTGGCAGGTCTCAGCTTTGCAAAGGGGCAGTGCATGCTACAGTTGTGGCCAAAATTATTCAACCCCCAATGCTGTAAAGGGGTTTAGGGACTATAGTGTACATTTGGAATTGTATTCAGAATCAAATCCTACAAGGACGTTGTAACTACCCAAATGCAACTAAAATGACATCAATTGTTTATGTAATACAGTAGTAAATGGTTCTTATGTGGTTTCTTCATTGCCACAATTATTCAACCCCTTAAAGACTACCACTCTGAAGAACAGAGGTTCATACAGGTGCTTTCCATCAGGTATTGAAAACACCTGTGGATGTCACCGAGCAGCAATCAAGCATAATAAGCACCAATTAGGCAGCTTTAAAATGACTGTGATACTCAGCTCCTTCTAGACATTTACTGGTGTGGTTACAAACATGGTGAAGGCAAGAGAATGGTCCAGGAAGACAAGAGAAGAGGTGATTTCTCTTCACAGGAAGGGCAATGGCTATAAGAAGATTGCAAAGATGTTAAACATACCAAGAGACACCTTAGGAAGCATCATTCGCAAATTCAAGGCAAAGGGCACTGTTGAAACGCTACCTGGTCGTGGCAGAAAGAAGATGCTGACTTCGACTGCTGTGCGCTACCTGAAGCGTAGAGTGGAGAGAAGTCCCCGTGTGACTGCTGAGGAACTGAGAAAAGATTTGTCAGATGTGGGTACAGAAGTTTCAGCCCAGACAATAAGACGCACACTGCGTAATGAAGGCCTCCGTGCCAGAACTCCCAGGCGTACCCCCTTGCTGTCTCCAAAGAATAAGAAGAGTCGACTGCAGTATGCCAAAAGCCATGTGGACAAACCACAAAAGTTGTGGGATAGTGTTCTGTGGACTGATGAAACAAAATTAGAACTGTTTGGGCCCATGGATCAACGCTATGTTTGGAGGAGGAAGAACAAGGCCTATGATGAAAAGAACACCTTGCCTACTGTGAAGCATGGTGGAGGGTCAATCATGCTTTGGGGCTGTTTTGCTTCTGCAGGTACAGGGAAGCTTCAGCGTGTGCAAGGTACCATGAATTCTCTTCAGTACCAGGAGATATTGGATGGAAACGTGATGCAGTCCGTCACACACCTGAGGCTTGGGAGACGTTGGACCTTTCAACAGGACAATGATCCCAAGCATACCTCCAAGTCCACTAGAGCATGGTTGCAGAGGAAAGGCTGGAACATTTTGGAGTGGCCATCGCAGTCACCAGACTTAAATCCGATTGAGAACCTCTGGTGGGACTTAAAGAAAGCAGTTGCAGTGCGCAAGCCTAAGAATGTGACTGAACTGGAGGCCTTTGCCCATGAAGAATGGGCGAAGATACCCGTAGATCGCTGCAAGACACTTGTGTCAAGCTATGCTTCACGTTTAAAAGCTGTTATAACTGTAAAAGGATGCTGTACTAAGTACTAAGATTGAATGTCACTTGGGGGTTGAATAAAACTGATAATGCTGTGAGCACAGAAAAGACATTTGTGGTTATTTCATTATAACTGTTATGTTATATTTGTCTGACCTACAAGTGCCTCTTTAATGTAAATGTAAGCAAGATGACTGAATGATCAAAAGCAATGTCAAACTGGCCAAAACACTCAATTTCAGTGGGGGTTGAATAATTTTGGCCACAACTGTATAAATTCTGCAGGGTGCCCAAACTTTTGCAGACGCCATTTTTTTGTTTTCTGTTATTTTGAAAGTTTAAATGATGGAAATAAAATCTAACTTTTGTTGACATATTATAAGAATGTCTAATCTGTAATTTGATGCCTTTTGGAGATTTTTCCATCTTTCCTTGGCTTCTTTATGCACATTAATATAAATTTTTAGCTGGGGTGCCCAAACTTTCGATCCCCACTGTATATATATATATATGTGTATATATAACAAACACCACACAAAAAAATAAAAAATAAAGAATATTTTAAGTATGAATGGTGGTATATGTGACAACTATGACATGGTATATATGCATTTATATCAGTGCTTGATGAGCATCTCGTATGAATTGTACTGAGTGCTGTGGATGTAGGATGGGTGATGTCTCCACAGATCATGCAATACAGATCTCATGTTATTTACAGTCAGGTCCATAAATATTGGGACATCGACACAATTCTAACATTTTTGGCTCTATACACCACCACAATGGATTTGAAATGAAACGAACAAGATGTGCTTTAACTGCAGACTGTCAGCTTTAATTTGAGGGTATTTACATCCAAATCAGGTGAACGGTGTAGGAATTACAACAGTTTGCATATGTGCCTCCCACTTGTTAAGGGACCAAAAGTAATGGGACAGAATAATAATCACAAATCAAACTTTCACTTTTTAAGACTTGGTTGCAAATCCTTTGCAGTCAATTACAGCCTGAAGTCTGGAACGCATAGACATCACCAGATGATGGGTTTCATCCCTGGTGATGCTCTGCCAGGCCTCTACTGCAACTGTCTTCAGTTCCTGCTTGTTCTTGGGGCATTTTCCGTTCAGTTTTGTCTTCAGCAAGTGAAATGCATGCTCAATCAGATTCAGGTCAGGTGATTGACTTGGCCATTGCATAACATTCCACTTCTTTCCCTTAAAAAACTCTTTGGTTGCTTTTGCAGTATGCTTTGGGTAATTGTCCATCTGCACTGTGAAGCGGCGTCCAATGAGTTCTGAAGCATTTGGCTGAATACGAGCAGATAATATTGCCCGAAACACTTCAGAATTCATCCTGCTGCTTTTGTCAGCAGCCACATCATCAATAAATACAAGAGAACCAGTTCCATTGGCAGCCATACATGCCCACGCCATGACACTACCACCACCATGCTTCACTGATGAGGTGGTATGCTTAGGATCATGAGCAGTTCCTTTCCTTCTCCATACTCTTCTCTTCCCATCACTCTGGTACAAGTTGATCTTGGTCTCATCTGTCCATAGCATGTTGTTCCAGAACTGTGAAGGCTTTTTTAGATGTCGTTTGGCAAACTCTAATCTGGCCTTCCTGTTTTTGAGGCTCACCAATGGTTTACATCTTGTGGTGAACCCTCTGTATTCACTCTGGTGAAGTCTTCTCTTGATTGTTGACTTTGACACACATACACCTACCTCCTGGAGAGTGTTCTTGATCTGGCCAACTGTTGTGAAGAGTGTTTTCTTCACCAGGGAAAGAATTCTTCGGTCATCCACCACAGTTGTTTTCCGTGGTCTTCCGAGTCTTTTGGTGTTGCTGAGCTCACCGGTGTGTTCCTTCTTTTTAAGAATGTTCCAAACAGTTGTTTTGGCCACGCCTAATGTTTTTGCTATCTCTCTGATGGGTTTGTTTTGTTTTTTCAGCCTAATGATGGCTTGCTTCACTGATAGTGACACCTCTTTGGATCTCATCTTGAGAGTTGACAGCAACATATTCCAAATGCAAATAGCACACTTGAAATGAACTCTGGACCTTTTATCTGCTCATTGTAATTGGGATAATGAGGGAATAACACACACCTGGCCATGTAACAGCTGAGAAGCCAATTGTCCTATTACTTTTGGTCACTTAACAAGTGGGAGGCACATATGCAAACTGTTGTAATTCCTACACCGTTCACCTGATTTGGATGTAAATACCCTCAAATTAAAGCTGACAGTCTGCACATCTAGTTCGTTTCATTTCAAATCCATTGTGGTGGTGTATAGAGCCAAAAATGTTAGAATTGTGTCGATGTCCCAATATTTATGGACCTGACTGTATTAACTAACAACATTTGTTCTTTTCTCCTTGTATGGTCTTCATGAAAATGGGGCTGATCGGCTTTTCTAACATGTGCTAGGCCGGTCCACAACACAATGGTGCTGGTTTACTATATAAATTGATTGATTGTCGGACAATCCAATCATATCCCCTTGATAAAGTCACGTGACTAGTGATGAAATGCGTCGGGGAGGAGTGTGCAGATGACATCACGACGTTGCCATTCATCGGGACAGCAGCTTGTAGTACTGTACAAACGGCTCTTGAAACGACATTACAGCAGGCAATAGCATTCATTAAGTGGGCCTGTGCTTTGCCTTGCTTTATATTATGGATGGTGTCTGTTTTGAGCTTGTACAGAACTCTGCTGCTGAGATGATACTGCCATCTTGTGTTTAATCAGTACATCACTGGATCTTCATCATACCTGGTGCAAAATACACCTCCGGAACATGAGTGTATTTCATATGTTTTAACTGATGAATAAAAGTTTAAAAGGATAAAGCACTATGTTGAGTTCTTTTTAATGATGAATACGGCTGATACAAAGACGCTTATCAGGAGGGAGCTTACTTTGGAGTCTTCATTCAGCAAGTTGATCTGAGTCTATATGGGATCAAAAGTGCAGTTAGACCGTAACATTGTATAATGTGAGGTCACACTGCATGAGGTGAGCAGATTTATGGTGGAGGATGTCTTTGCACGGGAATTGATGACAGATGCACATATTTTTCATTATCCAAAGGAGGGTTCACTGATTGAACACTTTATTGATTTTTTTATTGACTTTTATTTTATTCATACTTAAAATATTCTTTATTTTTTGTGTTTTTTGTTTTTTATATATATATATATATTTATTTATATATATATATATATTTTAATATATATATATATATATATTCATATATATATATATTATTTTTTATTTCAATAATATTTTTTCTACTATTTTTTCTTCTAATATATATTTAGTTCTTCACTTTGTTTTTTTGTTATATAATGGTTTGTACCATTGTTTCATGTAGCGCAGCATTTTTTCACTTCACATTATGATTGTACAAGCAGGCGTACGCCACCAAAAGTGTATTTCAAACGTATACGTGTGTATAGGATGTGCGTGGTTAGGGTTTGGGGTTAGTGGGGATTTGGGGTTAGGGGTTAGTGGAGGTTAGGAGTTAGTGGGGATTAGGGGTTAAGGGGTTAGTGGGGATTTGGGGTTAGTGGGGATTAGGGTTTAGTGGGGATTTGAGGTTAGGGGGTTTAGGGGTTAGTGAGGATGTGGGGATTAGGGGTTAGGGGTTAGTGGGGATTTGAGGTTGGGGGGTTGTAGGGGTTAGTGGGGATGTGGGGTTAGGTGTTAGTGGGGATTTGGGGGTTAGTGGGGGTTATGAGTTAGTGGGGATTTGGGGTTAGGAGGGGTTAGGGGTTAGTGGGGATTTGGAAATAGGGAGGTTAGGGGTTAGTAGTGATTTGGGGTTGGGGGGGTAGGAGTTAGTGGGAATTTGGAGTTAGGGGGGTAAAAGAGGGTTATGTTTAGTTGCGATTTCTGAATAGGGTATGTATGTTTTATTTTTTCCCCAGACATGACCACAAATTAAAGAAATACATAACACTTGTGTACATCTCAACCATATGTAATTTATTTAAAAAAAAATGAAAGTAACACAGAGTGCTAAATTTTCAGCAAAGTGTATTATATTTTTTTATGTAATAGCCTCAAGTTGCCATGACACTTGACCTGCTGTAGACATGTAGTAGTCAGTGAAAACCTCATGAATGTTGGCACCACTGGCGTTATGCACCATTGTCCCTCTTCCAATTTCTGCATCAACAAAACTTTAAACAGGTAGCCATCTTGAGCTCGAACAAAATTGTGAAAAACACATGTTGCTTTGACAGCAGCAATAGAATTGTCCATGGTTAGGACTATAGGGGTATGCAGCAACCACCACTTGTTTGCAAGTATCCCGAATGCAAACTCCACAATGCGTCATGCCCTTCTGAGATGGTAATTAAATATCCTCTTCTCCACAGTAAGTGAGCAACTGGCATAGGGTCTAAGAAGGTGCTCAGAGATAGAGATGGCCTCGTCACCAATGAAGACATATGGTAGGGATGGCTGACTTGTAACCGGAAGTGGACAGTCATTTGGAAGGTCTAGAGTATTGATATGAAGCATTTACCCAAACGGTGAATGGGAAAAAATACTTGAGTCTGAGCTGCTGTCATATGAACCATTGTCAATATATGTAAAAGAATAATTTTCATCAGCCACTACCAGCAGGACAAACGAGAATAATTTCTTGTAGTTGAAGTATTTAGTGCCACTAGCAACTGGCTTCACTATACGAATGTGTTTGCCATCTACTGCACCCATGGCCCATTCTTCTTTTGTAGTTTTTTTCATAACCAGATCTTTCAAGACATCCCAGATGAATCCGGATGTTTGATGGACAATTGCACCGTGAGTTGATTTCCCCAGCTTGAATTCATAGTGTAGGCTGCCTAAAGAATTACCAGTAGCTAGGTACCTGAAAGGAAAGAGACAAATAATTATTTATGTATTTTATTTTTTTTAGTAACTGAAATATGTACAAGGTGGCGTAGTGTGAGGATACATACAGTAAGTATCTCAGAGAAGAACATGAGACAAGAAGTGGAGTAGCGGCCACAAATGTCCCTATGTGTTTGCCAGTAACCTTGACTTCCTAAAGCCGATCCTGGAATTGAGGAGGTAAGCTAGCATCTATCAGACTTATGTATATTAATCTTAATAACCCACTGAATTACTTAAAAAAATTATATTACAGCACGCAGGCAAGTTGGAAGGAGGAGAAAAGAAGGTTATTAAGAAGGTGAAGATGAAGCATTGGCATGTAGCAATGCTGAAGACTTATCTATGAAGCTGCATGTTCTTGATAATTCTACATCATCCATTGTGCATGTTCCAGAACCTGAAGAGGCTGAGGCTTCCTCTCCAACCAGTCAAAGGTCTAGTGCAAGGTCTACTTCCTGCAGCAGACATTCCACCTCTAGATCTCATGGGGTGGAGAACACGGACAGTGCTGATAGACTGCTTAATATTGTGTCTGATATTTCTGAACAAATTACACATTATTTGCACTCAGTTTGATGCACTTTTTGAACGAGGTTTTACTAGAAAGGTACTTTGAGATGCATATAGCAGTCCAACAGTGTATCTACTCTTTCAGTTTTCCCCGCTAGCTCAGAATCCAGAAACAGAGGAAACATCATCTGCCCCACCAGTAATTCCCCTTCCTTCTGCCCCCAAAATAACCCCACAAACATACACTTCCAGCTTTGATTTCCCCACTAGTATTTATGAAACTCCTTATTCTAGAATACTTTATCCCATCCCTTTACCCATTCCATCCCCACAATCAGACCTCCTGAAATACCATCAACTTGTTCCCAATTGTCCCCCCCCAAGCAATCACCCCACACTACATACCATTTCATTCCACTTCAATCCCATATCTCCCTCCCAGCAGACCAACTCCACTACATGCACAACTGTATCCAACCTATCCACAATGCCCCCCCCCCCCCAAGCAAACCTCCTGAACAAGCAACAAATACTCCAAGGTATCTTCCCACAAGCAGATTCCCTGAAAAACCACTGCCTTCCACATATGACCAATATCCAAGCACCCCCCCCCCTCCCCCCCCAGAAAACCTCCTGAAATCAATACAGCGCTGCCTTTAAGTTTTGAACAATATTCCCCCATCCACCATCTAAAACCCTTGCAGTCCCTCGTTGAAGCTCTACCTCAGCCTCAGGAACATGTTGAAAAAACATACCAGAATTCATAGATCATTGCTTTGATAACAGCACCTACCTGTTCTGAAATATTTACATTTTTTACAATGTTATGTCATTTTCGGCTCATTTTTCACTATGTTTAGGTTTGTTAGTTTGTGCTTTGGAAAAGCATTACAATAAAAAAAATTGGTATAAAATCAGTAGGAGTGTGATCTATTTTCTTTGACAGTTGAATGTATTCATTGAGAGTCAATAGATAACAATTTGCATTACCAATAAAATTACCTTAATGTGACTAGTAATCTTTCAGCAGGCTCAACACTGTTGCTGAAGGTTGTGTTCTGTCGCTCCAAATGGCAGTATGGTAGTCCAAGCAAAACTGAAATAACTATATATATTATCACAATGAGACTTGGAAAAGGAAGAGAGCTTGAGTGGGGAGAGCAAAGGGTAGTAGATAAGTAAGGGTGAGAGGGAGGGAGAGAGGGATGGGGAGGAGGAGTGGGATAGGGAGGGAGAGAGGGATAGGGAGGAGGAGGAGTGGGATAGGGAGGGAGAGAGAGATAGGGAGGGAGAGAGGGATGGGGAGGAGGAGTGGGATAGAGAGGGAGAGAGGGATAGGGAGGAGGAGGAGTGGGATAGGGAGAGAGAGAGAGAGATAGGGAGGGAGAGAGGGATGGGGAGGAGGAGTGGGATAGGGAGGGAGAGAGAGATAGGGAGGGAGAGAGGGATGGGGAGGGATAGCAAGGAGGAGGAGTGGGATATGGAGGGAGAGAGGGATGGGGAGGGAGAGAGGGATATGGAGGAGGAGGAGTGGGATAGGGAGGGAGAGAGAGATGGGGAGGAAGAGAGGGATGGGGAGGAGGAGTGGGATAGGGAGGGAGAGAGATAGGGAGGGAGAGAGGGGTGATAGAGGGATGAGGGAGGGAGAGAGAGATAGGGAGGGAGGGATGAGGAGGGAGAGAGAGATAGGGAGGAGGAGAAGTGAGTTAGGGAGGGAAAGAGAGATAGGGAGGGAGAGACCTGATGGAGTGTAGGAGGAGTGGGATAAGGAGGGAAGGTGAGAGAGATAGGGAGAGAGGGATGGGGAGGAGGAAGAGTGGGATAAGGAGGGAGAGAGGGATGGGGAGGGAGAGAGGGATGGGGAGGAGTGGGATAAGGTGGGAGAGAGAAGAGACTCTCCCTCTCACATATGTACTTACCTGTTGACTGTCATGCGTGTGTAATTGAAGAACTTCTTTTCATGTGCATGGAGGTCATGATACATTACCCTGAACTGTCCACACTCTTCCCTGTTTGCTATAACTGGATGGAACCAGTATCCTTGCCTTCTCCTTCTATCCCTCTATTTTTCTCCCTTTCTATCAAGACTGCTGCAGTAGCAGTGGCAAATGCTGCCATAACCAAGGGCATAGAAGGATGAAACATGCTGAGCAATACACCAAAACAACACACCACCACACTACTCTCACCATAAAAACAAGGAAGTGTACAGGAAGTTATCGCCTTTTCTTTATGTAAGAAATTATCCTATTTCTGTTGGACTGAGCAAAAATAGCAGCTGTGTTCCATTTGCATGAAAATCACATTATTGTGAACCTAGACTCGTATTGGAATTGCATTACATTTGCAGCTGTCCAGTACAAACCGCACTGAAAATTCGCACTCTACCCGCTCAAAAAATGCATTAAATTTGTAAGGAATTGCATGTGTGTGAACCTAAGCTTAAGCCCATGTTTCCATGCCATCCACGTTAAGTGGCTTTCCTACTACCTCCTGAATCCGCCCAGGAAAAGATAAAATCTCCTACGGGTAATTATAAGCTTAATATGTAATTGGAAACTCCTGTTTCAGATGGCATACAATCAGGGCCAGGATAAGGGGTGGGCAAGAGGGACGGCTGCCCTGGGCACTGTGGTATCATGTTCGGTGAGGGGGGGCACCATGAGGAGATGGGGGGATTTTGAGTTGGGAGGGGAAATTTGGGGGTGGCAAGGGGTAAGAGTTGTTTTAGGAGGGGAAATTTGGGGGGAGTGCCAGGAGTGGTAATTTGGGGGGATTTGTGTTGGGATGGGGGATATGGGGGGGTGCTAGAAAATCAGATATGGTGGGGGGAGGGAATTCGTGCTAGGAGGGGATTTTTTTTGGGGGGGTGTGCTTATAGGGATAATTGGGAGGTTTTTGTGCTAGGTGGGGAAATTTGTGCAAAAGGATTTGGGCTAGGAGAGGGGATTAGGGGCACTTTGTGCTGGGAGAGGAAGATGGAGAGTGGGGGAGGGGGCATTTGTGTTTTTGGAGGGACATTTGAGGGGTAGAGGATTTGTGCTAGGAGGTTTATTTTTCTTTTGGGGGGGGTGTTGGGGACAAAGAGAGGACTTGAGCTGGGTGGGGGTGTGTGTGTGTGTGTGTGTGATTTTTGCTGACAAATGCTTAGACATCTTGGGGGGTGCAGTTTGGAATGTTTGCCCTGGGCTCTAGATGACCTTCTCTCGGCACTGCATACAATGCATATAAGATTCATGTGATTATTGTCTCCCCATTCCTGTGCAGCTGGGGTTTGTGATTCCATTTCTATTTGGTTCTGGGTGTCAATGCTGGTTCCTTGGGATTTCTTGGCACACAGCTGTGCTGCCTCTAAGGTCTTTCAAGTTGAAGTTGAATGACTTCTTTATGCCCTCTGGCAATTCTTGTGTGTTGAGTGTTACAAATGAATTGTGAAGTAGAACAAGAGAAATATTATTGTTTTTTGCTCAAAATTGTCGGTATTTTTTTCTATAGCGCAAAAAATTAAAACCGCACAAGCGATCAACTACCACCAAAAGAAACCTCAATTCGTGGGGAAAAAAATTAATTTAATTTGGGTGCAGTGTTGCATGACCGCGGAATTGTCAGTTAAAGTAACGCAGCGCCATAATGCAAAAAATGGCCTGGTCAGGAAGGGGGGTAAATTCTACTAACGGCAAGTGGTTAATGGAATTTGTATGAATAAAAACCTCTTTTATACATTTATGTTTAAATGTATGGCTTCATTAAAGGCCCATAGGAGACAATTTACTTTGTAATTATAATTTAGGTATGTAGCAGGCCTCAACTCACGACTATCTACCCACCCACATGATTGAAAATAGAAGTGCTTTGATGATATTGCAACAGTTAAATGGGTGATCTTTCAGCCCTTTTAGCATACAAAGGAATCAGATGGGTAGACAATCTTTGATTTCTCAGTTTATCAAGGTCAAGATGAATCTAAAACCTTCCTATAAGCATTATTGGCTACACTACATCCAGTTAAACCCTGTTCATTATGGCACACAACCTTGAGGACTGTTTTTCCAATGGCCATTTGCAGATTTGTGCCAGAGCTTTAATAATTTCTCAAGCAAACTCCTCCTACATCCTATTCCTTCCTTCTTACCATGTTCCACTTCAACTAACACTTCTAACACTTAAAAAAAGGCTACTAGCAGGTATACATTTCAGGCATGCAGATGCATCCACATAGCTGTAGTGGCCTGAAATTCCCATGCTATACCCAACAGGAGCCATTTTGATTGAACAAAGCAAACGTGTAGACTGTTTGTATTATCTGTACTGTTGTTATGCCTTCATGATTGGTTTTATTGTAACTACTGTTTATGTCTAGGAGCAAATTTCACACTTGTCTTCCTTGAAGCTTACTTGATTTTAATTGTATCCCATATTTGTTTTCTCACTCCTGGCGGATGATGCCTTTAGGAATTTAAAATATTTTTTTTTATTTATTTGATGCTCCCACCATTACATTTTTGATTTGTAAGAGTAGAAAATTGTCTACCAACTCTTCAAATGTTTAAGTATAGAAGTACTTTGATGATATAGTGGGGTGATCTGTTCTTCCAAGATACTAATTTAGTACTATTTTGTCTGCAATTGGGACTTAAAAATGATGTAAGTTATAATACTTTAAGAGTATATATTTCAGGTCTTTCAAAGGAACCAGATAGGCAATCTATGGTTTCTCAATTTCTCAAGGCCAAGATCAATCTAAGACCTTCCTCTCCCTCTTTAGTATGGCACACAACCTTGAGGATTGTTTTTTTAATTCCATATCCAGGACTTTGTCAGAGTTTTACTATTTACTCAAAGTCCTCCTACATGTTCCTTTCTTCTTACCATCTCCACTTCAAGTAATACCTCTAAGACTTAAAAAAAAAGGCTGCTAGCAGGAATACATTTCAGGCATGCAGACAGAGCTGGTGCTTCCACTAGGCAAACTAGGCAGCCGCCTAGGGCGCACTGCCAGCTAGGAGCGCCAGGGCGCAGCACAGGCCAGCATTCTCTCTGTTTGGCCTATGGACCTCTTCTGTGAATTCTTCATTTCTCTGCAGATTCCCCCTCTCCTCACACACAGGGAATGATGAAGTAGTGAGTGTACAGCTTGTATAATAGTGTAAATTTGCTGTCCCTTCAAAATAACTCAACACACAGCCATTAATGTCTAAACCGCTGGCAATAAAAGTGAGTACACCCCTAAATGAAAATGTCCAAATTGGGCCCAAAGTGTCAATATTTTGTGTGGCCACCATTATTTTCCAGCACTACCTTAACCCTCTTGGCCCTGGAGTTCACCAGAGCTTCACAGGTTGCCATGGAGTCCTCTTCCACTCCTCCATGAAGACAACATGGAGCTGGTGGATGTTAAAGACCTTGCGCTCCTCCACCTTCCATTTGAGGATGCCCCACAGACGCTCCATAGGGTTTAGGTCTGGAGACATGCTTGGCCATTCCATCACCTTTACCCTTAGCTTCTTTAGCTAATGACTAGAGATGAGCGAATTTCTCAAAAATTCGATTCGGCTGATTCGGCGAATTCCAGTGTGAAATTCGATTCGATGCGAATTTCTTCGCTACGAAGATGACTTATAAAAAGGGTTTCTAGGCTTCAGAGAGCCTTTAAATTAGTGCAGAACACTGTACCTTTAATTTAAATGCCCTTGGAGATGAGGAAAGAGAAGGAGAAGGAGAAGGATGAGAAGAAGGAGAAGGATGAGAAGAAGGAGAAGGAGAAGGATGAGAAGAAGGAGAAGGAGAAGGATGAGAAGAAGGAGAAGGAGAAGGATGAGAAGAAGGAGAAGGAGAAGGATGAGAAGAAGGAGAAGGAGAAGGATGAGGAGAAGGAGAAGGATGAGAAGAAGGAGAAGGATGAGAAGAAGGAGAAGGATGAGAAGAAGGAGAAGGATGAGAAGAAGGAGAAGGAGAAGGATGAGAAGATGGAGAAGGAGAAGGATGAGGAGAAGGAGAAGGATGAGAAGAAGGAGAAGGAGAAGGATGAGAAGAAGGAGAAGGATGAGGAGAAGGAGAAGGATGAGAAGAAGGAGAAGGATGAGAAGAAGGAGAAGGATGAGAAGAAGGAGAAGGAGAAGGATGAGAAGAAGGAGAAGGATGAGAAGGAGGAGAAGGATGAGAAGAAGGAGAAGGAGAAGCAGAAGGAGAAGGATGAGAAGAAGGAAAAGGAGAAGGATGAGAAGATGGAGAAGGAGAAGGATGAGAAGAAGGAGAAGGAGAAGGATGAGAAGAAGGAGAAGGAGAAGGATGAGAAGATGGAGAAGGAGAAGGATGAGAAGAAGGAGAAGGAGAAGGATGAGAAGAAGGAGAAGGAGAAGGATGAGAAGAAGGAGAAGGAGAAGGATGAGAAGAAGAAGAAGGAGAAGGATGAGAAGAAGGAGAAGGAGAAGGATGAGAAGAAGGAGAAGGATGAGAAGAAGGAGAAGGAGAAGGATGAGAAGAAGGAGAAGGATGAGAAGAAGGAGAAGGATGAGAAGAAGGAGAAGGATGAGAAGAAGGATGAGAAGAAGGATGAGAAGAAGGAGAAGGATGAGAAGAAGGACAGTTCTGTGACAGTTTCTGTCTATTTCTGACAGTTCTGGGACATTCACTCCATACAGCTGTTTCAACCGCTGTATGGAGGGAATGTCATGGAACTGTCAGAAATAGACTATTAATGACAGTTCTGGGACTGTCCTTCCATGCAGCGGTTGAAACATTGTATGTATTTGTTTCCATAAATGGATCCATTTATGGAAACAAATACATACAATGTTTCAACCGCTGTATGGAAGGACAGTCCCAGAACTGTCATTAATAGTCTATTTCTGACAGTTCTATGACATTCCCTCCATACAGCGGTTGAAACAGCTGTATGGAGTGAATGTCCCAGAACTGTCAGAAATAGACTATTTATGACAGTTCTGGGACTGTCCTTCCATACAGCGGTTGAAACATTGTATGTATTTGTTTCCATAAATGGATCCATTTATGGAAACAAATACATACAATGTTTCAACCGCTGTATGGAAGGACAGTCCCAGAACTGTCATTAATAGTCTATTTCTGACAGTTCCATGACATTCCCTCCATACAGCGGTTGAAACAGCTGTATGGAGTGATTGTCCCAGAACTGTCAGAAATAGTCTATTTCTGACAGTTCTGGGACATTCACTCCATACAGCTGTTTCAACCGCTGTATGGAGGGAATGTCATGGAACTGTCAGAGTCCCAGAACTGTCATTAATAGTCTATTTCTGACAGTTCCATGACATTCCCTCCATACAGCGGTTGAAACAGCTGTATGGAGTGAATGTCCCAGAACTGTCAGAAATAGACTATTTCTGACAGTTCTGGGACATTCACTCCATACAGCAGTTGAAACATTGTATCTATTTTTTTCCATAAATGACATTCTGCAGATACACTTAGAGGAGCGCTGCAGACACACTTTTTGCCGGCTTGGAATTATTCTTATTTTCATCCTACTTCTTCTTTTTCTTCTTATGAGGATGAGGATGAGGATGAAGAAGAAGAAGTAGGATGAAAATAAGATTAATTCCAAGCCGGCAAAAAGTGTATCTGCAGCGCTCCTCTAAGTGTATTTGCAGAATGTCATTTATGGAAAAAAATAGATACAATGTTTCAACCGCTGTATGGAGTGAATGTCCCAGAACTGCCATAAATAGTCTATTTCTGACAGTTCTGGGACATTCACTCCATACAGCTGTTTCAACCGCTGTATGGAGGGAATGTCATAGAACTGTCAGAAATAGACTATTAATGACAGTTCTGGGACTGTCCTTCCATACAGCGGTTGAAACATTGTATCTATTTGTTTCCATAAATGGATCCATTTATGGAAACAAATAGATACAATGTTTCAACCGCTGTATGGAAGGACAGTCCCAGAACTGTCATTAATAGTCTATTTCTGACAGTTCTATGACATTCCCTCCATACAGCGGTTGAAACAGCAGTATGGAGTGAATGTCCCAGAACTGTCAGAAATAGACTATTTCTGACAGTTCTGGGACTGTCCTTCCATACAGCGGTTGAAACATTGTATGTATTTGTTTCCATAAATGGATCCATTTATGGAAACAAATACATACAATGTTTCAACCGCTGTATGGAAGGACAGTCCCAGAACTGTCATTAATAGTCTATTTCTGACAGTTCCATGACATTCCCTCCATACAGCGGTTGAAACAGCTGTATGGAGTGATTGTCCCAGAACTGTCAGAAATAGTCTATTTCTGACAGTTCTGGGACATTCACTCCATACAGCTGTTTCAACCGCTGTATGGAGGGAATGTCATGGAACTGTCAGAAATAGACTATTAATGACAGTTCTGGGACTGTCCTTCCATACAGCGGTTGAAACATTGTATGTATTTGTTTCCATAAATGGATCCATTTATGGAAACAAATACATACAATGTTTCAACCGCTGTATGGAAGGACAGTCCCAGAACTGTCATTAATAGTCTATTTCTGACAGTTCTATGACATTCCCTCCATACAGCGGTTGAAACAGCTGTATGGAGTGAATGTCCCAGAACTGTCAGAAATAGACTATTTATGACAGTTCTGGGACTGTCCTTCCATACAGCGGTTGAAACATTGTATCTATTTTTTTCCATAAATGACATTCTGCAAATACACTTAGAGGAGCGCTGCAGATACACTTTTTGCCGGCTTGGAATTAATCTTATTTTCATCCTACTTCTTCTTCTTCATCCTCATCCTCATAAGAAGAAAAAGAAGAAGTAGGATGAAAATAAGAATAATTCCAAGCCGGCAAAAAGTGTATCTGCAGCGCTCCTCTAAGTGTATCTGCAGAATGTCATTTATGGAAAAAAATAGATACAATGTTTCAACCGCTGTATGGAGTGAATGTCCCAGAACTGTCATAAATAGTCTATTTCTGACAGTTCTGGGACATTCACTCCATACAGCTGTTTCAACCGCTGTATGGAGGGAATGTCATAGAACTGTCAGAAATAGACTATTAATGACAGTTCTGGGACTGTCCTTCCATACAGCGGTTGAAACATTGTATCTATTTGTTTCCATAAATGGATCCATTTATGGAAACAAATAGATACAATGTTTCAACCGCTGTATGGAAGGACAGTCCCAGAACTGTCATTAATAGTCTATTTCTGACAGTTCTATGACATTCCCTCCATACAGCGGTTGAAACAGCTGTATGGAGTGAATGTCCCAGAACTGTCAGAAATAGACTATTTCTGACAGTTCTGGGACTGTCCTTCCATACAGCGGTTGAAACATTGTATGTATTTGTTTCCATAAATGGATCCATTTATGGAAACAAATACATACAATGTTTCAACCGCTGTATGGAAGGACAGTCCCAGAACTGTCATTAATAGTCTATTTCTGACAGTTCCATGACATTCCCTCCATACAGCGGTTGAAACAGCTGTATGGAGTGATTGTCCCAGAACTGTCAGAAATAGTCTATTTCTGACAGTTCTGGGACATTCACTCCATACAGCTGTTTCAACCGCTGTATGGAGGGAATGTCATGGAACTGTCAGAAATAGACTATTAATGACAGTTCTGGGACTGTCCTTCCATACAGCGGTTGAAACATTGTATCTATTTTTTTCCATAAATGACATTCTGCAAATACACTTAGAGGAGCGCTGCAGATACACTTTTTGCCGGCTTGGAATTAATCTTATTTTCATCCTACTTCTTCTTCTTCATCCTCATCCTCATAAGAAGAAAAAGAAGAAGTAGGATGAAAATAAGAATAATTCCAAGCCGGCAAAAAGTGTATCTGCAGCGCTCCTCTAAGTGTATCTGCAGAATGTCATTTATGGAAAAAAATAGATACAATGTTTCAACCGCTGTATGGAGTGAATGTCCCAGAACTGTCATAAATAGTCTATTTCTGACAGTTCTGGGACATTCACTCCATACAGCTGTTTCAACCGCTGTATGGAGGGAATGTCATAGAACTGTCAGAAATAGACTATTAATGACAGTTCTGGGACTGTCCTTCCATACAGCGGTTGAAACATTGTATCTATTTGTTTCCATAAATGGATCCATTTATGGAAACAAATAGATACAATGTTTCAACCGCTGTATGGAAGGACAGTTCCAGAACTGTCATTAATAGTCTATTTCTGACAGTTCTATGACATTCCCTCCATACAGCGGTTGAAACAGCTGTATGGAGTGAATGTCCCAGAACTGTCAGAAATAGACTATTTATGACAGTTCTGGGACATTCCCTCCATACAGCGGTTTCCGGCAAAAAGTGTATGTGCAGAGTTCCTCTATTCTGCAGATACACTTAGAGGAGCTCTGCAGATACACTTAGAGGAGCTCTGCACATACACTTTTTGCCGGCTTGGAATTATTCTTATTTTCATCCTACTTCTTCTTCTTCTTCTTCTTCTTCTTCATCCTCATTCTCTTCTTCTTCTTCTGAGGATGAGGATGAGGATGAAGAAGAAGAAGAAGAAGTAGGATGAAAATAAGATTAATTCCAAGCCGGCAAAAAGTGTATGTGCAGAGCTCCTCTAAGTGTATCTGCAGAATAGAGGAACTCTGCACATACACTTTTTGCCGGCTTGCAATTATTCTTATTTTCATCCTACTTCTTCTTCTTCTTCTTCTTCATCCTCTTCTTCTTCTTCTGAGGATGAGGATAAAGAAGAAGAAGAAGAAGAAGAAGTAGGATGAAAATAAGATTAATTCCAAACAGGCAAAAAGTGTATGTGCAGAGCTCCTCTAAGTGTATCTGCAGAATAGAGGAACTCTGCACATACACTTTTTGCCGGCTTGGAATTATTCTTATTTTCATCCTACTGCTTCTTCTTCTTCTTCATCCTCATCCTCATCCTCAGAAGAAGAGGATGAGGATGAGGATGAAGAAGAAGAAGAAGAAGAAGAAGTAGGATGAAAAGAAGAATAATTCCAAGCCGGCAAAAAGTGTATGTGCACAGTTCCTCTATTTCTGACAGTTCTCTCACAGCTTCTTCACATGTACAGCGGTTGAAACATCTGTATCCTAAATGGAAACTAATAGATACAAATTGTATCTATTAGTTTCCATTTAGGATACAGATGTTTCAACCGCTGTACATGTGAAGAAGCTGTGAGAGAACTGTCAGAAATAGAGGAACTCTGCACATACACTTTTTGCCGGCTTGGAATTATTCTTCTTTTCATCCTACTTCTTCTTCTTCTTCTTCATCCTCATCCTCATCCTCTTCTTCTGAGGATGAAGATGAAGAAGAAGAAGAAGTAGGATGAAAAGAAGAATAATTCCAAGCCGGCAAAAAGTGTATGTGCAGAGTTCCTCTATTTCTGACAGTTCTCTCACAGCTTCTTCACATGAACAGTGGTTGAAACATCTGTATCCTAAATGTAAACTAATAGATACAATGTTTCAACCGCTAAACATGTGTTCCTTCTGTCAGAGAACTGTCAGAAATAGCGGAGCTCACTGCAGGGACACTTTTGCCGGCTGATCGGGAAATGTTCGATTCGCGCACCCGAAGTAGGCAAAATTTCGGTTTCGCCGCGAATCGAATATTTCCTGAAATTCGACTCGAATTCCGGTTCGCCTGGTTCGATTCGCTCATCTCTACTAATGACCCCAAACACACCTCTAAGATGACCAGTCTTGGAGGTGTGTTTGGGGTCATTATCATGTTGGAATACTGCCCTGTGCCCCAGTCTCCGAAGGGCGGGGATCATGCTCAGCTTCAGTATGTCACAGTACATGTTGGCATTCATGGTTCCCTCAATGAACTGTAGCTCCCCAGTGCCGGCAGCACTCATGCAGCCCCAGACCATGACACTCCCACCATGGTTGACTGTAGGCCAGACACACTTGTCTTTGTACTCCTCACCTGGTTGCCGCCACACACGCTGGACACTATGGCCTTGATTCACTATTGGGCGTGGGCGCATATTTATGGGCTTAAGCCCAATTTTCATAGGCGTCCGTCCATTTTTTACCCTGCAACCTAATTCACTATTGAGCAGAGCCCATAAGCAGACGCCCAATCTAATTCACAAAAAGACACACGGCCGGAATCAGACTCACAAAAGCAGACTTGCTAAGAAGCACGTCTAACACCATGAAAAATCACTGTAGAGACATGTTCACTTAGAAATTTGCTTTGCCAAATATCAGGACTTCACTTTAAACAATATCTGCTATTTCCAAAAAAATTAAGAATGTGTTAAAAATCGTTTTTTTCAAGGAAATCGACACAGTAAAAATCTAGACGCCCGTGCAGTGTCTTTGGCAGATAGAACTGAGCATGTGCAGAACACCTTTTAGACCTCTGCCATGGGCGTTTGCTTTTTAGCCACTGACTAATAGTGAATCTGATTGTGGATTCCTCTGACAGCCGGCACTCGGTCGCGACTACTGTGTTTAATAAACAGCACTCGGCATATCTTCATGTAATCTAATTAGATTTCCTTAGTTCTAGTGATTCTATTTTTGTTTCTTATCCTTTATAATTATTTCTGTTATGATTTTACTTATTTTGAAGGTCTAGATAATATTTATTTTGAAAGCTGAATGTAAAAATAAAGGTCCGCAATAAAAAAAAAAAAAAAAAAAACAGCGTGGGTCCCCCCTCTCATCCATACCAAGCCCTTCAGGTCTGGTATGGATATTAAGGGGGAACTCCATGCTGAAATTTAAAAAAAAAACAGCGTGGGTCCCCCTCAGTATCCATACCAGACCTTTATCCGAGCATGCAGCCCGGCAGGTCAGGAAAGGGGGGGGGACGAGCGAGCGCCCCCCCCCCTCCTGAACCATACCAGGCCACATGCCCTCAACATGGGGGGGTGCTTTGGGGCAGGGGGGCTCCCCCCCCAAAGCACCTTGTCCCCATGTTGATGAGGACAAGGGCCTCTTCCCCACAACCCTGGCCGGTGGTTGTGGGGGTCTGCGGGCGGGGGGCTTATCAGAATCTGGAAGCCCCCTTTAACAAGGGGGCCCCCAGATCCCGGCCCCCCCCCCCCCCTACGTGAATGATTCTGCAGTACACGGTCCGCAGACTCATTCACAAAAAAACTAAGTGTGGTGTAAAAAAAACACAGTACAGGGTCTTTGACAAGTCCTTTATTAAAACAATGTCCCCCGAAGTAGATCCAACTTCAATCGCGGCGGCGGCGACCCGAAAAAAGGAAAAAAAAAAAAAAGGTTCCGCTCCCGTCCAAGGCTTCCAGCCTAGTGAAGAAAAGCCTAGCTGACATTTCTTATATAGGTATGGGCGGGGCCAGCCGGGGACATCATCCCAGTGACCCGCCCCATGTCACATGCTTGCTGTTCCCGGCTGGCCCCGCCCCATACCTATATAAGAAATGTCAGCTAGGCTTTTCTTCACTAGGCTGGAAGCCTTGGACGGGAGCGGAACCTTTTTTTTTTTTTTTCCTTTTTTCGGGTCGCCGCCGCCGCGATTGGCGTTGGATCTACTTCGGGGGACATTGTTTTAATAAAGGACTTGTCAAAGACCCTGTACTGAGTTTTTTTTACACCACACTTAGTTTTTTTGTGAATGAGTCTGCGGACCGTGTACCGCAGAATCATTCACGTAGGGGGGGGGGCGGGATCTGGGGGCCCCCTTGTTAAAAGGGGCTTCCAGATTCTGATAAGCCCCCCGCCCGCAGACCCCCACAACCACCGGCCAGGGTTGTGGGGAAGAGGCCCTTGTCCTCATCAACATGGGAACAAGGTGCTTTGGGGGGGGAGCCCCCCCTGCCCCAAAGCACCCCCCCATGTTGAGGGCATGTGGCCTGGTATGGTTCAGGAGGGGGGGGGCGCTCGCTCGTCCCCCCCTTTCCTGACCTGCCGGGCTGCATGCTCGGATAAGGGTCGGTATGGATATTGAGGGGACCCACGCTGGTTTTTTTTTTAATTCCAGCGTGGAGTTCCCCCTTAATATCCATACCAGATCCGAAGGGCTTGGTACAGATGGGAGGGGGGACCCCACGCTTTTTTTTTTATTATTTATGCAATAAAGGGAATTATTTGACATTCAGCTTTCAGTGGGGAACCCCGCTGACAGTTGAAACATTAACTCATGGCTGTCGCTCCTACAATCCCGCATGAGTTATGTTATCAACTCATGCAGCATTTTAGTAATGAAAACCAATGCAGCGCTCATGTTTCAGCTGTCGGCGGATTTCCCCACTGACAGTTGAATGTCAAAGTATTGCAGTGATTTATAAACAGTTCTTTAAATAACTGGCGTGGGGTCCCCCCTCCCATCCATACTAAGCCCTTCGGGTCTCGTATGGATGTTAAGGGGTAACTCCACGCTGAAATTAAATAAAAAACAGCATGGGGTACCCCCCTAAATCCATAACACATACTTATCCGAGCATGCAGCCCGGCAGGTCAGGAAAGGGGGGACGACGACGAGCGAGCGCCTCCCCCTCTCCTGAACCATACCAGGCCACATGCCCATACCAAATTATTCAAACATTTGTAAACAGACCAATTAACTGAAATGCTTTGACATTTGTACCCCAAATATGACGTTCCCTGAGGCGTTGGTAAACCGAGGTACGCCTGTATTAGTATTGCAATCCTTTGTATTGGGATACATAGAACCAACATACATCTGAATTGGCAACATAGCACAACATTTGTGTCACATTGGAGATATCTGGCTAGTTATACTGACCATGCCCAGGGACCTAGGATTGATTCACAGCACAGAAATACAGGCTGGGTTAGCAATGTAGCTCCGTGGATTAGTGGTTAGCACTACTGCCTCATAACTCTAGGGTTGTAGGTTTGAATCCCAACCCCGGCGAGGTAGTAGCATGATCTCCGTGTGTGGCTGTCTTCACATACATATTCTGGCAACATCTTTGCTTTCTGTCTAAATGATCCCTAAAATGTGAATTAGAATGAGGCCTTGTCTGTTGAAACACCTTCAAAGCTGCACCTTATGTGAATGTCATACAATGGGATAAGATAAGGGCCTGAATCACTAATAGATTTGATAATGATGGTTTACACTCCACCCACTTTTGTGAAGGATTTGGCAAGCAAAGAGCTGACAGAGAGAGAGAAGAGTGAGACGAAGAAGAGTGAGCGAGAGATACATATGAAGAGTGATAAAGAGAGACATTCAGAAGAGTGAGCGAGAGAGAAGAGCGAGCCAGTGAGACAAAGAAGAGTGAGCAAGAGATACATACTGAAGAGTGATAAAGAGAGACATTCAGAAGAGTGAACGAGAGAGAAAAGACTTGGTTGGTGAATCCACACATCAAACTTGTCACAAATCCTGGCGTGCATTTTTCCCCCAAATGCATAGCAGACCCTTATCCCAGCAGGCAGGTCCCGCACGCCTTCAAAGATTTATTTCCTTTGTTGATTTTCCTGCTTCGCTCACACTATATGCAATTGAAAATTACTCTTTAAGTTGCCAATTTTACTGTGTTTTCTAGAGAATTACTAACTAGTTGTGTTTTCAATTGTGTGTAGCATTGCGATTTCTATTTGAGTCTAGATGTTAAATTGCTAATAAATGGCCACAATTCTCAAATACCTTTGAACTCTCACTGCAACAAATGGTGTATGTTAATACACTCACATTCATTATATCCAATATCAGGTACGATGTCAATGCACAAATCGCACCTGAAATTGCACACCCTGGATGTGACTTGTCATGTGATTGGCATGGCCAGCAGCTTGCTCTTTGCATGGCAAATTGCACCCAATGTTACTGGGGGCCAACACCACTGTCACATCTAATCCGATGCGGCAATTGTCCAACTTACAGTGAAGTTGCACGAGTTCACAATCCAATTGGATGTGAACAGAGCCTACAGTGGCCAATAGGGTGCGACTTGGTCTACGATTTGCAAGTCGCCTGTCATGCCAATTGCATGGCAATCGCAAACAATGTTACTGGGGGCTACCCGGTCACATTAAAGCAGATTTCTAAGTGGTGTTATTGACACCACAGTCACATCATGTGACTTGCATAGAAGTTGCATGATTTCAAAGTCGGGGTACATGGTGATTTCAAGTGCAATTTGCAAGACATTCGACATCGATCTCTCAGCAAATTGCATGAAAAGTAGTGTATTCATTACTCTATTATTACTTGCGGCTCCTACCAAGTTTGAACCACAACAATATGAACGCTCCAATAGCGTGCACATTGAGTGGGACTTGGCATGTGATTTGCACAACATGCAAGCTGTAAATCGTCTGCAAAGTTGCACCCTATTGTCTGCTATTAGAGTGACCACATGGGTGCGTTTCAAACACTGATTTCTATAGTAGTACATGTACTACTTTAGTGGCAATTTGCAAAGAGATCTGTGTCAGATGTCTTGAAAATTGCATTGAAATGGTCAACTTTACTGTAAGTTGCATGATTTGTAAATCAGCTTTGCCCAGAGTGTAATGTTTGGTGATGTTTGATTTCTGGAGTGTTTTACCAATTGATGGGAAATTCACCATACTAGTCAAATCGATTTGTCATTTTCAGTATTGCATACAAGATGTGGTCATGTGACTGTCTTAACTCATGCGAGAATCTGGAGGGAATTGTGACCATAGTAGCAATAAAGGTTCCAATTGGGGTTCCCTTTCACATCCCTGCTCAATGTTCTGTTGTATGCTGCACACGTACATTTCACTGTATATATCTTTCTGATTTGTGGGGCCTGTATACCAAGGGTTAATGCAGGTAGGAAGCGGATTCATCAGGTGAAAACACTTTCACTGACCAAATTAAGGTCAGTGGTGGGTGTGGCTTCATTGGGTGTGGGGCCTTGTTTGGCACGCTCCAAATACAACCTAGCTTATATAAAGACGTGCAGTAGGGAGTGATTTGGCCTGTTACTAGGCCGGGTGGTTTGTGACTAAGTCCTTGCTTGTAGTGGTTTGGGGGAGGAAGAGATTTTGTGCTGAATTGCCCCAGACACCACTCAGGCTGTGTTTGGAAGTGGGCTGGAAATGTTTGCATATTTTTGGCCTTGTATAGTGTGTTTGTGTGTTATTGCACAATGATTGTGTTTTTTCTCTTTGCATTGAAAGCCTCACACATGTCAATCGTTTTGTTTAAAATCTGCTCTTGTTTTAATTTTGCTTGCTTATTTAGACTCAAATGCATTTTTCTTACAAACCTGCTGACAAATGCATGTGTAGGGTGTTTGTAGAGGTGGGAGGGGTTTTTCACATATGTCTTGTTTTCTTTATATTTTGATGTGTAGACTTTTTTTGTGAATGGATCTTTATACTAAATGATTGTGTAAGTAAACCTTATGTGCACGAAAATGTTACTTGATTCATCTTCCCCTTTGTTTCCTGCTATAACCTGAGCACACACAGTTCACTAGAAGTATCTTTAGATTGTAAGCTCTTATGAGCAGGAGTGTTTTATTTTTGCCACATCAATCCTATTTTTGTGACTCACCAAGATATTGACTGTACCTACTTGTTCCTGCTGACCAAATAAATGAAGATATATTTGATCAATAAATGTTTCACCAATGTTTTTGTGTTTATTTTATGTTCAATATATGAACAACCTTAATAGTTACTTGTATACTTATATAATCTGCTCAAATGTAGCTTGTAAGAGCGTGAATATGCAAGTGGGTGCAAACTGGCTTTTTCAAAACCAAACAAAAAAATAAAAAACCTGCTTGCACCACACTATTGTTATGTACTAATGAATATGTCACATTCACTGTGCAGCCAGCTACAGGGTTTCTACAATTTGATTTACAGTAATAAAATAGTCCCCACTGTATGTTGATTTTTGGCCTTTGGCAACAAATATATATTAGCCAAGGTTTAAAAAGAAAAAAATCACTAAAACACACATTCGCGAAAGCTATCATAGCCATGCATAGAAATGAGCGATCGTGCATAGATATGCGCGATCGTGCACAAATAAACGCCAAACAGGTGTCCCCCATGGCGCACGAGCAGCTATCCTCCTGGAAGTCCGTCATCTGGTGCGCGCGCACCCGGAAGTGGTTGTGGGGAGTGTAAGTGGATGAGAAGTGGTTGGAGGTTTTGTGTTGGTTGAAAATTTTGATAACTTTATTGGCATTTGGACATGGCGAGAGCACAGTTCGCAACTGAGGAGATGATCCTTATATGTAAAGTAACTGTAGCCATTGCAAATATGTTTATAACATGTGAGGGACAAGTAATTGTAATTTTGTGGGTGGGGCCTAGCAGAATCTCACTTGGTGCACATGCTACTTATCTGTACATTAGCTCCTGGGTATTGATGGGTCAATTATATTAACCACTTGCCTACTGGGTACTCATACCCCCTTCCTGTCCTGGCCAATTTTCATCTTTCTGCACTGTTACCCTTTGAATGACAATTGTGCGGTCATGCCACATTGTACCCATCTTAAATTTGTATCAGTTTTTTCAGACAAATAGAGCTTTCTTTGGGTGGTATTGACTTGCTGCTGTGAGTTTTACTTTTTGCTCGATAAACCACAAGATAGCTCATAATGAATAAAAGTCTGTTTATATTATAACATTTGGTAAACTGGTAATTTAGCAACACTGATGTGCGTTGATGAGGCGGCACTGCTGGCCACAGGTGCGTGGAACTGTTGGGTGGCACTGGTGGGCACTGATCATCGGGGCCGACCCCTGCTTTGATAACTGCTGGTTCTCGGCAGTACTTTCCACACATTCTGACAGCGTGATGAAAGTGCAGCCAAGACCCGGCAAATGCATTTCCCGGTGATCAGCGTGTCATTGGACATGGCTGATCACATGGTAAAAAGCCGCTGTGATTGGTCTTTACCACATCACGTGATCAGCTGTGTCCTTAGGACACAGCAATCACGGAGAGCGCGTTCTGCCAGGATGTCATATGACACCCTCCCAGAGCTGCCTGGATGCAGTGTAGCGTTATTCGGCTATCTGCGGTCGCCAAATAGGTAACCAGCTAGGCCTTCATGGCTAATCTTTGAATATCTGGACATGTATACTGCGTATAATGCATTACATTCTACAATGTGTTGGTGTACATGGTATTACAGTGTGCAATGCGTTGCTGGATTCTGCATGACAGTGGACAGCGTATCACAGTGTGCAATGCGTAGCTCCAGCCTGCATGACAGTGTACAGTGCATTACAGTCTACAATGTGTGGGTGTACACGGTATCACAGTGTGCAATGCGTTGCTCCATCCTGCATGACAGAGTACAGTGCATTACAGTCTACAATGTGTGGGTGTACACGGTATCACAGTGTGCAATGCGTTGCTCCATCCTGCATGACAGAGTACAGTGCATTACAGTCTACAATGTGTGGGTGTACACGGTATTACATTGTACAGAGTATTACAGTGTGCAATGCGTTGTACACTGCAGTGTGCACTAAAGCATTTTACACTCATGCACTGTACACACTAACGCATTTGACATTTCTAGTGTGCAATGCGTTAGTGTGCAATGCCTTCGACAGTACAATGCATTTGCAGTATTGGTGTATGTTTATTAAGCACAGATAATTCATCTGATTTTAGTTATCAAGGAGAAGTCTTCTCTGTCCCCCTGTTTATGAGGTGGAGGACAATTGTTTTCCGAAGAGGAGAGGAGACATTTTTTCAAGGAGATCTGTATAGATTTCCAGAGATATGTGTAGATGGTTGAGGGGCTGCATGTGATCTCCGGAGATAATTGTGATTAATGATCACCTGAGTTAAACCAGTGAATGAAAAGTGTAAAAAAACATGGATTGAAAATAATCTGCACTGACCACTGTGCTTTGTCAAGCCACATATTGGCACATTCTGGTGTCACACAGATGCGATGTGAAATTTGCAGTGTTTTCTGTGCAAGCGCTGCACCGCATCACAACCGCAACCCCTTCATGCCACCTGCTGCGGCTTTCTAGGTGAAGTTACCAACACACCAATATTGGTACACAAAGCGTATTGCGATTTGCCAAATTGGATGGCATGCCTATTCACACCCATGTGCATACCCTGAAAAAGGGTCCTGCACATTTTTGGCCCGGATGCGGTGCAATTTGAGGTGTGCAAAATGTTTGTCTCTAATTGCAACGCACACAAATTGCATGTGATTTGCCCAGGAGTGCGGTGTTATACCACAATGCATGTATGTGAAGCCAGAATAAAAGGATGTGGATTTTGTCTATTTTTACTTGCGCATGTTAACATTATGGAAGTGCATTTTTCTTCTGTTTAACATGCTATAGAAATGCAACATGCATTTGGATGTAGTGTTTTTGTATGTGCATTTTGGAAGTATTCTAAACACACATTGACCCTAGGGCCACACCATATCTTATGCAGGCCATAGATGGGTCGAAAATCGGCCGATTTTTCGGCCGAAAATAAAATCGGCCGATTTTCGGATCGTTAGTGGGCTATTTGTTCGGCCGTTTTTCGGTATTTTGGCAGATTTTTTTTTTCGGTAAAGTTGGAAAAAAACGTCCGAATTTGCCGATCGGCCGATTTTCGCGGCAATGATGGGCAAATCGGCCGATTTTTTTACTGATAAAAAATCTGCACATGAGCAGTGACCTGCAAGAGGAAGACAAAAAGAAGAAAAAGAAGAAGAGGATGATGATGATGAAGATGATGAAGAAGAGGATGATGATGATGAAGAAGAAGAAGAAGATGATGAAGAGGAAGAAGAGGATGATGATGAAGAAGAAGAGGAAGAAGAAGGATGAAAAATGAGAGGAATTCCAGTATGGCAAAAAGTGTCCCTGCAGAGAGCTCCGCTATTTCTTTGACAGTTCCTTGACATTTACAGCGGTTGCAACTTTGTATCTATTTGTTTCCGAATAAAAACATCTGTATCCGAAATGGATACAAATACATTGTTGCAACCGCTATAAATGTCAAAGAACTGTCAAAGAAATAGCGGAGCTCTCTGCAGGGACACTTTTTGCCGGCTGTAGACGGGATGAAAATCGGCCGATTTTTTTTTTTACCATTGCTGGTAACGTCGGCCGCTTGAACAACCGATTTTTCATTTTTTAAAAGAAAAATCGGCTGTTTTTCTCCCGTCTATGGCCTGCATAAGCATTAGTGTGCCTGGGGGAGGGGGGGACCTTTGGCCTTTCCAAACACAGTAGATGCTCCAAGAATGTTTCCTTGAACTGGTTAAAAAGGAAAGACACTCTAGATAGCCTGCACTGAGAATTGACTGTCATGATGACGTGTCAATGATTATTTGCTCTCATTTTTCAGGAGTGGTACTGCTTGCGGTTGAAGCTGGTAGAAATCCACCTTCACGTCCTCCACTCACCTTCACTTGTGGCCAGTGGATATTTTGTGGCCGCAGGCAAGAACTGGCATCGAGGACCTGCATAATAACCCTGGCATGCCAGAGGTGGTTTGGAAGCAGCACAGCAATTTGACCATCCCTTTCCTCTATGTTGGTTTTAGGGTGCAGAATTGCTTCTCGTTCGTGAACGGACTGTCGCCGGATATCAGAGTCCCCATATTTTCAAGATATGTTTTAGCCATGTTGGCTTATTTTTATGTTATTTTCCAAGTGTGTTGCACCTAACCGCACAGTAGTGTGGTGCCATGCGTATTTGTGGCTGTGAATGGGGCTGTTTTTAATAGACGTGTGTAGGTGCAACAACGTTTTCATCATGGTACCTGCGCACATCTACATAGGGCATTGCATTTCTTTGCTGTGCTGGAAAATGTGTGTTCTTGCAGGCGTTTCTGCACCACCAATGGTGTGAACAAGTCCTAAGGGCTGGTTCACACTATAGAAACAGTCTAGATGTGTTCCTGATGGGTTTTTTTCATGCCCTTTTGGCATGCATGTTTAGTGTGTTCCAGTACATTTTGGATGCGTTTTGGACATGTTTACATTGCATTTTTGTATCCCTTCCACTTATTTTTTTCTATTTTCTTTGTATTCAATGTAGTTAGGGACATGTGCGTTTTAGTACATTCAAGGACGTTTCAATGTGTTCCAGTACAGTTCTGTGCAGAAACAATGCAGCGTGGTCAACTTTGTTTACAGCACCTGCAATGCATTGAAAATGCAAGCGCTGATGTGAACTATGACATTGACAACCATATAACCTTCTTTCTGTGCGTTTGTGATGCTGAAAAAGCAACTGAAACACATGTAGTGTGAACTGGCCCTAAAGGTTATTAGAGGTCAGGGAACAGGACTGACCAGGAATTGTGAATTCAATCAGACTAGTGGTGAGATACAATCAGCAATTGTATAATAATGTGAGATCTGAGCTGTAGCTGATAGAAAATGAGACACATTCACTTGATCAGTAAATAGATAGTTAAAGAGTGGGGCGGTGATCCATAGATTTGCATATGGGACAGGTGATGATGGGGTGGGGGAGGGGGTCAAGTTGTATAAGGAGACAGGTTTAAAAGAGAAAAAAGTTACAATGAAATATACACGGCATGAAACTTGCACATGACCTAATTGGCAGAAGAACAGTACGCAAGTAACATTCATCCACTTTCTAGTCATTAGGCAAAATCATAATTGATTGATCAATATTCCTGCCACAACCCAGAAAATTGATCTCCATTTTTTTGGGATGTTGCCAAGACTGGGATTAGAACCCATGACCCAAGTGCTGTAAGTTCTGAGCTCTAACCACTAAACCACTGTGGGAAACACAGTTTGAGTTATAATGTAGAATAGTTACATTGTTTAAAAATGATAAAGCGCGTGCTGGTCAAATGATATAGACTAGTAAAATGGTATTACACAAGATAAATATAACCACGAACAGTAGTGCATGAACTCGTGAAAGGTCATCCACCCCTGTGACAGTGTACTACACTATTGAGCACCTTTCTGGCTCCTGTGGCTGAGCTAATTCCTCCCCAGGACCATTTGGGCACCCACCCTGATGGATGGATGGATGGAGCTGGATGACTAACCCATAGCTGCCAGCATACCGCTGCACCCCCAGATGTGCGATGTGTATAACCCATGCACATTAATACTTTTGTTCTGGTGAGTGTAGACCAGTCCCAAGGGTGGTTTACCTTTCACGAGTTCATGCACTACTGTCCGTCACGGAGAGACCACACGTGCCATTCATAGGCACTCTCTGAGTTGGTACTCTCACACGAAGGACATTCCATTATTCAGGAATGATTCTATGAACTTATTTTAGCACGATTTACCAGTTTACATCATTATTGCAATTCTTTGCACTTTTTGGTTTTTACATGCGTTCATTATTGATCACATGCATTTATAGCGCTGCACTTGTCTTTAACATAGAATAGTTATGTGATTAAAGAGAATGAAGATATATAACTATATTGGGAAATTAGAAGTATATAAATTATTTGAGATATAAGTGTGAAAAATTTGAAAATAAAATGTATGACATTCATTAGTAAATGCAATACTTTCCTGATCATTTTGGAGAAACAGCCAAAAAAAAAAATAGCAAAAGAGAATTTTCAGAATGTAATAGTACAGCTGTATTAGAATTTTCTATCAGAAAAACGCCAATGTTAATAAAGCCCGCGCTTGTGCGCCATCTAGCGAATATATCCGGTATTGCACCTAAAAATGTGCCAGACGGGATACCACATTCACTAATGGCAAAGTAGTCAGTAGACGCTCGTTAATGAGCTTGCTAGACGCTGGTCAGACGACTGATTGATTGACCGGAGTCTGCCTGAATGGTCAGTCTCTGCTAATACACTCACATCTTAGTGAATCAAGGCCTATCTGTTTATCTTGGTCTCATCAGACCAGAGGATCCAGTAATCTATGTCCTTAATCTGCTTGTCTTCAGCAAACTGCAGGCTTTCTTGTGCATCATGTTTAGAAGAGTCTTCCTTCTGGGACGACAGCCATGCAGACCAATTTGATGCAGTGTGTGGTGTATGGTCTGGGCACTCACAGGCTGACCTCCCACCACTTCAACCTCTGCAGAAATGCTGGCAGCACTCATATGTCTATTTCCCAAAGACAACCTCTGGATATGACGCTGAGCACGTGCACTCAACTTCTTTGGTCAACCATGATGAGGCCTGTTCTGAGTGGAACCTGTCCTGTTAAATTGCTATATGGTCTTGCCCACCATGCTGCAGCTCAGTTTTGTGGTCTTGGCAATCTTCTTATAGCCTAGGCCATCTTTTTGTAGAGCAACAATTCTTTTTTTCAAATCTTCAGAGAGTTCTTTGCCATTAGGTGCCATGTTGAACTTCCAGTAACCAGTATGAGAGAGTGAGAGCGATAACACCAAATTTAACACACCTGCTCCCCATTCACACTTGAGACCTTGTAACACTAATGAGTCACATGACACTGGGGAGGGAAAATGGCTAATTGGACCCAATTTGGACATTTTCACTTAGGGGTGTACTCACTTTTTTTGTCAGCGGTTTAGACATTAATGGCTGTGTGTTGAGTTATTTTGAGTGGACAGCATGTTTACACTGTTATACAAGCTGTACACTCACTACTTCACATTGTAGCAGAGTGTCATTTCTTCAGTGTTGTCACATGAAAAGATATAATAAAATATTTACAAAAATGTGAGGGGTGTACTCACTTCTGTGAGATACTGTATATATATATATATATATATATATATATATATACACACACATGACAGTATTCCATGTCGCAGTGAAGTGTCGGCTCCACCTTGGATGGGAAATGTTGACATTAGCCCAGGACCCCGGGCTGTCAGCAGTCTCTGATCAGAGGATCAGTCCATATATCTCTGGTACACACACTGGCACACACAATGCTCCAGCTGTAACATGGGGCTGGCTAGTGACCGAGTGGGGTGTGTCCAGCACTGGCTTCGCCTTCTTCAGAGCTGCAGCCAATCAATAGCTGGGGGTGTGCTCTGGATTTAGGGTTAACCCTATGTGAGTAGGATGATCAGGCTGCCTGTCCTCACTGAGAGCTGCAGCCTGGACTCCATATCCCAGCAGGAGTCTAGGAAGATGGCGAGTCATGGAGGTGATGCTGACTGATCGTATGGGACGCCGCCACGTCAGAATGATCCTTCAGCTGAGGGGAGGGGGCGGTAGAGCGGGATGAAGAAAGGACAGAGGAAGATGCCGGGTGTCTGTTACCACTCCTTCCAGTGTTCCTCTCAGACTCAATCCCTTACTGCTGATGGCTGCTGATCACTGTGGCGTTTTGTAACTCTGCCTCTTTTTTTTTTCGTTTCTCTGTCTGATTGGTTAATAAAGTTAATTTATATTTGGTTAATATATGTTTTGTCTTTAATATTGGTGCTAGTGGCATCTTATGACACTTATGTTTGCAAATTAAAATAAATTTAGCAATTTCATATTTTGTTGATTTAATATTCTCTGTTTTAAAATTTATTTTAAAAAAATATTTTGGTCGGGGGGGAGGCACAAGTAGCTGGTCTTGCCTAGAGCGGAAACTAGTCTAGCACTGGCCCTGAATGCAGACATGCATCCACATACCTGTAATAGCCTGAAATTCCCCTACTATACCCAGCATCAGCCATTTTGATTGAACAAAGCTCCCACACTTCCTAGGATAGTTGAAGCTTGTACACTTCATTAGGGACTGGCCAATAGGAAAGTGTGGAAGGCAGGATGTGGTAGGAAAGCTTTAACATTGCAAAAAAAGTGCTGAAGTTTTGTCTAATCGTGGCCTGGCATTTCAGGGTAGCAGAGGGAGCTGCAGGGTGCTGCAGGTATGTGCAGGCATCTTAAGGCACTCTATTCCTAGGAGCAGTTTTTTATAAGTTTTTTAGTTACTTTATAAGTTTTTTTAGATTAAATAAAGTATGTGCTGCAATATTAGGAGTGTATTTCTACATACCATACTGGGGGTGGAGATAAATGTACCTAGAGTTGCTATGCACACTACATTATGCAGCATCAGGTGACACTGTCTCATAATATGTAGCTATAGCCTTTATACAACTAGAAGTCCCAGTGCTACAGCACTTGAGGTATAAAATGGAGATAGAAAATAAACACCAAAACATTGTATGAAAAAGTCAGTTTAATTTTGCATTGTAACTTCTCCATTTGCTGATACCTGTAGTCAAATGCACACTATACAACCAATATTGCAGGAAACCAAATAAGCAACCAGTATGTTTTTGATCTATAGCCCCTTGGGGGTTTATTTACTAAAGCTGGAGAGTGCAAAATCAGGCTCACTTCTGCATAGAAACCACTCATCTTGTTCAGTTAAGCTTTGGCAATAAAAGCTGGAAGCTGATTGGTTCCTATGCAGAAGTCAGCCTGATTTTTGCACTCTCTAGCTTTAGTAAATAAACCCCTTGCTGTCAAGGCTAATTTTGACATTGCTCATATACATGTTAAAATCAGCATTATTTTGCTAGATAATTACTTGGAAACCCCAAACCTTCTATGTTTTTTGGCCCTGGAGAATAAAATGGTGGTTAATGCACTTTTTATATTGCACAATATTTGCACTATGTTGCACTTTTTATGTTGCACAATATTTGCCCATTTATCAAATGCAAATTTTCAAGACAAAATACAACTAAATGCATTTTAGGGCACACAAACATAATATAATACCCCTTTTATGATAAATGATGCTGCAATTGCAGCCATAATCCTGGTATAACCACTTCTATTTCAGGACACTTATTAACTGTACATATGCTGGATGGGAAGTGGTTAAAGGAAAACAAGACAAAACAAGAACCCCAAATGAAACCAATAGAAAGCTGTTGGGCTTGTGGTTCTCACTTTTTACCAATAGATGCTCCTATCTGTCTTACCTTATTGGCATCCTTTTGCAGGAAAGTTCTTTATTTTTGTTCTATGTGGGCTGGGGGGGGGGGATAGCCAAACATGACTCCAGTGTTTCCTCTGCCATGGAAGCCTCCTGCCCAGGAACCAAATCATTTACACTAACATTAATACCTTAAGATAACAATACCAGTAAAATAAATCTACAGCTCCAATGCTATCTTTCCACTTTTCTCAACTGTCAGACAGGATTAGACACCTGTTTGTAAGGGAGATGTAGGCATTGCATTAGGGACAGTTTCCTGTCAAGTAGAGATAGATTAAGAATGCTCCTGGACATCGGTGTAATCAGCTTGGGGTACTTGAACATGACACTTAGGCCCTGATTCACTATTGGGCGTGGGCGCATATTTATGGGCTTAAGCCCAATTTTCATGGGCGTCCGTCATTTTTTACCCTGCAACCTAATTCACTATTGAGCAGAGCCCATAAGCAGATGCCCAATCTAATTCACAAAAAGACACACGCCCGAAATCAGACTCACAAAACAGACTTGCTAAGAAGCAAGTCTAAAACCATGAAAAATCACTGCAGAGACATGTTCACTTAGAAATTTGCTTTGCCAAATATCAGGACTTCACTTTAAACAATATCTGCTATTTCCAAAAAAATTAAAAATGTGTTAAAAATCGTTTTTTTCAAGGAAATCGACACAGTAAAAATCTAGAAGCCCGTGCAGTGTCTTTGGCAGATACAACTGAGCATGTGCAGAACACATTTTAGACTTCTGCCATGGGCGTTTGCTTTTTAGCCACTGACTAATAGTGAATCTGATTGTGGATTCCTCTGAGAGCCGGCACTCGCTCGCGACTATTGTGTTTAATAAACAGCACTCGGCATATCTTCATGTAATCTAACTAGATTTCCTTAGTTCTAGTGATTCTATTTTTGTTTCTTATCCTTTATAATTATTTCTGTAATGATTTTACTTATTTCAAAGGTCTAGATAATATATATTTTGACAGCTGAATGTAAAAATAAAGGTCCACAATAAAAAAAAAAAAAAAAAAAAACAGCGTGGGTCCCCCCTCTCATCCATACCAAGCCCTTCAGGTCTGGTATGGATATTAAGGGGGAACTCCACGCTGAAATTTAAAAAAAAAAACAGCGTGGGTCCCCCTCAATATCCATACCAGACCCTTATCCGAGCATGCAGCCCGGCAGGTCAGGAAAGGGGGGGGACGAGCGAGCGCCCCCCCCCCCTCCTGAACCATACCAGGCCACATGCCCTCAACATGGGGGGGTGCTTTGAGGCAGGGGGGCTCCCCCCCCCAAAGCACCTTGTCCCCATGTTGATGAGGACAAGGGCCTCTTCCCCACAACTCTGGCCGGTGGTTGTGGGGGTCTGCGGGCGGGGGGCTTATCAGAATCTGGAAGCCCCCTTTAACAAGGGGGCCCCCAGATCCCGGCCCCCCCCCCTACGTGAACGAGTCTGCGGTAGATGCTCCCGCAGACTCCTTCACAAAAAAAAAAAGTGTGGTGTAAAAAAAACACAGTACAGGGTCTTTGACAAGTCCTTTATTAAAACAATGTCCCCCGAAGTAGATCCAACGTCAATCACGGCGGCGGCGGCAGGGACCCGAAAAAAGAAAAAAAAAAAGGTTCCGCTCCCGTCGGAGGCTCCCAGCCTTGTGAAGAAGAGGCTAGCTGACAGTTCTTATATAGGTATGGGGCGGGGCCAGCCGGGCACATCATCCCCGCCCCTTACCTATTTGAGAAATGTCACCCTGTCTCTCCGCTGAGGCTAACTAGCTGAATGCAGGAGACAGTCTGACATTTCTTATATAGCTATGGGGCGGAGCCAGCCGGGGACATCATCCGAGTGACCCGCCCCATGTCACATGCTTGCTGTTCCTGGCTGGCCCCGCCCCATAGCTATATAAGAAATGTCAGACTGTCTCCTGCATTCAGCTAGTTAGCCTCAGCGGAGAGACAGGGTGACATTTCTCAAATAGGTAAGGGGCGGGGATGATGTGCCCGGCTGGCCCCGCCCCATACCTATATAAGAACTGTCAGCTAGCCTCTTCTTCACATGGCTGGAAGCCTCCGACGGGAGCGGAACCTTTTTTTTTTTTTTCTTTTTTCGGGTCCCTGCCGCCGCCGCCGTGATTGACGTTGGATCTACTTCGGGGGACATTGTTTTAATAAAGGACTTGTCAAAGACCCTGTACTGTGTTTTTTTTACACCACACTTAGTTTTTTTGTGAAGGAGTCTGCGGGACCATGTACCGCAGACTCGTTCACGTAGGGGGGGGGGCCGGGATCTGGGGGCCCCCTTGTTAAAGGGGGCTTCCAGATTCTGATAAGCCCCCCGCCCGCAGACCCCCACAACCACCGGCCAGGGTTGTGGGGAAGAGGCCCTTGTCCTCATCAACATGGGGACAAGGTGCTTTGGGGGGGGAGCCCCCCCTGCCCCAAAGCACCCCCCCATGTTGAGGGCATGTGGCCTGGTATGGTTCAGGAGGGGGGGGGCGCTCGCTCGTCCCCCCCCTTTCCTGACCTGCCGGGCTGCATGCTCGGATAAGGGTCTGGTATGGATATTGAGGGGGACCCACGCTGTTTTTTTTTTAAATTTCAGCGTGGAGTTCCCCCTTAATACCCATACCAGACCTGAAGGGCTTGGTATGGATGAGAGGGGGGACCCACGCTGTTTTTTTTATTATTTATTTAATTCACGGAAATAATTTAAAATTCAGCTGTCAGTGGGAAACCCCGATGACAGCTGAAACATTCCTTCTGTCCCTGCAGAGAGCTCCGCTATTATATTTGACATTAAAAAGTATAGAGACTGCAACATTGTATCCATTTGTATCCATTCCGGATATAGATGTTTTTATTCGGATACAAATAGATACAATGTTGCAACCTTTATACTTTTTAATGTCAAATATAATAGCGCAGCTCTCTGCAGGGACAGAAGTAATTACTTCGCTATTATATTTGCAGGCCGTAGATGGGGCGAAAATCGAACAATTTTTTTGCCATTGGTGGTAACGTCGGCCCATTGAACAACCGATTTTTTTTTTTTAAAACGGTCAGTTTTCGCCCCATCTAAGGCCTGCATTTTTCTTTTTCTTATTCTTTTTTTTTATTCTTTTTCTTGCAGGTCATGGCTCATGTGCAGATTATTTATCTGTTAAAAGATCAGCCAATTTGCCGATCATTGCAGCTAAAATCGGCCGATCTGCAAAATCGGCCAATTTTTATCCAAATTTACCAATTAAAAAAAGTTGCAAAATCCCCAAAAATGGCTGACCAATTAACCCACTAACGGGCTGAAAATCAGCCGATTTTTTTTGCGGACGATTTTAGACCCATGTAAAGCAGGCCATAGATGGGTCTAAAATCGGCCGATTTTTCTGCCGAAAAGAAAATCGAACGATTTTCGGGCCGTTAGTGGGTTAATTGGTCAGCTGTTTTTCGGGATTTTGGCACATTTTTTTTATCAGTAAATTTGGAACAAAAAATTTTCAACTTTACTGGTAAACAAAATATGCTAAAATCCCAAAAAATGGCTGACCAATTATCCCAATAACGGAAGAGGCCCTTGTCCCCATTAACATGGGGACAAGGTGATTTGGGGGGGAGCCCCCCTTCCCCAAAGCACCCCCCCATGTTGAGGGCAGGTGGCCAGGTATAGTTCAGGAGGGGGGGCGCTCGCTCGTCCCCCCCCCTTTCCTGACCTGCCGGGCTGCATGCTCGGATAAGGGTCTGGTATGGATTTTGGGGGGATCCCCAAGCTGTTTTTTTTTATTTCAGCGTGGAGTTCCCCCTTAATATCCATACCAGATCCGAAGGGCTTGGTATGGATGGGAGGGGGGACCCCACGCTTTTTTTTTTTTTTTTTTACATTCAGCTGTCAGTGGGGAACCCCGCTGACAGTTGAAACATTAACACATGGTTGTCGCTCCTACAATCCCGCATGAGTTATGTTATCAACTCATGCAGCATTTTAGTAGCGAAAACCAATGCAGCGCTCATGTTTCAGCTGTCGGCGGAGTTCCCCACTGACAGTTGATGTAAAAGTATTGCAGGGAATTATAAACAATTTGTAAAAAACCCGGCGTGGGGTCCCCCCTCCCATCCATACTAAGCCCTTCGGGTCTCGTATGGATGTTAAGGGGTAACTCCACGCTGAAATTAAATAAAAAACAGCATGGGGTACCCCCCAAAATCCATAACAGATACTTATCTGAGCATGCAGCCCAGCAGGTCAGGAAAGGGGGGGGGGACAAGCGAGCGCTTCCCCCCCTCCTGAACCATACCAGGCCACATGCCCATACCAAATTATTCAAACATTTGTAAACAGACCAATTAACTGAAATGGTTTGGCATTTGTACCCCAAATATGACGTTCCCTGAGGCATTGGTAAACCGAGGTACGCCTGTATTAGTATTGCAATCCTTTGTATTGGGATACATAGAACCATCATACATGTGAATTGGCAACATAGCACAACATTTGTGTCACATTGGAGATATCTGGTAGTTACACTGAACTTGCCCAGGGACCTAAGATTGATTCACAGCACAGAAATACAGGCTGGATTAGCAATGTAGCTCCGTGGATTAGTGGTTAGCACTACTGCCTCACAACTCTAGGGTTGTCGGTTTGAATCCCAACCACGGCAAGGAAGTAGTATGATCTCCGTGTGTGGCTGTCTTCAAATAGATGTTCTGGCAACATCTTTGCTTTCTGTCTAAGTGATCCCTAAAATGTGAATTAGAATGAGGCCTTGTCTGTTGAAACACCTTCAAAGCTGCACCTTATGTGAATGTCATACAATGGGGTAAGATAAGAGCCTGGAGCACTAATAGATTTGATAATGATGGTTTACACTCCACCCACTTTTGTGAAGGATTTGGCAAGCAAAGAGCTGACAGAGAGAGAGAAGAGCGAGCCAGTGAGATGAAGAAGAGTGAGCGAGAAAAACATACTGAAGAGTGATAAAGAGAGACATACAGAAGAGTGAGCGAGAGAGAAGAGCGAGCCAGTGAGACAAAGAAGAGTGAGCGAGAGAGAAAAGACTTGGTTGGTGAATCCACACATCAAACTTGTCACAAATACTGGTATGGATTTTTCCACCAAATGCAAAGCAGACCGCACGCCTTCAAAGATTTATTTCCTTTGTTAATTCTCCTGCTTCGTTCACACTATATGCAAATGAAAATTACTGTTTAAGTTGCCAATTTTACTGTGTTTTCTAGAGAATTACTAACTAGTTGTGTTTTCAATTGTGTGTAGCATTGCGATTTCTATTTGAGTCTAGATGTTAAATTGCTAATAAATGGCCAAAATCTTCAAATACCTTTGAACTCTCACTGCAACAAATGGCGTACGTTAATACACTCACATTCACATTCATTATATCCAATATCAGGTACCATGTCAATTCACAAATCGCACCTGAAATTGCACACCCTGGATGCGACTTGTCATGCGATTGGCATGGCCAGCAACTTGCCCTTTGCATGGCAAATTGCACACAATGTTACTGGGGGCTAACACCACTGTCACATCTAATCCGATGCGGCAATTGCCCAACTTACAGTGAAGTTGCACGAGTTCACAATCCAATTGGATGTGAACAGAGCCTACAGTGGCCAATAGGGTGCGACTTGGTCTACGATTTGCAAGTCGCCTGTAATGCCAATTGCATGGCAATCGCAAACAATGTTACTGGGGGCTACCCGGTCACATTAAAGCAGATTTCTAGGTGGTGTTATTGACACCACAGTCACATCATGTGACTTGCATAGAAGTTGCATGATTTCAAAGTTAGGGTACATGGTGATTTCAAGTGCAATTTGCAAGACAATCGACACCGATCTCTCAGCAAATTGCATGAAAAGTAGTGTATTCATTACTCTATTATTACTTGCGGCTCCAACCAAGTTTGAACCACAACAATATGAACGCTCCAATAGCGTGCACATTGAGTGGGACTTGGCATGTGATTTGCACAACATGCAAGTTGTAAATCGTCTGCAAAGTCGCACCCTATTGTCTGCTATTAGAGTGACCACATGGGTGCGTTTCAAACACTGATTTCTATAGTAGTACATGTACTACTTTAGTGGCAATTTGCATAGAGATCTGTGTCAGATGTCTTGAAAATTGCATTAAAATGGTCAACTTTACTGTAAGTTGCATGATTTGTAAATCAGCTTTGCCCAGAGTGTAATGTTTGGTGATGTTTGATTTCTGGAGTGTTTTGCCAATTGATGGGAAATTCACCATACTAGTCAAATCGATTTGTCATTTTCAGTATTGCATACAAGATGTGGTCATGTGACTGTCTTAACTCATGCGAGAATCTGGAGGGAATTGTGACCATAGTAGCAATAAAGGTTCCAATTGGGGTTCCCTTTCACATCCCTGCTCAATGTTCTGTTGTATGCTGCACACGTACATTTCACTGTATATTTCTTTCTGATTTGTGGGGCCTGTATACCAAGGGTTAATGCAGGTAGGAAGCGGATTCATCAGGTGAAAACACTTTCACTGACCAAATTAAGGTCAGTGGTGGGTGTGGCTTCATTGGGTGTGGGGCCTTGTTTGGCTGCTCCAAACACAACCTAGCTTATATAAAGATGTGCAGTAGGGAGTGATTTGGCCTGTTACTAGGCCGGGTGGTTTGTGACTAAGTCCTTGCTTGTAGTGGTTTGGGGGAGGAAGAGATTTTGTGCTGAATTGCCCCAGACACCACTCAGGCTGTGTTTGGAAGTGGGCTGGAAATGTTTGCATATTTTTGGCCTTGTAAAGTGTTTGTGTGTTATTGCACAATGATTGTGTTTTTTCTCTTTGCATTGAAAGCCTCACACATGTCAATCGTTTTGTTTAAAATCTGCTCTTGTTTTAATTTTGCTTGCTTATTTAGACTCCAATGCATTTTTCTGACAAACCTGCTGACAAATGTATGTGTAGGGGATTTGTAGAGGTGGGAGGGGATTTGTAGAGGTGGGAGGGTTTTTTTCACATGCTTTGTTTTCTTGATATTTTGATCTGAAGACTTTTTTTTTTGAATGGATCTTTATACTACGTGATTGTGTAAGTAAATCCTATGTGCATGAAAATGTTACTTGATTCATCTTCCCCTTTGTTTCCTGCTATAACCTGAGCACACACAGTTCACTAGAAGTATCTTTAGATTGTAAGCTCTTATGAGCAGGAGTGTTTTATTTTTGCCACATCAATCCTATTTTTGTGACTCACCAAGATATTGACTGTACCTACTTGTTCCTGCTGACCAAATAAATGACGATATATTTGATCAATAAATATTTGACCGATGTTTTTGTGTTTATTTTATGTTCAATATATGAACAACCTTAATAGTTACTTTGTATACTTATATAATCTGCTCAAATGTAGCTTGTAAGAGCGTGAATATGCAAGTGGGTGTAAACTGGCTTTTTCAAAACCAAAAAAAAAAAACCCACTTGCACCACAATATTATGTACTAATGAATGTCACATTCACTGTGCAGCCAGCTACAGGTTTTCTACAATTCGATTTACAGTAATAAAATAGTCCACACTTTGTTGATTTTTGGCCTTTGGCAACAAATATTAGCCAAGGTTAAAAAAAACAAATCAATAAGAAACACACATTTGCGAAAGCTATCATAGCCGCACATAAAAATGCGCGATTGCAAACAAATAAGCACCAAACAGGTGTCCGCATGGCGCATGAACGGCTATCCTGGAAGTCCGTCATCACGTGCGCGCGCACCCGGAAGTGGTTGTGGGGAGTGTAAGTGGATGACAAGTGGTTGGAGGTTTTGTGTTGGTTGAAAATTTTGATAACCTTATTGGCATTTGGACATGGCGAGAGCACAGTTATCAACTGAGGAGATGATCCTTATATGTACAGTAACTGTGGCCATTGCAAACATGTTTATAACATGTGAGGGACAGGTAATTGCAATTTTGTGGGTGGGGCCTAGCAGAATCTCACTTGGTGCACATGCTACTTATCTGTACATTAGCTCCTGGGTATTGATGGGTCAATGATATTAACCACTTGCCTACTGGGTACTCCTACCCCCTTCCTGTCCTGGCCAATTTTCATCTTTCTGCACTGTTACCCTTTGAATGACAATTGTGCGGTCATGCCACATTGTACCCATCTTAAATTTATATCAGTTTTTTCAGACAAATAGAGCTTTCTTTGGGTGGTATTGACTTGCTGCTGTGTGTTTTACTTTTTGCTCGATAAACCACAAAATAGCTCATAATGAATAAAAGTCTGTTTATATTATAACATTTGGTAAACTGGTAATTTAGCAACACTGATGTGCGTTGATGAGGCAGCACTGGTGGGTGGCACTGCTGGCCACAGGTGGGCGTAACTGTTGGGTGGCACTGGTGGGCACTGATCATCGGGGCCGACCCCTGCTTTGATAACTGCTGGTTCTCGGCAGTACTTTCCACACATTCTGATAGCGTGATGAAAGTGCAGCCAAGACCCGGCAAATGCATTTCCCGGTGATCAGCGTGTCATTGGACATGGCTGATCACATGGTAAAAAGCCGCTGTGATTGGCCTTTACCACATCACGTGATCAGCTGTGTCCTTAGGACACAGCAATCACGGAGAGCGCGTTCTGCCAGGATGTCATATGACACCCTCCCAGAGCTGCCTGGATGCAGTGTAGCGTTATTCGGCTATCTGCGGTCGCCCAATAGGTAACCAGCTAGGCCTTCATGGCTAATCTTTGAATATCTGGACATGTATACTGCGTATAATGCATTACATTCTACAATGTGTTGGTGTACATGGTATTACAGTGTGCAATGCGTTGCTGGATTCTGCATGACAGTGGACAGCGTATCACAGTGTGCAATGCGTAGCTCCATCCTGCATGACAGTGTACAGTGCATTACAGTCTACAATGTGTGGGTGTACACGGTATCACAGTGTGCAATGCGTTGCTCCATCCTGCATGATAGTGTACAGTGCATTACAGTCTACAATGTGTGGGTGTACACGGTATTACAGTGTATTACAGTGTGCAATGCGTTGTACACTGCAGTGTGCACTAAAGCATTTTACACTCATGCACTGTACACACTAAAGCATTTTACACTCATGCACTGTACACACTAACGCATTTTACACTCATGCACTGTACACACTAACGTATTTGACATTTTTAGTGTGCAATGCGTTAGTGTGCAATGCCTTGGACAGTACAATACATGTGCATACCCTGAAAAAGGGTCCTGCACATTTTTGGCCCGGATGCGGTGCAATTTGAGGTGTGCAAAATGTTTGTCTCTAATTGCAACGCACACAAATTGCATGTGATTTGCCCAGGAGTGCGGTGTTAGACCACAATGCATGTATGTGAAGCCAGAATAAAAGGATGTGGATTTTGTCTACTTTTACTTGCGCATGTTAACATTATGTAAGTGCATTTTTTTTCTGTTTAACATGCTATAGAAATGCAACATGCATTTGGATGGAGTGTTTTTGTATGTGCATTTTGGAAGTATTCTAAACACACATTGACCCTAGGGCCACACCATATCTTATGCAGGCCATAGATGGGTCGAAAATTGGCCGATTTTTCGTCCGAAAATAAAATCGGCCGATTTTCGGATCGTTAGTGGGCTATTTGTTCGGCCGTTTTTCGGTATTTTGGCAGATTTTTTTTTTCGGTAAAGTTGGAAAAAAAAACGGCCGAATTTGCCGATCGGCCGATTTTCGCGGCAATGATGGGCAAATTGGCCGATTTTTTACTGATAAAAAATCTGCACATGAGCAGTGACCTGCAAGAGGAAGACAAAAAGAAGAAAAAGAAGAAGAGGATGAAGAAGAGGATGATGATGAAGAAGAAGAAGAAGAGGATGATGATGAAGAAGAAGAAGAAGAGGATGATGATGATGAAGAAGAAGAGGATGATGATGATGAAGAAGAAGAAGAAGAGGATGATGATGATGAAGAAGAAGAAGATGAAGAAGAGGATGATGATGAAGAGGATGATGATGATGAAGAAGATGATGAAGAAGAAGAGGATGATGATGATGATGATGAAGAAGAAGAGGATGATGATGATGAAGAAGAAGAGGATGATGATGATGATGATGAAGAAGAAGAAGAAGAAGAAGATGATGATGAAGAGGATGATGATGATGATGATGAAGAGGATGATGATGAAGAAGAAGAGGATGATGATGAAGAAGAAGAAGAAGATGATGAAGAGGAGGATGATGATGAAGAAGAATAAGAGGATGATGATGAAGAAGAAGAAGAAGAGGATGATGATGATCAAGATGAAGAAGAGGATGAAGAAGAAGAGGATGAAGATGATGAAGAAGAAGAGGATGAAGAAGAAGAGGATGATGATGAAAAAGAAGAAGAGGATGATGATGAAAAAGAAGAAGAGGATGATGATGAAGAAGAAGAAGAAGAAGAAGGATGAAAAATGAGAGGAATTCCAGTATGGCAAAAAGTGTCCCTGCAGAGAGCTCCGCTATTTCTTTGACAGTTCCTTGACATTTACAGCGGTTGCAACATTGTATCTATTTGTTTCCGAATAAAAACATCTGTATCCTAAATGGATACAAATAGATACATTGTTGCAACCGCTGTAAATGTCAAGGAACTGTCAAAGAAATAGCGGAGCTCTCTGCAGAGACACTTTTTGCCGGCTGTAGACGGGATGAAAATCGGCCGATTTTTTTTTTACCATTGCTGGCAACGTCGGCCGCTTGAACAACCAATTTTTCATTTTTTAAAAGAAAAATCGGCCGTTTTTCTCCCCGTCTATGGTCTGCATAAGCATTAGTGTGCCTGGGGGAGGGGGGGGACCTTTGGCCTTTCCAAACACAGTAGATGCTCCAAGAATGTTTCCTTGAACTCTTGAAATGGTTAAAAAGGAAAGACACTCTAGATAGCCTGCACTGAGAATTGACTGTCATGATGACGTGTCAATGATTATTTGCTCTCATTTTTCAGGAGTGGTACTGCTTGCGGTTGAAGCTGGTAGAAATCCACCTTCACGTCCTCCACTCACCTTCACTCGTGGCCAGTGGATATTTTGTGGCTGCAGGCAAGAACTGGCATCGAGGACCTGCATAATGACCCTGGCATGCCAGAGGTGGTTTGGAAGCAGCACAGCAATTTGACCATCCCTTTCCTCTATGTTGGTTTTAGGGGTGCAGAATTGCTTCTCGTTCGTGAACGGACTGTCGCCGGATATCAGAGTCCCCATATTTTCAAGATATGTTTTAGCCATGTTGGCTTATTTTTATGTTATTTTCCAAGTGTGTCGCACCTAACCGCACAGTAGTGTGGTGCCATGCGTATTTGTGGCTGTGAATGGGGCTGTTTTTAATAGACGTGTGTAGGTGCAACAACGTTTTCATCATGGTACCTGCGCACATCTACATAGGGCATTGCATTTCTTTGCTGTGCTGGAAAATGTGTGTTCTTGCATGCGTTTCTGCACCACCAATGGTGTGAACAAGTCCTAAGGGCTGGTTCACACTATAGAAACAGTCTAGATGTGTTCCTGATGGGTTTTTTTCATGCCCTTTTGGCATGCATGTTTAGTGTGTTCCAGTACATTTTGAATGCGTTTTGGACATGTTTACATTGCATTTTTATATCCCTTCCACTTATTTTTTTCTATTTTCTTTGTATTCAATGTAGTTAGGGACATGTGCGTTTTAGTACATTCAAGGACGTTTCAATGTGTTCCAGTACAGTTCTGTGCAGAAACAATGCAGCGTGGTCAACTTTGTTTACAGCACCTGCAATGCACTGAAAATGCAAGTGCTGATGTGAACTATGACATTGACAACCATATAACCTTCTTTCTGTGCGTTTGTGATGCCGAAAAAGCAACTGAAACACATGTAGTGTGAACTGGCCCTAAAGTTTATTAGAGGTCAGGGAACGGGACTGACCAGGAATTGTGAATTCAATCAGACTAGTGGTGAGATACAATCAGCAATTGTATAATAATGTGAGATCTGAGCTGTAGCTGATAGAAAATGAGACACATTCACTTGATCAGTAAATAGATAGTTAAAGAGTGGGGCGGTGATCCATAGATTTGCATATGGGACAGGTGATGGCGGGGTGGGGGAGGGGGTCAAGTTGTATAAGGAGACAGATTTAAAAGAGAAAAATGTTACAATGAAATATACACGGCATGAAAATGGCACATTTCCTAATTGGCAGAAGAGTACATTCATCCACTTTCTAGTCATTAGGCAAAATCATAATTGTTTGATCAATATTCCTGGCACTGACACAACCCTGAAAATTGATCTCCATTTTTTAGGATGTAGCCATGACCGGGATTAGAACCCATGACCCAAGTGCTGTAAGTTCTGAGCTCTAACCACTAAACCACTGTGGGAGACACAGTTTGAGTTATAATGTAGAATAGTTCCATTGTTTGAAAATGATAGAGCGAGCGCTGGTCACATGATATAGACTAGTAAAATGGTATTACACAAGATAAATATAACCACGAACAGTAGTGCATGAACTCGTGAAAGGTCATCCACCCCTGTGACAGTGTACTACACTATTGAGCACCTTTCTGGCTCCTGTGGCTGAGCTAATTCCTCCCCAGGACCATTTGGGCACCCACCCTGATGGATGGATGGATGGATGGAGCTGGATGACTAACCCATAACTGCCAGCATACTGCTGCACCCCCAGATGTGTGGAGTGTATAACCCATGCACATTAATACTTTTGTTCTGGTGAGTGTAGACCAGTCCCAAGGGTGGTTTACCTTTCACGAGTTCATGCACTACTGTCCGTCACGGAGAGACCACACGTGCCATTCATAGGCACTCTCTGAGTTGGTACTCTCACACGAAGGACATTCCATTATTCAGGAATGATTCTATGAACTTATTTTAGCACCATTTACAATATTACATCATTGTTGCAATTCTTTGCACTTTTTGGTTTTTACATGCGTTCATTATTGATCACATGCATTTATAGCGCTGCACTTGTCTTTACCATAGAATAGTTACGTGATTAAAGAGAATGAAGATATATAATTATATTGGGAAATTAGAAGTATATAAATTATTTGAGATATAAGTGTGTAAATGTTTAACATTTGAGTACAGAATGTATGACATTCATTAGTAAATGCATTAGTTTCCTGATCATTTTGGAGACACAGCAAGAAAATAAATAGAAGAAAATAGAAAATTCTAATACAGGTGTACAGGTGTATTTATAACATTCTAAGAATTCTTTTGCCATCATGAAAACGCCAATGTAAATAAAGCCCGCGCTTGTGCGCCATCTAGCGAACATATCCGGTATTGCACCTAAAAATGTGCCAGTGATAGCAAAGTAGTCAATAGACGCTCGTCAATGAGCTTGCTAGACGCTGGTCAGACGACTGATTGATTGACCGGAGTCTGCCTGAATGGTCAGTCTCTGCTATTACACTCACATCTTAGTGAATCAGGGCCTTAGATTCTGGTCTTCTGGTCTGGTCCAGTTCTTTGCACTGCACTTGATTGTCCAACATTCTTTTGAGAAGGTCAGCTACAAGAAGCCTCATGGGTACATGTACAAGAAAGCACACACTGAGCAACCTGTATGAAAGCCCTACCTTACTGTTCTGCCTTAAGACTGTATGTATAAATGCCTCATTGTATAGAACTGAATGCAGCCCTCTGTTGGGGGAGTTATGACAGATGGTCCTCCCCATACAGGGTATTGCGCTAAACCTACAGATTTAGAAAAGCAGAACCTTTGCTAAGTGGAAGGGTGGGTTTGATAATAAACTTAGCAGTGCCTCCACCCAGGACAAGCCTTCTGGAAGCCATTGATCAGGTGAGAGAGTCCCATACACCAGTTAAGCAAGAGAACTCTGACATTCTCCTCATACCTGCTACTTTACCCGTACACAGTTGTGGACAGTGCATTCAGTTAACACGTGTTGCAGCTTAGTTCCCATAGTCACTACTGTTGAACACATTTGCAGTACAGTCAAATCATCAGAGCTGACCACAGTGGATGCCTCCTGCAAGCAAGCACGCAGAAGAATCCTCAGTGCATTTAAAGGGACATTGACTACCCTGGTCAAAGAGCTCTTTTACCTCAGATTTAAACCTTGCTGTCAGACTCTGATGGCCCAAAGTGAGCTAGTCCCATTGTTGCTAGTTTTTATTGCTCACTGGGCTTGATACCATCTCAGGTCGAAGGCATTGCATTAGTTTGTGAAAAGCAGGCCTGCTAACATTGATTGAACTTCTGCAATATGTGTTACTTCTTTGATTGATTTAGTTGCTAAGAGTAATTATTGCCATTCCAAGTTTATATTTTTCAACCAAGTTTACATTGAACTTTAATATACACTTCATAGCAGTTTACTCTAATCTGTGTGTGAGTTTACTTTTTGGTGTTAATTTACTGTGGTCAAAGGAATCTTATGGTGTCAGCAGAGGTTGGGCTTTCAGAGAGGGGTCCAGAACAACAAGGAGCCCGAAAATAACTCAGCAACTTCTAAGGGGGTAGTGCTACACTAGGTAAGTTTGAAGCAGCTCAGTCATGACTTGCTAAATTGTCTATGGCATAGGGTGAAAGAGTGGGGCTTGAACTCCTCTCAGGGCTGCACTGATGTAAAGTGTCATTTATTCCTTATGACATGGACACTGAGATGCTCCTGTCCAAAGTTGGGGAACTCATGGATAATAGCCAAACTGTTTTTGAGTGGTGAAAACACTCCCAACCCTGACATTCACAGATAATATACAAATCAGCTCCCAGGAGCTTGCGGTGTTAGACCTGGAGTTGCATCTTACCCAGTTATCACTGCAAATCAGGTCCCTGCACCAAGCAGTGCAGAAGATTGTGTTGCTAGGCCACAAATTCCATATTTAGGCACTCTTCGTCTTCTCCATGTGTTCCTGCTCAACAGTTGAGCTATGGCAGCCTACACACTTGAGGAGGTGTCCTCAGTCAACCACAGGCAATGAGTTTGCTTGCTTCATTGCTCCTGCTCATGGGTATAAACCAGGATTTGTAATGTCTTCTACTGAGCCACCACCATACCTACACATTTCACAGCACTCTCATCCTCAACTATAAAATGCAGCTGAATCCTTCACCAGTGTCACCAGCATATTTTGTCTGCCTTAAAGTGTTACTAAACCCACAGCAGTAAAATTAGTCTGTACACGAAGTAAAGCATGCTCTGCATTGTGTAAAAAGGCTGTTTGATCCTTTCTTCTCTGCCCCTCCCCTTGTTGAAATGTCCACCTGATACAGACTGAATCCGTAGTCACATGCACATGCTCAGGTTGGTGTGTATTACTAGAGAGTTTTTTTGTTTTTTTCTTGGGAGGGTGCATGTGATCAGCACAGGGCCAATTAGCACTGTCCAGACAGAAGGTCAGGGGTTTCACATCCAACTTGAGCAGAAAGAAAACTCCTCCTACAAGCTTTAACCAGTAATCTGCTAAAGTCACTAAAGGACTGCTCTAACTTCTGATGAGAAAATGTATTTAGCAGTTTATATTTACTAAAATAATTACATTTCCATGTTCTGTGTAGTGTGGGAGACCAGATATAGTGAGGGAGCATTTTCCTCCTACATTCCTTTAGTACTTTGAGGTGCCATGAAATCTGAATGGCACCCCTGAATGTGCATTGCTGTTTGTTGCAGGAATGTGCGTGTCTGTGCAATTCATAGGTGTGAAGCCAACCTTGGTGTATTGTAATTTTTAGGGACTCTTTAATGACTGGCATAGTACCACTGGATTGGCGTAAGGCCAATGTCGTGCCTATATTGAAAAAGGGGTCAAAAAGTAATTATAGGTCTGTTAGTTTAACATCTATAGTTGGGAAGTGTGATAGAGGGTAGGCAGGACAGAACACACACGGCGGATGGCAAACACACAAAGCTTTATTGAGACAAATGACAGCCACTCAATAGGGGGATTGCAGGGAGGGGGACAGGACCTAGTATGGAAATAGCAAGGAGAGGGCTAAAATTCTTGTAGTCCAGCCCCAAAGGGCAAAGTTAAAGTCTCTACAGCAGTTTGTAATCCAACAGTGAGGTAGAGGGTAGAGGGGCAGTACCAAAACAGTTCAAGCAAAACAGGGAAAGCATACACTCACGGATCCGACAGGGTGTCCGAGCTCTCAGAGAACAAGATAGTATGACACAGGTACCTGCTGGAGTCCGGAGTATGCATGCCGTAGTCCATGATAATATTTCTCCCCCGAGTCCCTGGTGCCTGTAAAGGGCAGCTGGTGTGGTTCTCCCCTTTAGCCTAGGGCTTGCGTAGCAGCTGGGGTTCTCCCCCTATCCTTGGGGTCTTGGGCTGAGTGGCTGCGGTCTCCCCCTATCCTTGGGGGTCTTAGGCTGGGTGGCTGCGGTCTCCCCCTATCCTTGGGGCTCTTAGGCTGGGTGCTGCGATCTCCCCCTATCCTTGGGGGTCTTAGGCTGGGTGGCTGCGGTCTCCCTCTATCCTTGGGGGTCTTAGGCTGGGTGCTGCGGTCTCCCCCTATCCTTGGGGGTCTTAGGCTCGGTGTCTCGGGTCTCCCCTTATCCTTGGGGTCTGCAGGCAGGGTGCTGCAGTCTCCCCCTATCCTTGGAGGTCTTAGGCTGAGTGGCTGCGGTCTCCCCTTATCCTTTGGGTCTTCAGGCAGGGTGGCTGCTGTCACGGATCCACGGTCGCCGCCACCAACAGGCGACAATCGCACGACCGCGACTAACAGTAATATGTCACGCCCACAGCGTCAGACCCCAGACCTTCTCACCAAACTCGTGACCGAAGGACCGGCCGATCTAAAACTGTGATGTGACGCGCGTAACAAGGCCCCACCCAGCTGTACCCTGCACAGCGATTGTCCAGCTAATGGGCTACAATCGGTGCCTGCAGCCTAAATGCGCTTGTTACTGGGTCGGGTTAATTACGCAACTAACCCTCTACTGCCACCATCACTTTTGTCAGGGACTGGGAAACTCCCATTATTAAATATACACTATAATGATTGAAATATTGATCTATATAGCACGGCCCGCGGACCTGTTATACAGAGATATAACAAAGGCAGAGATTCGTGAATTGCAAGTAAGCGCTTAGAAACAGTTTAACACTTTCAGAAAGAAAGATTTATTACTAAAAGGGTCAAAACAGGTGCGATAAAATATTTACAAAGAGATGTCACAAAAATATATATATGTGTATATAAAGACACAGCAAGGAGATAATTAGGAAGAAGATTCCATGGTTAAGTTACTTGCCCATATGCCTGGGTTTGCAGATCCAAGTTGTAGAGCAGGGTGAGTTCTTGATCTCCTTTTGTTACGATGTTGCTGGGAGATCTGTGTGTGTGTCAAACTCTAACTCACTTGTCTCTTCTTAAAAGTCCCTCTCAAAGGGGGGGGGCTCTGACTACACGTTTTGGGAGTGGTCAGTGGGAAACTCTGAATTAACTATAGCTTCATAATACATGACATGAAACATACGGTTGACCTGAGGAATGTGCAATTACTCTGGTCAGTTTGATAATGTGTGGGCTTACGCCGTTTTGGGTCAATGCTTCCCAGCCCTCTGAGAAATGCGGCCTTATCAGACGTAGGTGAGAAAGGTGACAGTTTTCCCAGCCTGCTGGCCCCACCAGGAATGTTTCTCCTGGGCTGACCCCACCATCTGTCAGGAGATAACGTTGGTCTCTCAGGACTGGAAAGGGGGGATGTGAGGAATGATCCAGGAATACCTCAAATAACAGAAGGAACAAGAAAAAGAAGAACTCCGCTTCCAGCTCTGATGAGCTAGTTTGTTACAGCTGCGGTCTCCCCTTTTAGCTTAGGGGTCTCAGGCAGGGTTGGCTTGGGGGGGTCCCCCGTATCCTTGGGGTTTTAGGCAGACTTAGCCACAAGGGTCCCGCCGCAGCTGGGGATCCCTCGGTGGCTTGGCAGCAGAAGAGGATGAATGGGGAGAGCCCGGCGGTCTTTTAAGCCAATGCCGGATGCTTCCTGGTCATCCTGGCAATGGTGGGTGGGCCGTGGGCGGCATGCCCTGTTGCTCGGCACACCCCTCTGGACATGGGTCGCGCTCGTGAGCTTGCGGAAACTCCTTGTGCCCGTGCTGCGGATGCTGGGATCGTGCGGCGTCAGCCTGACGCCGTGGTCCGGAACATCTCTGCAGGAGGTTTGCCCCTCTCCGCAGAGAGGTGTGAACCTTGCTATCTTGTCCCCTCCGGCCTCGCCGGATGGGGATAAGATAGTGGTAGAGGTGAGAGGAGCCGCGCCTTTCATCGTGCGCGGCTCAGCTTCAAAGAGCCATGGCAGGACGAGAGACAGCAAGGGGTCATCACAGATGCGGGCCAGCGGAGGGGGGACGGCTAATGTGTAAGGTAAAGTCTACGAGCTTGGAAAAATCCGTATGTAAATGGATGGAAAACTGGCTAAAAGATCATATTCAAAGAGTAGTGGTTGATGATTCATACTCTGAATGGTCTAGGGCAGTCAGTGGTGTACCCAAGGTTCAGTGTTGGGACCCTTACGTTTTAATATATTTGTAAACAATATAGGGTCTGGGGTTAAAAATACCATGTCAGTCTTTGCAGATGATACCGAGCGATCTGGGAGTTCTGGTCGATCACAAGCTTAATAATGGCATGCAATGCCAAGCTGTGGTTTCTAAAGCGAGCAAAATCCTCTCTTGTATTAAAAGAAGTATAGACTCCAGAGAGAGAGATATAATTTACCCCTGTACAAATCATTAGTAATACCTTATCTGGAATATGCAGTTCAGTTTTGGGCACCAATTCACAAAAAGAACATTGGGGAACTGGAGTAAGCACAGAGAGGGACAACCAAATTGATAAGAGGCATTGAGGACGCTCATCTTTGAGCAAAGATTAGAGGAACTGAGTTTATTCTCTCTTGAGAAGAAGTGATTAAAGAGGGATATGATCAACATGTATAAATACATCAGTGGTTCATATAGTGAACTCGGTGTAGAATTATTCACCTTGAGGCCATCACAGAGGACAAGGGGGCACTCTTTACGTCTGGAGGAAAATAAATTTAATCTCCAAATACGGAAATGTGGCATAGACTCCCTCAAGAGCTGGTTCTGACCAGCTCAGTGGATTGCTTTAAAATCGGCCTGGATTCATTCTTAGATACACAGAATATAACTGGATACTAATATTTATAGGTAAAGTTGATCCAGGGAATATCCAATTGCCTCTCGGGAGATCAGAAAGGAATTTTTTCCCTTGCAGGAGCAAATTGGATCATGCTTTTCTGGGTTTTTTGCCTTCCTCTGGATCAACTGTGGGTGTAGGATTATAACTTTTTTTTTTTTAATGGTTGAACTGGATGGACTTTTGTCTTTTTTTCAGCCAGACTGACTCTGTAACTATGTATCACTTTTGGTGGCAAAATATAGGTTTTTCGAGTATATAAGACCAAAAAAGAGGGGCTGGGGAGAAAAGAAGGACAGAGAGTTTTACTTCTAAAAGAGGGGCAGCATATCCAAATGAGGGACAGTTGGGATGATGTTACTTTGCCAAATACAAAATTTAAAAAAATTTACATTGAAGAAAAAGGAACATGTATTAGATCTCTATGTAAGTAACATAATATAATAAAATACCATAACTATTGCAAGTACTGTGAGAAAAACCAACTGCAGCCTTAGACACAAACTAATAAATATGAATGGACATACTACCTTGTCTGCCTGAGGGGTCTATTTATAAATGTTTTCACCTAAGATTCCCACAGCTTTCATTCAAGATTTCCACATTTTTAAATTTAATTTTATATGAAAATTATGTAAAATTTGCATTGATCTTGGGTAAAAATATTGGTAAATACTGTAGACCTCTTGGTTTGATCTGATATACTGTATAAAGTAATAGTTATTGTTTTAGATTAGCAGGGGAAATACAGTGCCTTGAAAAAGTATTCATAACCCTTGACATTTTCCACATTTTGTCATGTTACAACCAAAAATGTAAATGTATTTTATTGGGATTTTATGTGATAGACCAACACAAAGTGGCACATACTGTAATTGTGAAGTGGAAGGAAAATGATCAATGGTTTTAAAAAATGTTTAAAAAAATAAATATATGAAGTGTGGCATGCATTTGTATTCAGCCCCCTTTTCTCTGATACCCCTAACTAAAATCTAGTGGAACCAATTGCCTTCAGAAGTCACCTAATTAGTAGAGTCCACCTGTGTGTAATTTAATATCAGTATAAATACAGCTGTTCTGTGAAGCCCTCAGATGTTTGTTAGAGAACATTAGTGAACAAACAGCATCATGAAGGCCAAGGAACACACCAGACAGGTCAAGGATAAAGTTGTGGAGAAGTTTAAAGCAGGGTTAGGTGGTAAAAAAATATCCTAAGTTTGAACATCTCACGGAGCACTGTTCAATCCATCATCTGAAAATGGAAAAAGTATGGCACAACTGTAAACCTGCTAAGACAGAGCCGTCCACCTAAACTGACAGGCCGGGCAAGGAGAGCATTAATCAGAGAAGTAGCCAAGAGGACCATGGTAACTCTGGAGGAGCTGCAGAGATCCACAGCTCAGAGCTTGAGCAATTTTGCAAAGAAGAATGGGCAAATATTTCACTCAAAGCAAAGCTGGTAGAGACATACCCAAAAAGACTTGCAGCTGTAATTGCAGCGAAAAGTGGTTCTACAAAATATTGACTGAATACAAATGCACGCCACACTTTTTCAGATATTTATTTGTAAAAAATGTTGAAAATCATTTTCCTTCCACTTCACAATTATGTGCCACTTTGTGTTGGTCTATCACGTAAAATCCCAATAATATACATTTACGTTTTTGGTTGTAACATGACAAAATGTGGAAAATTTCAAGGGGTATGAATACTTTTTCAAGGCACTGTAGTTGTTATGCAGGGATACAAAGTGGCCCTTTAACGATTTTACTATAAGGCAATTCATTTATATCTATCTGGAAAAAATGCATTCCATTTAGCATCCTATTTCTTTTTAAACCTATGATTAGGCCAAACTGTCAAATAAATGTTGTTCTTGTGAAGCCATTTATACACTTATACCATGAAGCAGATATGTAGAGAAGATTGACTTTTGTGTTCATTCAGGCAAAGCAGTTGTGCTCCACTAACCAAATGTTTTCTCTTTTTTTCTGCCAGGTGCCGCATTTTCTAAATGACCTCCAGAGCTTCAGCGAACGTTTCCATATATTTGCTGGAACTTGCCTATAAATGACAGTGAAGGCTGGTCAATCCAAGTCTTGCTACTTCAGTCTTTAGCATATTGATGTATTCCAGGAAAGTCAGTGATGAAATATTAACAAGACTTCTGTCTGCTGCTATAGGAGAAATGCACTTAGCTAGTCAGCATTCAAACACCATTTCTACTCATTTTCTGTACTCAAAATTCATTTAAGTCGGAGAGAACAACATTACATATGTTAACCCAGTCGCTTTAACATGTTATTGTAATTTCAAAAAAGTTTATATATATAAATATATATGTATATATACACACTGCTCAAAAATTAAAGGAACACTTTGAAAAAACATCATGCTGGATATCTATACTGATATGGACTGGGTTATGTGTTAGGATCCTAAGGATGCCCCATCGTTTGATGGAAATGAAATTATCAACCTACAAAGGACTGAATTCAAAGACACCCCAAAAATAAAAGTGAAAAAATTATGCAGCAAGCTTGTTCTTTTTGCTGAAATTTCATTGCAGCAACTCAAAATGGTACTCAGTAGTCTGTATGCCCCCATGTGCTTGTATGCATGCCTGATAACATTGGGGCATGCTCCTAATAAGATGACGGATGGTGTCCTGGGGTATTTCGTCCCAGATCTGGACCAGGGCATCACTGCGCTTCTGGACAGTCTGAGGTGCAACCTGGCAGCGTTGGATGGACCGAAACATGATATCTCTGAGGTTCAATTGAATTTAGGTCATGCGAGCGTGGGGGCCATTTAATAGTATCAATCCCTTCATCCTCCAGGAACTGCCTGCATGCTCTTTGCGCCACATGAGGCCGGTCATTGTCGTGCACCAGGAGGAACCCTGGACCCACTGCACCAGCGTAGGGTTGGACAATGGGTTAAAGGATTTCATCCCGATACCTATTGGCAGTCAGGTTGCCATTGTCTAGCCTTTAGAGGTCTGTGTGTCCCTCCATGTTTATGCCTGACCAGCCCATCACTGACCCACCACCAATACAGTCATGCTGAACAATGTTACAGGCAGCATAATGTTCTCCATGGCTTCTACAGACCCTTTAACGTCTGTCACGTGCTCAGGGTGAACCTGCTCTCATCTGTGAAAAGCACAGGATGCCAGTGGCGGACCTGCCAATTCTGGTGTTCAAAGGCAAATGCCAATCGAGCTCTGTGGTGCTGGGAAGTGAGCACAGGGCCCACTAGAGGAAGTTGAGCCCTCAGGTCACCCTCATGAAGTCTATTTCTGATTGTTTGTTCAGAGACATTCACACCAGTGGCCTGCTGTAGCATTTTGTAGAGCTCTGGCAGTGCTCTTCCTCTTCCTCCTTGCACAAAGGAGCAGATACCGGTCTTGCTGATGAGTTAAGGACCTTCTATGGCCCTGTCCAGCTCTCCTAGAGTAACTGCCTCTCTCTTGGAATCTCCTCCATGCTCCTGAGACTGTGCTGGGAGACCTGGCAATGGCGCGTATTGCTGTGCCATCCTGTGGAGTTGGACTGCCTGTGCAACCTCTGCAGGGTCCAGGTATTGTCTTATGCTACCAGTAGTGACACTGACCCTAGCCAAATGCAAAACTTGTGAAAAACAGTTAGAAAAGTAGAGCTAGAAAAGTTTTTAGCTCTGATCCCTGTATTGGTGTCACTGGGGATGTCAGTGATACCAAGTTAGTTCCCCCCCAGTGTCAGAATGTCCGCCGCAGTCCCAATAAAAGTCGCAGATCGCCACCACTACTAGTAGAAAAAAAATACCAGTATCTATACCGCCATTTGTAAATGCTATAACTTTCACATAAACCAATTAATTTACACGTATTGGGATTTTTTGTAGCAAAGACATGCAGCAGAATACATTTTGGCCTAAATTTATGATTAAATTTTATATTTTACATTTTTTTACTGGACATGTTTAATAGCAAAAAGTCCAAAATGTTGTTTTTTTCTCCAAATTGTCGGCCTTTTTTTTATAGCGAAAAAAAAAAAACCACACAGGTGATGAAATACCACAGAAAGAAAGCTCAATTTATGGGCATAAAAGAACATAAATTTCATTTGGGTGCAGCGTTGCATGACTGCTCAATTGGCAGTTAAAGTAACACAGCACCGTAACACAAAAAATGGCCTGGTCAGGAAGGGGGGTAAATCCTCAGGAGGGTAAGTGGTTAACAAAGGTTCTGTCAGAGCTGTTAAAGATAAACAGAACCTTTCTCTATTCCGGACGGGGGGCGGCACATTTTAGGGGGGCGGCGACCCCCCTTCCAAGGAAGGGACACTAAGTACAGGGGCAGGCAGGGGGCTGCTGTGTCTTACCTGGCTCCGTGTCCCAGTCCCACGACAATCCAGTCCAGGAAGCGCTGCTCCTTCATTCACTCTGGCCGATCCCTTACTCGATGTTCGTGCTGCCGCTCGGCTTCGCCTCCTCACCGGTGATGATGGGGCATTATTCCTCCCCCCACTGACACCAGCGATGGAACACTATTCCTTCCCCCACTGACACCAATGATGGGGCACTATTCCTCCCCCCACTGACACCAGCGATGGAACACTATTCCTTCCCCCACTGACACCAATGATGGGGTACTATTCCTCCCACTGACACCAATGTTGGGACACTATCCCCCCCACTGACACCAATGACGGGGCACTATTCCCCCCCCACACTGACACCAACGATGGGGCACTATTCCTCCCCCCACTGACACAAACAATGGGGAACTATTCCTCCCCCCACTGACAGCAATGACGGGGCACTATTCCTCCCACTGACACCAATGACGGGGCACTATTCTTCCCACTGACACCAATGATGGGGCACTATTCCTCCCACTGACACCAATGATTGGACACTATTCCTCCCACTGACACCAATGATGGGACACTATTCCTCCCACTGACACCAATGATGGGGCACGATTCTTCCCACTGACACCAATGATGGGGCACTATTCCTCCCACTGACACTAATGATGGGGCACTATTCCTCACACACTGACACTAATGATGGGGCACCATCATTGGTGTCAGTGGGAGGAATAGTACTCCATCATTAGTGTCAGTGGGAGGAATAGTGCCCCATCATTGGTGTCAGTATGAGGAATAGTGCCCCATCATTAGTGTCAGTGGGCCTAAAGAGAAAGGGGTGGAGTTTGCAGATGAAAGGGTGGGGCAAATTTAGATGCGGGGGGGTGCCCGATTTTAGTCTTGCCTAGGGCAGCACAAAACCAAAATACACCACTAATTCATGAGGCATGTAAAAATCAGCGGTTTAAAACACAAACCCTTTTTTCTCTATATATGCACATTAAGTCCCCAGTCACACCGATCCGACTTTGAAATCATGTGACTTTGAATGTCATTCCGCTTGCGTTGCGACTTGCAAGACATCTGCTGCTTGCAAGACACAGATGTCTATGCAAGTCGCGCCTGAAGTAGCGTATGCACTACTTCAAAAATTGGTGCGGCTCTGATCAAGTCGGAATTGCACCGATATGACCGCTTTAATTGCGGACAACAGGGTGCGACTTGCCATGCAATTTTAAACTCGCATGGCATGGCAAGTTGCACCCGGCGTGACTGGGCTGTAAACAGTGCTGTTACTGATATGCCAATGTTGGCCTGTGTCAAAAGTCAGTTACAATGTTCTGATGTTCGCTTCAAGCTGCTACCTAGCTGCTGACATATGCCTACTGCCCTGCAGAAAGCAGTAACACATAACTGTCACAGGAAGGCCGGAGATGTATTTGATGAGTAGACTGCTATTGATGGCTTAGCTTTGCTTTTTGTAAAGGCAAGATGGCTGCTTCAAACCAAGGAACAAATGGAGTTTAGGAAATCAGGCTTGGAGTTTTTATATTTTACATTTTCTGTAAATATTTGAATTGTTTTGACAGTTTTGTTACTGATACTGAATGTGAACCTAGGCTATGGACAATAAAGTATTTTACATAGCCCTTACATACTTATGCCAAAACCAAAAATGCACATATTGACTGTATTTAGGCATTAATGCCCAGCTCTAGGTTAGGAATGTCCCCCTCCCTATAGGAACACACCTGCACTCTTTAAAAATAGCATTTATACGTACCTTTTTTCTAGGTGCCGTCATAGGTTCTGTGTCCCCTTCTTCCTCCAGCTGTGGAATAAAGTGGCAGCACATAATTACACTCCCTGCAGCATTGCTTCTGCTGTCCAAGATGGGGAGCAAAGCCTTGACATCATTCAACCTGGAAAAAGAGCAGCACCACAATGCTGGATTGGTAGGTCTGTAGGTGACAGCACCAGAGATCAGGTGTGTATCATTAGGTTGTGTTATTTTATTTTCAACTCTGGGGAATATGACAAACGTGGGTCAGACCAATTGCTCTTTTCACCCACTTGTGACAAATGGCTGGTCAACCTCACTCCACACTGTCACTGATTCACAACAATGACACTCTCAGCCTCACCCTGAACAAAGAATTTCCAGCTTGCGGGACCACAATCTAAGTGCCAACAGACTGAGAGTGATTGTCACTGGGTTTAGTTAACGAAACAATTAGCCCTTTAAACTACCTCCAACTACTTTTATTGAGAAGTAATAAACGTTCACAATTCTATCAATAACAACTATAAATTTAGAATAAACGTCTGTAACAAATGCTGTCACTGCAGACCGGTATACTCACTATATATATATATATATATATATATATATATATATATACAGTGAAGGAAATAAGTATTTGATCCCCTGCTGATTGTGAATGGTTGCCCACTCACAAAGAAATGATCAGTCTAAAAATCGAATGGTAGATGTATTGTAACACTGAGAGACAGAATAGCAACAACAAATTCAAAAGAAATGCATGTTTAACAAATTGTGCACTGATTTGCAAGTTTTCTATAGGTATTAATATCTTTTAATACCTACAGGTTACAATCTGCTAACTTGCATATTGTCCAGCTTTAAAATTCCTTTGAATGGATATACATATGAGGGGTGTCAGATATTTATTTCTCCTAGGAGGGGTGTGAGGGCCTAATCTACTATAGTATCCTAATTTCATAGGGATGTTTGGGATAAAGATGCTACCAATTAGCTGATAGAGGTAAATATGACCTTATTCTGGCTGTATTGTTATTATTTCAGATGTTTTTGAGTCTTTGCTAATAATCAGTCAATAGGGAATGTGTATTGGACATTCCACCAGCTGAGCTATTTATGACAAAACATACTGATATGACTGAGCGACTGAGATCAGGCTGGGTATCTGTTAAAACTCTAGTTACTCAGGCTTGCAATTATGATAGTTTAATGAGGTTACAGAGATGTGTATTGGGGTTAGATTCTGCTAATCCTATCAAAGTACTGATAAGGGATGTTTGGCGTGCAGGTAAGTGTTTGTTGATTGTATAAACTGCAGGAGGAGGGAGAGGGAAGGTCACTACAGCTATGTCTCTTCTTTTGACAAAAGGGCATGGTGACTTGGGAACTTGTGCCCAATATGCAACATTATTACAGTGAACCATTCTAACAGTACATTTTGGAAACGTTTAAATCTGTTGCCAATTTCTTTCACACTGCACAAAATCTAAAATGCTCTCCAAATCCTTTTTTCATGTGATCTTAATAGTCGAAGAATAATAATCCTAAAGAAGACTCAGACATCTTTTCTAGGCTTAAGAATAGTTTTGATGAGGATGCTTACTCTATACTTTTTCTGTGAAGAAGGTTCTAAACCGTACGAATTCTAGAAAGGTAGGAAAGTTGCAGTGGAAACTTACAGGGAATTTACAGTACATTACAACTGTAAGGCTACATTTAAATGGACATTTGCATCTGACAGCAGCTAAATGCTAGTAATGTGCACTTGAAAAAGTTGAAATATTTCCTGCAGATAGTTGTAGTCTGTAAATGGTTTATCTGTTTTAAATGTGTGTCAGCATTTTCATCCTTTTTTTTTCCTCAATACCCCATTCTTGAGGGAATGTTATATCCAGACACCTCCTCCTCCACTTAGTTGGTAGTTTTCTGAACAAGGAGCTGATGGTGTGCGTTCAGCATCAATCAATGCAGGTAATCGCTGGCTGTGTGGAGAACTTTGAATAACTGCAGCCGCTGAAAACCTGTCATTGTAGGGAACGCACCTAGCAGCTCAGAGCTGCAGTAAAAATCAGAAGATTCCTGCTGCTACAATTCACACCAGCCTAAATCGCTGGTGTGAATGTAGCCTTACAGATCTGTGAATGTAGCCTTATAGATCAGAATCTCTGTTCTTTTGACAAGATTGAGCAGGGGAGAAGAGAAGGTGTAAAGGGAAACTATCATGAGAAAAATTTCTGTGATGCAATTCTTTTTCTTATTCTTTTGAAGGTGTCTGGCTTTTATGCTTTACTACTCGGTAAGTATGATCAAGTTATCCACAAATTATGAACAACATACAGGATACTGGTTCTTGTTCAGGGCTTGTTCAGAGCTTTCTGAAAGTGCACCAAAACTGCAAGAAACAATATAACTCATGGGTAAGCTGTACTGCACCCGATGTCCGGTCAAACTGTATCAGTCTAAAAGCAGCCTTAGCTACACAGTACACAGTATTTTTTCATATGAACATTCGTACAGAAACTCAGCAAAACTGCTGGTCAGAGCAATACGGAAAATTTGGATATTTTGGGATGCACATGCGCATTACAAGTATAATTTTTTCCAAACGAAAACAACACTCACATTTAGGAATTCAAATGTTTGAGAAAAAATTTCCATGCTTGTTTGATTTTGTCACTTTGGTTAAAAGCGATTGTCAATTTGGACCTATTAACTATTGAATGAAGAATCTTTCAAATATGTTTGGCCAGCTTTAGTTTCTCTATTGCTCTATATTGTGTTAACCTAATGGTGTTCATTAAATATCTTCACTTAGTAGTATGATCATTCTTACAGCCCTTTGGTTTTCATTATTTGTTCATTGTAATTTGGTTCTGTTCACATGACCCAGGTCTTTCACCACAATGGCATTTTTTTTTAAACTTTGCACCACACTTAAAGTTGAACTCAATCAACAATGACTATTTTAAAGGGTAAGTTCACCTTTTATAATATGACACTGATATTCAGAGCCAGTGCTTGACTATTTTGCGCCCTAGGCAAGACCAGCTACTTGCACCCTCCCCCCCTCCAAAAAAAAAATAAAATAAAAATTTTTAATAACAGTAGAAATATTAAATCAACAAAACATGAAACTGCTACATTTCTTTTAATTTTCAAAAACAAGTGCCATATAATGCCACTAGCACCAATATTAAAAACAAAATCATTGTCATGGACGGACTGTATCTGTGGCTGGCAGTGCCAGGGCTACAGTTACAGTGAGTGGAGGATGATGGATCCATATTCTGACAGATCCCAGGCCTGAAATTCTCCAGGCAATGGGGGGGGGGGGGGGATAAAACGCTGTGACAGCAGGCAGTTGAACTGAGCAATCCCACACAGTGACAGATCCGACACAACACAGCAGGCTGTTTGATCATGATGATGTCATCACTCACTGACACATTGCATACATTGCATCACATTGTGATGGGTGTCTAGCCAACTGGGTCACACTCACACAGACATGAGACATCAGAGTCAGACATTACCTTCCTCCGCCTCTGCTAATGAATGGGAAGAGAAGGGCTGGAACTCCACAGTGATCAGCAGAGGCCAGCAGGCTTGCAGTAAGGGACTGAGTCTGAGAGGAACACTGGAAGGAGCTGCAGCTCAGCTGCTACACTGGCCCCAGACACCCAGCATCTTCCTCTGTCCTTTCTTTCTCCCCTCTGCTGCTCCTCCTCTCAGCTGAAGGATCATTCATGATCGTTCATTATGGACTTCACATTTTGGGATGCACATGTACATTACAAGTTTGGTTTTTCCCAAACAAAAACAACAATCACAGTTAGATTTTCAAGAAACCCTAATACAGAAAGAAACTAACAAGAAAACTGAACTGAAAACTGAATGTAACAAAAAATTTTTTGAATGTGTGTGGCCAGGTATAGTTTCTCTATTGCTCTATAGTTTGTTAACCCAGCATAATAACTAAGCTATCTTGGAAAGCTCCCGATGCAAAGTTGCTCAGGAGCTTTCGATCATGTAACCGCTGTGACAGCCAATAACAGAAATCACGCAATTGTCCTCCACCTCCCGACATTTCGATCTACTTAAGGGGCTGGAAGACAGTGGCGGGAAAGGCATAACTTAGTGGCGTTCATTATATATCTTGAATTAGTAGTATGATCATTCTTACAGCTCTTTGGTTATTATTTGTTCATTGTAATTTAGCTCCGTTCACATAACCCAGATCTTTCACCACATCGGAGAATCAAGTTCTCCTCTTGGACAAATAATCTGTTGATTATTTGTTATAATTTTTACTTTAGGGGGTTATTTTCTGGTTTCAAAGGGAATACATACCAGCTATTTAATTTTTTCCCTCGGGAACTTTGTCTATTCTCATTTTCACCCAGCAAGTGGAGCTTTAGGTTCAATAGCTCAAATTAAAATTTATACACATGTGTAACTGATTGAAAGCCCTGACTTGTCCCCTCCTTCTCTTCCTCTTGCAGGAAGTTTCATTAAGAGAGACACAGACGGAAAGGCCTGCACCTAATTTATGAAAGCTATGTGCCATTTGGGGCAGCACAATGACTAAATAGTTAGCACTTCTGCCCGGCAGCACTAAGATCATTCATTTGAATCCCAACCATGGCACCACCTGCCTGGAGTTTGTATGTTCTCTCTGTGCCTGCTTTGGTTTCCTCCAGGTATTCTGGTTTCCTCCCACACTCCAAAGTCATGCTGGTAGATTTATTGGCTTTTGTCTAAAATTGGCCCTAGAATGTCTATGTATGAATATGAGTTAGGGACTTTAGATTGTGCACCCATTAGCTATATAAGTACCATTAATACATAAAATAAATACATTTGTGGTGCCAGAACTGACATCTAAAGAAATACTAGTGTGTTGGGACCCTCAAGGTGTATATATTCAGTTATCGCAATGGGGCACCATTCCTACTGTGAAATCAAACTGAAGATCCCCTTCAGCTCCACCAAGGAGGTAGAATGGGACACAGAGATAAAATGGAACTTTAAATGTGCTGCCAGAGAGAGTACAGTCAATATAAAGATAAAACATAAGTCTTTATTAACAAGGTTAAAAACACTATAAAACAATAAAATACTACATATTCAGTGCCATGTGCCCATATTATCAAACATATATAATAAATGGCATAAAATGGATAAACGCGTATCATGAACAAGTCACTTCCTCAGGATCCAATGGAATGTTTGTTGTTTATCCAGTGATAGCAATAGCAACACATAAAAATGAATGTAGCTCAATTATACAAAAGGACATGATAGGCACCTTCCCATTGGGCAGAGGCGTAGCTTGAAACTTGTGGGTCCTGATGCAAAATTTGACCTGGGGCCCCCCCAGTACCACCTGCTGCTTCCGTTATGCACCAAGATGGTGGTACAGGGCTGTACATCATTTTTTTTTTCGGGGGGGGGGGTTCAGCTAGTGGCTGAACTGAGTGGTATTTTTACTGCCCCTCAACTGCTCCCCCTTAAGCTGCAAAAAGTATGTTTTGTACTGCACTTTGCAAGCAGTAGCTACTATCAAATGTGACCCATTCACCATGTAGTTCTGATGCAGGTTTGTAGGGGTTAAAACAGGTGGTAACCTCTTCACAGATGCATAAACCTAAACAGAGTAAAGACAGAGAACTAACACTATATCTGAGCCTACCGGGAAGATGCATTTCATTAAAACAGTTACAAACTACACAGCGACAGGCACCTGTTGATAAGATAAAAAAAACCCACTTTAATCAGACATACTAAACACATACAGTAACATACAGTATTTGGAGTGCAAGTGTAAGGCTGGATCTACTGATCGTCTTCTGTACAACTGCCCTATCAGATTTTCCCAGCTCTATCAGCACTACAGGCTGTAGCCTGCAACACTGATCAATGTATTCTGATGGCGTGTGAGTCTCCATGCTGTCAGAATACAATAGCTCACCATGGAGGATTCTTCCCTTCACCTCGAGAGTGTGGATGGGGGCACTGGGTCAGTTTCTTAGTTCAACCAGTGACTCATTTATAGCCAGTTTAACAGAGGACTCCACTCTCAGAATACATTGAGCAGGGCTGCAGCCACTGATTGAATGAAAATGTTCCAACATTCCCATTAGACAAAAGTTGATCATTAGAATCAAAATGTCAAATGGGAATGGGCATAGATAGATCGAAATTCGACTGGTCCTTGCTGAATTTTGATTCATATATGGCCATTTTAAAGTATATTATTTATTTATTTCAGGTACTTATATAGCGCTGTCAATTTATGCAGTGCTTTACATATATATTATACATTCACATCAGTTCCTAACCCTCAAGGGGTGTACAATCTAAGGTCCCTAACTCACATTCATACATACACATACTAGGGGCAATTTAGACAGGAGCTAATTAACCTACCAGCATGTCTTTGGAGTGTGGGAGGAAACCGGAGTACCCAGAGGAAACCCACGGCAGGCACAAGAAGAACATGCAAACTCCAGGTAGGTGATGCTGTGGTTGGGATTTGAACCAACAACCCCAGTACTGCCATGCGGACGTGCTAACCATCTAGCCACTGAGCTTCCCAAGTATATAACAGACTATATGGTATATAAGGCTAAATTCACAAAGCTGACATACCAGGATAAGAATTTTTATTTTCAAAAAAGTGACAGTTCTTTTCTTCTAATTTCAATGAGCTTTGAAAGACACTTGGATAAAATAAAGATCCTTATCCTGGTGTTAAAACTTTGAGAACTGAGCCTATAAAGTGTAGCTGTCAGGACTGTACAATGGATCCTAGGCGGGGAAAATATGACCTGGTGTCAGGGATTCTTGGGACTAAAAAATGCCCCACATTAGTCTGGCCTCAGTTGTCTGAATGGAACAAATATGTAACACCCTCCTAGGGGGAGCTAGTTGATAATTTTTTTACAAGGAGGCTGAATAGCATCTGGGAGAAAAAGTCAGAGTCAGGACAGCCCTTAAGAATGACTGAGCCCACTTAGCAACAGGTGAGTTTGGATTGAAGATGGAATGAGCAGGATGTAGTGTGGAGCCTGGAAGAGGGTCCAGGAGAGAGGCCTACCTACAGGTGTTGGAGCTGGAAGGGAGGATCTCTCAGTCTCATCGTCCCCTGGGAGAGGACAGTCTGAGAAGCAGGGAAGGAGCCAGCCCAACTAAGGCCTAAAGGCAGCTACCAGCCCACAAGCTTGCAGGAGAAAATGAGTTAATAGTCAATGAGTAACCCCACACCTGCTAGGCCGGATAAGTGGGAAACCTGACCAGCCCCCTGATGGGCCACCATCCACGTCATGCAGAAACTCACTCTTCTCCACAATCTCTGAAACATCATCGCTACTCTACCCAAACCACCAACAATCAACAGAATGATTACTATAACATCGTTAAATGTTCGAGGCCTCAACTCACCCTACAAGAGGTCCTTACTCTTGGGAGAAGTCCGTTCCATACAACCTGACATCCTATTCCTACAGGAGACCCACTTTGCCTACACCAAAATTCCTAAGCTCAACATTCACCACTTCACTATAATGCATATGGCGACAAATCCTAAGAAGAAGAATGGCGTCATTACAGCCATAAGAGACTCCCTCCAATTCCAACTCATTTCGGAAACAGCAGACCCACAAGGCCGCTACCATATCCTGATCTGCAAAATAAACAAAACTCTATACACACTGGTTAACATCTACGGCCCAAATACCAATAAACTTCAATTCTTTAACAAACTCAACTCAACCATCTCTCAGCACAGAAAAGGCAGGCTACTCATCGGTGGAGACTTTAATATCATCGGCAACCCTCTTCTGGACTCTTCCTCCAACAAACGCTCTTCTAAGCAGACCTTCAACCAATTCCTACACTCCAACGATATCTATGATGCCTGGTGATGCCACCACAGCACAGAAAAGGACTACACCTACTACTCTCCGTCCCACTTATCCTACTCCAGAATTGATTTCTTCGTCACTGATAAATGGAATATACAACACGTCACCTCCTCAAAGATTGGCACCATCACATGGTTAGACCACGCTCCAATCACTATCTCTCTCGACCACAACCAACACTCTTCGATTCCCCGAATATGGCGTCTGAACACAATTTTGCTGAAAAACCAAGACTACAAGTAACAAATATTGGATGCACACAACACATTTTTTTTAACTCAATGATACATCTGATATATCTATATCCATACTATGGTCTACTTATAAAGCATACATGAGAGGTATTCTTATACAACTAAACCAGCAAATAGACGAACTCCTCGCCTCAATCAAATCAAAAGGAGAAAATAACAAAAAATCCCCAGATCCCTCAATCTCTTCCTCTCTTAATTCAGATAGAAACAAGCTAAGATCTCTCCTATTTAATAAGTACGACCTTAATCTCCAAAAAATGAAAGTAAAATTTTACTCACTAGGTAATAAAGCCAACTCATTACTATCCAAAAGGATCAAACAAAAACGCCTAAAATCCAAAACAGCTTCAAACACCCAATCACGAATACCTTAAATACGAACTCACAGGATATAGCCAATGCCTTCGCAAAATATTAGCAAAATCTATATAATCTCAAAAACGACCCAGACACTACTCAACCAACACTTGCATCCATACAACAATTCCTACACACAACTAACCTCCCTCAACTTTCCTCATCCCAACTCGCCGCAATCTCACTCCCAATTTCCCCCAAACAAATAGAAACAACCATCAAAACACTCCCGCTCAACAAATCACCAGGAAATGATGGATACACAAATGAATATTATAAACAACTTTCCACAGACCTATCACCATACCTGACCAGACTTTTCAACCATGCCGCCACCACAAGTACATTCCCTAAAGACATGCTACAATCCATCATAATGACTATACCAAAACCTGGCAAAGACCCACAATTTGTCCAAAACTACAGACCAATCTTGTTACTTAACACAGACATAAAACTATATGCAAAAATAATTTCCCGTAGAATCCTTCCATACCTCCCTACCTTAATACACCCAGACCAAGTAGGATCCATTCTAGGCCACCAAGCACCCGACGCTACCAAAATAATTATTTCCCTTCTTCACAACCTAGAAATAACCAAACGCCTTTCCTTACTCCTATCTCTGGATGCAGAGAAAGCATTTAACCGGATACACTGGCAATTCATGCAACTTACCCTACAAAAATTTGGCATCACAGGTTGGATGCTAAAAGCCATCTTATCACTATACTCACACCCCTCTGCCAGAGTACTGACGGATGGAACACTATCTGACCCTTTTGACATCACAAACGGTACCAGGCAGGGCTGTCCACTTTCCCCCGATAATATTTGCACTTCTCATTGAACCCCTAGACTCTAGACTCAGAGACGATCAGGCATTTACAGGAATCAAACACCTCAATGCGGAACACAAAATCAGCCTATTTGCAGACGATATTATATTAATGGTGACCAACCCAAACTCTTCCCTTAAAGCGATTCGCGCACACACCTCCATGCTTACTCAACAGTTACCTATTACAAGCTCAATGAACCCAAATCCTCCATACTAAACCTTCATACCCCACCTTAACTCCAAACTCTACTAACTAAACAATTCCCATTCTCCTGGGAAAAAAATAACATTCCATACTTAGGAATTAGACTCACAGTGACGACGGACCAACTATACACCGCAAATCACAAGACATTGCTTGAATCTATTCCCCAAGAACTCGCCACCCTTCGCAGCTCAGAACTCTCCAAACTGGACCATGTAGCAACCTTGAAAATGTACATCCTACCCAAAATCTTATACATATTCCGTACACTCCCTATACCAATTCCTAACCCCTTCTTCTCCAGACTACAAACAATTCTCACCCAGTTCCTATGGAACTCCAAAAAACCTAGATGCACCACCAATCTTCTAATACACCCCACATCTAAAGGAGGAGCAGGCCTCCCACACATAAAATCTTACTACAATGTCACTCTTCTGGACCAAATATACTTTTGGTGGAATCCATCAAGAGAAAAAATCTGGTCCACAATGGAAACACTTCCATTTCACCCGCTTAAACCCCAAAATATAATTATAACTCCACCAACATCCCGAATAGAATACCAAATGAAACACCCTTGCATACAAGCCTCTCTACAAGCGTGGCACGATCTCCTATCTACCAAATTTACCAACACTAAACACATCCCTACCCCAATTAACATACTACACCTCATCATACCCTCTCTAGATCTATCCCAATGGATAAAGCAAGGTATAACTAATATAGCTGACCTCTATACCAACCAAACTATATATCCCTTCCAAATTTTCCAAACCAAATATAATCTCCCTACTACCGAACATTTTACATCAGTGGTTCTTAACCTGGGTTCGATCGAACCCCAGGGGTTCGGTGAGTCAGTCTCGCAGGTTCGGCGGAGGTGAAGACCCACACCCGACTCATATGATTTGTGCAGTAAATATTCATTATTATGTTTTTGTTTTTGTGTGAAAATCATGTTTTAATGGTTTTGTTCTTTGTTCTTAACGGTTTTGTTCATTTTGTGCACCTATGTATAAATATATAACTAAATATATACCTATGTTTTGAATTTTAAAAATCATATTTTATTTTTCCAATTAAGAAAGGTTCGGTGAATGCGCATATGAAACTGGTGGGGTTCAGTACCTCCAACAAGGTTAAGAACCACTGTTTTACATATTTAAGAATTGTTCACTGTCTACAAATAACAACTTTACCTCACTCCACAAAGATCCCAATTACGGCCTACCTCTTTTTCACTAAAACACACTACCCAGGTAAGGGTATCTCCACTTTTTACACATACCTTACAAACCTACAATTCACACTACAAACAACTTCCTTAACCAACTGGGAAAAAATCCCATCGGAACAAATTAAAACACAATCATGGGAGAAAACCTTCAACATCACCCATAAATCCACCCGATGCAGCTCCCACTGGGAGTCGTACTTAAAATTCCTCCACCATTGGTATCTATAAATAGTTAGTTTGGGTTTTTTACACTATGGCATTGCGGTAACACGTCATGTACGTTGGTGTGGTATAGTGCCATACATTGAAGGGCAACCTAACACACTAAAACTGTCCATAAATAGAGAGAAATATGGCTGATTCAGCAGGGACCAGTCAAATTTTGATCCATGTATGGGCTATCTGGTTGTAGACAGGTCGATCTATCAATTGTCTTGTGTATAACCAACCTGTTGTTTTTTTTTCCGAACAATCACTGCCGCCAGTTATAGCCAACAACACCTCTGACTCCCTTTACATTACACAACCCCTTCACTTTTGGACCCCTTTACATTACACAGTCCCTGCACCTCTGGACCCCTTTACATTACACAGTCCCTGCACCTCTGGACCCCTTTACATTACACAGCCCCTGCACCTCTGACCCTTTTACATTACACAGCCCCCTGTACATTACACAGGCCCCCTGCACTTTACACGGCCCCCCTGCACATTACACAGCTCCCTTATAACAGTCAGTAACTCTGCTCTGGGGGGGGGTCAGACCCCCCTGACCCCCTTACCTATGCCCCTGCACTGTGAACCGCATGTGAATCGCACAGGAATCACACCACATTCCTGTGCAAATCACCTGCGATTCTGTGCAGTTTAATTTGAGCCCATTCATTTTGAATGGCTCAAATTGCACCGCATCAATGTATCAAAGAGGGTACAGGCAGATTTTTTTTTTCCACTGGAACTGGATCGCATGGGTGTTTACATCTCTGTGAACCTGCTTTTGGGGAGTCGTTACCTTTCCATTGACACCTGCAGCAGATCACAAAACACAGTGTGTAAGGGATTTTCGGCAAGAAGAATCGCGATCGGGAACATGCATGCGCATAGGAATTCCCGCAGAAGAATTGCCGGTTGCGCGCACGCATGCGCACGTGCACACACGGCAAAGATTGGCGCCAGACGGCCCATTTAAGGAGTGCCTCTGCTCAGGTTCAGTGCTGACTGGCCTTCAGCTCCCCCCGTGTCCTGCTTGTTCCTGTACGATTCCTCCATTACCAACCCGGCTTGTTCCTGACCCGACTTTGATTACTCTCCTGCTACCGGTTCCTGACTTTGGACCTGCTCCTGACTTTGGCTTTTCCTTCTGATTCTGTACTGCGTTGCCCGACTGTTGATGACCTTGGCTATCCTATGACTCTGCTCCAGTCTCTTGTCCTTACTACCTACCTTGCTCTGCTGCACGTCCGGCAATCCACAGAACCTGCTCGGCCTATTATTACAGTGTCCAAATCAAAGGATCATCTGCCTTCCAAAGTCATCATCTGCAAGAGCTGCAAACAACAACCGCTGGCGCTCTTGTCCCCCTGGTCCCTAGACTCCCTCTGTTCCAACATCAGCGGGGTCAGGGCTAGTGACACAAGTGAGGCCGACCTCGTTATATCAGTCTCCCATCAGGTACGTGATACAGTGCTACACAGTGCGGGAAATGCACAGGAATTGCTGTTTTTCCCACACCACATCAGTGTTACCCAGGCTAAAAGAGGAAACTCAGAGGGCCCAGCCTGGGCCTATGACTTCCAGGTTCACATACAAGCCCACCACTTTCAACTGGCAGCTCAGAGTATGGCCTGGTTGCCCCCAGCTTGTGTGTACATGTGGGGGGGGGGTTCTAAGCAGAGAGTGGGCCGCTGGGGGACAGTGTTTGCCCCGTCACCCTGTGTAGGTGAAACTGACCAATAGATAGAGTAATAGATGGATCCTGTTGGGTGTCTTATATGTACAGTATAATGTCCCCCCATATAATGGATGGTGTCTGTAGAATAGAGGAGACAGAGTTCCGCACATTGCCCCAGTACACTGGGGCCCTTGGGCCCCTATCTCTGTCTCCCTCTCAGTAGGGCCCTTCTCTCTCAGTGTGGTCCCTCCCTCCTGCTCTCTCTCAGTGGGGCCCCTCCTTCTGTCTCTCTTTCTATGTGGCCCCTGGCCCTCCCTCTATCTCTCAGTGGTGCCCCTTCTCTCTGTGTGCCCCTGGATCTCCCCCTATCTCTCTTTCACTCCCCTCCCCTCCTAGGCTCTCTCTTTTACCTCTTTGGTGCTCAGGTTGCCTTGCACATATTTGGCTGCAAAAATATGTATCTTTGGAGATGCTAAGGTAGCCACCTCATCCCTTTAAAACTGTGGCTGATTGAGGTGGTAATTAAACTCACTTAGTGTCTTATCTGCATTAACCACCTCCCATCCGGCCATTGTATCCGGTGGCAGTGCAGGGTCGGGTCGCCGTATATAAACGGCCTCCCTGCCCCCTGCTTGTTGCCCGATCCGTTGCCCGCTCCGGACACAGTGGAACACCGATCATCGTACGGGACCTCTGTGCGAGGTCCCGATCATGTGATCACTGATTGGGTAATCAGTGATCACATGCAGAGTAGTAAGCAAGATGTCACTTCTGACATCATTGCTTACTTCGTGTGAAATCTGTGAATGATCACAGAGGTCACATGGTACAAGGCTATTCACAACAGCCTTGTACCATGTGACAAGCTGTGACCAATCACAGCTTACACAGTATTTCTCAATGGCTGCAAGAATGCAGCCAGAGAGAAGGAGAAATGATTGGTTTTACAGTCTTTATAGGTGTAAAAGCAATCAGTGTAAAAAAAAAAATCTTCATCACCCCCACAACCATGATGACACTGTACTGCTAGGGTGACAGTATGTAAAAAAAAAACATAAATAATAATACAAAAAAATAAAATAAAAATGTAAAACAAAAAATGTTTCAAAATGATAATTTTTAGTTATTAACTAATTTGGGTTATTATTTTTTTCTACTAAAAAGATAAACAGAATACATTTTGGCCAAGATTTATGATGAAATATTATTTATTTGCAAAATTTTATCAGAAAAACATTTTTTCAAAATTTTTGGACATTTTCATTTACATAGCAAAAAAAATAAAATCCCAGTGGTGAATAAATACCACCAAAATAAAGATTTATCTGTCTCAAAAAAATGCTAAAAAATTCATATGGGTACAGTGTTGCATGACAGCGCAATTGTCATTCAAAGTGTGATAGCACTGAAAGCTGAAAATTGGCCTGGACAGGAAGCGGGTAAAAGTGTTGAAGTAGTATTGAAGTAGTTAAGACATACAAAATGGTTAAATTAGCCTCAGAACCTGTGTAATTAGTATGTGTTCGGTTTTAAAGGGATGAGGTGGCAACCTTAGGGGAAGGAGCAGGAGCCTGGAGCCTGCTGAAGATGAGAAGAATACAGATGAGCTGAGACACCGCAGCACTGAGCAGGTGAGCTCTGAAGGGGAGGATCAGCTGATCAGCAGAGGAGAGGGTCCCAGACATCGGGCACAGGGACATGGACAGTTGTGGTACTGGGAGCATAGGGCGCGCACAGGACATGGGATACAGGAGGAGGGAGGGAGAGTGATCAGGAGAGGAGGGAATCCAGCGGTCCCTGTATATAGGAGGGAAGGGGGCTCTGATAGAGAGAGCATGCAGGCCCCCAGAAGCATAGGCAGGGTTGCCATTGCGACCCCTATAGCAACACCAGTACCCATAGGTCAAACATCCACACATGTCTCTAAGGTTCTTGATCAAAAAAGATAGCATGTCATCGACCCCATGACAGATACCACAATCAGTCACTGATATCTTTCAGACCTGCCAAGGGGTAACCAGCACCATAAAAGAATCCCATCCATTCACACGGTGCAACACCCTCCTGGGCAGCAAACCTCCTTTCCAATATAGTGCTCTGGCATGTGCACCAATTTCAGGTAGCTCTTATTACCACAATGCTTAGAATCTGTTGCCATGGCTGTGACAGATTAAAAAAAGCAGTTGCAACTAATGTTTAATAACTTTCAATTACAAAATGGCTTGAGTGCAATTGTATAAGCTGCATTACGATTATTGGGTTTTTTTTTCTCTTTTTAAACTAAAGGTTCACTTGGACTGTAACACTAAGGTTTAATTTGTTGGGGTTTTTTCCTTCCATGGTTCCTTCATTCCCAACCCCCCACCCCCTACCCATGCTAATGAAAATTTTATATAAGCCTTTCCATTTAGATTGTACTACATAATTTAGTACCAGTAATAAAATAATATCTGGGTCTCTGTGCTTCTCTATGCAAAGCAGGCAGATCATAGCTGGTGGGAGGTGCTAGCTTCCTCAAAATATTACAGCACCATGTCTCAGTATTCCTCTCAAAAGTCATAACCCCTAAACACCTTTATGGGCATGTGTCATCTTGGAGGAGCGGGCACTCATAGGCAGACTGTATTTACTTGCACACCTCCCTAGGTAACACCTACATGTTGTGCTTAGCTTCCATGATTGAAAGAAATTAAACTCAAAGAATGAAAGGGGAGAGTTGTTGCAACACATATATGTACAGGTAAAGACAGTCTAATTTGAAACCTGGAATGGACCATAGGCTAAACAATTGGTGCCATAAACTTTCTGAAAGACCTTTGTAGAAATTTAGCAAAAGATTGTGCCCTGCAACTTATTGCTGCCCATCATCACATATAGGCACTTAAAAATGAATCATGTCTACAATTAAAACGGCATGTAGTAAAGGGTTAAACTGACCAGCATATACCCTTAGCTTGCACATAAGGAAAAAAAATACAAAATCCCATTGTCTGGCCTTCTCTAACATACAGTAATAGAATGTCATTACTTCTGCTGAGTTCACTGTTCATAGGAATCACAAGGAAGCATGTGGCCTGAGGGTAACAAGTAAAACAAAAGACTTACTGTGCACTAATGGGGATGTTGCCTGTAACCAAATAAAATAGATTAGTTACAGGAGATAACATAATCTGTATACCACTCATTCTCATGGCTCTTCATGTCCTCATATTTGCCTTACTGACACAGAAGAAACAGAAAAACTTGGAGGCCACTGCAATGATTGACACTACTAGAAATCAGCAAGCACCTAAGCAACTGCAATTTTTTTCCTGTTCACCTATGTAGCAACATAAAGCCCAGCTCCAGTTGGAACATTTTTTAAAATGAAGGTTTGGAACCTCTTCAAATTTTTTGTCATCCATAAAGAAAGAATGAAGCTGCCCTCAGACGGTCAGACATTCATGTGATAAATGGCTTTAGCTAGTCTCTCCCATGCCACTCCCCCCTAATGTGTTTCTCCCTCCCATGGGCTTAAAGTGGTTGTAAACCTCAGACATGAAATATGAACAAAGCATATCTCCCGCTATAGTGTGTACTTGTCTCCATTAACAGCACCAAGTGTAATTTTTGTCTGCTGACTCTGCTATCAGTATGATCCACTTCGAACACGTTTTCCAGACACCAAGAGAAAAATGGTGACAGGGGAGGGCAGGGGTGGACTGACAACTCATGGGGCCCCCGGGCAATAGGAGATCATGGGGCCCCTGTGTCCTTGCCCACTCTCAAAGCACACCCAAAAAAGCCTATAAAAGGTACCAGAAGCACTTCATGTGCCCGAGTGGTCAGTCTGCCCCTGGGGGAGGGACCTCCAGCAGATTGACAGAGTATAACTTCAGCTCTCCAACCCCTTTTTCTGAAAGCTTAGACATGCTTTATAAATTCAATACTTTGGAAGTAGAGAATACTGCAGATAACAGGTACAATTTATTAAGGAGGATTTGATGCATCTCTGTGTATCATCTGAGGTCAGTCACTTCACTGGGTGTATGTAAGGGTTTACAACCACTTTAATGTCAAATTTTGTCCTATTTTTGTGAGATTTCTCTTTACTTTCTGTCTATTTGAGAAGTGTCAGACATAACAGAAAGAGAAGGGAAATCCCCGAGACACAGGAAGCAATATCAACATATTTGCTAGTAGACTGAGGAAGATTCAGAACCTCTGTATAAATGTTACTGTTGCATCTGCCCCAATGGAGGAGATTTCTCCTGGCAGGAGACAGATGTGAGATATAAAGGGAATGCAGACCACACTGACAGACATACAGAAAAACACACAGACACCATTGACAGAAATTTAAAGAGCAATTCCATTTTTGTTGAGAAAAAGCATTCCTGTCTGGATGATCTATGTACATTGCAGGGATTTTTACAAACTTTCTTGCAGATTCCTACCTTTTTAATTTTGAAGAAATAGCTGTATCAGGGCTCCTGCTATTTAACCACTTGAGGACTGGGCTATAGCTGAATGAGGGCTACAGCACGGTCGTCTAGTCCTGGGAGGGCATCACATGACGTCCTCCAGAACTGCACCTCCCGTGCGCCCCCTGGGGTGTGCACCCAGCGAGCTCTGTGATTGCTGTGTCCTTTGGAACCAGTTGATCACATGACATGGAAAAGGGCCAAACAAAGTGCCCTTTAACCACGTGATCAGCTGTGTCCAATGACACAGCTGATCACAATGTAAATACAGTTGCTGGTTATCGGTTGCAGTTTCTTCACGCTTTTGCAGCATGAGGAGAGAGGACAGCTGGTAGTCAGCACCTATATAAACACATCAGGACATCAGTGCAACCCCAACAATGTCTATTTGTGCAGCCCCAACAATGTCCATCAGTGCAGTCCCAGAAGTGTCCAATAGTGCAATCCAAATAGTGTCCATCAGTGCAGCCAGTCAGTGTCAATCAGTGCTGTCTATCAGTGACCTCCAGTGCCGCCTATCAGTGTCCATAAGTGCTGCATATCAGTGCCTCCTCCTCAGTGCCCATCAGTGCAGCCTCATCAGTGTCGCCTCATCAGTACCCATTAGTGCTGCCTATCAGTGCCTGTCAGTGCTGCATATCAGTGCCCATTAGTGCAGCCTAATCCGCACACATCAGTGAAGGAGAAAAATTACCCATTTTTAACATTTTTTAACAGAAACTAAGAAAAACAATTTTTTTCAAAATTGTTGATCTTTTTTCATACCTGTATGTCTCAAAAAAATTATAAAAATTTCATATGGGTACAGTGTTGCATGACTGCGCAATATTCATTCAAAGTGCAACAGCACTGAAAGATGAAAATTGGCCTGGGTAGGAAGGGGGTGATTCGTGTTAGCATGCTGTTTCTGTAGACATGGTTGCAACAACCGTTCTCATTATGAACTGCATTTTCTGTCTCCGCCTGGTTTACGGTTTCTGACAAGCTGTTTGTTTGTCCGTGTACACGTGCACTGCACAGTAAATCTATATGGGAGTAGTTTCATAATTATCAATCAGCTGCCGCACCTGCAGGGCTCTAATGAGGAAAATTGCAGGGTCTGCAACCCTTTAAATGTGTTTTCCATTTGAGAGTATCTTATCACACATGACATTTGTGCTGCAGGGGATGCAAATTTTTTTTTTTTTAATTTGCTATTTTTTCCCATGAAGGCAGAGTTACCCTTTAAGCTTTCTTCATGCTATCCAAAACTATATTGGGCTTTAATGAATGTATATGCAGAAGAATTGACCTTTTTCATCTAATGATCAGTGGTTAAGATTTTGCAGCATATTGAAAAGTCCATGTTTATCTATCTATGTTTAGTGATGGGCACTTTGTATCAACCACAATGCCTGATTTACAAAAGAGATGTTCAAACAAACACAACCTTAAAGTACTCATAGATGTTCAGATGGTGATTTGGGTCTGGGATATGGTTTCCACAACCACTTGACTACAAATTTCAGAACAATCATTTAGTTCTTTATAAATACCAATGCTCACAGACTTTTGATTGTATCTTTGTAAAATTAATACAGCTGTATGTGCACAGATGTGAACCCAGGGAGAAACTTACCAGTATGATGAAGTACAGGGGCGGACTGACCATTTGGAAACTCGGGCACTGCCCGAGGGCCCGAGGTCAGTAGGGGGCCCCATGAGATGCCCCTGGTACCTTTTTCTGAGTTTGGGCAAGGACACAGGGGCCCCATGATCCCCTATTGCCCGGGGGCCCCATGAGTTGTCAGTCTCTCCCTGATGAAGTAGTAGACCATAAAAAGATATGCCTAATGTAAACAAGAGGTGTGGTTAATCTGAGTAAAGAGACTCACTTTGCTGTATAAACACTCCAATCCTTGTGCAAAGATTTCCCTATGCTGATAATTCTTTTAATTGCCAACATCTCTGAAACTGCAGGATTTACCAAATCCTCTTCTTCATAGGATAAACAAGCCTCCGCTCTTGCCAGTAGCTGTATAAAGGAAATTAGTACGATACCGACACTGCAAGAAGCACTTCTGTAGAGTATAATTAGTACTATTGTTACACAACCAGAAACGCATCTACGTAGATGTAATAAGTACTGCAGTGACACCATCAGAGACATATCCTCAGAGATAATATCCATTTTGTAGTGACACCGCCAGAAACATGTCCACAGAGATATCATCAGTTCCACAATGATACTGCAAGAAACACAGTCTCAGAGATAAGATCAATACTCATGTGTTAAGATGATCAGTTATTTAGTTAAAAAAGTAGCACACAGATACTTACTGTAAACAATTTGCTGAGTACTTAGGCCCCAAGCTAGTCTAAGCCCCAAGCTTTTATGGTCTTCTCAAAAATGCATATTATTTACTCTGCATTTCTTCCAAAGCTGTTTACTAATTATATGAACTAGTCTGTCTTTAGGCCACTTTCATATATTAGTATTGATGTGTAATTACTCGCTACAATTCTTGCTACTAGCCTGAATTGCCTGGATTTGTACATTATATACCAACAAATGGGCTTTTGTTAAATATTTGAGCTTTAGATTAAAAGCCTTTTCTATCTGTAGAGGGACCAGACAAAGCCCCTTTCCCTTTTAGGCTCCTTCCACATGGGAGGAACACATGTGTTCACTGATCCCCACTGAACAAGCAGATGGCTAGTCCGTGTCTGCTCCGCCTATGCAGAACAGACACAGCCCGCTCTCCTCTATGAGCGGTCGGATATTAATGGACCGCCTGTTCGTTTACACCCAACTGCCATCCAATCGATCCCCTAGACGTCTGTTTTTAGCAGATCGGATTGGATACAGGCAGGTGTAAATGGACACATGTCCGTTTACACCCATTGCTCCACAGAGGACATTGGGTGTGAAAGGGCCTTTGACATCCCATAGATGAGTCAGTTTTTTTTATTCAACCAGCTGAACAAAAACAGACTTGATAACCTGATCGCCTGATTGAGTGTGTTGGTGGGTGAATCCTCCCTGCTGAGCTATTGTATTCTGACAGCCGCATTAAAGGAATTTTTAATTAGCTGTGAAAAGGCACCTTGAGATTACTTTTTCCTTCTTACCTTCATATTTATTCCTAGAATTGCACAGTTTAATACATTTTTCTTCTGATCAATCGTTGTAAAATACTGTAGACGTACAATTCTTTATGTATTGTTTATACTCCATTCCAGTTCAAAATATTCCCAAGTATGATCGAATAAATATTATACACAATTAGCAGTACAACTGGATACTACATTTCTTTAAAGTGTTGCTGCTAAAATTTCCCAAAGATTGAAGTATTGCAAGTGTATATAAAAAGGGCTATTGACAGATCTAAAAATTCATATTTGCCTGATAACAAGGCCTTTATTGCACTTAGAGAAATATGGTACTGTTTATCGGACCATTTGATACTAAAACCCTTACTTGACCTAGAGCTGGCTCAGCATCTCTCTTCTACTGAGTGGTTCTGACAGTAGATGCTTGTTGCCATAGAAACCAGAGTTGCAGCTCTGCAGTGAAAAGATGGTATGCTGGGTAGAAAATAAGGATTAAAAATAGAGAGAAGAAGGGTGAACAAAGCTGCTCGGTATCAGTTTGTGTATAAAGGGGGGCAGTACAGTTACAATACAATACAAGAGTGTTAAGAGGGCCCTGTTCGTGAGAGATTACAATCTAATATTACACGTTTGTATTTTTTAACTGCTTTAGATATTAAAAAAATTATGTTCTCAAATATCTTTTATGAATGTTTTTATATACATTATTATACAGGATTTATATAGCGCCAACAGTTTGCACAGCACTTTACAAAATGAAGGTAGACATTACAGTTACAATGCAATTTGATACAAGAAGAAACAGAGGTCCCTACTCGTTAGAGCTTACAATCTAGGATATACATGCACACATCCAATCCACCTTTGTTAATGATCATTAGGGTTAATAATGTAAAAATAATCTGTTAGCATCATGGAAGGGTATATGGCTATCAAAAGGGACATCTGCAGATAACATTCTCTGAGAATGATTGTGTTAGCATGCTGTTTCTGTAGATATGGTTGCAACTATTCCTCTATTTGTGTTCCAGTTGTTTCCAATAAAAGGGCTCAGGCATGTGTCCAGCACATTCTGATTGGTAAGAGTCCTATCCAACAAACGAGATCTGCAAAAACTCACCATGCTTCTTATCAAATTCCTTAGGGTGTCTACTTTCCAAAAAGTGGTCATTTGGGGGGGGGGGGGTTGGTGCTACCCTGGCATTTCAGGGCCTCCGAAACTGTAATAGGAAGTCAGGAAGTGTAATGAGGAAATAAAGCCCTTTAAAAGCCTGAAGGTGCTTATTGGATTTTGGGGTCCTGTACTTGGCTAGACTGCCAAAACGTCTCTCACATGTGGTACCCCCATACTTGCGAGAAGTAGCAGAATGTATTTTGGGGAGTAATTCCACATATACCCATGGCATGTGTGAGCAATAAATCATTTACATGACAATTTTGTGTAAAAAAAAAAATGTTTTTTTTTTGTCATTATCCAAAAGCTTGTGGTAAAAAAATAAATTCTTCTATTAACTCAACATGCCAAAAAATATTATAAAATATATATGCCAAAGCATAAGGGCCAGAAAAATTAACCACTTGCCGCCCTGCCACTCTATATATACGTGTGCAGGGCGGCACTGGGGCGCAAAATCACGTTTTAAAACGGGTTCCGCGCTCCCAACGTTTTCGCCGGCAGGGGGCGCGCTCCTGCTGACCCGCGGGTGACACCATTTGATCCCGGAGGGATCAATCATTCGATTTCAGCCAGTGATGTCTGGCTGAAATCAGATGATCGGTCCCTGTCCTATCCTGTCCTGTGTTGACATTTACACAGGACAGGATATGATGTCATTCTTCTCTGCCTGGACACATTCCGTTCCAGACAGAGAAGAAGACATCCAAATAGTGAGTAAAACAGCACATACCCACAGTTAGAACACACCTAGGACACATTTAACCCCCTGATCACCCCCCCCAGTTAACCCCTTCACTGCCCTGTCACCAGTGTCATTGATCAGTGAATCGATTTTTACTGATCACTGTATCAGTGTCACTGGCGACTTCCGATTGTGTTAGCGCCCCTCCCAGATAGCGCCAGTTTGCCCGCCAGTACACCAGTAATCCCGTTTAACCCCTTAATCCCCCCCCAGTTAACCCCTTCACTGCCCTGTCACCAGTGTCACTGATCAGTGACTCGATTTTTACTGATCACTGTATCAGTGTCGCTGGCGACTTCCGATAGTGTTAGTGCCCCTCCCAGATAGCGCCAGATTTCCCGCTAATACACCAGTAATCCCGTCTAACCCCTTTATCGCCCCCCCCCCCCCCGAGTTAACCCCTTCACTGCCCTGTCACCAGTGTCATTGATCAGTGAACAGATTTTTACTGATCACTGTATCAGTGTCGCTGGCGACTTCCAATGGTGTTAGCGCCCCTCCCAGATAGCGCCAGTTTGCCCGCCAGTACACCAATAATCCCATTTAACCTCTTGATCACCCCCCCACCCCCCAGTTAACCCCTTCACTGCCCTGTCACCAGTGTCAGTGATTACAGTGAACAGATTTTTACTGATCACTGTATTAGTGTCACTGGTGACTTCCGATAGTGTTAGCGCCCCTCCCATATAGCGCCAGTTTGCCCGCTAATGCACAGGATTTTCTTTACCAAAAACATGTAGCAGAATACATTTTGGCTTAAATTTATGACTAACTTTGAGTTTACGATATATTTTTTATAGCTGAAAGTAGAAAATATTGGGGGTTTTTTTCAAAATTTTCGTGTTTTTTTTTGTTTAAAGCGCAAAAAAAAAAGTGCACAGGTGATAAAATACCACCAAAAGAAATTTCTATTTGTGTGAAAAAAAGGACGTAAATTTAGTTTGGGTACAGCATTGCATGACCACGCAATTATCATTTGAATTAGTGCAGTGCTGTAAAGGCATAAATTACAGTATCTATACCATAGTTTGTAGACACTATAACTTTCACACAAAGCAATCAATATACACTTATTGGGATTTTTTTTTTTACCAAAGACATGTAGCAGAATACATTTTGGCTTAAATTTATGACTAACTTTGAGTTTACGATATATTTTTTATAGCTGAAAGTAGAAAATATTGGTTTTTTTTTTTCAAAATTTTCGTGTTTTTTTTGTTTAAAGCGCAAAAAAAAAGTGCACAGGTGATAAAATACCACCAAAAGAAATCTCTATTTGTGTGAAAAAAAGGACGTAAATTTAGTTTGGGTACAGCATTGCATGACCGCGCAATTATCATTTGAATTAGTGCAGTGCTGTGTAGCAAAAAAAAAGGCATAAATTACAGTATCTATACCATAGTTTGTAGACGCTATAACTTTCACACAAAGCAATCAATATACACTTATTGGGATTTTTTTACCAAAGACATGTAGCAGAATTCATTTTGGCTTAAATTTATGACTAACTTTGAGTTTACGATATATTTTTTATAGCTGAAAGTAGAAAATATTGTTTTTTTTCAAAAGTTTCGTGTTTTTTTTGTTTATAGCGCAAAAAATAAAAAGCGCACAGATGATAAAATACCATCAAAAGAAAGCTCTATTTGTGTGAAAAAAAGACGTAAATTTAGTTTGGGTACAGCATTGCATGACCGCGCAATTATCATTTGAATTAGTGCAGCGCCAAACAGCAAAAAAAGGCCTGGTCATTAAGGGGGGTAAATCCTCAGGAGCTCAAGTGGTTAATGAGTGACTCATCAACGCAGATGTTTTGCTGGGGAGTATAGACATCTGCAAATTTTTGGTTAAGGTGACTTACGAGGGGCCGAATTTTGTGGAGCCGGTCAAATTCAGGGTCACCCCAAGGATGACAGAGTGTGTTGTCATTGAAATGCATAAAACACATCAACTCTCATATCTATGCCTGGCCATGACAGCAGAGAGCACGGGCAAATGATAAATCGGATCTGTGGACCAATACAACCGCAATTCATTTTTTTTTTTTAATTTTAGTAATGCCCCTGTTGAGGGTTAGGCCCAAAAAGGCTTTACATTCAGAAACCGTAATGGGTTTCCATGCGAATGGTCTGGCAAGGTTTGAATTTGGGATGGCGGTGATAAGCTGTTGTATATATAAATTGCTTTGATCCAAAATAAATGCATACAGATCTTCCGTGAAAAACAGCTCCAAAAAAATCAAGGGGAGCATTTAAATTTGCAGTTTCCACCTGAATTCCAGGTTGGGCAGTGAATGGGGAAAGTACAGGTGCTGCAGAATTTGTGGGCTACCAATCAGGAATTGCAAGCACATCTGGAAGGATACTAGGGGCTCTATGGGCCTGTGTGCAAATTCTTGGTGGCTGCAGGACACTACTTGTGCTCGCCACCACACCAGCTTGTACTGCACTTAAGGGACTTGCCATGTTACCAAGTGATACTGCAGTGCTGGTATGTGAAAGACGATAATGTACTAGGCCGCTGTTGCTCGCCAGTTCACCAAAAGGTAGAGCGGCACTAGTACTGGCGAGAGAGTTATCATGCGATTGTAACATCTCAGCAACCTGTGAACGGGGTTAGGTACGCCTGATCTTAGCAGGGACCTCTTGTCCACCGTCTGATCTATCTGTCAGGGTGCCGCTGCTCTCTACAGGTTCGTATTCTGAGGCTGATTGTGTCAGTGAGTCTTCCACTTTGCTCTCATCTGACATGCTCAGCTTTCCATTGACATTTTTGCCACTAAATTTATAAGTACCTAGTGTGACTCACAGGAAAAAGAGCACCTGGCTGTCAGGGACTGCTTGAACCGCTACAAAAAAATTTACCGACAAGTGCTAACAGAGATCATGCCTGATTCTGTGAACACTGCGGTCTTGTGTGCAATGTATCAAGTGATAGTGACCTACTGACACTGCACTTGATGGAGGTGAAAGGGGAGGGGTAAGCGTAGGGGCTAAACGCAGGTGCCGGGGCTGATCCCGCTAACGCTGCGTTTTTGGGCATTCTATACTAATGTGAACGCTGGTATAGTGCTGATCTGATCAAAGATATTGATCCGTTCAGACACTATACTAGCAATGGAGGATTATTGTGAGTGTGTTCCTGGCAATCAAGGGGTTAAATGTGATTACTGGTGTACTGACGGGCAATCTGACTCTATCTGGGAGAAACGCAAAACCTCGGGAGCGCGAATCACACATCTATACGTGATTTTGTGTACCCATGCCACCCTGTAGCAGTATTTCTACTATGGCGCGGATGCGGTTAAACATGTCCAGTAAAAAAAATTGAAAAAATCTAATTTCGTCATAAATGCTGCTACATGTCTTTGCTAAAAAATTCCCAATACGTGTAAATGAATTGGTTTACGTGAAAGTTATAGCATTTACAAATGGCGGTGTAGATACTGGAATTTTATTTTTTTACTAATAATGGTGGTGATCAGTGACTTATAGAGGGACTGCGGTGGGCATTCTGACACTGGGGGTAACTGACTTGGTGTCACTGACATCCCCAGTGACACCAATACAGTGATCAGTGCTAAAAAAAGCACTGATACTGTACTAATGGCACTGGGCAGGAAAGGGTTAACATGAGGGACAATCAAAGTGTTAAGTGTGTGCTGGGAGTGTTTTAGTAGGGGGCAGGGGGTGTGTGCTTCACTGTAAGCACACTGCTCTGGATGGCTGTGCACAGCCATCCAGAGCAGTGTGCCGAGCCGACGGGGAGGAGGACTGTTAGTAAACAAAGCACTCCTCCCTATCGGTGATCATAATAATTACTGCCCGGGACCCGGTGATTGACAGCCGCTGCACATTGATATTATAGTGTTTTGTTTTGGTGGAGACAGGGGGTTTGTCACGTTGTGCTAGCTGCTTTACTTTTTCCTTTTTTGTCTTGTGCTCACCATTTATTCTTTAATCATATGTGATTTTGTGCACCGATGCCGCCCTGTAGCAGTACTTCTGCTATAGGGCGGTCGGGAAGCAGTTAAAGTGGAAGGTCAACCAAAACCTAAGCGCTAAACCAACTCCCAGCATCATTCTAAGCCTCCGGTCAAGTCCCAGTCTGAGCTTTAGTGTAAAGCAGAGGCAACCAACAATGGATGCCCCATAGTAAGTCTATGGGAGATGTCATCTCCTATTCTTTTCCCAGGTGTTGTCAGTTTTCTCTCTCTGCACAGAAGCCGTCACTGGAGACCGGACCGGAGCAGCTTCAGCATTGGTAAGTATAGCAAACTTTTCTTTACAGGGTTAGATAGATTAGGCTTAGAATGGGGCTGGGAGTAGGTTTAGCATTAGATTTTGACTGGAATTCCACTTTAAACATGTCTTATATTGATATGTCTAATTATAATTAATAAGGTCCCCTACACATACCTAGATGTAACTTGTAAATTCCTCATCCATTTTTAAACATGTTTTAAAGCATTATACATGCATTAGCACATTTCTTTTTGCATGAAAATATACACAAAAAATAAAAATGTGCATGTTTGGGGATCCTGAAAAGTTAAGCCATCTAATGGTTTCTTATATCTCTCAGGGTCTCTGATGGCCACATCCCTGCTATCAAGTTTCCAGCTTTGCACATGTGCAATGGACATTATCAAGACATTCCATTCTATCTGTGTAATTTTTCATTTAAACTCTGTAGAATGTAACAGGAGCAGTGAGAAAAAAACAAAGTTAAAGGGAACACCTAAAGCCCCAAGGCAACCAGTGACAAAGTGATAATTGATTATTAGACTTGTGTAATACCAGATTTACTGCACAGATACTCATAATTTGCCAGATTTAAGAGAGACCCGAATCTGCTAAAATAGGAAGTGACCACTTAAAGCTGTCAATACACTGTAAGGGCTCATGTACACGGGGCATTTGAAAAACTATTCTGACCGCTGGAAACTGCTAGAAAACGTAGGTTAAAAAAATGTCAGTTTAGCTGCATTTGCATACCACATTTATGCGCATTTGCGTTTAGAAGCGTTTTTAAAAGAGAGCCTCAGGAGACCTTCCCAAATGCCCAGAATGCACTGAAAAATAGTAAAAAATTAACTATTTCAGACATTTTGAGAGGAATAGAGAGAGCAGAAGCAGAGATAGCAGTATGTGTTGAGATTACCTATCTTTTCTAGTTGCATTCACTATGGATCCCATCATGAGCCTAATGCAGCACGTTCTACCATTTTTTCCTGCACGCGAAACCTGGAACTGACTGCACTGGTGTACTAGGTCCATTTGAAAACATAAAAAACGCTTGCATGCATTTTTGATGAAGAAAAAAGGTTCTGGACAGCATCTGGATATGGACCGCGTTTACAAACGTTTGGCGTTTGAAACGCCGGTAAAATCTACTTCTGAATGCAATTTTGGTGCGTTCAAAAAAACTACTGTAAACGACTATGTGTACATGGACACCTAGGAAAACATAAAGGAGAATTCCGGGGCTGCTGAAAAAAAAACGCTCAACAGCTCCTGAACGTCAGTTTAGCAGCTGCAGTGTACATGAGCCCTAAGGCTCATTTTCCATGTTTTCTGTTTACATCCACCTATCCACGGGGCTCCATGGATCTTCTGATCAGGTCCACCTGAAAAACTTACAGGCAGAATTGATCTGAATGCTCATGTGAAAGCAATGTAAGATTTCTTTCTGTCAGCCCCCAGGGCTGTACGAGAGAAATCTACTGATTCCCATATAAATGCTAAACAGGGTGGATGTATGAATTTCTCCTGCCGGCTATTGTATTCTGACAGCTGGTGCCTGCTGCTGTCCTCATACCCTAACAGTGGCTGCAGTTGAAGGTTTTCAGTATAGAGTAACAATTGTGTACTGTCCGTGATACTTTTTTTATTTGCTTGTTTCTGTCACAAATGCACTAATACGGCTACAATCAACTCAAACAGTATAGAGTAAAAATTCATGAGTAATTTGCACTCTCCACCAGCATTGACTGCGACTGCAAACTCAGAATTGTTCTCTGTCTGCAGGATTATCAAGCTTACAATTTATGGTAAAGTGAGAAGTATGGAATTTGTAAATAGTTTAGCTTTTTCCTTGAATAAAGTGGAGCCAGTTATGGTAATTTGGAATATTCTATAAAAATTTCCTGAAGAGGCTATTGCAGAATTTTTCCAAACATATTCAATTGGGAGAGACCTTTATTAAACCCATAACTAATGGGCTTGTGTTTTTTAGCTATCCTCTATGTGTTCAAGTGTTGTTCCAAAGTTTGTGCAGCCATGCTTAGCATAAAAGTTTTGGGCTCCTGCACATGGGTGGCTGAGCCCATTCAACATAAATGAGGGCACATTTATTTTCTCTGCCCGGGACGCCTAGGTGCATTATACAGCCTGCCACTGACATGAATGGTTGTGTGCTGCTGCTTGTGTACACAGTGGTATTATCAAAAACACAAGCACAGCATACAGGTGTAATCAGTAAATAGAATGTTTTCTAATTTTTTTGTATGTGCCCAAACGCTGTACTTGTGTTTACCTGAGTTGCATGGGTTGAGGAAATACGCCAGCAATTATTTTGAATGAACTTAACTGCCCAAGTGCACAAGTATTTTCTTTGGCTATCCATGATAACTGGACAAATACAACTAAGGCCCTTTTCACACAAGCGGTCCGACTCCTGTCCATTTTTCAGGTGTACCCGATCGGACCCTCCATTCTCCTCTGTGGGAAGTTGGATGTAAATGGACATGTGATTGTTTTCACACAGCTACCTCCAATCCGGCAAAAAAAATAACTTGAATCTTTTTCCCTCTGTCTGGTTGGATTGGATCAGAGGGCAGTCTGGTGTAAATGGACAGCTGATCCGTTTACATCTGACTGCTCATAGAGCACAGCGGGCTGTGCCCATGTCTGCTCTGCATAAGCAGAGGGGACACATGTCATGCGGCTGTTCCACTCAGCTCAGCAGGGGATCAGCAGACATATTCCCTGCTGAGCAAAATAGATGCAGCCCAAGTGGAAGGGGCCTAATGATTACATCAAGTAATGTTCTTGTTAGCTACAACTGTGAGAGATATGGTATGTGCTCCTAAACATTTATGTGTCCTCACTGCCTTACTAGTCATGTTAAAATCTTGAACAAAGAGTGTATATTCAGGATTCCTATAACAGTGTTGTGCTTTGTACTAGAGAAGTCCATCTGCTGCATAATGGATGAACTATGGTCCACAAAGAACCAAATAAACATATGCCCAAACCAGGCCATCTTTCTTATATTTTACCACAAATGTTATTGCTTTTTCTAGAAGAGAAACACAAAGTTGTTGATGTGGGTTCAGATAATAGAGCAGGCTAACAACTGTGGGCTGTACGCCTCATTCTAGGCTTACAGAACATACTATCAGGGCTCTGTCCACAGCAGAGGTATACGGAGACCTGGCATTCCTGCCAGTGCCTTGCATGGCCGCAGAAATGCACACTGGCAAACATCTATGTGCATTGGCGCACGGATGCGAGCCGAAACACGCATGCGCACTGGTGCACAGTTATGCATGCATTAGCCCAGTTTGGCGTCTCTGGCGCCTTTATAAGGAAGCCCACTACTCTCTTGCTATTGGGATCTGCTGTTACTGACTGGGCTTGTTCCTGGACCTGTCTCCTGATCTGACCTCCGCTTGACTAACGGATATTCTCACTTGTTCTCCTATGTATGACCCCAGCTTGGCTAATGGATATTCTCACTTTCTCTTCTGTGTATGACCCCAGCTATCTATCTGACTACGTCTGCTCTAATCCCACCTGGCATCTGACCCTGGCTCTGAACTGACTACTCTACTGTTCTCTGCTATCCTGAAAGCCTGCTATCTCTCATGTCTCTCCACCTGTATGTAGACACCATTCCAGTTAATCAGCTGAGCTTCTAGGTGTACCTCTAACAAGCATCCTCAGTCAGATCATCTCTACAAGTAGACGACCTGTGCTACTTTGGGCCTGACTCCTTCTGTCCCATCTCCAGGGAAGTCTGGAACTTATCCGCAAGGGAAGACCTCTCTCCATTGGCCTCCAGCACCAGGTATATGATACATACAAATTCAGATCCAATTGTGTTCAGGCAGTTTTGGCATGGTCTTTTTTATTATGGGGATGAAATAGGCACCTGGCACAGTGTAGGATAAGCACTGACAAAACAAGTACTAAATTATAAGAACTATAACAGTTAAAACATGTGAATCTCACACTACATGGAAAACGTTACTGTATTAACCTGTTCTCTGGGCAGGGCTAAATTTCTAATGCTGACATGTCTTGGGTTCCAAAATACGAGAAAAGAATATTACATACATTCCAAGAGGCCAGGAAAGCAGTACTGAAGAGACTGCAAGGGAAGACCTCTCTCTATTGGCCTCCAGCACCAGGTGTGTGATAGTATCAGCCAACCATTATGTTTGAGGCCGAGAGAGGCGCTTCTGCATTAGAGGCCCTGTGTCACATGATGATGGCTCTTACAAGCAGTTAAAGATCTGCAAGAAGGATACGTTCAGCTGGAAGGATGTCTCCACTCCCTCACTACTTCTGTGACTTCCGCAGACCAGAATCCTTCTGCTAGCTCTACCCCGGGAGTTGCACCTGCCAATTCTCCTCCAAAGCCCAGGGTCCCCACTCCTGACCAATTCTCAGGGGACTGACATAAATTCAGGGCCTTTAAAAATGCCTGTGAACTTTACTTTGCCCTGCAAACAAGGACTTTTTTACTTGAAGCTGTCAACGTGGGGTTCATCATCTCTCTCTGGTCTGATAATCCTCAATCCTGGGTGCACAGCCCACTGGAACAAAATAACCCAGCTCTGTGACTACATTCTTCGAAGCCATGGCTACACTCTATGATGACCTGCAGAGGACCTCCACCGCTGAATCCACCCCTCATGCCCTACAACAAGGCCGATGTCAGTACCTGTGGTAGTGAGCCCTTGTAGATAGTCAACTTGGGGTTCCCCAGGGCGTGGAGTCTAAGCCACAGCCTGCTTCTTCACCAGAGCCCCTGATGATGGGGATGGACTTGCATAAAGCGGGGACCAGGTCGCGGCCCCCGGGTACACCCAGCTGAGGATGAGGAGACCTCTCACGGGAGCAGAGTACCATGGGAGGAGACAAATGGAAATCCGATAGACTAGCTGAGGTCAGGACGGGTGGAAAACAAGCACAGTCAGGGAACGAATGAACGAAGCTGGGGTCGGTACACGGGTAGTCAATGCAGGATACAGGCAATAGCAACACACAGGAGCTCCAACAACTAGGACGTTGCTCAGGCAAAGTGGCCTAGACTGAGCATGTCCTATATAGGCAGGCAAACAAGGAGGCAGTCCACGAAGTGATGGAAGGGAAGGAAATAAAACCCAGAGAACAGCAGATGACATCCATAGGTGAGCACAGACAAACACACATGTGAAAGGGATCAGGAACAGCACTGCAACAAGGAGGTAAGAACAGAAACCAGAAACTGCAGGCTAACTTGTGACAGCCGATGCCCTATGGAGAATTACATTGTGGAGTTCCGCAAATGGTCAGCTGATACCGGTTGGAATGACGCTTTAAAATACCAGTTCCGTCTAGGCTTGTCCGAATCACTTAAAGATGAGTTAGCCAGGGTCGAAGCTCCCTCCTCTCTAGAGAATCTTATTCAGTTATCTACCCTGCTCGATTGACGACTACGGGAAAGATGTTCTGAATGCACATGAGTTCTGCCAAATGTTCCAGGACCAGTGGCTCCTGCAAATTGGCCTTCTCGGACCTGCCCTAACTCCTGAAGAAAGGGCACGCAGACAAGGCAATCTATGCCTTTTATTGTGCAACCAAGTAAGTCCAGCCAACTCTATCCTTCGTACCTCCAGTTATCTGGAACTTCAACCAGTCATATCATTCTCCCCATATCATTGCAGGTGGCTGGAAGGGAGGTCAAGCTGTGGGCAATCGTTGACTCAGGAGCCTGTAGTTGTTTCTTGGACAACAACCTTGCTAAGGACTTGCGTATTCCTCTTAATCCAAAGAAACAAAGACGTGACGTACACCTAGCTGATGGCACTACTCCTAGCTCAGGACCTGTTTCCCAGGAAACCATCCCCATCCTAGCAACAACTGACTCAGGCCACCAGAAGTTCTTTCTTTTTGACATCAGGTCTCTCATGTTTCCAGCCATCCTAGGAATACCTTGGTTGCAAGCTCACAACCCACAAATCGACTGGTCCAAAGGAGAGGTCATCTTCTCATCTAGCTACTGTCTTCAGCACTGTGGCGCCTCCACACCCATCAATTCTCCTGTGTGCCTCTCTGTTCAACCTACATCAGATGCCAGTCAATATGTTCCTCCTACCTACCATGACTTTCTTGATGTGTTCAACAAGAAAAAGCCGACACAGTGCCACCTCATCAGTCTTATGACTGCCCAACTGAACTGCTTCCAGGGGCAGAAATACCTTTTGGACAGATTTTCCCATTGTCCAAACTTGAGCTGGAAGCCCTCCGGCAATACACATATGAGTACCTAGCCAAGGGATTTATCTGTCCCTCTTCCTCACCTGCTGGGGCAGGCATCTTCTTTGTTGACAAAAAGATCAGTCTCTCAGACCTTGCGTTGATTACTGAGAAGCTACAAACAGCATTTGAACAATTAAAAGCTCAATTCACCTCTGCTCCTGTGTTGCAATATCTGGAAACCAGCACTTGCCTTTGTCCTGGAGATGGGTGCATCTGAGGTTGCGATGGGAGCCGTGCTCTCTCAATGCCGGGGTCCAAAGGCTCTGCTTCGTCCGGTAGCCTTCTGTTCTAGGAAACTGAGTGAAGCTGAAAGACACTATGATGTGGGCGATAGGGAACTTCTGGCAATCAAAGTAGCCTTTGAAGAACAGAGATACCACTTGGAAGGGGCTAGCCACACGATTATGATCTTCACAGATCATGAAAATCTAGAATATTTAAGATCCACAAAACGCGTAAGTTCACGGCGGGCTAGATGGGTTCTATTCTTCTCCAGATTCAACTTCCACATAACCTACTGCTCAAGATCCAAAAATGGGAAGGCAGATGTTCCTGACCCAGCTGAGCCTCCCCCCAATACTATCTTGTCTGCCCAAAAATTATTTACTGATCCAGCCCAGTCTAAAGTTGTCCATCTAACAGGCCTCTGCAGTATACTCTGGACTCAAACATGACTCATTAAGGAAGTAGGATGGTTTGCTATAGCACCAGGATAAGATCTTTGCACCCCAAGAGGTAAGATCCCAAGTTCTTAGGACATTCCACGACCATGCTTGCTGGACACTTTGGGGTCCGTATCCAGCGATCCTTTTGGTGGCCCAACTTGAGTCAGGATTGCAGAGCCTATGTAAAATCTTGCACAGTGTGTCTGGGTAGCAAAGGGGACAAAACCAAGGCCTGGGGGTTATTGAGGCCCTTGCCTATCCCTAATCATCCCTGGGAAATGATCGCAATGGACTTCATTGTGGACTTGCCACCCTCTGAGGGGTTTACTACCATCCTGGTAGTGATAGATCAGCTATTTAAATTGGCCCTATTCCTCCCACTGACACCAATGATGGGGCACTATTCCTCCCACTGATGCCAATGATGGGGCACTATTCCTCCCACTGACACCAATGATGAGGCACTATTCCTCCCACTGACACCAATGATGAGGCACTATTCCTCCCACTGACACCAATGATGGGGCACTATTCCTCCCACTGACACCAATGATGAGGCACTATTCCTCCCCCTAACACTAATGATGGGGCACTATTCCTCTCACTGACACTAATAATGGGACACTATTCCTCCCACTGACACCAGTGATGGGGCACTATTCCTCCCACTGACACCAGTGATGGGGCACTATTCCTCCCACTGACACCAGTGATGGGGCACTATTCCTCCCACTGACATCAGTGATGGGGCACTATTCCTCCCACTGACATCAGTGATGGGGCACTATTCCTCCCACTGACATCAGTGATGGGGCACTAATTCTCCCACTGACATCAGTGATGGGGCACTAATTCTCCCACTGACACCAATGATGAGGCACTATTCCTCCCCCTAACACTAATGATGGGGCACTATTCCTCTCACTGACACTAATAATGGGACACTATTCCTCCCACTGACATCAATTATGGTTCACTATTCCTCCCACTGACACCAATGATGGGGCACTATTCCTCCCACTGACACCAGTGATGGGGCACTATTCCTCCCACTGACATCAGTGATGGGGCACTAATTCTCCCACTGACATCAGTGATGGGGCACTAATTCTCCCACTGACATCAGTGATGGGGCACTATTCCTCCCACTGATACCAGTGATGGGGCACTATTCCTTCCATTGATACCAGTAATGGGGCACTATTATTCCACTGACACCAATGATGGGGCACTATTATTCCACTGACACCAATGATGGGGCACTATTCCTCCAAATGACACCGATAATGGAATAAAATAAGAGGTGGGGCGCTAATAGGAAGAGGTGGAGCCTAAAGAGGAAGGGTGGAGTTTATAGATGAAGGGGTGGATCTTAAACAGGAAGGGGACAATTTTGGATAGAGGGAGTGCCCGATTTTAGTCTTGCCTAGGGCACAAACCAAAATACACCACTGCCTCCAGCACCAGGTACATGATACATACAAATTCAGATCCAATTGTGTTCAGGCAGTTTTGGCATGGTCTTTTATGTTATGGGGATGAAGTAGGCACCTGGCACAGTGTAGGATAAGCACTGACAAACAAGTACTACATTATAAGGGTTAAAACTTGTGAATCACAAACTACATGGAAAACATTACATTATTATCCTGTTCTCTGGGCAGGGCTAAATTTCTATTGCTGACATGTCTTGGGTTTCAAAACACGAGAAAAGAATATTACATGCATTCCAAGAGATCAGGAAAGCAGTACAGAAGAGACTTGAAGTTTGTCTCCTTCCAAAGCCAGAACCAATACTTTGCAATACTGTGCCTTGTTTGTGACACAGGAATGTGTTCCTTGTTATGTTGTAACTTTCTTTTCCAGTAAAAAAAATTCTAAGAATTGAGAGTCTGTTGAACAAGAGCAAAACAAGCAGTGCACATGTGCCAGGAACATGTTCTACAGATCCAGGGGGCAGAGCAGCGTTCCATATTTGTAAAGTCTTGTGTGCTGGTATGTGCACCTTTTTGTATTCTTTCAACTTTGCAGGCATGTTGTGTCATAAGTCAAACACTGTTCTAGCAGACATAAAGAACAAATCTGAGGCCCTGGTACAAAACATGCAGGGCCCCAAAGGTGACATCATCACTGTGTTTAGTGAGCAATAATGTCATCATGCTGTAGGCATGACTCTGACGTAACTTAAGAGAGGCCTCAAATGTTCATACAGGGATCCAACTGACCAGTCATTGTAGAAAATGCTTGAATCCAAACATTGACAGCAACAGATGCTCTTTACTTTTTCTTGAAGCCAAACAGAACAATTTTCTAGTATTACTAACTTTTATTAGGAAAAAAAAGGTTATTTCTGGAGAAGGGAACACAATGGACTATTGTTTAAATAAAACACTCTTTCCTTTACATATACAGGCGTACCTTGGTTTACGAATGCCTTGGTTAATGTAATTTTTGGTTTACGAATGAAAATCCATTGAAAATAATGCCTCGGTTTACACTTTTTTTGCAATACGAAGTAAGTTTCCCCAGATGCTTTGCGCCTGGGAAGTTTATAGCTCCGGCCCCATGCCTTTAACCACCTCCCACCCGCCATATAAGGTAATGACGGGTGCAAGGCGGTTCTCTTGTTTTGGGAGAACGTCATAGGACGTCCTCCCAAATTAACCGCTCGTGCGCGGCTCCAGGAGCGCAGCTATCGGTGGTGCGCTGTGTCCCTTGGACACAGCGGATCTCCAATCAATGGAAAGAGCCGAAGATGTCGGCTTGGTCATGTGATCAGCTGTGTCCAATCGCATGTAAATAGGGAAATGCCGGTTATTGGCATTTCTCTTCTCATGAGCTGTCACGTTGACAGCTCGAGAGGAGAGCCGGTAATCGGCATTCCTCGGATGGGACATGTACACTGATCATCAGGGCACTGATGATCAGTGTGCCCTGATGATCAGTGTAGCCCCAGCAGTGCCACCTGCCAGTGCCCATCAGTGCCTCATCAATGCCACATATCCGTGCCCATCTGAGCTGCCTTTCAGTGCCGCCTATCAGTGCATGTCAGTGCCGCCTATCAGTGCGCTCCAGTGCCGCCTATCAATGCCAGTCAGTGCCGCCTATCAGCGCTGCCTTTCAGTGCCCATCAGTGATGCCTGTCAATGCCCATCAGTGCCACCTACTAGTGCCTCCTCATCAGTGCCCATCAGTGCCAATCACTGCAGCCTTATTAGCGCACATCAGTGAAGGAGAAAGATCACTTATTTACAAAATTTTATAACAAAAACTAAGAAAAAGCGTTTTTTCCAAACTTTTCAGTTGTTTTTGGTTTGTTTAACAAAAAATAAAAAACCCAGAGGTGATTAAATACCACCAAAATAAAGCTCTATCTGTCTCAAAAAAATTATAAAAATTTTATATGGGTACAGTTTTGCATGACCGCGCAATTGTCATTCAAAATGCAACAGCGCTGAAAGCTGAAAACTGGCCTGGGCAGGAAGGGGGTATACAGTAAGTGCCCTATAGGCAAGTGGTTAAAGTGTACTTTATAGAGTTTTGAACAGATAAGACTTTTTTTTTTTACTTTTTTTTCTGACCTCTGGAACAAAAAATAATAATTTTTAAAAATAATTGGTTTTCAATGCATTTACAATTTTTTTTTAATCATGTCCCTGTACAGTATTTATGCCTTTAAAGTGCACTGTATAAAGAGTTTTGAACAGATAAAAGATTTTTTTTTTTTTACTTTTTTCTGACCTCTGGAACAGATGAATTGGTTTTCAGTGCATTCCTATGGGAAACTACAAATTTTTTGCAATACAAAACGTCCTGGAGAACACATTAAATTCGTAAACCAAAGTACACCTGTACAGTTTTCAATTTGCACTGCCTATCAATTTGCATACAGGAATGTCTGTATGAAATCTTTGGATTCTGAAGGGCTACCCTTAGCAGGTGCTCCTCATTAACCCTCTAAGCTGACTTTGGAGGAAAGATAAAGGCTTGCCACCCTGTTCGACAATAAGTTTTATAACGGACTATGAATGGTAGTGATGAAAAGGCATATCTTTAAACATGTTGATGCTAAAAAAAAGTCCCACTTTTCATCAGCTAATAATTGGGAGGTATGCTTTTGATGAAACAGAAATCTAGTGTCCTTGTAATTTCCTGTGCACTAAACTGATATTGCAAGCAATCTTTTTAGCCTTTGAAGCTTTCTTCAGTGAACTACAAAACAAGACCTCTCTTTATACTGGAGATAAAGTGAGGGGAGGTGTTCTGTAGTCCTGTCCAAGGGTGACAACACTAGCTCTATGTGGGCATAGTGTAGTGAGTGACTTGTAACCTTTTGATGGGAAGTATGCTAATGGCAGAATCACCACATAAAAATAAATTAGAAAAAGTCTGAAAAAAGATATCTAATGCAGCCACCACATCTGATAACAAGTAATGTGTAAAATATTACATTTGTAGTTTTATGTTTAAATACAAATTGACATAAATGTGGAGATAATCCCCTCAGGATGCTTAATTGGATATCAACCTTTTAACACTTTATAGATTCTGCACTCATCCAATACACTACTTTTCCATATCCATATAGCCAATGACATCCTGGGTTACCTTCACATGCGGTCAAACCCATATGAAAATACTGTCTTGGCAGCATGTTGGTAGTGGTAAAACTCTGGTGCCAGGCCAATTCTCATGTGGACTCCTGTACCATCAAGAAAATCTAGGTGTATAACACCTAGCTTTCTTGCAATATTTTTCCATGTTATTTTTTAACAGTTTACCTAATTAAAGATTCAATTCCCCAAGTTATTAGTGCATTATGTTCCCATACCAATCCCTATTTTTTTTAGTAGAATTAGCCAGTTATATCCAGCTTTCAGTGCTCTCATTGCTGAAAATAAAGTAGGTTAAAGCAAACACTTTCATAGCTCAATGAATCAAGACCTAAATTCTCTGTTTATATATTCTCATTTACAGTATTGCATTATGTTATGCACAATTAATATACTTATTCATTTTTTCATACATAACTTGTTTTAATGCACTGTATCTTTAGATAGATTTTAGACCATATCATAAATTTATAGCACAAAAATTCTAATAATTAGGTTATCGTTCAGATTTAATAAAGACGCCTTTTCTCCTATGGGAGTTTAGCAGCGTTTTTAGGAAAGGTCCTTTACCTTTTTTGGCACTTATGCATTCTATCATGGCCCAAATAGAATCAATTGGCTTTTCAGACCCCTATGTTTTAGGTTCTAGGGACTAAATCTTTGTCCTGTTTAGACAGAAGCACTATCAATATTTTACAAGTGTGACATTGCTACATATTTTGCCACTTGACATATTAGGGCTCGTGTATACAGCAGCCCAAATAAGTTGCTACTACAGCCGTTTGGGCTGTTTTGAGCTTTTATCTTTCTCTGCCTGTAAACTCCCCTTCATGTTAGCTTATGTGCACACTATAGGCATTTTTAGGAATTTAGTGGCAGGAGAGTTTACAGGCAGAAAAAAACATCACTTGTATGTTCAGTGTGCTCAAAAGTGCATTAGCACCACAAACGCGTGTTAATGCATTCTCATGAGCAGAATTCTTGCCAGTAGGATGCATTAATGCCAAATGCGTGAACGTGCATTAAAGCACATTTACTCGCATACAAAAATGAGGATTTACCGCATATTTGATGCTGGAAACTCTTATAGGGGTAAAACTTTTTTGACCTCTACAGTGTGCATGAGGCCTGATGGTTTATGACAAGTGCATTTTGCCCAGATACCATAAACAAGAAAGGGTTTCTTAAATCACATTCAGTATTAAAGACCAATTAACAGTTTATTCAGTCACGAATGCTTTTACCAGGAGTATGACAAACATGATATGTAAGTTGTTCCTTTAGGACCTAGATAAATATGTACATTTAATATTTTACAAATTAACAATTGACTAAGACCATGTCTGCTGTACAAGTTAGAGGAAATATAAACTTTGTTGCAAGTATCAACCCACCAGATTCAGCTGCATGTTTCTCTAATGCAGGTTGGAACACAGCAAAAATCAGACTATCCTGGCAATGCAGATAGTTTTCCATCATCCTGTTTTATGAATCAGGCCTTCTGTTCTAACTTTTTTTTTTTTACTTAGAAAGTATACTTTATTGAGTGTCTTAGTACTAGACTAAAAAAGCAGCGCACAGTGCTTTAAAATTGCACATACTGTATGTATTACAACATATCACTAAAAGTATATGTAAACCCTCACCTTGTAAAAACAACCCATTCAGTTTAAAATAGAAATGAAATGCAAAACATTTGTGCATAGATATAAAAAAAACATTATAAATACCTTTTTTTTCCCCTTTAATATACATACTCTCATCACATACCCTCTGCATAAGAATTTCAGAGAGCTGAGGGAGGAAGAGCAGCAGCACACTGCTCAACTGTTTTCTATGTGCCCTGCTCAAACTATACATGTGCGGTGGTGTGCACTCCATAGAAATGAATGCATTTTTATGCAGACTTAATGGAACTAAGGGAACATGTTGTGTATAAGAAAATAAAGATGTTATTGTTTATGGTGTAATTATTTTATTATTACAATAATTATAGGATACCAAAACAACTGTAGAAATGTCAGTTGTAATTTACAATTAATAATATATTTTCTAGTTGTACAGAATGTTTGTTTTTCTAACAAGCATTACAGAACATTTATCAAGGGCTAAATTGTTCAAAACACCTAGTAAGCAGATTTTGGGGTCCAAAGCAATTGTATTTCCTGTGATAATGAATTGATATTGATAATGATATGAATTATGAAGACAAAACTTCTTTACAGCAGTGACAGAAGATATTTTCACATCGCACACAGATTATGCACAAAATGGACAAATGTAAACTAACAAAAATCTTAAAGTAACTGTAAACCCTTATATATCACCAGTGAAATGACTGACCTCAGGTGATACACGGAGTTGAAACTAATCCTCCGACATAAGTTGTACCTGTATATCTGCAGTCTTCTCTTCTCTGCATCCTTTTAAAGTGCAGAATTTACACAGCCTACCTGTGCTTCCAGGAGGTGGGGAACTGAAGTTACACTCTGCAGAGCATTGTGAAGGGAGCTCTGAGAGCTCTTTCACATAGCTGTCAATCACAGGCTGTGTACTGGAGGTCCCTCCCCATTACAATTTTTTCTCTTGGTGTCAGGAAAAGTTGTCAAAAGTGACTCATGCAGATAACAGAGGAAAGGGGCAGCAGACAGAAACGACACTTAGCGCTCTGGATTGAGACAATTACACACTATAGAGGGATGTGCTTTGTTCATATTTCATGTCTGAGGTTTACAAACACTTTAACCAGGACAAACCCATACATCCTTGAGTTTCAGGGATTATACCAGGGCCATGGCTGCAGCTGCCAGTCATAACCACGCTATCTTTCTTTTCATATTTTCAGACGGTGACGCTGAATAATGTAAAAGTGATCCTAGCAGCTACATAGCTGTTGGATTGCTTTTGCATGCAGCAGAATGGGATGTGCTCCCCCCTGCAGCTTTATGCCACCTTCCAGGGCTCTTCCGTTCCACCAATGTACCTGGGACTGAAGCCAACGCTTCTGTAGGTTTATCATAGAGATGACCAAGGACAGGAACTTCCCCGGTCATGTCACGTACCTGGTGTGAGAGGCCAATGGAGAGAGAGCTTCCCTTGCAGCTAAGTTCCAGACTCCCCTGAGAGTGGGACAGCAGGAGTCAGGCCCAAAGTGGCACAGGTCGCCTGTAGGAGTGCTTGTTGGTGGTCCACCCAGGAGCACAGCTGATGCACTGAGATGAGGTCTGCAGACAGGTGGCACCTGTGCGAGGTATGCAAGCCCTTTCGGGGAACAGAGGATTACAGGATAGCCAGTTTAAAGTTAAGGTCAGGTACCAGGTGGGAATCAGAGCAGACGTAGTCAGATGGGATAGCCGAGGTCATACACAGAGGAGCAAAGAGGGAATATCCGTTAGCCAAGCTGAGGTCAGATCAGGGGTTAAGCAGAGCAGACAGGTTCAAGAGCAAGCCGAGTCAGTATCAGGAAATCACAGATCACAATAGCACAGGAACAAGCTACTGGGAAGCCAAAGATCAACCAGCACCTGAGAGTAGGGCAGGGCTTCCTGGAGCCAAATTTGAGCTGATGTGAACTTCTGCAGCCATGCAAGGTACTGGCAGGGGTGCCAGGTCTCCTAACACCTCTGCTGAGGACAGAGCCCTGACAGTTCATCTCTATGGTCTAAGAAACCTGGAGCGACAAGTATTTTTTTACTTCCGGTTTGGGTCCCATGTAAACAGGCTGTTACTGGCCTGTGAAAGCATCAAATTAAACCAATCTCACTTTGAGCAGATGCATTCAAGGGAAGAAGAGAATTCTGCAGCCTATAGACCTGCATGTCTCAGTAAAGATCCCATCCCTTGTTATAGCAATAAAAATTATCCAAAAAAAAATGTAAAGCTTCACATATGAATAGCTGGGATGGAGCTTTGCCCCCAGCAGAACACAATGACTGCTGCTGCCGGCTATAGCAAACAAAAGAAAAATATCGTTTCTGTGCTCTACTCAGGTAGATAATTTTTGTTCTGGGTGGGAGTTCAGCAGCAGGTGCTAAGTGGTAAAGCGGGGGGAACCAAGCTGCGCTGGTGCCCCCACAGCAAGTGGCATGATGTGGTGGCACGCAGAAAAGAGGAGGGGCCAAGATCACTAAAAGAGGAGGATCGGGTCCACTGTGTGATTATAACATGTTTGTTATTTTAGTTTTTAAAAAATTGTCTTTAGTAACACTTTAATCCTAATAGCACCCCCACAAACTGGAAACTACACAGCACTAAGTGGTTTTTCTGCTGCTGTGTTTTTAGAAAAGCTGCAGGGACCTTTTTCCTTTATTTTCAGGAGGTACAGCAGCCCGTTCAAATTAAGCAAACTCAGCTGCCGGAAATCCCATAGATGTGCAGTGGGGGTTAATCTGAACAGAACCTGTGTAAAAAGGCTAGGTTCACATTTGTGTGGGCTGTTTGCCGATGTAGGGAGTCTCACCTGTTCCCGCACCCACCCGCAGCCAAAACGCGTTGGTCTTTCACATATGCGTGGTGCTGCTATTTATTCTTAATTGCACTGTGCGTTTTCCATATATCTGAAGTTTTAAAGAGGTGCAGGGAACTTTTTCCTACAGGTACAGCAGCCCATGACCATGCAAACGCAGGCCATACCAAATGCATAGGTGCAAACCTAGCCTTAGCCATGGTTCACACTATATGTCGCACAGGAGCTGCATCACACCAAAGTAGTGCATGCAGTAATTTTGGGAACACACTGCAACTGTATCACATGGTTGTTTTGTATCATGGTATCCGGTGCAGGCAAACACGCTGCATTTACGACATGCATTTGGGGTGTCGTTAAGATTGCACTGAATCTCGCTACAGATCGCAAAGGCAGTTCAATTGGGACACGCACACAGATTGTAAGTTTCCCATATCACATTCTAGTGTGAACCAGGGCTTAAGCATTAGCAATGTCTTTTCAACGCAATGTCAACTTGCCTACTGGGCACATTCACCACCTTCCTGCCCAGGCCAATTTTTAGCTTTCAGCGCTGTCGCACTTTCAAAGACAACATACAACACTGTGCCCAAATTAGATCTTTATCATTTTTTGAGACGGATAGATCTTTGTTGTGGTGGTATATAATTACCACTGGGTTTTTTTTACTGTTTGCTTAACAAACAAAAAAAGACCAAAAAAAAAAATTCTTTTTAATTTCTGTTATAAAATTTTGCAAATACAGTAAGTAATTTTTATCCTTCACTGATGTGCCCTGATGAGGCTGCACTGATAGGCTGCATTGATAGGCACTGATAGGCTGCGCTGATGAGGCACTGATGGGGCTGCATTGATATTCGGCACTGTCAGACAGCACTGTGATAGGCTGCACTGATGGGCAGCACTAATGAGGAGGCACTGATAGGCAGCTCTGATAATCAGGGCACTGACGAACAGTGCCCTGATTATCACTGTCAATGTCCCCGGTTTGAATTGCCAGTCACCAGCTCTCCTCTCCACACACTGTGACAGCACCTGAGGAAAATACTGTCGATAACCGGCAAGTCTATTTACAATGTGATCAGCTGTGATTGGACACATGGTAAAGATCCGCTGTGATTGGCCCTTTACCGTGATCTGTTGTGTCCAAAAGACAGTGATCACAGAGTGCGCCGGATGCGCATCTCAGGGGGTGCCGGGGGGGGGGGGGAGTGTGGTTCTGGGAGGACTTCTATAGATGTTTAGAGTTAACTAGAAGCTCTTGTACTGGAATTCTTGCTCTCACGCTGGCATTTGCGGGTCACATGTGTGGTGCAACCGCAGTTTCCATACATGTTTTTGTTTTAAATACATTTTATTATATATAAATTTTTTCAAACTTTTATTTATTCTTACCTGATTACTATTAATAAAACCCTTTGTGATAGCATTGGGCAGGTTAGGGCATCACTTTCACTATCAAGTCATCAGATTGTGATTAAAGGTTCACTCTGTGTACCTATGTACCACATCCAGAAAGCTGAACTGGTTAATACCACTTTAAGGTTAAAACATTTGGGCTTTAGAACTATTTGAAAATCTGTAAGGTGACCTAACACTGGACGCCCTCCCCATAATCCCCCCTTCCCCGGTCCTGCTGTACTGGAGTCCCACGATCCTCCGCTGCCAGACACTGGCATGCTGCTTCATCAGTTCAGGGATTTGAAATCCCTGTGGCTTAATCTCCTCTCTGTACGGCTTAGTCAGTACGGACCAGAGGGATTCTAATTGGTCAGCACAGCTGCATGTACAGCGCAGACCAATCAGAATCCGTCTAGCCCACCCTGTTAGCACTGTAAGGAGAGGAGAGAAAGCTGCAGGGATTTCAAATCTCTGGACTGTTGAAGTGGCATGCCAGTGTCTGACAGCAGAGACCAAGTAGAGCAGGACCAAGTAGGATGGGGAGGGGGTCCAGTGTTAGGTCACTTAAGGTGACCTAACACTTTAAAGTGACACTAAACTCAGTTTAAAAATGAAATTTCTATTCAAATATTTATTCTTAAATACCATCTATTGCTCTTAGCCTGCTCCAAATTCCTTTTTAAAAAAATTTTTGCCCGCAGTGTTTTCCTGTTAGAGGGTGGCTATGTTCGTTCCCCATGGCCCCACTGTATGTAGGAGTGTAGTCACCCACTCTTGCTCACTGCTGAGGTGGACTATAGAGTATGGATTACTTTTTGTAGTGTGCATAGAGCAGTGCACATGACCACAACTACTATGCAGTGCCTGTTCCAAACAAAGAGAAGTGAGGGGGTAAAGGAGAGGCTTATGAGCTCATTAAGGATGTTACAAGAAGGCAGGAAAAAACAGTAAGAAACAATTTCATGATGAAATAGATTACAAGGCCATTAAGTACTGAATGTACAGTACTGTGCAAACGTTTTAGGATCGTGTGAAGAACTGCTGTAAAATAAGAATGCTTTCAAAAATATACATTTTAATTGTTTATTGTTATCAATTTACAAAATGAAAAGTGAGCGAACAGAAGAAAAATCTAAATCAAATCAATATTTGGTGTGATTACTCTTTAGTTTCAAACCAGTATCAATTCTTCTAGGTACACACAGTGCTTGTGCACACATCTTGGAGAACTAACCACAGATCTCCTTTGGATGTAGGCTGCCTCAAATCCTTTTGTCTTTTAATGTAATCTCAGACAGGCTTGAAGATGCTCAGGGCTCTGTGGTGGCCAAACCATCACTTCCAGGACAACTTGTTCTTCTTGTAGTGCTACCCCCTTGAGAGCCGCTGAGTTTTTGGGTCCCCCTAAACTCTGCAAAGCCAGGCAACACGCATTTTCAACACTTTCATCCACAGTCAATAAACAGTCCATTTGCTTGTTTTTTTGTTGTTTTATTAGGGGTTAACCACTTGGATGGGGTCTAGGAGTATATGGGATGTCCAATTATTATTTTTATTATTATTATACAGGATTTATATAGCGCCAACAGTTTGCGCAGCGCTTTACAATATAAGGGAGACAGTACAATTACAATACATTTCAGTACAGAAGAAATGTGAGGGCCCTGCTCGTGGAGCTTACAATCTAAAGGAAGGGGGAGATGATAAAAAAGGTGATAGCTGCGAGGATGATCTGGTGGAGGTGATTCAAGAACAGTTCTTAGGTGGAGGTGGGGTAGGCTTCCCTGAAGAAGTGCGTTTTCAAAGATCGCCTAAAGGCAAACAGGGTGGGGGCTGACTGGACATGCTGTGGTATGGAGTTCCAGAGGATGGGAGAGGCTCTGGAGAAGTCCTCGAGGCGATTGTGGGAGGAGGTGATGAGGGAGCTAGAGAGGAAGATATCATGGGAGGAGTGGAGTGGGCGATTTGGTCTATATCTGTGGATGAGGTTGGTGATGTAGCTAGGGGCAGTGTTGTGGATGGCTTTGTAAGCTGTGGTTAGTATTTTGAATTTTATACGTTGGGTTATTGGAAGCTAGTGAAGGGATTGGCAGAGAGGGGCAGCAGTCGCTGATCGGTTGGTAAGGTGTATGAGTCTAGCAGCAGCATTCATAATAGACTGAAGGGGGGGATAGCCTGTGTAACGGTAGACCAGTGAGGAGGGAGTTGCAGGATTCGAGGCGGGATATAACCAAGGCATGGATAAGTTGTTTTGTGGTGTCATTGGTCAGAAAGGGGCGGATTTTGGAATTGTTTCGGAGGTTGAGGCGGCAGGATTTAGCCAGTGAGTGGATGTGGGGTCCAATGAAACTGAAACCACTTAAAGGACAAATTCTTAGGCACAAAAATCCAACAAAATCAGGAAGGAACAGATCCTATCTATTCTTTCAGGAGTGGCACTTATCTTCTGAGGAGTCAGCATACAGTCTTTGCAATGAGCACTTGGTCCCCTAAATGAACCTCCTCAGACCCCAGATAAAAATCTTCTCATCCCCCTGGCTGTCTTCAGAGTATCTCAGAGCAAGGGATTCTGAGACACACAATTAATCTAGTCCCAGGGAGAACTAGTTGGGTATTGCTCCTGATCGCCCTCTTCCTTCTTTGCCTGGGGGGTGTAGAAGTAGTCACACTATCCTGTTCTGTAGCTTTAAAGGTTGAAGCTGCATTCAGGCTATATGCTGGGTTGGCTCCTTCCCTGCTGACAGACTGTCTTTCCCTGGTAGACTATGGGACAGTGGAGTTCCTTCTTTCCAGCTTCTAGCCTGTAGGCCGAACCCCCCCCCCCGCCCTCAGGCTCCACACCAGCAGCACTTCCTCACTTCATCTTCTACCTGACTCTCATTTTTAAGGGCTCACCTAGCCACCATGCCAGGCCTCCTGCCTGGAGATTGGCCAGATTCCTCTAAATATGCAGATCAGCCCTCACTCACCCCTGGCCACTGGCTTCTAGAAATGTCTCCAAGTTTCTAGAGAAGAGGTAGGCAGTGTTAACCTCGCTAACTCACTCTCAGGCTGACTCATACCCAGGCTTCTAGCAAGCCTCTAACTATGCATATACACAAAAAACTATCCTACACTAGAGAGCGTTACATTCTTTGAGCTGAAGATAGTTCTTATTGACATTGTCTGAATGTTTGGGGTTGTTGTCCTGTTGCAGAATACATTTTTGAGGCCAGTCACATGCCTCCCTGATGGTATGCATGATGAACAAGTGTCTGCCCGCATTTCTCAGCATTGAGGACACCAATGATAAGGCAACGTTAAAAAAGAATTTTGGGCAAATATTTTATTTTCCCATGCAGTGGGGCTGTGCCTACACTGCATGGCATTAAACGCTTGTTTTTCTCTAGGAGTTCCCAAAGCTTTGATATACTTACCTACATACCCAATCCGCTAATCCTCTGAGCGCAAGACTGGTCCCTGCCACTCCTGCCCCCCACACGCTAGTGGTCTTGTGAATGGGCTGTTCCTGACATCATCATGCCCATAGACTGACGTGAAGATGGCAGTAACAGTCCACCACTGGACGTGGGGGTGCGCAGTATTTCGGAGGACAGGGTAGGTATAGCTTTTTCCTGAGCTCCTTGACAAAATGAGCAGTTAATCCATGCAGTGTGGGAACAGCCCCACTGCATGCATGGGAAAATAATAATTCTGATTAGAGTTCTGCTTTAAGGACCATAGACACAGTGGTTGGCCAAGGAAACCTAATGCAGCAGATGAAAGACACATCGTGCTTATTTGCTTTTGACATTGGAAGATGTCCAACAGTTCCATCAGCACCGAACTGGCAGAAACCTGTGGAGCCCAGGTACACTCATCTACTGTCTAGAGAAATCTGGCCAGAAGTGGACTTCATGGAAGAATTGCAGCCAAAAAGACATACCTCCAATGTGGAAACAAGGCTAAATGACTCAACTATGCACAAAAACATAGGAACTGGGGTGCAGAAAAATGGCAGCAGGTGCTCTGGACTGATGAGTCAAAGTTTGAAATATTTGGCTGTAGCAGGAGGCAGTTTGTTTGCGAAGGGCTGGAGAGCAGTAAAATAATGGGTGTCTGGAGGCAACAGTGAAGCATTGTGGAAATCCTTGGGGCTGCATTTCTGCAAATGGAGTTGGAGATTTGGTCAGGATCAATGGTGTCCTCAATGTTGAGAAATAGAGGAAGATATGCATCCATCATGCCATACCATCAGGGGGGCGAGTGGCAGGCCCCAAATGTATTCTGCAGCAAGACAAATGACCCCCAAACATGCAGCCAATGTCATTAACCTCCCTAGCGGTATTCCCGAGTGTAGCTCAGGGTAAAATGTCAGTGCCAAAAGCGGTAACCCCGAGCTACACTCGGGCTTACCATGCGGCGCTGCATAGGGAGCCCCTGCAGAGCTTACCTTGTCCTTTGCTCCCGCAATGTGTCCCCTGCAGCATCCCCGGGCATCTCCTCTGGCCGATGCCGGCATCCGGCTTCTGTGTTCCGGTCCCTGTGACGTCAGGACATATGGGCGGAGGCGGGAAATTTGAAAATTTTTAAAAAATGTCATTTTTTTCAAAACAAATTTTTCATAGTAAAACATTGCTGTTTCAACCCATTTCACATACATATTGTCCCTAGTGCTTTGTCCTGTGCCCTGCCTGGATTTTGTCTGTTCTTTCTGCCTGGAAACTGAGAAACGTCCATGGCGTCCAAAAAGCGTCCCTTTAGGTCAAAAGCGGGTTTAGATCAGCTAGAGAATACCGATAGTAAATCAGAACCACTTGCAGAATTGAGTGATAATGATTCATGGGGAAATTCGTCATCAGACACTGAAAACGGTTTTGCAAATTTGCTCAGCAATGTACGAACTTGGCGCTTCAAATTTCAGTGTTTTCGGTTTGATTATATTATTGAATTAAATGTATTATTATTATATTATTATTTTTTATGATTATTTATTAAATTATAATTTATGATTTCGTGTTTCAAATTTTATCATACCCGGGATGTTTAATAGACTCTTGTTCGGACAGATTTCAGTGAGTTATTCCTAAAAATTACAGCCTACAATAAAAAAACTACATATTTCCATGGAAAATAATGGTACCGCTTTCAGCACCAAAAATCTGAAATAATCATACCGCTAGGGAGGTTAATAACTATTTTCAGTGTAAAGAAAAACAAGGAGTCCTGGAAGTGATGGTTTGGTCCTCACAGAGCCCTGATCTCAACATTATTGAGTCTGTCTGAGATTACATGAAGTGACAGAAGGATTTGAGGTAGCCTACATCCACAGAAGATCTGTGGGTAGTTCTTCCAGATGTTTGGAACATCTTGCTGACTTCCTTCAAAAACTGTGTGCACAAACACTGTGTGCACCTAGAAGAATTGGATCTGTTTTGAAGGCAAAGGGTGGTCACACTAAATATTGATTTGAGGATTGCTGTGATCTATTGGCCTCCTAGACCAGTATCAAGCTTTCTTGATGTCTTCTCTGCCTGGCTACCCTACTTTTTCTCTTCTGAAACTCCCACAATCATTCTCAGTGACTTCAACATCACTCCTGCTACTTTAAACTTCTGAGCCTAATCTCCTCTTTTGAACTGAAACAATGGACATACACTTCTACTCACACTGATAGCAACTGCCTTGACCTTGTATTCTCCAGCCTATGCACTCCTTGCAACCTCACCAACATTCGTTTTCCTCTGTCTGATCACTACCTTATTAGCTTCACTTTCCTTGTCTTCCTCCTCCTTGCCTTCGAACTACCTCAGAGTTACCCATAGAAACCTTCACCATCTTAACCCTTCTCTTTTTTTTTTCAAAAGATTGTCTCTATGACAAAATCTCAGCCCTGTCCCAACCTGGCCACTTTTGTCTACAACAATTCACTGTCTTCCACTCTGGACACATTGGTCCCCCTCACTACACACGGAATCAGGCCCCGACCACTAAAATCCTGGCAAAACAAAATCTGCCCTGCTGAGGAAGCTCTGGTACAGGAGCGTAAAGTGTACAGGATTTGGAGCTACGCTGTGGGTATGAGAACACTGGCTGTACTAATTACTAAGACCCATGTTTATTCATGAGATACATAGCACTATGGGTGCTTTTTAAATGCAAGTGTTGATTTTAGGAGCTTTTATAAATAGTTACTATCCAGAGAGCATTATTGTGGTCCCATTCTATTTATGCATGTGATGTTACTGGGGTAATGAATACTGATGAGGAAGGAGCAAAATGAATAGCTGATGCCACATATGCCCAAGGTGGGGCAACAAGTGTGTTATGACCTTGATCTGTATTGAGGTCCATTACACAAGGTGAGCACACATTATTAGTGGGTTACAGAGCTTGAGAAAAGAGGAATGAAGCAATAAATCACATTACGGTGGTGGAGGAAATACAGCTTTATTGGAAACTGAAAGACTGTTACATTGTTTTGAATTAAAGACTGTCACATTATTTGATGGGATTGCGCTACATCGTGAAGGACAGTATACATTTTGTTGAAGTGTGGTGAAGAGCACTAATTGATGTGTCAGCAGCAATCACTTTTTATTTTATTATCTAGTTTATTTTATATGCGTTTATATTTTATTTTTTATGTTTATGAACTTTTATTACTAACTGTGCAAATTGTTTACACTGTTCCTTGAACAGTCTTCAACCGGATGAGCTGCCACCTCATTGAGAACAACCTTCTTGATCACCTTCAGTCTGGATTTCGCCCGCAACACTGCACAGAAACTGCTCTCTTAAAACTCATAAACTACTCACTAACAGCTAAAACCAACGGTCACTATTCTGTACACTTACTCTTGGACCTCTGTGCTGCCTTTGATACAGTTGACCACCTAGTCCTGAAAAAAAACTATTTTCTTGGTCTCTGTGACTGTACTCTCTGTTGGTTCGCATCTTACCTATTTCACCGCACATTCAGTGTCACTTAGAACTCTACTTCCTCCTCTCCTGCTCTTGGACCTCTCCTATTCTTGATCTGCACCTCTTCCCTGGACCAGCTAATAGCTTCCCATGGTTTCCAATACCATTTCTATACTGATGACACACAAATCTATCTCTCTACCCCTCAGCTCACCCCATCAGTTTCCTCACGTATCACTGATTTCTCTGTCAAGATCAAATGCCATAGATATCAACCCATCCCCACATGCCAGGGTGCTAGGGATAACCCTAGATTCTAAACTGTTCTTTCAGGCCCATATTCAATCCCTGTCCAAGTCATGCAGCTTCAACCTCCACAACATCTCCAGAGTACGCCCCTTTTTAACCAATGACACCACAAAACTTCTAACTTACTCCCTGGTTATCTCTCACCTCGACTACTGCAACTGCCTCCTCATTGGATTACCTTTACATAGGCTATCCCCCCTTCAGTCCATCATGAATACTGCTGTCAGACTCATCCACCTTACCAACCATTCAGTGTCTAGTACCCCTCTCTGCCAATCTCTCCACTGGCTCTCCCAACAAATAAAATTCAAAGTACTAACAACTTACAAAGCCATCCACAACTCTGCCCCCAGCTACATCACTAACTTGGTCTCAAAATATTAACTAAATCGCTATCTTCAGTCCTCCCAAGACCTCCTGCTCTCTAATTTCTGTGTCATCTCCTCCCATGCTCCCCTCCAGGACTTCTCCCGAGCTTCTCCCATCCTACAGGACTCCCTCCCAATCTGTTCAACTATATCCTTCAAGTGATATGTGATTTTGCATGTAATATGCATCAAAATAAGGATATGATTTAATCTCTGCTGTTACACTTCCTGCTTGGCAGAGCAGATGCTGTTATTTTTTAACTACAGAGATGACTTCCTAAAAATTCAGTTAAACTTATCTCTTCAATGGTAAGGAACTTCACAAATGTATTAACTGTTTAGTGTTTTGTGCAGGATGGTGTACTATTGGGTGATTTTTTTGCCTATCCCGGAGTTCTTTAAAGAGAAGGGTTTTCAGGGATCATCTAAAGGTGTTTAGCAGCAAGCCTTATAATCACAATTTTTTATTTTACCTTCAGCAGTTTATTGTAAGTAACGTGGTGATTACCTATTATACAAAAAATTGGCATGTGGCACAAGTAAACATTGACAGATTTCAGTTGTGCCCCACCAGGCTGGACCCCCATAGACATTGTGCCTGGCCAGAACGGAACTATGGATAAAGGGGTGGGGGGGGATGGGGCTGTAGGTGAGGAGCGGGCTGGGGGTTAGCATGGGGCTGTGGTGGGATAGTTGGATGTGTGGTTAGGGAATGGGATGGGGTGAGATGGGTGGATAGGGCTGGAAAGTAAAATGACTGCTAAGAGGGAGATGAGAAGGTTGGAAAAATGCTAGGTGGCAAGAGGAAATGTATCAACTGCTCAATAGGGTGGCAAAAAAAAACCCGCTGGAAGTAAGCTGGATGGTTATCGTAGCTGGTGAGTGGGTGAGATGATGACAGGAGGAGAGCAGCTAGAGACATAAGCGAGGGAGGGGCCATGTGGGAAGGTAATGGGCTGTGTGGTGGATGACAGAAGGAGAGCAGCTGGATACACATGTAGGGCATAAGATGTGGGAAGGTATCGGCAACATTGACAGGTGGCTGAAGGGGGAATGACAAGGTGGTCGGTTGTAATAAAGTGGATGACAAGGCTGAAAAAGGTAACTGGTGCGGGGAGAGGAGACTGATAATGAGCAGGCAGTACAGTTTTTGACAGTGGGCTGGGATGATTGTATGCAGGATTTGAACACCACATCCATGGGCGGTACAGACCGGCAGTCTCTGAGTCCAGGTCTGCCCACTACAGCAAGCAGGGACAGAAGTACATCCCTACTTGCTGTATAGAACTACAGATGGGAAATGCCAAGAACGGTGGCTGGGGAATAGGAGGATTAGCAGCCACTGGCCTTACAAACAGGAAACCACAGGGGATTAACGGTTTCATTTGAAAATCACCAGCCTATTTCAGAGCAACTACTGAGTTAACAAGATGGAAGACATATTTGGTAAAGGTAGGAACTCAGCAAAAAGGACATGTAAAAAAGTTTTTGCCCAGTGTTCTCCTTTAACACCTTCCTGCCCGGCTTATAGCAGATTGACGGCCAGGCGGGACACTCCTCCTTCTGAGTGGGCATCATATAACGTCCTGTCAGAAGATGCCGCTCACTACACTGGCCCGCTGCCCACTATCAGTGTCATGTCACTGCTGCAACCAATCACAGCAGATCACATAACAATTGTATACAATGGATAGCTTGCTTTCATGCCATCCTTTGTATACAATTGTGTTGTTAGCTGTGATTGGTCACAGCGGAAAAATGGTACTGACAGGGTCAATCACTGCCCATATGTACCATATGTACCATATGATGAGCTTTGCCCAATCCCAGCTAATCACAACAAAAGACTGAATTGATCAGTTTGATTTAGTAAAAATGGTTGCTAACATCAATGAAATCCATTGGTATTAGCAATCATAATGTGTTTAAAAAATTCCTGATCACTTGCCCAGAGTAGTACGTTACTATGGTAACATTGTATTGCTCCGGTCACAGTGTGTTGAAAAAAAAAATAGTAAAAAAAGAAAAAAAAGAAATACTACATTTTGTTTATTATCTTTTTTTTTTTTTTTAACATACTGTCACCAATCAGTGTCCCTGATCACTGCCACGCCAGTTATATGATAACACTGTACTGGACTGGTGACAATTTGTAAAAAAAAAGTGAATTTTATTTTTAATATCTTCATTTTCCAAAAAATTGTGACAAACAATTACAACTTAAAAAAACTTGCCATGCATCAAATTTATGAAGAAAGGTTATTTATTTGCAAAATTATATAACAGAAATGAAGAAAAACAGGTTTTTAAAAAAAAGTTTCTTTATTTTCCCATTTAGCAAAAAATAAAAAACTCAGTGGTGATTAAATACCACCAAAATAAAGCTCTATTTGTGTGAAAAACATAATTTTTTTATGGGTACAGCGTTGCATGACTGCGCAATTGTCATTCGAAGTGCAACAACACTGAAAGCTGAAAATTGGCCTGAGCAGGAAGGGGTTAAAAGTGATGGGTATTAAAGTGGATAAAGAAGCCTATCCTGCTTCTAACTAATACACTGCTTTTTTACTTTCGCCATCAGCTCATCCCCCACAGCTACAGTGAAGGAAATAAGTATTTGATCCCCTGCTGATTTTGAATGTTTGCACACTCCCAAAGAAATGATCAGTCTAAAAATCGAATGGTAGGTGTATTGTAACACTGAGAGACAGAATAGCAACAACAAATTCAAAAGAAATGCATGTCTAACAAGTTTCTTAAAGGGAGTGCTGCTAATCTCATTGTGTTACCTGTATAACAGACACCTGTCCACAGGAGCAATCAAACAATCAGATTCCAAACTCTCCACCAGACAAAGACCAAAGAGCTGTCCAAGGATGTCAGGGACAAGATTGTAGACCTACACAAGGTTGGACTGGGCTACCAAACTATCGCCAAGCAGCTTGGTTGAGAAGGTGGCAACAGTTGGTGCAATCATTCGCAAATGGAAGAAACACAAAAGAACTGTCAGCTTCCCTAGGTCTGGTGCACCATGCAAGATCTTATCTCGTGGAGTGTCAATGGTCATGAGAACAGTGAGGAATCATCCCAGAGCTTAACGTGAGGATCTTGTCAATGATCTCCAGGCAGCTGGGACCACAGTCACCAAGAACACATTTGGTAACACACTACGCCAACAAGGACTGAAATCCTGCAGTGCCCGCAAGGTCCCTCTGCTCAAGAAAGCACATGTCCAGGCCTGTCTAAAGTTTGCCACTGAACATCTGAATGATGCCGAGGAGGACTGGTTGAAAGTGTTGTGGTCAGATGAGACCAAAATCGAGCTCTTTGGCATCAACTCAACTCGCCATGTTTGGAGGAGGAGGAATGTTGCCTATGACTCCAAGAACACCATCCCAACTGTCAAACATGGTGGTGGAAACATTCTGATTTGGGGGTGTTTTTCTGCTAACGGGACAGGACAACTGCACCGCATCAAAGGGATGATGGACGGGGCAATGTACGATCAAATCTTGGGTGAGAACCTTCTTCCCTCAGCCAGGGCATTGAAAAAGGGTCGTGGATGGGTGTTCCAACATGACAATGACCCAAAAAACACGGCCAAGGCAACAAAGGAGCGGCTAAGGAAGAAGCACATTAAAGTCCTGGAGTGGCCTAGCCAGTCCCCAGACCTTAATCCGATTGAAAATCTGTGGAGGGAGCTGAAAGTTCGAGTAGCCAAAAGTCAGCCACCAAACCTTAATGACTTGGAGAGGATCTGCCAAGAGGAGTGGGCCAAAATCCCTCCTGAGATATGTGCAAACCTGGCGGCCAACTACAGGAAACGTCTGACCTCTGTGATTGCCAACAAGGGATTTGCCACTAAGTACTAAGTCATGTTTTGTGAAGGGGATCAAATACTTATTTCCCTCATGAACATGCAAATTAGTGCATAATTTGTTAGACATGCATTTCTTTTGAATATTTTGTTGCTATTCTGTCTCTCAGTGTTACAATACACCTACCAGTCGATTTTTAGGCTGATCATTTCTTTGTGAGTGGGCAAACATTCAAAATCAGCAGGGGATCAAATACTAATTTCCTTCACTGTATTACCTTTTGTATGACTTGACCCTCTTAGATTGTAAGCTCTAAAGAGCAGGGCCCTCTGATTCCTCTTGTACCAAATTGTATTGTAACTGTAATGTCTACCTTCAGTTTGTAAAGCGCTGTGCAAACTGTTGGCGCTACATAAATCCTGTTTTATAATAATAATAATTTGATTTGGATTTCTCTTCTGTTCATTTACTTTACATTTGAACTGCTAAAAATAAACTATGAACCTCTTCCCGTCTGGCCCATGCCGATAAATGGCCGGACGGGAGCATTGCCAATGCGGGGGGGGGCGTTTCTAAACGTCCCTCTGCATCCATTGCCTGTGACCACTCCCTGGGAGCATGCAACACCGCGATCTGTGCCGCTGTGTCCCCGGAACGCAGATTGCTGTATGGGACCGCTGTGTGAGGTCCCGATTCATCTGATCAGAGATTGGCCAATCAGTGATCACATGGACAGTATTAAACAAGATGTCACTTCCTGACATCATTGTTTACTACTTGTGAATTCTGTGAATGATCGCATAGGTCACAAGGTACAAGGTCATTCACAACAGCCTTGTACCATGTGACAAGCTGTGACCAATTACAGCTCTCACAGTATTTCTCAATGGCTGCAGGAATGCAGCCAGAGAGAAGGAGAAATTATTATTTTTTCAGCCTTTATAGATGTAAAAGCAATCAGTGTAAAAAAAGAAATAAAAGCTTTATCATCCCCCACAAATAGTACAGTGTCACTATGGTGAAACTGTACTGCTAGGGTGACAGTATGTAAAAACCAAAAAAACATACATAATACCGTATTTTGCGCCGTATAAGATGCACTTTTTCTTCCCCAAAACTGGGGGGGAAATGTCAGTGCGTCTTATGGAGCAAATATGGAGTGGCCGGTCCAGTATTTCCACCGCGGCCGTGTCAGAATACCGGGCCGGCCGCTCAGCTCTGCAGTGGGACCTTACCTGTTCCTCTATCCAGCGGTGTGCAGTCTTCCCGGCTTCTGTAGTGTGGACGCTGGGCATGACAGCCGGGTGCCAAGTGCGCATGCGCAAGAAGCGGTGCTTTTTGTGAATGGTAAGGCGGTACCTGGGACACATGACAGATCCCAGAAGCCGCCGGACCAATCACAAAGCGCAAGTGCTTCTCGCTCATGCGCACTGGGCACCCGGCTGTCATGCCGAGCGCCATTACAGAAGCCGGGAAGACAGCGCGCGGCTGGATCGAGGAACAGGTAAGATCAAACAAAAAGTAGTAAGAGCGGGTACCTGTCAAATTCAGGTACCCGCTCCCCACCTCCCCAAAGGTCAGCAGTCATCTGTACTGTCCGCAGTCTCTGGTCATCTGTGCTGTCCGCAGTCTCTGGTCATCTCCTGTACTGTGTCTGCAGTCCATTAGTTCAGAATTTTTTTTTTCCTGTTTTCTGCCTCTAAAACCTTGGTGCGTCTTATACGGCGAAAAATACGGTAATTTAAAAAAATAAAATTATGTAAAAATAAAACTAAAAAATTATATTTACATTTTTAAAAACTGATTTTGGTTATTTTTTTTACCAAAAAGGTAGCAGAATACATTTTGGCCAAGATTTATGAAGAAAGATTATTTATTTGCTAAATTTTATAAGAAAAACTTTTTGTTTCAAAATGTTTGGTCTTTTTTCATTTATATAGCAAAAAAATTAAAAAACCCCGTGGTGAATAAATGCCACCAAAAGAAAGTTGTATCTATCTCAAAAAAATGCTAAAAATGTCATGTGGGTACAGTGTTGCATGACCGCGCAATTGTCAAAGTGTGATAGCGCTGAAAGCTGAACATTGGCAGGAAGGGAATGAAAGTGATCGGACTTGAAGTGGTTAACACTTTTATTTCACAAAGCATTCTTCGTTTCCAGCATTGTTACACACCTAAGACTTTTGCACAGTAGTGTATATGGATTCTTTTTTTTCCTGTCACTTTAATAGCTATCTGTAGGGGGTGGGGCATTCTTTTCAGTGACCACCAAAGGAACATTTTTCCCACTGAAGCGTGGAAATAATTTGAAGGGCTCCTCTGAGGTGACAAGGGTGAGAAGGCTGCTGTGGTATCACATTAGTACTTGTGGTAAGGTATACCAATTCTTGCACACATGCATTTGAAGTGTGCAGCCAGCCTGGAGACTGCGGCCTGACCCTTGACGCATGACCCAGTATGTAGATACATATGTGTGTATCCATGGAGCTCCTATAGTACAAGGCGCTGACTAGTCATTGCAGGCTGAGGTAATAGCGCGGTATGTCCATGTTGTGTCCTCTGTCACTTTCCCCGTCTTGTGTCCTCCTCCTCCTCACCTCTTGCGGCTCTCCTCCTCCTCGTCTGTAGTCTCCCTCCTCCCCTTGTGTCTCTTCCTCCCTCCTCTGCTCTCCCCTCCCTCCCTCCTCTCTCAGCATCCTCCGGGAGGTAGAGGAAGCAGAAAGCGGAGGGAGTGCCGTGTTCTTCGGCACCGTTACTACCAGAGCTGCGGCGGGGCTGGTCATTGACTGGGGCTCACAGGAGACATAGCCGCATGGACGGTCGCTTTGTCTGCTCATTCCATTCCCTTTGTTTTCCATTCTGATTTCCCGGCTGTGTATGTAATCACACCAGGTCTGTCCTAGATTTTCTTTCAATCTAATTGTCCCTCATATACCTTCTTCATCCCTCCACCTCTCATGTCCTCCATGCCCTTCCTCCTGTAACTCTTCACCTTTCTTCTTTCCCTTCACCCCATTATTCTCCATTTTATTCTGCATCCATTTTTTTCTTGCATGCCCTTTGTTATTTTGTCTTCCATCTGTCTCTCCTGTATCCACCTCTAGAAGTATATGCCTCTCTTATAACCTTCCCTCCTCCCTCTTACTCCAGGGAGGGGAGGTGCGATGATGCAGAGGAAGGTGAAGCCCCCCTCAGGGGTGGGAACAGGCCGTTCAGCGGAACTGCGCGTTTTTCGTGGCACTAGCGTCGTCCATGAGACTCGCCTGCCTGGAGCGCCTCTTCGACGCCAACGTTCCCTTACCAACCTGTCGGTGCTGACGGACGCTGAGAAGAAACTTCGACTCTGCGGACCGGACTGGTGCGATGATCTGTCAGCTGCCACCTCGGCGAAGAACCTTACCACAGCCCCGGTATCCCCTGCTATGTCCAGAGCGCTTTCTCGCTCAGAACACTCTCTTCTTCAGCCTCGGACACCTAGCCGAATTCCACGGGGACCGTACGCTGAAGTTAAGCCGCTTAGTAAAACTACAGACTCAACATCCAGTGGTCCTTCTGCAGATGATCCTTCGAAAGAGGCCTCTGATGACAAAAAGACTTTTCTTAAGGTGGACCCGGAGCTGGTGGTGACTGTTTTAGGCGATTTGGAGCAGCTACTCTTCAGCCAAATGTTGGGTAAGACAGATGTTGCAGTAATGGGCTAGTACCATTAGCAAAACCTCCAAACGTTGCTATAGGTTCCTTGAGCTGTGGCTGACTGACCCCCCATCTGATGGTGTCTGTATAGTTCCAGGTTTAGCGCATGACTCTAGTAATTGTTTTGGGCATCTGTATAGGGGGACCACCACCTTTGTAACAGGCATTTTTCCCATTGACCACCAATAATTGGTTTTAACAGGGCTTCCCTGAGACCAAAAATGGTTTCCAGGGTTCCTTTGGAGTAAAAAGGTTGAGGAAGGCTGTTTTGTGCTCTAATATTGTAGAGGGCCACTGCCCCATTCCATGCTTTTTAAAGCGGTTCTTTAGCCTTTAAAAAAATTCTGTAGCTTCTGACTTTTAATAAAAGGGCACTTACCTATCCAGGGGTTTAGTGCCGTGCTCACCCAAACCACATTTTCGTTGGTCTTCAGGTCCCCGACATCGGCATGTTTACTGTGGGTAGCCATCTGATTTCTTGAGGCTTCACAGCCAGTTGTCCACTGCACATGCGCGAGCCATGCTCCTGCAGTGATCCATCTGGAAGTGTGAGAAGGTACCTGTCAAAACCCTCCTCAAAAAAGTGCCAAACACAGAAGAGGGGGGGGTGGAGGAGGGCTTACAGTGAAGTTAGGCCTTAACTTCAACTTGACATCAAGAATGCTCAACTGGTAAGACAGCCCTTACTTCCTTCTCTGCTGGTCATGTGATATGTGATTTCAGCTGCATGCTTCCTCCTCAGCTTGGTCTTCTCCCAGATTTCTGCCACGTGTGTCACTGTATGAAAGCAGAAAAGGTTCTCCCTATGCCACCTGGGTGTATAGCAGCTCCTGAATTTTCTAATATTTTATTACAGTAATATTGGATTTTATTTGCAACTGCTGTTAGGGAACTACTTTTGGTGCATGTACGTTTTTAAATGTAGTGGTCTATGGACCTGTATGCTTTTGGGCTGCTATTGATTCCCAAGCAAAGCTAGTGATGTGTATATGAAAGTTCAGTACCTGCCATTGGCAGTGTAATACAATCTTCAGACCACTGTTGGATATCAACTTCTGCTGTTTATTGGCAGGACCCACCTGATTGATACATATTTTATTATATATCTTATTTATATTTTTGTAATAATGTTTGCTGCTGTTAATCGTTTGGACAACTGTGCTTTGGCACCAAGTTATTTGAGAAATAAAAGTACAAACCATGCAACCCAAATTATGAAAGTACCACACCCACAAATGTAATTGGCAACTGGAAGATAAAACCTACTAACCCTTAAATCGCCCATAGATGGATCAAAATATGGCCAGTTCTGCAAGAACTGGACAAATTTTAATCCATTTATGGGCAGGGTGGTTGATCGACTTCTGTAAAACCAGCCTGTTTTGTTTTTTGCTCAGTCTCAAGGATTGCCTCCATGTGAACACGGTAGCACAGTCGGAATAATTCCCCCATCCACCTAAAATGTGTGGATGGGGGAATCGTCTAATTTTTTTTTTTTTTGGTTCAACTTGATGGTTGAACTAAAAATAATGTATAATGTATGGCCTGCCTTAGGGCTCGTTCACACCAGCAGCTGCACAGAATGCACAACCACTGGTGTACACTGGGAGGAACAGTGCCGATGCTACAATTCCAGTACATCATACTGTTCTATTTTTTTTGTTAAAACTTTATTGAAATGTCACAAGTGACATCTCATTCAGTGATTATTCACTGCAGTAGCATTGTGATGCAGTGGTTTGCTTCAAGGCTTGGAATATTTTTTCAACACACGCCAGTTCACTGGTGTGACTTAACTTAATAGCAAAGTTGCTCAGAGCAACCCAATGCAGATAGTGTGAATGGGCCCTTAAAGTGTAAGCAAACCTTAACAACTTTTCTTATTTGATTCCTTTTGATCTGCTTATTTTTGTTATATCTGTTGATCTTGTCATATATTCAAACCTGTTCAGTGTTGTATACACACTTCTTGTGTTACCTCAAAGAGCCCAATTAGCACTTCTAACTTTGACCTTGGGGTTACAGATCAATTAGCCTTGATGGTATGTAGAATAGATTAGGGGTGGGTCTGAGTAATTAATTAAAAGACAATGGGATGGGCTGACACCACTCAGTCTAAAAGAATTCAGTGTGTTGTCAGCCCACAGCAGGAGTTAGGAGCAGAGTATTTCTGCCAGAACAACAGTTATCTTTCTGCAGGGTCTTTTAAAACACAGTGCAGTGTTGTAAAGATGTACTGCATGGTTCTTTTTTCCCTGACATAAACTTTAAAACAAACCTATGCTACTCTTCTAGTTAATAAGGATGGACATGACCTACTCTGTGTGCCAGTTATCAAGTACCTGAGCTATGACAGCAGGAGAGATGATGTCCATGTTAAAGCTTCAAGTTGAGCAATCTGTAGCTTTGCAGATTGCAGCTTCTGCTGCTGGAGGCCAAACAGAATGATGGGGCAATAAAGAAAAGGTGAGTATGTGCTGCTGTGAAGAAATGGCAATCAAAGTAACTTGCCATGGGTGAAACATGTTGACCTCTCTTTCTGAAAATGTTTGTTGCCTTGCTTTTCTCTGACTTGGGGCTGTGAGCTAGAAAAAAGTTAAGCTAGTGGGAGCCCATAGCAGTCAGCCAACCATAATTTTTCATTATAAATAATCATCATTGGCAGCTCCAAATGTTTCTCATGAAATGTGTACTTTAACCTAAACATCCTCCTAAACATACCCCTAGCCTTAAAGTGGTTGTAAACCCTCCGTAGACCCAGTGAAGAGACTATACTCAGGTGATACACAGGGTTTAAACAAATACTCAAACATAGGTTGTACCTGTCTATCTGCAGTCTTCTCTATATACGTTCAAAGTGCTGAATTTATGAGCTTGTCTGAGAGCCCAGAAAAAGGGGTCAGAGCGCTTAAATTACACTTTTCATAGGTTAGGGAGGAGAGCATTTTTATATATGTTTATGCTGTTGGAGGGTTCACCTAACTCAGATCACTCTTCAGAGAGCAATGCAATTGTAAACAAGGCCTTACTCTCTAACGGAGCCCCGGATACCAGGAAAATCCTGAAGGAGCTTCTAGTTTTTCCTGCTTACACTTTAAAGAATATGTAAACCCTCACCTTGTAAAACAACCAATTCCATTCAAAATAGAAATGAAAGGCAAAACATTTGTAGTAAAAAGAAAAACATTTACACTTTTTTCTCCTATTTTGTAAGTGTTCACATACTCCATAGACTCCTTATGCAGCTGAAAACAGAGAGCTGGGGGAAGAGAAACAGCAGTACATTGAACTTCTCAGTGAAAGGCTGTGCGGGGGTGTGTATCAGCAAATGTCTGATCAGAGAAGAGTTTCCAGCATACCTAGAGAACTGACCACGCTGTGTTTGGATGTCTAGTGTGGTCAGTTTTTAATAGGATAGCAGATGGACTGGCAGGAACACCAGGGATTTCACACAAGGGAAGCAGTACAAAGACAACAGGATACTTTTTCATACAAGTACATGGTACAGCGGGCACATATTAGGAATATGAAATGTTGGGTTTACATATTCTTTAACCTCAAATTTCAAAAACAGCACAACAAAAGAAAAGAATATTATTATAATGAAAACAATACTGTTATACTGATAATGCCACCAGTGAGTATAGTGTGCCAGTCAGTGTTCTTGACACAGAAATTGAGGACATGTTCACATTCCTCAACACATGCACATGGTACATGCTACATTGCCATTAAATTTGTCAGGGCATGTGAAGTGATAATTCAAAAGACAGAAACAGGTATGTGTAATAAATTTTAACCATTTAGGAAACTGTAAGTGATATAGTACTGTATGCTGGATTTGGTGCTGTGTAGTGTAGGGAGGGTTATAACCTCTGTCAGTTTATTTTTTGCCATCTGTATCCCATTGCGGAGATTTACCTTCACTTCCTGTCCCATAGCCAAAACAGGAAGTTAAAGGGAATCCCTGCAAATTAAGGGAATCTGTTGTGGACTCCCAGGTCAGAACTATAGTGTCCCTATTGGAAAATTTTCCCTTCATTACTTTTCTGGGGACAACCCAAAATTCGGCATTTTCTTTTACTTTCACTTTTGATGATAATGGTAAAAAAGACAAATAGAGAGGGTGAATCTCCTTAATGGCAACACAGACAGGAATAAAAACATTATAGGTGTTCTTATCCATTTCCACTATGTCCAAAACTGAAAAAAAGTTTTGCCTTTGCACTATAAAGCAGAACTAACCCCTCCTATCATTTTCAGCCAAGGAAGCTGCCATCTTGGCCTTTGATTTTCAACTGCCAAGATACTGCACATGTGGTCAGTTGTGACACCAGCCATATGATGGTTTGGCAGTTTGGTTGGGAGCACAAGCAAATGTGCTGAATGAAGGAGCAACACAGACACCTTTGGACAGCAGCATTGGCAGCCTGGGGGAAGGTTAGTATTAGATGTACTAGCAGATTTAGATACAGTAACACATTGAAGCTAAACTAAAGCGAACACACTTTAAGCAGTTACAGCAACAGTTTTGTTCCTTTTGGGATAAAGGTTCTACATTGAAAAATAAAAATCTGATCTCCCCTGTCAGTAGTAAATGGTTAGTCTCAACACTCTAACTGCTACATCTGCAGGATAGCTCTTTCTGTTGAAAAAAAAAATATATTTTTAGCAGGATCACCAGGTGAAATAAAGGAAAGGATACAGAAGAAAAGAAAACTAATGTAGACATCACATCTAAGAATTGGTAAACTGCAATAAAATGTTTGCTTTTGGGTTTATTACTGCTTTAAAATAGTTGTAAAAGCTAAAGGGTATACATTTTTTAAATTAAGATTAAAAAAGCCTTTCCTGTTTAGATCCCCCCTCCCCCAGCCCCCCTAAATACTTACCTGAGCATGATCTCGAACCAGTGTTGTGTCCAAGAGGAGCAGTGTTGCTCTCTCTCTCCTCACTGGACATGGAGGGATGTCAGTCAAAGCCTGTGAGGGGGAAGCAGGGGCGGGCCCAAGCTGCACTGTGTGTGTCAATAGACATACACAGCTCGGCTCTGGATTAAGCTCACGCAAGTGCCCACATAGTATCTTGCTATGAGGGCAATCACAAGAGAGGAGGAGCCAGGATCTTTAGTGGGGGATCCCAGAAAGGGAGGACTGGGGCTGCTCTGTGCAAAACTGACACAGAGCAGGTAGGAATGACATGGTATTTAGGAGATATGTTCTTATGATATCAATAAAGAAGTTTGTAAAATGTAGGTATGGACTATTATTTATATCTAATGCCTCTCTCTGAACTGTGCAGTTTTCTACCTAATTGGGATTGAACAGCTCTAGAGTTCTATACAGTACTAAATTTATAGCTTATTATACAGGATTTATATAGCGCCAACAGTTTGCTAAGCGCTTTACAATATAAAGGGAGACAATAAAGCAACAATACAGTTCAATACAAGAGGGTTAGGAGGGCCCTGCTCCTTGGTGCTTACAATCTAAGAGGGATGGGCTAGTGGTACAAAAGGTAATAACTGTGGGGGATGGACAGGTAGGAGGAAGAGAAGATTCAATTATTAGCTGAGGGCAGGATAGGCTTCCCTGAAGAGATAGGTTTTCAGAGATCACCTAAAAGTGAGCAGAGTAGGCGATAGTCTGATAATTTGGGGTAGAGAGTTCCAGAGGATGGGGGAAGCTCTGGAGATGTCCTGGAGATGAGCATAGGAAGAGGAGACGAGGGAGCTAGAGAGCAGGAGGTCGTGCAAGGAGCAGTGAATGCAGTTTGGGTTTTGATATTTGGAGACAAAATTGGTGATGGAAGTTGAGGCAGAGTTATAAATAGCTTTATATGTTATTGTTATTGTTTGAATTTTATCCGTTGGGCAATGGGAAGCCAGAGGAGGGATTGGCAGAGAGGGAATGGTTAGTAAGGTGGATGAGTCTGTCAGCAGCATTCATGACAGACTGGCGATGAGGTAGACCAATGAGGAGGGATTCACAATAGTCAAGGCGAGATATAACCAGGGAGTGAATAAGTTGCTTAGTGGTTTCCGAGGTTAGGAACGGGTGTATCTTGGAGATGTTACGGAGGTGAAGTCTACAAGATTTGGACAGTGAATGGATTTGGGACTGAAAGGACAGATGGGAGTCTAGGATTACACCTAGTACCCTGGCATGAGGGGAGGGACTGATGGTTGTGTTATTGATCTTGATGGAGAAGTCAGGGGAGGGGGCACGGGCTGGGGGGAATACTAAAAGCTCAGTTTTGGAAAGATTGAGTTTGAGAAAGGGGAGTGACATCCATGCCGATATGTCACTTAGTAGGTTAGTAATGTGAGAGGAGACTGAAGGGGTGAGGTGAGGAGTAGAAAGATAGATTTGTGTGTCATCAGCTTAGAGATGGTACTTAAAGCCATGGGAGTTTATCAAGTGACCAAGGAAGAAGGTGTAGATAAGAAGAGAAGGGGTCCAAGGACAGAACCTTGAGTGAGCCCTACAGAAAGAGGGAGTGGAGAGGAGCAGACATATGTCTTTTTTTAGTAAGGCACATAAAAACTATAGAAAACAGTCATCTTTCATTGTTCTCATTTTTGTAAAAGAATGTGGTGTAAAATCTTGGTTTCTATGTGTTGCTTCTCATCACTTCTCTGCACTGTGTTATTAACCATTTGCCCTCCAGAGGGTTTACCCCTCTTCCTGACCAGGCCATTTTTTGCGATGCGGCACTGCGTTAATTTAACTGACAATTGCGCGGTCATGCAACACTGCACTCAAATTAAATTGATGTCTTGTTTTTCACCACAAATGGAGCTTTCTTTCGGTGGTATTTGATGGCCTGTGCGTTTTTTAATTTTTTGCGCAATAAAAAAAAGGCCGACAATTTTGAGAAACTATATTTTTTACTTTTTGCTATTAAACATGTCCAGTGAAAAAATTGAAAAAATCAAATTTCATCATAAATTTTGGCCAAAATGTATTCTGCTACACGTCTTTGCTAAAAAAAATCCCAATATGTGTAAATTAATTTGTAAATCCCAATATGTGTAAATTAAGGCAAAACGTTTTTTTTTTTTTTTTTAGTTTTGGACAGAGTGGAGATGTATTAGAACACCTGTTGGGTTTCTCTTGCCATCTGTGCCCCCGTTAGGGAGGTTCTCCCTCTCTATTTGTCCTATTTACCATTATTGAAAGTGAAGGCAAAAGAAAAGCCCAAATTATGGGTTGTCCCCAGAGAAGTAAGAGGGGGAAATCCTCCTATGGGGGACACTAGTTCTGGTGACCTGGGGGGCCCCAAGGGATTCTTTAAATTTGCCTATCTCGATCCATTAAAAGTAGCAGTTAGTACATGGTAACAATAACTTGCATTCAAATGATTTTCCTAGGTGAATAAATCCCTAAAGTGCTAGTAAAACACAGCTAAAAATGAAAAACAAAATCCCCTGCAAAGTAATGTCATAATGTGCTAGTATGCATCGCTTAATAGCGCACTATGAAGGACTTGCCTTAAAACAAAGCCCTCCGCTGCAGAGGCTTCCATCTTCACCCGGTCTTCCTTCTGCGTGCATGAGCTCTGGACGTCTGACTGGCTGAGACGCAATGACGTCACTGCTGCACGCAGGAGTCCCCGGCAGACAGTGCTGTGAAGGAATTGCATGGGCATGCAGTTCCTTCAGGGCTCATGCTCCGGCTCTCAGAAGGAGCGAATATCTCCTAAATGGTGCACGTTTAGGACATATTCATTTTACCTACAGGTAAGCTTTATTATAAGCTTACTTGTAGGTAAAAGTATAAAAAAAGAGTTTACTATCACTTTAAATGTTCCAGTTTGGGTTTTCAGGGAACCAGTGTGACACTATTTCAGGTATCAGGATACAGACAGGATATCTGTAGCAAAGGTGGTAGTGGGTTCGTGTATCCCTTACTTAAAATATAGACAATTCTGATTTACTGCTTACATAGGTAAGTGCTTAAATAGGTAGTCAGTAACACTTCCTGCACACATATTGTACCCTTCAATGATTCAATCCCTACACCAAGTCACAAGGAGGTTCCAGATCTTGGAAAGTTTAAGCATTACAGAACAGCGTTTGTTTTGTTTTTTTTGTTTTTAGGTTTGCTCTGCAGTGATTCCTGCTTACTGGTGTTCCTCCAGACCTATATTTGGCTGCATCTGTGGAAATGACATCAAATGTCACCTGAGGCACCAGGAGAACTCTTTGAAATATCACTATAGTTAAAGAATAACTGTACCTGGACCACAATATAAAAAACGAGAGGAAAGTGTGTGTTGTCCATAGCAAAGAAAATGTTTAGCAGAAAATTTTCTGCAAATTTCGATATATGAAAGGTGTCATAAGCGTTATTGGCAAAAATTTTCTTTGCAGATATTTTATACATGTAAGTCCTGGTTGTATTTACATCACCCCTTTTCTCTGGATTTGAAGAGGAAGACTATGCAGGAGATGGGTGCTTGCCTTTAATAAAAAACATCTGTTACAGATAAAACAAAGCAATGGAAAGCATAGCATGAGTAAGATTTTCAGTTGCTGATTGCATTTATAGTAATAGAAAAAAACATTTCACTCATTAACAACATGTAAGCATACATTAACACATATATTAGGCAATGGAACCGCAATAGTTTAGCCTGGGTTCACACTGATGCGGTGCGCCATATCACATGTGATTTGCACAGGAATTGCACAGCATTCCTGTGCAAATCACATGCAAATTCTGTGCGGTGCGATTTGAGCCATACATTTTGTATGGCTCAAATCGCACCGCATCTGCACCGAAAAGGTGCAGGACACTTTTTCTGGTCCGCACTAGAATCGGATCGATGCGATCCGATTCCACACATCGCACAGTTCGGGGCGTTGTTAACTTAACATACGCACCCGCAGCAGTTGCATGAACAGGGTGCAATTGTGATGCGGTGTGGAATTTGCACAGAAACCGCTGCGAATTCCGCACCGCATCAGTGTGATCCCAGGCTTAAAGTTGCAGCAATATATGAGATAAAACATGCAAGAGAAATAAAGTCCAACTTGTGTTCTGTGAAACTGCTCCAATAAATTAAATAGTCACACGGTGGAAGCAGATCCAGTAATGGTATATTAAGAAAAACAATGCTGCATAAACTTGTACAACCAGAAAAGGATACCCACAATACAAAAACAAATTCTCAGAATATTAGGTAATCCACTAATCAAAAGTACTTAGAGGCATGAGGTGCCAAGGGTAGAAAGAGAAGAGACCTATAGATAAGAAAATTGATGAAACCCACTTATTTTCTGTATCTGTTGTCCATACCACTTAAATAAATCCACACGTGCAGTTAAAATCTCTTTGATTGTGCACTCTGCAGGTAGAATTACTTAGGGAATATAATAGTATTTTAATACATATTTTCTTTATTAAAGGCGGCTAACAATAAAATGTAAATATGAAATATTACATGTTACATATTATGCAATATTTTATGCTGGTGCTGCTCTATGCTTTTTATTTCATATACTTTTCTATTTCTCTGTACTGTGGTGTTCTAAAAGTCTGTTGTGTACAGAGATCAGTAGCTGAAGCTGAAATTAACATAAAACATTAAAAAAGTAATAGGATTACCTCATCCTTTATTGGAAGAGTCAGCTGACTTTGCATTGCAAATGTATCTCTTCTAAAGACTCCCTATTAAAGTGGTTCTAAAGGCTGATTGGCTCCTTCTGTTGTCAATCACAGCCAGTGAGGAGGGAGTGGGAGGTGGGACTGAGCCATACAGAGGCGACTCAAGAGAGAGCATGCAGAAGTGCCCCCAGAGCAAGCATCTTGCTTTGGGGGCATTCAACAAGAAGGAGGGTCTAGACCAGGGGTGGGCAAACTTTTTGACTTGAGGGCCACAATGGGTTCATATATTGGACCCGGGGGCCGGACTAGCTGCTGGCCGGCCCAGCCACTACCATGCCATCCATAGTAAGTATAGTAATATTCCCCCATAGTAAGCATAGTAATTCATCCCCCATATAGTAATTCATCCCCCCTATAGTAATTCATCCCCCCTATAGTAATTCATCCCCCCTATAGTAATTCATCCCCCCTATAGTAATTCATCCCCCCTATAGTAATTCATCCCCCCTATAGTAATTCATTCCCCATATTGTGTCAATTCACTTACCTTTGCTCCGCGCTTTCCTCTCGCCGTGTTCCCGCGCCGTTCCGGTCTTCAGGACGGACTGTGAGAGGAGAGGAGTTCGTCACGCTGCAACACCTACATCCTGACAGCCAATGTTTGCCACGCTCCGCGGGCCAGATTAAAAGGTCCGCCGGGCCGTATATGGCCCGCGGGCCGTAGTTTGCCCATTGCTGGTCTAGACACATCGGAGGGGGACCTGAGAAAAGAGGATCAGAGCTACTTTGTGCAAGGTAAGTATGCTATCTTTATTATTTTTAATTTAAAAAATCAAACCTTTAATATCACTTTAAATGTATGTCTTTATTATTTATACAAATTTGTAATAACTTTTATTTTTAACCACTTCCCGATCATCCTATAGCAGAAATACTGCTACAGGGTGGCACGGGTGCGCAAAATCATGTATATGTACGCAGTGTCCTGGCTGGGGATTACGCGCCGGTGCCCGGTAATTGCCGAGCAACTCCCAACGGGGAGGAGAACTGTTTGTAAACAAAAAGGTTATCCTCCCTGTCAGCTAGGGCACACTGCTTTGGATGGCTGTGCACAGCACAGCCATCCAAAGCAGTGTGCTTACAGTGAAGCACACGGACACAGCACATAGTGAAACCGCACACAGTTGACCCTTTGATCGCCTCTCATGTTAATCCTGCCCAGTGCCATTAGTAGAGTGTCAGTGCTTTTGTCAGTGACACCAAGTCAGTTCCCTCTAGTGTCAGAATGCCCGCCGCAGTCCTGCTATAAGTCACTGATCACTGCCATTACTAGTAACAATAAAAATAAATAAAAATCCCAGTATATACACCGCCATTTGAAAATGCTATAACTTTCACATAAACCAATTAATTTACACGTATTGGGATTTTATTTGCGAAGACATGTAGCAGATTACATTTTGGCCTAAATTTATGACTAAATTTTGATTTTTAAATTTTTTTACTGGACATGTTTAATAGCAAAAAGTCAAAAATATAGTTTTTTTTCTCAAAATTATCAGCCTTTTTATTTTTTTTTTTTTATAGCGCAAAAAATTAAAAACTCACAGACGATCAAATAACACCAAAAGAGAGCTCAATTTGTGGGAAAAAAAGATATAAATTTAATTTGGGTGCAGCGTTGCAGAACCGCGCAATTATCAGTTAAAGTAACGCAGCTCCGTAACGCAAAAAATGGCCTGGTCAGAAAGGGGGGTAAATCCTCTGAGGGCAAGTGGTTAAAACATCAATTTAGAAACCTTAAATAAAACAACCAAAGCATTATGTTTTTTATTTATCTAATGCAATTACTTTTCACCTTGATTTGATAGAATAGAAGTTTAATGTTTTTATTGAGTTGACTTCAGGGGCTTTGGCAAAAAAACCCCCCAAAGCTCCTAAACTCACTTTTAGGAGCAGCAGTGTACATGGGGCCTTATTTTTAGTAATAAAAATTAAGCAAAAATAACAACAATAATGGAAAGAGAGAAATGCATATAAATACAAGGAACGCCAGAACAAAACCGAATGAAAGTCAAGATAATTTTAATTGTTGGTAAATAAGTGGAAAAAAAAAACAGCTCAACACTTTTCAGGGGCAACAAACCCCCCCCCCCACTTCATCAGGGCTCAACACAGGATAACATTTGTGTGCATTCAGAGAAAACAATGACTTCACAGATGTATATTAGAATTAGTATGTAACAACTTGACAGCAGTTGATGAGTGTTGTTGCACCCATTTACTTATTTGATAACAATTGTCCTGGACTCTTTCATCTGGTTTTTGTCTGGCTCCTGTTTTTCAATGGTTGAGCTACTGTTGGGTGCATATTGAGGGAAGCCTTGTGTGGAAAATGCCTCTCCAGAGTTAATAAGCTTGTTTGATGTTTTCCTACTTATGACCTTCTGTTTGAAAGTTCCCAGCACCTCACCTCTTTTGAACATATTGTTTTGGAGAAAAGGAATGCAGACCGTAAAAGTGGTCAGTGAATTTCACTTCTAGATTGGTGGTCAGAGGAAGAAGGACCCTTTTACATTTGTGGCTATTGGAAGAAGGACCTGCTTACACTGGTGGTCAATATCAGAAGGTACCCTGCTTACTCTGGTGGTCAGTGGAAAAAATGCTGCTTACTCTGGTGGTCATTGAGAAGAAAGCTCCTTACTCTGGTGGTCAGTGGGAGTAATATTCTGTACATTGATGGTCAGTGGGAAGAATGCCCCCTTCCAGATAGCTAAAAAGATCATTGGTGTCAGTGTTTCTTTTTATGTAAAGCTGGTCAACACTATTAGATATTTTTCAGTCTGTGACTGAATGTAAAAAAATCTAAGAGATGGACGAATCTTCCACTGTGGCTATAGTATTCTGGCAGCTGACATCTGATTGGATGCAACCGCTGTTTGGCTGACAGTTTTCTGTCCACCTCACTCTACCTTTCAGTTGAAGGATGTCGAGTAGGAGTGGGCTGATAGGGCCACCCACTTAGGCTACATTCACTCTGGTGATTAACGCTGGTGCAAATTGTAGCAGCAGGAATCTTCTGATTCCTGCTGCAGCTGTCAGCGGCTGGCTGTGGCCACCGGCCCCATTCACTGTAATGACAGGTTGCTGGCGGCGGCTGCTATTTGTGGCTCTGCACATCCAGCAATTACCTGTGGTGACTACTGCTGAATGCACACAAAGACTTAATGGCTATTGTGAGTGTAGTGTAAGTGAATTTAGGCCAGTCCATTAGGAATGGGATGGAACTTGAACAGTGAATGGCCAGCCTAAGACTCAGAAATTGCTCATTGCTCAAGAAACCCTCCAGCAACCTCAACCCCTGGTTGAAAAAGGCTGATCTAGAGCAAGAAATCACAAAAAATTAAACGTGTGCATTTTATTTACTGTTTTCCTTCTATTCATTTTTTAAATTCAGTTATTCTTTTAGCCAACCCAACATAAACAAGTCAAAGAAAACAGATGTATTTGAAGAATTCATAATTAGATTACCTGATCCTAGTCTGCCTTAGTATAATTAACATCAGGAATAAATGGGTATAGAGACATCTGTTTATTTGGGACAGCCTAAAATAGAAATTGAGGATAGCTAATGCTCAGTCTTGTAATACTTTTACACAGTGTTTTCAGTTCATAATCAAGATGGTAGTTTTTGCCACAAGAAAACATAAAACATCTCTACCGTGTGACATTGTATACCATTGAAATGTCATAACGTTTGTGGATGAATTTAAAACATTTGTGACGTGTCACCTGGGTTTCAGGTATACTTGCACCTGATCCAACTAGAGAATGGAAGTACAGTATTTGTGGCTGGAAGTTTTGGTTACTAAGGACACTTCACTAGTGGAAACTGAAGTATCTTCAGAATGTAACTATAATCAATGATCACTTCATTATGTTAATAGTGGAAGTTGTAACATAGGTTATGTTAAGATATTTTCTTAAAATGTTACTAAACCCAGGACAGTAAAATCAGTCTGTATATGCAGTAAAGCATGCTTGGCATACTCACTGTGGAACCTAAGGAGTTAATCTTCTGCATTGTGTAAAAACACAGTTTTTTCTCTGATCTTCTCCTTCTTCCAGTGTCTCCCTCTTATCTCCTGATAAGAGATATATCATGTGAAGTCACTTTGAACATGCTCAGTTTGGTGTGTATTGCTACAGAGGTTTTTTTTTTCTTGGGAGAGTGCATGTGATCAGCACAGGGGTTCTGCATCCTCCTAGAGCAGAATAAAAACTCCTACATGCTTTAACCAGTGTGCGGCTGGACACTGATAGAAGTCACAAGACTGCCCTAACTGCTGATGAGAAAAGGTATTTAGCAGTTTATATTTACTCAAATAATTGCACTTCCATGTTCTGTGTACTGTGGGAGACCAGGTGTAGTGAATGCATGGTCCTGGGTTTAGTAACACTTTAACATAAGAAAGGTCCAATAATTGGCACTGTAGAAGTCTGTAAGATGTGTGGGTTGAAATGATGAGAAAAGAGAAAAAAACTCCATATTAACAGCTACGTTTTAGAGGTTCCATATGTTGGCTTATCTAAGACTAGTATGAGGTACTGCAAATGTACCAAAATGAGCTGGGAGGAAGGTAGGTGCTGTTTTTCAGAGTCTGCCAGTGAGAATGCATATGATAGAAGATTGTCTACAGGTTAGGCCAGAAGGATGACAGAATGTGAAGATTAAAGGATCTTTAGACTAACATTAATCACCAAACATACTTAACTTGATTCAACTAAAACAAAGTGTTGAAAGAATTACTTATCATTTGCTTGGAGCAAGACTTTGATCTCCTGTCCCAATACAATACTTACCACCAAGAAAAACCTATTAAAAAGGTTGACCTGGTATGGTGTACATGTGAATAGAGCAACCAAGCAGCCAAGATTCATGTTCAGTTCTACTTCACTTTAAGCCTGTCTGATCAAAGACAATATGAGCAGATTTCTATGTGCTTTAATAAGCCACTTCTGGAGTGAATATTTCAGGAGGCATTTGAGGTGTAAAATAGACTTGGTTGGTTGAAGCAGCATGTTCTATGACAGCAGTGTGGCAGATTGAAAACTTTTTCTAAAAAATGTATGATCAACCTCATCGCAAAGTCAATATTAGGTGAACATCACTGATTCGGTGGGCTGTCATGGCCAGTCACCAGATTTGCCACTAGTGAAACAAACTTGAGATAAAATCGGTGCAATTTGATGCTGGCAAACACTGAGGTTGAACTTGCATTCAGTGATGTAAGTCTAAAAATCAAATTACAAATTCTGTTTCTTGTATGATATCCATAAGACGTGTTAGTAGTGCAACAATGTAATTTACTTATATTATACAGTTCAGTGGAAAAGTGTTTGCCCCCTTTTTTGATTGCTTATTTTTTTGCACATTTTTCATACTTAAATGATTCAGATCATCAAACAAATTTTAAGTAAATACAAAATGCAGTTTCTGAATGATGATTTCATTTGTTTAGGGGAAAAAGCTGTCCAAACCTTCCTGGCCCTATGTGAAAAAGTAATCTCTCCCTAAATCTAATAACTGGTTGTGCTACCCTTGGCAGCAACAACTGCAATCAAGAGTTTGTGAAAACTGGCAATGAGTTTTTCAAATCAATATCCTGCTGCATAATCCAAGCGTGCCTGAGCTTGAGGTCACAAACTTATGGCCGGACATTTAACCTTCAGGATTTTCTGGTAGAGCGCAGAATTCATGTTTCAAACGATTATGGCAAGTCGTCTAGGCCCTGAAACTGCAAAGTAGTCCTAGACCATCACACTACCACCACCATATTTGACTGCTGGTATGATGTTATTTTTATGAAATGCTGTGTTAGTTTTATGCCAGATGTAACGAGACACACACCTTCCAAAATTTTCAGCTTTTGGCTTATCAGTTCACAGAATATCTGCCCAAAAATCTTGGGGATAAGCAAGAAAGTTTTTGGCAAATGTGAGACGAGCCTTTGTGTTTTTTGGTCAGCAGTGGCTTTCGCCTTGGAACTCTGCCATGGATGCCATTTTTGCCCAGTCTCTTGCTTATTGTTGAATCATGAACATTGCCCTTAACTGAGGCTAGCGAGGCCTGAAGTTCTTTAGATGCTGTTTTTATGACCTCCTGGATGAGTTGTCGTTGAAGTAATTTTTGAAGGTTGGCCACTCCTGGGAAAGTTCACACTGTTCCAAGTTTTCTCCCTTTGTGGATAATGGCTCTCAGCGTGGTTCACTGAAGTCCCAAAGCCTTAGAAAAGGTTTTGTAACCCTTTCCAGACTGAAACATGTCAATTACTTTGTTTCTCATCTGTTCTTGGATTTCTTTAGATCGTGGCATGATGTGTTGCTTTTTGAGATCTTTTAGTGTGCTTCACATTGTCAGACAGCGTCTATGTAAGTGATTTCTTGAACAGATCTGGCACTCTTCAGGCCTGGGTGTGGCAAGTGAAATTTAAGTCAGCTTTCCAAAAAAATGCTAACTACAATTTTTGCATGACTTAGCAGGTGGTGGGGCAGTTACTTTTTCACATAGGGCCAGGCAGGTTTGGACATCTTTTTTCCCTTAATAAATTTAAAAAAATTTAAAAACTGCATTTTGTATTTACTTGGGTTATCTTTGTGTTTAAATTAAAATTTGTTTGATGGTCTGAATCATTTAAGTGTGACAAATCTGCAAAAAATCAGGAAGGAGCAAATACTTTTTCACAGCACTGTATATCAATTGAATGTTCCTACTGAACTAAATAAACTGGATGCTAATAATTTATGAAACTACAGAGAGGGCTGTTTCCAATAATCAACAATGAATGGACAGAGAGGTGAGTGAACAAGAAACTAAGTTGCTTTATGAATGTTTTGAATTATGGTAAATATGAGGCGAGGTGAATATGGATGTAAACTTACTGGCCGCTTTATTAGGTACACCTTGCTAGTACCAGGTTGGATCCCTTTTGCCTTCAGAACTTTCTTAATTCGTCATGGCATAGATTCAACAAGGCATTAGAAATATTCCTCAGAGATTTTGGTCCACATGAACATCACACAGTTGCTGCAGATTTGTCGGCTGCACATCCATGAACCGTTGATACAAGGCAGGATGGATCCATGCTTTTATGTTTCTGCCAAATTCTGATCCTACTATCTGAATGTCACAGCTGAAATAGACTAATCAGACCAGGCAACGTTTTTTCCAATCTTCTATTGTCCTATTTTGGTGAGCTTGTGTGAATTTTAGCCTCCGTTTCCTGTTCTTAGCTAATAGGCGTGGCATTCAGAGATGGTATTCTGCATACCTTGGTTGTAATGAGTGGTTATTTATGTTACTGTTGCCTTTCTATCATCTCAAACCAGTCTGCCCATTCTCTTCTGACATCAACAAGGCATTTTCCCCCACAGATTATCACTGGATATTTTCTTTTTTTCAGACTATTCTCTGTAAACCCTAGAAATTACTGTGCGTGAAAATCCCAGCAGATCAGCAGTATTTGAAATACTCAGACCAGCCCGTTTGGCACCAACTACCATGCTGTGTTCAAAATCACTTAGATTCTCTTTGTTCCCCATTCTGATGCTCGGTTTGAACTTCAGCAAGTCATCTTCACCATGTCTAGATGCTTAAATGCATTGAGTTCCTGCTATGTGATTAGTTGATTACCAATTTGTGTTACCAAGCAATTGAATAGGTGTACCTAATATAGTGGCTGATGAGTGTATATCTGTTTTCATCTGCCTGTCTGCAGGTGCTTTGAGTAAGGACAAGGTAATTATAGGAGGTTACACCTGTCTTAAAGCTGTAGTAAACCACAAAAAATAAATCTAAAAAATGTCCCTGCAAGTTAAGAGCATGATGTGCTAGTATGCATGCATACTAGCACATTATGAAAGACTTACCTGAAAATCAAGTCCTCCAGCGGTGCGCTGTCATGTCTCCCTGAGGCTTCCATTTTCACCTGGTCTTCCTTCTGGGTTGGTGGACTGCGGCCACTTGACTGGTTGAGCCGCGATGAGGTCACGCCTGCGCATGCACGGGGGAGTCTCAGCAATGGCACACCTCTCTCAATGGATGGCAGTGCGCATGTGTGGCAGGCGTACACCAAGATATGGACGCAGTTCAACCATTTTGGTTTCAACCTCCATCTTGGCAAAGGGGTCAACCATCCTGACAAACATATTTCCTCCTCATTCTCCTCCCTTCCCTCTCTGTTCATACACATTGATATATGGCCTGTGTGTTAGGAGTGTCACAGGCGGGGCAGGGCACAGCAGGGATGCCCAGAGCTATAAAACATTTTTGAGCTGAGCCCCTGGTTGTCAGAGAAAGATGTGAAATATAACACCTCGTAAAAGATAACACAAGCCTTCCCAGGAGTTCAAGGCATTCCAACGAAGCACGAACCAGATCAACACTTTTAAAATCCATTTTTTCTCTATGTCTCATATCTTGGAATGTGAGGGACTTGCATAAAAACCAGGCATATCAACAGATTGGCCAAGAGGAGACAAACAGTTTGATAGGTCACTCTCCTTGGCTGGAATACATAGGAAAGCAGAAAAGTAGATCTCGTGAACCCTTCAGTGTAGAATTTCATATTTCATGTGTAATCAATCCTCAGACGTGTCTGCATAATAATCTACCTGCCGGTGGAGTGTCACTTGTGCATAGGAAACGTTATGAGCCAAAATATGAACTAGAAGAGATTTTGGCTCTAGTTTAGGTCTACGCCCAGACCTTCCCGCCTTAAACGGGGTATTGGTCCTTGACTTCAGGGACACCCCCTGCTGGGGAACTACAAAATGAGCTGTCAGGCCTAAGAGAGCTAAGTTAAACAATTCTCCCATTTAACATCAGAACCAACTTGGGAGATCCATGCCCTTTCGCTCTGAAACCTGATCTGCTAACCCAGGACTTTGGCAAGTACTTTAACCTTCTAACTTCTCTCTGTTATCTCTTGGGGGGGGGGGGGTGTGTGTGTGTGTGTGTGTGTGTGTGTGTGTGTGTGTGTGTCATCTTTTTTCTGTAAATATTTTTATTGCACCCTTTTGACCTTTTTAGTAATAAATCTTTCCTTCTGAAAGTGTTGAACTGTTTCTATAGCTTTTTATTGCAATTTACAAATTCCTGCCTCTAAAAGAGCGCTACTGTGTTTGTTTAACCCTCTGTATAACCGGCCTGAGGTAAACGTGTTATACAGACGATTATCTCAACCATTATAGTGTTATAGCTGATATCGCCGACTTTCCTCTTTCTCTGTACAAAAAGGAGGTGGTGGCAGTGTGAAGGGTTAATTGTGTAATTAACCTGACCCAGTAACAATCACTCCCAGGCTGCCGGTACATAGATTGCGGTCCAATTCGCTGGAAAGTCGTTGTGCAGGGTGCAGCTGGGTGTGGCATTGTTACGCACGTGACATCGCGGTTTTAGATTGGCCGGTTCTTCGGTCACGAGTTTGGTGAGAAGGTCAGGGGTCTGACGCCGCTTTCGTCACAGCATGCACCAGTGACATCACCGGCATTGCTAAAGCAAGTATCTCCTAAACGGTGCACGTTTTAGAAATATTTTCAGTACCTACAGGTAAGCCTTATTAATAGCTTACCTGTAGGTAAAACATAAAAAACAGACTTTGCATCCTCTTTAGGGCAGGCTTGACTCCCTTGTAAGCTCTGCTTTCATGTCTATATTTGTTCATATATTCCAGTATTGTATTCTGACAGTTTACTGCAGGGCTTGGCAAATTTGCTTTGAATCTAGGAGTCAGCTAAAAAATAAAGGAGCCAGTTTATTTTTAACTAACAAAACTTTTTTTCAATGACAAAACCCCTTCTGCCCTGATGTGTATCTTTACAGATGCATGACACAGGTTTTCACATGAAGAATACATGAAGGTGCCTGTATGTGAAGAAAAAACCTTTAGAGCTAATTTTGTTTTTAAGCTGTTAACTTTCCTACCGGGCACTTTCACCCCCTTCCTACCCAGGCCAATTTTCAGCTTTCAGTGCTGTCACACTTTGAATGACAATTGCGCGGTCATGCAACACTACCCAAATAAAATTTTTAGGATTTTTTTAGACAGAGCTTTCTTTTGGTAGTATGTAATCACCACTGTGTTTTTATTTTTGCTAAACAAACAAAACACTGATGAGGAGGCACTGATGGGCACTGATAGGTGGCACTGATAGGAGGCATTGATGGCTGGCAATGATGGAAAATGCTGGGTACTAATAAGGACGCCACTGATGGGCACTGATAGGTGGCACTGATAGGGTGCACTGATGGGGCTGCACTCATAATCAGGGCAATGATGATCAGTGCCCTGATTATCAGTGTAAATGCACCTGTCAGAATTGCCGGTTACCGGCTTTCCTTTCCACACGCTGTGACAGCGCGTGAGAAAAGGACTCCCGATAACTGGCAAGTCTGTTTCCAGTGTGATCAGCTGTGATTAGACACAGCTGATCACATGGTAAAGAGTTGCTGTAGTTGGCCTTTTACCTCGATCTGTGATCAGCTGTATCCGGTCCGAAGGACACAACTATCACAGAGTATACCCGATGCGTGCCCCTGGAGCACGCAGGGGGGTGGGGTTCTGGGAAGACGTTAAAAGACGCCCTCCCAAAACTAGCCGACCTCGCTGTAGCCATCATTTGGCACTCAGCAACTAGGCAACTGGGAATGGGCTGACAAAAGCCCAGGCACCAGGACATCATTTCTAGTCGCCATGGTGTCCTGGCGCTTGAGATATGTTGAGCCCTGGTACTGGAAGTGAGTCCCGTTTTCTTGTTGACATGTAGAGTTTACATTTGAACCACTTACTGTCTGTCCAGTCTTCTTTGTGTCAACACACCTTGATCATGTGGAATGGCAAAATGGAGCGAAATTTCAAATACTACTAAACCCACACTAATTTGGAGTGAGTAGCTTTCTAGTGATTCAGTACAAATGATTTCTACTAACCAGTAAAAAATGTTTTAATGGAGTCCCATCTGAGTCCCATCAGCTAAAGTACTAAACTGTTTCTTAGCCTAAAGTGTTTTGGTGAAGTTAAATAAGGATTTGGCCTTTGCCTCCAGGTGATTGTAGCCATATTAGTGCATTAAGAAGAAAAACAACAAAGTACAGTCTGATACTTTAAAGCGGAGTTCCACTCAAAAGTAGAAGCTCCACTTATTTGCCTCCTCCCCCATCCACTGCCATATTTGGCACCTTTTGGGGGGGAGCGGATACCTGTTTTTGACAGATACCTGCTCATACTTCTGGCTCAGTTTGCCGCTGCGAAGTGAGCCGGAAGTTCGGCCCCCTCCTCCCTCCCGCATTCTCTTCGGAACTTTCACAGGTCCCAGAAGACTGCCGGACCAATCAGGAGGCGCAGTGCGACTTGCACATGCACAATGGGCACCAGGCTGTGAAGCCATAAGCCATCACAGCCCAATGCCTGCGCCGTGTAGGAGAGAAGGGGAGAAGGGACAGCGCAGGTGAGAACATCGCTGGACTCTGGGACAGGTAAGTGCTGACTTTTAGTAAACACAAAAACAGATTTGCACTAACAATGCAATTTCAAGGACAAGCAAGACAGAGAAGAAGGTAACACCCTGAAAGCGTTTCCTTAAAATGTTTCCTTAAAATTTAGATGTTAGTGCAAAAAAATGTATACAGTGGGTATAGAAAAGAATCACCCCCCTTTTAAAATAATCACATTTTGTTGCTTTGCAGCCTGAAATGGAGAAACCGTTTGTTTTGTCCGGCTGTATTTGTTTGGGCAGCTTGAAAGATATAACGCCAACATTTCAGAAAAAAATAATAATAATAATAATAATGTTCAAAAACAGAATCACTGAGTTGGAAAAAGGATCACGCCCTTGTGTCAGTACTTTGTTGAATCACCTTTTGCTTTAAATACAGCCTTTAGTCTGTTGGGACATGTCTCTACTAACTTTGCACATCTAGATTTTGCAATATTTGCCTACTCTTCTTTGCAAAACTGCTCAAGCTCAGTTAAATGTGATAGTGACCATTTGTGGACTGCAGTCTTCAAGTCATTCCACAGACTTTCAATGGGGTTTAAGTCTGGACATTCACCTTTTTCTCCTTCAACCACTGTGTGGTCATTTTTGCTGTGTTCTTTGGGTCATTGTCATGTTGGAGGGTAAACCTTCTTCCTATTGACAACTTTCTAGCAGAGTGCAGCAGATTTTCCTCAAGAATCTGATGGCATTTTGCCCCATCCCTTTTTCTTTCTATCCTGACAAGTGCTCCATTCCCTGCTACAGAGAAACCCCCATTATTATAATGCTTGCATTGCAGTAACATCAAGGTACTTTCCATAAAGCAAGTGAGAAATTCCCTTAACACCCTTTAGTTGATGTAACTGAATGCTGTGGACTGCAGAATCTTGCCATCAGCTTTACTTTTTGTGTTTTAAAGAGGAAAGCCCAATCTATAAGGATTTAACAGTCGAGTGTTGAATTATGTCTCACTATGTGTTCAGCAAGTAGTTTCACAAAAATCTGATTAATGGTTTGCCTTTTCCTTTGCATAGACGTCTATATTAATTGCTCACATTGATTATTGGGGATTTAAAAAAAAGTTATCTAGGTTGCCAGGCAAGATTTAAACAAATGATTGTTTCATTAAAGCAGAGTTCCACCCTATTTTTGAACTTCGGCCCCCTGTGTTGCTGATCACAATACATTTAATGTTTTGGATTTTTTTTTTTCCAAAGCATATTACCTGAAGGCTAAATATAGATCTGTACTTCCATTGTACCTTGTGTCTAATCCTGTTGCTTGTTGGCTCCTGGAATATAAGTGTCAACAATCCAGGAGTCAATGGGTAAATTGACAGGTTGCCATAGTAATGGGGCATGAACTTGCTATGGCAACTTTCAATACGAGTGCGCCGCGCTTTGTACACATTGCGCAGGCGCGAGATCGGGAGATACATGCTGGGTAGCCAGCAGCATCATATCCTGGAATAAACTTTGAGCGGGCTTCAGATGCCCACAATGAAGGTGGGTACTTGCATGTCACAGAGGTTTCAGTGAGTAAATTGAATAACTAAATAACAAAAAAATTTACATATAAAGCATATGCCAGATTGCAATAGATAAACTGTGACTGTCAAGGGGGTATTTTTTAGAAATAAAAAAACTGATTGGAGCTCTGCTTTAAGTCATTTTAGAAATTATAACTATAAAGCTCCATGCACACTGGGTGTTTTAATGAAGCTGGTAACGTTAGCTGTGTAAAGTCACATTAAAAACGTGAGTTTTTCAGCATTTTTGCATTAGCGTTTAGTGGTGTTTCACCGCGTTTTTTTTTTTTTTTTTTTAGCTCTTTTTTTTTTACCGCGTTTTGCTGTGTTTTTTAGCGTTAGAGCATTTTTACAGCTAAAAAACTCCTCTAGAAACCCACTAGTTCTTGGGGTTTTTTTTACAGCCAAAAAACGCCCCTGCCAAAAAATGCTGATTACAGTCTATGTGTGCATGGACACATAGGATAATATAGGATAACATGCTGGGGAGTTTACTGGCTGTAGAAAAAAAACGCCAAAAGCCAAAACAGTAGCTGTAAAAACATCCAGTGTGCATGAGGACTAAACGTGAAGCTGACCAAAGATCAAATGTCTTCTCACTGGAAAGATAATTTTCTCACTCAACATGTACAGGTATGTTCCTCAATAACTGCATGTCTGTCAAACTGAAGTTTGATGTAGGCTATTTTATTAAGCAGTTTGATCCTTTTCATTTTTAATCTTCACATTGTTCCTCCAAAAATCCTAATTGTGGTATCATTGTGCAGTGATAGAATGATCTCCAAATTGTGACAACATAGTTCAAGCTGTGTACTAGGCTTGGTGGCCAGCAATACAGCTTTTCCTCATAACCTGGATGCAATAATTCTAAGTTCACTGGTCTCCATATGAAGGTCAAAAAGCTGTTTTACCATAAGTTTCAGAAAGGCAGTGTAGAGAGTGTCGCAAACGTGCGCAACACACAGTGAAGGATGCAGACTCCATTTTGTTAAGAGTATCCATTTCTCCCTTATTCTTCCCTCCCCCTTTGAGAGGAGACATTTGGCCAGCGTGTGTGTGTGTGTGTGTGTGTGTGTGTGTGTGCGCGTGTGTGTGTGTGTGTGTGTTGGTTGTGGGTCACTGGCAGGCCAAGGCATCTCTGAGCTAGGTGCCTAGCTGTCTGGGAAAGCTGTACGATTTCACACCTAGGAAGAGATAAGGCAAGCTTTCTCTGGAGTTGAGAGAGATTCCACCCTAATAAAACCTAACTCAGCGTAGGTGACAGAATCCGATAACCTCTGTTAAAACCATGTCTTCCTCTATGTCTCAAATCTTGGAATATGAGAGACTTACATAAAAGCCGGACATATCATCAGATGGACGATGAGCAGGCGAACAGTTTGATGGGCCACTTGCCTCGTCTCGGACGCACAGGAAAGCATAAAAATAGATCTCGCGAACCGTTTAGCATACACTTTCATAATTCATATGTAATCAATCCTCAGACTTGTCTGCATATTAATCTACCCGCGGGTGGGATGTCACTTGTGCATAGGAAAAGTTATAGGCCAAATATGAGTTATGGGAGATTTTTGCTCTAGTTGAGGCATCCACCCATCTCTCCACGCCCTAAGCGGAGATTGGTCCTTGACTGCAGAGCCACCCCCTGCTGGGGACTACAAAACAGGCTGTCAGGCCTAAGATTAAGGAAGTTGAAGACGTCTCCCATTTTTAACATCAATACCACCTGGGGAGACGCGTGCCCTTTTGCTCTGAAACTTGAATCTGCTAACCCAGGACTTTGGCAAGTACCTTAACCCTTTCGCCTCTCTCTGATATCTCTTTGCTGTGCTATGGTTCTTTGTATATTTATATATATATATCTTAGTTACATCTTTTTTCTGTAAATATCTTTATTGCACCCGTTTGACCTTTTTAGTTATAAATCTTTCTTTCTGAAAGTGTTGAACTGTTGCTATAGCTCTGTATTGCAATTTACGAATCCCTGCCTCTAAAGAGAACGCTACCGTTTGTTTAACCCTCTGTATAACAGGCCTGTGTTATGACCGTTTTATACAGACGATTATCGCAATCATTATAGTGTTATAGCTGATAACGCCGAGTGTCCTCTTTCTCTGTACAAAAAGGAGGTGGTGGCAGTGTGAAGGGTTAATTGCGTAATTAACCTGACCCAGTAACAATCGCCCAGGCTGCCGGTACATCGATTGTGGTCCGTTAGCTGGAAAATTGTTGTGCAGGGTGCAGCTGGGTGTTGCATTGTTACGCACGTCACATCACGGTTTTAGATTGGCTAGTCCTTCGGTCACCAGTTTGAGTGAGAAGGTCTGGGGTCTGACGCCGCGATCGTGACAGAAAGCACTGATGATATGGAATGCTGGGGTTATGGGTCATGCTATCACGGATTTATAGATGCACCCTTATGTGTTATTAATTGGGCTTCATGCACAGAGCCATCTAGGGCCCTACAGTGTGTAGAGCCTGTGTCATGGCATTCCTGGGATCTGCTGTTACCACATACAGCCGCCCATTAGGATGTATTAGAAGAGGCTGCTGTATGCGGTTGTGTTGAAGGTTGCATAAAATGTCTGCCCGTGCACTGTTGCATGCTCCGAACACATATAGCGTGTGTCTGGACCATACGTCATTGGAGCATACAGTGCTGTACACAAACCCTGGTGCATGAATGCGTACAGCCACCTCTACTAGTGCATCTCAGTGGGTGCAAGCAGTGGGTCCTGGAAATGTCATTTCACAGGCTCTGCACGCATGTGCTTGAATGTGGCCAGGTGTGGAAGAACCCTTTAAGTTATTATTATTATTTAACCACTTGTCTACCAGGCACTTTCACCCCCTTCCTGCCCAGGCTAATTTTCAGCACTGTTTACTTTGAATGACAATTGCGCAGTCATGCAACACTACCCATATTAAATTTTTATAATTTTTTTTAGACCAATAGAGCTTTCTTTTGGTGGTATTAATCACCACTGGGTTTTTTTTCTTTTTTGCTAAACAAACCAAAAAACCCTGAAAATTTTGAGAAAAAGTTTTTTTTCTTAGTTTTTATCTTATAACATTTTGTAAATGAGTAATTTTTCTCCTTCACGGATGTGCACTAATGAGGTCGCAGTGATGGGCACTGATAGGTGGCACTGATGAGGCACTGGTAGATGGCACTGATGGGCATTGACAGGCATCACTGGTTGGCATTGAGAGACATCACTGATGGGCACTGAAAGGCAGTACTCATAAATGGCACTGATAGGCGGCACTGACTGGTACTGTTAGGCGACACTGATGGGCACTGATAGGTGGCACTGATTGGCAGCACTGATAGGTGGCACTGACAGGCAGCTCAGATGGGCACTGATATGTGGTATTGATGTGCACTGGTAGGGACTGATATGTGGCATTGATGTACATTGGTGTGCACTGACAGGTGGCATTGATGGGCGGTTAAAGTGATACTAAACCCACAACAGTAAAATCAGTCTGTATATGCAGTAAAGCATGCTTGATATTCTCCCTTTGGAACCTAAGGGGTTAATCCTCTGCATTGTGTAAAATGGCTGTTTGATCCTGACTTCTCTGATCCTCTCCTTCCAGTGTCCCCCGCTTATCACCTGATAAGACATATCGTGTGGAGACACTCTGCACATACTCAGATTGTTGTGTATTGTTAGTTTTTTTTTTTTTTTTTTTTCTGGGAGTGCGCATGTGATCAGCACAGGGCCAATCCACACTTTCAGGGGTTCTGCATAGTCCTAAAGCAGAAAGAAAACTCCTCCTACAAGTTTTAACCAGTGGTCTGCTGAACACTGATAGAAGTCACAAGACTGCCATAGCTGTTGTTGAGAAAAGGTATTTAGCAGTTTACATTTACTAAAATAATTGCATTTCCATGTTCTGTGGGAGACCAGATAAAGTGAATGCAGGATACTGGGTTTAGTAACACTTTAAGTCTATGAAAATAATCCTTCTCTTGCACCTCTAAGCTAGTCTTTTTTATTTTACTTGTGGTTAAGTATAGAAATAGCCCTACTAAAATGAAAAAGCCAAGATAATATAGCTATAAAGGTGATCAGGGACTTTAAAATAGATCAGAAAATGTAAAACAGGTCACCTACTGCTTCTCAAGAATCCAGCAGATCACCCATAACTACTCAAGTATCTGACTGGTTATTCATCACCGCTTCAAAATCTATCAGGTCACCCACCAGTTCTCCAGAATGCAGAAGGTCACTCACTCCTTGTGAATCCAGCAGATCACTCCTCTAAAACTAACAGTTCAGCTAACATTGCTTAAAAGTGATATCTACATTTTTAGTATTATGAACATCTAAGTAAATTAACAATTGTCATTTTTAAAAAATTAAAGCATCTACAGATAGGTCAGTAGATAAAGATATGTATATGGGTGGCATGCATTGTCTATGATCCTTCCTGTTTGTGAGGGAAAATAATGCACATGGGATCAGAAGCGGAAACGATCTAAAATTACATTACAGGTACACTGAATAAATAAATGTGGAAATCTATCTATGACAAACATCAATCAGGACTGTGTAGGGATTAAAGTATGTTGTTCTACTCACACCGTCTTTCAAGGGCACAGGTGAAGGTGCAAATGACATGATTCCCCAGATGTTTCGGTGGAGAAAATTCATGTTGATTTACTTGACATAATATGGGATGCAGTAACTTTATAAGCTAGATTGAAACATTGCCTTTTGAGGTTTGTCTTGATTCACATTTAAAATGTTGCTAAAAAAATATCAGATCATGTGAAACGAAGCTTTGCTTGTGAAGAGATTGTGAATGGGATTGTTAGGAATGTTAGCTGCAGGACCGAGGTGCAGAGCTAATGCTGTATGTGTGTGGGAGTGGTTCCTCTCTGCTTATGACAGAGTAAAATCTCTTTGTTCACGCATCCATGCTGCACTGCCGCAGGCAAAGAAAAATACCAAGCAGTGGATAAACTGGGTTTGCATTATTGCTGTATTATTGTAACTGAGCCACTCTATATATTGTAGCACCTTTTGTAAATAATGCATTGGTATTTTAAAAGCTTTATAAAATATATAGTTATGTTGACAGCATGTATGTGTTAACACGCGTTCATATTAGTTACTGGTAATTAGTGCTTTATTTATATATTCCCAATTGTCACTGTAGTTCTAGAATTAATCGATTACATGTAAAAACTGCTAGTGTGTTACCTTGACTGAGAAGACATTTATTTATGCTTGAAAATCCAAATTCCACCAAATTTAGTATATCATTACTGAATTTGGTAATTTTAAGAGTCCATTTACATTTGTGTGGTAATGCATATGTGTTAATGAGTGTTATGTCACAAGTGAACGTTTGTTCAATTAAAGTGATACTAAACACACACTGTCTATCTTAAATTATCCCTTCGCTTTCATAATGTGGATGATGGCACTGTATTTATTCTAATAAAAATATAAATACCTTTTTCCTAATCAATATATAGGTGTCACATGCCCCAGCTCTTTCCCAGTCTATCTGTAGAGAATCAGTGGCAGAAGGAGCTTCTAGTCCTCTTCTGCTAGTCACATGTTCAAAATAAAAAAAACAGCCTTTGGTATACAGAGTAAAAATACAGTTGTGGCCAAAATTATTCAACCCCCACTGAAATTTAGTGTTTTGGCCAGTTTGACATTGCTTTTGATCATTCAGTCATCTTGCTTACATTTACATTAAAGAGGCACTTGTAGGTCAGACAAATATAACATAACAGTTATAATGAAATAACCACAAATGTCTTTTCTGTGCTCACAGCATTATCAGTTTTATTCAACCCCCAAGTGACATTCAATCTTAGTACTTAGTACAGCATCCTTTTACAGTTATAACAGCTTTTAAACGTGAAGCATAGCTTGACACAAGTGTCTTGCAGCGATCTACGGGTATCTTCGCCCATTCTTCATGGGCAAAGGCCTCCAGTTCAGTCACATTCTTAGGCTTGCGCACTGCAACTGCTTTCTTTAAGTCCCACCAGAGGTTCTCAATCGGATTTAAGTCTGGTGACTGCGATGGCCACTCCAAAATGTTCCAGCCTTTCCTCTGCAACCATGCTCTAGTGGACTTGGAGGTATGCTTGGGATCATTGTCCTGTTGAAAGGTCCAACGTCTCCCAAGCCTCAGGTGTGTGACGGACTGCATCACGTTTCCATCCAATATCTCCTGGTACTGAAGAGAATTCATGGTACCTTGCACACGCTGAAGCTTCCCTGTACCTGCAGAAGCAAAACAGCCCCAAAGCATGATTGACCCTCCACCATGCTTCACAGTAGGCAAGGTGTTCTTTTCATCATAGGCCTTGTTCTTCCTCCTCCAAACATAGCGTTGATCCATGGGCCCAAACAGTTCTAATTTTGTTTCATCAGTCCACAGAACACTATCCCACAACTTTTGTGGTTTGTCCACATGGCTTTTGGCATACTGCAGTCGACTCTTCTTATTCTTTGGAGACAGCAAGGGGGTACGCCTGGGAGTTCTGGCACGGAGGCCTTCATTACGCAGTGTGCGTCTTATTGTCTGGGCTGAAACTTCTGTACCCACATCTGACAAATCTTTTCTCAGTTCCTCAGCAGTCACACGGGGACTTCTCTCCACTCTACGCTTCAGGTAGCGCACAGCAGTCGAAGTCAGCATCTTCTTTCTGCCACGACCAGGTAGCGTTTCAACAGTGCCCTTTGCCTTGAATTTGCGAATGATGCTTCCTAAGGTGTCTCTTGGTATGTTTAACATCTTTGCAATCTTCTTATAGCCATTGCCCTTCCTGTGAAGAGAAATCACCTCTTCTCTTGTCTTCCTGGACCATTCTCTTGCCTTCACCATGTTTGTAACCACACCAGTAAATGTCTAGAAGGAGCTGAGTATCACAGTCATTTTAAAGCTGCCTAATTGGTGCTTATTATGCTTGATTGCTGCTCGGTGACATCCACAGGTGTTTTCAATACCTGATGGAAAGCACCTGTATGAACCTCTGTTCTTCAGAGTGGTAGTCTTTAAGGGGTTGAATAATTGTGGCAATGAAGAAACCACATAAGAACCATTTACTACTGTATTACATAAACAATTGATGTCATTTTAGTTGCATTTGGGTAGTTACAACGTCCTTGTAGGATTTGATTCTGAATACAATTCCAAATGTACACTATAGTCCCTAAACCCCTTTACAGCATTGGGGGTTGAATAATTTTGGCCACAACTGTATATATTTGAAATCAATTCTTTATTATTTTTTCACAATAACATGGTGTGGGTGGATTTCTGTCAGTTACAGACTGTGTCACGCCCCTCCAGCCAGTCTTCGAATAACAGGGAGGTAAATCCTACATCAGTCAAGATGTAATATCCCACCCCCCATTGTGTTTAGCTGGTTAGTGTGCATGAAGGAGGAGGGGCTGTCATTTACCACTTTGTATCCACCCCACATGTTTGACTCTATAGTTACATGGGCTCTTCAGATGTGATTAAGGAGGAAATGCTCAGCATAGAAACTCACTGAAAAGTAAGCAAGTGCAGTAGCTGCTAACATTGCTCTGAAAAATCCCCAGCTGCATTGGGGACATGGATGCTTACCTGAGCTTGATCTCAGTCCAGCGACGTGCAGGAGAGCTCTCTCGGGTCTCTGCCTCCTCATTGGCTCAGACACAGCCATTGGCTCCTGCTGTTGTCAATCTCAGCCAATGAGGAGGGATTGGGGGGCAGGGCCGAGCCATGCTCTGCTGTCTTATGGATGCAAAGAGCAGGGCTAGGGAGCAAGCACTCACCAGTGCCCCTATAGCAAGCTGCTTGCAATGGGGCACTGCTAAAGGGGGAGCAGCCAGATGCACAGGCGGGGGACCTGAGAAGAGGAGGATCTAAGGCATCCCATTAAAATCAATGGGCTTCTGACTTATCAAATATCAGCCATGTCACATATTTTTTGCTTCAGTGAATCACAACACACTATTTATTCTATTTATGTTTATGACTCAGAAGGTACTGAAGATATTGAATCAGTTTTAAAGCCAAGGAACAAGTGTGTTTCTTGGAAGTTAGTAATGGTAGTTCCTCTGTAAAGGCTACAGAAGGAGACATGTCAACAGTTTTATCCTTGTATGCAAAAAATACTTATTTACTATGTACACATTTTGTTTTTCATGAATTATATATTTCCTATTATTACCTATTGCATGTAAGTGGTCTTTAATTGGAGTTGAAATAATGAGAAATGTTCTAGAATCAAGGAATAGTTGTCTTATCTTGCTAATGAATCATTGTCATTTGCTGCTGAGGTCAAATTCTTTATAGTATACATGACAGTACTAATAATAAACATGGTGGCCCCTTACTCTATACCTACCCCATGTAGATGCCAGTAGTGGGCTGTTCATGTGAATGGGTTTCACATTGACTTCTTCACACCATAGCTCTTAGAATATCACTCTACTTTCTGCAAAATGTCTGTTGTCAGTTGTTCCCACTTCTCAGCACTGAAGTCCCTAAAAAGGCATAAGAAACAGATAGGTTATCCTAATATTCAAGATCTACAAAAATTGGAATTATCCATACATTCATTATACAATTCTCCTGTACAATTTTCCTGTAGATTTACCAAAAAATCATATGTTATGAGGTCAAACCTAAACAACACTTTCAATTTGCATCCAATCATGCAGGCCCTTGCAATACATAGCAGAAAAACTAAAGGAGATTGTACAGAAATTGTACAAGAGAATTGTATAATGTATGGCCATCTTTACCCGATAAAGTGGTAGTGAACTCTTTATTTTAACTTTTACCTACAGGTAAGCTTATAATAAAACTTACCTGTAGGTAAGATAAATATTTCCTAAACATGCACCATTTAGGAGATATTCGCTCTTTTTGAGAGCTGGTGCATGCTCTTTGAAGGAATGGCATACCCGCACCATTCCTTCAGGGTACTGTGCTTTGGCGTGAGACTCCTGCGAACATGTGCGGGAGTGACATCAATGCAGCTAGGCCAGTCAGCTCATGAACCCGGAAAGAAGACCTGGTGAAGATGGAAGCCTCTGCAGCAGTGACAGCGTGTCACTGGAGGGCTTCATTTTAAGGTAAGTCCTTCATAATATGCTAGTATGTGATGCATACCTTGCAGGGGTTATGATATTACCTTGCAGGGGATTTGTTTTTTTTTTACACATTGTTTAATACTTCTTTAAATGAGGATCAAGACAAATCTCAGGAGTGTGTAAAAAAACTGGCTTAGCATGATTGTACTGAGGGCTGTTTTTTTTACAAAAATACTTTAAAATAAATTATTAAATATTTGTTAAGGGATAGTAAATTTTATAGAAGTCATTAAAGAAATGTCTACTAAAATTAAAACCCCAAATTAACGCCCCATTTCAGTATGTAAAAAGAACTGCCCGGTACCTGACTGGTGATCCAGTCCTCACTGTAGTTCTGGTGAAAATTGCAGTGTTTGGGTATGGGCCACTTTTCACACTCCTGCTTTCCCTCACACAATGCCTGAGTGCCTGAGAATGCTATGCATGGGGTATTGAGTGCAAAGAGGGTATGGTAGGTATTTTGTAGGATTTTGGCTGCAGCAAGGATTGGAGCAACATACTAGAGCAGAGTATGAAAATAAAAGCACTGGAAGTGGCCTTCAATTCAACAATGGGTGAATCCCTATGAAATTTTCTGTCTAACTCAGGTTCACTTTGAGACTTCACATGTGGGCTGCTTGTGTCACACATTGCTTATAAAACAAGTTTACATTTCCTTTTTTGGGGAAAAACTCTGATTTAACTGGGAGTTGTTTTAAACCATCCCGTGTTCCATAGTGAAAGTCAAAGTGTAAATACTTCTCTATACAGCAGAGTGACTGGAAAGCATGCTGATGCACGTTCTGCCATTTAATTTGCCAATGTCATGAGTTTAATCAAGCAGAGCAAAATCTGATTTGGAGTGCTTAGTTTAATGCTTAATAGAAGTCACAGAAATAACTATCCAGTCAGACAATGTACTACAAAAACTCCATTTTCATTTTCATTTTTAATGCGTTTTTCCTGTTGCAGCATGTGCAGGGGGGCTCAGTGATAGAAATGTAAAACTGAGTATACACATTCAGTTTTTTTGTTCAGCCAGCAAAATAAATGAAATCAACATAACGATGTGTGATGCAAGGGCTTCTCCCACTGCACTATTATATTCTGACAGCGGGGACTACCCCGTCAGAAGGAACCGATCAGCCTTTGCAACCATTGGTTGCAAGCACCGATCTAATGCTGGTTTTCCAGCAAGACCAGTTGCCAGAAGCTGGCAGTTAGAGTGACTTCTGCTGAACAGACAGTGGTACATGTGTACCAAAAGTCAGCCAGTTCCTGCTGAACTGGCCGACTTTCGCTCTGTGTGTAGCAGGCTTTAGACATGCTGTCTTCCTCCATGATACAAGTCTGTGAAGAAGCTTTGCTGAGACTTGTGACTGTTACTTAGCAACACATACCCAGTGGTCTATCATCCATGTGTGCAACATGTGTGGCGCAGTGGGTTCACTGGCTCCACCTGTTCCTAAAATCCCCCCATTGCCCTCCCTTATGTGCTTCTTTCTTAGCACCGATCTCCTCACCAACTTCTACAGCTCTCCCCTCCAACAGGCTTCGGGGGGCTGCCGGGGAGCCACAGGGGGACTTACCGCTGTAGATAGATCCCTCCTCCTGCAGCACTGCTGGCCGGCTTTCCCTCCTCCCCCACCCACTGGCTGCAGCTGCTGCTGTGGTGGGAGATTAGCATCAGAATGTAATGTTTACCAGCTCCTTCCTGAATGAACACAGTGAGTGAAAGGTACCAGTCTCCTGTGTTCATTTATCAATGAAATACATCCTTGAAAATATCAGTTATCACTGAAACTATGTTTACTATGATTCAGTTTGTAAATGAGTATTAGTGGCTATGAGGCTGCAGAGAAAGACTGAGGACTCCATGTTCTCAGTCCCTGTCTCTGTTTCAAAAATATCACATCTGATTATACCCCTGTCTGTTTATACCCCTGATGTTTCACCAAAGACCCCCCCATCCCCAAAAGTAAAAAAAATATTAAAAATTGTAAAAAAAGTTAATCAAAAACATAGTAAAGCCTAAATCAACGTGGGGCATACTACAGGGTCATGTTTTCCTGCATGGCAATGCACAGGTGCTCCATGCATCCCTGTGCAGGTGATCCCATTGATGTCAGAAAGCAGCAGCTGCACAGACACAGCTGCTGCTCTCGATTTGACATCTGTGTGGTTGGCGGTGCATGTCCCTGAACTCGTACTTACATTTTTTTCATTAAGCAATGGTCCTCAACTTATGATCTCACACACAGGCTGATTTCATAAAATGCTCCTACAAAGACTGCTGCAATGTTAGTGCTGGAAACAGTGTTTTCAAGTCCATCCAGGACTAATACACATCTAGAACGGATGGTGTATAGTGCAAATGTAGCCTAATATTATAGAATAATTTATTCCAAACTGCATACAGCTGTTTTAGGCACTGTACACCAGAAGTTCTGGATGTTCATTTGGCCATTAGGGCATAAAGGAATGATATGCATGGGTTTGGCCATTTGCCTGAAATGAGGAATAATCCTCTTATTTTGGGATATGTAATGACATGAGTCAAGTGAATACCTTCTATTCTAAGAAATCCCTACAGTGCTATGCACTGATTCAGTTCAAGGCTCTTTTTTTTTTTTTTTTTTAATTTCTTTAGTCACTTCCTGCCATAACCTTGGTTTTCATGCACTGCATGAGTGATTGTGAAAACGCCTAAATCTGCTGTATGTTGTTTGGAATAAATAGCAAATAATATTAGGCTATTTTTGCATACACCAGCAGTTCTGAATGTGAATGGGCCATCAGAGCATAAAGACTTGTGATGGAATAAGATATATGAATACCTTCTAAGGTCATTATTGGGCTTTGTCAGTAGGTTGCCTATGAACTGGGTATTGCATTGTTGGTTGGGTCTGACTTGTATTTTGCATAGGGGTAACTTCACAGCTTCTGACATAGATTTTATGTAGATATGGGTTGCACTGGTGTCGTACATGTCTTAACTCCTTGGCAGAGGAGTTCTAGCATCCATCTCCTGTTAAGTTGACTAAAATATGAGAAGTTTGTGGAAGTTATGTTAGCTGTATCAATCAACGTCCTCTGAGGCTGCAGTTCTCAGGTCTGAACAGCCAGTCACCAGGGCAAACACTGTCACATGACATAACGGAACAGATCTATCCCTGCTCTGTTCACCTGTTGAAGCTGCAAGGCTAAAGCTCACCATTTTTTTGTTCAGGCAGCAGGCTGGACGAATGAAAAAAGATTCTTCCATCCACATAAATAAGGTAGATAAAGGAATCCCCCCCCCCCCCCCAAGACATTCTGTTCAAACAGAGGCTCCCACACCTGCAGCCACTGGAAAAATAAATGTTTTTCAGCATGTCCTTTCAACAGAAGTCGAACAATTAACTATTGTTAAGGCTTACATTATTTTTTCAAAACAACAAACACATACTTACCTGCTCTTTGCTAGGATTTTGCACAGAGCAGCCCTGATCCTTCTCAGGTCCCCCTCCGGCTCTCTGGGCTCCTCCCCTCTGCAGAGTGCCCCCCATAGCAAGCCACTCCCGCTGCTGTCTCTGACCATTGAGGAGACCGAGAACCAGGACAGTAGCTGATCTCGTGCACATCGCTGGATCAGGCTTAGGTAAGTATTAGGGGGAACTGCAGCGCTAGCTGCATACTGAAGGTATTTTTACCTTCATGCATATAATGCATGATGGTAAAAAAAACTATCAGGCTTTATACCCACTTTAAGAAGGGATGGTCACACACTGATTGAAATTTGTCCAGTCCCTACTGAATTGGTTGAATTTCAATTAATGTATAGCCAGCTTAAAGTGGTTCCAAAGCTAAATGTTTCTTTTACCTTAATGCATTCCCTGCATTGGGAAAAAAAACGTTTTGCAACTTTCTGTGCCCCGCGAAACACTTACCTAAGTCCTACATCAATCCTGCACTGTGTCCGATTGCTGGTCCTCTCTCTGCTTTCACTACACTACACTCAGAGCAGGGGGAGCCCTTCGTGATAGGACCACCAACAGAACTGGCCAGGCGACATAAAAAATGGAGAAAGTTGGTGGGAGCACCAAAGTGAGATGTTTGTACTTAGCTTTGAGGGCCCAGTGGAGCAGAGGCCTTGCGGTCAAGAGTGACAGAGTGCCAGGAACAGTGCAAGTGGCTATGAGCAATAGAAGGAGCACATACCTCCCAACCTTCCTGGATTCACCGAAATCGTCCTGGGAATTGATGTAGGTCCCGGTATCCCGGAGATTCAAGGCTGTCCTTGAGCGGAGCTCAGTGCTGGAACAAGTTCTGGCACTTGGTTCGAGTGACTTGACTGGCGGGGGTGAGCTAACAAGAGTGCAAACTTGCTCCTGCTCCACATCTTGTGCAGGGTGTATGGGGTACCACACGCCACAATACAGTGTCTCTATTGCAGCCGGCATCTCACCGCTGGCTGCATGTCAGAGTAACCCACTGCATATTGAACTGAAGCTGCCTCCTCCTACCTGGCTCTGTTTTCCTGTACACAGACAGGAGGAGGAGCTGGGGAGGAGAAACACCATTCTGCTGCACTGATTAGAGGTCTGCAGTGGGTTTAACAGATACTTACAGGGCAGAGGGGACACAGTGACCAGGAGTGGGGGTGGGCACAGGTAACAAGGGTGTAATAGGATATGTTCTGGAGAGGCAGTTTTCGAGGGGGGAGAACATGTGCTGAAGGAGGGATTGGATTTGAAATCCCTCCACCTTTTAGCACAAGTCCGCTCCCCTCTCAAAGTGCCTCCCTGTACATATTTGACCCCCCCCAGCACAAGTCCACTTTCTTCCCACAGTGCCCCCCTCAACCAGTACGTATCTGACCCTGCCAGCACAAGTCCGCCCCCCCAGTAAGTATTTGACCCCCCCCCCACAGGACAAGTTCACTCCCCTTCTAAAGCACCTCCCAGTATGTATCTGACCCCACCAGCAAAAGTCCACTGACCTCCCAAAGCTTTCCCCAGGACATATTTGACCCCTCCAGCACAAGTCCGCTCCCCCCCAAAGCACCCCATAGAACATATTTGACCCCTCCAAGCACAAGTCCGCTGCCCTGCCAAAGCACCCCCCAAGTATGTATCTGACTCCGCCAATCACAATTCTGCACCCCCCAAGTACTTGACCCCCAAGCAAAAGTCTACTCCCTTCCCAGAGTGTCATCCGCAAGCACATATCCGCCCTCACCCCACCTTTTAGCACACATCTTTTCCCCTCCCAGAGCACCCCCACAATACTTATCTGACCCCACCATCCCCCCCGCACAAGTCTGCTCTCCCCAAGCACATATCTGCCCCCCCCCCACCTTCTAGCACAAGGCTACTCCCTTCCCAAAGCGTCCCCCAGCACTTATCTGATCCCCTCCTCTGCCCCACCTTGTAGTACAGCTCCTCCCTCCTCCCAAAGCCCCCCCAGTACATATCTGAGCCCCCCCACCCCACCTTCTAGCACAAGTCCTCTACCCTTCCAAAGGCCCCCCCCAGCACAAATTTGACCCCCCCTCCACCCTACCTTCTAGCACCAGTCCTTTCCCCTCCCCTCCCAAAGCAACCCCACAGTATATATCTGTCACCCTCCCTGCCCCACATTCTAGCACAAGTCTTCTCCCCTCCCAAGACGACCCCAGTATATACCTGTCCCCCACTCTACCCCACATTCTAGCACAAATCCCATCCCCTCCCAAAGTGACCCCCCCCCAGCATATATCTGAAGCCTGGATTTTGTTTACTTTTTGCCATGGACTGCATAGTGCGAAACAGGCCTCTACCTCCCTCAAGTGTCTCTCATTCTCAAGTTTGAAAGTTGGGAGGTATGGGAGCATACCTGGAACAGTGCCAGCTGTAAGGAGTGAATTGTGAAGCTGTGTATCATAGAGGACAAATACAACCCCACCTCAGTCATGCTCTTCACACTGATTTAGTTTTAATGAAATATGCAAGTATGTAAGATAGGATATTATCTATTATGAGTAGTGCATATTTTATTTATCCATGGATGGTGCTTGTTCTTCCATACTTTAAGGCCCTTTATATCTTGATATAATTAAACATTATGATTTTTGTGTCTTACAGTTGCAAGAAAAAGTATGCGAACCCCTTGGGATTACGTGGATTTTTTGCATGAATTGGGCATAAAATGTGCTCTGAACGTCATCTAAGTCACAGCAATAGAAGAACATAGTCTGCTGAACATAATACTACACAAACATTAGATGTTGCCATGGTTTAATTGCACATAACATGTAAACATTCACAGTGCAGGGAGGAAACAGTATGTGAGGCCCTAGCTTAATGACTTCTCCCATAGCTAATTGGAGCCAGGAGTGAGCCAACCTTGACTCCAATCAGTGTGATGATATTGGATGTGTTGCTGACAGCTGTCCTGCCCTTAAAAAACACACACCTGTTTTGGGTTTACTGGTTTCAATAAGCACTGTCTGATGTGAACCATGCCTCGCAGAAAAGAGCTCTCAGAATACCTACGATCAAGAATTGTTGACTTGCATGAAGCTGGAAAAGGTTACAAAAGTATCTCCAAAAGCCTTGATGTTCATGTGTCCACGGTAAGACAGACTGTCTACAAATGGAGAAAGTTTAGCACTGTTGCTGCTCTCCCTAGGCGTGGTCGTCCTGTAAAAATGACTGCAAGAGCACAGCGCAGAATGCTGCATGAGGTAAAGAAGAATCCCAGAGTGTCAGCTAAAGACCTACAGAAATCTCTGGCACATGCTAACATTTTTGTTGACACATCTACAATAAGGAAAACATTAAACAAGAATGAAGTACATGGGAGGACACCACGGAGGAAGCCATTGCTGTCCAAAAAGAATATTGCAGCACGTTTGAAGTTTTCAAAAGAGCATCTGGATGTTCCACAGCACTACTGGCAAAATATACTGTGGACAGATGAAACCAAGATTGAGTTGTTTGGGAAGAACACACAACACTATGTGTGGAGAAAAAAAGGCACAGCACGCCAACATCAAAACCTCATCCCCACTGTAAAACATGGCGGAGGGAGCATCATGGTTTGGGGCTGCTTTGCTGCCTCAGGGCCTGGATGGATTGTTGTCAATGATGGGAAAATGAATTCCAGAGTTTATCAAGACATTTTGCAGGAAAACGTACGACCATCTGTCCGACAACTGAAGCTCCGCAGAGGATGGGTGATGCAACAGGACAATGACCCAAAGCATACAAGTAATTCAACAAAACAATGGCTGCAACAGCACAGAATACGCCTTCTGGAGTGGCCCAGTCAGAGTCCTGACCTCAACCCGATTGAAATGCTGTGGCATGACCTTAAGAGAGCGATTCACACCAGACATCCCAAGAATATTGCTACACTGAAACAGTTTTGTGAAGAGGAGTGGTCCAAAATTACTCCAGATCATTGTACAGGTCTGATCTGCAACTACAGGAAACGTTTGGTTGAGGTTATTGCTGCCAAAATAGGGTCAACTAGTTATTAAGTCCAAAGGTTCACATACTTTTTCCTCCCTGCACTGTGATTGTTTACATGTTATGTGCAATTAAACCATGGCAACATCTGTTTGTGTAGTATTATGTTCAGCAGACTGTGTTCTTCTATTGTTGTGACTTAGATGACGTTCAGAGCACATTTTATGCCCAATTCATGCAAAACTCCACGTAATCCCAAGGGGTTCACATACTTTTTCTTGCAACTGTATTTAATTTCCACCAGTTAGATATTTTTTTTTTTTTGCAAAATGATGGTACTTTCGATTCTTTAACACTGTCAAAATGAAATAAAACAAACTGCATACATAAACATTTAATACCACTAAAGCTGTTACAGTGGCTAAAGTAACATTACTGTAAAAGCTATTCTCTACTTAGCCAATGAAAGCAAAATTTAGAGAGATTATTGATGGAAATTAGTGGAAGATATAATGTAACATTGAAAGCATATATTAGGGAATTTCCATTAAAAATGCACATCCACCACTTTGGAGAACACTGAATAACTAGATGAGTTCCACAATCTAGTTATGTAGCAAATATTTCTCATTTTCAGGGCTGGATCTAGCCTGTCCGATGTGGGGGTGCAGTAAAAAATGTCAGGGGGGCAGAGGATGTGAGGTCAGCAGGGCAGTGTACAGGGGTCAGCAGGGCAGAGAATAGGGTCAGCAGTTTGTAGGGCAGAGTACAGAGACCGTTAGTTTGTAGGGCAATGTACAGTGGATTATCAAGGCAGTGCACGCAGTTAGTAGGGCAGCTGACAGAGATCAGCTGCTGACTGTACAAGAGGGCAGTTTACAGGTGGTCTGTAGGGCAGAGGACAGGGTCAGCAGGGCAGAGAACAGTGGTTAGCAGAGCAGATGACAGAGGACAGCAGGATGGAGAACAGGTGTGATCAGGGCAGACGGGTCAGCAGAGCAGGGTACAGGGGTCAGCAGAGAAGAGGACCGGCTTTACTGGTGGCAGATCACTCAGCAGAGCTCCTACTCCCATCCCCACACTGCACATAGCCTGGGCACTCAGCCAATCTCTTCCTCCCCACAAAGGACACAGCTCAGATTGGATTCCTTGACAGACGTACCCTTGATCTGCAGTTTGTAGCTGGCTACTTCAGCTGTGCTGTCATTCAGATCTGGGAATTTCACGGGTCAGAACTGCAACATAGCAGTCAGCTATACACTATGCAGATTGAGGCTGTGTCTGTAAGGGATCTGATCTAAGCTATGTACTGTGTGGGGAGGAGGAGATCTGTTGAGTGTCTTGTGTGTAGCGCAGGCAATGCTGGGACAAGGTCATCTAGCGCCTAGAGTGAAGATGACAAGCTGCGCCTCTGAAGTGTAAACATCCTGTCTCAGTATAAATTCCTTCCCATCAAAAAAAAAAAAATGACTGCACTAATTAGTAGACTCTCCCCCCTAAGCATAAATTCCATCTGCAAGCTAAGATTCTTTCACCCAAAAAATGCAAAAATCCCCCTCCTCTCAGGTTCAAATCCACCCTCTAAGTAAAAATGTTTGCTCTTCAATCCTGCCTTCCAGCTCAAATCCCACACCAATTCCCCCATGCTAGCACAAATCGCCCCCCAAAAATTACCCCTCCTAGCACACATTCTCTTTCTTCACAAATTTCCCTTCCTAGCACAAATTAGTGCCCACAAATTCCCCCCTGCTATCATAAATCCCCACAAATTGCACAAATCCCCCCCCCCCAATCCCCCACTCCTAGAACAAATTCTCCCCAATCCCTCCCCCTATCACAAATCCCCCCCAATACACTCTTAGTACAAACCCCCCAGCACAAAAATTCCTCCCAATCCCTTATGGCTCAATTCCCCCAAACCCCCTCCTAGCACATATCACCCCCCCCCCTCCCCAACCTCCCTCCTTTTAGCCCAAATCCCCCCACCATCCCTCCACCTAGCACAAACCCCTAAAAATTACCTTTCCCAGGATAAATCCTCCCTCCCTACCCCAATCCCCCCTCCTAGCAAAAATCCCCCCGCCAATCCCCACACCTTACCACAACCTCCTAGCACAAAAATGTCCCCCTCCTAGAACAAATTCTCCCCAGTCCCTCCCCCTAGCACAACCCCTCCAAATGACCCTTCCCATGACAAATCCTCCCTACCCAAATCCCCCCAGTCCCCCCTCCTAGCTTAAATCTCCCCCAGTACCCCCTTAGTCCAACCCCCACCCCATACATTCCTCCCAATCCCCCCTTTCGCCCAAATTCCCCCCAATCCCTCCTCCTAGCACAACTCCCTACAAATTACCTTTCCCAGGACAAATCCTCTCTCCCTACCCAAATCCCCCCTCCTAGCACAAATCCCCCCATCTTACTACAACCTTCCAGCACACATTTCCAAATCTCCAATTCCCCCTTCCAAGCATAAGCTCACCCTCCCCTTCCCCCTCACCTTACAGGGGTGGGGGGGCACTGCTACAGAGCCAGGAACAGGTGTGGGTTGTGCCTTCCCCTCCTATCAGAACAGCGTTCCTCCGTGTGACAGATAACACGGGACCACTCTTCTGTCGGGCTGCACACGTGGTTTGATTACCAAACCACGTGTGCAGCCCGACAGAAGAGTAATCCCGTGTTATCTGTCACACGGAGGAACGCTGTTCTGATAGGAGGGAAAGCACAGCACCTGCTACAGACTCTCTCCTCTCTGCCACTCCTTCTTTTCGGGCTTTCCCTCCCCTTGTAGGCTTGTAACGGTGTTGACTGCGGAGCTTGAAGAAAGTAGCCAACCAAAACATCCTTCGGGTGGCTGGCCTGGGGGGGCATAATGGAAATCGGGGGGGGGGTGTAGCCCTCCCCAGCAACCCCCTAGATCCGGCCATGCCCATTTTAGACATTACCAAATAATTTTGAATGCAAATTTAAAATTGTTTGGCAGTGTAATATTTTTGCACTGTTTTCCAGTGTGATCTAAATCAATGGCCACAGATTTAGAGCCGGTTCACACCATAGAAACGCAGTGTTCTGGATACGTTTCTGCATGAGTGTTTTTGACATATTCCGGTGCATTTTTGATGCATCAGGGTGCACTTTTTCCCCTCCTTTTTTTCTTCACCTTAAATAAAGACATGCATTCTGGTGCATTTACAGTAGGAGTGTCCTGGTGTGTTTTTGATGCATTTTACTGTGTTCCAATACAGTTTAGTGCAGAAAAAAATGCAGCATGTTCTACTTGTTTATCTGGAACTGGAACGCACTGGAACTGACAGCACTGGTATGAACTATACCATTGCCAACCATATGACCTACTATCTGTGCGGTTTTGATGCAGAAAAAAAATGCACTGAACTGCATGTGGTGTGAACTAGCCCTAAGCCCCAGCTCAAACTGGATCCGACTTTGAAATCGTGCAGCTTCACTTGAAGGCGCACCTGAAATCACACTGCCATACGACTTTGCAATCATGCGACTTGATAGACATCTGTGTGACTTCATGCACACATGTCTGTGCAAGTCACACCTGAAATCAGGAAAAGTACTGCATGAACTACTTTTCAATTCATTGCGACTCCGGATTAGTACTGTTCCATTGCCAATCATTGGATGCGATTTGTTGTGCGATTTGAATGGTCAAATCGCATGACAGTTCTTATCAGTGCAAACCAGGGCTAAAGATCAGCTCATCAACATGGAATAGCAGGAATAGCAGCAAACGGTAAGCATATATAACAAGTGTAGAGTTTGATCCACTGGCTCCCACTACTGTCAATCACAGCCAGTGAGCCAATGGGGAGAGAGCAGGGGTGGGGCTGAGCCATGGCTCTATGTGTCTTGTGAACAGGGCTTGGGAGCGAACACACACCGGTGCCCCCATAGCAAGCAGCATGCTATTGGGGGCAAAGGGGAGGAACCAGGAGCGGTGATGGGGGATCCTAAGAGAAGAGGATCGGGCTGCTTTGTGCAATCAAAGGTACCTGCAGAACTTGATTTGCTTTCATAAAAAATGCACGATCTAACAGAAGTCAATCAGTTCACCAGTGTGAAACCGGCCTTAGGTGTGAGATGGTACTAATGATGTACCCTTTTTTTGAGTGAAATTAGCATGACTAAAGTTGGCTGAAATTTCTTTTCAGCACACTCGATATTGCCATTAGAGATTTGACGAACATCGTTTGAAAGCACTTCAAAATTAAATTTTCTTTTGACATTTGATTTTGGATTGTATGAAATTGCCCAAACGAACAGCATGTTCGCTGTTAAAATTTTGTTGAAAAAAATGTTTCATCCTGCTCCTTCTATTTTTTTTCTTCATTGCGGTCAAACAATTTGACCCCTTTAACTATTAGAAAATCAAATCAATGTTTCCAAATCTAATTTTTTTGTAAAAAAAAAAATTCAGCTTGAGTCTGCCATGCTAGTGTACATCACCCTTTTCAGGAACCAGAGTGCACATGTGGTGGATAATAATGTAGTGTAGCTTTAGCTTTTAACTTTGTTGCTATATTTGAATAGAGAACAAAATTTGTGTAATTGGGTATAGAAATACTATACTAGAGCACGAATCTCTTATTTTGGGACGGTGTCTATAGACATCCTCCCCCCTGGGGTGCCCATCGGGTGCGCTTTGTGACTGCTGTGTCCTTTGGACACAGCTGATCACAGATTGGGGTAAAGGGACTATCACAGCGGTCCTTTACCATGTAATCAGCTGTGTCCAATCACAGCTGTTCACATGTAAAGAGACTTTCCAGTTATCAGCAGTCTTTTCCTCACACGCTGTATCTGTGTGAGGTAGATACAACCGATACCCAGCAAGGCTGTCATCACTTTGTTTACACCGATAAGGGCACTGATCATAAGTGCCCTGATGATCAGTGCAGCTTATAAGTGCCACATCAGTGCTCATCAGTATCGCCTATCAGTGCTACATCATCGGTGCAGCTTATCAGTGCCACCTCATCAGTGCCCATTTGTACCTATCAGTGCAGCCTATCAGTGCCCATTTGTGCAGCCTCATAAGCACATATCAGAGAAGAAAAAATTACTATTTAGCAAAATTTTAAAACGGAAACAAAGTTTTTTTTCAAAATGTTCGGTCTTTTTTTTCATTTGTTTAGCAAAAAAAACCCAAAAAAAGTGGTGATTAAATACCAGCAAAGGAAAGCTTGATATGTCTAAAAAAAAATAACAATTCCATATGGGTATAGTGTTGAATAACTGCGCAATTGTCATTCAAAGTGCGCAAGTGCTGAAAGCTGAAAATTGGCCTGGGCAGGAAGGGGGCGAAAGTGAAATAGTTAAGATTGTTCAGAAGAATAGTACTGATTTATCTTCGTAACTTCCATGGCAGCACGCATGTGGACACCACCTTATTCTAAATAGAAAAGATAGGGTTATAAAAAAAAAACACATTATTGTGCCTTATACAGGAATGAAGCCCCAAGATCAGCGTGCCCACTCTCCTAAATTAACTTTAATGGCTGTCAGCAGCTGCCAGTGGCTTTGCATTTGTCCCAATGAGGAACAGACTAATGCAGGGCTTACCACATGTCAGCACAGGCCCACAAATTAGTGGACAAGGAAGAAAGTTTTGTATGGATTTTCTCTGGTGATTTGTGACCTGTACTGACATGCAGTGTGCCCTGCTGTAACCCCCCTTCATTATAATTCCATACTAACCATACAATGTTTTTCTTGAGAGATCATGTACACTTACCAATGATGAGGAGTATGTAATTATTTAAAGTATAACTAAAGGCAAAACTTTTTTCTAGTTTTGGTTAGAGTAGAGAGGGATTAGAATGCTTGTCAATTTTAATTGCTGCCTGAGCCCCTGCTAAGGAGATGCACCCTCTCTATTTGTCCTGTTTACCGATATCATTAAAAGTGAAAGTAAAAGAAAACCCCAAATTTTGGGTTTCCCCCAGAAAAGTAATAGAGAAGAAACCTTCCAATGGGGACACTAATTCTTGTGACCTAGAGGAGTGGGGTTTTGTAGTCCTCAGAGATGCCAGGGAACAAGGTAATTAATAATGGTCAGCACAGGAAATTTTCAGCTCAAAAGATTTCTGGTAGGATCAACAGGTACTTTTTAACCAGTTGCCTGCCGCCCTATAGCTGAAATACTGCTGCAGGGCTGCGCAAACTCACGTATATATACGTGATTTGCATTCCCGGGTAGGAGGCGTACTCACGCTGCCCTACCCTCACCACCATTGGTGGCTACGGATATCAATCATCGGGTCCCGGATGGAGATTCTCTGCTGGCACCTGGTGATCGCCGAGTAACACTGACAGGGGAGAGGCCTGTGTGTAAACACAGTTTTTTCTCTCCTGCCTGCAATATCATTCTGCTGCACAGCAGAGAAATACACAAGTAAAACAATCACAGCCCTTTGATCGGCCCATATGTTACCCCCTTCCTGCCCAGTGTCATTAGTACAGTGTCAGGGCTTTGTATTAGCACTGATCACTGTATTGGTGTCATTGGGATGTCAGTGGCAGTTAGTCAGTTCCCACCCAGTGTCAGAATGCCTGCCGCGGTCCCGCTATAAGTCACCATTACTAGTATAAAAAAATATAAAATAAAAATTCCAGTATATATACCACCATTTGTAGACATTTTAACTTTCACATAAACCAATTAATTTACATGTATTGGGATTTCTTTTAGGAAAGACATGTAGCAGAATATATTTGGGTCTAAATTTATGAAGAAATGTTGTTATTTAAATATTTTTTACTGGATATGTTTTATAGCAAAAAGTGAAAAGTATTGTTTTGTTTTTGTTTTTTTAAATTGTCAGTCTTTTTTTGTTTATAGCGCAAAAAATATAAAAAACCGCACAGGTGATCAAATACCATCAAAATAAAGCTCTATTTGTGGGGAAAAAAGTACATAAATTTCATTTGGGTGCAGCGTTGCATGACCACACAATTGTCAGTTAAAGTAAAGCAGCGCCGTATCATAAAAAATGGCCTGGTCAGGAAGGGGGTAAATCTTCTGGAGGGCAAGTGGTTAAAGCTTAACTCTAGAATAAGTAAACATTGTCTAAATACAGAAGGCATGCATATTATCACTTGATTCTTGGTGTGCTTTGTGTGGTTTTCAGATCTGTGCAGTAATCCAATGTTAGAGGGCCCATTCACAGTGGGGTGCATTTTTGACTGCACTTCATCTGCATAGACAGTCCAAAATCAAACACTTTTCAAACCAATATAACAAAACACTGCAAATTGTATATATTTTTTTGCAAATTCCTTATTTAAGGTATCCAGCATTCTTAAAAAATGGAATATACAGTAGAATTTTTTTTTTTTATTATTATACAGTATTTATAAAGCGCCAATAGTTCACTCAGCGCTGTACATTACAAAGGGGGACAGAACATGTGACAGAACAATACCAATACAATGCAAAACATGAGGGGATCGAGGGCCCTGCTCTTTCGAGCTTACAATCTAGAAGGGACGGGATAGTGGTACAGGAGGAGATAGCTGTGGGGGATGGAGTGGTAGGAAGAGTGGAGGAGGTCGGTCAAGTTAGCAGGGGGTAGGCTTCCCTGAAGAGATGGGTTTTCAGGGTGCGCCTAAAGGAAAGGAGAGTAGGTGATAATCTGATGGGTTGGGGAAGGGAGTTCCAGAAGATGGGTGACACCCTGGAGAAGTCCTGGAGGCGGGCATGGGAGGAGGAGACCAGGGAACTAGAGAGAAGGAGGTCTTATGAGGAGCGGAGTGTGCGTGCTGGGTGGTACTTGGGTATTAGGTCGGTGATGTAGTTCGGGGCAGTATGATGGACAGCTTTGTACGTCAGTGTTAGGATTTTAAATTTGATCCGTTGCGCAATCGGAAGCCAGTGGAGGGATTGGCAGAGGGGGGTGGCGGAAACGGAGCGGTTGGAAAGGTGAATGAGTCTGGCAGCCGTATTCAGGATGGACTGAAGCGGGGAGAGCCAGCGGCGAGGCAGGCCAGTGAGGAGGGAGTTGCAGTAGTCGAGTCGTGATATGATAAGGGAGTGGATGAGCTGTTTAGTGGTTTCTGGGGTTAGGAACGTGCGGATTTTTGCGATGTTGCGGAGGTGGAGTCTGCACGAGTTTGTTAAAGATTGGACTTGGGGCTGGAAGGATAGGTTGGAGTCCAGAATGACACCAAGTACTCTGGCCTGCAGGGTGGGTTTGATATTGGCGTTGTTGGATGTGATGGAGAAGTGAATGAGGGGTGGGGTTCGAGCTGGGGGGGAAGACAAGAAACTCGGTTTTGGAGAGATTCAGTTTAAGGAAGTGGAGCGACATCCAATCTGATATGTCGCTCAGTAGGTGTGTGATTCGGGCAGAGACCGAGGGGGTAAGGTGGGGGGTTGAGAGATAGATTTGTGTGTCGTTGGCATAGAGGTGGTAGTTGAAGCCGTGAGAGTGTATGAGTTGGCCAAGGGAGGAGGTGTAGATGGAGAAGAGAAGGGGCCCAAGGACAGAGCCTTGAGGGACCCCAACAGAGAGGGGGAGTGAGGGGGAGGTGGTAGCATTATAGGTAACGCTGAAAGAGCGTTGTGACAGGTAGGATGAGAGCCAGGAGAGAGCAGAATCTCTGAGGCCGAGGGAGTGTAGTATTTTGAGGAGGAGGGGGTGGTCAACTGTGTCGAAGGCCGCAGAGAGGTCAAGGAGTAGGAGCACTGAATAGTGGCCATTAGCTTTGGCGGTTAGAAGGTGGTTGGAGAGTTTGAGTAAGGCGGTTTCGGTGGAGTGTAGGGGATGGAAGCCAGACTGTAGGGGATCGAGGAGGTTGTTGTCGTTGAGGTGAGAGCATAGGCGGGTGTAGACGAGGCGCTCGAGGAGGTTAGATGTAAATGGGAGCAGGGAGATGGGTCTGAGGTTGTTCGGGTCATTGGGGTCCAGGGAGGGCGTTTTAAGTATAGAGGTGATGTGTGCATGCTTCAGTGGGGAGGGGAAAGTGCCGGAGGAGAGGGAGAGATTAAAGATGTGGGTGAGGGAGCGTAGGATGGAGGAGGAGGGAGGTCGTAGGAATTGTGAGGGGATAGGGTCGAGGGGGCAGGTGGTGAGGCGGGCATCAGAGAGGATCTTGGAGACTTCCTCGATGGTAGTAAGGTCAAAGGTGTGGAGTGTTGGGGGAGCTTCAGTATGAGGAATGTAGGGTGGGGTGGAAGTGGAGGTCAGAGCAGGGGTGATGAGAGGGTAGCTGAGTGAGGGGGAACGGGGTTGGAGGGAGTTTGAGCAGTGACGAAGTCCCTGCGGGTAATGTCGAGGGGGAGGGGGGATGAGGGGGTAGCTGTGTGAGAGGGGACGGGTTGAGAGGGTGTGTGAGTTGCGGCAATGTCCTTGCGAATTGTGTCAATCTTGTTTTTGAAGTGATTGGCAATCTCAAGGGTGGTGAGTGAGGTGCTGGGTGGAGGTGGGGGTGGAGAGAGTAGAGAGTTGAAGGTGGAGAAGAGTCGGCGAGGGTTGGAGGAGAGGGTCTTGATGAGGGTCAGGAAGTAGGCTTGTTTGGCTGCGTGAAGGGAGGAGGTGTAGGTGCGGAAGGCAGATTTGTAGCGGGTGAAGGTTTGTTGGGATTTGGTTTTGCGCCATAGTCGCTCCAGGGCACGACTGTGTCGTTTGAGGGTTTTGGTGTGATCAGTCTGCCAGGGCTGGAGCGGTCGGGGTCTGATGTTGCGTGTGGTTAAAGGCGCTAGTGAGTCAAGGGCTGTTGACAGCACGTTGTTGTAGGCAGTCATAGCCAAGTTTACATATTAACACAGTAACATTCCACATTCTGTCAAAAAATACAGCACATGGTGCATATGTTATAAAGTGCAGAGATGACCAAACAAGGATACCCAACCAGAGTATGGTCATTCTAAAAGACGTCCTGCAACATAGGCATATTGTCAAACCATCACTACTCTAGAACATAATTAATGGTATGAGTGCAGAGGGACATGATCAATTGTACATTTAACAAACCAAAAGGGAGCAAATAAGAAACTGCTCTAAAATTAGCAGTAATCTCACCAGAAAAGGTGCTTGCATTAGGAGATTTCCCTTCTATTTCTGTCATGGTGCCAGCTGTAAAAGTTTAGATTTTCTTCTCAATTCCTGTTCTGTATCACGTCATATTGGCAGATAAATGTGAACTCTCTCCAACAGAGTCATAAATAACTCTAAAATCCTGACAGATGTTCTAACCCTCTACTGTATCCACAAAAAAAAACTTATAGTCTGTAGTTCATTATATTGAAAAGGCTTTTTTTTCCTTGCGTTTTATGGCCTTGTCATAGTATATATTGCTGGTCATTCACCTGATGCAATGAAGATTCAACATTTATAATGTTAGGTTCATTAGGACATTCAAAAGATGTTAACGTCACCTATCTGAACGGTTTCCTGGAAGATTGACATCAACATACCTGTACAAACAGAGGGAACAATGAACAAAGTGACTCCATAGCTCCTCCTGTCTGCACATTCATTGACATCGATAGCAAATGATCATTAATGACAGATGTTGACTCGTTTTTCTGTTGGAAAATCAGTTTGTCCAGTATCTGGCAATTTACTACTAGGAAGGAAGAAATGGAAGTTCCTTCTCTGATGTCAGAAACCGAAAGCGATGAGAATTTTGTCATTTGATCTGTTGCTTTGGAGGGTAGAGAAGAGATCACTCCTTAAAGAGGACCTGTCACGGCCCATGCTATCACAAGGAATGTTGTTCAGTTCTTGTGATGGCAATAAAGTTCAAATAAGAAAAATAGTTTAAGAGCGTGCAAAAAAAAAAAAATGAAGTCAAATAAAATAAAACATTTTGAAGTTCCTACATGCATACGTAAATGATGATCACACCACACATGTGAGGTATCGGTGTGAACGTCCATGTTAACCACCTCCCGCCTGCCATATAGTCCAATGACGGGCGCAAGGTGGTTCTCTCGTTCTGGGATGACGTCATATGACGTCCTCCCATTCTCACCGCGCATGCGTGACTCAGGGAGCGCAGCGTGGCGATCGGCAGTGCGCTGTGTCCTTAGGACACAGCGGATCACTGATCTACGGAAAGAGCCGAAGATGTCGGCTTGGTCATGTGATCAGCTGTGTCCAATCACAGCTGATCACATGTAAATAGGGAAATGCCAGTTATCGGCATTTCTGTCCTCTCGAGCTGTCACGCTGACAGCTCGAGAGGAGAGCCGGTAATCGGCATTCCTCGGAGGGGACATGTACACTGATCATCAGAGCACTCATGATCAGTGTGCCCTGATGATCAGTGTGGCCCCAGAAGTGCCACCTGTCAGTGTCCATCAGTGCCAGCTGTCAGTGCTGAACAGTGCCAGTGCCACATCAATGCCACATATCAGTGCCTACCAGTGCACATCAATGCCAAATATTAGTGCCCATCTGAGCTGCCTTTCAGTGCCACCTATCAATGCCAGTCATTGCTGCCTATCAGTGCCAGTCAGTGCCGCCTATCAGTGTGCATCAGTGCCACCTAACAGCGCCAGTCAGTGCCATATATCAGTGCTGCCTTTCAGTGCCCATCAGTGATGCCTGTCAATGCCCATCAGTGCCACCTACCAGTGCCTCCTCATCAGTGTCCATCAGTGCAGCCTATCAGTGCCCATCACTGCAGCCTCATTAGCGCACATCAGTGAAGGAGAAAAATCACTTTATAAAATTTTATAACAAAAACTAAGAAAAAACGTTTTTTTCAAAATTTTCAGTAGTTTTTGGTTTGTTTAAGAAAAAATAAAAAACCCAGAGGTGATTTAAATACCACCAAAATAAAGCTCTATCTGTCACAAAAAAAAAAAAAAATTTCATATGGGTACAGTGTTGCATGACCGCGCAATTGTCACTCAAAGTGTGACAGCGCTGAAAGCTGGAAATTGGCATGGGCAGAAAGGGGATATAAGTGCCCTGTAGGCAAGCGGTTAAAGCAATTATTCTAGAGCCGGGCCTCCTGTGTAACTCTAAACTGTTAACGGCTTTTGAAGCGTTGCCTATAGAGATTTTTAGGTACTGTAATTTGTCGCCATTCCACTGATACACAATTTTGTGACAAATTAGGTATATTTTTACTTGGCATAACATCATCTTTTATATTTTACCAAAAATGTAATATTATATTATGTTTTTGTGTTCTAAAATTCATTAAAGTGTATTTTTCTCTGAAAATCTGGATTTGATAGACCTCTGCGCAAATGACATCTAAAATTGTAATACCCACCATTTTATTCTCCAGGGACTTTACTTTCAGAAAATATATATTATCTGGGGGTTCTAAGTACAGTGCCTTGAAAAAGTATTCATACCCCCTGAAATTTTCCACATTTTGTCATGTTACAACCAAAAATGTAATTGTATTTTATTAGGATTTTATGTGATAGACCAATATAAAGTGGAACATAATTGTGAATTGGAAGGAAAATGATAAAAGTTTTACATTTTTTTTTTTTTACAAATAAATTTCTGAAAAGTGTGGCGTGCATTTGTATTCAGCCCCCTGAATCATTACTTTGTAGAACCACCTTTCACTGCAATTACAGCTGCAAGTCTTTTTGGGTATGTCTCTACCAGCTTTGCACATCTAGAGAGTGAAATTGTTGCCCTGTCTGCTTGGATGGAGAGCTTCTGTGAACAGCAATTTTCAAGTCCTGCCATAGATTCTCAATTGGATTAAGGTCTGGTCTTTGACTGGTCCATTCAGACACATGCTTTGATCTAAACCATTCCATTGTAGCTCTGGCTGTATGTTTAGAGTCGTCGTCCTGCTGGAAGGTGAACTTCCGCCACAGTCTCAAGTCTTTTGCAGACTCTAACAGGTTTTCTTCTAAGATTGCCCTGCATTTGGCTGCATCCATCTTCCCATCAACTCCGACCACCTTCCCTGTCCCTGCATCCCCACAATATGATGCTGACACCACCATGTTTCACGGTGGGGATGGTGGGTTCAAGGTGATGTGCAGAGTTAGTTTTCTGCCACACATAGCGTTTTGCTTTTAGGCCAGAAAGTTCCATTTTGGTCTTATCTGACCAGAGCACTTGTTTCCACATGTTTGCTGTGTCCCCCACGTGGCTTCTTGCAAACTAAAAACGGGACGTCTTATGGCTTTTTTTTTTAACAATGGCTTTCTTCTTGCCACTCGTCGATAAAGGCCAGATTTGTTGAGTGCACGACTAATAGTTGTCCTGTGGACAGATTCTCCCACCTGAGCTGTGGATCTCTGCAGCTCCTCCATAGTTACCATGGGCCTCTTGGCTGCTTCTCTGATTCTCTCCTTGCCTGGCCTGTCAGTTTAGGTGGACGGTCATATCCTGGTAGGTTTGCAGTTGTCCCATACTCTTTCTGTTTTTGGAGCATGGATTGAACAGTGCTCCGTGAGATGTTCAAAGCTTGGAATATTTTTTTTATCACCTAACCCTGCTTTAAACTTCTCCACAACTTTATCCCTGACCTGTCTGGTGTATTCCTTGGCATTCATGATGCTGTTTGTTCACTAATGTTCTCTAACAAACCTCTGAGGGCTTCACAGAACAGCTGTATTTATACTGAGATTAAATTACACACAGGTGGACTCTATTTACTAATTAGGTGACCACTGAAGGCAATTGGTTCCACTAGATTTTAGTTAGGGGTATCAGAGTAAAGGGGTCTGAATACAAATGCACACCACAGATATTTATTTGTAAAAAAATGTTGAAAACCATTTATCGTTTTCTTTTCACTTCACAATTCTGTGCCACTTTGTGTTGATCTGTCATATAAAATCCAAATAAAATACATTAACGTTTTTGTTGTACCATGACAAAATGTGGAAAATTTCAAGTATGAATACCTAAAGGCACTGTAACTTTCTAGCAATGAAAATCAGATTTTTACATGTATGTAAGAAATGTAAAACATTACAAACAACCAGTGGAATTGGTACCATTTGTATGAAAATAAAAAATATGCAAAATACGTGTGAACAAGGTGTCAATCAATTAAAGTGTTTGTTCACCAATGCCAGAAGTCTGCCAAGCAAAATAGGTGAGTTGGAAGCTTTGTTGCATGAAGAGAGCTATGATTTAATTGGTATTGCTGAATTTTGGCTTCATTCTTCGCATAACTGGGCCATTAATAACACTGTTCAACAGGTAAAAAGTTTTGGGCATAAAATTAGCTAATCTTACATAATTTTGGGGTGCTGAAAACGAAAATGACCCTAAAAAATGTTGATTGGCTCTAGTTTCCATGATATATTCACCCGTCTAATGACGTAAGCCATTCAAAATTATGATGCAACTTCAGCTGCATATTGCGCAATTGATACTGGTGACCAATAGAAAATTGCATGTATACTGAGATGATGCAATATTAGCCTTTAATTGCATCACTTCACTGCATAAAAGCTGCAGTATCTGTAGCTGATTGTAGTTCGACAGCGTCTTTACATTTCGTTTTATGCTTATATAGGCTACTCAGTAATGCCTCGAACTTGTGTGAATAAAGCAGATAATTTCTGCTATATCTGCGGTGAAATAACTTTTATCTCACAAAAAAGGAGGATAACAGGAATGATTAAGAAAGCCTACAACTTGTATTTTGGCTGCAAGATAGGAGACCAGGACAAGAGCTGGGCACCACATATATGCTGCAATTCTTGTGGGACGGCACTGGAGCAATGGTTGAATGGAAAAAAGGCATCTATGCCTTTCGCTGTGCCAATGATTTGGAGAGAGCCAACAGATCATGTTAGTAATTGTTACTTTTGTATGGTGCCTCCAATTGTAAAAGGGCTAAATAAGAAGAAAAAGTTATCTGTGCACTATCCAAATGTTCCATCGGCAATACGTCCAGTTCCTCATGGAGAGGGGCTACCAATTCCAAAAGCACCAGAATCCTTCGTGGTTGAGTCAAGTGAGGAAGAACCTGAAGCGTGTAGTCACGTGCAGTTGTAAGTGATAGCCCTTTCCTCGAATACAAGAGAAAAGCCAAGAGAAGCAAAACCGACACAAATTGAAGACAAAACTAGTGAGAATCCTAAGTATTAAAATGATTCAACTTAGCTTATGGCTATAATTTTTCTTGGTAATCCTATGCAATATATTATGCCATTTAGGCTTTGTTATGTAGTCAATATCACTTGCTTTATATTTGTGGAAAGACATCTATCTATATAATTATTGTGCATTATGTAGTCATTACGCCTATAGTAGAAAACTTTCCGTTTACAGAAAAACTAGAGCCAATTGACAAATTTTATTGTTATATTTGAACTCAGAATGTGAAATTCATTAAGAAATGGATCCTTTTGTTTCCAAAACTGGCAAAAAATAAAAATTTGTTGAACAGTGTAATATTCCTGGCTATGTTCTCTTTCGGAGAGACAGAGTAAATAGGAAAGGTGGTGGTGTCTGTCTCTATGTGAGAAGTGATATCAGAGCAGGTGTGAAAGAGGACCTAGTTGATGGAGAGTGTGATGAGGCTGAAGTACTATGGGTGGAACTGCACTTGGGGGTGTGTACTACAAAGGTAATCATTGGAGTTTGTTATTCGCCTCCCTGTGTTAATGAGGAGGTGGAAACTCAGCTCCTTCCACAGATCGAAAGGGCTGGAACAGTGATAATAATGGGGGATTTTAACTACCCAGAAATTGACTGGAATAATGGTACTGCAGGAACAGTTAAAGGGCAAACATTTTCAAACCTACTACAGGACAATTTTATGGTACAGTTCATAGAGGCCTCTACTAGAAATGATGCTCTGCTGGACCTGGTAATCTCAGACCATGCTGAGCTTATTACGAATGTCCATATAAAAGAACATCTAGGTAGCAGTGACCATAACATGATTTCATTTTTTGTTAGCTGTAAACAGCAAGCACATACGGGAAAAATAAAAACCCTCAATATCAAGAGAGCTGCTCTCCAAGATTTAGACTGGGAGGGAATATTGGCATCGATGAACACAACACAGAAATGGGAGTTCTTCAAAAAGACTGCATGTGAACACACTGCAAAATATATTCCCATGGGCAACAAGTTTAAAAGGCTAAAAATCAAACCTATGTGGCTTGCGGCCAAAGATAAAAAGGCTATAGATAATAAGAAAAGAGCTTTTATTAAATATAACAATGAAGGAACACTATCATCATTTAAACATTACAAAGAATATAACAGACTATGCAAAAAGGAAATAAAGGCGGCAAAAGTTGAAAACGAGCGACAGATTGCAAAAGATAGCAGGACCAACCCCAAATAATTCTTCAAATCTAGAGTGGGTGACTGGGGACAAAGAGAAGGCAAATTTTATTTAATACCTTCTTCAGCTCTGTGTATACAAAGGAGCATGGGGGAGCTCTTGTCCATAATGGGCATGGTATTGACACAGCTCCAGTTGATACGCATTGGCTCACAATTGATATGATCCAAAAATATTTAGACAGTATAAAGGTCAATAAAGCACCTGGACCGGATGGCATACACCCACGGGTCCTTAAAGAATTGAGCTCTGTCATTTCAAAGCCATTGTTTCTAATTTTTAGGGACTCTTTAATGACTGGCATAGTACCACTGGATTGGTGTAAGGCCAATGTGATGCCAATATTTTAAAAGGGGTCAAAATAGTTACCAAATAATTATAGTCCTGTTAGTTTAACTTCTAGAATTGGGAAGATACTGGAGAGTTTAATAAAAAACCACATAGATGAGTTCTTGCTGGAAAAAAATATTTTAAGCAACAGACAGCATGGATTCATGGAAGACAGAAGTTGTCAAACAAGTCTGATTTCTTTTTATGAGGGGGTGAGCAAAACCTTGGACAGAGGGGTGGTGGTGGACGTGGTATACTTGGATTTTGCAAAAGCATTTGACACAGTTCCCCACACACGGCTAATGTGTAAGGTAAAGTCTACAGGCTTGGAAAAATCTGTATGTAAATGGTAGAAAACTGGCTAAAAGATCGTATTCAAAGAATAGTGGTTAATGATTCATACTCCTGAAGGGTCTAGGGTCGTCAATGGTGTACCCCAAGGTTCAATGTTGGGACCCTTACTTTTTAATATAGGTATAAACGATATAGGGTCTGGGATTAAAAATTCCATTTCAGTCTTTGCAGATGACACCAAGCTCTGCAGTGGAATAACGGTCCTTACAGGATGTCTTCAACTTACAAGCTGGCCTCAATGCACTGTTTAATTGGGCAACTATGTGGCAAATGAGGTTTAATGTTGATAAATGTAAGGTAATTCACTTGGGGGCTAAGAATATGCATGCATCATACATACTAGGGGGGTACAACCGGGGGAATCAATGGTGGAGAAGGATCTGGGAGTTTTGGTAGCTTAATAATGGCATGCAATACCAAGCTGGGGTTTCTAAAGCGAGCAAAATCCTCTCTTGTAATAAAAGAGGTATAGACTCCAGAGAGAGAGAGATATCATTCTACCCCTGTACAAATCATTAGTAACACCTCATCTGGAGTATGCAGTTCAGTTTTGGGCACCAATTCACAAAAAGAACATTGGGGAACTTGAGAAAGTACAGAGAAGGGCAACTAAACTGATATGAGGCATGGAGGAGCTCAGCTATGAGGAAAGATTGGAGGAACTGAATTTATTCTCTCTTGAGAAGAGGAGATTAAGGGGGGATATGATCAACATGTATAAATACATCAGTGGTTCATATAGTGAACTCCGTGTAGAGCAATTCACCCTGAGGTCATCACAGAGGACAAGGGGGCACTCTTTACGTCTGGAGGAAAGAAATTTAATCTCCAAACACGGAAAGGTTTCTTCAAAGTAAGAGCTGTGAAAATGTGGAATAGACTCCCTCAAAAGTTGGTTCTGGCCAGCTCAGTGGATTGCTTCAAAAAAGGCCTGGATTGTTTCTTAGATACACAGAATATAACTGGATACTAACATTTATAGGTAAAGTTGATCCAGGGAATATCCGATTGCCTCTCGGAGGATCGAGAAGGAATTATTTTCCCGTGAGAAGCAAATTGGATCGAGGTTTGCTGGTTTTTTTTTTTTTTTTGCCTTCCTCTGGATCAACTGTGGGTATAGTATTATAACTTTTTTTTTCTATCGTTGAATTGGATGGACTTTTGTCTTTTTTCAGCCAGACTAACTATGTAATGTCAGAATTGGCCTGGTTTTGAAGTAGTTAACTAATGGATGAGCAGTGAATCTAAAATGCAAATATAAGTACCTTAATCATATCATATTATGTGTACTGTTGGTTAAAAAACGATAAAGATAAAAAGTAAATAAAGATATAGATAAAAAGTAGTGACCCTTCCAGGGACAAAGATTTTCAGCAACACTCGATGAAAACTATGGAGATTCAGATGTAGTCTGCTAACTAATATGGTATAAAATCCTTCAACCTCTAGGCCTGGCATTTCCCATAAGTGGGTATATTACTTTAGTTGTAGTAAACTGAAAAGTTATTTGGCTTATTTTGTGTTACTTACGTTTATACTCAAGTTGGATACAAACAGATTGTTTCATTTTTTTATTTATACTGTGTGTGTGTGTGTGTACGTGTGTGTGTGTATGTACAGTTGCAAGAAAAAGTATGTGAACCCCTTGGAATTACGTGGAGTTTTGCATGAATTGGGCATAAAATGTGCTCTAAACGTCATCTAAGTCACAACAATAGAAGAACACAGTCTGCTGAACATAATACTACACAAACATTAGATGTTGCCATGGTTTAATTGCACATAACATGCAAACATTCACAGTGCAGGGAGGAAAAAGTATGTGAACCTTTGGACTTAATAACGGGTTGATCCTCCTTTGGCAGCAATAACCTCAACAAAACGTTTCCTGTAGTTGCAGATCAGACCTGCACAACGATCTGGAGTAATTTTGGACCACTCCTCTTCACAAAACTGTTTCAGTGTAGCAATATTCTTGGGATGTCTGGTGTGAATCGCTCTCTTAAGGTCATGCCACAGCATTTCAATCAGGTTGAGGTCAGGACTCTGACTGGGCCACTCCAGAAGGCGTATTCTGTGCTGTTGCAGCCATTGTTTTGTTGAATTACTTATATGCTTTGGGTCATTGTCCTGTTGCATCACCCATCCTCTGCAGAGCTTCAGTTGGCAGACAGATGGTCGTATGTTTTCCTGCAAAATGTCTTGATAAACTCTGGAATTCATTTTCCCATCAATGACAACAATCCGTCCAGGCCCTGAGGCAGCAAAACAGCCCCAAACCATGATGCTCCCTCCACCATGTTTTACAGTGGGGATGAGGTTTTGATGTTGGTGTGCTGGGCCTTTTTTTCTCCACACATAGTGTTGTGTGTTCTTCCCAAACAACTCAATCTTGGTTTCATCTGTCCACAGTATATTTTGCCAGTAGTGCTGTGGAACATCCAGGTGCTCTTTTGCAAACTTCAAACGTGCTGCAATATTCTTTTTGGACAGCAATGGCTTCCTCCGTGGTGTCCTCCCATGTACTCCATTCTTGTTTAATGTTTTCCTTATTGTAGATGTGTCAACAAAAATGTTAGCATGTGCCAGAGATTTCTGTAGGTCTTTAGCTGACACTCTGGGATTCTTCTTTACCTCATGCAGCATTCTGCGCTGTGCTCTTGCAGTCATTTTTACAGGATGACCACGACTAGGGAGAGTAGCAACAGTGCTAAACTTTCTCCATTTGTAGACAGTCTGTCTTACCATGGACACATGAACATCAAGGCTTTTGGAGATACTTTTGTAACCCTTTCCAGCTTCATGCAAGTCAACAATTATTGATCGAGGTCTTCTGAGAGCTCTTTTCTGCGAGGCATGGTTCACATCAGACAGTGCTTCTTGAAACCAGTAAACCCAAAACAGGTGTGTGTTTTTTAAGGGCAGGACAGCTGTCAGCAACACATCCAATATCATCACACTGATTGGAGTCAAGGCTGGCTCACTCCTGGCTCCAATTAGCTCTGGGAGAAGTCATTAGGCTAGGGCCTCACATACTTTTTCCTCCCTGCACTGTGAATGTTTACATGTTATGTGCAATTAAACCATGGCAACATCTAATGTTTGTGTAGTATTATGTTCAGCAGACTGTGTTCTTCTATTGTTGTGACTTAGATGACGTTCAGAGCAAATTTTATGCCCAATTCATGCAAAACTCCACGTAATCCCAAGGGGTTCACATACTTTTTCTTGCAACTGTATGTATGTATATATATATATATAAAATACTCACCAGCCACTTTATTAGGCACCTATTCAATTGTAACACAAATTGCTAATCACATGGCAGCAACTCACTGCATTTAAGCATGTAGACATGGTGAAGACAACTTGCTGAAGTTCAAACTAAGCATCAGAGTGGGAAAGAAAGGGGATTTAAGTGGCTTTGAATGTGGCATGGTTGTTGGTGCCAGATGGGCTGGTCTGAGTATTTCAAAAACTGCTAATCTACTGGGATTTTCACGCAAAACCATCTCTAGAGTTTACAGAGAATGGTCCTTGATGTCAGAGGTCAGAGGAGAATGGGCAGACTAGTTCGAGATGATAGAAAGGCAACAGTAACTCATCTCAATATGGACCAAAATCCAACACCTTGTTGAATCTATGCTGCGAAGAATTAAGGCAGTTCTGAAGGCAAAAGGGGGTCCAACCCGGTACTAACAAGGTGTACCTAATAAAGTGGCCACCACTTTTTAAAAGTAAGATTTTAATGAATATCTCAATGAACACAAGAACAATTTCCAAAATTTTGATTAAACTGAGTTTTATAGAACATTTGTTTAGCTCATTACATGAAAATAATGTTACTAATATAACTTACATCACAAAATCTTCAGTTTTACTCAAATTAGTTGATGCAAAAATAAATACATCCCACATCAAAAACTACCACATCTAGTATTTTGTATGACTTCCATGATTTGTAAGGACAGCACCAAGTCTTCTAGGCATGGAATGAACAAGTTGACAGCATATTGCAACATCAATCTTTTTCCATTCTTCAAGAACCACCTCTTAGAGCCTGGATGTTGGATGGAGAGTGATGCTCAACTTGTCTCTTCAGAATTTCGCATATGTGTTTAATTGGGTTCACATCAGGAGACATCCTTGGCCACTGAAGCACTTTCACCCTGTTCTTCAGAAATGCAACAATGGCCTTAGATGTGTGTTTTTGATCAGTGTCATGTTGGAAAAGTGCACGATGACCAAGGGCATGGAGTGATGGTAGAATCTTCTCTTTCAGTATAGAGCAGTACATCTGTGAATTCATGATACCACCAATAATATGCAGCTCCCTGACAACAGCAGCACTCATGCAGCCCCATACAAGGACACTGCCACCACCATGTTTCACTGTAGGCACAATGCATTTTTCTTTGTACTCCTCACCTTTGCGACACCATACAGTTTTGAAGCCATTAGTTTCGAAAACATTTGTCTCATCACTCCAGTGTACAGAGTCGCAGTAGTCTTCTTTTTCAGCATGGGCCCCAGCAAATTCTAGGATTTTTTCTGCATGGGCTTCAGGAAAGGATTCCTTTGTAGATGACACCCATGGATGCCATTCCTCTGCAGTCTATGCCTTATTGTGTCATGGGAAACAATCACCCCAGTTTGGCTTTCCACTTATTTAGCTAACTACAGTGAACTTGCATGGCGATTTTCTTCAACCCTTTCCTTTCGAGGTGTTACTGTAACTTCTGTGGATGGCCGGAATGTCTCTGTGAGGTGGTTGCAGTTCTAACTTTGTTAAATTTTTTTCATTACTTTTGCTACAGTATTCTGACTGATAAGTAAAGCTTTGCCGATCTTGTAACCTTCATCTTTCTTGCATGAAATGGGAAGGGGTTTTCTTTGTTAAGTAATGTCCTTTCACAATGAGCTGGCCACCTGTTTAATTAATTAGTTGAATTCTTGTTAATTAGGATTTTGTTGTCTAAAATTTAGCTTTGCTCCTAAGACTTTCACTGGGGTGTATTCATTTTTGCAACATGATCTTGAATGAATTTGTTACTTTTTTTTGTGTGCAAATTAAAAAATCTTGTTTGCAATCTGTGGCCCGCATTTATGAGAGTATTTTGTAGTGTAGTGTCCCATAGACAATGTTGATTCTGAAAGGAAAGTAAAGGTTTTCTGATAAATCTGTTGGGGTGTACTCATTTAACCTGAGCACTGTATATTTTATCACTAATGTTTTGGCTTGCATTTCTATTTTAAGCTGAATTAGTTATTTTACAAGGTGAGGGTTCCCATATGGAAACTTGTGGGAAAAAAATGAAAGGTACCATTGCTGATCTTTAGTTCTAGTTCCCTGGCTGTAATTTTGATCCATTTGCTTAAAATAGAAGTTGATCCTAGAATTACTGTATGAACATAAAACAGCCATAGAACACATGTATCTTGATAAATGCATAGCACCATGCTTCTTTCTGCACTCCGGTTGTCCAGCAATCAGCATTGGAAATTTTGTGCCATTGCTCAGCCCCCTTTGCGCTGTCTACATCTTCTTCCCATTTGGGCTTTGCTATCACAAGACATAGGTAGCTGGGTGGTGGGTCACTGGTAAATGGTAAATTTCCAGTGCTGATTGCTGGACAACTGAAGCACAGACTGAAATCAGGCATGGTTCTATGATACATTTATCAAGGTACATGTGTTATATGGCTGCCTAATGTTCATGAAGTAATTCTAGGGTGAACTTCCACTTCAGGAACTAAATCGTTTACTTAATATGCATATTTGAAATTCTGACTACAATTTGTTTAGTCTTTTTCTGATCTGTGTGAAAAAAACGTGGAAAGCCAAAAACAGCCGCTGTAAAAACATCCAGTGTGCATGAGGACTTATGAGAAAACTCAAAGGAGCATGATGGAACATTTTTATTGAAGGAACAAATTTCTAACAGTGTATGTGGGTTTCATTTGGTAAAATACATTCATTACAAAATCAAATGTTAAAGGCAAAGGAAACTTTGAAGTACGTTTGAACAGCTTTGTTAAGCCATCAAATGTACTGAGAAATTTTGTGTGAATTTTCATAAGAATATTCGTTTGAAATTCTACTAGTAATTGTATTGTAACTGTACTGTGTCGCTTATTTTGTAAATTGCTGCCCAATATAAATTCTCTTTAATAACAACAGCATACTTGTTACTTATATAACAGGATGTGAACCATATTGGTAATGTACACAGTAGGAGCACCTTTTAGCACTGTTAGCAGAGTTGGAAGGTTTTCTCAATACCTTTGCCTAAAGCATTGGGTCAGTGTGTTGAGGCTAATGTTGTAAATGGGTTTGAGTGGTTTACAGCCCCACTAATGTGAGAATTTAGTTCACAGTAGTTTCACCTCTGATATTAACTTATATGAAAACTCTAGCAATAAATGCCTCTTGTTTGCTGCATTTTGGTCTGTTAAATATACCATTGAAAGTGTTTTTTTTTATGTTTAACAAGTGAAAAAAAAATAGCTGTTCATCAAGCTAGAAATACACTGGTACTTCCTGTGTTTTCTACCTCTAGACCAGGGATCTCCAAACTTTTCAAACAAAGGGCCAGTATACTGTCCTTCAGACTTTAGGAGGGGGGGGGGGCGGATTGGAGCCAGTGAGGATAGAAAATGTCCTGACCCCAGCATCAGTGAGAATAAACATGTAGGAGGAGGCCTAGCGCCCCACCATTGGTATTAGTGGGAAGAATAGTACACCATCGTTGGTTTCATGGAAAGAAGTATTGCCCCATTGTTGGTCTCAGTGAAAGGAATAGTGCACCAAGGGCCGGATAAAGGGTGGCAAAGGGCCACATCCGGCCCTCGGGCCGCAGTTTGGAGACCCCTGCTCTAAACCAATGATGGTCAGCTTTCTTGATATAAAGAGCCCTTAAGTGCAGCTCTCAATATCATCAAAGGGCTGCATAAAAATTCAGTAAATATTCTGTGTCTTACAGCAGACACACAAAATGATACTAGAGATGGACAGAGACTACAGACATATGATACAAGAGATGGCCAGGGCTTGAGGTATGCAGCAGGTGATAGTTAGAGACTAAACATACTATAAGGGTTTTTGGAGACTGGGGACATGCTTCAGGAGACAGTCATTGACTGGGGACATATTAAATGAGACTGATAGAAAAATTGATACAACAGGGAAATAGGGAGACTTGGATCAGTGTCTGAAAGGGCTCCTGAGGGCCGCAAAGAAAGTGCCCAAGGACCGCAGGTTGTCCAGCAGGGCTCTAGACCAGGGGTGGCGAACACACGGCTCACAAGCCGCGTGCGGCTCCCTGCCAAAATGAATGCGGCTCTTTGCCTCTTATCATATTTTGTATACTGTGGCTCTTTGCCAAGTTTCATCTTTCTTTGGGGAGGTGGGGAGCGGGTACCTGAATTTGACAGGTACCCGCTCTTACTTCTTTGTTCTTTGATCTTACCTGTTCCTCTATCCAGCGGCGCGCTGTCTTCCGGCTTCTGTAGTGTGGGCACTGTGCATGACAGCCAGGTGCCAAGTGCGCATGCGCAAGAAGCGGTGCTTTTTGTGAATGGTAAGGCAGTACCTGGGACACATGACAGATCCCAAAAGCTGCCGGACCAATCACAAAGTGCTTTTCGCTCATGCGCACTGGGCACCCGGCTGTCATGCTGAGCGCCATTACAGAAGCCGGGAAGACAGCGCGCGGCTGGATCGAGAAACAGGTAAGATCAAACAAAAACCTCCAGGGTAGTTGATGTGTTAACTCTGGCTAAGTTGCATTTGATGTGTGTGTTGAGGGTGGACACTTACCTTGAAATGAACACATTGTTGTTTTGTAAGGGGAAGAAAGTGTTATGGTGAATAATATGGTTTTAATTATATGTTTTTGTGTGAGTGTTTGTCTGTTTTGGCAGGTCACTTCGTGGTGTGGCTCTCTGACTTTCACAGTTTAAAATTTTGGCTCTTTGTGTCTAACTTGTTCGCCACCCCTGCTCTAGACTGTTATGAGTTAGCATTGTTTTCTGCTCTCTTTGTAGACTGCAAAGTGTGACAAACGCATGATTTCCTCTTCACTGATTTGTGACAAATGGCTGGTCGACCTCACAGCGCTCTGTCAATGATTCGCAACAATGACATTCGCAGCCTCACTCTGCACAAAGATTTTCCAGCTTGTGGGACCACAATCTAGGTGCCAACAGACTGAGAGTGATTGTCACTGAGTTTAGTCAACTAAGCAATTAACTCTTTAAACTGCAAAATGCTACCAGATAGGATCAGCCTGTCACCCATCCACAAAATTAGCAATAGCAATTATGACTTTAGAATAAACATTTGTAAAATACATTGTCACCACAGACAGGTATGTTCAGAGATTTACAGTAGTGCTCTTCAAGAGACAGGGATTCTTTACGTTCTGCTTTAGTCACAGTGCATCAGAGACAATTTTAACACCGTTCAAAATATGGTTTAATAATGAAAAGGTGAAAAAAGGTGCAAATAAAATATTTACAGAAAAATGTATTGCGAAGAAACAAGGAGACAACAAGGTAACAGTGAAATAAAAATGATTGAAAAATTAAAATACTTATCAAGTTCTTGTTCAGCAGAGTTAAAATCAATAAGGTAATGTGGTACAATGGCTCTCATACGACTTGACGGGTGTTTCTTGGTTTGATGTTAAAATGAGAGCTGTCAACTTGTAGGGCAGCCTCCTTTTCTTGTCCATGAGAGGAGTGTTGTCAAAAATGATGTGACCAATCAAGAGGCTGAGGGGTGGCCATGGGATATCTCTGTGTTTACGATCATGCCACAGATCCAGTTTTCTATAAGTGTTAATATTTTTGAATACCTACATGTTACAGTCTGCTAACTTGTATATTATGGTCCAGTGTGCAATTAACTTTAGAATGGATATAAACATGACAGGTTTTGGATGTCTACCTAGGAGGGGTAATATGTCTTGTTGGCTCCCCACATCATCTAAGATAGGGGTGTTTGGATTTAAAATGTTGCTAATTAATTGTGAAGGTAAATATGTTTTTTCTGGCTATACTGTTATTATTTCATGAGTTATGAAATACCCTGAAGTTATCGATTCTACCAAGACAGAAATGTGTATTGCTAAAGACTCCAGCTAAGGTATTTACGATGAGGGTGATTTGGCAGAATATCTGTTTTTCTGGGTTGATCAAGCTTGTGAATTTGAGAGTTTTACAAGGGCATCTAGACTGAAGTGTGGATTCAGATAATATGCTTGAGATGGTCTGCATGTGTTCTGTCAAGGATCTGATAAGAATATTCTGGTATGCAGCCTAAAGTTTGTGATTGTATAAACTTAAGGAGGAGGGAGGGGTAGGTCACTGCAGCTATGCCTCTTATGACAAAATGGACTTGGAACCTGAACAACATGGTTGCCGCATACATCTTTTCATGGACTCAGTGTGGATGACCATTACACAAAGAACTTCCTTTTGTTAGGGAGAAGAGAGGGAGGGTTTATGTATTCCTAATACACTCCCTGTACTGTGATGACAATACTGCTCAATCCAGTTGTCACTCTAGAACAGGAAGTGAGTAAATTGCAAGATTGCCCATTTAAAATAACAAAAAAGAAAACAAATGCAGCTACCACGTTTAAAGACAGATAAGCTGCAACACTATTGTTCTTTGGCTTATATATGCTTTAGGCTGGCCTTACACTGCAAAAGCTTGGCTGATTTTTGATGAAATGGCTAAAATTCACTTCATGCATGACCTTGTGGGCCTCCTCCCACTCAAAATCCTTTGATTGAAAAAACAAAAAAGCTGGGTGGAAATATGTCAGCCGAACAGTGGCTGCATTCATTAAGATGCCACCTGTTCAGGTATCCTGACAGCTCTTGTAAATGGGTGTCATCATATAATAACCTGGCAGGAGAGTTCTTCCATCTGTGCTGTTAGCATAAATGGAGAAATCTGTTATAAATATTTTTTTTCATAAATATTTGTTGTCAAGTTTGCAAGCTGAATGAAAAAAAATCTATCGGTGTACGGCCAGCTTTACATTTCTGCATGGGGTCAGAAACCTTAAATCCAGGGAAAAGAGAAGTATTTTCAGACCTGGTTTGTACTATCAGTTGGAGAGCCAGAATCTTAGTTGTTATGGAAGATCTATTTCTCCTAGTTTCTATACATAAGCCCCATTATCTGCCTTTAGAAAACAGAACAGTAGACTAATGTACGCCCACTGGCTTGTCTTATTCCAGACATTTTTAAAACATTTTTGTCATCATGAGGCGGCTAGGATGTCCCCCCACTTCACACATGAGTCACGGCATTGACTGCTTGTCACACAGTGCGACACGTGTACAGATATGAGTATCAGCCTCATTCTAAAGATAACTGGCCGGCTGCATCTTATTTAGCATGGATCTTGGATGAAAATATGCAGACAGCAGGATAGAAAAATGCAGAGCTGTGGAAAGAAATCGCACAAAGAGGCTGATGGTGAAAAAAAGGAGGACAGAGGAAGAGTTGTAGGGGGAGGGAGGGCTGTGCAGCTGGACTGCTTGTTATGCAGACAGGATGTGAGACATATCCAGAGCCTGCTGTTTTGCACAGACAGCATTTTACACACTATCATGTCTTCTGTATATGAGGTCACACCAGAAAGTGTGGCTGGCTGTGTATAGATAGTATAGTGTGGACTGATATATTGGAAAGCGTCTTTCTATTCATCATTTAACAGAATGCCCTATATACAGTCTCTAATAATACCAGTGCATCATGATGTGGTATGGCGACACACAGCCCTATGTTTTTTGTTAGGTCTATAACAGATTGACATGTATAGGTTTGCTCCTGAGATGGTTGTCTCCAATGACTATGAATTAGATGAAATTGCTATGGAAACAAGGCTTGTACTGCCTGCCTCCCTTGATCACCATGGCAACTGAAGCCAAACCACCATGCCAAAGCTCGCAGAAAACTGCACTCCTTTCTAGCTGGTCCTTTTAGGGTGGCCAAATGAATCCATGCTAAGCTCTCCGCACCTTTACTAAAAGAATTTCAGAAGTGTCCGAGGACAAGCTACTATTTGTTCAAATGTGGCAGATGTTTGTTACAGAGTGTCCTTTGTTCTCATGTGTAGTAAGCAGTACATAACGTGGTTTTTACTGGATACTTTCAATGTTTGTGTCTAGAAATGCAGAATTTTTATATTTTATCCTGCTCTGAAGATTCAGTGTTAGATAGAACCGCTACTTCTGTGATCTCCACTTGCTTCCATGTCCAATGCCGAGCAACTGCACTCCTGCTTACTGAACACAGGAAGTTGGCTACTCGGCATAGGAGACATTCAGAGAATGCTTTGCTTTTTCTGATTTAATGCAAAGCGTTGTCTTATTGGGCAAGGCAGAGAGGTGAGGCAGTGACATCATGCTCTTCACCGCGTCAAATCAGAAAATGCTTTGCAAAGCATTTCCTGAGTGGAGCCCTTGCTGAGCGGCTGAGAATGCATCAGGCAAGCTGGGACTCAGAAGCTAGTGGAAAGCAATGGAATTGGTGAGTTCCAGCTTCCAGGGTCAGCAGCCAGGTATAGTATATACAGTACATACTTACATTGGCCCAAGCTGAACCTGGAATTCTAGAGTCGCTTTAGGCAAGTATCTTAAGATGGACACATTTTGCTTAAAGTGGTTCTGAAGCCTAAACTTTTTTTAACCACAAGCCTACAGGGCAGTTATTCCCCCTTCCTGCCCAGGCCAATTTCCAGCTTTCAGCGCTGTTGCACTTTGAATGACAATTGCACGGTCATGCAACACTGTACCCATATGAAATTGTTAGCATTTTTTGTGACAGAGCTTTATTTTGGTGGTATTTAATCACCTTTTTTATTTTTTCTTAAACAAACCAAAAACCACTGAAAATTTTGAAAAAAAAAAAGTTTTTACTTAATTTTTGTTATAAAATTTTGTAAATAAGTGATTTTTCTCCTTCCCTGATGTGCGCTAATGAGGCTGCAGTGATGGACACTGATAGGTGGCACTGATGAGGAGGCACTGGTAGGTGGCACTGATGGCATTGACAGGCAGCACTGATATATGGCACTGATAGGCGGCACTGACTGGCACTGATATGTGGCACTGATGCGCACTGATAGGTGGCACTGATGCGCACTGATAGGTGGCACTGATGCGCACTGATAGGCTGCACTGACTGGCACTGATAGGCAGCACTGATTGGCAGCACCGATAGGTGGCACTGATTGGCATTGATAGGTGGCACTGACTGGCACTGATGGGTGACACTGAAAGGCAGCTCAGATGGGCACTGATATGTGGCATTGATGTGCACTGGTAGGCACTGATATGTGGCATTGATGTTTCACTGATGGGCACGTGGCACTGATGAGCACTGACAGCTGGCACTGATGGACACTGACAGGTGGCACTGCTGGGGCTACACTGATCATCAGGGCACACTGATCATCAGTGCACATGTCCCCTCCGAGGAATGCCGATTACCGGCTCTCCTCTCCTCTCGAGCTGTCAGCGTGACAGCTCGAGAGGAGAGAAATGCCGATAACCGGCATTTCCCTATTAACATGTGATCAGCTGTGATTGGACACAGCTGATCACATGATCGAGCCGACATCTTCGACTCTTTCCGTGGATCGGTGATCCGCTGTGTCCGAGGGAGCGGTTAGAATGGGAGGACGTCATATGACATCCTCCCAGAACAAGAGAACCACCTTGCGTTCGTCATATTACTATATGGCGGGCGGGAGGCAGTTAAATAAATGCATTCCTTGCATTAAGGTAAAATATGTTTAGGTAAAAGTATCGCCACCTCACCCTCCAAATACTTACCTGAGTCCTCATTTGATCCAATGTTGTGCCTATCTGTAGTTACTCTCACCCAAATCACAGGCTTTGCTGCAGCAGCATGTGGGCTCATGTCACTCAAATCCTGTGACTGGGGGGGTGGGGGGGGAGAGGGAGAGGGTGTGGAAATCCAGCTGCACTGTCTGTGTCTATGGATACAGCCTCAGGATTGAGACCGCAGGTGTGCCACAATAGGAAACAGCTTCCTATGGTGGCACACTGAGAAGAGGAGGAGCCAGGAGGATTGGGGCTGCTCTGTGCAGCTCCATTGCACAGAGAAGGTAAATATAAACCTGTTTGTTATTTAAAAAAATTAGCTTACACTCACCTTAATCAGTCCAGGCCCTTTTTTTAGGTTTTAGCATTGTGATAGTTTGACTAACAATTACTCATGTAACACTATACCAAAATGCAGAGACAGATAGAGCTTTATTTTGGTGTATTTAGTAATTACTGTTTTTAATTATTTTTTTTACTATATAAATTTAAAAAAATAGTACTTTCTGTTATAAACGTTATCAAATATAAATGCTTGGATGGTACAAACACCTCCAAATTAGCTATTTTTGGAAAATATACACTCAAAGATAATCTAATTTTCTGCCACTGTTTTTTGGAACTACAAAACATGTCAACATTGAGGGAGTTAGAATAGAGAGCTTAGTAAAGGTGAACTAGATGCATTAAATGTATAGGTCATACACAGAGAAATCAAGAGGTGAGGAGGTAAATATACAGGTCACATACAGTGGGAGGATGGAGAATAAGTGGTTAATGAGCAGATGCGCAGGATGAAAAAGGGGAGGAGTTAATACACAGATTAGATCAGAGATGGGATGGAACTGGCATATAAGGTAGAGTGGTGAAAGAGGGGTGGATGACACCGTTCTGGTACCATATGACACTGGTACTAGCTGCCATCAGGAAAATTTCTTTAAAAAAATTCACGTGTTTTTTAAGCTTCAGGTATTTTTGTTTTGGTCAATAGAAAGTGAAAACATCTATGACATGCTACATGTTCACTACACCAATATCTTACAAGGCTCTCTGCCACTTACCTCAGTTCTTGTATTGGGCATCATGGGGGTTTTAAAGATTTTGTGAACCCTCACCAGGCAAATGAAAGTATTTAACTCCTGAATCCTCCATTTTGTTCACAGACCAGAGGTTCCTAGGAAGATGGAAATGGTTGTTAGGCACAAAGATGTGTGAAAATATACACTGAAATGTTTGTGTTGCACACTTTCAAGTATTCGCATGGAAGTCTGGGGCAAAATGCATGATTATGCCTGAAGAAAATCTTATTTCCTTTTCAGCGTGACAAGCAGCAGCATGATGATAGGTTATGAATGGGCACCTTTGAATATAATGAGAATCTTCATGTTGACCAGTGTCCTGCTGTGAGCAATGCACAACAAATCTCAAGATGTGAATGGGGGCTTAAAGTGGAACTAAAGTCCCACTTTCAAAAACTGCAAGCAGGCAAGCCCTTTATTGCAGAATATTTCTTCAGCAATATAGGACACCTACGTGCCTGCTCACAGTCTGCATTGAAATGTACACCAAGCTGCAATTTACATTCTTGCACAGCACTTGTGTCGGGATGACTCCTGTGTGCCGTCATCCTTCGCTGGCCAATGAAGACGGCCACAGCTGGAAGAGGCCAGGTAGAAGAGGGCAGGGTTAACAAGGCTAGCAGACTATTGAAGGATAGGTTAATATTGTGGAGTTTAGCTTCACCTATTATGAGACATTATGCATTCAAATGTGTGGCCAGTTTAAACCACCCCCAGTAAACAAATGTTTTCTTTACAAAAAAAAATGTTTTTTTTTTAAGCTGCGCCAATTTAAACCGTGAGATGCATTTTCTGATTTGTTTTTAAAGTATAACTAAAGGCAATACTTTTATTTTTTATTTTGGGTAAAGTGGAGAGGGATTTAAATACCTGTCAGCTTTTTATTGCTGTGTTTGCCCCAGTTAGGGAGATTTACCTTCTCTATTGGTCTTGATCATTGCAATCACTGAAAGTGAAATAAAAATCTCAAATTTTGGGTTGTTGTTGTGGAAATCTTCCAGTGAGGACACTAGTTTGAGTGATCCTGGTGACAACTATCAATACCCTCATTTCCTTTCTCTTCCTGATTTTGTTTTGCAGGAAGTGCCGGAAAATCTCCCCAGTGGGAGACAGATGGACAAAAAAAGAAAACTGATAGGGGTTATAAGCCTCCCTTTTTATACAAAATGAAAAAATGTTTTGCCTTTACTTTTCCTTTAAAATTCAAGATTCGGGGCAATTATCCTAATCCTGGCTTCACTACTTAGTAAATTACCAAAGTGGAACAAGCGTAAAGGGGGCTAAGACCTTTCAGGCTTCACTGGCTGCATGTCTGTGCCAGGCCAGTGGCTGACCATGTAAAACAATTTTTCTCGGCTCACAGGTACACTTTAAGCTTAGGTTCACACCATAGCAGATTTGCACCCACTGTTTGTGTGGGCACAGGAGCCCATTCATTTGAATAGACTGCTGTGCCTGCGTTTCCCGCAGAAAAAAGGGCATGCACCTTTTTCAAAATGCAGTCACAGGGAAATCGCATAATTTCCATGCAATTCCTGTACCCACAAACCCGCTGGAGATTGAGATGTGTGTCTCGCACACCTCTACAGAGCAGTGCAATTTGGCTGCAGGTGGTGGCAGGAACCACTGCGATTTCCCACACTTGCAATCACCGCTCAAGGAAAGTCAGGTTTCCAAGTTATACTCACATTACCAGTGATCCTGTTTAGTTTTTGTCTCCGCTGCAGCCAGAAAGAAGACCCAGTGCTTCCTGGTATGGCGGAGGTCTAAAAGCCAAAACTAGGCTAAGCACAATCACATGATGGAGGAGGTGTCACTGCTTCCCCTAGTCTCTGTCACAGAGGGCACAGTGGGTTCCATTGCTGGCTGCAGCGAAGACGGAGCAGTGTGGGGTAGCTGATAAACTGAGTATAACTGGAGGTGGGTACTTTAAATACACCCTGCCACTTTGCACTGAATAATGAAAGTGACCCTGTCTCTTTAAGTGGTAATGCAAGGACAAAGATGTTAACCCAAGGGATTTCATCCTCAAAAACAAATGGACATTGACAGCTAACATGATTTACTCCTGATGAATTGCCTATGAGCACTGCTAGTTCATTTGACTGTGTTTGAAAATCTGGTCACCTGTGCTATAATCAGCTCATGCAGTGCACTCCATATTATATCAAGGTTAAAGTGTTCGTAAACCCACAACAGTAAAATCAGTCTGCATATGTAGTAAAGCATGCTTGTTATACTCACTTTGGAACTTAAGGGGTTAATCCTCTGTATTGTATAGAAATGCTGGTCTTCTCTGACCCTCTCCTTTTACAGTCCCCAATCCATCTGCCGATATGCCGATAATAGAGAGCTGTAGGAGTCACTGTGCACATGCTCTGTTTGATGTGTATTGCTAGAGAGGGTGCATGTGATCAGCACAGGGCCAATCAGCGATGTCCAGGCAGAGGGTCAGAGGTTATGCAGCTTCATAGGACAGTCAGAGGAGAATGAAACCTCCTTTTACAAGATTCACCAGTGCTCAGCTGGACACTGATAGAAGTCACAAAACTGCTCTAACGGCAAGGTATTTAGCAGTTGATATGTACTAAAATAATTGCATTTCCATGTTGTGTGTACTGTGGGAGACCAGATATAGTGAAGGCAGGGTCCTGGGTTTGTATCATTTTAAATACAGGAATAACAGCCTTTACTTATATGTAATGGTATTGGAATGAGTTATACCAGGAAGTGACAGCCCAATAATGCAAGAATAGGAAACTCAAGTACACATGCAGAGAAACCTAAAATAACGGTACCTCTTTTTTTTTTTTAGTTAAGTGTTTTTCTTTTTAGTTGCATCTTATGAGGAACTTTATTCTTCCTGATCGTGACTGCAAAAGGGCGTACAAAGAGAACAAAGCAGCAGATGGTGAAAGATCACAAGTCCCACAAAGAGTTATAATATGGGTAATCTGAGCAGAAGGCTAGGATCTATAGTTGTAAGAGAGTTCAGACCTTTGACTTCCACAATCAGTGGTGGAGCTATGGCCTTCTGTGTTATCTTAAAGTTATAGGTCTGTTATTGCAAAGAAGCGTAGAATGTGCCGAATTTGGTCCTACAGTGTTTTAAATAAATAATAGTTACAGTGATATATGGCAAAGGTACATACACTACTTATAGCATTAGTATGTGTAGAATATTTCAACTTTGTGTAGGTATGTATCTAATATGCCCCTTTCACGGGGATTCCAGATCTTGTTCTGATTAGCAGGGTATCTGTGAGCTGATCCCTTGCTGATCGGAGCAGAGCAGGTGGATGATACATCCGTGTCTGCTCAGTTTCTGCAGAGCAGACACAGACAGAGCCCTTCCTACTCTATGGGAGGCCAGGAGTAAATGGACTTCGTTGTCTGTTTACACCCAGCTACCTCCAATCACCTCTGCCTAAAAGGTCCACATAGTACGGATCTTTTCAGGTTCATTACTGTCTTCAGCTCCATTGCCATAGTATCATTAAGTATTTATGACTACTCCAAAATGTGCTCTTAGCTTTTGATGATGCTTGCAGCAGCCAATCTGCAAGTTTTTAGTTCCAAAACATCTGTGATGCTGTAACAGAAATTAGCTGGTTATTATCAGTTCATTAGGATGTTTTACATCTTTACATACACTGTAAATGTGAAGTTAACCTTCCACATTACATTGTTTGTACCTTTTGATATTGAAGGGATTTTTTCAAGGGAGTATGCAGTTTGGTGATTGTACCAGCATGTAAGAATGCAAGTGCCTTTTGACTAAGAAAGGTAGAGAAGAAATTCACCCAAAAAGGTACATTCTACTTTTCCGCCTCCATCCCACTCCTCTTTAACTTTTCACCATTTTTTTTGGGGGGGAGGACGGGGGAGCAGGTATCTAGTTTCCTAGGTACCTGCTGCCTGTTCGCCCCTCCTCACCTTTACCCACAGCCTTCTGGGACACTTCAAAGGTCCCAGAGAGCTGCAGGACCATTCACAAAGTGCAGTGTGGCAGGAAGCCAGCTGTGAAGCTTCAAGGAGTCACAATCAGCTTCCCACGCTAGACATTGGGGCATCGGGGACCAGCAAAGAGACGGTATGGGTAAGGATGTCAAAGGATCCCTGCTGACATTTACTGACAAATACTGTAGCTGCTAACTTTTATTTTTTTGGGGGGAAGGGACTGAAGATTCTCTTTAGGATTTAAAAAAATAAAGAATATACACAAAACAATAACAAAACACTGTGGACCTAGAGCATGGGACCCATACATCAGAATTAATAACAATAACCTTCAGGCATTCCACTTGTTAGAGGAACTTCCTCCGGGTCTAAAGCTAAGTATTGTAGGTGCTAACTTTATAAAATACATACCTGTGACGATCGCGGCGTCAGACCCCAGCCCTTCTCACCAAACTCGTGACCGAAGGACTAGCCAATCTAAAACTGTGCTGTCACGTGCATAACAATGCCACGCCCAGCTGCACCCTGCACACAGGTTTTCCAGCTAATGGACCATAACCTGTGTACCTGCAGCCTGAGAGTGATTGTTACTGGGTCAGGTTAATTACACAATTAACCCTTCACACTGCCACCACCTCCTTTTTGTACAGAGAAAGAGGAAACTCGGCAATATCAGCAATAACACTATGATGTTTGAATAATCGTCCGTATACCACTGTCACCACAGGCAGGGATATATAGAGGTTTAAACGCACACACAGTAGCGCTCTTCAGAGGCAGGGATTCTTTAGTTTGCATTAAAGAGCTTTAGAAACAGTTCAACACTTTCAGAAAGTAAGATTTATTACTATAAGGTCAAAAGGGTGCAATAAAAATATTTACAGAAAAAAATGTAGCCAATATATATAAATATACAGAGAACAATAGCACAGCAAAGAGATGACAGAAAGAAGTTTAGAGGGTTAACGTACTTGCCGTCAGCCTTGGGCAAGCAGATCAGGTTTCAGAGCCAAAATGGTCTTATCTCCCAAAGTTAGTTCCGATGTTAAAAAGGGAGATTCTTCAACTTTACGCAGCTCAGCTTTACTTCAAGCACCACAGCCTTTATCTAGGAACTCCGCAGGGTGTCTCCCTGAAGCAGAGAACCAATCACCTCATTTGGGGAGGGGGTTGTGTAGGCAGGGAGCTCAGGCTATGACCAAAGCCTTCACAAATTATACCATTTTATCCACAAGTAGATTAATACCCAGAATCTTCTGCGGAACGTCTACATGTGAAATATGAGATACCTGCTTGGATGGCTAAAGAGATATAATTTCTGCACTCCTGTATATGCCAGCTAGGGGGTGTAATATACCAGGCGACTTGTCTTAAAGTGAGCCATCCGAATATGTGCTCCATGTTTGTGTAATTATTTCCTATTTGGAGATATAAAATTATATGGAAAACTGGATTTTAAAATGTAAGTCTGTTTTACGACTCCTGGGAATGTCTTTTGAAGCTCCGTGAGGGCATGTTTTATGGTATAACGATATCCCAGATTGCAAGCTAATAGGCATCTAGGCACCAGCTCGGATGGAGGTTTTATAGCCATGACTCCCTCCCAATGAGTTTGCTGCCTCTGATCTCTGCAACAAACACACCACATGTCACTCAACAGAGAGGGAGGGGGGATGTCGGAGGAATCTGATTTGGGAGAGAGAGATACAATATGGAGGGGTTTGGAGCAAAATGGATGACCACGTCCATCTCTGTGTGCATGATTGCTACAATACCTACCAGCTCAAGCCGTCCAGCCGTATCTTCCTACAACCCAAAGTACTGTCTTTGGTCCTGCACGGCCACCTTAGAATTTGGTGCCAGCTGTGACCTTCTGATTAGTCACAGCCATCCTCCTACTGCGTTTACACAAGATGCACTGACTGGATGTCCAGAAGCCTTTTGGAAAGTGTGATGGAGACTGTGGACAGGGAGGGCAGACCCAGAAAATGTTTTCCTCACCTCCAAGAGGAATATAGAATTGTCAGCCAAGTACTGTACATACTGAAAAGGCTACTTGCTCCACGCCTACAACAATTCTTCCAAATGTGTAAAATGTTGGGGGGAGGACTGAGATTATGTAATATGTAAAAGGAGCATGAAGGTCTGCTTTAAATGTAACCCAGATTAACTTGTTTTTCTGTTAGGTATGTGGCCAATCTGTTTGAGGATTCACTCTGATCATGTTCTTTGTGGCTTTTAAATCTTAAAACTGTTAAGAGAATACACTGGTGATTCATCCCTGATTTTGGCTCAGTTGTTTAAGTAGGTCTTGGAAAAACGGCTGTTCTTTTCTCCAGGAGCTGTGTAATACTTGTACTCTTCCAGGAGGTAAGGATGCATAAGATCCAGACTGGGCAGAAGCTGCTGTGCTGGCAGGGAGCTAGTTACACATAAACTGAGTCACTATGATCAATAGCAGTGCCTAGTCAGGACCCAGAGTTGTCTGTAATCAGCACAGTCCAAGCAAATGTTGTAGTGGCCAATACAAAAAGCATGTGAAGGTCCCCCTCTGTGTGTGAGTAAGTGATATCCAGGAAGTCAGCACTGCTAAAGAATGGATGCATGCATGGTGAGTCAGGTTATCATGGATTCTGTTCATATTCGCAGGTTTAAAATAAACTTTCCTAAAATGTATATTTTTACTGGCCAAAGATCATAATCATTTGATATTGTTTAACACAAAGCTAAAGAACTGCTGTCAGGTTGTAAATATTGTGTGCCCTTTGGAAGGTTTCCATAATATTCTTTTTTTTTTTGACAGACAGACCAGGTACTGAGAGGAAAAGTCCTCAATAAAATATTCTTTAAAGTTTGATAAATCCCAAAAGCAAACATTTATTATATTGAAGCTTAGAAATTCTTAAATGTGATGGCTGCATTAGTTTTCTTTTTTTTAGACTTCCTTTCCTTTATTTTCACTTGGTGATCTGGCCAGTAAGTCTGTTGTTTTTCAAAAAACCAAATAGAGACAAGAATGAGAGAATGCGCTGACAGGGGTGCTTACACTGATAAGCTTTTATTTATTTACATCAAATCTTTACCTCAAAAGCAAATAAATGGTTTGCTGTAACTGATTATAAAGTGTTAGCTGTAGTGTAGCTTTAATTTGTTAGTGTTTTGAAATCTGCTAGTGCCCTTAACACTCCCCTTCCCCCAGACAGACAAAGCAGCTGTCCAAATATGCCCCTTTGGGAGCACTCTAATACAGGAGGTATGTTACTATCCAGATCACCAGGTGAAAACAGATGGAAAAAAATAAAGAAAACTAATGCAGCCACCACAACTAATGATTGGTAAACTGCAATGTATTTCATTTTTGGTTTTGGGTTTAATACCACTTTGAGTAAAGTGGGAAAGAGTTAGAGCCGTTATAATGTATTTATTTATTGCTTGCTGTCTGTGTCCCCTGAGGACAGAAAGTGAGAAGAAATCTTGAAAGAGATAAAATAACAATTTAAAACCTGACATGTTTTTGAACCCTTGCATATTCTAAGGCCCCTTTCACACGAAGGGTCCCAGCAGGTCCGCATGTCAGTTTTTCAGATGGGCTTGATTAAGTGGTCCATCTTCCCCTATGGACTGATAGGTATAAACATATTTGTGTATGTAAACACCTGCCTACCTCCAATCCGGTCTGCTAAAAAACAAATGGAAGGAGATCTGTCCTACTCCATCTATGTGGATCAGATCAGGTGGCAGTCAGGTGTAAACAGACAGCGGAGTCCATTTACACCTGACCGCCCATAGAGCTGTAAGTGTCCGCTCTGCATAAACTGAGTGTACACAGATGGCTCATCCTCCTGCTCTGCTCTGCTCAGCAGGGGATCAGTGGACAGATCCTCTGCTGAGCAAGACTGTGTTTATGTCGTATGAAAGGGGACTTACAAATTAAAAGAAAAACAATTTGGATGGAATTGTACTTTAATCTTAAATTACAGATTTCTGTTCCGCATGAGCACTTTGGCCAATTCCATATCTGCTCTAGATATAGAGGAGCATCCAGTATCTATTGTATGTTTTGCAGGTTCTATTTCACCTGTGCTGACAACACTTTACCATTGTGATGGAAACTCAGCATGGCAAGCAATTAAATTGAATAAAATAGTGTGGCCCAAACGTCTTTATCACTTAGATTGGTGCAGACCAGGCATGTGTAGGATGTTACATAAGTTCCAAAAGGAGGTGCTTGGCAGGCAATGAAAATGCCAGCAAGCACTCCCCTTTTAGTATCTGTGTGGACGTAACCTCATACAGTTGGGTTTACCCAACTGGAAGGAGTCTGTAAGCATTCAAACCTCATTAAAATAGTTTTCTACCATTAAATAAACAATTATAACCGTGACTCTTCATTCTCACTGCCAGCAAGTAGCACATTATTTAGGTGTGAGGCATCAGAATGGAAACAGTTAAACAAAATCAAACATGTGGGTGTGTGTAAACACAGAACTAATAGGAACCAAAGATTATATGACGTGCAAAATGTGTGCTGTCAATCAAAAAAGGTCATCACAATACTTTGTTATACCAGCAAAAGCGCACCACTTCCTATTCCAATCTTCCTATTTTCCCATCAAGATCTCCTTTCCCAAAATGTGTCGTATGCCATATAATCTCTCTCTGTCCTGTGGTCTTCCAATGTGCTGATCCAAATCTCCAAAAGAAAAAAAACTAATATAGTGTAGTATTTCTTATACTCAAAAATTACATATGCAGCTATGTGCAATATAGTCTGCAATAAGCAAAGAATGTGTACCATTCTTCCCCTAAATACTCTTCCCCTCTAAGGGTGAACATTGTGCATTTCACTTTTAAACATGAATCAGATCCACAATACGTGTGTCCATCCTTCATCCACCACCTGTGTGCAAAGCCAAAACAACATGCTCAAGCCCTTCCCCTTCAGCCATATGCACCTTACCCTGCATGTCTTGTAAATAACCTTTTCACAATCAAATAACGTGCCCAACTGTCTCCTCACTTCTTCACAAATTCTCAATGGCCATGAAAGATAAACATACTCCCATAGTGCAATATTTCTTAAAATCCAGTTTAATAGTGTAAACATTGCGCTTATATGTGTTTGGAATACAAGCAGCTGACGTGTGCCTGACGTCACATCCGCTTGATGCATTTCATCATTGAATCAACTTCCTCACATGATCTATCACAGAGACCACCTCCTGCACCTCCTCTATCCCAAAGATAATGACAGAAACATCATTGGCATAGGCCACGACCTTCAAAGGCAGTGTACCAGTAATGCCCAAAGGCACCCCACACAATGATCTTCGTACAAAGGAGTCAATTGCAAAAGCATATAGTAGGGGGTTCAGAGGACATCCGTGGTGCACACCAGAGCTAACCTAAAAAGGCCGTCCAACCTAACCATAAACAAGTTGGATGCTCCCAGCCCGTCTATATTATGTTTTCAGCCAATATATAAACCTCTTCGGCAGGCCGTATCTACCAAGTAGCGATCACAGATACTCATGATTCACATGATCAAAAGCTTTTACCTGATCCAATGCCAGCAGGTTCTTTCTCCATCTAGCAGCCCTGCATCGCTCCAAAACCTCCCTGACAGCTAAAACTGCTGAAAAGGTACTTCAACCTCGGACTGAACTGTGCTGATGATTAGACAACAAATCGCCTGCTACTGATGACAAGCGCCAAAAAAGAATCTTCGCCAAGATCTTTCTGTCAACATTGAGAAGACTGATGGGGCACAAGATCTCAATCATGGAGAGAGGGAGCAAACCCTCTTCTAGACAACAATTAAAAACCTCCGCTAAAAAGGGAGCAAGAATGGATTTAAAACACTTGTACAATTCAGCTCTCAAACCATCTGGCCCCGGCAATTTTTTGGTAGCCAGCATTTCTATAGTATGAACTGCCTCATCCACTGAGATTGGTTCTGTCAGATCCATTAAAAGCAATATACAATTTCCCAATCCTGGAGTAGACCTCACCAAGGAACCTGTACTATCTTTCAGGCCTATGACCATGTTAATTGCTATGCCTTGCTTACAGTTCTGGTAAGGATTGACGAGTGATATTTCCCATAATCCCTCTCCAGAATCAAGGAGGTATGCCAGTCATATCGACACTTCCTAAGAAAAAGCTTCAACTCACAGATTTCTCCTGAATCTCCTCCATACGAGACAAGACAATCAAGCTTCCTCCACAAATGCTGTAGGCCACGGCTGTCAAACTGGCGGCCCTCCAGCTGTTGTCAAACTACAAGTCCCATGAGGCATTGCAAGATTGACAGTTACAAGCATGATTCCCAAAGGCAGAGGCATGATGGGACTTGTAGTTTTGCAACAGCTGGAGGGCCACGAGTTTGACACCCCTGCTGTAGGTAAAATAAATACCAAGCTACTTATTCTTACTTATGACCTTGTAAAGTCCAATCACCCTCTTTCACATTTATTTTCTAATTTCCTCCAGTGTCCTCTAGATTTGTTACAAAGATGCATGCATTTCCTTTGCTCTTCAGCACCATCTAGTAGCCATAATGTGGTATTTCACATCTGTCCATAATAAAAGGACATTTGTTTAGAAGAGAAAATAGCCTAAAGAACATTTGTTTTTGCCCAATTCACTCAGAAAGAATATACATGCAGATTCAGTGGATGAATGGCTATGCCATTTTTTGTAAATACATAACCCTTACTATACAGTATATGTTGGAAATATAAGGAATACTTGAATCATCTGGTCATTTACTAATATTGGCCATAGAATGGTAGATGTATTACTGAAAATGATCAGCTATGAGATATCTGTCGGTGCCCAAATGATTCATACTGTAGACTTACAGTTCGTACTGTGATCTTCTTCAGAACCGACGAGATAGTGGCCGGCTCATGTTAAATTCTTTGTTGTTTTCAATGAAAATGAAAGGACTGCCTATGTCTGTCACATTCATACTGTATTTATCAACATATTGGAAAATCTCTTCCCTAATTTTGTTCTGTGCAATGGATAGTTCACTGTAAACCCAAGACACAGTGGTTTTAGGTGAAATTGCATAACATCTTGGTGGGGGATTGAATCCTGTTCCATTGAAACATGTATGGCAGAGCTTCAGCCTGGATGCTGCAGGTGTTGCTTGAATTGATGACATTGCTTGTTTTTTGGACAGTGTATGGACAGCCTAGCAAATGATAACCTTGACTGGTGTAATTACTTTTCCTGTTGTTTTCACAATTTGAATGTAGCTGTGGACAATGTATTGTTCTCTGGTGAACTATTTTAGGATAAATTACTATTACAGACATCTTGAAGTATACTGAGTTGGGATTACTGGCAGGAACCTTGTATTAGAAACATCTCCCTGTGGAGTTTTATTATGTGGCTATTACACGGCCATTTGTAAACAGTAGTAGCAATTAATTTGTACTTGTTTAGGCAGCATTCATTTTAACATGGTTTATGACGACACTGACTTTATACATGTTTAACTGCTTTAGCGCTGCCCCATAGCAGAAATACTGCTACTGGGCGGCAGCTGTGTGTAGGGTAGGGTAGCGGGGCACACGTGAGTGCCCTACCTGTGCCACCATTCGCGGCTGTCAATCACCGGGTCCCAGCCGGTGATTACTCGCTGGCGCCCGATGATTGCCGAGCATCTCCGAAGAGCGGGAAAACTGCTTGTAAACAAAACAGCCCTCCTCCCTGTCAGCTCCTGTACATGCGTTGCATGACTGTGCATAGCAGAGCCATATAAAGCAGTGTGCTTACAGTGCTTTTTATTTGCACTGATCACTGTATTGGTGTCACTGGGGATGTCAGTGACACCAAGTCAATTTTTTCCAGTATTAAGTATATATAGTGCAGCGCTGTAATGTAAAATAATTAGCAATCTCTTTGCTAATCTCTTTGCTCTTTGTAATGTAAAATAATCAGCAATCAGCAAATTATAGTGGGACTGCGGCAGAATTCTGACACTGGAAAAAATTGGAATAAAAGTAAAGCGAGCGCTCAAAAAATCAGCTGCTGAACACTCTAAGGAATCACTGGACCTTATTACAAGAATATTAAGTATATATAGTGCAGCGCTATAAAAATAATTAAATGAGTAAAGGTAAAATAGTTCATAAAGTCCTTTCATAATAAAGTGATCATAAACATGTGAAGGCCTCTTCCTCATTAGGTGACTGGAATCAAACAGAAAAAATGCGCACTCACCGACCGCCATGGCGTCCACCCTCTGGTGAAGTGCAGTAGCACGAAAGGCCTCAGGAGGAGCCAGTAGCAAGTGTGACTTCTTGACCACTGTGACCACGAGGAGGTCCGGTGGTCTCTGATTCTTATCTTTGCCGGGTTAGTACATGTTTTATTCATCTTTCATACTTACCAGTCCGCTTGATGGTCGATGGTATTTGTGTGCACATGTGACCCTGGCTTAACTACTGTTGATCCAATAAAAGTTCTTGAACCTACTACACTATTGGCGTTCCCTTTTTTCTTTGACCCTCTTGCTGGAGGGTTTCAGATCTACATCTACCACTTCTGGGGTACCTGGAACCAGGAGGGGGACCCCTGTCTGCCTATCTTTTGGGGCAAGAGGGCTCTCTGGACCTGGAGGTCTATTACTGCACCCAAGGCTGATGTCAGTATTTGAGAGGGATGATCTATGTGTTCTTTGGATCTGCATGCCTGGCTGGTCATCTGGATAAAATTACATACATGCGCATTTAAAATGCGCGGTCGGTGAGTGCGCATTTTTTCTGTTTGATTCCAGTCACCTAATGAGGAGGAGGCCTTCACATGTTTATGATCACTTTATTATGAAAGGACTTTATGAACTATTTTACCTTTACTCATTTAATTATTTTACATTACAGCGCTGCACTATATATACTTAATATTCTTGTAATAAGGTCCAGTGATTCCTTAGAGTGTTCAGCAGCTGATTTTTTGAGCGCTCGCTTTACTTTTATTCCAATTTTTTCCAGTGTCAGAATTCTGCCGCAGTCCCACTATAATTTGCTGATTGCTGCCATTACTGGTAAAAGAAAAAAAAAGCCCAGTATATACACCGCCATTTTAAATGCTATAACTTTCACGTAAACCAATTAATTTCCACATATTGGGATTTTTTTCAGCAAAGGCGTGTAGCAGAATATATTTTGGCCTAAATTTATAACGAAATTAGATTTTTTACATTTTTTTACTGGACATGTTTAATAGCAAAAAGTCAAAAAAATACTTTTTTTTTCTCAAAATTGTCGGCTTTTTTTTATAGCTCAAAAAATAAAAAATGCACAGGCCATCAAATACCACCGAAAGAAAGCTCTATTCATGGGGAAAAAAGGACTTAAATTTAATTTGGGTGCAGCATTGCATGACCGCGCAATTGTCAGTTAAAGTAATGCAGCACCTATCGCGTACCTGGTGTTAGAGGCCAATGGTAGAGAGGGCTTCCCATGCGGCTAAGTTCCAGACTCCCCTGAGAGTGGGACAGCAGGAGTCAGGCCCAAAGTGGCACAGGTCACCTGTAGGAGTGCTCATTGGTGGTCCACCCAGGAGCACACTGATGCACTGAGATGGGATCTGCAGACAGGTGGTGCCTGTGCGAGGTATGCAAGCCTTCCGGGAAACAGAGGATCACAGGATAGCCAGTTCAAGCCGAGGTCAGGTAGCAGGTGGAAATCAGAGCAGATGTGGTCAGATGGGATAGCCGAGGTCATACACAGAGGAGCAAGAGAGGATATTCGTTAGCCAAGCTGAGGTCAGATCAGGGGTTAAGCAGAGCAGACAGGTCCAAGAGCAAGCCGAGTTGGTATCAGGAAATAAAAGTTGTCGGGCGCGATGGCAAGAGGTTCCGGTTTGTGGCCTCGCAAAGATATCTGGGCCATTAGTCTACTATATAAGGAGCAGAGTGAGGTGAGAAATTTGGGACCAAAATTCAATTTTTCCAGAATTCGAAATAGATAAGGCCAGGAGAGCGAGTCAAATGCCGTGCAATTGTCTAGTGATAGGAGCATCCCAGTGCGGGCCGCTTCTACATCCCAAGAAGAGTGTAACGGAGATTAAATTGATAGCTTGCCACATTTGATCCGCTTATCTATGAGGCAAAAATTCCACTTGGTCTGAGTGTATATAACGAGCCAAGAAGGCCAATAATCTATTAGCGTGTATTTTAGTAAAAAGCTTCAAGTCATCAATTAAATTGGCCTATAATTTGCCACATCGCTTGGATCTTTGTGGGGCTTCGGAAGTAGGGTTATAAATGCCCTGTTAGAGTCAGGATCTATGGGTTCCCCTTTTTGGATAGCATTAAAATACTGAAACTGGAGGAACCAGAAGAGCTGCAAACCTTTTATAATAAAGGACCGTTTGGCCACCAGGGTCTGGTGCTCTGCCCATTGGGACCTGTTTAATAGCAGACAAAACCTTTCTAACCTTGATGTCTTGTTCCAGGAGGTCCCAGTGTTCTGACAGAAGGGTTGGGATGGGGAGAGTGGCCATAAAATGATCGAATTCTGGATGGCCAGAGTCATTCGTGTCAGAATATAAAAGGCATGGAACTCTTGCAAAACCAACTCAAGGTTTTGTGTAAAAAAGAGCTGTCTGCCTTCCTCATTTTAGAAATGTGGGGCAAGGTGCCTGGGGGCCAGTCTAGTTGCCAATAACTTGCCAGGGTTGTCAGCCATTGAATAGAATTTAGCCCGGGTCCATCGCAGGTGCTTTCAGCTTTGGTAGTGAGACAGACGTTTAATCCTATCTTGGCAGCCTCAATCTTAACACGCATGTCTAGGTGGGGGTTCTTTTTATGTTCCTTGAGCAGGGCATGAAGTTCAGTTTCCTTCTGTTTCAACACCGAATCATAGGGTCTCTTGTATCTAGCAGCTATCTGAATCAAAATGCCACAAACCATGGCTTTATGTGCTGCAAAGCGAGGATATGGTAACTAAGACTGGGCCAGGATCAGACCAGATGTAAATTATATCTACGAGACCTGTTCTCTAGCTCGTCAATTTTCGCCAGAGCTTCCTCTGAGCGTGGAGCGTGGAGCTTGGAGATGCAGTCTGTATTTTGATTCGTTCTGCTAACTGTAGCTTCAAGTTTGTCTTCAATAGCATTAATGCAGGGGCCCAGATCTTTAAATTCCTGTTTCAGATCAGCAGTGATTTTATTTCTGGCTTTCTTCAGGCCTTTCTCTAATAAAGCAGAAAAAACAGGCTAGAATGATAGGACCCCCTGAATATTTGGGGGGGGGGAGGCTGCAACGGTGCAGATGGTAACTCTGATCAGGCCTAAAAGCTGCCCTGGCTGGTGACTATACCCTCCATAGCCCTATCCAGGGAAGAGCCGGAGGAGAATGGGGACTCCCTGCCAGAAGGTACACCCTCAGAGGGGGCTGTCTGGGGTGGCGCTGCACTCACCCAGGTCATCCGACAGTTCCACAGGTGGCTCTGGAGTGGCGGCTGGAGAGGAGACAGGAGGTGGAGATGGGCATCCCGAGTGGTAGGGGAAGCGATGGGTATGCTGTGCGGGCGGGTGGGTCCCCTGGTGCGGCTGGATGCAGCTCGATTAGGCTGGATCGTGGCGTGGCTGATCTAGCACACGTTCTCCCTTAATTCATGATTTAACAACAGTTAACAGTCCTTTTTTCTATAAATTAGTCAGTGATATAAATTGGAAGGTCAACACTTGGCTCAGTGGTCATAGTATCCTGAAGTCTTCTTATATCTTTTTCAAATATAGCAATAAACTTTGAGGAGCAATAAATTCTTCCTTTTGAGACAAACAGCAGAGAGTGTACTATCTCATATGTGTGTTGCTGTTATTTCTGGATAAACTTAAACTTCCTGGAGTGTCCATTTTTTAATGTTTTAGGCAGAGAAATTGCATCTTTTGAATCTCAATTTCAAGTATTTATCTCAACATATGCTGCCAGGATATTTCCACTGTATTTGAATGGATGAAAGGCTGCAGTTGGAAAGTGTCAGCTATACAGTTATATTATGCCTAACAGTTATTTAAAGAATATAAGTTCTAACAAATGGCTTCTTTAAATACAAGGTATGTATTTTCTATACTTGTTACAAGTGGTAATTTGAGGGTCCCAACCCATATTTCCTCGAAACTAACCCTCTACTCCCTAGGATCTCTAATTCTAGCACTGAGGCCCCGAAAGAGGCACTAATTCAAACCTGCTGTGGGAAGTTTGTCTGCAAACATATGCTGAGGTAAAGCAAGTAACACCTCCCTCACAGCAATCCTCTAAATGCTAAATTCAAAGGAAAGAAACTGCCTGTAATTAATTCAAGTTAGTCATATAGGTCTTAATTTATGGATCGTCAACATTTTGATGTTCTGGATAGCATCTAGTGAAGAAATGGTTTGTATACAGCTCTGTGCTGAAATTCTGTCTCTTTTGCTTTGATAGATCCTGAGACTCAGAGGAAACGAACTGTTCAAAATGTCTTGGATTTAAGGCAAAATTTAGAGGAAACCATGTCAAGCCTTCGAGGTTCTCAGGTAACGCACAGGTAGGTGATCATTATCCTATAAAAATAGAATTCATTTTGTTAGTTTGTGATGTTTTCAAATCCACATGTGTGATGGTTTCATGGTAAAAGAATGACTCTGAACACATCTAGAAAGCTGTGAACTAGGCTATTGTAGACTATTGTAGGTTAAATAGCATGGTCAGGAGGAAAAAGGTGAACACAGAAAGAAGAGGCAACAGCTTTTCGAATTGCCGTTTTCTAGTGATATTGTTTTCTCTTTCCCACAGCTTTGTACTCACAGTCATGTAAAGTACACCCCATGTAAATTGTTGCCTTTTTCAACATATTTCAACATGCAAGCAATAGGTCATCATTCAAACTGTTCCTACAGATAAAGGTGATATAACTACAAACACACAGGAAATTTGCCTTTTTAAGCCTTTATCTACCAAGTAGATGCAGTAGTACACTGTGGAAAAAGAGCAGCTGATGTTGCCTCCTTTAGCAGCAACAATTTTTGTAGGAATTTTGTTTAACTGCCTTACCAGGACCTGACGTAGACTGTGACATTTTTGACCACTCCTCCATGTAAATTCCTAAAGGTTGCAAAAGATGTTTGCACATTTCCTTGCATGAACTGCCCCTTTCATATTCCCCAAACATTTTAATGGGATTTAAATCAGGAATTTGAGTATATTATTCCACACCCCTCCATGTTTTATTCTTAAGCCAGTCCTTGGTGAATGACACTGTTTTTGAGACGTTTTTGATGTGTTGAAGAAACATAAAGCTTGTTAAACGCCCATGAAATTATTGTTTTTTCAAGGGGAAGTGCTTAAAAGAGGAAATTATCTGCTTTGAGGAGTGGTTAGGTTGTGGTGTGATAGCAGAAATTTTTGTGAACATTCCTCAAGATGGATTCATATACTTTGGTCTCTTTAACACTTGGCTTGGTACAGCTCAAGATGACATTTCTTCAGACAATTACCCTATCAGGTCTCCCTTCCTTGTGATGGTCAGTGAGCCGATTCCATGGCTGATATTTGTCTCAAAATCAGGTATTAAATCTTCCCACTGCCCACATCTTCTATGAGCACTGATACATTATCAGCCTTCATGACAATTACTGGCATCGTCACTTCCGTGTACCATCACTTGCTGGCAAACAAAAAGCTTTGATATTGGCAGTAATGATCAGTGCCTCTATCCTTGCCTGGTAGTGTCAGTATTGCTGTCTGGCTTGATGCTTTTGCCTGCACACACAAGAAAATGGTATTACCACATGCCTGCTTTATACAAATAGGAAATGACTGGAGCTGCTCTGTCCTAGTTTTCTGTTATTCTCCAGTGCATTCTGGGATACAGGATCCTTCCCCAGAACCCAGCTAAGTCTTTATAAATGCTTTACTAATGAGCAGTAAAGGCTGTAGGTGCAGTTATGGCCCACTACGCTGATAAGCGGTGATGCCTTTTGAAAGCAGCATGCTGCTTACTTTTTGGCACAACACAATGCTTCCATGCCTGTGAGTATTGCACTGTGTGGTGTCCATTGTAATATTCATGACAGTCATCAAAGGGCGGTTATGTGGCATTAAAAACACTGCTTAACCCCTTGGCGCCAGTGCCTCCCTGCCCTTCCAAGGGTTTCAGAAGCCAGGAGGCGGGGCGGGGTTTAGGGTCATGTGACCGCCGTGTCACACCGTCACGGCGGTCACATGATCAGGAAAGGTCCCGATCGAAAGAGGAGATTGGGACCTTTCCGTGAGTACTGGACGTGTGCTGGGAGCTGCTACTCCTTCTGAGTATGGCAATACCACATGTGTGAGACTTTTCCACAGCTTGGGCACATAGAGGGGCCCAACATCCAAGTAGCACCATCAGGCATTCTAGGGGCATAAAAAGGGGTGTAAACTACACATCTAATTTCCTGAATACCTATCACATTTTTGAAGGCCTGAACCACCATGACACTGGAATTACCTACAAAATGAACCCATTTTGGAAGCAAACATCGCATATTCTAGGAGGCATAATAAGTATTTTGAATATGTATTTTTTTTTCAAAGGTTTATGGAAAATGTGTAAAGAAAATGAAAACTTATAAATTGACAACTTTTTGTGAAAAAAATATGATAATTCTAGCAAACAGCATGTACATACCAAAAATTACACCCCAAAATACATTCTGCTACTCCACCTGAGTATGGTGATACCACATGTATCCTCAGCTTGAACCCATTTTTAGAAAGCAAACACCCCAATGTTTATTCTAGGAGGCATATTAAGTATTTTGAACATGGTATTTTTTTCAAATGTTTATGGAAAATGCGGAAAGAAAATTAAAACATTTTTTTCACACAAAGTTGTCATTTCATAAGATATTTCTAACACACAGGATGTACATACCAAGAATTACATCCCAAAATACATTCTGCTACTCCTCCTGAGTATAGCAATACCACGTGTGTGAGACTTTTCCACAGCTTGGCCACATAGACGGTCCCAACATCCAAGTAGCACCATCGGGCATTCTGAGGGCATAAAAGGGGCATAAATTACACATTCCCTGACTAATTCCCTGACTACCTATCAAATTTTCAAAGGCCCTGAAGCACCAGGGCCCACAAAATGACCGCATTCAGCTTAGCAAAGGGTAAACAAAGGATTGACCTGTGGTTTTAGTAATGCAGTTGTCCACAGAGGAGAGCATTGGTCCAGGCAGCAGGCAGGGATGTGGTCAGTGACAGCAAAATGAGATGTCCAGGCAGCAGGCAGGAATACTGTCCATAGACAGTACAGGCAGCAGGCAGTACATGCAGTTGACAGTACAGCCAAAGCATTGGTCCAAGCAGGAGGCAGATATGTGGTCAGCAACACCCAAAGCATTGGCCCAGGCAGCAGGCAGATATGTGGTCAGCAACACCCAAAGCATTGGCCCAGGCAGCAGGCAGATAAGTGGTCAGCAACAGCCAAATGAATTACCCAGGCAGCAGCCAGAGTATTGGTACTGGCAGTAGGCAAGGACATGGTCCATAGTCAGTACAGATAGCAGGAAGAGGTGTGGAGAGTTCAGGCAGCAGGTAGAGGCATGATCAATTAACAGGCCAGGGTTAGTCGGCAGCTGGCAGAAATATCAGGCTTAAGGCCTCGGTCAGGTAGGACCTGGACACGGGGTTAGAGACTACTTCCCACCCAAATCTCTTTAACCACTTGTCATGCTGAGGATTTACCCCCTTTAATGACCAGGCCTCTTTTTGCTATTCAGTGCTGCACTATTCCAACTAATAATTGTGCGGTCAGGCAATGATGTACCCAAACGAAATTTACGTCCTTTTTTTCACACAAATAGAGCTTTCTTTCGGTGCTATTTGATCACCTGTGCTTTTTTTATTTTTCGCGCTATAAACAAAAAAAGACCGAAAATTTTGAAGAAAAACAATTGTTTTTACTTTCGACTATAAAAAATATATAGTAAACTCAAAGTTTGTCATAAATTTAGGCCAAAATGTATTCTGCTACATGTTTTTGGTGAAAAAAAATCCCAATAAGTGTATATTGATTGCTTTGTGTGTAAGTTATAGCGTCTGCAATCTATGGTATAGATCAGGGGTGGGCAAACTTTTTGACTTGAGGGCCGCAATGGGTTCATATATTGGACCCAGGGGCCGGACCAAGAGTAGATGAATGATGTGTATGTGTCATCCATAGTAAGTATAGTAATATTCCCCCATAGTAAGCATAGTAATTCATCCCCCATATAGTAATTCATCCCCCATAGTAATTCATCCCCCATAGTAATTCATCCCCCATATAGTAATTCATCCCCCATATAGTAATTCATCCCCCACATAGTAATTCATCCCCCACATAGTAATTCATCCCCCACATAGTAATTCATCCCCCATATAGTAATTCATCCCTCATAGTAATTCATCCCCCATATAGTAATTCATCCCCCATAGTAATTCATCCCCCATAGTAATTCATCCCCCTAATAGTAATTCATCCCCCATATAGTAATTCATCCCCCATATAGTAATTCATCCCCCATAGTAATTCATCCCCCATATAGTAATTCATCCCCCATATAGTAATTCATCCCTCATAGTAATTCATCCCCCATATAGTAATTCATCCCCCATAGTAATTCATCCCCCAAAGTAATTCATCCCCCACATAGTAATTCATCCCCCATATAGTAATTCATCCCCCATATAGTAATTCATCCCCCACATAGTAATTCATCCCCCACATAGTAATTCATCCCCCATAGTAATTCATCCCCCATATAGTAATTCATCCCCCATATAGTAATTCATCCCCCACATAGTAATTCATCCCCCACATAGTAATTCATCCCCCACATAGTAATTCATCCCCCATAGTAATTCATCCCCCATATAGTAATTCATCCCCCATAGTAATTCATCCCCCATATAGTAATTCATCCCCCATAGTAATTCATCCCCCACATAGTAATTCATCCCCCACATAGTAATTCATCCCCCACATAGTAATTCATCCCCCACATAGTAATTCATCCCCCATAGTAATTCATCCCCCGTATAGTAATTCATCCCCCACATAGTAATTCATCCCCCACATAGTAATTCATCCCCCACATAGTAATTCATCCCCCACATAGTAATTCATCCCCCACATAGTAATTCATCCCCCATAGTAATTCATCCCCCATAGTAATTCATCCCCCATATAGTAATTCATCCCCCACATAGTAATTCATCCCCCACATAGTAATTCATCCCCCATATAGTAATTCATCCCCCATATAGTAATTCATCCCCCATAGTAATTCATCCCCCATAGTAATTCATCCCCCTAATAGTAATTCATCCCCCATATAGTAATTCATCCCCCATATAGTAATTCATCCCCCATAGAGTAATTCATCCCCCATAGTAATTCATCCCCCATATAGTAATTCATCCCCCATATAGTAATTCATCCCCCATATAGTAATTCATCCCTCATAGTAATTCATCCCCCATATAGTAATTCATCCCCCATAGTAATTCATCCCCCAAAGTAATTCATCCCCCACATAGTAATTCATCCCCCACATAGTAATTCATCCCCCACATAGTAATTCATCCCCCATAGTAATTCATCCCCCACATAGTAATTCATCCCCCACATAGTAATTCATCCCCCATAGTAATTCATCCCCCGTATAGTAATTCATCCCCCACATAGTAATTCATCCCCCACATAGTAATTCATCCCCCACATAGTAATTCATCCCCCATAGTAATTCATCCCCCATAGTAATTCATCCCCCATATAGTAATTCATCCCCCATAGTAATTCATCCCCCATATAGTAATTCATCCCCCCTATAGTAATTCATCCCCCATATTAATTCATCCCCCCCATATTAATTCATCCCCCACATAGTAATTCATCCCCCATATAGTAATTCATTCCCCATATTAATTCATCCCCCACATAGTAATTCATCCCCCACATAGTAATTCATCCCCCATATAGTAATTCATCCCCCCTATAGTAATTCATCCCCCATATAGTAAATTCATCCCCCATATAGTAATTCATCCCCCATAGTAATTAATCCCCCATATAGTAATTCATCCCCCATAGTAATTAATCCCCCATATAGTAATTCATCCCCCATATAGTAATTCATCCCCCATAGTAATTCATCCCCCCTATTAATTCATCCCCCATATAGTAATTCATTCCCCATATTAATTCATCCCCCATATTAAGTCCTGAAGTCCCCCCTGTGTCAATTCACTTACCTTTACTCCGCGCGTTCCTCTCGCCGTATTCCCGCGCCGTTCCGGTGTAGCATGAAAATCTGTCTCCTATGAGGATCTGTCCCCCCTCGACGTATCTGCGCATGTGCCAGTTTCAGGCATTGGCAGCCGATCGGCGATCTCCGGCACATGCGCAGATACGTTGAGGGGGACAGATCCTCATTGGAGACAGATCTTCGTGCTACACCGGTCTTCAGGGCGGACTGTGAGAGGAGCCTAGCGGGAGCCTAGCTCCGCGGGCCGGATTAAAAGGTCCGCCGGGCCGTAGTTTACCAATTGCTGGTATAGATACTGCAATTTACGCCATTTTTTTGCTATACAGCGTTGCACTAGTTTAACTGACAATTGCACGCTCAAGCAATATGGTACATAAATGAAATTTATGTCCTTTTTTTCACACAAATAGAGCTTTCTTATGGTGGTATTTGATCATCTGTGTGCTTTTTATGTTTGGTGCTATAAACAAAAAAAAATTCAGAAAAAAACGATATTTTCTTATTTCTGTCATAAAAAATATCCAAAATACTCAAATTTCATCATAAATTTAGGCCAAAATGTATTCTGCTACATGGTTTTTGGTAAAACAAATTCCAATAAGTGTATATTGATTGCTTTGTGTGAAAGTTATAGCATCTACAAACTATGGTATAGACAATGGAATTTACAGAGCTATTACTTTCTGACTGCCCATCACATTTCCTGAGGTGCTAAAATACCAGGACAGCACGAAAACCCCCAAATGACCCCTTTTCGGAAAGTAGACACCCTAAGCTATCTGCTGAGAGGCATATTGAGTCCATGGAAGATTTATTTTTTTTCCACAAGTTTTTGGAAAATGACAAAAACATTTTATTTTATTTTGTACACAAAGTTGCCATTTAAATTATGTATTTCTCACACAAGCCATGGGTATATGTGGAATACACCCCAAAATACATTCTGCTACTTCTACCGAGTATGGGGATACCACATGTGTGAGACTTTTTGGGAGCCTAACCATGTAGAGGAGCCTGAAATCCAATGACCACTTTGAAAGCCTGAAGGTGCGTAACCTCCTCATTTCACTTCCTCACTACCTATCACAATTTCAGAGGCCCTGGAATACCAGGATAGCACCAAACCCCCCCCCCCCAAATAACCCCTTTTTGGAAAGTAGAAACCCCAAGGAATTTAAAAAAAGGCATGGGGAGTATTTTGCAGATCTCATTTTTTTCTCACAAGGTTTTGAAATATAAAAAAAGAAAAGAAAAAATATGGTTTTGTCTTCTTTCTTCATTTTCCAAAAACTTGTGGCAACAAAGTTTACCATAGTAACATTGTACTACTTTGGGGAAGTGGTCAGTATTTTTTAATTTTTTTTTTACGCAATTTGCTTATAGCAAAGAATTACTTTGCTACTATAAGCAAGCATTTACCTGAATGACGTTGATTCATTCAGGGTTTTTTTTTTTTTGTGCTTAGCTGTGATTTGGCCACAGCTAATCACATGACATGTGCATGTGATTAGCTGTGACCATTCACAGCTAGACAGTAGTATACAATGGATGGCATGAATGAAGCCATCCATTGTATACAACTGTCATGTGACCTGCTGTGATTGGTCACAGCAGGTCTGCTGTGATTGGTCACAGCAGGTTGCCGGTACCATGTGACAGCAGGTCACATGGTACCGGCAATGGGGCCGATACTCAGATCTGTCATCGGCCGTGTCCAAGGTACACGGCCGGTGACAGATCGCGCCGCTGAGCGGCTCTGCAAGCGCAAAAAGTGCACATGTGCGGGGGGACGCCATTTGGCGTCCAACCCGGAAATCCAATACCTTTTGCCAGCCGCCTTTTGGCTATTGGCAGGGCGTGTATTGGTTAATGAGGGACTTGTCAACGCAGATTGTTTGCTGGGGAGTATAGACATCTGCAAATTTTTGGTTAAGGTGATTTACGAGGGGCTGAATTTTCTGGAGCCGGTCAAATTCAGGGTCACCCCAAGGACAACAGAGTGTGTTCTTGTTAAAATGCATAAAACACATTATACTTTCATATCTATGCCTGGCCATGGCAGCAGAGAACACGGGCATATGATGAATTGGGTCTGTGGACCAAAACAACCGCAATTCATTTTTTTTAGTAATGCCCATGTTGAGTTAACCCTCAAATTAAACCTGAAAGTGTGCACCTTCAGCCCATATTCATTATATAACTATAGCTTGAATATATTTTGGTTAATACCTGAAAAAAACTAAAATTGTGCCTGTGTCCAAATATATATGGACCTAACTGTATGTTGTGATTTCACTTTATATTGTAGTACTGCACTGGTCACTGTGTTAATTAGTTTTGCCTTATATGGGATAATGGTAATGTGCAAAAGCAGCTACTTTTGGATTATTCATTAATTGATTATATATATATGTAATTTCACATTTACACTGAGTCAATATTAGGAGAAAGGTTATTGTTATCCATAGAAGCGCTCAAGATTATAAATATATTTTTTATCGTCAATAAACAGACCAGGCTCAGTTCCGGAGCAGACAGATGTATGGTTGGTTTAGGAGGCAGGCAGAGGCATGTTTGAATACCAGGCCAGGGTCAGTTCCGAGCAGGCAGTGGCATGATGAGGGTGAAGGCAAATGGCAAAATGGGAAAAGGCAGGAATTCTCTAATATTGCACACAAGTATGGTATGGCCTTTTTCTCTGGGAGGGACTTTATCGGGAAAATGGTGTACATGGAGTCTGCTCACTGCATCATGGAATACATACACGTACCCCTTGGCTCTGTCACAGAACTTGTATAGTTTCACCCCATATTGGGCTGGGGAGATGAACTGCTTTAAGCTCAGCTTGCCAGTAAAGTGGACAAGTGATTCATCCACATAGATGTTTTTTGTCTGGGATATATAATTTGGCAAAATTTTCCCATATTAAATGTGAGGCCCCAAAAGATCTTGAACTCCTCACTGTTACCGGTTTCCATTCATGGTAAAAGGGGATAACTGGAAGTTGGGTTGTTGGCTATAAATTGTTGGGCATAGAGGGTACACTGGTCCACAATTAAATAGGTCATCTGTAAAAATTAAACAAAAAAATCAATGGGCGCAAAGTTTTCCACGTAGGTCTGGACACCTGGCTGGGCGGTAAAAGGGGGAATATTAGCTGCTCCTGATTGAGGGGGAAGCAATAGAGGGTTTGCAAGGGCATCTGGTAGACTGGCATGGGTCCTAACCCTTTGGGGGCTGACCTGTCAACCCACTAGTACCTGGCCTTTCTTGCAGAGGTACTCCGTTCCAGGTGGATGGCACTGCGCTACTAGTGAATGCCACTGCACAACTGCCAGAACACCTTTGTTTGGTGTGCACACTTTCCTCCTCCTCTGATTTTGTTACAGTTCCACTACTTAGCACTGGCTTGTAATCAGAATCTGACATAGAGAGCTCCCTGCTGCTCTCGTCAGTCAGACTTAGAATTTGGTATGCCTTCTCACTGGTAAATCATTTTTTAGACATACTGGTGACTGTGGGCTGTGGTGACACAGTGCTATGATGGGGACATTGTGACAGATGTGGCTGCACTGATGGGTGCTGATGATTCCACACTGATGTGTGGTTGATGAGGCTGCACTGATGGGTGCTGATGTGGCTGTACTGATGGATGTTGATGAGTCTGCACTGATGGGTGCTAATCAGGCTGCACTTATGTTCACTGGTATGCACTGATGAAGCTGCACTGACGAGGCGGCACAGATTAGGCTGCAGAGATGGAGTGGCACTGATGAGCCTGCACTGATGGGTGCTGATGGGGCTACATGTGTGGGTGCTGATGAGGCTGCACGGATGGGTGCTGATATGCACTGATGGGTGTTGATGAGACTGCACTGATGTGCACTAAGGTTGCACAGATGAGACTGCATGGATGGGGCTGCACAAATGAGGCGGCACTAGTCAGCTACACTGATGTGCACTGATGAGGCTACACTGAAGCGGCAGAACTGATAAGCGGCACTAATGGGCACTGATGAGGCAGGACTGATCTGTTACACTGATGTGCACTGATTAGGTAGCTCAGATGGATGTTGATAAGGCTCCACTGATTGAGGCAGCACTAATTAGTGGCACTGATAAGCAGCATTGATGAGACAATAGTGATGGGCACTGTGTGACACTGTTGGGCACTGTGTGACACTGTTGGGCACTGTGTGAAACACTGTTGGGCACTGTAAAGCAAACTGTAACTCGCTGCGAACTGCACAGCTGTCTCTCCTTCCCTCACAGTTCATCTCTGTGTGAGGGAAGGAGAGCTGTAAACCCCCGATGACCTGCTGGGTTTACATCTATCATTGGACACGGCAATCACATGGTAAAGGGACTCTGTGATTGTTCCTTTACCCCAATCTGTGATGTGCTGTGTCCAGGGGACACAGTGATTACAGACACTTCTTGGATGTGCGCCCCAGGAGGTGCACAGGGAGCTTGATTTCGGGAGGACGTTCATGAACACCCTCCCAGAACTGGAAGACCGTCTTTTGGCAACGGCACGATCAAGAACAGGTTAAACACAGAATTTAATGCACATGTGAATGAGCCCTTAGTATGCTTTGGATCATTATTGTGTTAAGACTCATTTCCAGTTCATTTTCAACTATCAAACAGATAGCTTTGCATTTTCATCAAGTATACTTTGATATGATGCTGTATTCATAGTTAACTTTTTGACTTCAAGTTGCCCAGGCCCCAAATCATTAAAGCAACCCCAAACCATAGCATGCTTCACAGTTGGTGTGAGGTTCTAATCCTAAAGTGCTGTATTTGGTTTGCGCCAAACATGTCTACTGTTACTGTGGCAAAACAACTGTCTTTCAGGCCTGATCCTTGTCTAATTGTTTAATGACAAACTTTAGTCTTGCTCTAATGTCCTTTTTGGACAACAAACACTTTTTCCTGGCGCACTGCCTGTGCAGCTTAAATTGGTGAAATCTAGATGCATGCACTTTGGCACCAATTGTCTCAAGCACTGCCTGAAGATCCTACAGTTAAATTTTTTGGGGGTTCCTAGATATTTAGCATCAGATGGTCAGCTCTTGGGCTGATTTGTCTGGGCCAGTCAGTCCTGGAAAAGTTAGCAGTAGTTAGTAGCAGTTGCACATGTAGGTTATTTTCCTTACAATGGAATGAATAATTTTAAATTATTTGACAATCTTTTAAATTACTTGCCAGACTTCTAGACATCCACAACCTTATTTCTGAGGGCCTTTAAAGTGCTCTTTTGATCTTGACATGATGACACCACACATATTAGCAGCGGGGAGAACATCAGACCCTAAATTCCAGAAGGTTAAATAAGACAGGTTTTACCTGCATACTTTCCAAGGACATTCTAAACATTGACACCTAATCTGGAACTCCTAATTCTACCATGGTGATAACCAGAACTTTCAGTTTTGAAGTGTTTGGTAATTCTCAAAATCTCATGTTTTAAAACATTACAGATAAATTACTATTGATCATCAACTACTTTTCTTTTTTCCCAAGGAGTACCTAATATTAGCTAATGTTTATTGTCACTTGCGTAGGGGAGAAAAGTTTTGGAGAGTTTGCAGTGACTGAAGCTATTACAAAGGAGACATACATATTTTGGCCAATCCCCCCAAAAGAGTGACTCCATTTTGAGATTGCTGTTACATTTTCAAAAAGCAAGAGCAGTACCATTAAAGTGGTTGTAAAGGCTCAATGTATTTTTTACCTTCATGCATTCTATGCATGTAGGTAAAAACCCTTCTGTGTGCAGCAGTACCCCCAGCCCTCTCTCAATACTTACCCTAGCCCAACCCAGCGATGTGAGCAACAGCCTCAGCTGTCCGGGGTCTCTGCCTCCTCATTGGCTGAGACAGCAAGTGGGAGCCATTGGTAAGTCAGCCAATGAGGAGAGGGGGCAGTGCCAAGCTGCAGCTCTGTGTGTGAAAGGACACACGGAGCACCGGGTGCGTCCATAGTAAGCTGCTTGCTGTGGGGGCACCCAACAAGAGCAAGGGGCCAGGAGAACCTGCAGGGGACCCGAGAAGTAGAGGATCCAGGCTTTTCTGTGCAAAATCACTGCACACAGCAGGTAAGTATAGACATGATTGTTATTTCCCGCCACAACCCCCCCCCCCCCAAAAAAAAAAATGAACCTTTAGAATCGCTTTAAGCACTGTCTGTGAAGCCAGTTCAATACCTATTTGCCGCATTTAACTATTGATCCTGTAAAGAAATGTGCCTGGCACAGGGGCTATTGATCTTTATGAAAACAGATTTAGCTTGACTACAGACGCACATACACTGCAGCTGTTCATATAATTGTGCATGTGTGCTTACAGCCATGGATGACAATGAGCTTTTTTTGCCAACAGATACTGGCGGACATGCCTATTTAGAAAATGTATAGCTGTAAAGAAAAAAGTTTTTTTTCCAAAATTGTTACTGGACAATGCAAATGTATCATCTTTGGTATTTCTATACTAGTGTGAATTACAGTTTTGGGTAAACGTCTGGAAATCTGTTTCTTATGTATATGTAAGAAATATTTCTGGTTTGTATGGTTTTGTATGCCGCAGTAATACAAAATATTCATGTCCTCCCAGAGCTGAACCAAAAAAGGGTTATAAATTACATATTTTACATGCAGCATCACCCAATGGTGAATCCTGGCACTGAAGTGTGGTCATTCAATTAAGTAGGGCTTTACTTTATTGGTAATAATTTTAAAGCATAACTTCACCCTTTCAGTCAACACTGACTATTTTTAATCATAATGCTTCTAGCAATAGTAAATAGATAGTATATCATATTTACTTGATTATTTTTTTTTCCATTTCTTCAGATACTTTCTGGTTTGCATGCTTAGGCAAATGATGTCATATACCCCAGCAGTCTTCAGGAGGGTAGGAGGGGTTTTCTCTGCTAAGCACACCCTCCTGCCTGCATGCCTGAGCTAAGGGCAAATGGATTCCAGGAAGGAAATGCATGATTCTTCTGCCCTTACTCAAGATGGCCACGGCCAGAAATGCTAAGGGGTGTTTTTCTTAGTGATTTTCTTAGTGATTTCTCAGCAAAATAAAGTATGGAGATATGGATGGAAGGGGGAGTTTACTTTGAATATTAAAAATTGCACTTTTGGTTTGTGGTGCTCAGATGCAGTGAAGTTCAGCTTTAAAGTCAGGCTTTAGTCTGCCCAGCAATGAAAAGACTGCTGAGAAAGTAGTGCTGGAGGATGCTTTGGATCTTCTCTGTTCTTCCAAAAGAAATAGTCAGAAACAGATTCGGGATTTGATGTTATTGTGAGTATTTCATTTAATAAGGCTATATTGTAGTGTATATAATAATTATTATGGTTATAGGTTTTCCCTGTAAAAGATACCTGTATTTAACAAATCAAAGAGAAATGTGTAGCAACCACTGAGAAATTGTTTTTATTTGGCTGCACTAAAACTATGAAAGCTGAAATGTGATAGTGGACATAACCACAAAGTACTGGTTATTTACATGATTCAGACAACTCTTGTAATTCAGTTTTAAGGTTTTTCATACATATGGTTAATAATTATGCCTTTCTGTTCTATTTAGTTCCTTAGATATGCCTTGCTACGACAGTGATGATGCCAACCCTCGCAGTGTTTCCAGTCTCTCCAATCGTTCTTCCCCTGTGTCCTGGCGTTATGGGCAGGCTAGCCCACGGCTGCAAGCTGGAGAAGCTCCCTCTCTTGGTGGTTGTCGCTCAGAAAGTGGTGTAGGAGGCTGGCAATTTTCGCACACAATGCCACTCCGTGCAGGCACGAGAATTTGCAGCATTACCCAACGTCTAGAGCTGATGGAAACAGCAGAACGAGATTTAAAATCTGGTTATGGAAGTGACAGTGACTGCCAGTTGGGAAAAGAGACATCACATGAGGATGATGACATTATAACTAGGTATGTGGTATCAACTGTAAAGTAGCTGAACTAGTATTAGCATTTTAGTTAAAAGGACTACTAATGTAGCTTGACTTGTGTGATTGAACTAGTAATAACACTTACAGATTAATATGAAAATGTGTCAGAACATCATCTAAGATACTTAGATGTCACATCATTTTTGTAGTGGTGTCACTTGCTGAAGTAAATTGAGGCCACATTATGCTACTGCTACAGGAAAGCTTTACTATTCTTAAAATCTTACATAACAAGTAAAATTGCTACAGACATAAAATGGTACAATGGTCTTCCTTGCTACCATGGCAGCGGTGCTACTTGCATAAAGAATGACCTAAAATGCCCCCCCCCCCCTTCCAAACTGCTTTTTTTTCTCCTTTCCTGAAGTCTAGAACGTTGGCCATACATGAATCAGAATTCAGCCAGTTCAGCAGGAACCAGACAAATTTCGATCCATGTCTGGGCAGGCTGGTTGGTCTTCTGATCGACATTTGTACAACCAGCCTGTTGGGTTTTCCTGAATGATCAGGCCTGAGGGCTATAGCCAGCAGCACTGATCAGTGTATTCTGACAGCAATAGCACAAGGAGAGTGATTCCCAATCCACATTGAATGTGTGGATGGGGGAATTGGTCATTTTACTGGATGAATGAAAAAAAAATGATTATTGTATGGCCACCTTAAAGAGCTTTAAGTCTGATGGGCATTTAAACTACTGCATAGGTACATTGGTGCTGTGGCTGCAAATCTTTATATAACAATGCTGAATTTTCTCAAGTGGTTAGAAAGATAAACATTCTTACTTAGAAGTTAGTTTTAGCCCTGCGTCTTCAGGTGCGACATGCGATTTACAAATCACACCTGAATTTGCATCTAATGTATTTCTATGGTCTTAATAGGTGCGATTTCAAGTAGAGCAATTTGAAAAATAGTTCCTGAATTACTTTTTCACCACTTCAGTGTGATTTAACTCTCAGAAAGATAAAAAAGGTAAATGGCATTGAAATCTCACCTGTGTCTATATCATCGCTACTTTCAAGTCGTGCTTTAAATGGGACCAGATCGCACCACTTTGAAATTGCATTCGGTGTGAACCAGAGCTTAGAAGCATATAGGCAAAGCCTACATCATTATGCTCTGACACAGAAGCAGTTAAATATTTACACTTAAAGTTTATAAACCCAAAAACAAACATTTTGCATATTGCAGTTTGCCAGTACTTGTGGTGGCCGCATATTTTTAGGTTAAGAACTTATTAAACAAGTACAGAAAATAATTGTTTACTTGGCAGTGTCAATTACTGTGAGCTGAAAAGACAGCTCAAAGAACCTTATCTTTATTTTTTGAACTACCAGTCTTCTCAATCCACAATGTGATGAAGATAAACAAAGGTATACTGTACATCAGGGGTCTCCAAACTGCGGCCCGAGGGCCGGATGTGGCCCTTTGCTATCCTTTATCCGGCCCTTGGGGCAGTATTCCTCCCACTGAGACCAACAATGGGGCAGCACATCTTCCATTGATACCAATGAAGGGGCACTATTCTTCCCACTAATACCAATGGTGGAGCACTACTCCTCCTCCTACTGACCGTCAATTCTGAGGTCATGTTTATTCTCACTGATGCTGGGGCCAGGACATTTTCTATCTTCACTGGCCCTAACTCGGCCCTCCTAAAGTCTGAAGGACAGTATACTGGCCTTTCGTTTGAAAAGTTTGGAGACCCCTACTGTACATGTTTGGAGTTCAGCCTGTGTGACAACCGTTGCTGCCTCCACAGATACAGTGGAGAAAAAAAGCATAAACATGAAGGAAGGAGAATTATGTTATTCTCAGGGCTAAAAGTAAAAAATAATTACTTATTCACACACTCATATACCTGTGTGAGGGGCATGTTTTGCCTGCACAGAATGCACAGGTACTCTGTGCATCTGTGTGCAAGCAATCCCATTCGTGTCAATTGGGATGCAGCCACTGCATGGACACAGCCATTGCTCCCACTTTGATATCTGTATGCTCAAACCCACAATGTCTGCATTTGACGACATGGGATTGCCTGCATTCAGATTTACTGAACAGTTGGGCATCCAGTGCAGGCAAAACACTGCCCTCACACAGATGTATGCTTAAGTATGTCTTGAGAAAATAAAAAAAGCCTGAACAAAGAAACTAATGAAGCCACTACATCTAAGGATTAGTAAGCTATATTTTATTAATTTTTTTTCTATATAAGATTTAGGCTTGGCAAAATCTTTGTTATGTTTACAGTTCACCTGCATTTATTATTTTTGTGCAAAAGGTAAACTTATCCTTTAAGGACCACCTTACCACTTGTGTTTATGTACTCTGCTGTTTTAGCCTACTGCACTCATTTGGTTTTAACTTGTTGTTTTTGGTGTTGTTGGTTTTAAATGTTGGTAAGGCCTCTTTTTTTTAATTTAAATTTTTCTTGCATATGTGTTTAGAATGCATTTTAGCTACATTTAACAATGCACCTGACTGCATCTGATGTAAATGAGCCCTAAACCTAAACCACTGTGGTGCTATGAACTAATTACAGTTGCAAGAAAAAGTATGTGAACCCCTTGGGATTATGTGGAGTTTTGCATGAATTGGGCATAAAATGTGCTCTGAACGTCATCTAAGTCACAACAATAGAAGAACACAGTCTGCTGAACATAATACTACACAAACATTAGATGTTGCCATGGTTTAATTGCACATAACATGTAAACATTCACAGTGCAGGGAGGAAAAAGTATGTGAACCTTTGGACTTAATAACTGGTTGACCCTCCTTTGGCAGCAATAACCTCAACCAAACGTTTCCTGTAGTTGCAGATCAGACCTGCACAACGATCTGGAGTAATTTTGGACCACTCCTCTTCACAAAACTGTTTCAGTGTAGCAATATTCTTGGGATGTCTGGTGTGAATCGCTCTCTTAAGGTCATGCCACAGCATTTCAATGGGGTTGAGGTCAGGACTCTGACTGGGCAACTCCAGAAGGCGTTTTCTGTGCTGTTGCAGCCATTGTTCTGTTGAATTACTTGTATGCTTTGGGTCATTGTCCTGTTGCATCACCCATCCTCTGCGGAGCTTCAGTTGTCGGACAGATGGTCGTACGTTTTCCTGAAAAATGTCTTGATAAACTCTGGAATTCATTTTCCCATCAATGACAACAATCTGTCCAGGCCCTGAGGCAGCAAAGCAGCCCCAAACCATGATGCTCCCTCCGCCATGTTTTACAGTGGGGATGAGGTTTTGATGTTGGTGTGCTGGGCCTTTTTTTCTCCACACATAGTGTTGTGTGTTCTTCCCAAACAACTCAATTTTGGTTTCATCTGTCCACAGTATATTTTGCCAGTAGTGCTGTGGAACATCCAGGTGCTCTTTTGCAAACTTCAAACGTGCTGCAATATTCTTTTTGGCCAGCAATGGCTTCCTCCGTGGTGTCCTCCCATGTACTCCATTCTTGTTTCATGTTTTCCTTATTGTAGATGTGTTAACAAAAATGTTAGCATGTGCCAGAGATTTCTGTAGGTCTTTAGCTGACACTCTGGGATTCTTCTTTACCTCATGCAGCATTCTGTGCTGTGCTCTTGCAGTCATTTTTACAGGATGACCACACCTAGGGAGAGTAGCAACAGTGCTAAACTTTCTCCATTTGTAGACAGTCTGTCTTACCGTGGACACATGAACATCAAGGCTCAAGGAGATACTTTTGTAACCCTTTCCAGCTTCATGCAAGTCAACAATTCTTTTTCGTAGGTCTTCTGAGAGCTCTTTCTGCGAGGCATGGTTCACATCAGACAGTGCTTCTTGAAACCAGTAAACCCAAAACAGGTGTGTGTTTTTTAAGGGCAGGACAGCTGTCAGCAACACATCCAATATCACCACACTGATTGGAGTCAAGGTTGGCTCACTCCTGGCTCCAATTAGCTCTGGGGGAAGTCATTAAGCTAGGGACTCACATACTTTTTCCTCCCTGCACTGTGAATGTTTACATGTTATGTGCAATTAAACCATGGCAACATCTAATGTTTGTGTAGTATTATGTTCAGCAGACTGTGTTCTTCTATTGTTGTGACTTAGATGACGTTCAGAGCACATTTTATGCCCAATTCATGCAAAACTCCACGTAATCCCAAGGGGTTCACATACTTTTTCTTGCAACTGTAACAGCTTGGCTGCGGGTTAAACCCTGTTCCAGTTTACTTAAAACAGAATAATCTATTTTAAAGAACCAAAAAAACTTGAAAATTCATGAGCAGCAAGTGCTGTCCTACACACAGCAGTCCTTTTTTTTTTTTTTTTTTTTTTTTTTTAGAGGTGCCTACACAAAAATGCAGCAGCTCCCCCCCCCCATTACTGGTAGCCCATATGCCAGTAGGAGTTTGCAGAACGGAGGAAAGGGAAAGCTACAACAAAGTACCAAAGCTTTGCCTGTTGAAATGGACCAGCAGTTTAATTTTCCTGTATTTGTCCATTGCTCTAATTTTTGACAGAGCCCAATGCACAATTCATGGTGTAATATCCAGGGACTAGGAAGTGTGCAGCCCTCCATCTTACTGATAGTAGTCTGCATGCCCTTCAGCATTATGGGTGCTTTGGCATTTCTTTTAAATTACCAATACCTGATGCTGTTTGTCTTCTACACCATTATTATCCAGGTGGTGTAGCGTTTGCATCTGCATTATTACTTACATTTAAAAAGGTACACAGAGGGAATGTTATTCCCTAATACTGCCATTTTCCTAGCCCTGTGGGGAACTTCAGAAGAGTACTGACTCTGTACTACTTATCTGGACACTGGACACTGAATCTGATCTTGACACTTGGGGGTGGATTTACTAAAACTGGTCAACTCAGAATCTGGTGCAGCTGTACATGGTAGCCAATCAGCTTCTAAGCTCAGCTTGTTCAATTAAGCTTGCACGATAAGACCCGGAAACTGATTGGTTTCTATGCAGAAGTGAGCCTAATTTTGCACTCTCCAGGTTTAGTGAATAAACCCCTTGGAATCACGGGCGCTTCCACTGCTGCTATTCTCCAATTACTTTATTTCACCAGTAGGAACTGATGCTTTATTTTGTAGACAATTTAATCAGTTGAGCTTCTACTGACTGAGATTTAAAAGGGAAGAGAAGTTCCAAATACACCTCAGCCTATTGAGACAAACTTGAAGGGTCATCTCATAATACCTTGCTTGTCTTCCTGAATGAAATACACATTGATAATATTACTTTAAAAAGAAGAAAGGCCGTTAACACTTAAAGCTGCTCCATGGTGCTGTATTAATGCAAGTACACATTAAGTTTACCCTGACCCTTCTGTATTCATATACACTTAATTTGTACGTTTCAGATTATACTATTTGAATTTGTTTTTTAAAAAACTTGTACTAGATGTGCTATCACTCTGATTTACTATAATACCAGAAAGGTTGGTCTGGCCTAGGTTGCATTGTGGATTTTACCTATTCACTGCTTCACTGAATTGCTAGCATATTATGCTAGCTTGTGTTTAGTACTCTGAGTTATAGAGCCAGAGAAAGAAAAATAAAATGTGTCCTCCAAGATGACAAAAAAATACAAACCTACAGTATATCTATAAATAAGGAACTGTCGGGGTATATATATATGAATATAAAATGTGTGTGTGTATATATGTATGTATTCCTCTGAGGGAGGAAAAGTTTCATGTTTAGTTAGTGCCTGGATGGCAAGGGTTTATTTTGCTGTTTTGTTTATTTTGACATTTTTGCAAACCTGTGAATAAAGCTGACAAACAGTCAGATTTTAAGAAAGCCTGCAGTGCGGTCTACCTTTTTTCCCAGGGAAGGTAATCCCCCACCTGAGCTAACCCCACTATGTGTGTGTGTGTGTGTGTGTGTGTGTGTGTGTGTGTGTGTGTGTGTGTGTGTGTGTGTGTGTGTGTGTGTGTGTGTGTGTCTGTCTCAAAAAACATAAAAGACAGAGCTCAGCCTAAGTATATCATAATCTAATGTATCCCTAAATACTGTATATATGAGACCCAGTAAATTGCTTGACATGTAATTATAGAAAAAAGCTATATAAGTAAACAATATTTAATTTAAATATTGTTTACTTTTCCATTCTTGAGTACCCATAAAGTGGCTTGACACATTGTACAAAAATGTTTGGAGGATATTTTGATACAATTGTGCATAGTTATATAATATCCCACTGTTTTTATAACTATATTTTTCTTGTTTTATTTTTGATATGCTCTTTTGTGATGGAGTCTGGGGACACCCATGGTAATTTTTTCCTATATATACTAGTTTGTGTCATATCTGCTGCAACATGTGCAGTGACATCTTGGCACGTTACTTCATGATGTCACATCGTGCTTGGTAATGTCATGACGTTTTTTACAGGGTGATGTTTATTAACATCAAGCGTGATGCCGTCATGACGTTTTTTGCTGTTCTAGTGGGTTTTTGTATGTTCTAGGTTCTCAATAAAGTTATAGCTTTTTTCTGTTATTACACATGTCAGGCTATTTACTGGGTCTCTTTATTTACTATTATTATTATACGGGATTTATATAGTGCCAACAGTTTACGCAGCGCTTTACAATATAAAGAGGGACAGTACAATTACAATACAGCTCAATACAGAAGAGGAGGTCCCTGCTCATGGAGCTTACAATCTTAATAATACAGGATACATTAGGGATACATTAGATTATGATATACTGAGGTTGAGCTTTAGTCTGGTTTTTATGTTTTTTCTTTCACTTATTCTTAATTATAGCCACCTTGGATCTAAGTTTTGCTTGTTAGAGTTATGCATTTGTCATTTTGTGAGTTTCCCTAGTTCTACTGCCTCTTCTTTGTGACTTGTCCTGTTGTTTTGCCAGTGTTCTGTCACATCTACCTTTGCTAGTTTCTTTTGTCATCTTGCTAGTGTGCTTCTCCTATCTCTGGTCTGCTACCCCTGGGTCTTTTTGTTAGTATATTGTTTGTCTTGCTGTTATTCTGTTATCTCTTTCCTAGTCCCCTTGTGTGTCTATGCCTACTTTTTATTGACCTTGCCCTTATGTGTTTCAGAACTCAATCCAGTAGCCTTTAATGTAGTCTCTTTCCAAGTCAGTAATTCAGTCATATGCCTTTTGCTCAGCGACTTGTTTACTATTAGCAAAGCTACTCTGTGACCCTGCTTGGCCAGTTATAGGAGAGGGTTTGATGTATCGTAAGTCCTGGGGCCCTTTATCTGTAAACATAAGAATGTGGTAGCAATACAACAAAAAGATGTGAAGTCCACGGACCTTTTCCTGGCCTATTTGTTGAGTGTCCAGTCTTTTGCTTTTGTTAGTTAATTAGCACTGATATAACTTCTGATTTTTAATACTGTTTTGTATTGTAACACTAATTTTGTTGAACGTTAGTTATTTAGACGCTTTTGCCTTTCTTATGCACCTTTAATAATTTTCCTATTTTAGTGTAATATGGGCCTCAAAATTACACGATGACCATTACTTTGTATGACTATCATTTATACCTCCAGAATATAGATGCAGACATTCCTTACCTCTCCTGAAATACTGGCTGTCCTATTGACCCTTTTTCTTCAGTACTTTGAGTAACTGACCTGAAGCCAGTATACAGATGAAAACGTCTGACTTGTATCTGACTTTACTCATCTACTTGTCTGTTGTGGGTCACTGACTGACTGAAAGTTGTGGCAGCAGTGGGCCAGCAACGACCAGGCAACAGGAATTTTCAAAATAAGTTTGGCAATGAGCTGCAAATGTCTCTGATGGTAAATGTGCGCTTACTGTATGTACTTAAGGCACTTATGTACCTTCAAACTCTTAGTTCCCATGTCTTGTACTTATGAGACTGTATGCGTTGTATGCAGATGTGTTTAAACTAGGATGATGAGTCTGCATTCCTGCTGTTATGTGCAGTAGGGTAAGTGTAAAGTCCTCACACTGTTAGTGTTTACTTGAACCCTGTGTGTGTAAACATAGCTGTTTGCCATATTTTCATTCACCCCTTTTTCTCTTCTGTTGCCTTGTCCCCTCTAACAGTGCACCCGGCTACATATATGCTTAATAGTGTCCTATATTCTGCTTCATTGCACATGCCCTCTTCCCACATTTGGACACATTGGTCTTCAGTCATATGCACAGCTGTACACTGAAGCTATAAAACTGTCAATATTGCTTCCAGCATCCGGAAATGCTATTTCTTTCTATTTGCCAAGGTCACGTTCATAAAATACAAAATTCAGACCAAAGAAAATATAGAAAGCTTTAATGTTACAGGCTGCTAGTCTTTAAAGGATAATTTCATCTTTTGACGAAAGATAATAAATACACATTTTTTTTTGTAGGTAAAAAAATATGCATTTATTATTTTTGGTTGCAGGAGCCTGTAAAGCATTTCACCAGCAATCAGTAGATCGCTGATGCCATGCAGGGCTCCTGCAGATCTGTTTGTGTATCTGTATATCTGTCTACCTGTACGGGATGTACAAGCAAGCAGATATACTGACTTGGAAGAATCGTGAGCTAAGGCTGTCAGGACTTGTAGTTTCTCATTCACAGAGGACTGTGAATGAGTGACATAGCTGGGCGGGCACAGCCCTGTGCGGCCACGTTTTTTAAAAACATTTGACAGCTAGCGGGGGGGAGAGAAGATCCCCGCTAATTGTCAAAGCTGGGGAGCGAGGGCCAGTAGTGTATTCATAACATTTTACACCCTACATATGGATGTAACATGTTTTTAAAGGTAAACTTATCCTTTAAATATAATTAAATAAATGCCTGGAAATAATACATTTACAGTATGAATTTCAAGTACAAAAACTCACAGGCAAGCTGAAACACATATACAGAGATCTGGGATAAAGTAGTGAGACAACTTTAATATGATAGTAATGAATATTAATAATCATTTCTTTTTATGTGTACTGTGTTATTTATTTATATGTTTTAGTTCTTAACATTAGTGTCTACAAACAGTAATAGTAGTTTAACAGTAGTTTAAGAACCACAAGATGATCACTGCTAAGCGAATGTATCCACAGTGTCCACTACATACTGAGCAGCATTACCCAGTGTTCTTCATACTTGTTTTGTGAAGCATCATAATTCTTAAAATTGGCCTACCAATGAAGGCTATTATAAGAGAAAATGTCAACATGTACAAATCAAACTATTATATTAAATTCTATATTATTATATTAGTTTCTTGTCGCAAGAAAAAACATGCTGCTCCAGAGCTCTTGTTTGACCCTAGGCAAAGATTACATGACCTCTAGTAACCAAGAGCATTTGGGTTGTTTCATGTTATTGAAAGCAGAGTCCATTTTTTCAGACAGATCCTGTCTGGTAGACTTGTAGTGAGAAAAAGATGATCAAGGAACAACTACTGCTGCTGTGAGACTGTATTTGTAATGAGACAAATTGTTTTTCCCCTTGTACATATATAATGACTAAAGATGAGCTTTGGTGTGGGTGGAACGTGAGTTCAACCTAAACCTAGCCTGTTTGTCCACTTATGTCTTGGCTGCTGGAATGTAAACAAAGCACCCTGGTATCCCAGCCAAAGTCATTGACCAAATATGGTCATGACTATTTTTGGTCAATAATATCACCCATGATCCCTGGGGCTGTTGTTTACATTACCACAGTGCTGGGGATGCTGTCATTTAGTGGTGCTAGTGAGGCTGGGCTACACTGTCTGGAAGAGGGGAAACGCTGTTGGGCAGCAGGGAAAATATTTTCAGGCATCAGGACATCATAATTAATTATGATTATTACAGGTACTTATATAGTCCCGTCAATTTACAAAGTGCTTTACATATATATTGTACATTCACATCTGTACCTAACCCTCAAGGGACGTACAATCTAATGTCCCTAACTTACATTCATACATACACATACTGGGGACAATTTAGACAGGATCCAATTAACCTATCAGTATGTCTTTGGAGTGTGGGAGGAAACTCTGGAGTACCCAGAGAAAAGCCACACAGGCACATGGAGAACGTGCAAACTTCGGGCAGGTGGTGCCGTGGTTGGGATTCGAACCAACGACCCTAAGTACTGTCAGACGGAAGTGCCATGATGACATCATTGATGACAGATTTACATTTTTTTCTGTACATTAATTAAACAGAAAATGAATTAATTTAATTAAAGTGTTAGTAAAAGCTAATAACCCTGATTCTTAAAAATGCTGCCTCCCCCTCCTACCCATCCTGCTTAGCTTGTAAAAAAGCTCAGTGTTAATACCTTTTTTTAAATTCTGTCCAGTCACTTGATCCTGCCGCTCTGGCTCCCCTTTGTAAGGGAGTACCCAACGACGACTGTGAATTTTGGAGCTGTGATGCTACCCTCCTGCTGTCATTGCCTCCTCTTTGTCAGTGCTGCCTCCTCTTCTCTGCAGCAGCCGCTGTCTTACACAGGGGAACCAGAGCTTCTGGATTACAAAATAGGACTGAAAAAAAGTATTTACACTACTCTTTTTTTTGCAGGATAGGTGGGGGTGGGTTCAGCATTATGGTTATTAGCCTTCTTTTCCAATTTTTTTTAGAAGAATGAGTAACTAAGGTATCCCTGTGCTCATTGGCTTGGGAAGGGATGGATTTCTGGGGGCTCATTTTTTTAAAGAGGCTTCCAAATTTCTAGAAGTCCCTCCACAAGCCCAATTATTTTTTGAGGGATCAAATGTGGGGAAGAGCTTCTTTGTCTCCCAACATTGTGCATGATACCTTGCAAGGAGGGGAGAGACTTTGCTACCCCTGCTTTGCAAGGTACCCTTTCAGTTTTGAAAGTCATGTGGCTTGGTAAAGTGCAGAATGGAAAGGGGAGGGGGTGCATGCTCACTGCCCTCCCTTTTCCTAGGCCACTCTGTCTGCATGCCTAGATAAGGGCCACATTTTAAGGGGAATCCCACACCTTTTTCCATTTTTTTAAAAACAGATGTACAATACCAAGAAAAAAGGAAATAGTTGGCACACTTCCCCCTTAAGCCATATTTAAAAAAAAAACATTTTCACATTGGTACATGTCCTTCATGGCAGTTTCCAGCTACCTAAGACCTTTTTCCAACAATAATCTGACTATTAATCTTGAAAGAGGCCAGCAAAATAGCTAGTTTGCCTCCTAAAGATTTCAGTGGGGGTGCTCTACTAACGTCAGTGTTTATGGACTTTAGCTTGGTTCACCATGAACCTCCCATGAACTGAACCTGGTCTGCTGATCCCAAATAATTTACAGATGCCTTTACAAAGAATCTCAAATGAGCTTAGTGAGTGCGACAGGCGAGAGAGAGAGCACAGTGTGCATACAGACATGGCCAAAAAATATTGGAAAACCTGCATTTCTGTTAGATAATGTACCACTTCACCCAGAAAACTGTTGCAATTACAAATGTTTAGGCATTCTCATGTTTATTGCTTTTGTTTATATTGGTATGACAAAAAAAAAAGTGGAGAAACAAAAAGCTAACTCTGACACATACCACCCAAAACTCCACAAATGGACTGGATAAAATTATTGGCCCTCTCAATTTAATATTTGGTGGCACAGCCCTTGGGAAAAAATAACTGAAATCAATTGCTTCCTGTAGCCATCAATGAGTTTCTTACACCTCTACTGGAATTTTGGACCACTCTTCTTTCGCCAACTGCTCCAGATTGGAAGGGTTCCTTTTCCCAACTGATGTTTTGAGATCTTTCCACAGGTGTTCTATGGGATTGCTGGCAAGTTCAGTACTCTCCAGCTCTTTGAAACCATTTCTAGGTGCTTATTGACATTTGCTTTGGGTTATTGTCCTGCTGTAAGACCCATCTCTGTCAGAGACCCAGCTTTGTGACACTGGGCCCAGAATTGTTTGGTAATCTTCAGATTTCATAATGCCATGCAGACGGTCAAGACATCCAGTGCCTGAAGCAACAGAGCAACCCTAAAACATCAATGAACCTCCACCATGTTTGACTTTAAGGACTGTATTCATTGCTTTATCTGAAAACAGTAGAATGAGGGGCTTTACCAAAAAGCTGTAATTTTGTTTCACCTGTCCACAGCACATTCTTCCATAAGGAGTTTGGCTTCCTCAGGTAAGTTTTGACAAGTTCCAATATGGCTTTTTTATATGGCTTTTTTATGTTTTTGTGTCAGCAGTAGGGTCCTCCTGGGTTTCCTACCATAGCGTCCCTTTTCATTCAGATTATATAGATATATAGATTCATATAATTCGAGCTGACACAGTTGTACCCTGTGCCTGAAGGTCAGCATGAATTTGTCTGGAAGTTGATTGAGGTTCTTTATCCACCATTCAAACAATCCTTTGTTGCAATCTTTGATCATTTTTGCTCTTTCATCCACGTCCAGGGAGACTAGCTAAACTGCCATGGGCTGTAAACTTCATGACAATGTTGCACACAGTGGACACAGAAACATTAAGATCTCTGGAGATGGACTTCTAACCTTGAGATTGTACATGGTTTTCCACAATTTTTGTCCTCAAAACCTCAGACTATTCTTTGCTGCTCTTTCTCTTCTCCATGCTCCATGTGGCAAACAGAGACACACAACAGAAAGGTTGTAAATTTTTCACCATTTTAACTGGTAGCCGATGTGATTGCTATATTGTCAGCACCTGTTAATTGATACAAGTGAGTTTAATTACAAATTACAGCAGCATCTCAAACTTGGAACCCAATTATTTCTTAAAACTTTGAGAAGGTGCCTATAATTTTGTCTGATCCATTTTGGAGTTTTGCGTGGAATGTGTCAGATTTGGCTTTTTGTTTCTCCACATTTTTGTGTCATACCAATACAAACAAAAGAAATAAACACGGGAATGCCTAAACATTTGTAATTGCAATAATATTCTGGGTGAAGTGATGCATTATCTGACAGAAATGCAGGGGTGCTAATATTTTTGGCCATAACTGTATGCTGTCAAGTGTTATCAGAGGTAAGGCATGGTTGTAAGATCTGATCAGCATAGGGTGCTGCTCTGCTCTCTTGTAAAAAAATAAAAAAAAGCTATGCAGTCACACTACAAAGGTGAACAAACTATTTAGTAAGTCAACAGTTTCAAAAATAATGTAACTAATAATAATGTAATGTGTATAATAAATATCCACAATGTAATTGAGGATACGTTTATTGTAACTACAGTCCTTAGTCAGGGGGCATATTCATCACAAGGCAAACAAAGCATTTGCCTAGGGCGGCATTTTTCAGGGAGGCAGCAGTGCCCCCCCCCGGAAGAAGGAATGGAAGAAGGGACACATGTGGCATAGGGACCAGGTGAGATCCAAGAGAGGTTACGGGCTGCTTGATGGTGTATGGAGAGCCCGCTAACTCTCGTTCCGGGGGATGTCCAGAGCTGTGAAGGTGAGTGTCTTTCTCTCTCTCGCCGCGGGGGGGGGGGGGGTGTATTACTGGAAAGCTCTCTCAGGGGGTGGGCAGGGGTGTTGTTGGTCAATATCAGGCTCTCTACGTGGGGGGGGACCAATTTTTGTGTTGCCTAGGGCAGCACAAAACCTAAGTACACCACTGTCCTTAGTGCTTGAACATACACCGTATTGCCACAAGTATTGGGATGCCTGCCTTTACACACCTGAACTTGGCATTCCAGTGTTAATCCGTAGGGTTCAATATTGAGTTGGCCCACCCTTTGCAGCTATAACAGCTTCAACTGTTCTGGGAAGGCTGTTCACAAGGTTTAGGAGTGTTTCTATGAGAATGTTTGACCATTCTTCCAGAAGCGCATTTGTAAGGTCAGGCACTGATGTCGAACGAGAAGGCCTGGCTCAAAGTCTCCTTTCGAATTAATTCCAAAGGTGTTCTATTGGGTTGTGTAGGCCAGTCAAGTTCCTTCACCACAAACTCGCTCATCTATGTCTTTATGGACCTTACTTTGTGCACTGGTGCGCATTCATGGTGTTACAGGGGCCATTCCCAAACTGTTCCCACAAAGTTGGGAGCATGAAATTGGCTAAAATGTCTTGGTATGTTGTTGCCTTAAGAGTTCCCTTCACTGGAACTAAGGTGCCAAGCCCACCCCCTGAAAAACAACCCCACACCATAATCCCCCCTCTAGCAAACTTTACACTTGGCAAGTACTGTTCTCTTGGCAACCGCCAAACCCAGACACGTCTATCGGATTGCCAGATGGAGAAGCATGATTGGTCACTCCAGAGAATTCTTCTCCACTGCTCTAGAGTTCAGTAGCAGCGTGCTTTACACCACTGCATCTGACACTTTTCATTGCACTTGGTAATGTAAGGCTTGGATGCAGCTGCTTGGCCATGGAAACTCATTCCATGAAGCTCTCTACACACTGTTGTGCTAATCTGAAGGCCACATGAAGTTTGAAGGTCTTTAGCTATTGACTGCAGACAGTTAGCGACTTCTGCGCACTGAATGCTTGCACTGACCCTGCTCTGTCATTTAGCATGGCCTACCACTTCGCTGTTGTTCCCAGTTGCTTCCACTAACAGTTGACTGTGGAATATTTAGTAGCAAAATTCCACGGATGAACTTATTGCACAGGTGGCAACCTATCACGGTACCAAGATTTAAATCACTGAGCTCCTGAGAGCTACCCATTCTTTCACAAATGTTTGTAGAAGCAGTCTGCAGGCCTAGGTCCTTGATTTTATACACATGTGGCCATAGAGGTGACTGGAACACGAGGGCTGTCCCAATACTTTTGGCAATATACAGTGAAGGAAATAAGTATTTGATCCCCTGCTGATTTTGAATGTTTGCCCACTAACAAAGAAATGATCAGTCTAAAAATCGAATGGTTGGTGTATTGTAACACTGAGAGACAGAATAGCAACAAAAAATTCAAAAGAAATGCATGTCTAACAAATTATGCACTGATTTGCATGTGCATGAGGGAAATAAGTATTTGATCCCCTATCATTCAGCAAGATTTCTGGCTACCAGGTGTCTTTCATACAGGTAACAAGCTGAGATTAGAAGCAGTCTCTTAAAGGGAGTGCTGCTAATCTCATTTTGTTACCTGTATAAAAGACACCTGTCCACAGGAGCAATCAAACAATCAGATTTCAAACTCTCTACCATTGCAAAGACCAAAGAGCTGTCCAAGGATGTCAAGGACAAGACTGTAGACCTACACAAGGCTGGACTGGGCTACCAAACTATCGCCAAGCAGCTTGGTGAGAAGGTTACAACAGTTGCTGCAATCATTCCCAAATGGAAGAAACACAAAACAACTGTCAGTCTCCCTAGGTCTGGTGCACCATGCAAGATCTCACCTCGTGGAGTGTCAATGATCATGAGAACAGTGAGGAATCATCCCAGAACTACACGTGAGAATTTTGTCAATGATCTCCAGGCAGTTGGGACCACAGCCACCAAGAAACCAATTGGTAACACACTATGCCAACAAGGATTGAAATCCTGCAGTGCCCGCAAGGTCCCCCTGCTCAAGAAATCACATGTCTAGGCCCATCTGAAGTTGCCACTGAACATCTGAATGATACAGAGGAGGACTGTTTGAAAGTGTTGTGGTCAGATGAGACCAAAATCAAGCTCTTTGGCATCAACTCAATTTGCCGTGTTTGGAGGAGGAGGAATGCTGCCTATGACCCTAAGAACACCATCCCAATTGTCAAACATAGTGGTGGAAACATTCTGATTTGGGGGTGCTAAGGGGACAGGACAACTGCACCGCATCAAAGGGACGATGGATGGGGCAATGTACCGTCAAACGTGGGTGAGAACCTTCTTCCCTCAGCCAGGGCATTGAAAATGGGTCGTGGATGGGTGTTCCAGCATGACAATGACCCAAAACACATGGCCAAGCCAACAAAGGAGTGGCTCAAGAAGAAGCACATTAAGGCCCTGGAGTGGCCAGTCTTCAGACCTTAATTCGATTGGCAACTCGAACTCCACAGATTTTCAAACGTCAGCCACCAAACCTTAATGACTTGGAGAGGATCTGCCAAGAGGATTGGGCCAAAATCCCTCCTGAGATGTGTGCAAACCTGGTGGCCAACTACAGGAACATCTGACCTCTGTGATTGCCAACAAGGAATTTGCCACCAAGTACTAAGTCATGTTTTGTGAAGAGGATCAAATACTTCTTTCCCTCATGAACATGCAAATCCGTGCATAATTTGTTAGACATTCATTTCTTTTGAATTTGTTGTTGCTATTCTGTCTCTCAGTGTTTCTATACACCTACCATTCGATTTTTAGAATGATCATTTCTTTGTGAGTGGGCAAACATTCAAAATCAGCAGGGGATCAAATTCTTATTTCCTTCACTGTAGTATATCTTTGCTTCATTACATTAATATATAAATAACCTCCTTAACTCAACTCCCACCAAAAGGTCACACTTTCTCCCTAGAAAGTACAATATAATACATATACCTTTTTGTGATAAACCACATAAATTCCCAAAAACCATATGAAAATTAGATTGCATAAATCAAATAAAGTGTCCAATTCAATTTTAGTCTCAAATGTGTCCAATAAAAAGTTTCAGATGTGTCCAAAAACCCAAAATTCAGATTTTCCACTTCAATCCCGTAAGAAGAAAAATAATCCTAATTATTCCATGAAAACCTCAGAAAAAAGAAATAAACTATAGTGCATTATCTTTAAACATATACAAAACACCTCAATCTGTGCAAAACACAAACCACTCTATAAATGTGCAAAAAAAAATAATAAAAAAAAAATATATATATATATATATAAATGTATATAATCCAAAACCTGAACACTCCGTGATCACTCCAAATATAGTGTGCACTCTGTGATCCAGCCAACAGTGATACTAAATACTATTACCCTCTGGGAGTATTCATATGCATAGGCTATATCAGATTCTTACCATTCCTTCACTTCAGGGATACTCCTCCAAAGTCCTCATAAAAGTAAGAAGACTCTTAGACAGATCTCACAAATGTAGGGACAAATTTATTCATAACTTACATTTAAAATAGGAACTTCCAGCTCACACCATAGTTTTCTCAATGGCTCTGTAATGGCTCTGCAAACATTTGGATTTAAAATAGGAACTTCCAGCTCACACCATAGTTTTTTCAATGGCTCTGTAATGGATCTGCAAACATTTGGCTGAAAACCATGTGTAAACAACCAACAAAATGGCCGTGGCGACACTTCCAGTTAACGTGCGTGCGTCTTGACGTCACATCCTCTAACGCGTTTCATCACTTCCGGACTTCATCTGAAGTTACATTCATTACATTGTATGCCAAGGATGGGTCCTGGATGGGTGCTATGTGAAGCTTTGGGTTATGGTGTCTTTAAATGTTTTGTGTACTCCAGAGGTTTTGCCCATGATGGGTGAAGAATTACAGGGTATAGCAGTCCTCTCATCATTAGCAGTGGCTTATTCGGGATCCCGGGATTTTATGAGGTCTGGAGTGATATTTGGGTGGGAAAAGGACCTCCACTCCTGACTACAGGGACTCTGGTTCCTACAGGGTTAAGCAGCCTCCAGGAAGCAGCACTAAAGATAGGAAGCTCCTAGTCCTAGGGGTGGAGTAGGAGTTGAGGAGACTTGGTTGTGTGCTGTACATGTATTGGGGAAAACCTATCAAAACATCTGAGGCTGGATGCTGCTAACCTTGGGGTAAAGCCCTTATGTGTACTTTACATATTTGTTATTCTTATTTGTGCTGAAGATAAGCACATTTTTTTTAGTTGTGTTTTTTCTGAAGTTTTATTTCTGCTGGAACCTATATTTTGTTTGCTTTGAAAGAAAAATAAACACCTTTATGCTTAAACTAAAGGCTTTGCACGTGGTCCCGAGGAGCTATACCCCTGAACTGTACAAGTGGTGTTTCTGACTACCTTTGAGAGGATAGTGGAGAGAGAGGGGTGGTTCCGTGACCAATGGGCTAGCATTATTGCCCTGTTTCTTATCCGTGATCCGCAAAAAGCCTACTTTGACCTACCAAAGGCAGAGATCCTGGCTTGCCTTGGAGTGACTATGGCAGTACGAGCCCGGGGGGTGCACTGCTGGAGGTAGCAACCTGACCAGCTACTAAGGTCCCAGATAGATGAACTAGTGCAGCTGGTCAAGAAATGGCTGCAACCAGAAAAGTTGACAGGCCCTCAAATGGTGGAGCAGGTTGTGATAGACCGGTACAACAGCGGAAAAGCTGGTGGAGTTGGTCAAAAGATACACAGTGGTGGAGGACCTGCTTGGGCTTGCCAAGCATCGGGAACCCACACCAAGGGCAGCAAGGCCAGATGTAGAGCCTAGAAGGGAAGCCCTGCAAGATCCCAGAACCAGCATTCTTGCCTCAGCTTCCCCGGACCCACAGAGATTGGTCCCTGCCAAAAGAATGGGGGACCTACAGTGTTGGCAGTGCAGTTCCTGGGGACATACCTGGGCACAGTGCCCACTTCAGGAGGAGCCCATGGAGTGTGAGGCTGGCAGGAGAGCCTCACGTTATGTCCATCGAGCATATGCCACCCATCTCCACCTGACTGCAGGTCGGTTTGAATGTGAAGTGTGGGTGAACCACCTTCCTGCCACTGGTCTGGACTCTGGTAGCATAGCGCTGGTATATGCCAAGGTGATCGGGAGTACTGCTTAGTTCTGGTGTCCATTGCTTATGGCTGTACCCTGAGACAAGAGGTTGGGGTGGTGACAAATTTGATACACGATATCATAGTGGGGCGGGACTGTCCACTGTTTCTTGAACTATGGAACCAGGTACAGAGTGGACATCCAAGAGGACTGGGGACACTGGGTCTTGAAGGGCCAGTTTTTGAGGGGTCTGGTCCAGAACCCCCCACAACAAACACCTCTAATGGTGAGGTACCTGTTGAGGTGATGTTGATAATGACATTGCAGAAAATGTGGCTGATAATATTCATGCTTCCAGTCTGAAAACCGAGTTGACCTCTGGGGGGGAATCTCTCTTGTTAAGGTCATGTTGGGGGAAGATGAAGGGGAACTTTCTGCATTACAGATCGCAGTTTAAGATGAAGGGGAAACTTCAACTTTTATGTCAAAGGCGATGGCAGACTTGTGCAAACTGTTTCAGATGAAGCAGTTGCGGATGTCCATTTATCACCCGCAGACGGGTGGCCTTGTGGAGAGGTTGAATAAAACTTTTAAATCAATCCTAAAAAGAGTGGTCCAGAAGGACAAGAAAGATTGGGACATGTTGCTCCCTGCCCTGTTTGCCATCTGGGAGGTTCCACTGGCATCCACGGGTTTTTCGCCGCTTGAACTGCTGTACGGGCAAAGACACTGTGGATTACTGGATCTAGTAAAGGAAACATGGAAAAGTGAGTCCTCATCGCAGAAAACAGTGGTAGAACATATCTCCCAAATGCGAGAGAGGATAGAGTGTTGCTGTTAGTGAGTCAGCATCTCCAGAAGGCTCAGGATTCCCAAAGAAGGGTGTATAACCGCTCAGCTAAAATCAGACAGTTTGCAGTAAGAGACCATGTGGCTTTTCTGATACCCCTGGTTGAGAGCAAGTTCTTGGCCAACTGGCAGGGACCATTTGAGGTGGTGGGAAAAGTGGGTGATGTAAACTACAAAGTACAACTGCCTTGAGAAAAGGAAACTGTACCAAATCTATCATGTAAACTTGCTACAACTCTGGAGAGACAAACAGCAGGTATCCGCTGTGGAGTGTGTCAGTTCGGGGGACCCCGCAGGTGTTGACCTGGTGCAGGTTGCTGCCACACTACAAACACAACAGGGGAAAGAGTTTTTGCAGAGAAATAAAGAAATGTTTTCAGTATTGCCTGGTCTTGCCAATGTCCGTAAGCATGACATTGTAACATAGCCCAGTGTATAGATCTGTTTAAAGCCATATCATATCCCAGAAGCACATAGAAAGGCAGTATCTCAACAAGTGAAGAGAATGCTTGAGCTTGATGTCCTTGCAGAGACGCAGAGTGAGTGCTCAAGTCCAATCGTGGTGGTACCAAAACCCAACCGCACAGTGTACTTCTGCAATGACTTAAGGAAACTTAATGAAGTTTCCAAATTTGATGCCTATCCGATGCCCCGGTTAGACAGGTAATTGAGAAGTTGGGTCCTGTCTCATATATCACCACGTTGGACCCCACAAAAGTGTATTGGCAGATCACCAAGGAAGCCAGAGAGAAAACTGCTTTTTCCACCCATGAAGGCCAATTTCAGTATAAAAGAATGCCTTTTGGCTTACACTCTGCCCTGGCCACATTCCAAAGGGCAGTGGACAAAACATTACATCCGTACTGACAATATGAAAAGTATTTTTAAAATATTATATATAGAATAGTCCCACTCCAAAAAATAATTATTAGGATGAATATGGTGAGTAAAATAAAGTTGAAAAGTCCTTATCCAAAAGACCCTTAACCCATGTTGACACCTGTTAGTGCTCAGATCACATACCACACTCACCAGATATTGGTGAAAAAAACGCGGTACTGATTAGGTCTAGGATTCCTAAAAATAAGGCGTTTTTTTCACCAATATCTGGTGAGTGCGGTATGTGATCTGAGCACTAACAGATGTGAACACGGGTCAAGGGTCTTTTGGATATATTTTTTTATATTTTTCATTTTATTATAATTTTTTTGTATTATTTCTTTATTTTATTATTTATTGTATAATTTATCTGTGCTGTTTGATATTTTTTATTATTATTTTATTGGTGTTTACACTAATGAGCAGCAGCATTTATTTAGGAATTATTTCACGGTTCTTTTGGCGCTGGTGATTTTTTTGTATATATGTACGCTTTGGTCTACCTGGATGACATTGTCATTTTCAGTACAGATTGAAAGTCCCATTTTCCCCAGGTTCAGGCAGATATAGACTCCTTAAAAAAGCAGATTTTTTCAATCAATCGTAAAGTGTGCGATTGGGATGGAGGGAGCCAAGTACCTAGGGTACATTGTGGAGAGGGGGCTAGTGAAACCCCAAATGAATAAGATGGAAGCCATACAGAACTGCTCCGTCCTCTGCCAAAAAATGCTCTGACCTGTTTTTGGTTAAAGTCGGCTGCTACCAGAGGTTTGTCCCCAACTTTCGCACCATTGTTGTGCCATTACCTGACTTAACAAAAGTGAGGAAGTCAGTATTGAGAAAGTGGAATGCAAATGCCGAATAAGCTTTTCAGAAGTTCAAGACAATGGGAAAGAAAACCCCATAGTTTTTCACCGCAGGAAACTGACGGCGGCCTGAAAACACTATGCTGTGTTGGAGCAAGAGTGTCTCGCCATCCAATGGGCTCTGGACTTTCTGCTGTATTTTCTGCTAGGCAGAAGGTTTCGCCTGGTGTCAGACATTACCCCAGTGACCTGCATAAAATAAAACAAAACAAGCAGACCAATGCCAAGATTCACAAGATGGCTCTTTTCTCTCAAGGAGTTCAACTTTGTGGTAGAGCACAGATCTGGGAGACAGCATCAAAATGACGATGCCCTCTCCCAAGTACATTGTATGATGTTGAATGGCGCCTGTAACATGTCGAGGCGGGGGGGGGGGATATGTACAGGATGCAAAGGATGAGTCCTGGACAGGTGCTATGTGGAGCCGATATTTGGGTTATGGTCCCTGTGTACTCAGTGGTTTTACCAATGATGGGTGAAGAATTAAAGGGTAGTAGCAAATGGAGAGGACTGACTTGCAGTCCTCTCATCATTAGCAGTGGCTTATTTGGGATCCTGGGATTTTTGAAGGCCAGGAGTGAGGTGGGAAAAGTACCTCCACTCCTGACTACACTGACTACAGGCACTCTGGTTCCTGCAGGGTTAAGCAGCCTCCAGGAAGTGGCACAAAAGACAGGAAGCTCCTAGTCCAGGGGTGGAGCAGGAGTTGTGAGGAGACTTGGCTGTGTGCTGGGAAAAACTGACAAAACATTTGAGGCTGGGTGCTGCCTGGGGTAAACTTTACATGTTTGATATTCTTATTTGTGCTGAAGATAAGCAGACTTTTGAGTTGTGTTTTCTGAAGTTTTTTTTTTGTTGGAATCTATATTTTGTTTGCTTTGAAAGAAAAAAACTCCTTTATGCTTCAATAAACAGCTTTGCACGTGGTCCCAAGGAGCTATACCCCTGAACTTTGCAACAGCTTTTACAGTTGGGCAGCTTACAACACCCTCCAGTATCTGACCTGTCTGACCACCCTGGAAGTTATACAAACTATACTGCCACAGTCAGTGCTGGCTGGGTTGTTTGTTCAGCTACTGCTGTTGTAAACAAAAATTGCACTGATTGTGGCCCAAGCAGTGACTGAGCACACAGCCCTGCCAGTACTGTCTGTGACAGTATAATTTGTATAACCTCTTCTTCAGCTTTTTTGATGCCTCCGTTTTCTCTGGGGGAATTTATAGAAAGATTTCTGCTCACAGAAGAGGTGAGATACATTAAAATCAGCACAGGAGAGGGGGCAGTGGCTACAGTACTGTCTGTACTTTTCCAACAGGGACACTCATAAATTGGGCTGCTGCATGGGGTGGAGGTACAGTCAGTTCTGGCAGAATATAAAACACACAGTACATGTAGCACTTGGTCCCTTGGGAATTCAAATCAGATTTTTAGAAGGTAGTGATAATTCTTTATATTGTGTCTAAAGCAAAGCCCTCCTTTCAGGTTTTAAATGCTGTCCTTGCCCCCACTGGGGAGATTCACCCTGCCTTTTTGTTTCCTTGTGGCCATTGTTGCCTGAACTTCTGAATATTGTAGCCTGGAAAGTGAAGGAAAATGCAAACATTTAAAACTGTCTTTAAGAACAGAGGGGGAATCTTAAGTTGGGGCACATTTGTTCTGGCGATAACTGAGAGGGGATTTCTATCACTTGGAAGAGATTTACTCTCCTTGTTGTCTTTGTGGGATAAGAATTGAATGAATAAATGTTCCGAAATAGGACACAGATCACAAAAATAAAATGACATAACCATAGCCTATTCATACAAAAGAAAAAAGTACTGGCTTTAAATATTCTTTAATGTCCAATTCACAATGTAAGTTTTCCAGTTTATGAGCCAGAAAGCAAGGAATCTTGGAGCATAAACCTCCACTGACTGTTGTAGCAAAGCCTGTGAAAAGTTAGCAATGGCATTTGGCTCCTAGTGTTTGTTCTGGCCTGTTGTCACTATATTATTTCTTGGCATTTAGCTGTTGTGCATTTTGTCTGGCCATAAGGTAGCCTGCATTGTGTCTGTAACTACAAACCGTTATGTCTGGACATATCATACAGTAACTATTCGGCACCAGGCTTGTGCTAACTGAACAAAAGTGCTAAAAGTAGGATCAAGAAAAAAATACCTATGAATGCTATGTAGAATTTGTATGTTTTTGTAAGTTATATCATTTTTAGGACTGATTCATTTTTATTAATTACTAGAGATCTACAATGCAGCCTATCATAGTTGCTTTAGTGCTAAGCTGATGAAATGTCTGGTACTAGTCAATGGAGATAAAGCAAGTTAGATATTGAAGGTGTTGAACTGTTTACATCTCTGGAAATGAAGGAGTTAATTTTTCTGGAGGAGTGTCCCCATCTTGTGCAGGGTGTGGAAAGGGTTAGTAATCTGTTGGCTGTGTTCCTTGGTGACAGCTGGAGGTGCAGAGCATTTCACATCTGTGTTCTCTATAGCCATGTGCAGGGTCCCTTCTCTAGCTGTCTCATAGCCTACTCCCCCTACCACTGCGCTACAAACAATGAACAGAAAGATTCTGACAGAGCTGCATGGGGGACACAGAAAGGTATAGCGTGATCAGACACACCCCTCTGTTTGTATGAATGGGCATAGTACATAGACATTGCGTGTTACCTTTATAGATTTTAGCAATATTTTCCAGGATTCCTTTTCTTTGTAAATTCATGATCATTTGATACACTTTCATTATGAAGATTGTAGCACCATTTTTGTTCCTTTGTCTTTCTGTATCAGTTGTCAGAGTAGATGTGTGTGACTGAGCCTCATTATGCTTATGTAGGAGAGGGTTGCACTGTATCTGTCATTGTTTCCGCAGTCAATGTAATGCATTCATGTGGTGTTCCGAGGGCGGGGGTCCTGCAGAGGGAGGGACAGAGCAGTTGATATGTTAATGATTTAAATGAAAAGACAGTGACTCCTGTATATATGTTCCTTAGAGGCTAATCTTTGTATACTTTTAAATAACGCACATATTTGTTTATTTTACGTATTACTGTTTTAATAAATAGATTGTAAGGTGTTTATGTTATTATATTGTACCTTTAATTTGAGGTATCTGGTATGTACAAGTGTCGCAAATCAAAGATTATAGTGGCTCACCAGCTTCTGTTGTCATGGTGTAGATCAGCCTTTCTCAATCATTTTGCCCCAAAGGAACTCTTGAAATCATTTTCAGTTCTCAGAGAACCCATGCTAAACATTAATTCTTCGGAAGTCAGAGGGGAAAATGCCCTTTACCTTGGAGTTTAGTGAAAGAATGCCCTCCTAACAATGATGGTCAAATTGCCCTCCTCACTAACAGCGAAAGAGATTATTGGTGCCATGCTGCTGGCTCTGCCGAATGGAGTTTGACCCCGAACTATGCAGGCACCTTCAGAAGTCAGTCAGCCATAGCTTGTGGAACCCTCAGCAATCTTAGGAGGAACCATAGGGCTCCACAGAACCCTGATTGAGAATGGCTGATATACACATACAGATATGCATTCCAATACCAAGCTGGCCTAGGGAGGTGGGGCTGATGGATAAGATTTAAGAGACTATATATAGACTGGGTTGACAAAGAAAGGAAGCCTTCAGAGTAAGGCCTCATGCACAATGAGATTTTAGCCCCTGTGCCTGAGATTTCAGTGTTTGTTTGTGGGCGAGAGGTACAGGTGCTGTGTCCCTCTTCACTGCTGGCAGAGTAGTGTAAATGTTTAGGGCATTTGTATACACCTTTGCCTTCTTCCACATGAAAACACCAGAATCTCATGCATAGGGGATAAACGCCCATAAGTTTCTTACTTCTAACAGAGGAAGCAGTGTAGTATAACTGAAGAAAGTCACAAAAATTTAGTGCTAATTTGTCACTGTTGCGCCATGAGAAGCCTTCGCTACAAAATTGAAAGAAATGTGAGTTTGTGACTGGTTGTGAACTTTAAATAGTAAAGAAGTTGACAGTAATTTAAAATGTTTTATTTAATTAACAACACATTTGAAATTGCCTTCACAAAAGGAATTTGAAAAAGATAGACTTACTTCCAAGTTAAAGAATAAATACAGTTGGAGAGGATCACCAGTGATGTTTGCTTTGTGCTACTGCTCTTTACATGTTTGCATAATGAAGTAGAGGCTGCAGCAGCAGCTGAATTAACAGTGTGGGCAAATGACTGTAATCATGTATGAAAGGGTGAATGCAGCAGCACAGTGGTTTACCTTATATCCAGCTGTAACATATCCAACTGACAAGACCTCAGTGAGTCAATGGCACACAGCTTGACCTCTGTGAAAAAATACAGAGAATCACCAAAATATACTATTTTAGCTCTTTCCAACATATACACTGCATGCTTTTATATTCTTGGCGATGTAGCCCATAAGGATCACTGCAGTGCCTAGAAGGGACCTTGGAAAGGGGGTAGATAGTCTGGTCCTAGGGCCAGAAGGGAATTCTGCAAGCTGAAACTAATTATGTCACATCATCTCATAAAAAAATAAATTAATTAACTAAGTGCAAGGTACAACAATGTGCATCAGTCAAACAATTAGAATTTAGCCACTAACAGGCGTGCAGTGATTTCTGGTTTGTTACAGTAGATTATTGTGCCTTGTTATACTGTGGAACATTTTACAAAAAAAAATAGAAAGCGTAATATACATTAACCACTTGCCCGTCAGGTGATTTACCCCTCTTCCTGACCAGGCCATTTTTTGTGATACGGTGCTGCGTTATTTTAACTGACAATTGCGTGGTCATGCAACACTGTACATAGATTATATTTATCTCCTTTTTTCCCACAAATAGAGCTTTCTTTCGGTGGTTTTTGATCACCCCCTGCATTTTTTATTTTTTGTGCTATAAACAAACATATACTGACAATTTTGAAAAAAAAAAACATATTTTTGACTTTTTGCTATAAAACATATCCAGTAAAAAATAAAATGTCGTCATACATTTATGCCAAAATGTATTCTGCTACATGTCTTTGCTAAAAAAAAAAATCTCAATACATGTAAATTAATTGGTTTACGTGAAAGTTATAGCGTCTACAAATGGCGGTGTATATATACTGATTTTTTTTTTATACTAGTATTGGCTGCGAACAATGATTTATAGCAGGACTGTGGCGGGCATTCTGATACTGGGTGGGAACTCACTAACTGCCACTCACATCCCAATGACACTAATACAATGCTAATAAAATGCACTGACACTGTACTAATGACACTGGGCAGGAAGGAGTTAACATCTGGGGCAATCAAAAGGTTAACTGTGTGCTGTTTTACTGTATGTGCTGTGTGTATTTTACTAGGGAAACATGCTGCTGGGTATTTCTCTGCTGTGCAGAGAAATACACAACAGTATGTTATTGCTGGCAAGAGAGAGGCCTGTGTTGTTTATACACAGGTCTCTCCCCTGGCACTGTTTCTCAGTGAACGCAGTAATCTTCGGCCAGGACCTGGCGATCGAGATCTGTAGCCGCCAATGGCGACGCGAGTAGGGCAGCGGGCGCGCCCCCTACCCGGAAATGCAAAATCACGTGTGTATATACAGTATCTCACAGAAGTGAGTACACCCCTCACATTTTGTAAATATTTTATTATATCTTTTCATATGACAACACTGAAGAAATTACACTTTGCTACAATGTAAAGTAGTGAGTGTCCAGCGTGTATAACAGTGTACATTTTCTGTCCCCTCAAAATAACTCAACACAAAGCCATAAATGTCTAAACCGTTGGCAACAAAAGTGAGTTCACCCCTAAGTGAAAATGTCCAACTTGGGCCCAATTATCCATTTTCCCTCCCTGGTGTCATGTGACTCGTTAGTGTTACAAGGCCTCAGGTGTGGATAGGGAGCAGGTGTGTTAAATTTGGTGTTATTGCTCTCACTCTCTCATACTGGTCACTGGAAGTTCAACATGGCACCTCATGGCAAAGAACTCTGAGGATCTGAAAAAAAGAATTGTTGCTCTACATAAAGATGGCCTAGGCTATAAGAAGATTGCCAAGACTCTGAAACTGAGCTGTAGCACGGTGGCCAAGACCATACAGCAGTTTAACAGAACAGGCCTCGCCATGGTCGATCAAAGAAGTTGAGTGCACGTGATCAGTGTCATATCCAGAGGTTGTCTTTTGAAAATAGACATATGAGTGCTGCCAGCATTGCTGCAGAGGTTGAAGGGGTAGGGGCCAGCCTGTCAGTGCGCAGACCATACGCCAGAAACTGCATCAAATTGGTCTGCGTGGCTGTCATCCCAGAAGGAAGCCTCTTCTAAAGATGATGCACAAGAAAGCCTGCAAACAGTATGCTGAAGACAAGCAGACTAAGGACATAGATTACTGGAACCATGTCCTGTGGTCTGATGAGACCAAGATAAACTTACTTGGTTCACATGGTGTCCAACATGTGTGGCGGCAACCAGGTGAGGAGTACAAAGACAAGTGTGTCTTGCCTACAGTCAAGCATGGTGGTGGGAGTGTCATGGTCTGGGGCTGCATGAGTGCTGCTGGCACTGGGGAGCTACAGTTCATTGAGGGAACCATGAATGCCAACATGTATGTGACATACTGAAGCAGAGCATGATCCCCTCCCTTCGGAGACTGGGCCGCAGGGCCCAAATACAACTCCAAGACGACCACTGCCTTGCTAAAGAAGCCGAGGGTAAAGGTGATGGACTGGCCAAGCATGTCTCCAGACCTAAACCCCATTGAGCATCTGTGGGGCATCCTCAAACGGAAGGTGGAGGAGGGCAAGGTCTCTAACATCCACCAGCTCCGTGATGTCGTCATGGAGGAGTGGAAGAGGACTCCAGTGGCAACCTGTGAAGCTCTGGTGAACTCCATGCCCAAGAGGATTAAGGCAGTGCTGGAAAATAATGGTGGCTACAGAAAATATTGGGGTGTACTCACTTTTGTTGTCAGTGGTTTAGACATTAATGGCTGTGTGTTGAGTTATTTTAAGGGGACAGCAATTTTACACTGTTATACAAGCTGTACACTCACTACTTTACATTGTAGCAAAGTGTAATTTCTTCAGTGTTGTCACATGAAAAGATATAATAAAATATTTACAAAAATGTGAGGGGTGTACTCATTTCCGTGAGATACTGTGTGTGTATATGTGTGTATGTGTATATGTGTGTGTGTATATATATATATATATATATATATATATATATATATACAGGCAGGTAAGCGGTTAAACAAATGCTCTTTGTCGTGGACATGTTGTTTAAATGAACGTGCTTGATGTGGAAAAGAATATATTACTGATGTCATGTTGCTTTTGAGAGACTAAAGCAGATTTATTGCACTTCATGAATAAAAGCCAATTCATATGGGACTAATGCAAGGATAGTTGGTAATGCCTAGTGGCCTTGAATTAGAACATGACTAGCCCCACCATCTTCTTAAGTTATAGAGTGATCTCATAAAAGTGTGTGTTATTTGTTTAAACTTCTGTTGCCAAGAAAATTTACTACACATAAAAGGAAATTAAACAAGCATGACTTGACAATTCTTGTAGGCTACTGCCAACATATTTTGGAGGCTGGTAGTTTATTTTCAAATGTTCGTTTATTTTCAATTTAGAAAAATTATTCTGCCTTCTTTTAAATTTCTCACCAAAGGGTCAGTTCAACTGATATATCAGTGGAAATCCCACCCAAGAGAGATATTTCAGGCATGAGTAGACACTTGCTGACCCTTCTAACATTACTCTATAGTATTGGCACAGCACAACTTATTTAAAGCAAACCTTGCATTATAATTCAATGTCCAGGAGTCCTCCCCTTGTAAAAATCAGAAAGTAAGAGCAAAACCTATCTGTAAAGAAAAAAAAGTATAACTAAAAAAACTTTTTTTTTTTGGATTGAGTGCAGAGGGATTAGAACACTTGTCAGATTTTATTGTTTATGTCCCCATTTGGGAGATTCACCCTCTGTATTTGTCCTTTTTAACATTATCATTGAAAGTGAAAGTAAAAGAAAAAGGGGACATCTTCCAACGGAGACACTAGTTCTGGTGACCTGTGGATCACTAAGGAATTACCTTTATTTGCAATGATTTCCTCTCACTTCCTGTTTGGCTGTTGGTCACGAAGTGAAAGGAAATCTATGCAATGGGACACAGTTAGTGAAAAAAAATCTTATAACCCTCTCTTGCTCTATTCGAAATGAAAAAAAAGTTTGTACATTTATGCAACTATATTATTTTATTTTTATTTTTTATTTTTCCCCACTAAGCAACAGGTTCAGTTTATTTTAATTGTACGGATTACAGTTCAATTAATATGATTTATCTTGGCCTGATTTTTTTCACTTCTCAAAAACCTGGCATTTTTGCAGGGGTGCATAGACTGCATAACTGCATTGTTAGAATTGAACTTCTGCATTGCCAGCTTGTAACATGTACTTCCAGAAGAGGCTATAAGAGACATGTTCATCATGCAGGTGTGTTCCACATGTGTAAGCGTCAGGAAACACACTGAGCAAAGACATGCAACTGAAGCTGGAGCACATACGTTTGCAAGAAAAAGTATGTGAACCCCTTGGGATTACGTGGAGTTTTGCATGAATTGGTCCCAAAATGTGCTCTGAACGTCATCTAAGTCACAACAATAGAAGAACACATTATGCTCTTGCAGTCATTTTTACAGGACGACCACGCCTACGGAGAGTAGCAACAGTGCTAAACTTTCTCCATTTGTAGACAGTCTGTCTTACCATGTACACATGAACATCAAGGCTTTTGGAGATACTTTTGTAACCCTTTCCAGCTTCATGCAAGTCAACAATTCTTGATCGTAGGTCTTCTAAGAGCTCTTTTCTGCGAGGCATAAACCCAAAACAGGTGTGTGTTTTTTAAGGGCAGGACAGCTGTCAGCAACACATCCAATATCATCACACTGATTGGAGTCAAGGTTGGCTCACTCCTAGCTCCAATTAGCCCTGGGAGAAGTCATTAAGCTAGGTCCTCACATACTTTTTCCTCCCTGCACTGTGAGTGTTTACATGGTATGTGCAATTAAACCACTCTGATGTACAGCCTCCCCTCTGATGATGTGCCTATAGCACGAAAGGCCTAAGGAGGAGCTGTGCAGAGCGTGACGTCATTTCACCGCCGAAGCCACGAGGAGGCCCGGCGGCCATCTTTGTTAGGGTCAGTATTGCTATTTTCACTGTTACTCAGTTTTCTGTGATATGCATACTACCCTGCTTTTTACTCTATCAAACACTTTTTGGGAACATACTACGCTATCTTTGGCACCTGTTTTTGGGGCTCCTGTGTGGAGCTATTACCTCCACAGAGAAGGTGCCTGTACCATCTAGAGGAGGGATTATTACCACCATAGAGGACTACCTGGCTGACCTTAAGGGGATCTCTGGACCTGTATTGGAGCTCTGGATGACCCACCATGAGAAGGATGCCTACCACCTGGTCTTGGATCTAACATCTAGGATGATTATTCCTATATGCGCATAATCCATGCGTTTCTGGTGAGTGTGCACTTCTATCATTTGAGGCAGACAAGCTCTGGATATTTTCACCACTTTAGAGAGCACAACAGATATTTAATTGACTTTTATTTGCTGCTTTTTGCTGTTTTTTGGTGCATTTTTTGATTTTATCTTTAAGCGCTGCACTATACTACTTACATTTATACTTTGCATTTAAAGGCATTGTGGTTGCCTTAGGTGTTCTAGCTGCTACACTCATATAAGAGCGCTCACTACAATCTGCTTTTGAATTTGTCTGAAGTTAAAAGCTGATTGGCTACCATGCACAGCTGCACCAAATTCTGAGTGCACCAATTTTAGTAAATCCTTCCCAGAAGGTTTAATAGGTTAGAAGGGAGAAGTGATGAATTGTGGAATGCAGTTCCTCTTTGGACTGCACTTCCTCTGTTTTTCCATAATATCCATCAAGATTTATTGCAAGTAAAGCAAACTCACAAACCCAGGGTGGCACAACACTCACCACCAGACCCTCTTTCTGCCTTGATGCATTTCTCCCCAATAGGGTCTTATTCATGACCACAGTGTGTATGCCTCCGCAGCTGGTGGATCATCTGTAAGACTACCTTAAGCAATAATATCTTTATGTATGTTTACTGATAAATGGTGTTGTATTTCTTTGTCAAAAGTTTTATTGAAACGCAGATCAATACAAAACAACGGATTGCCTGCGCAGGGGTACAGATCAATACGTAAACAGATAAAGTAACAGGCGGTGCTCACAACATAATGGTGTTGTACTTCAAATAAAACAATGCTTACCATATAAATAAAAGAAATAAAGTATACATTTGGATGCTGGACCTCTAGAAAATGGCTGCCGCATTGGAAGGATTGTGTAGTAATAAAGGCGGTAGACAACTCAGTATTTGGCTGTCCTCTTCCTCTTAGTCCAGAAGTGTGCACTTCCTTCTTCTTCCCCCAAGAACATACACAATGCGCACAGTGCCCTCAGAGGCTGGAGGACTGACTGATTTCTACAGGTTGCACTGAAAAGGAGGTGATGTCACCAGAGAGAGGAGGAAGCAGACAGAGTGGGCAAAGAGCCCAGAAGCTTCAGAATTTCACCTCTTCTCTGCATGTCTCTGGAAAGATGACACAAAGAGCAGGGACTTGGGGAGCAATGGTAGAGTTGTTAGCTGGCAGAGAGGCGCAGTGTTGGAGTTCAGTGTCTGCTGATCAAAGATAGTTTAGCTGGCATAGTTAGAAGGGTCATTAGGTTTAGGTTGTATGAAAGTATAGTTAGCCTTTTGGCCTCATTAACACCTATGTGTTGAGGTATCATGGATTTTATCATAATAGTAAAACATGGCATTCTGTGTGGTGCGTTGTGTTTTGGTCCTATTCATTTAATAATAGTATCCCGATGCACAAGTATCATTGGTGCTAACTGACCCACTCCTGTGCAAGAGGCTGATTTCCAGTGTCTGTGAAGATTGCTGCACGTTAGAGGAGATCAGCAGCACTGTCACTAAATGCTAGGTCCACTCTTGGGAGATAGTTCAGAGCCTTTTGGATAAACCAAAATGGTACCAATACCGGTCAAAGGTGAAGAAGAGACAGGAAGTTATTGACATTGTGTCACTACTATGCTTGTAAAGTAGCTTGATAATTAAATGTGGAGCAGCTCCATTCACAACATCCATACCCAGTGGGAACGCACATCCAGAGTGTTCCCTAGAGCTGGTGAGCTGTATTGCAATGGAACAGGACCTTATAATTTCTGGCCACATCAGCTCACGCTGCTTTCCTACCCCTCAGAGATTTCCATTTCCCCTTGAGAACATCTACGGTGATGAAACGCATAGGAGTGGAGCTTTGGCCCTGACATCATCACGCATGCATGCTGGGATGGGCGGCATCCTGTATTGCAATAGCAACTGAATACATTCCCTTTGTGAGTATATGATATTTTAATAGGCAAGCAGTTTTAAAATGGTAATGCACTATGGATTCTCTTCTATTTGTGATAACATGGGGCTATTTATGACAGTGTGACCTGGCTTCAGATTGTCCTATTGACAACATTAACCATTGCATTCCCGAAGGCGGTAATGTGGCGGCTTGACTTTTTGACTGCTGGGCTGAATCTAATTTTACGTCCTTCAGACCTCTTCAGTCTTGGGTGGGGAGTCTAATGCTCTAGTAAATGGATAGAGTTTACATTTGAAACTCAAAAAATTATAATATCGTGCAAAAGTTCATTTATTTCAGTAATGCAACTTAAAAGGTGAAACTAATATATGAGATAGACTCATTACATGCAAAGCAAGATAGTTCAAGCTGTGATTTGTCATAATTGTGATGATTGTGGCTTACAGCTCATGAAAACCCCAAATCCACAATCTCAGAAAATTAGAATATTGTGAAAAGGTGCAATATTCTAGGCTCAAAGTGTCCCACTCTAATTAGCTAATTAAGCCATCACACCTGCAAAGGGTTCCTGAGCCTTTAAATGGTCTCTAAGTCTGGTTCAGTATGAATCACAATCATGGGAAAGACTGCTGACCTGACAGTTGTGCAGAAAACCATCATAGATACCCTCCATAAGGAGGGAAAGTCTCAAAAGGTAATTGCAAAAGAAGTTGGATGTTCCCAAAGTGCTGTATCAAAGCACATTAATAGAAAGTTATGTGGAAGGGAAAAGTGTGGAAGAAAAAGGTGCACAAGCAGCAGGCATGACCGCAGCCTGGAGAGGATTGTTAGGAAAAGGCCACTCAAAAGTGTTGGGGACTTTCACAAGGAGTGGACTGAGGCTGGAGTCAGTGCATCAAGAGCCACCACACACAGACGGATCCTGGACATGGGCTTCAAATGTCCTATTCCTCTTGTCAAGATGCTCCTGAACAACAAACAACATCAGATGCGTCTTACCTGGGCTAAAGAAAAACAGACCTGGTCTGTTACTCAGTGGTCCAAAGTCCTCTTTTATGATTAGAGCAACTTTCGCATCTCATTTGAAAACCAAGGACCCAGAGTATGGAGGAAGAATGGAGAGGCACACACTGCAAGATGCTTGCAGTCCAGTGTGAAGTTTCCACAGTCTGTGTTAATTTGGGGAGCCATGTCATCTGCTGGTGTTGGTCCACTGTGCTTCATTAAGTCCAGGGTCAACGCAGCCGTCTACCAGGAGATTTTGGAGCACTTCATGCTTCCTTCCGCAGACAAGCTTTATGGGGATGCTGACTTCATTTTCCAGCAGGACTTCGCACCTGCCCACACTGCCAAAAGCACCAAAAGCTGGTTCAATGACCGTGGGATTACTGTGCTTGATTGGCCAGCAAACTCACCTGACCTGAACCCCCATAGAGAATCTATGGGGCATTGCTAAGAGAAAGATGAGAGACATGAGACCGAACAATGCAGAAGAGCTGAAGGTCGCTATTGAAGCATCCTGGTCTTCCATAACACCTCAGCAGTGCCACAGGCTGATGGCTTCCATGCCACACCGCATTGAGGCAGTAATTGCTGCAAAAGGGGCCCAAACCAAGTACTGAGTACATATGCATGCTTATACTTTTCAGAGGTCCGATATTCTATCTACAATCCTTGTTTTATTGATTGCATGTAATATTCTAATTTTCTGAGATTGTGGATTTGGGGTTTTCATGAGCTGTAAGCCATAATCAGTACAATTATGACAAATCACGTCTTGAACTATCTTGCTTTGCAAGTAATGAGTCTATCTCATATATTAGTTTCACCTTTTAAGTTGCATTACTGAAATAAATTAACTTTTGCACGATATTCTAATTTTTCGAGTTTCACCTGTATGTTTGGTGACAGAGCACAAGTATCACTATGATCACTGGCATTTGTAGTCCACGTTTCACAAGGACAAGTTATTTCACAGTTGTGGTTGCAGTAGGCGTTTTTGCATGTCCTGTGTTGCACATTCATTTATTAGGTATAACATAATTCACTATTTGTTTATATTATTTAGGGAGACCACACACCCTTTTTATACACAAAATAATTAAGAAACAACTGATTTGATTTTCCTGAATGAAATATAGCATGGCTTTAGTGACACGATCTTTAACAACCTGTTCCTATCTCCTGTTATCTTTTACATCCTCTTCTTTAAAGTCACTCTAGTTCGTCTTAATTCTATTACTAGTAGAATTGGAGATCTGAACCTGATACATACTTGTTTTATTTGTGTGTTGGATATTGGAGCTTGTAATGCAGAGTTCTGGAGATCCTGTCTCTTTAAGACAGAATAGTGGGAGGGTTCAGAGTAGCAGATAGTCCTCTCTGCAGTGTGAAGAAGCATTCCATATCCTCATCATTACAAAGATGAGTTGCCTGTTGCAAAGAACATATAGAACTCCAGTACTTCCAACTTGCAGGTAGGGCAGCACACGTACTTCCTCCTTTTCTGAATCTTTATACTTTCGTCAGTTACGGAAAGCTTGTGTTTGAACCTTTTCTTTTTTCATCTTGGCTGAATTTCTGTGTGTAGAAAAAGGTAATGTGATAGCGGGTAGAGTGATGTAATAATGTGCTAACAATTAAGTCATTTGTGTTGATAAATGGTGGTTGTTTGCCTTTGGGTAATTAACACATCCTGCCTATTAAAAAATGTAGAGTACAGTTACCAATATCAGCCAGTCAAGGTTCTTGGTTTACAACCTAGAGTTAACCGAAATCTGAAGGCTGAACATGATAGTGCACTTTCCATGTCTTTAATGAATGTACCTATGTATCTTAACACCTTGTTTCTGTATTCTAAGACCTACAAAATTCTTGTAGAAAAATGTAATGCAAATTCAGCATTGCTTGTACGAGAAAAGCCAGACATGAAACTAACCCCAAATAATCTTAGAAGAAAATCACTAAAAAGTACAGGAAACCTCAGCCACAAGAACACTCACATAGTTGTGATGAACGGCAGTCTGATCAATGTTTGTGTACATCTCACAAGAAAGCCACAATTCCTTTGTACGTGTTAGGGCTAATTTATGAAAACTGAAGGGAAGGAAGGTGCTGTGCAGTGTGACCATAGTGACCTGTTTGTATACTATTGCAATCAAAAAAGCAGAAATGTCACTTGATATATAAAGGTGCTTTCCTTTTTTTCTCCAGCTTTTAGCTATATTGGTTATATTTGCATTAACTACAATGAACATTAATAATTTTAATTATCAAATTATGTGCAAAGTGCAGTACCCAGTAGTCAATCAGAAATCATGTTTGAGCTTAGTTATTGAATAAGCCTAGTACTGTAACAACAGTGCATAGTATCAATTTTCACTATACATATGGGCTTCCTTTAGCAGAATCAGTTTAATGCACCTCAGTGTCCTGGAAGAACTGTTATGTAAGGGATTAACTGAAGTATACATTTTGTTCAGACATGTTGTTCAGGTTGTATAGCTGTATTTGTTAGCAAGTATGACTTACTTTGGAGGTTCTCAAGCTTGCTTGTGTTTGGCTGCAAATGGAATATTTTCAGGCAACCCATTTGTCATTGTGCCATTGTTCTGAAATGTAGAATAAACATGATTGCAGATATGAACTAGTAGTGAACGTGATATATTCTAATAATATGTCTTAAATTGCTCATTTATAGTTGGTATATACAATAGCCGAGTTAGTCATCTGTAGGATGTTTATACTGTCTAAGTAAACTGGACGGAGAGGTATTCTTTTTCTAATTAATCATATTTCTTTTTTTACTGTTACTTTAAGGTCAAAAACATTTTGTATTCCTACACTTTAGCTGCTAATATAGTAAACATGCCTAAAACTGTGCTGTTGCAATGCAAACAAAACATACATTTTATAAAGATTGCTCTTCGTTGAATCTTTTTATCTTCCTGTTCTGTAATCTGTAACTTAAAGTAGTTCTAAAGGCCCAAGGTTTTTTACCTTCATGTATTCTATGCATGAAGGTAAAAAAACCTTCTCTATGCAGCATCCCCCCTAATACTCACCTAGGCCCCCTCTCAATCCAGTGATGTGCACTGGATCTCGGCTAGCCCGGACTCCCTCTTCTCATTGGCTGAGCCATTGGCTCCCACTGCTGTCAATCACAGCCAGTGAGCCAATTAGAAGAGAGAGAGGGATGGGCCGAGCTGCGGCTCCATGTGTGAGTGGACACATGGAGCAGCGGGTGCCCCCATAGCAAGCAGCTTGCTGTGGGGGCACCCTACAGGAGCGAGGAGACAGGAGCGTTGGTAGGGGACCCGAGAAGAGGAGGATCCGGGCTCCTCTGTACAAAACCACTGCATACAGCAGGTAATTATAGAAATCTGGTGTGAGTATAACCTTAGGATTGTTTTCTTTAGGTAACATGGGTTTTAAGCATGCCTTCTGTTCCTTTCTCTAGCTTGGCCATCTTTAATTTTTTGTAAAGTTAAAGCCTAACTCTGAGCACTATAAAAAACTATGCTTGCAGTGCCGCCCTCCTCTTTCACCAAGCAATGATTTAATGCTTGTTTTTGTCTAGGTGTACAAGAATTAGTTGTAATACTCATCCTATTCCTCACTCTAGCAGGGTCCTTCCAGTGGTTCAACCGGTCCCGCGGTTGCACTCCTGCTTCCTATACGTAAAATGCAGGGTTAATAGCAAGAATATTAGCAACCTAGAGCGCCAAAGTGGGAGAAGAGGAGAGTACTGGAAATTGCTGTGGGCATAAAGTATGTATTGCAGCCTTTTCATCTTCCCCTAGATCGGGTGTCGGCAACCCGCGGCTCTTTTTCACCTTTGCTGCGGCTCCGGAGCACACTGCCCACCAGGTGACAGGCAATAGGGTTGCCGTAGCTCAGTGGTCGGCAAGCCGCGGCTCTTTTAACCTCCCTGGCGGTTTTCCCGAGTGTAGCTCGTGGTAGAATTTCTATACCACGAGCTACACTCAGGCTTACCATGCGGCGCTGCTCTGGGGGTTCCTGCAGCACTTACCTTGTCCTTCGTTCCCGCGATGTGTCCCCTGCAGCGTCCCCGGCCATCTCCTCCGGCCGATGCCGGCATCCGGCTTCTGTGTTCCGGTCCCCGTGACGTCGGGACGTACGGGCGCCGCCGGCGGCGGGAAATTTAAAAAATTTAAAAAATGTCTTTTTTTTTTTTCAATTTTCAATAGTAAAACATTGCTGTTTCATCCCATTTCACATACATATTGTCCCTAGTGCTTTGTCCGGCGCCCTGCCTGCATTTTGTCTGTTCTTTCTGCCTGGAAACTTAGAAAAGTCCATGGCGTCCAAAAAGCGTCCCTTTAGGTCAAAAGCGGTTTTAGACCGGCTAGAGAACAGCGATAGTAAATCAGAACCACTTGCAGAATTGAGTGATAATGATTTGTGGGGAAATCTTCCTAAAAATTACAGCCTACAATAAAAAACTATTTCCATGCGAAAAAATGGTACCGCTTTCAGCACAAAAAATCGGAAGGAATCATACCGCCAGGGAGGTTAATGCAGCTCTTCTGTGTGCCGGGCGCCCGCTCCCCTCCCTCCTCTCGGGCGGCCGCCCCAAAAGTCAGGACTCTGCAGCTAGCCTAGCAATGGGCAAACTACGGCCCGGCGGACCTTATAATCCGGCCCGCGGAGCGTGGCAAACATTGGCTGTCAGGATGTAGGCGGGGCAGCGTGACGAACTCCTCTCCTCTCACAGTCCGCCCTGAAGACCAGAACTGCGCGGGAACACGGCGAGAGGAACGCGCGGAGTACAGGTAAGTGAATTGACACAATATGGGAATGAATTACTATAGGGGGGATGAATTACTATAGGGGGGATGAATTACTATAGGGGGGATGAATTACTATATGGGGGATGAATTACTATATGGGGGATGAATTACTATAGGGGGGATGAATTACTATGGGGGATGAATTACTATATGGGGGATGAATTACTATAGGGGGGATGAATTACTATAGGGGGGATGAATTACTATGGGGGATGAATTACTATATGGGGGATGTATTTTCAGTTTTAAAAATGTGGCTCTCAAAATAAATTTTAATCGTGGTTTTGGCGAGATTTGGCTCAGTTGAAAAAAAAGGTTGCCCACCACTGACCTAAGGCTATGATTGTGATTATGATGATACACTGTGGCCCTGATTAACCCTTTGCTTACTGGGCCCTTAAACCCCCTTCATGACCAGAGCGCTTTTTGCAATATATGCAGTGTCGGATTTGTTTTAAATGTTGCAATGGTTTTGCGGCTCCCAGTCTTTTTTTCCCTCTCGGAAACGGGTCCAAGTGGCTCTTTATGTCTTAAAGGTTGCAGACCCCTGCCCTAGATCTAATAAGCTATGCAGTGCGTGGGTGTGGTTACGCCACTGCAAGTTTTTTTCTTTTCCTTCGAGCCTGGAGTTGGGCTTTAAACTTCTGCCAGAATCTTGTGTGTGGGAAGTTTAACCGCTTCCTGTCTGCCCTATAGTAGAAATACTGCTACAGAGCGGCACGGATGCGTAAAATCACGTGTATATATACGTGATTTTACACGCGCCCTACCCGTTCTGCCATTTGCGCCGACGCGGCTGTCAATCACCGGGTCCCGCCCTTGATTACTCCCCAGTGCCTGACTGGGGGGAGAACTGTTTTGTTTACAGTTCTCCTCCCTGTCAGCTCAGGCACACTGCTTTGGATGGCTGTGCATAGCACAGTGAAGCACACTGACACGACCCCTATGTAAAAAAACTCCCAGCACACAGTTAACCCTTTGATCGCCCCTCATGTTAATCCCTTCCTGCCCAGTGCCATTAGTACAGTGTCAGTGCTTTTTTTTTTTAGCACTTATCACTGTATTGGTGTCACTGGGGATGTCAATGACACCAAGTCTGTTCCCCTTAGTGTTAGAATGTCCCCCGCAGTCTCGCTATAAGTTGCTGATCGCTGCCATTACTAGTAAAAATTAAAAAACAAAAATAATTTTCAGTATCTATACCGCCATTTGTAAACACTAAAACTTTCACACAAACCAATTAATTCACACTTATTGGGATTTTTTTTTAGCAAAGACATGTAGCAGAATACAGTTTGGCCTAAATTTATGATGAAATTTGATTTTTTTAAAAAATTTTTACTGGACATGTGTAATAGCAAAAAGTCAAAAATATTGTTTTTTTTCTCAAAATTGTTTGTCTCTTTATTTATAGCGCAAAAAAATAAAAATGCACAGGCGATCAAATACCACCAAAAGAAAGCTCAATTTGTGGGAAAAAAATTATGTAAATTTCATTTGGGTGCAGCGTTGCATGACCGCGCAATTGTCAGTTAAAATAACGCAGCACCACAACGAACAAAAATGCCCTGGTCAGGAAGGGGGTAAATCCTCAGGACGACAAGTGGTTAAACTTAACTCTAGAATAAGTACACATCGTCTAAATACAGAAGGCATGCATATTATCACTTGAATCTTGGTGTGCTTTGTGTGTTTTTAAGATCTGTGCAGTAATCCAATGTTAGAGGGTCCATTCACAGTGGGGTGCATTTTTGACTGCACTTCAGCTGCATAGACAGTCCAAAATCCAGATTATCCTATAGGGATAGTTCACACTATTGCAGCGCAGTGTATTGAAAAAACTACAGCAAGCTGCATTTTTCTGCGCTGCAAATGCACACAAATGCATGTAAAGGAAGCAGGAACACTGAGGCAGAGCAGGCCTCACATCTGTCAACTACGCTTGATTGTAGCCTTTTTTATGGAGCTTGCTAGCTGTCCTTCACTTACTGGTGTGCAACTTCTCTGCTGCCATCCATCCATCCTGCTGCTGCATTCTGATGATGGTGGCATGAGCACATCATGAAGCCTGGCGTATCTCCAGTTTTTGCATTTTTCAGTATTTTACCTGCTTTTTTTGGGTGTGTACGTTCAGTACAGCTTTGCTTTTACTTCGTACACCCGGCAGGAACTTTTGCATATAGGACTACACTTCTCCAAAAGTTTTATCACCACTTTACGACTCATGCCAGATGTCCAGAACTCTACACACTCTAGCCAGCCAGCCGGAAGTATACACAGACAATGTCGAGATCGTAAACAAAGGTGGGAGAAGCGCGGAGGGCTGAAAGCTAAGCTAAAGTTTACACCACACCGGCTTTCATTACCCAGCATTTTTCTTGCTAATATACGGTCATTGGGGAATAAGGTGGACGAATCACCTACAGTAAGAGACTTATGCAGGCCATAGATGGATCGTAATTCGGCCGATTTTTCGTCCGGAAGAAAAATCTACCGATTATCTTATCGTTAGTGGACAATTTCGTCGGCCGTTTTTCGTGTAATTTGGCCTTTCAGATTATCGGTGATGTTGGAAAATTTTCGGAAAACGCCCGACTTTATCCTCATTGATGGTCAAAAACGGACGATCGTTTTCCGAAAATTTTATGCGCATGTGCAGTGACCTGGAAAGAGAAGTTTGCAGCGTACAAAGTTTCGTTTCCGGTACAAATTAAAAATAAAAATGACATCATTTCCCGTTATAGGTTACTCATTAATCGGCCGATTTTCGTAATAATTGGTGGTCAGGTAGGTTTTTTAGACCGACCGATAGTTCGTTAATCGACCGAAAATCGGCCGAATTACGATCCATCTATGGCCTGCATTATGGACTATAATGTCATGGTTTTTCACTGAAACATGGTTACATGGTGGCGTACCTGATAATGCTGTTGAGTCAGCCGGACGTTATACATTCCGGACTGATAGGACGGCAGATGACTCCAGTAAGACCAGAAGTGGAGAACTGTGCATTTATGTTAACAAAGCTTGGTGAATGGACTGTTGGGAGACACTGCTCAGTTAACCTAGAGTTTCTCATGATTAAGTGTAGGCCTTTTTATCTGCCTAGAGAATTTACTTCCACCATTATAACCGCAGTTTATATTCCCCCTGACGCTAATGCTAAGCTAGCTATGAATAAACTGTATGCAGCTATTAGCAAACAGACTGCATTTATTGTTGTGGGTGATTTTAAACGTAAAGACAGTGCTACCCAAATTTCACCAGCATGTTTCCTGCTATACAAGAGGAAGCAAAACTTTGGACCATGTTTATACAAACATATCGGGAGCTTACATTGCAACCCCCCTCCCCCATTTGGGACAATCGGACCATTTCTTCTTGTTTCTCATACCCAAGTACTTACCTCTTATCCGACAGGTGAAACTATTAGTGAAGACCATTAAAGTGTGTCCAGCGAGGACAGACTTCATACTTCAGGATAGCTTTCAACACACAGACTGGAGTATGTTTGCCTATCAGGCTACCTGTGACTCTCATACAAATATTAAAACCTATACCTCCTCTGTACTGGACTATATCAGCATCACTATTGACAGTGTCACAACAGAGAAATGGATCACCATGTACCCAAATTATTACTATTATTATTATTACTACGAGTTTATATAGCGCCAAAGGGTTTGCTCAGCGCTGTACAATAGGGGGGACAATACATGGCACAGTACAACAACAACAAACAATGTACGAGGGGTAAGAGGGCCCTACTCTTACGAGCTTACAATCTAGGAGGGAGGGGGTAAAAGGTACAGTAGGAAGTGGCTGAGGGGGATGACCCAAATCAGAGGGCATGGATGAATGAGGAGGTGTGGCTCCTGTTGAGGGCTCATGACACTGCCTTTAGATCAGGTGATGCACAGGCCTACAGTACATCTGGAGCAAACTTGAGGAGAGGCATTAATAGGGCTACAAGCTGAAGGTAGAGGAATACTTCTCTAACTCTGACTTCCAATGTATGTGGCTGGGCATTCAGGCAATCAGTGATTACAAGCCTAGTAACTCCATCCTGACAGCCACATATCTCTTTCCTCAATGAGTTAAATTACTTTTATGCTCACTTTGACTGGGATAACAAGGAGACAGCAACCATGATTGCTCTCTGCAGACCACCAGCCCCTCATAATCTCTTCCACAGCTGTCTATGCTGCATTGTGCCAGATCAGTGCACACAAGGCTGCTGGCCCCAACGGCATCCCCAAATATGTGCTCAGGGCATGTGCTGGTCAGCTTGCTGAGATTTGTATGGACATTTTCAACCTGTCTCTTGCCCAAGCAGCTGTGCCTACATGCTTAAAATCTACCTGCATTGTGCCAGTGCCAAAACTGTTCACCCCAAAGTGCCTGAATGGCTATCGCTTTGTAGCACATGTAGTTATGAAGTGCTTTGAGCGACTAGTCCGGACACACCTGAAGGATAGCCTGCCATCTACATTGGATCCCTATCAAGAAGTTTTCTTCTAAGATTGTCCTGTATTTGGCTCCATCCATCTTCCCATCAGCTCTGACCAGCATCTTGTCCCAGCTGAAGAAATGCGTCCCCACAACATGAGGGATGTTTCACGATGGGGGTGGTGTGTTCAGGGTTATGTGCAGTGTTTTCCACCGCACATAACATTTTACTTTTAGACCAAAAAGTTCAATTTTGGTCTCATCTGACTAGAGCACCTTCTTCCACTTGTTTGCTGTGTCCCCCACATTGCATAAAAAGTCCCTGCAAATGGGACTTCTTATGGCTTTCTTTCAACAATAGCTTTCTTCTTGCCAGTCTTCCATAAAGGCCAGATTGTGGAATGCATGACTAATAGATGTCCTGTGGACAGATTCTGCTGACTGAGCTGTGGCTTTCTGCAGCTTCTTTAGAGTTACTCCGGGTCTCTTGGCTGCTTCTTTGATTACTGCTCTCCTTGCCAGGCCTGTCAGTTTAGGTGGACGGCCATGTCTTGGTAGGTTTGCAGTTGTGCCATCCTCTTTCCATTTTCTGATGATGGATTGAACCATGCTCCCTGAGATGTTCAAAAGCTTGGGGTATTTTTTTTTTATAACCTAACCCTGCTTTAAACTTCTCCACAACTTTATCCCTGACCTGTCTGATGGGTCTTCATGATCCTGTTTTGTTCTCTAACAAACCTCTGAGGGCTTCACAGAACAGCTGTAGTTATACTGAGATTAAATTACACACAGGTGGACTGTATTTACTAATTAGATGACTTCTGAAAGCAATAGGTTCCACTAGATTTTTGTTAGGGGTATCAGAGTATAGGGTGCTGAATTCAAATGCACACCATGCTTTGCAGATATTTATTTGTAAAAAATTTTGAAAACCATTTATTTTCCTTTCATTTCACAATTATGTGCCACTTTATATTGGTCTATCACATGAAATCCAAATAAAGTAGATTTACGTTTTTGGTTGTAACATGATAAAATGTGGAAAATTTCAAGGGGTATGAATACTTTTTCAAGGCACTGTACCCGCTCCCACATCTGCCCACCCCTCTCTTCCCCTGCACCCGCTTGGGACACATCAGAGGTCCCAGAAGACTGCAGGGCCATTTACAGGGCAGAGTGTGGAGGGCTGCAGGCTGTGACCCGAAGACAGGGCAGAGATCTGAATTGGTTGGGGACATTGCTGAATCCTGGGACAGGTAAGTGTGTGTCTTTTAAAAAGTCAACCGCTACAGTATTTGTAGCTGCTGACTTTTTTAAATTTTCTGTTACAGGCTGAAGATCCTCTTTAAATTAGTTACTTGTAAAAAACTAAAGTTAATGCACACTTTGGAACCCCTATGTTATCGATGCAGATCCTCAGGCTAAACTTGCTTCCACTGTCAAATGTTAGTGGTCAAGAGTTTGTTGACTTTGTAGAGGCATGCTGGTGGCATCAGATTTCTATGGGCGATACTTAAAGTTGTTCAACTGGATTGGCAGGCTAAAATAAGTAGTGATTCAATTCATTATGTGTAGGTATATTCAACATAGTGAAGTTAAACTACAAACATATGGCCTTATGGAAGTTCAGACCTATGTGTTAATTATTGTTTGTTAGATTGTTTGCCATTTCTGAGTTACAGTACATAAACGTTTATTTTTGTGTCTTTCTGTCCACTTTTCTCAGGCATTTGCTATTTCTTTCTCCACCCATTATCTTTTCCCGTCCTGGCGTTTTTATGTCTTGTCCACCATAAGGTCATAAACATGTGTAATTGGTATCAGGCCCAGGACCATTAAGAAAGACAAACACTCCCTGCCATTACTCCAAGGAAAGTACAACTAGAGGACTGTCCTCAATAAACGGCTACTCTACCAATAACAGTTACGCAAACCTTTGCATGCAACTGCCAAGAAAACAGTCTGCTTTTACAAGATTGTCAACTGTGCCATTTGATTGAATGTGATATAAGAAATCTGTAATACAAAAAATATTTAAGGCTCCCTTTCTAAGGGCTTATTTGCAAGTTGATGTTAATGCATCATTGGAATAGGAATACTTTCTTCATTAGAGTGCTGGAGAAATGTTCAGAATGGAATAATACCACAGAGGCTAAGAAAAAGACTACTCCCTGTTAACTCCATCACTGTTACAAAACTAGAGTGTATAAGAGTACACAGCTGCTTGACAAAAATGACGTAGTATATGACAATATTTATGTTATACACATTTGCTATCCTCTCCCAAGATTACAGTTGAGTGGCACAGAGTAAGAACACTCTTTTCTGGCCAACAGTTGTACATTGAGTGCAGTCGGTATTGTGGGACTGTATTCTGTTATTTAATATTATTACAATTATTCCATTATATTATGACTAAATTGTAATTCAAACCCAAGAACAATTTGTAACATATTGCAGCTTTGTGGTGGCTGTCATGGACTTGCAGACTACAGTTGGAGAGAGCCTAATTGAACCATGGCTGGGTTCACTGTGAAGCTCAGTATAAGAAACAAGGCGGTCTTCTACAGAGCTCATGACAGTGGAGATGGGTTAGCTGCTTCCTGCTTACAGGTCACTATCCCAGTTACTGCCAGCTAAGGTTTGAGTAGGGTGCCAGCCAATGGAATGATAAACGATGGATCAGTACGACACAGGCTACGAAGGAGTAAAGAACAGTGTATAGGGGTCTGTAGATTGTACGATGTACATTTCCTGGAATGGTGTAAGGCACAATGTACAGGATTTCCAGGGACAGGTAAGCAAAGTGCACAGTGGAACTTCCAAGGACAGGGTACTGCTCAGCATGCAGAATTTCTGGGGACAGGTAAGCAGAGTGAACAGGACTCCCAGGCACCAGGAGTCACAAAGTACAAGGTTCAGTGTCATGTGGACAAATGTTGCTCAGGCAAGGATGGCTGATCTGAGCACAGATTCATCGATTGATAGACAGGGAGGTCTTCTATCAGACAGCAGGTGAAATCGGGCCTAAGGCTACCTGACCAGTGAAAGAGTCAGATGAGAACAGACCATCAGTCAACCACAGGTAACCGTTTCAGCTTTGTGCCATAGCATGGTAGGAACAGTCCATATGTCTTTAGGACTACAAGGAAACACATCATCCTTACAGCTGATCAGTGACAGTGGTTGAATTGGTTTCATTATTTCCACGCCACCCCCCCCATTTTAACTTGCCAGAATGCCAGTAATACACTTCCTGTCCCAAGGTGACAATGCTTACTCACTGTACTGTATTTGTGAGGGGGCAGGAAGGGAAGTGTGTTAGGACTACAGAACAGCTCCTCTTCTCATTATGTGCATATGATATGGAGAAGGTGCCTCCCACCACCTAAGTGCAGCCCACTTGGTCCAGTACTTACCCTCTTTCCCTATTCCAGCGATCTTTACTTTGTGCCACTTCCCAAAGCTACAGAGCTTTTCTTTCAGGTCTTTTTCATTCTGTGCATGCATGCTTTGGCCCTATTTATTCCTATTGGTTGCCATAATTAAGGCAGATTCTAGTGGTCCTGTGGAGTCCAGTTTTCCTAATACTAATTGGATTATCAGCAGAGCTTGAAGGTTATATTGATTACAGCATGTTTGAAACCTTCAGAAAGCTAATTTTTCACTTTCTGATATCTGTTATTGTGCTACACTCCTGTTTTGTTTTGTATGTTTGCATTTAAAGCTAAGAAAAGGAATGTAAATTGTAAGCTCTGTAGGACAGTGTAAATTATATTGTTTTGTAATCTGTAAGTATTACATAATGCAACGATACTGTGTAACTACAGAAAAAAGGTTACATGAGTCCCAATTACTTTTTTGACTTTTACTTTATTTGAAATGCAAATTGTATATGCTTTTTTTTAAAATAAAGCAGCTCTTTATTTGACTGTATGCCATTTCTGTCAACGTGTTAAAAATAAGAAAGAAGGGCCAATTTATAAAGCAGTGATACAGCTACATATACCATGGCCCTACCGTATAAATGCCACACATTTATCAAGCACAGCAGTGTTTTTTATATATATGCTTAGTGCTCCACCAGCTACAGAACTCTAAAGCTAGTGGTATGCTATTAAAATTAATACAGTGTTATAATTAAAAAAGGAAGAAAGGAAAGACCAGTCAGGTGACCAAAGACACATGACTAACACTCTCTCCTACAATCATAGAGCTCTCTCTGCTGTGTTAAACAGAACTCCATGGGCACTACGATATAGATACACATTTTTATTTTTTATTAGAAAAAGTGCAACTATACTTCAGACCAGATTCATATGTGTGGGGCTGGTTTCAGTGCGATTTTTCAAAGGAGTCTGGTGCAGAGGTTCAGGTGCGATTCAAGTGTAAATTTTTAACATGTATAACAGTTGATATCGTACCTGAATTGGACTGAGAATTGTACCTGACTCTTTTTAAAAATGCACTGTGACCAGCCTGCACATATGTGGACCAGCTCCATAGAAAGCCAGTTGAGTTCACATTTCAATGTAAATCAGATGCAGTTCAAAATGCACCCAATTCACATATATGTGAATGAGGAAAGAAAAAACAGGGCGCACAGGCCTAGGGCATTACCATAAAAAATGTTTAATAAAAAATAAAGTAGGTGTTGTACTCACAAATGACAATATAGTCAAGGCACATCATAAAGAACAGCTGGGTCAACAACACTCTGAGTAACAGTCTGCCAATAGGCTGACGCGTTTCGAGGACTTGCCTCTTCCTCGGAGTGGCTCTGAGGAAGAGGCAAGTTCTCAAAACGTGTCAGCCTATTGGATGTCTACACTCCCTATTGCGGACTGTTACTCAGAGCGGTGTTGACCCAGCTGTTCTTTATGATGTGTCTTGACTATATTGTCATTTGTGAGTACAACACCTACTTTATTTTTTATTAAACATTTTTTATGGTAATGCACTAGGCCTGTGCGCCCTCTGTTTTTTCTTTCCTCATTCAGTATATTTGGATTCCCCCGGTCTATTTGAGGGCGGCAAGGTGTGCATGTTTCAGGACATTCTTAATGTGGTTGTAGCCTGCATCAAGTCCATCCCCAAGCGCAGGAGCATTTGTGTTTGCTGGTTCTTTGTTCGCATATATGTAAACCTGGGCTTAAATCATGAGTGCAAGGATTCCTTGCTTCAATTTGGGATGGAGCAAAATTGACAGACAATGCCCTATTGATTCTCAGGATGGTGTTCACCAGAACCTTGGAAGGTGCGACAGACTGATTTGGAAATCAAGAAGTTAGCCAGAATTGTTGTCAGGGTTAGGCCAAGGGTTAGTTTCCAGAACATCAACAAATGAAGCAAGGTACCAGAACATAGAAGAATGAGGCACTGGTCAGAGCAGGCAAAGGTCACAATGAAATACTCGGAAATTGGGATAATCAAAAATCAAGCAAGGCTTACCTGGAGGCACAATCCCCTCTACACAGTTTCATTGGGAAACATGCACAGCTAAGGTTGTCAATCACAGAGTTCTGGAGCTCCCCTCCCCCGTCACCTGTGATTGCTTAGAGTAGGGATAACCTGTCAGCAGTGACTCATGCACATAGCAGAGGAAGAAAAAAGCAGAGAGAAATTACACTATGTTCTTTGGATTAAGGCTAGTACACCCTATAAAAGGATATGCTTTGCTAATGTTTCATTTCAGAGGTTTACAACCACTTTATCTTTATAGGAAAATACACCACTGTTTTCCACTAAAACATTTTTTAAAAAGATGACCTGAAATGTTAATTTTAGAAACTGGGTGTTTCAACAAGACAATGACCAGAAACACAGGTGTAAACCACACACAGACTCTGTACCAGGCAGCAATTGGTGAGTTCTGGGCTCCTTATGGTTCCCAGTGACCAAGCAACACACCCCACCCATGTGTTGATGTGCTCTGATGATGTCAGCATACTAACTAACATCAAACATGTCTTCACATGCCCACAGAATCAAATTAGTTTCTTACAGTGGTTTACACCTGTGTTTCTGGTCACTGTCTTGTTGAAACACCCAGTTTCTAAAATTGATGTTTCAGGTCATCTTTTTCAAACAAATTTAGATACAAAGTAATTTTGTTGTGGAGAACAGTGGTTTTCTCTGGTTTATTCTACCATAAACAATAAAGTGGTTGTAAACCTTTGAAATGAAACATTAACAAAGCATATCCTTATATAAGGTGTACTAGCCTTAATCCAATGAACATAGTGTAATTTCTCTCTGCTTTTTTCTTCCTCTGCTATGTGCATGAGTCACTGCTGACCGGTTATCCCTACTCCAAGCAATCACAAGGGATGGGGAGGGGGAGGGGAGCTCAAGAACTGTGATTGACAACCTCAGCTGTGCATGTTTCCCAATGAAATTGTGTAGAGGGATTTGTGTCTGTTCCCTCCACTCAGGTCTCAGATTATACTTACGGTAGTTCTCTGCTCTGTGCTATGCAGTATGTGGACTCAGATCCCCATCCCCTGCCTCTGGAAGCTCAGGAATACTATGCAGAGGGCTGCAGATAAACAGGCGTAGTAGGATTTGCTTTATCTCTGTGTATCACCTGAATCTAGTCTCTTCAGTGGGTATATGTAAGGGTTTACAACCACTTTAATCTTGTTAATCTGTATCTAAAGCCAAAAGTTTTATTTTATTGGTTTATTGGTGGACACAGTCACGTAATCCTATTTGTGTAGGTATACTGTCAACTGCAAGAGGTTGGACACTATTCTTAGCTTTGTGGCCTGGAAGGATGTAGGATATCTGCTCAACACTCCTGCCTTTGACTTAGATGCCGTAGATACATTTATCAACTAAATCATGGAAACTTCAGCAGCTAACTGTCACATGCCTTCCCGGATCACCCAGATCTAGTGTTGACTGCTGCACCCTACCTTTCACTGTGAATTTGGTCATTGCAGCACCTGCACTGAGCACAGTGTTCCAACTTCCTGACCTACTGCAGCTGGTGTTAAAGATTTCTACATTTTCACTGCAGTGGTCTCCCCCACTCCTAACTGTTGATCAGACCTGGATCAAAACTGGTGTTGTAGACAGCCCGTTTGCACAGTGTGACTGTATTTGTCATGGGGATCTTTGTGGATTCACTTCCTTTTTAAGTGCTATGGCCCTGCTTTAACACTTTTCAAACTGCATTTCCCATTGCATGTTACTGGATGGACATTCTTCCCTTACTTTAGGGCCCCTACCTGGCCTCAGCTGTGAGGATACCATTTTTCCTGGAAGTAGGCAGATCCTCATGCTGCTGAGCCTTCTCATATATGTTCTGCACATATTATCTCACCCTACTAAGCTGCTCTGCGGTTACTGCTTGTCACAGTGAATTTGGAACAGCTTGACAAACTGGTAATTCCTAAGTGGCAAGAAATCCTATCATATACAAGGTTGCTGTTTAGCTTAGGGCTGAGCCCTAACTGTATACTCTGTGTGGCAGTTTACCTAAGATTCACCTGCTTTGTTCATACTGTCTGTTAGCAGCAACTGAAAACAACATCGTCAGAAAAACCTCTGAACTAAAATATGACCTCAGCAAGACATTGAGTGTTGAATATTTTGTATCTCAAAAATCCAAGGTGCTAGACCAAACTATGACAATTTGCCAAGATGACTTACACGGACTCAGAGATAGGACTGTCATGATAACCAGTTCACCTAAACCATGTGAGTTCACTTCTAATGATTTTTCCACTTCACCAAGTAAAGGTTAACTGGTAGGGTTCTTACTAGGAATAAAAAAGACAGTAGTTTGATTAATACAGGCGGTTATTGTAACAATAAAATTGAAGGATCTATGCAATCAACTAATCACATCTCTGATGCTTCTCTGGATTTTGTGTGCCTTGTAGACCATGCTAACTTGGTTGGTACAGTGTTTGACAAGATCTTCTGGCTTAAACACTGGTCTGCTGATCAGGTTTCCAAATGGTTACTTGTTCAGCTTCCCTTTTTTTGGTAGGTAGGCTTTTTTGACAAATGCTACAGACAGGAAGAGCACATACCTTCTACAGACCAGCAGTGTCAGGACTTCCTTGGGTGCATAGATGCCACTTTCAGGCACAGGAAGTTTCCAAAGCTTTATGCTCCTCCACGCCAAAGAATTTAGGTGGTATGTGATATCCCTAGACTGCTAAAGCTGCAAAGCCCATTGGCAAGACTTTTTCCACACAAAGGGGTGATCCCACCCATTTGTAGTTAAACTTTGCCAATGTTTGGCTACTAAGCATTTCATACATTGGGTATAAGAGGTGGTCTTCTCTGGTTGTAAGATCGATTTTCTCTGTCTTTTGTTCAGTCTTGTATATTTGCCCCATTCTGCTGTTTGTGTAATTCATCTGCCCCCCCTTAATGTGGACTGTTTTTGGGTGTCCCACAAATAAAGGATTAAATGGTAGCATCTCCCAATATTTGCTGAAGGAAGTAGGATTTTTGTTATAAAAAAAACTCTTCAGTAGTTTCACCATCGTTTTTTGGGGAAGTGTCTTTTCTTCTTTCAGCCTGCGGCCTCATTATTTTTCTTTCTTTTTTTAATGAATGATATTTAATACACCAAGCCCTTTAATAGGCTCAGTACGCCTGGGGAGCAAGAAAGATCATGTGACCACTGATTGGCTTTCACATTATTCACATAATTGGCAGCCGGTCCTGCCAGCTACCGATTGTTAGGGGGGACTGAGACCTGTCTTTGACAGCTCGGTCTCTGTGCTGCTGTGCATTCTCAGCACAAAAACATCAGCGGCCCAGTGATGGGAGTTAAAGTGGGAGACAACAGGATAAGAAGGGTACTATGCTTTTTTCATGCCTGCTACTACTGAACTTTCTCAGCATATGCAGAGGTATAGCCACTAGGGGGCTTGTTCCTTCTTTTGAATTGCATGGTCCAACTTCCTAAAAGTGGCAGCATACCCACACATAAAGGTTTACATGGCTGTGTCCCCCAATGAACAACTGAAGGAAAAGATTTTATGGTGACTACAAAAATTTATTTTGTTTTAGATTTTGAATACTGAGAGAAATGTTTGAAAACATTCTATTTTTACCTATCTGTGCCATGTTAAAAATATTTTAATTTATTTTTTGGCCTTGGAGACTTAGCAAGAAGTGAGAGGAAACCCTTTGTTAGTCTGTTGTCAAAGGACAGGTATCAGTGTAATATTTCCCCTTTAATCTTGGTTTTGGCTTTGCATATATATTATTAGTGTTAGACATAAGAACATTTTAGTGTTTACAAACTACTGCCTGGGGGGTGGATGGGGCCCTTTATTATTATTATTAATAATAATATTATACAGAATTTATACAGCACCAACAGTTTGCGCAGCACTTTACAAAATGAATTATCCAGCCCTGAGGTCATTCTTCCTGCCTTTGACAACAATGGGGCTTAATTCCTGCCACGAACACCAACGATAGGGCATACTTCCTTCCACTGACACTAATAATGGGACAATATTCCTCCCACTAACACCAATGATGGGGCACTATTCCTTCCACTGACCCCAACAATGGGGCACTATTCCTCCCACTGACACCAATGATAGGGCACTTTACCTCCTACTGATACCTTCTATTTCCCCTCCTAATACCAAAGATGTGCCATTATTTACTCCCACTGGGCACAGTCTAGCCCCCCTGGAGTCTGAAAGAAAGTAAACTGGCCCTTTTGTTTAAAATGTTTGGAGACCCCTGGTTTAGAAAAATGAACTGCACACGTTTGAGAGATTTCTACATTTCTGTTACCTCAGTCTTGTTTTGATCCACTGTTGGCTTTGCATGCTGCAGTTTTTACAAGGAGTTTTTCGGGACTTTTAACTCCTAAGGAGACTAGCAGTAGTACTGTATTTCCTCAATTTACAGACATATTGGCTTACTCTGAATTAAAGTCTCAAAATGCATTTTGCAGCCTTTTTAAAAAATATTAATTTCTACAGTTCTTTGTTCTGAAGCTTATTTTGGTTGGGGAATGGTTCACATGTACCAAAGAGCAAACTGTAACTATTGCCATGCTTACACATTATGCTGTTCTAATCTCACCTCAAAAATTATACAATTTTGTACAGTCTTTGCCCCTTGTGCCATGTTTATTTTAGTAAAAGTGGACACTAGTAATTACTATTGGAGGCATATTAAGAGAAGCCTTTTCATTTTTGAAACATCCACTGTAGCTCATCCTGTCTGCAATTAAGATTTGGGAAGAGGAAAACAAAATAAGTAAAAAGCTGTCACAATGTATAACTTTTAGGACTGGCCCACATATGCCATTATGGGAAATAGTCATGTCAGCCAGTAAATAAACATTGTGCTAATTGATGCATTGACATATCTCCATAGACCCAAAAACGGTCTAAGCTAAATGTTCGATAGAGCAGTTTCCTTTAGCCTTTGATAATGTCAAATACAAGATGGGGAAAAAAAGATTACTTTGGGCAAAACCCTGATAAAACTACAATGGACAACTCTTGACATAAGCATGACAATTCACAAAAATGTACTTTTGACCACTGCCAGAGAAACACTTCCTTACAGCTAGGAGGACTGGCAGAGGCAGTATGCATTTTGAACCTCATCTTTGCTGTATAAAAGTCATCCTGCACAAATACTGTGCAACCTTATTCTTGACTTTGTGGCTGCCAACAATTACTATATTTGGGAACTGATTACATAAAGTAGAAGTGTCTTTTCGTCTACATATTTTAGGAATGCTCCAAATCCACAAAAAATGTGATCTGGAAATCAGTCAGACCTGAGGGGGTTTCTTTTTCAAGAAACAAATAGTTGTGTTTCAGCATTTGTATTGATTTTGAAAATATTGGGATGCCTGCCTTTACACGCACATGAACTTTAATGGCATCCTAGTCTTAGTCTGTAAGGTTCAATATTGAGTTGGAGAAACCTTTGCAGCTATAACAGCTTCAACTCTTCTGGGAAGGCTGTCCACAAGGTTTAGGAGTGTGTCTAGGGGAATGTTTGACCATTCTTCCAGAAGCGCATTTGTGAGGTCAAGCACTGATGTCGGATTGGAAGGCCTGGCTCACATTCTCCACTCTAATTCATCCCAAAGGTGTTCTGTCGTGTTGAGGTCAGGACTCTGTGCAGGCAGTCAAGTCCCTCCACCCCAAACTTGTTCATCCATGTCTTTGTGGACCTTACTTTGTGCACTGGTGCTTAGTCATGTTGGAATAGGAAGGGGACATCCCCAAACTGTTCCCACAACGTTGGGAGTGTCACAAGTTAGCCTGCAGCCTCTTGTGTGTTTATTCTTACCTCCTTGCTGCTCTTGATTCCTTCACATGTGTGTTTGTCTGTGCTCACCTGTGGTTGTCGTCTGCTATCCTTTGGGTTTTATGTCCTTCCCTTCAATCACTTCCTGGCCCGCCTCCTAGCTGGTTTGTCTGTTTAAGACATGCTCAGTCTGTCCCACTTTGCCTGAGCAACTTCGTGTTGTTTCCACTGTGAATCCTATGTTGTCTATCTGTGTACTGACCTTGCTTGTTTTCCGCCTGTCCTGACCTCGGCTTGCCCATCGGATTCCCTGTGTCTTCTCCTGTTGTACCCTGCTCCCGCTAGCGGTCTCCTCCACCTCAGCTGGGTGTACCTGGTTGCCGTGACCTGGTCCCAGCCTGCTGCAAGTCCATCCCCACCATCAGGGGCCCTAGTGAACAAGCAGGCTGGGGCTTAGACTCCGAGCCCTGGGGAATCCCAAGCTGTGGATCTATAGAGCTCACTACTATAGGCATGACAGGGAGCATGAAATTGGCCAAAATGTCTTGGTATGCTGACACCTTAAGAGTTCCTTTCAGTGGAACTAAGGGGCCAAGCCCAACCCCTGAAAGACAACCGCATACCATAATCCCCCTCCACCAAACTTTACACTTAGCACAATGCAGTCAGGCAAGTCTCCTGGAAATTACCAAAGCCACACACATCAATTGGATTGCCAGATAGACTGTCCCATGTCTGTGCTCTTCCTCCCCACTGACCCTCCGTCTCTTCCTGTAACGTCACATCCTGCCGGTGTGTTCCAGGCTGATTACTAGGCTTTTTCCTGCATAAACGCCGCTGGATCGGCTCTACAGCACCACCACTTTGCGGGATTAACTACTGCAGTGTCTCTTACCATCTCCATCAGCCCAACTGCTATTGCACTAACCACCGGTGGCGCCTGCAGGTTGTTTTGAGGAACGGTCATGTCTCATATACACAGATGAGCTTATTTGATTACTTCCTTTGTGAATGTTTTTAATGCTTTGCTATTAAATACAGTGTTATTACTACACTCAGACGGTGTAGTCTTTTCTTCTGTCCCTGCATACAGAGCTGGCTTGCTCCGAGGATGGCTGCCGTCTTTTTGTGCTAAAAATATTCCAGGCAGATTGCCTAAGAAACTCTTACAAGGACTTGTTGTACACCAATGCATTCACATACCCTGTTTTAAAGTATGTGTATGCCAATATTGCCATTATCATCTTTTACTTTATATTTTTTATCCTTTTCACCCTTACACTACTTTACTTCTGTGTGCCAGAGTTACTTGTTCTTTACTATAGAATTGCCAGACAGAGAAGCGTCCAGAGAACACGTCTCCACTGCTCTAGAGTCAAGTGGTGGCATGCTTTACACCACTGCATCCGACGCTTTGTATTGCACTTGGTGATGTAAGGCTTGGATGCAGCTGCTCGGCCATGGAAACCCATTTCATGAAGCTCTCTACGCACTGTCGTTCTGCTAATCTGAAGGCCACATGAAGTTTGGAGGTCTTTAGCTATTGACTGTGCAAACAGTTAGCAACTTCTGTGCACTGTGCACTTAAACATTTAATAGCATGGGAATTTCACAGATGGACTTATTGCACAGGTGACAACCTACCACGGTACCACACTTGAATTCACAGCTCCTAAGGGCTCGTTCACACTAGGCTGTTTTGCCAACGCTTGCCAAACGCCCCTATAGCACCACTCAAATGCATTATAGGTGTTTGCGGAGCGTTTTTAACGCTCGGCAAACGCTCCACAAACGCCGCATGCGCGGTTTAGCGGAGGTTGCTAGGCGTTTGCCGAGCGTTAATAACGCCCCACAAACGCCTATAATGCATTTGAGTGGTGTTACCGCTCCGCAAACACCCCGCAACCGCGTCGCAACCGCACCGCAAACGCCGGCCGGGCGTTTGCGGAGCGGCACCATAGACGAGAATAGGAGGCTTCAAAGCCTCCTGACTCGACCAGAGGCGTCCGTTTTGCCGCGACGCAACGCGACGCGACGCAAACGCTCCTGTTAGAACAGCACCATGTGCTGTAATGTGCAGAATTGGCAGAGGCGTTTGGGAAGCGGTAAAAACGCTTCCCAAACGCCTCTCTGCCGCCTGCACACAAGGCTAGTGTGAACGTAGCCCAAGAGCGACCCATTCTTTCACAACTGGTTGTAGGAACAGTCGACAGTAGGTGCTTGATTTTATACACCTGTGTTCATGGAGGTGATTGGAACACCTGAACACCTAGATTGTATGATCATGAATAGAATCACAATGAAGGTGGTGATGTCTTTATTTTAAATTTTAATGTGCATAGTTAGTAGTTGAAGTGGATGGAATTTTACTTTTCACAACGTTTGTTTTTCACGTTTCACAAAGCACTACTCAGTGGTGTTGATAGGTACAATTACTGACCTATTTCTGAGAGCTAGTTTCTTGGCTGTTTCTGATTTCAGTTTTTTGGAGGATAAGAATGAGTGTGCAGCAGTGAACATAGAACTGCTGATATTCATGCTTTTTCAGTGACCTTGACCGTGGCCATTTGATCCTCATGACTGCAATGCAACTAGCATTTTTAGAATGCTGGTTGCATTTAGCATTCTTTTTAGACCATCTTACTCTAATATTTTATATCCACTACACCCAAAATTGATGTTGACAAGGCTTTCTCAATTCCCCACTACTGGATGGTTGTGACAGGCTGTGAGCTTCGCTTATAGAAGGAAAGCTCACAGCCTGACTTTGACTTGAGATGTGGAGAGTATGTATATGTATGTGTGTATATATATATATATATATATATATAGCCTTGAAAAAGTATTCATACCTCTTAAAATTGTTCACATTTCGTCATGTTAAACACAAAGAGGCACATAATTGTGAAGTGGAAGGAAAAGGATAAATGGTTTTCAAAATTCTTAACAAATAAATATCTGAAAGGTGTGGTGTGCATTTGTATTCAGCCCCCCTGAGTAAATACCTTGTAGAACCACCTTTCCTTGCAATTACAGCTGCAAGTCTTTTTGGGTATATCTCTACCAGCTTTGCCAATCTAGAGTGAAATGTTTGCTCATCATTCTTTGAAAATAGCTCTAGTTCTGTTAGATTGGATAGAGAGCATCTGCGAACAGCAATTTGCAAGTCTTTCCACAGATTCTCAATTGGATTTAGGTCTGGACTTTGACTGGGCCATTCTAACACATGAATATGCTTTGATTTAACCATTCCATAGTAGCTCTGGCTGTATGTGTAGGGTCGTTGTCCTGCTGGAAGGTGAACCTCCGCCCCAGTCTCAAGTCTTTTTCAGACTCTTTAACAGGTTTAATTCTAAGATTGCCCTGTGTTTGGCTCCATCCATCTTCCCATCAACTCTGACCAGCTTCCCTGTCGAAGAAACACATCCCCACAACATGATGCTGCCACCACCATGTTTCATGGTGGGGATGGTGGGTTCAGGGTGATGTGCACTGTTAGTTTTCTGCCACACATAGCGGTTTGCTTTTAGGCCAAAAAGTTCAGTGTTGGTCTCATCTGTCCAAAGCACCTTCTTCCACATGTTTGCTGTGTCCCCCTCATGGCTACTCACAAACTGCAAACTTGACTTCTTATGGCTTTCTTCCAACAATATTTTTCTTCTTGCCACTCTTCCATAAAAGCCAGATTTGTGGAATGCACAACTAATAGTTGTCCTGTGGACAGATTCTCCCACCTGAGCTGTGGATCTCTGCAGCTCCTCCAGAGTTACCCTGGACCTCTTGGCTGCTTCTCTGATTAATGCTCTCCTTGCCCGGCCTGTCAGTTTGCAGTTGTGCCATACTCTTTCCGTTTTATGATGATGGATTGAACAGTGCTCCGTGAGATGTTCAAAGCTTTGGATATTTTTGTATAATCTAACCCAGCTTTAAACTTCTCCACAGCTTTATCCCTGACCTGTCTGGTGTGTTACTTGGCCTTAATGATGCTGTTTGTTCGCTAACGTTCTCTAACAAACCTCTGAGGGCTTCACAGAACAGCTGTATTTATACTGATATTAAATTACACACAGGTGAACTCTATTTACTAATTAGGTGACTTCTGAAGGTTTTGGTTCCACTAGATTTTAGTTAGGGGTATCAGAGTAAAGGGTGCTGAATTCAAGTGCACACCACACTTTGAAGATATTTATTTGTAAAAAATTTTGAAAACCATTTATAATTTTCCTTTAACTTCACAATTATGTACCACTTTGTGTTGGTCTATCACATAAAATCCCTATAAAATAAATTTACATTTTGGTTGTAACGTGATAAAATGTGGAATATTTCAAGGTGTATGAATACTTTTTCAATGTATGTGTGTGCGCAGCAGGCTCCCACAGTAGAGAGAACAAGAGATAGAGAGCCCTGAGCATCAGTCAGCATAGGCTTGTGCAAAGCGGCAACTAATAACAAGGTCTGGCTAACCAGTAAGATTTGGCCTTATAAATTGAGTGTCAGGGCCTGGGTCTGAACCTGGTCTGTATCTGGCAATGTCTCTTCTTGCTTAGCCGCCTGGAATGCTGGACACCTCTAGACAATTTCCTTCCTGCCTTGAACCTTGTTTGTCGTGAACCTTGAACCCTTTGCTCCTCCCATAAACTTCCTAATTTTAGCCATGTCTCTGCACTTCCCTGTTTGCCAGATTATTGTGCTCTCTCTAGCTAATATCTTACTCTTGTCTTTCTTGCTGCCATCCATATTTTTGCTGTCACTCGTTACCAACCCTTGGCTTGTTCTTCGACTATGCTTCTGATCCCAACCTGCAACCAATTGTTACCAACCTTTGGCTTGTTTACTGACTACGCTTCTGTTTGATCATTACTTGCTATATCCACTACTGGATCCCGGCTTGCTCACCTCCTGGTGGGACGATCCTGAGGATCACAACCTGGCATTAACATGCAGCCAAACCCATCTCCACCATTAGGAGCTCTGGTGAATACCGGTTAGTACTTAGACTCCGCACCTCAGGTGAGCTTGCGTCATCTGCCAAGGTGACCTGCTTGTATACCTATCCTGCTGGTCCGTGGAAGTCCTGCTACTGTTATAGCTACTGGTCTTTGAACCTGACCCCTGATTGTGACATTGAGACTTATTCCCACCCAATGTTCTACAAAGGCTCTGGGCTCCAGGACCGAGAACAGGACTTATTCAGATTCTGAGGAAACAACAAATTTGATTTCCCCATATCATTTGTCAAGTCTAGAGCCCCTCAGCATACCTGTATGTACTGTATGTGAGAAACCTAGGAGACACATCATTGTCTACAGTTTTTCCAACGAGTGCCATGCTCTCTGTTTGAACCTTATGACATTAAAGCTAAGACACTTAGAGACTTATTTGCACCCCCAGCACCTCCTGTGGTGACACCACAAGCTAGAACACAAAGATTATTTATTTTTTAATACTCATTAAGGTAATATTGTTTGTTTTGTGCCCTGTATACTGTGCAGCAGGTGGCATCAAACCACAGTTTTGACTTCCCATCTTTTACAAATAAAAATCTTGGCTTTTAACAAAGTATTCATGTTTTTTAGACTTTTTTGATGCTATGGTGATTATGCTCACTGTTCTTAGAGGATTCAATGTCAATCCCATTTCATGGTTTTTTTTTCTTTCTCCTAGCTAATGTCTAGCTTTTCAGGGATTATCTCATTATGTGTTCCTTGCCTTGTCATTCAAATCCCACTCTATACTTCAGCAGAAGCCTTCAGCCATATTATACTTTCGCTTGTCACTTGTAACTAAAGATCTGTTTAATCTTTTAAGAGGGTTTAGGTCAAATGCTAAAGATGCATATCTGTGAACGTATAATGAACACATTTCAGTAGAATGTAAAGGATAAACCTACTTTCTGCTGTTAGTCTTATTTGGATTATTTATTTCTTCTAATTATTAGTTATTCTAGATTTAAATAGATCCCACAATTCAGTTTTAAAGTTATGTAAAAAATCAGGTATAATTCTGAAATCCTGGACCTCATGTAAAGGAACTGGGGAAAAGGAAAATAAAGTTTTTGTCTATGGTAACACATTTTTCTTTCTACTTGTTTTTGTGATCTGCACAGGAAAAATGATCTGAGCTATGGGTACAACTGCCATTTTCCTTCCTTTAGTGTTCATAATGGAGCAATCTTAACAGTGTAAAATTAGTACAAATCAAGGGACATTTTGTGAAAAGACAGATATGGTAGAAAAAAAAAGTAATTTCCCAATTATAATATATGGAGAAACTGGATATTGTATTAATAAAGGAGAGGAAAACAGGAGAGCCCAAACTTGTTCGTACAGATGTGATTCTAGGATTATTTTCTCACCATGGATGCCACCTGAGGCAACTCACTTGTTTTGAAATCTCCCACCCATTAACCAGTCCCAAAAGTGGGAAAAGTAATTCATATTTAAAGACAAAACACAAGTGAATTATAATTTCTCTGCCATAGCAGCTGCAGTGTGTTCACAGAAATTGGCCATACATGAGTAAAAGAGCAGTAATACATCACTGCATTTTTTAACAATTCATCTCCTGCATAACTGTATAAAAATCTTATAAAAAGAAGGGGGATTAGTAAAATATGCAAAAGCTAGGCAATTTGGTCTACTAATTAGCATATAGTCAGATATATTCTTCCTCTATAGATAAAGCATAAAACACAGGTGCCAATGGTGGCTCTTTAAGTAATTGTTTACCTGACTCCTAGGATTCTAGTAGTTGTCTCATAAGGATAAACTATATGCTCCCCAGGCCACAATGTACCATTCTCTACAGTTAGCAATGTTATCCTGTTCATAAGCAGATGGATCCTGTAGGTGACTATGTTGCCTTTTTGTCCTTGGTGCTATTGCTAACCTATGACTACTAGCGGGGATGTTACAACATTAATTGCTGTGTACTGGTGAAGAAACTGATCAAACAGTGATCACAAGAGATTTTCTTTGCTAGAATAGGTTGCATCAAATATAGAATCACTTAATGTTTAGCTAGTCATAGTGACACATTGTATAAACTACATACACATACATACATTAAAAATGAACTTTTCTACAGCTCATGGTTCATAATCAAGAAGTTGTAGAAAAGAAGAAAGAATGTGGCATACCTAGAAAGACTGACACCCAAAGTTCAAGAAAATGATTTTCAATATTAATCATGAGATGAAAAATAATAACAATAAAGGCCAAAGACAAATTGTAGACAGCAACACTATTGGTCAGTGGAGAAATGCCTCATTGGTGGTATTGATGATAAGTATAGGTCACCCGTACCTTGGTGTTTTTTGGAGAAATGCCTATTTATAAATGTGGGTAATAAGGAAATGCACTTTTATGCTGTATGAATACCACCACAATGGTAACAACTAATGTGGTAGTACCTCCACCTTTCGCTCATCAGTCTACAAATCAGGCAGAGAGTGCAACTCTGATTTCAGCCTAAACATTATTTCAGCTATCATATACATATAAACTGAGGGATCCTAAAAGAATATATGCAACAAAACCAAGGACCTCACTTTAGTGATTATTTTAATTGGTATATCTCATGATCTAAGCAGTGCATAAGAATTGACATATTGTACAAAATAATTATTAGCAAAGCCATAAAATGTGTATAAAACCATAATGCAGCACACTATAATAATTGTACAATGTGCAGTATATAAACTGGGTGAACAGTTCTAGGGGAGGTATAAATGTGAGTTCTTGGAATTCTTGGATCACCGTACTGTCACTTTTTACACATCCCCCTAGAGATGTTTGTCCCATTTAGACATACAGCATTTAGTGCTTAGTAAAACCTTTAATAGTTGTATACATACTTTGCTAATAAACATGCAAATATTTTTTGTAAAAACAAATTCTGGTTTCATGGACTGTTTACACTCTGAGTCACGGTTATCAATATAAACTGATTTGTGCCACAATTAAGGTTCCTTAAGCCACTGTTTTTTGGGGGGGATATTTTGCTGGTTGACTACAAAGGCTGAACTTGAACCAAAGGGTGTTTCTGTGTTCTTTGTGTTCAATTAAGTGTCATCAGATAGAACCATCCCAAAGCTTGAAGTTCTGTATTCTCAAATAATGAATATATGTATGTACATTCATTAAATAACTTTGTGAAACTTTGGAATTTCTTCATAAAAGACTTGAAAAATGTAAGTCACTATAAGTAACAAGCATACCATTTAACACTGTCTTATTTTTATTAAACACTAGAAAACGTTTACATGTTCTAGAATTGGGAAGGCTGGGAATTCAACAAACAATGCTAAAGAAGTGTCTCAACTAGTAGTATATTCAGGAAGGGAGTTTGAATGGTATGCGAGCGGGCAATATATGCAGGAACAGAGTACAGAGGGTATGGCAGCATACAGTATGTTCAGGAGAAGAGTGTGGTGGGTGTGACAGAGGACAGTACTGTATGTGCAGGAGAGGAGCATGGCGGATACAGTGGGGGAAATGTGTAGGTGGTATGTGGACAGTATGACAGCTGGGAAGTGGGCAGTATGTTCATTAAGGGATTATGGACATTAACATTCATACCTGGGGACTGAGCACTGAGGTTAATGCACATGCTCTGAGGACTGGGTGTTGAAGGGTTATCACATATTCCCAGAAGAATGGGAGCTGAGGGGTTAACCCACTTGACTGGGGCTAAGGGGTAATGCTTATATGCTGAGGATAGATCACCAAGGATTTAATGTACTTGAAGTGAGGGGTTGATGCATGTTTCTTTTGTTTTGTTTTTTTAAGCCTGTGGTGGGTCACAAAATCAAAACGCTGGTAAGTGACCAAACAAAGTGTGTGTGAGCACACATAAAAAAGTGCACTTAGGGTGTGTCTCTTTAGCACCTCTCGAAGAAGTCGGACCCTTACCTGATTCCCTGGGGTCCAAGGCTCCTGACAGGAGGACCCCTCTCCTCATGATCAGCCAAAGCAGACCACCGAGTACTAGGTGAGGAGCTCTCCCGAAGAGAGACTCCCCAAGGCAGGAGAAGAAACCTAATGGCCACACATCCTTCGTCTAGATTTCAGGGTAGGCCAAGGACCCACACCCTCCAGCAAGAGTGAAAAGGCAACACAGACACCAGCACAAATGATACACATGAAGAGAACAAAAATTGTCCCGTCTTGGCCAAAAGGCCTAGCCTATGAGGCATAGTGCAGAAAAAAGGCAAGGGGGTTGTGGTAAGTGCTTGTTCTCATATGGGGTGCCAAACCCATGGTCATTCTAAGAGCACCCCCCAGGGCGCCACTCCCAGGGAATACTTGACACCACGGGCTCTCTGCCTTCCGAGCTCATGACCAGACCAAGTAGCACGGTTCAAATCAGGAGGCACTGGGCCCCTCGTAACCAAGGGAAGTACTCCCGAACCACACCTTACATGGTGCACTCTCTATTCAGTTTCCTTACCCATCAGGACATAATATCAGAAGAGGGCAAAATACAACAGCCATCCTATCCATAATTGTTGCTGTCAGACTAGCTAGAGAGCACTGTGTACTGACGGGATGCATAACTGGTGGTATGGGTGCTGGATAGATAGCGATGTGTGTAGTCAAATGCTGGACTGCATGATGGGAGAAAATAAGAAACTTTACTTCTGCAAAGTGAGGAGGCAGAGACTGCTGTTGAGCTGAACAACACTCCTGAGTGCTGAACCTCCAGACTCTAATTGGGGTCAGTGTGCAGTGTTTAAGGGGAGGACATAGACAGTGTTCCATGGCAATTTGTGTGGTGGGAGTGTGGGACTGCACACTGACGAATCTCTGGAGGACAATCTGCAAAGTGTGCTGGAGGAGGGATACAGTGGTAAGACCATTGTGTGTGAGCTGGAGGTGGAAGTTCACTTGGAAAAGACCAGTCTGTGTGATGTCACTGGGGAAGAACCAGGATGAAACTTCATGGGTAACTAGTAAAGTAAAACTTCTAAATTATATAATAGAGAGGAAGTAAAATAAGCATCCAAGATCATGAGCAGAAAACCCTTGCAAACAATTTAGTTTAGTTACAGGTGGCAATAGAAACAATATATAGAAATTTCTATTTTCTCTGGAGAAGAGGAGATTAAGGGGGGATATGATTCAACATGTATAAATACATCAGTGGTTCATATAGTGAACTTGGTGTAGAGTTATTCACCTTGAGGTCATCACAGAAGACTAGGGGGCACTCTTTACGTCTGGAGGAAAATAAATTTAATCTCCAAATACGGAAAGGCTTCTTCACAGTAAGAGCTGCGAAAATGTGGAATAGACTCCCTCAAGAGATTGTTCTGGCAAGCTCAGTGGATTGCTTTAAAAAAGGCCTGGATTCTTTCCTAGATATACATCATGTATATCATGGATGCTAACATTTATACAGTCAGGTCCATAAATATTGGGACATCAACACAATTCTAACATTTTTGGCTCTATACACCACCACAATGGATTTGAAATGAAACGAACAAGATGTGCTTAAACTGCAGACTGTCAGCTTTAATTTGAGGGTATTTACATCCAAATCAGGTGAACGGTGTAGGAATTACAACAGTTTGCATATGTGCCTCCCACTTGTTAAGGGACCAAAAGTAATGGGACAATTGGTTTTTCAGCTGTTCCATGGCCAGGTGTGTCTTATTCCCTCATTATCCCAATTACAATGAGCAGATAAAAGGAGTTCATTTCAAGTGTGCTATTTGCATTTGGAATCTGTTGCTGTCAACTCTCAAGATGAGATCCAAAGAGCTGTCACTATCAGTGAAGCAAGCCATCATTAGGCTGAAAAAACAAAACAAACCCATCAGAGAGATAGCAAAAACATTAGGCGTGGCCAAAACAACTGTTTGGAACATTCTTAAAAAGAAGGAACGCACCGGTGAGCTCAGCAACACCAAAAGACCCGGAAGACCACGGAAAACAACTGTGGTGGATGACCGAAGAATTCTTTCCCTGGTGAAGAAAACACCCTTCACAACAGTTGGCCAGATCAAGAACACTCTCCAGGAGGTAGGTGTATGTGTGTCAAAGTCAACAATCAAGAGAAGACTTCACCAGAGTGAATACAGAGGGTTCATCACAAGATGTAAACCATTGGTGAGCCTCAAAAACAGGAAGGCCAGATTAGAGTTTGCCAAACGACATCTAAAAAAGCCTTCACAGTTCTGGAACAACATCCTATGGACAGATGAGACCAAGATCAACTTGTACCAGAGTGATGGGAAGAGAAGAGTATGGAGAAGGAAAGGAACTGCTCATGATCCTAAGCATACCACCTCATCAGTGAAGCATGGTGGTGGTAGTGTCATGGCGTGGGTATGTATGGCTGCCAATGGAACTGGTTCTCTTGTATTTATTGATGATGTGACTGCTGACAAAAGCAGCAGGATGAATTCTGAAGTGTTTCGGACAATATTATCTGCTCATATTCAGCCAAATGCTTCAGAACTCATTGGACGCCGCTTCACAGTGCAGATGGACAATGACCCAAAGCATACTACAAAAGCAACCAAAGAGTTTTTTAAGGAAAAGAAGTGGAATGTTATGCAATGGCCAAGTCAATCACCTGACCTGAATCCGATTGAGCATGCATTTCACTTGCTGAAGATGAAACTGACGGGAAAATGCCCCAAGAACAAGCAGGAACTGAAGACAGTTGCAGTAGAGGCCTGGCAGAGCATCACCAGGGATGAAACCCAGTGTCTAGTGATCTCTATGTGTTCCAGACTTCAGGCTGTAATTGACTGCAAAGGATTTGCAACCAAGTATTAAAAAGTGAAAGTTTGATTTATGATTATTATTCTGTCCCATTACTTTTGGTCCCTTAACAAGTGGGAGGCACATATGCAAACTGTTGTAATTCCTACACCGTTCACCTGATTTGGATGTAAATACCCTCAAATTAAAGCTGACAGTCTGTAGTTAAAAAACATCTTGTTTGTTTCATTTCAAATCCATTGTGGTGGTGTATAGTGCCAAAAATGTGAGAATTGTGTCGATGTCCCAATATTTATGGACCTGACTGTAGGTAAAGTTGATCCAGGGAATATCTAAATGCCTCTCGGGGGATCAGGAAGGAATTTTTTCCCCTGAAGGAGCAAATTGGATCATGCTTTGCTGGTTTTTTTGCCTTCCTCTGGACCAACTGTGGGTATAGGATTACAACTTTTTTTTTTTCGTTTTGTTTTTTTTATGGTTGAACTGGATGTGACTATGTGGAGCTGTTCCAGATTTTGCAATTTCCAGTATTGTTAAATAACCTCTATGACACTGAATATGTACCCAGGATATTTTAGGGGGCAATATCACTGAGATTTCTGCACTCAGTAGTGATTACCAGTAAGTGTGAATAGAAAGAGGCCAGCCCTAGTTCCAGATCTTCTTGTTGCCATGTAGGCTTCTATGACAGCAGTCCTAGAATTCAGTTCAAAGTAAAACTCCGTCCAAAAGTTTGATTTTCTAATTTTAGATAGATTGGGTTTTTTTTATTGCTGTTAGGATTCACTATGAGGCTGAGTTCACCATAATGCGGTGCGGTACATTGCATGTGATTCACACAGGAACCGCACTGCATTCCTGTGCAAATCACATGCAATTTGTGAGCGGTGCGATTGGAGCCATACATTTTGTATGGCTCCAATCGCACCGCACCCACACCAAAAAGGTGCAGGACCCTTTTTTGGGTCCACACTAGAATCTGATCGCATAGCTATTCACACCAATGCGATCCAATTCTGCACATTGCTCCGCATTTTGCGGACGAATTTCGGGGTGTTGTTTTCTTAACATACTCACCCGCAGCGGTTCGCATGGACAGAGTGTAATTCTGATGTAGTGCGGAATTCACACAGAAAATGCTGCGAATTCTGCACCGCATTAGGGGGAAACCAACTTCAGTGTTTGCCATGTTGACCAATGTCTCCGGCCAGGAAAAGTTAGAGAAATGAGAAATGTTATTGTTGTTACTGCTACAAGAGTGGAAGAAAATCTCTAAGTAGGGACACCTGTTACAGCTGTCAAAAAGTGTGATATTTACTTTGATATTATCCAAAATATAAACAAAAAGATTAGCTAGAGTCCTGTATACAATATTGTGTTAGCTTTTGATTAAGAATCTTGTGATTGATTATCATTATTCTCTCCAGGATCTGAAGTTGGTTACAATGATAATGAGGGGTTAAATGGCAGAAATAAAAGAACAATAATGTCTTATTAGGGAAGGTACCCAAAGAGCTTGGTACAACTGCTAAATATATTCCACTGTTCAAGGGGCTTTGTGCCAACATCTATGTACACGTTATCTGAAAACATTATTAAGCACGTAAATAAGTCTAGAGCAGCCATTCTCAACCAGGGTTCAATAGAACCCTAGGGTTTCTCTAGAGTTTGCTATGGGTTCCTTGAGCAATGAGCACTTTCTGCCTCTCAGATAAGTTCCTGCTGACACGATTGATCTTTTTAGCTATCTGTAAGGAGGGATTCTTCCCAATGACCACAAGTGTAAGGAGCATTATTCCCACTGACTAATGTATCACGAGTTTAAAATACAGTAATTTGTTTTTAGCAGGGGTTGCCTGAGACCTGGAAGTTATTTCAAAAGTTCCTCTGTGTTGATAAGGATGAGATAGAATGGTCTAGACCAGTGGTCGGCAAGCCGCGGCTCGCGAGCCACATGCGGCTCTTTACACATTTTAATGCGGCTCTTCTGTGTGCCGGGCGCTCGCTCCCCTCCCTCCTCTCCCTCCTCTCGGGCGGCCGCTCCCCTCCCCTCCCTCCTCTCGGGTGGCCGAGGACTCTGCAGCTAGCCCAGCAATGATTGGCCAGTCTCGCTGCCACTCACATCCTGATAGCTAGTGATTGTCTGTCAGGATGTGTGTAGGCGGGGCAGCGTGACGAACGTGAGGGGAGCTAGGCTCCTCTCACAGTCCGCCCTGAAGACCGGAATGGCGCGGGGAGCACGGCGAGAGGAACGTGCGGAGAAAGGTAAGTGAATTGACACAGGAGGGACTTGACTTACTACTTGCTACTTACTTACTACTACTATATGAGGGATGAATTACTATATGGGGGATGAATTACTATGGGGGATGCATTACTATATGGGGGATGAATTACTATATGGGGGATTTATTACTATGGGGGAGGAATTACTATGGGGGATGAATTACTATGGGGGATGAATTACTATGGGGGATGAATTACTATGGGGGATGAATTACTATATGGGGGATGAATTACTATGGGGGATGAATTACTATATGGGGGATGAATTACTATGGGGGGTGAATTACTATATGGGGGGTGAATTAATATGGGGGATGAATTACTATATGGGGGATGAATTACTATAAAAACTCATTGAAACTAAAAACAGTGTACCATCCTATGTATTTTCAGTTTTAAAAATGTGGCTCTCAAAATAAATTTCAATCGTGGTTTTGGCGAGATTTGGCTCAGTTGAAAAAAAAGGTTGCCCACCACTGGTCTAGACCACATATGTCAAACAAAAGGCCGTGGGCCAAATCCAGCCCACCTGGCCTTGTCATGTAGCCCTCTCACCCAGCTTCATTCCGCCACCTCTGGCTCTCAGCCTCCACTCCCCGCTGTCACTTGTAAACACAGAAGGCTTCTGTGTTTACAAGGGACAGCTTTGCTTTCAGTGGCTTCTGGATGTAACAGATCCCTCACAGCGTGGACAACTCTCTGGAATACACAGGTAGTAGAGAGAGCCACCTACACAGAGAGGTACTAGCGCTGCCTAGGTAGGAGAGTGTAGAGTGTAGAGGTGCAAGGAAGCTTGGGGGGGGGGGTGTTGATGTTTTACACTGTGCATAGCTCACCCCTAAACTCTGCCCTCTGTATAAAAGAGTTGATACATAGTCTTACAGATACAACTGGTCCTTTAATGGTAACCATACTGCTGATGCTGCCCACAATGAAATGAGTTTGACACACACCCCCGCCCCCCCTACCCTGGTCTAGACTAACACAGGACATTTTTATACACTATGCCCAATGTCTTTGAATCTGTCTCAGATCTTCTCTTTACAAAAATAAACGAAAAATGATACTCTGTTCCTGATTTACCTGTTATACTTCAATTGTGACATCATCGTTGTTTATATTATGGATAAAAGTTGTAGTAAATTATGTCATCAGTCTCCCAGCCATTTTTATCGTTGTCACAGGCAAATAAAGCAGCTGTCTGGACAGCTGGCCAGGGCATGATTTGAAAGTTAAGGTTTCAAATAGTTCAATAATGAAGCTGCCTCTACTGGGATTTCCAGCTGCTTCTAACATATTACTCAGTGGTAGACATTTTAATTTCTCCTGTTTGTAACTGAAAAGATACTTTAATAAAAAAGAAACATATTTTGAAGTGTCATTGTAATTTAGTTCTGCAGATATAAAATAAAATTGCTTTCCTGAGTAGGTACTACGTTAATACATTATGCATTTATACAGCCATGTTTGTGTCTGATTTTTTTTCAGTCAACTGAAATCGATAGCCATACACTTTATTATATATCTCAACTGAAATCGATAGCCATTTATTATATATCTTTCTTTGCTTTGCAAGAAACTAAATAAATTGATTGAGAATACAATGGATCACCCATAGATGTACTGTATATGAAACACAAAAACAAAAATTCTGTATATTGAAGCTTATGGTATTTAGATATGGTGGCTGCATTTGTTTTTACGTTTCAGGCTAAGAACATTTTCAGCAAGTACAGACAATACCTGCTGATCTTGCCAATCAATTTTCAGGTTTTATTGCCAAAGCTTAATTGAACCAGCTGAGGTTATAAGCTGATTGGTTTCTATGCAGACGTGAGCCTGATTTTGCACTCTCCAGCTTTAGTAAATAAACCCCACAGTGTCCTTATCACTTTCGAAAATTAACCTTAATAATTGTGTTTAACCATGATTAATAAAAATGAACTAAAGAAGTCATTCTTAAAGTCAAGCATGTATGAAAGCTATGGCTCAATGTTTAAAGACAAGAAGGGACAAGAAGTGTGATGTAAAGAAAAAAAGCGTGAGAAAAAGAAAACCAAGGCAGCTACATCTAGGGACCAGTAATCTGCAACATATTTCATTTTTGTTGTTGAGTTTACACTTTAATGTGGAATATAGCTCTTTGGGGTTGGAGATCATGCTGGACTGATTCAGTCAGTCATTAATCATTGGGTAGGTGATAATGGGGGCAGGTTGAAGGAATTCTCTTCCGATGATTTCTGCGCAACTTAAAAATAGGGTGATGGTGAGCTCTTTTTAGGGGTTTGGGCTGCTACCTCTGGGTACAACATTGAGGTTGTTTCTGCATGTACTTGTAAAGGTAGTCGCTCCCTTTTACCTACCTTTTTCATGTTTAATATGGAATAGTCTCACTTTTCTTTGATATGCTGATTTAGAAATGAAGATTATGTTAATGAAAATGCTGTATCACATATGCAGAGGCATTGCATGAAACCACATATGAACAAAATGTACAAAAAAGTAAAATGTAAATAAACAGCCAAGTGCAGGAACTTGAATGAATATGCTGGCCACATCAGAATGAATGAAAAGTGTTGCATGTCAGTATGGGACATATTCAAGTTTGCTAAATAAATTTGCCAGGCACAACAGCCAGTCGGTTTTAATTGTAATTTTGTTTCTAGCTAATTCTGTAGCTTCACATGTTTCTCAAAAACAATGGTAACACACCTTTACTATTTGGTTTGATTTTTTAGAATTGCCTCGTTGTGATTATTGATTTTGGTTGTATCACCTGAAGTGTTAATCTGCACTTTACCTTTTGCATTCAATTACTGGTGCCCATAATATATACAAACACAAAACCTAACATTAATACAGTACTGAACAAACACATATTAACATATAAGGATGAAAAGGTGTGCCTTAGATTACATGCTATTGATGAAAAGCTCAAAGCAACATTTTTTAATCGTCTGTGGAAGGATAATGTATTTATTACAGACTGGTTTAAATAATTATAACACGGTCCACCTTATGCTTGGTTGAGAACAGCAGCATATTCAGTCTGATTCTATGTTCTGGTGGAACTACAGTAAGAGAGGGTGCAAATAAAGTGACTGTGCTGCTTGGGTGCAGGAGAAGCATTGCACCCAAAATGGAGTCAGGGCCATCCAAACATTTTTCCTGTGAAACACTTGATATTATCTGAATAATGTATCACATATTGGTATAATAAATTGCACAAATAGCCATCATGTAAAGCTGCATAATGTATTTTATATCAACAGCTGGGACGAGAGCAGCTCTATAAGCAGTGGCCTGAGTGATGCATCAGGGAATCTCAGTTCGGAAGAGTGCAACGCAAGTTCTTCGCTTACTTCCCTTCCCTCCACACCCACCACATCCAGAAGGAGCTCCACAATTGCTGTAAGTAACACATGGGAAAAGATGAAAACCTGTTTGGTAGCGGTGTATATGCACAATGCACATGCCCTGCGAATCATGGAATTAACAGTGGCTAGGTGGCTAGCACTAAGTGGCTAGCACTTCTGCCTCGCTGCACTAGGGTCGTTAATTTAATCTCAGCCACGACACTACCTGCCTGGAGTATGCATGTTTTCTCAGTGCCTACGTGGGTTTCCACAGGTACTCCGGTTTCCTCCCACACTGCAAAGACATGCTGGTAGGGTAAGTGACTCCTGTTTAAATTTGACCTAGTATGTATGTATGCATGTGAGTTAGGAACTTTAGATTGTAAGCTCCTTGAGGGCAGGGACTGGTGTGAATGTACAGTTCTCAGCATAAATGAGTACACCCCAACAGATTTGTCAGGAAACCTTTACTTTCCATTTAGAATTAACATTTTCTATGGGACACTATACTACAAAATACTCCCACAAACGCAGGCAATTGATTGCAAACAAGATTTGTTAATTTGCACACACAAAAAAATATTTCTTCTAACAAATTCATTCAAGACCATGTTGCAAAAATGAATATTGCCCAATGAAAGTCTTGGGAGCAAAGCTACATTTTTAGACAACAAAATCCTAATGAACACGAATTCAACTGCAGGTAAATCTAATCATTCATTAAACAGGTGTCCAGCAGACAGTTGATTATAAAAGGGTGTTACTTAACAAAGAAAACTTCCCAATTCATGCTGTCAGCAATGGCACCAGATGGAAGAGAAGTGTCACAAGGCCTGAGAAAGAAAATCATTTCTTTACACAAGAAAGGTGAAGGCTACCAGAAGATCAGAAAAGCTTTATTTATCAGTCAGAATACAGTAGCAAAAGTGATAAAAAAATGTAACAAAGATGGAATTGCAACCGTGTTGAAGAAAATCGCCATGCAAGTTCACTGCAGTTACCTAAAGAAATAGCAAGCCAAACTGGGGTGATTGTTTCTCATGACACAATACGACGTACACTGCAGAGGAATGGCATGCATTGGTGTCATCCACTAAGAAAGCCTCTCCTAAAGCTCATGCACAAAAAAGCCCACCTAGAATTTGCCAGAGCCTATGCTGAAAAAGAAAGTCTACTGGGATGCTGTACTCTGAAGTGGTAAGACCAAGATAAATGTTTTTGAAACTAATGGCTTCAAAACTGTATGGCTTTACAAAGGTGAAGAGTGCACATAAAAATGCATAGTACCTACAGTGAAACATGGTGGTGGCAGTGTCCTTCTGTGGGGCTGCATGAGTGCTGCTGGTATCAGGGAGCTGCATTTCATTGATGGTATCATGAATTCACAGATATACTGCTCTATATTGAAAGAGAAGATGCTACCATCACTCTGTGCCCTTGGTCATCGTGCACTTTTCCAACATGACAATGATCCAAAACACACATCTAAGGCCACTGTTGCTTTTCTGAAGGACAGAGTGAAAGTAATTCAATGGCCAAGGATGTCTCCTGATCTGAACCCAATCGAACACCTATGGGGAATTCTGAAGACACAAGTTGAGCATCTCTCTCCATCCAGCATCCAGGCTCTAAAAGAGGTCATTCTTGAAGAATGGAGCAAGATAGATGTTGCAATATGTTGCCAACTTGTTCATTCCATGCCTAGAAGACTTGGTGCTGTCCTTACAAATCATGAAGGTCATACAAATTACTAGATGTAGCAGTTTTTGTTGTGGGGTGTATTCGTTTTTGCATCAACTAAAATCTGAAGATTTTGTAATCTAAGTTATATTATTAACCTTACTTTCATGTAATGAGCTAAACAAGTGTTCTATAAAGCTCAGTTTTGTCAAAATTGTAGAAATTGTTCTTGTGTTCATTGTGATATTGATTAAAATCTTACTTTTCAAAAGGGGTGTACTCATTTATACTGAGTACTGTATATGTAAATTGTTGGCACTATATAGCTACCTGTAATAAAAAACAGTTTCATAGGCAAACAGCAAGCTCTTTGCCTATTTCTTTACCCTCCACACCCACCACATCTAGAAGCAGCTCCACCATTGCTGTAAGTAAAAAATGAAAAAAGTGGAAAATCTGTTTGGTAGCAGTGTATTTGCACAATGAATATGTCCTGCAAATCATGGAATTAGGAATTTTCTATCATATTATGTATCTAAAGGGGGTTTCTGCTGTAGTTTTAGATTATAAATAAATGATATATGAAGGCTTCCATTTCTGATTTGTGCACTGAGGTTAGTGGTTTTAGCTTAGTAGCTGCCCCCGTATTTGTCTTTGTAAAGGTACACTTTAAGCCTGCATTTTATTTGATTGCTGGGAAGTCAACTGAAGCGGCAGTGTCTCTTCTGCCATCATTTCAGAGACACTTCCCTTATTAATTTATCATTTGTCTATCTATCTGCAATCATACTTAGGGCTCGTTCACACTTGGCTGTTTTACCAACGCTTGCCAAACGCCCCTATAGTGTTTGGCAAGCGTTGGTCCGGCGTTTGCGGAGCGTTTTTTAATGCTTGGCAAACGCTCCGCAAACGCCGCATGCGCGGTTTAGCAGAGGTTGCTAGGCGTTTGCCGAGCGTTAATAATGCCCCACAAACGCCTATAATGTAGTTTGAGTGGTGTTACCCTTCCGCAACCGCTCCGCAAATGCCGGCCGGGCGTTTGCGGAGCGGCACCATAGACGAGAATAGGAGGCTTCAACGCCTCCTGACTCGACCAGAGGCGTCCGTTTTGCTGCGACGCGATGCAAACGATCCCGTTAGAACAGCACCATGTGCTATAATGTGCAGAATTGGCAGAGGTGTTTGGGAAGCGGTAAAAACGCTTCCCAAACGCCTCTCTGCCGCCTGCACACAACGCTAGTGTGAACGTAGCCTTAGAGTGACAGCTCTGTTCCTTGCTTTCCCCATTCATGCCAATGCAAGAATTGTAGATGGGATTTGGATGTCACATGACTATAAATCAAAAGTTAGCATTAGATCAGCTAAGAAAGTGTAGGCTCTGTATAATATGGAGGCATATCAGTGGGAAGGTGCAGTCCTAACCATGACTTGGTCAGCCAAGCAAACACATTTTGTTAAGTGAGGTGAGGAGGAATACTTCAAGGAACACTTGTCTCACATTTTAACACTTGTCTAACAGTTTAACAGGGATGCTGTTTGTATGGATCATTTCTAAAAGGATGCTGGAGATTTCTTTGTTCATGGGAACCTATGTTTAAAGCAGTATTAGATCCAAAAGCAAATATTTATATTGCAGCTTGCCAATTCATAGAACTTAAAAAAAAAAAGTTTTCTTTTTTAGGCTTTCTTCCTGTTATTTTTGATCTGGCCAGTAAGTTTGCTGTTCTTCAAAAAAACATGCTCACTTGCAGATGTATCAGTTGCAGCAATGAGACAAACAATTTACTACTGACAGGGGTGCTTACAATGATCAGGTTTTATTTCTGTAAAACCTTTATCCCAGAAGGAACAAAATTGTTACTTTAACTGCTTATAGAGTGATAGCTGGAGCTTGGCTTCTATTTGTTAGTTTTCTAAATCTGCTAGTACACTTAACACTCCTTGCCCCCCAGACTGACCATGCCCTTGTCCAAATATGATGAGCCTTCATCCAGACTGGGGGCACTCTAATACAGGAGATGTGTTACTGGCCAGATCACCAGGTGAAAACAGAGGGAAAAAAGAATAAATAGAATGCAGCCACTAGCTCTAATGATTGGTAAGCTAAATATATTAAATTTTTGGCCTTAGGTTTAATATTACTTTAATACTCATTTTCATATTTTTTCTGTATTTATTGTATAGCTTCGCACAGATTCTGAAAAACGCTCATTAGCAGAAAGTGGACTGAGCTGGCATAGTGAACCAGAAGAACGGGGACCACGCAGGATGGAGTATGACAGTGGTAGCCTAAAGTCAGACCACGGATCATCTCGATGGCGGCGGGAGAAGGGTGATGATGCACAGAAGTCAGAGACGAAAAAGCCTGTAACCCTTGGTCAGCCACTGCGCAAAGGAAAAAATCCACCAGTTGGTGTAACTTCCCCAATTACCCACACTCCCACTGGAACGACCCCTCAAAAAGGAGGAGGAGGAAGTGGTGGAGGTATTAAAATCTTACAAATATATTTATCTTTTTACTTAATAAAGCTAGAGCAAGGGGTTTAAATAGAGCCCGGCCGTCAATCTGCTATAGGCTGGGTGGGACTCTCCTCTTTCTGAGTGGATGTCATATGACGTCCTCTTGGAAGATACCACTCATGCAGCCACGTGATCTGTCACCAGCCGGCTGCCAGTGTCGTGTGATCACCAATCACAGCAAATCACATGACAATTGTATACAATGGATGGCTTCTTTTTATGCCATCCATTATATATAATTGTGTTAGCTTTGATTGGTCACAGAATACAGATACAGAAATGAAGAAAAACACTAAAGTTTCGGTCTTTTTTTGCTTAGCAAAAGAGAAAAAAACTCAGTGATTAAAGCAGAGTTCCAGAAGTTTTTGTGTGTATTAAAAGTCCCCCACGGTGCCGGCATCTCAACTGTGGGCACCAGGCTGTGACAGCTTGTGGCTTCACAGCCTGGTGCCCACTGCACATGCGCGAATCGTGCTGCGCCTCCTAATTGGTCCAGCAGACTTTTGGGACCTGCGAAAGTTCCCAGGAGACTGCGGAAGGGAGGAAGGGGCTGAACTTCGTCTCACTTCGCCGTGGTGAACTGAGCCAGAAGTGATAATGGGTACTTGTCAAAAATAGGTATCTGCTCCCCCCTCCCCCACAAAAGGTGCCAGATATGGCAGTGGAGGCAAATAAGCGTAGCTTCCACTTTTGAGTGGAACTCCGCTTTAAATACAACCAAAAGAAAGCTCTATTTGTGTGAAAAATAGGATAATTTTTTTTTTTTATGGATACAGTGTTGCATGACCGCATGTCATTGAAAGTGCGACAACCTTAAAGATGAAAATTGGCCTGGGCAGAAAGGGGGTAAATGTGGCCAGTATTGAAGTGGTTAAGAAAATAGTGTTCTGTTTGAGGATGCAGTGCAATGTTTTTGTTAACTGTATTGAGTTTTGCCCACTGTATTTAGTGGAATAAAGTGGTTTAGTAAGATGTCTGCAGTTGGTCTCTAGGATAATTTACTATCCTTACTATCCTTTACATCAGCGAGAACAGTAAAATTCTGTAAACCCTAGCATGGAATGGTTATTAGCTTAGGACTATCAGAGGAATGGATGATATTTGGCTACTACTGGTTATCACATTTTGCACAATGATGTTTTTAACCACTTGCCTACCGGGAACTTTTACCCCCTTCCTACCCAGGCCAATTTTCACCTTTCGGCTCTGTTGCACTTTAAATGACAACTGCACGGTCATGCAACACTGTACCCATGTGAAATTTTTATTATTTTTTCACACAAATAGAGATTTCTTTTAGGGGTGTTTATTCACCACTGGGTTTTTTTCATTTTTTTTGCGCTATAAACATAAAAAGCCCAAATTTTTTTTTTAAAAATGCATTTTTCTTTGTTTCTGCTATAACATTTTGCAAATAAATAATTTTTCTACACACATTTAAGCCAAAATATATTCTGCTACATGTCTTTGGTGAAAATAACCCAAATCAGTTATTATTAATTAATTGGTAGGAAAGTTATAGAGTCCACAAACTATGGTATATATCTAAAAAGTTATAAATCCTGATGTACTGACCTCTGATCTAATTTCTTGAGGCCCCAAACGCCAGGACAGTACAAATACCCCCGCTTTTCGGAAAGTAGGCAGTCTGAGGTATTTAGTAGGAAGCATGGCGAGTTTTTTGAATTTGTCATTTTTTTGTCATAATTTTGTGGAAAATGAAGAAATGAAAAAAAAAATTCACTTTTTTTTTTATACCATGCTGACACCAATGCAGTAGAGCATCATCACATAACTGGTGCAGCAGTGATCAGGGGCACTGACTGACTGGCGACAGTATGTGGGGAAAAAAAAAAAATGTTTAATTTAAAAAAAAAAATTCCAGTTATTACTTTTTATTTATGTTTTTTTTCTACTGTGACCATAGCAATACAAATTACCATAGTAACGTTGTAAAATTTTTTTTACACATTATGATTGCTTAGACCAATGAATTTCATTGGTATAAGCAAGAATTATTACTGAAGGAGACTCATTCATTCAGTAGTTTTTGTTGTGATCAGCTGTGATTGGCCATAGCTGATCACATGGGTCAGATGGGTTGTGATTGGCCCAGTCTGTATATGTAATCACTGTGACCAATCACAATTCACAGCACGGTTGTAAGAAAAGAATGGCATGAAAGAAAGCCATTCATTGTTTACAACTGTCATGTGATGTGCTGTGATTGGTCACAGCGATCACATGACACTGGCAGCGGGCGGTGAAGTGATATGGCATATTTCTTTTCCCGCAAAAAGAAATATATTCATTACTCCCCCCCACCACTCACACGGGTAAAAAAAAAAACAAAAAAACATCCAAATGCCTCCCAGTTCTCCAGTCATCTGGTTTGCAAGTACAGTTCTGTGCAATTCACTTTTAGTGCCAATTGCAAACTTTTCCATCTTCATGATCATCAGTCTGAAATATAAAATGAAAGCTGGAAAATGTTGCAAGTAAGAGAGATATGATATTTGCTCATTCTCCAAATAGTCATTTATCACACATCATGGAGTTAAAAAAAATTGACAGGCAAAAAACACAGTAGCCAATATAGAGATGAATAAAAGCATTCACCCCAGATTCATTACACTATATACATATTTTGTTACAAAATGTCTATTTAGACCTGCTTTAACCACTTGCCGCCCAGCCACCGCATATAAACGGTGGCAGGGCGGCGCTCGTAGGCAAAACAACATTTTAAAACGGCTGCCTACAAAACAGGTAGGGGGCGCGCGCCCACCCTACCTGTCCCGCGGGTGTCAGCAGCGGGTCTCCGCCGCCGGGTCACGGCCGGTTTTTACCGGCCGTTTTCCCGCGATGAGCGGTGATCACTGACACAGAGCAGGGCTGCATTGTTTACACACAGCCCTGCTCTGTGACAGTTCGCCGACAAGCTGCAGAGGGAGAGAAGAGTTTCTCTCCCTCGATCAGCTCCCCCCTCCCTCCCCCCCGTCCAGTACACACCCCCGCCCCCTAGTAAGACACTCCCCTTACACAGCAAATTCTAAAAATGTTAACCCCTTCCTCCCCAGTGACATTAGTACAGTTTCAGTGGTTTTTTTTCACTGATCACTGTATTGGTGTCACTGGGGATGTCAGTGACCCCAAGTCAGTTCCCCCCCAGTGTCAAAATGTCCGCCGCAGTCTCGCCATAAGTCGCTGGTCGCCGCTATATGTCGCTGATTGCCGCCATATGTCGCTGATCGGCGCCATTATTAGTATAAATAAAAATCCCAGTATCTTTCCCCCATTTGTAAACGCTATAACTTTCATGTAAACCAATTAATTTACATGTATTGGGTTTTTTTTTAGCAAAGACATGTCGCAGAATGCATTTTGGCAGACATTTATGACTAAATTTGATTTTTGCATTTTTTTTTTAATGGACATGTTTTATAGCAAAAAGTCCAAAATATTGTTTTTTTTTCCTCAAAATTGTCAGCCTTTTTTCTATAGCGCAAAAAATAAAAACCGCACAGGCGATCAAATACCACCGAAAGAAAGCTCAATTTGTGCGGAAAAAAATTTGAAAATTTCATTTATGTACCGTATTGCATGACCACGCAATTGTCCGTTAAACTAGCGCAGCGCTGTATAGCAGAAAAATGGCGTAAATTGCAGTATCTATACCATAGTTTGTAGACGCTATAACTTTCACACAAAGCAATCAATATACACTTATTGGGATTTTTTTTACCAAAAACATGTAGCAGAATACATTTTGGCCTAAATTTATAACCAACTTTGAGTTTACTATATATTTTTTATAGCTGAAAGTAAAAAATATTGTTTTTCTTCAAAATTTTTGGCATTTTTTTTGTTTATAGCGTGAAAAATAAAAAGTGCACAGGTGATCAAATTACACCGAAAGAAAGCTCTATTTGTGTGAAAAAAAGAGACGTAAATTTTGTTTGGGTGCAGCATTGCATGACCGCGCAATTATCAGTTGAATTAGTAGCAAAAAGAGGCCTGGTCATTAAGGGGGGTAAATCCTCAGGAGCTCAAGTGGTTAAAAAAATTATAAGAGAAAAAATATTCCGATTGCAAAAAGGATTTTTCACTGTGCTGCTGATTTAACAGCTTGCCCTCCAGGCCAATTTTTGCATTACGGCACTGTGTTACTTTAACTGACTTAAATTGCGTGGTCATGCAACGCTGCACCCACATTTATGTCCTTTTTTTCCCACAAATAGAGGTTTCTTTCGGTGGTATTTGATCACCTGTGTGGTTTTTTATTTTTTGCGTTATAAACAAAAATGGCCAACAATTTTGAGAAAAAAAAAACAATATTTTTGGCATTTTGCTATTAAACATGTCCAATAAAAAAATGTTAAAAATCTAATTTCATCATAAATTTAGGGCAAAATGTATTCTGCTACATGTATTTGCTGAAAGAAATCCCAATATGTGTACATTAAATGGTTTACATGAAAGTTATAGCGTTTACAAATGGTGGTATATATACTGGATTTTAACATTTTTTTTTTTACTAGTAATGGCGGCGATCAGAGACTTATAGCGGGGCTGCGGCAGGCATTCTGACACAAGGGAGAATTGACTTGGTGTCACTGACATTCCCAGTGACACTAATACAGTGATCAGTGCTAATAAAAAGCACTGACACTGTACTAATGACACTGGGCAGGAAGGGGTTAACATCTGGGACGATCAAAGGGTTAACTGTGTGCTCTTTGCTGTTTCACAGTATGCTGTGTGTGCTTTTAACTGTAAGCACACTGCTGTGTATGGCTCTGCTATGCAGAGCCATACACAGCAGTGTGCAGGAGCTGACAGAGGAGGGAACTGTATGGTTTACATACAGTTCTCTCCCCCATCGGTAATACTCGGCGATCACCGGGTGCTGGCGAGTAATCACCGTCCGGGACCCGGTGATTGACAGCCAAGGCCGCGAATGCTTGCACGTGCACCCTACCTAGAAATGCAAAATCACATATAGACATGATTTTGCGCACCCATGCAGTCCTGTAGCCGTATTTAAACAGCACTATCCAGAAACATTTTTGGTGATATCTTCTAGCATAAAACACAGTTATTTCCACTTGTTATATCTCACAACCGCATATTAATACCTGTATGCAAGTGATATCAGTTCTGTGCTTGTCTGTTTAATGATATTTTGTTTAAGCTGTTAGTATAACTGTTAGTATAACTATTGCTGTAAACATTAGCTAACTTAATAAAGTTGTTTTCAATGTTAAGTAAGTTCATTTTGATACTTTGTAGGTAAACCAGAGCAGAAAGCAACTGACAAATCTAAGCTCAGCTTAAAAACTGCTGGACTGCAACGGTCATCTTCTGATGCCGGACGAGATCCACGTTCACCGGATGCTAAGAAACCTCCCTCAGGCATTGCTCGCCCTGCATCATCGTTTGGCTACAAAAAGCCTGCTGCACCATCTTCTCCTCTCACTGGCAATTCTGCCACATTAGGCAAAACCCCAAAGTCCTCAGGAATCCCTGTGAAGCCCACATCTGGCACCGTAAGTGGGAACCGGAAGACAAGCTTGGATGTTTCAGGTTCAGCCGAGCCTGGCTTTCTTTCACCCACTGCTCGCACCAACATACAGTACCGCAGTCTTCCACGCCCTGCCAAGTCTAGTTCCATGAGTGTTACTGGAGGCAGGTGTGCCAGTCGGCCACTCAGTAGTACTGTGGATGCAAGCCTTGTGCCAGTACAAGGAAAGATATCAGGGACTCCTACTTCTCGCTTGAAAGAGCCATCCAAAGTGGCTAGTGGTCGACTAGGTGTTAACCAGACAGATCGTGAAAAAGAGAAGGCTCGTGCCAAAGCTGTAGCTCAAGATACAGAATCTCGAACAAGTGCACCAAATCCAGTAGAACCAACTGTAAATAGTGTAAAAGAAGGCACGCCAACTACACCTCACAGGTAAGGATTATTTTCTGGTGCTTGTACTTACTTGAGCTACTTACAGTCTTATACACCATTTAAGACTTCAACCTATTTTCAGTCCCTTTAACCCTTTTTCTGCCAGGGCAGTTTTTTGCATTTTTTGCACACGTTTACAAAATCATTTTAGGCCTGAAGATTACATAAAACTCCCAAAACATGATATATTTTCTGAAAGCAGAGACCCTAGAGAATAAAATAGTGGTTGTCCCATTTTATTATGAAACACAATATTACCACAAGGGCCTAGTAAACTCAAAATTTCAGTTAAAAAAACGCTAAAGTTAATTTTAGGGTACTTAAATGCAATACATTACCCAATTTTTATGTAAAATATAAAAGATGAGGTTGCACTGAGTAAACAGAAAACCAACACGCTAAACTTTAAATTTGTGTGCACCCATGAAGTGGCAACAGACTTCAGTAACCTATATTTTCTATAGTCGACATTTTAAAAGCCCCCTATAGGTCTTCAGGTTAGCATTACAGAGGAGGCCTGGTGCTAGAATGATTGCTCTCACTCCGGCTTGCGCATGTATCATGTGTACTGCAATCGACATTTTCATGGATAGGCGCCCCCGACGCCTGTGTTTATATTTTTTGCATTCATATATGTGGAGGTGGGGGTCTCAAAACATTTTTTTTCTAGGGGGGGGGGGGGAGATTTTATGTGCTTGGGTGTAACTAATTTGTTTTTTTTTACTTAACTTTTTTTTTCATCATAAAGGGGACAAACAGTCCTCTATGTGGTCATTATTTGGTGACAGGTTCTCTTTAATGAAACATCCAGTGTCTATGTAATACAGTGCAGATCACTTTGCAATACATTCTTTCTTGGCTGGGAAAACTTGCATGGGGACCAGGAAGTGATGTCAAACACGTCGCTTTCCCGGTCAGCATCAAGGAGGGGAGGAGAGTGGACATGTTTCCATTATCTTCTTCCCTCTCCACAAGCCGGTACCCACTATGTCGGTCCCGGTCTCGCAGATGGGCAAATGGATTCAGGGATACATAGCGGGGGTGCACACGCGCAGGGGGCACCAATACCTGGAGTGTGTGGAAGCAATCGGGCAGCAGCGCTGCTGCCCGAATGCTTCTGCCTGACAGGCAGGAGTCTGCTTGTCAGATTTACACACAATCAATGTGTGTAAAGCCCTGTTGTATGGACCTGGCAGTGAAAGGGTTAAAAATTATAAGTAAATATTAAGGTATAATTATAGGCAAAACTTTTTTTTTTCCATTTTGGATAGAGTGGAGAGTGATTAGAACATTTGTCAATTTTTTTTGCTGTCTGTGCCCCCATTTCAATGATAATGAATAGTTTACCATTATCAATGAAAGCAAAAGTAAAAGAAAATTCCAAATTTTAGGTGATCCACAGAAAAGGACAGTAGTTTTGGTGACTTGGGGGTCTCCAAGGAATTCTCTTAATTTGCAGGGATTTCCTCTCACTTCTTGTTTGGCTAGGTTGAAAGGAAGTGAAGGGAAATCTCTGCACTGGGACACAGATGGTGAAAAAAAATCTATCAGGGGTTACCTCCCTTACTCTATCCAAAATGAAAAAGAAGTTTTGCCCATAGTTCTACTTTTAATAAACCAAAATATTTCCTGCATTTAAGGGGTTTAGGAAAAAATAGAAGGAATGCAATGGCTTCTTTTTATCTGATGTTTTACTCAACCATATTCAAGCCTACGTCTGTACAGTTTGTCATTTATTCAGATCTTTGTATAGCTAGTAGTAGTCAGTGTCACTATTAGAATTGTTCCAGTTTATCCATGTTGAAGACATTTATTCACTCATCCAAATAGATTTTTTCAGTTCAGTATCAGAAACATATCCACCATATACGGTATATCCACCATGGGTTACTTATTCACCATTGTGTCAAGTAGTATATTACCATGACACTATGGGGTTGATTTATTAAAACTGGAGAGTACAAAATCTGGTTCAGTTGTGTGTAGTAGCCAATCAGCTTCTAACTTCAGCTTGTTCAATTAAATTTTAACAAAAAAAAACTGAACACTGATTGGTTTCTATGCAGAGCTGCACCAGATTTTGCACTCTCCAGTTTTAGTAAATCAACCCCTCTGTAACCATGATTAATCACCATGGTAAAATTCAATGTGAAAAGGCAGATAAGGATTGGCCAAGAACACAGCAGAATAATGTATGTAATAAACTTTGTGAGACCAGTTTTATTTGTATAATCCAATCACCAGGGTGTTATGGCAGGTGTTTATTGTTTGATGGCTGAAGGTGTGAATTGCTGGGCATTGATAATATTATTAATAATTATTTTGACGCCCTCCTTGTTTGCTTTGGCACCCAACCCAGGTTGCTCTCCTACAGGTCAGTTAAAAGTTTGTAATGTGTTTTGCTGGCAGTTAGGGCTCTAAACATATTTCATTTTCTTTTGTTTACTGTTTTCTTTATTTTCTAGGGCAATAACCAAACCTTTCATGAAGACTCCAACACTATCTAATCTGGATAAAGTGAACTCTAACAGCCTAGATTTTACGCCTTCTGTTACGGAAGTGGCACCAACCAAACAGGAACTTCTCTCAGGCGTTTCCTGTCTCACTCCAAGTCCAGCTCCCATACTGAATATAAACTCTGCCAGCTTCTCTCAGGGTCTAAATAATCTTAGGATGTATCCTAAACTCTCGGGCTTACATCGTAGCATGGAGTCACTTCCACTTTCTATCAGTGTCCCACCTATACAATTTAGTGGAGATGGAGAGAATCAAATTCCAGACACTGGGTGGAATGATATCTCCTTGAAGTCACCTGTACCTGACAGGTGAGTTTAATAAACTAATCCCTGTTATATCTTGTGATGGGTTTAGAGTGCATTGTCACAACCCTATTGCAGAGCTATGTACCCACTATTCAAACCTCACTTGATTACGACCTGAGTCAACAAGCATTTGTCTGTTCAATAAATTTATGGGAATGAAAAACCGGCTTGAAGCCGTTACTGTTCTCTCTCACTTTCCACAAGTCTACACCCTGCACTTATTCCAGCTTCTGTTTTGTTACTGCAATTTTCTTTACCACTGCATATTTGTTGTTCACAATTTTCAAAGAAACCTGGATATTTCATTGTGATTCAATATTGGTATTATTTAGTCGATGCAATAAGTAATTATTTAGTTATGTGCCCAAAAGATGATATCCTGATATTGTTTATGATATTAAAATGAATTTATCTTCATAATCACTTTTGAAATTTTCTTCTACAGCACTATCCAGGATAGAAACACATTACCCAAAAAAGGGCTGAGGTATGTACTAACTGCGCTTGCCATCTTAGAGATGCTATCCCTTTTGAATTCTTGAAAACTTTAAAAAATAACACTGCAAATGGAGGGTTACATTCACCCACCATTCTGTACATTTAGTTCTTTGACAGCAACATTCAGCACTTGGAAAAGTCTGATAAAGCACTTGCGGATCCTTGAGTGAAAGATGCCACCTCTAGCCAACAATAAAGCTAGAGACAAAGGGGTTTATTTACTAAAGCTGATTCGCTCACAATGTTGTGCACCTGTGCATGGTAGCCAATCAGCTTCTAACCTCAGCTTGTTCAGTTAAGCTTTAGCAATAAACCTCTAAGCTGATTGGTTTCTCTGCAGAAGTGCATGGGATTCTGAGTGAACCAGCTTTAGTAAATAAACCCCAAAGTTTTTAGTTCTTATTGGTCAGTTCAATGGATAATTAACAAGACTTGAAAGCAGTCTGTTCAGACTCGGATTTTGATTTGTCAGTTCAGCAGATCTGTAAAAATACATAAGAGCAGAAAACTGGTCTTGATACTATATGCAAATCATTGGTATTCAGCTCCAAGCAAATGGCAGTGGTAGGTTTTTCCACTCGGACTTCAGAACCCCCAAAAAGAGAGAACAACTATTCCACTATATGTCCTGACCCTTTACCATAACTTAAATTAATTTAAGTTATGGTAAAGGGTAAAGTATATGGTAAAACTTAATTTAATCAAACTTATACCTCATGATGATGTATCCAACCCTTCTTGGATACATTAGCGGTGTAATTCGCCTGCCATAATTCCTAACTTTTTTGGCAGTTTCCAGGTTCCTGCTCACTTCTTGCTGCAATTCTCCATGATATAAAATAATTGCAAAACTCCACCAGGGAGAGGTGAACCCCTCATAATGGCAAATAAGATGGACAGACCAAAGAACTCAAGTATCGCCTTCTCAGCAGCAGAACTCTACAAGAGATATTGGCACATAGCTCAACTCTAGCATCTGTCAAAAACTGAAATATCAGTTTTGTGTTGGTTGAACACCTAAAATTAAACTAAACCCTTACAACTTAAAGTGGAACTTTAGTCAGAAAATTAAGTCCTGCTTTGTCTTTTCAGGCTGGTCCCTTTTGCATGTATAGCTATGTAAAACATTAAAAATAAGTGCTTATGCTGTTTAATATTCAGTAATGCATTGTCTAATTCTGCTCTGCACATGCTCAATTGCTCTCCATTGTTAAGCATTGCCGAATTTGTAGAGGCCAATCTACTTACAGCCTTAAAGCAGAATTATCCTATCCTTTACAGCAGTGGTCTCCAAACTGAGGCCTGTGGCCCTTTGCTTGCCTTTATCCAGCCCTTGGGGCACTATTCCTCCCACTGATGCAAGATACAATTCCTCCCACTGACACCAGCAATGAGGCATAATTCCGGTTACTGACAACAACGGGGCACTATTTCTTCCAATGACATTAATGATGGGGTACTTTCCTCCCACTGAAACCAACAACGGGACACTATTCCTCCCACTGACACCAATAATGGTGCAGTATTCCACCACTGACCCCAAATGATGGGGCAATATTCCTCCCACTGACTCCAATGATGGCACACTATTCCTTCCCCTAATGCCAAACATGCACTGTTTACTCTCACTGATATATCAGGACAGTTTCTACTCCTTTAGACTTTAGAAAGTTTGGAGACCCCTGCTTTACAGCCATGGAAGCTGCTTCTGTTTGATCTGCAACTACTTTGGTGTTGCACATGTGATTAGTTATGAAACCAGCCATTCTTTGGTTTAACAGTTTGGTTGAGGACACAAGCAAATGGGACATTTAGCAATCCCGGCATTCCAGAAATGTTACTGTTTTTTGAAACCGATAAATCAATGGGTTTAGTTCTGCTTTATGATTTACTTCTGTTCGGGGGCTCTGGGCTTCAGCAAAAAAGCAGCTTCAAGCAAACAAGAACAGGAGCAATGCTGGAGACAATTTACAGCACACACTAATTATTAATGTGGAATGTATGCTCCTTGCTAAAGAAGTGTGGGCTCTAGTCACAAAAGCATATCGCATGCTGTATTTAGGTGTCCAGACACATTTTCCCTAAATATTGCATACGATCCTGAAACTGTCGATTCACGATACTGTTTTGCGGTATTTACTGCAAAATGCTCAAACTGCTCAGTAAATACCGCATGATAAGGCATTAAATGCAATTCACAGAAGGAAATAAATAATTAAATGCATGTGGTATTTAAGGAAAGTAAAAATATAATAGCCAGTTTTTGAGTAGTATCTGCCTTTTTGGATCAGTTCTCTCAACAGTGATGCAAAGAAACCAAAATATGGAAATCAATGGGGCTGATTTACTAAAGGAAAAACTTTTTTTAGTTTTCGATAAAGACACATAGAGGGAGCACTTTGCACGTGCAGTTACTCCAGAGCTTAGTAAATGTGGGGGACCTCTGCTGACGTCCATCATCCAATCATGTGCAAGCATGCCTTGCGTGTGATTGCATATTCTTTGTAATGTGAAGCCTTACCACATGTATTAAGCTCTGGAGCAACTTGAAAATTGCACAGTCTATTTGCCTTAAGGTAGAACTTATTTATTTCATGTTGGATAGAGTAAGGGAGGGTTATAACTCCTGTCTGTTTTTTATTTTATGCCATGTCCCCATTGGAAGATGTCCCCTCTATTACTTTTCTAGAGACAACCCAAAATTTGGGATTTTCTTTTCATTTCACTTTCAATTATCATGGTAAACAGGACAAAGAGAGAGGGTGAACCTCCCTAATGGGAACAGAGCAGTAAAAACCTAATAGATGTTCTAGTACCTCTCCACACTATCCAAAACTGAAAACAAAGTTTTTCCTTTAGTTATACTTTATGTAAATACAACATATCTTTAAAAAATGTCAAATATTGAATGAAAATAGTATTAAAAAAACACACATAAATAAATACCTTTCTTCCACCAATAAAAAAGACAACATTGTATTTTTTTTTTTTTATTGGTGTAAGAAGGGTATTTATATGTGTGTGATTTTTTTATACTATTTTCATATATGGAGCACTGTGATAGTTCATTGCTTCCTGTCAGTATATCTGCTTGCTCGTACATCCCCTACAGCAAAAACATATTCTCACAGGTGTGCAGGAGACCTGCATGTCATCAGCGATCTACTGATCGCTGGTGCGATGCTTTACAGGCTTATTTTTGTCCAAAAGGTGAACTTATCCTTTAACCCAAAACACATAGCCCATAACATAACCTAACTGTTCTTACTGCATAACCCTTTGTGGCTCAAGTATTGGTGTTAAATATTCTCTCCTGAGCCCAAAATCACCTACTCAGAAATCCCAGATGTCAAACATGACTGATTCCTACTGTATCATTGTTGTTAAATATTGTCTGACTGAGCAACCAAAGATTCATCTCTGGGTACCTTAAAGGATGTGCAAGGTTTCTGAATAGAGGATACTTCTTTTAAACTGCAATACATTTGAAATGTTTCCTTTTACCTTTAACCTTTTTTCTAAGGTACCAGTCACATTCTCAAGATGAACCCAAGGAAAGGCGGCATTCACACACAATTGGGGCAATTCAAGATAATGATGATTTATCACCTCTACCCCCACCACTCCCACTAACTAATGTTGGCAAACCCCCATTAGCTTGCTTGGGTACGTTTGGACTATCATTTGTGTTAAGATTTTAATTTTATTATGTGTAACATCTCTTAGTCAGAGTCACTAACTATTCCTTCACATTATTCCATTTTTTGCTGTAAATGTTACATGGGGATTGTTTGCTAAAGGCAAGTAGGCTGTTCACTTTAGAAGAGAATTTTCCCTTGGCTTTGTGAATGAGGAGAAGCTTTGCTGAATTTCATTATCGAATCGTGTGCAAGCAAAAATACAGGTTTTTTTTTTCCTTGCACATTATTAGATATTTTTTGCAAAGGAACTTTTCACCACAATCACTAAGCTAAGGCAAAATAAACTGTAAATCAGCCTCATAATGTCTATTTAGTAGTCGTTGAGTTTTCTTCTGGGTACTTGGGAACTTCAGTTTCAATGTGTGATAAATGAGATTAGTCATGGCCAGTGGTGTCACTAGGGTTGGTGTCACTCGGTGCCATAAAACACGGTGCCACCCCCCTCTCCACTAAGTACAGACCCTGCTTCCTCAGTATAGACCCCCCTCTCCACTATTGATAGACCCCCTCCCTCAGTGTACTGAGATAGGGGTGTCTGTACTGAGGGACGGGGGTCTATACTTAGTGGAGAAGGGGGTCTGTACTGAGGGAGCCGTGTCTATACTTAGTGGCGAGGGGAGTCTGTACTTAGTGAAGAGGGGGGTCTGTACTGAGGGAGGGGGGTTTGTACTTGGGGAGGGAGCCTGTACTTAGGGAGAAGGGTCTATACTTAGTGGAGAGGAGGGCCTGTACTAAGTATAGACCCCCCCCACCAGTAAAAAACCCTCTCTTCACTATGTACAGACTCCCTTCTCTCAGTACAGACACCCCCTCCAATTGTGCTAGGAGGGAGATGGTGGGAGAGAAAATATCTGCTGGGGGGGGGGGTGCTTTGGGAGGGAAGAGAGCTTGTGCTGTTCTGGGGGGTCGGACTTCAAATCCAGCCCCCACTTATAGCATTGGTCCTCTCCCCTCCCAAATTGCACATGTCCTCTGAACCTCACCCACCCACCCAGTCTGTCCAGGAACAATATAATAAAATTAGTACAGGCCTCAGATCAGCTCAGACATGCATAGCACTGTCCCTTCTCCCCCCCCCTCTTCTTCCTATGTACATGTAAACAGCCGAGGAGGGGGAGCAGCTTTGGTCTGGACTCTGCTGTGTGTTGCAGTGAGACAGCAGGGACAGTGATCCGGATCAGTGTCACTGCTGACGGGTGTCATCCCTCAGGTGGGTGTCACCCGGGTGCGCTCTGCAACCCCACAGTGACACCACTGGTCATGGCAGATGGCAAAGAATTGTGGATCTTAGTCCAGGGAAGGTCTAGGCCTGCTGCAAAGGTTGAAGCTATAGTACAAGCTGAGCCAGTGTATTTTAAAGAAGCAGCACAGGATTGGTTACTTTCATGTGTAGGATGTTTGTGTAGCTGGAACTTGATGTCTGTGCATGCATGTTGGATTGCTACTTGTATGTGTATTTGTGCACACTGAAGTGGTTCAGTTTGGATCATTTTGCTCACGTTCCTTAGAGTGTGGTTGGTTGTATGTGAGCGTGTGTTTTTAGAGACAAGAAATGTGAGTTTGTTGGGGTAAGGGACTTTATTAGACTCTACAGTGTAGGCCTTATTGGGGTAGGGATTTATGAGAATAGTATAAATGTGAGATTAAAAGAGTATTATTGGTAAACAACACTGTAATATTAGCAGCTTTATACATGTGTACAACTATTATGACTGATAAACTTTTATACTTTGTTAGCATTTCCTCCTTACTTCAGCTCAGATCAGTTCATGCTCTGTAATTTTTTTTAAATAAGGACATTTTCCTTGACTGACTTTCATGTTCTTTAAATAGAAAATGTAAGGAAAAAATACTATAACATATTTTCTATAGGGCTAAAAGTATGTGGCTGTTTTTAAATATCAGTATTTTGCATATTATAAGTCTACTAAAGCACCTGTACAGCACTGCAGCAATGTGGTATACTTATGTTAATAACAATCATTGCTGCTATTAAATATTAATGCTGAGGATAATAGGAAACCTAACGATAAGCTACACTATAGTGCTTTTCCTTCTAGACTTGGTAATGTGAACATCTATATTATGGCACTATACAGTATTTATGAAATATTATTTGGAAGGCTTGATAATATGTTACCACTCCTTCATTTTTTCACCCTTCTTTTTTCCTTGCCAAATGGTTTCTTTTTAAAATCATTCATACCAAATGCTCTCTTCCAACTTCATTTAAAGCAGTTTTCCCAGTTCCTACCTTTTCTTTTACATCACGTGAATTAATCTTGTGATTCTCCATGTTTATTCCTTACATTTCCTTGTATCTCATGCATTCCCACCCATGTTCTGCCTGACCTCTCTTTACAGTGAGTCCATCTTCTGCTCCTCGAATAGCTCGATCGAGCAGTATTCCAGCTCAGGACTCCTCTTTTGAGCTTTTTGGTTCCTCAAACCTGGGAAGTTCATTATCTCTTGCTGACAGACCCAAAGGAACAATGACTAGATCTGGCTCATTTAGAGATCCTGCTGATGATGGTAAGTACATTGCACAAATGTAATGCAGCAAAACTGATCTGAAGATGCAATTATAATTTCATATCAACATTTTGCAATTTTTTTCACATTGTGGTGTTATGTAGATCTGGTGTTTATTGATTTAGATTTCCTAGAAGGATTGTTGCATAAACAAACTGATGATGAGCTTGTGCTTGGGGGGGGGGAAATTGCTCTCCTTCCAGACTGGTGTCAATAAAGATACTGCAGAAACAGTGCAAAATACAGTTTTTGAATGATAAAATCTCATGCGGTCATCCATGAACATTTCTATTATGTATCGTGATGAAATTTTGTGTCTGGTAACAGATGTCTGGATATTACAAATATTATGTAGCTTTTATGTGCATTGACCGTTTTAGTGATAATATAGGAAAATGCCTCCACTAGATATTATTTGCATGCCTATAAATTTTAAAAAGGCCATCAATATTGGGAACTTTAAAAATAGTTAAGTGAATTCAAACTGTATACGCTAAGATACTCTAAGATTAAATTATCAAAAGTGGAGCAGACAGAATCCAGAGCAGCTGTACTTGGTAACCAATCAGCTTCTATCTTTAGCTTGTTCAGTAAGCTTTAAAAATTTAAATATGATAACAAATGTAATAGGTTGATGGTTGCCTTGCACAGCTGCTCCAAATTCTGTCTACTTCAGTTTTGATCAATTCTCTTCATTGTATCTGTGTAATCAGCCTAGCTATTATGATTTATTTTTATTAATTTCGCTGTACACAATGCAAAAGAAACACTTTTTGAGCTTTGAAAGTACTGGCGGGTTTTCATGCAGTCACCTTTAAGGGAGCTAGGTTCACTGCATTGAAGTTCATCTTTTAAGAAAGAAAATAGCGCACTCTGTGAAACTGCTGTAAATGCAAGCGTTGGTGATTATCAAAAGAAAGAAGCATGCACCATTTATAGCAATTCACATTCCAGAAAGTCTCCATGGCATCAGTGTTCACAAACTGTGAACTTACAAGTTTATGTATAGTGGCTTTATTTTTTTCGTGAAGCTATACGGTTTTACTAATCTGATGATCTCTTTATTTTTCAGTTCATGGTTCTGTTCTGTCACTGGCATCCAGCGCATCATCAACATACTCCTCTGTAAGAACCAACTGTATAAATGTGTAGCTGCAGCCACAGCTGCCTGTGCTGTGTTTAGAAATCATTATGTTCATTAGCAGTGCATGAAAGACTCTGCTTGTGCTTTGAATGCAAATAAGAGTGTAGAGATACATATTAATAAGCAGCTGGAAGACTGTTTGCTCATGCTGTAACATCCTCTCTTTATTTTTCTGTGGCATGCTACGCTTGTCTATCAGGCTGAGGAAAGGATGCAATCGGAGGTACATTCAGTGTTCTATCCTTTGTTGCAGAGCTATTCTCTTCCCTTTCATTTACTCTAACGATTTACTTCTAAATATTATACCTTATAGTCTACTAATATGGCAATATCTTACATATACTTACTATATTTAATATGTACTAATAATTTAGTGATATGTTGTGTATACTACTACAGTATAGTCTAATAACAGATAACATAACATTATAGTATTTGTATAACTTTACCTAAACAGTATAACATTTAACTATTTAAATTTATAAACTTACATTTATTTACTTTGTTTCACTTTGCAAAATAGCAAATCCGCAAACTTCGGAGAGAACTGGAATCATCACAGGAAAAAGTTGCAACTCTGACCACACAACTGTCTGCTAATGTAAGTGCTGCATATGGTCTTTTAAACATATTCTCTGGTCTAAAGTATTTCTTTGACTTGTTCCACAGTTCTTTTTATACTCCCCAGACTTAGAATTTAAAGTAATACTACAGAAACATTTTATTTTAGGTTTTTATAGAGTGCAAAAGTGTTGAAGCCACTGTCAGGTTTTCATAAGGATATTTGTTCTTGTTAGGGAGATTTCCCTTCAGTTCCTGTGTTGGTGATGGTGTCCCTGGACAGGAAATAAGGGAAAGTATCCATCTGGAACGCAACAGCTGACAAAAATTCTAACCTTCCATCACTAAACCCCAAACTGGTTTTACTGCTGCTCTGTCTCTTGTTAGAAAGATTAGACCTCACTTTTTGTCTTCGTTATGTATGCAGTAAGAGAAAAATCCCAACTGGTACACAGACTGCAATAAAAACTGATAGAAGTTGTAACCACAGTTCTAAAACCTTTACTGGAATAACACTTTAAGTTAGATGAACCTTCTGAAAAATATATCATCTTGTTGTCTTGATATTATGAGTGGAAAATATAATAATTTTTCTACTCGATGTATTGTTATACTAGAATAAAAGCATATCAATGTGCAGAAAATGTGCACTTCTAAAATATGAAAAACTTAAATGATATTTAATGGTTAATGTAGTAGTTACAGGTTTGTGTTTTCCACAGATGTACAGTATTTCTCAGTTATATTTGAAGTAGAATTGCACATTCACAACCTTTTCTCACACCCCTAACCCCCCCCCCCCCCCAATCACTTCCAAGCACACTTCACATCATGCAAACTGGTCAGTTAGCCCTATGGGGGAGAGTAATTGTAGGCCAGAGGTCTAATGCTCTAGTTTCAGTACTTGCACATAACATTTTTATGAGAAGGTAGGTGCCCATACCGCTAACTTTGAGCATATGCTGAGCCAATAATGTCTATGAAAGGACAGCACCAAGGTACAAGCATTGGAGGATTCTGCAGGGAAAGCCAGACCCATAGTTTCAGTACTTGCATATAGCAATTTTATGAAAAGTAGAGGTGCCTATACTAATAATTTTGAGCATGTGCTGAGCCATTAATTTTTATGAAAGGACAGCGCCAAGGTACAAACATTGGAGGATGCTGCAGGGAAAGCCAAAGCTATGGCAAATAAACTTTACCCACAGTGTGCAGGATTGGAGGTATGTTTAGAAGTGACCTGGGAGAAGAGAGTAATTTTTTTTATGTAAAAGTGCACTTACATGTTAAATACCTCAATGCCTGCCATTCATTAGATTTGTATCCCACAAGGTTTGAAATCAATTTTAACATAAGCATGGGTGGCAAATGAAAGGTTAAATGTGTAATAAAGATCAGACAACAGTATTGTGAACAAGAGAGAATTATGGTTACTAATACTAATTGTCCTAATCACATTGTTAAATTGCAGTATTTCACAAAAAAAAAAAGACTCACTGTCAAGCAGCCATTTTGCTGGACTACTTGCTAGTAATATTCACTCGTCATACTTGCTCAATAAATACATATACTCCATGGCATGCTGTTTATATAACACTTCAACACCTATGTAGAGTGTACCTATCCAAATTTTTAGGGTCAGCAACACTCCTACTTGGCCCTATTCTATTTCACACTTCCATGATGATGTTATAGTACAATAATGTCTTCGTCTTTGCTTTGTTAATCTAGCCTTGTGTATAAGGTATGTTGCGAAGTAAACTGCACCATCGAGTGCCACTATGTTAATGGCATATATAACAGTATGTAGAAGACAGTGCACAATGGTTTTCTGTTTGTGCAATTGCTCTTATATTCATATGATTTTGATAGAACAATGAATCAAAAGGAAAAAAATGAAATTTTTGTTTACTCTGCTCATCACAACATATTTAATGCTTGAATGACTGGAGTGCTTTTGATCTGGAATGTCATTTACAGCATTTGCAATGGTCCATAGGCTTTACTATGTCTTTAACGCCAAACTGCCAAAGAGATGTTGGTGCTGCCTTAAGCAGCATATTTTTACCATGGATGTGTGATACTTGATGGATTACTAAACAATGACTGTACTTTAGTGTAATAATTGTATAGTCCCTTCTAGATTTATAACAGATATCTTGTTTTGTGATTATTTTTTTTTTAATCTTTTGTAGGCAAACCTAGTTGCAGCATTTGAACAGTCATTAGTGAACATGACCTCCCGACTTCGTCTGCTTGCTGATAATGCACAAGAGAAGGTAAGTAAAACCAAGCAAAATTGCTGATTTCGCTTTTGCTACAGTAAATAAGAGCCAATGCACATATAGTACTATTTTAAAGGAAAGGTGACTATTTATTATTGAAAAATCAGTTTTTCATCATGTGTATAAACCTTAGATGTAATTATTTTAAAATGCACTGCCTTAGCTTTGCCTCATACCTCTGGATATGCACCAGCAATGTGACAGAGCTGACCCTTGTTTAGTATAGTGTATATCACCTAACAAGAATGATCAGCCCTTGCTCAGTATCATTTAGCAGGCATTTCAATTAGAGATTTTGTGATGTGCTTCAAACTTTGTGATTGGTGAACATTAGGGATAAGCAATGATTTTACTGAAATTTTGGTGACATGTAGGACATTTAACTGATGCAAAGGGGAATGCAAAATTGGGGTGGGCATTAAACGGCTGCTAAGTGTTTTTCAATTATCCTGATCCTGTTTTTAGGCCAACACTAAAAAAGCTAGCCCTGAAGGCAACCCTAATTCTGAAGGGTATGCCAAATCCTAGCAATATCACTGACCCCATGTTTGTAAACAAAATCATGTAATCACCCTGAAAAAGCATAGTATTTTATTAACAAAATTATGTCACACAGCAGCAGAGTTGTTTGCATGCTCCTTGCTTTAAAGGGGAAAAGGTATTTTTTGCTAAATAGGCAGGGCCAAATTAGAGGTTAATTTTCCATCAAAATTGCACATTTCTATTTTAAGTAACATAAATTACTCCACTCATTATGGCCTTTGTCACCGCACAGTTTAACAATGGTGTACATCAACCATCAGGGAGGAACTAGAGCAGACCTGGTCTTGGGCAGAACTTCATGTTCCAGCCTTGTCAACTGTGTACTTCCAAGCAATTGGATGTTGGCATACAGACTTTTCCTCAGTCAATTCAACCAAGGGAGATTTTTCCCTACACGTGGAGGTATTTCCAGACTTGTGTCTCAAGTAGGAGAAGCTGGATATGGACCTCCTGGCTTTCAGGTTTAACAACATACTGCACAGGTTTGACTCCAGGTACAGAGATCCAGTAGCAGAAATAGTGGATGCTCTGGTAGTTCCATGGCATCAGTACATCCTTACTACATCTTTCCTCTACTCAAACTCCTTCCTCTCTTGCAGAATTCATATGGAGAGTATTTCAGTGTTCTCATAGTTTTGGACTGACCTAGGCAGATATGGTACTCTGACTTGATCAGACTCCTGGCAGACTGTCAGCAGTCATTTCGAGATCGTCTGGATCCTCTGCCTCAAGGACTAATTTACCACCCAGCTTTATGATCACTGGCTTTAACTGCATGGCTGTTGAAGCCCAAGTGCTGAGAAAGAGAGGCGTCTCTGAATCAATGATTTCCATGGTGTTAAAAGCTAGGAAGTATACTTCTCACAAGGTCACAAGATCCTGGTTTTCACAATTGGAAACTCTCTATGGAATGAATTCCTTCCTTTTTGCCGATAGGTCTGGACCAACATTTGGTCCTCAGTACTGCCAAGGCTCAGGTCTCTGTGCTTGTGATTTTGTTCCTTAGACCTCCAGATTTCATCTGTTACTCCTTGCAATCTGTACTTGGTCATGTAAGGTATGTTCTGCTTTACACTCAGAAGGTTACATTTCTTGTTGCCATAAGCTCTGTGAGGCGAGTGTCTGAGTAGATGACCTTATCTTGTAAAGAGCCTTACACAGACAAGGTAGTGTTCAAACCCAGAACTTCCTTTTTACCTAAGATAGTTTCACCTCAATCAGGGCATTAAATATATGACTCCCTGTTCTGCTCCATTTCATCAGGAGATCTCTCTCCATTGTCTGGATGTAGTTCTAGTTGTGATAGTTTATTTCACAGCCACTGCTTCCATAAAAAAAATATTTTTTACTCTTTTTGTCATTTCGTAAGAGTAAATTAGCTTCTCAATCCATCATTTCCTGGTGGCTCAGACAGACCATCCTTCAAGCGCATGGTCTTAGCTCCTCAGCATCAGGCAACCTTCTCAAATTTGCATTGCCACCTGGTCTTGTGTTCACATTCACAACAGCTCATGACTGTTCTGATGCTGGCTTTGGGCGTAAGGTCTTTCAGGTGGCTTTTTGAGTTTCAGGCAGACCCATTTATGTTGTTTCCAGGATTTTGTGTTCACTGTAAAATCTTTTTCTTAAAGTCCATTTATGAGCGCAGGAACATTAAATGGTAAACTGGGAACAGCTGCAACGCAGCCACGAAGTGGTAGGCCATGTAAAATGACTGAGTGGTATCTGCATATGCTGAAGCGCACAGTGTGCAGAAGTCGCCAACTGTCTGCAGAGTCAATAGCTAAAGACCTCCAAACTTTGTGTGGCCTTCAGATTAGCACAACAACAGAGCATAGATAGCTTCATGGAATGGGTTTACAATGGCTGAGCAGCTGCATCTAAGCCTTACATTACCAAGTGCAATGCAAAGCATCGAATGCAGTGGTATAAAGTACGCCTCCACTGGCCTCTAGAGTAGCGAAGACGTGTTCTCTGGAGTTACAAATTACGCTGCTCTGTCTGGCAATCCGATGGATGTGTCTGGGTTTGGTGGCTGCCAGGAGAACGGTACTTGCCTGACTGCATTGTGCTAAGTGTAAAGTTTGGTGGAGGGGGGATTATGGTGTGGGGTTGTTTTTCAGGGCTTGGGCTTGGCCCCTTAGTTCCAATGAAGGGAACTCTTAAGGCATCAGCATACCAAGACATTTTGGACAATTTCATGCTCCCATCTTTGTGGGAACAGTTTGGGATGGCCCCTTCCTGTTCCAACATGACTGCGCACAAGTGAACAAAGCAAGGTCGATAAAGACATGGATGAGCGCGTTTGAGGTGGAGGAACTTGACACGTTTGGGATGAATTCGAGTGGAGACGGCGTGCCAGGCCTTCTTGTCCGACATCAGTGCCTGACTTCACAAATGCACTTCTGGAAGAATGGTCAAACATTCCCATAGACACACTCCTAAATCTTGTGGACAGCCTTCCCAGAAGAGTTGAAGCTGTTATAGCTGCAAAGAGTGGGCCAACTCAATATTGAACACTACAGATTAAGACTGGTATGCCAGTAAAGTTCATGTGCGTGTGAAAGCAGGCGTCCCAATACTTTTGGCAATAAAGAGTCGTGTGTGTATGTGTCTATATATATATATATATATATATATATATATATATATATAAAAGCATTTGCAGCTGCTTAATTGTTGAAACCTCAAAAGCTGCTCTGGTAAATGTCAGCCGATTTTCAGTTTCCGCTGCTTGCTTGCCTGACTTGCAGTTTGCTATGGGGGGAGTTCTGTAGTTGGATGGGCCTTTCAGTACAACAAAGAAAAGTCTGTATGGATAGGCAATTTTAGAGTCTATCTTAAGAAGAAAAATGGAAACTTAAGCATGTACATAGTATAACTGTAGGATTTAACCGATATCTTCTAAAACCTTATTTTGGTCTCAAGACACTGAATGAAATAATTGGATAAAATTCATAAGGTTTCATCATATAAGGGTCAGAGTAGATGGTCAGCCTTCAAGAGTTGCAAATAGAAAAGGGTGAGGGTTGAAAGATCCGTCTACCTTGCAGTACACCCTTATTGCTAAGTGATGTACTAGTGCAGGCCTTGAAATTTCCACTCGTCTCCTCGCAGTGACGAGTGGAAATTATGGTGGGGGCGAGTGTGTTTCCCAGGGCCGTCTTGCTGAGCAGGCTCGGAACTCAGGGCTGGCTCCATCACTCGCACTGGGAGCCGTCAGACTGCTCAATAGTTGAGCAAAGTGAAAGCAAAGGAAGGAGTACGTGCTGTGCTCTGTGCCTCCCCCTAGAGTGCAGTACCCGGCTCTGTGAGTGAAGGTAAAGTACTGTACTGCAACTTTTTATAGGGCTGTGTGTATGTACAGTACGTGTGTGTGTGTGTTATTATGGGTGTTAGAGGATGGGGCATTTGAGGTACTGCTGGGTTGGATAGAAGGTAGAATATGCTTGGTAGAGTTATGGTTTGGTGAGTGAGAGATTATGGTTGTATGCGGTGCATGGTCTAATTATGATGTAGTGCTTAGGGGGACATTGGAGGCCCTGATGTAATATGGGGGGACTTTGGGGACCCTGATATAATGTGGGGGGACTCTTGGGACCCTGATGTAATGTGGGGAGACTCTGGGAACCCTGATGTAATGTGGGTAACATTTAACGGTGTCATTTCATGAGATAATTTACAAGCGCATGTTTAGGGTATGAACCACTGATGTATACATGTTGATCATATCCCCCCTTAATCTCCTCTTCTCAAGAGAATAAATTCAGTTCCTCTAATCCTTCCTCATAGCTGAGCTCCTCTTATCAGTTTGGTTGCCTTTCTCTGTACTTTCTCCAGTTCCCCAATGTTTTTTTTTTATGAATTGGTGCCCAAAATTGAACTGCATATTCCAGTTGAGGTCTTATTAATGACTTGGACAGGGGTAAAATGATATCAATCTCTCTGGAGTCTATACCTCTTAATACAAGAGAGGATTTTGCTCGCTTTAGAAATCGCAGCTTGGCATTGCATGCCATTATTAAGCTTGTGATCTACCAGAACTCCCAGATCCTTCTCCACCATTGATTCTCCCAGTTGTACTCCCCCTAGTATGTATGATGCATGCATATTCTTAGCCCCCAAGTGCATAACCTTACATTTATCAACATTAAACCTCATTTGCCGCATAGTTGCCCAATTAAACAGTGCATTGAGGTCGGCTTGTAAGTTGGAGACATCCTGTAAGAACATTATATCACTACATAGCATGGTGTCATCTGCAAAGACTGAAATGGTATTTTTAATCCCAGACCCTATATCATTTATAAATGTATTAAGAAAGTAAGGGTCCCAACACTGAACCTTGGGGTACACCACTGACAATCCTAGACTATTCAGAGAATGAATCATTAACCACTACTCTCTGAATACTCTCTGAATACAATCTTTTAGCCAGTTTTCTATCCATTTACATATGGATTTTTCCAAGCCCATAGACTTTACCTTACACATTAGCCGTGTGTGGGGAACTGTGTCAAAATATTTAGCAAAATCCAAGTATACCACGTCTACCGCCACCCCTCTGTCCAAGGTTTTGCTCACCTCCTCATTAAAAATCAGAAATCAGATTTGTTTGACAATTTCTGTCTTTCATGAATCCATGCTGTCTGTTGCTTGAAATATTTTATTCCAGCAAGAACTCATCTATGTGGTCTTTTATTAAGCTCTCCAGTATCTTCCCAACTATAGATGTTAAACTATAATTACTTGGTAAAGTCTTTGACGCCTTTTTACATATAGGCACCACATTGGCCTTTCACCAATCTAGTGGTACTATGCCAGTCATTAAACAGTCCCTAAAACTTGAGCAACAGACATGCATAGGGCAGCCCCTGTCAATAAGTGAATGGGCTGCCCTATGCACAACGCATGTAAAACACGTTTTCAGAATCTCAAACAGGAACGCTAATTCCCACAATGCGATATCTGAATTGGGTCTCAAGGTTTACATCTGCTAAGAAGCTGTACCCCATTCAGTAGTCAAAAAAAATATTGTCATGAGTCCCCCCCACCCCAACCTTACCTCGATTGGAATGTGTTGGCGTAAACTGAAGCCACAAGACATGCAGCAGATTGCTTTGCCACTTGTGTTGGGACAGTGTTAGGCAATGCTATTTAACACAACTGTTTCATACAAGGCCTGAAGTCTAAGTCATAGAGCAATTTTGCAATTACAACCATTCATATCACATTCATTTTACAGAAAGTAGCTCTGGTCATTTCAGCAGCAGTCCGGCTCTGCCTACAGCTAGGAGAAGGGAGCCTTAATTGGCTTCCTCTGCTGCCATTTACATGTAGACCCCACTACTGGGCTTTGGTTGACACTTAGGAAGCCTGTGTACAGGTAAGATCGGCAAGCCTACACACTGTTTTATTACATTTAAACTGTGTCAGTGCTTCAATGTGGCTGGCACTGGGACCAGCTGAGGCTCATTTATATGATGTCCAACACTTTGCATACTGCATGTTGGGCACCAGGGCCACACAGCATCTTCCTTTTTATTCTGTGGATACTAAAAAAGGGACTTAACTGATTTTTTGGGAAGCCTGAGGTGCTAAAGTGGGTATCTGAAAGTACACTTAGGCATGTTAGATATCAATACAGTTATGTTAGGTTTCTAAATATAAACACAAGCTCAATGTATAAATAAAGTTTCATCTATGTTAAACACAATAGAAAGCCAAATAATTTTTTATTTCTTTCATCCTTGCGATTTTTTTAATTTTAGGACTCAGAGCTTGTAGAACTGAGAGAAACAATTGAATCACTAAAGTCCAAGAACTCCGAGGCACAGGCTGTCATCCACGGGGCACTGAACCCTCAAGATCATGCACCACGGGGTATGCTAGATTGTTCTGTTAATTGTCATTGCACAGTTTTTAACAGGCTAGCAATATAAACAATTAAACATGACTGTTGTGAGTACTGTGTTTTAATTTGTTTCAGTGGTTTACCTTAGATATAGTATATGGACTAGATTCATCACTGTTTTTATACTATAAACTGATTTTCAAATAGTTGCCAGACTACTAGGCCAAATGCTGATATTGACTTTGAACTGACTGTGATCTTTTTAATAGTTTGTGTAACTTTTTAAATGCAGTTACAATTAAGTGTCCTATTGTGCATTTATTTGCAATCGCCACTTGTTATTCCATCTCATGTTGCAAGTTACACATACTGCAACTTGTTACAAAGAACCATATCAATCACGGTGAGTGCAGTTAGGCCTTAAGTCATTTCTACATGATGTCCCTTATACACCTCATGACCATCCACGTCAGGCAGTCTTCTCATTTTGAAATGTAAACAGCGAGGCACAGTACTGGCTTATCACAAATATTTCATTCCGGCAAAGATTGCCAACTGCTAAGGTTCTCATATGTGATTGTTCATTCATACACTGTGAGTATGATTCTAACTAAAGTATCTATGTCAAGCAGGAGTGTCTGCCTGTGTATGTGCAGCTGCAGACCTGCTGTCGTTTACGAGACATCAATATTGGTTTACCTTTGTATTAACAAGCAAACACTGTACCCTAATGCATCTTTCTACCCAACATGTTGCAATACTTTAAAAAAAAAAAAAAGCACAGTCAATGCTTTGTTTCCTGTTTTAGTGTAGAAAGTAGTATGGTTATGTGATTATTGATAACGTTTTTTTAAAAATGCTGGAAGGACCACAGTATGTGCTAAATTTACTGGACAACAGAGATTTAGTTTCCTGAACACTTTTTGGTGTATCTTACAGATTTTGGGCTGCTAATCATGAAAATAACCTGTAATTTATTATATCAAGTATTATTTTATAGAAATCTGTGTTTGCAATGTCTTGTATTTTCAGTTTACTAATTTTCTCTTACATTATGAGGTGCTTTGCGTAGTGCATGCATGTCCGGACATGCACCCAAGGAATATTGCTAAAGATTTCTGGAACTGGTACAGTTTGGGCATGACTAGGCATGCTTAGGCTGCATGGATGTTGCCTGAAAAGGCTATAAAGGCAGCTCAAATGCACAGATGCTACTCATTTGGTTAATATCAGTTTCCATGTACTGTGATGTGATTGTTTCAAGACATAGCATTGGCCATGTACATGTAGTTTACATAACAAATAAACCAGTTATAGACTTGCTACAGGACGATTGGTGATAGCAGAAATGTCTTGCTAATGTCCAAACTGCCATGAAACCTTTGCGGTGAGTACACACTTAAGTCTCATGATGCACCATGACTGGACCTGTTAAGAAGGTTTATAAACTGTACTGTGGTTGCAAGATTGGTGATCAAGACACGTTCTGGGTTTCTCATTTTTGTTGTGCAAGATATATTTTCGATCTTCGAGATTGGTTCGGAAGAAAGCGGAAGTTACAATGATGTGGTGAGAACAGAATGATCATGTAACAGACTGTCTGACTAATGTCGCTGCTTTCTCTGCTAAAAATAAGAAATCAATTGAATAAACCAATGTGACTTCAGATGTGTGACCAATGCCATATGACAACAGTCTTCCAGTATCACCAAAGAAATGGCGCTTAGACGAAACAAACGAAGATGTTGCAATGCCCCTTCCCTTCATTTAGGGCTTAGAGCTGTCCTCACTGAGATCTGCACTGAGAGACGTCAGATCCCCCCCAAAAGAGCAGAGACCTGTGTGTGTTTAAAACGATCTACAGAAGAAATAACTGCAGATAAACAGGTACAACTTATGTAGGGGGAATTGTTTCATCTCTGTTTACAGTACCCAAGGCTAGTCACTTCACTGGCTTTATGTGAGGATTTACAATTACTTTAATTTCATTGTACAGATTGACAACCGTGTTTTCTGTACAGACTTTGATGGTTTGTTCACAGCTTTGGGTTGTGAACATGGCTCACTAGAATGGCATCTCTGTATTGATTCTTCAATGTTAAGCCTCAAGGCTGTCTTGTTACACAGTGGTAATGTACACCCTTCAATACTTGTTGGCTATGCTACACACATGAAGGAAACATTCAAAAACATGGAACTATTGTTGAAGCACATCCAGTAGACCAAGTATAACTGTAATATCTGTTGATGTAAAAGTAGTGTGTCTGGATGTTTTTCAGATTCCTCCAATAAGGGCCTGCTGTTTAAGCACAGTTCACTACACCTATAACCCTTGCCTCTCTTTCAGTGGAACAGAATTTAACATTTAACAATGTACAGTTGTGTTCAAAATAATAGCAGTGTGATGAAAAAAGTGAATAAAGCTCAAAATCCTTCTAATAGCTTTTATTTCCATACACACAAATGCATTGGGAACACTACACATCCTATTCCAAATCAAAACATGAAGAAAAATATATCAAATTTGTGTTGTTCATCTAAAACAAATTGCAGAAAAGTGAATATTAGATTGTTCAAAAAAATAGCAGTGTTTGTATTCACTATATAAACTGAAAAATGTTTGAAGATTTTGCTTTCCTTTGAATCACTTAATTAATATTGGACGATGATTGGACTACATTCCACAGTTCTTCTCTATTTCTTGGTTTTGCCTCAGAAACTGTATTTTTGATGTCACCCCACAAGTTTTCTATTGGATTAAGATCCGGGGATTGGACTGGCCACTCCATAACGTCAACTTGTTGGTCTGGAACCAAGATGTTGCATGTTTACTGGTGTGTTTGGGGTCGTTGTCTTGTTGGAACTCCCATTTCAAGGGCATTTCCTCTTCAGCATAAAGCAGCATGACCTCTTCAAGTATTCTTATGTATTCAAACTGATCCATGATCCCTGGTATGCGATAAATAGGCCCAACACCATAGTATGAGAAACATCCCCATATCATGATGCTTGCGCAACCATGCTTCACTGTCTTCACAGTGTACTGTGGCTTGAATTCAGTGTTTGGGGGTTGTCTGACAAACTGTCTCCGGCCACTAGACCCAAAAAGAACAATCTTACTTTCATCAGTCCACAAAATATTGCACCATTTCTCTTTAGGCCAGTCAATGTGCTCTTTGGCAAATTGTAACCTCTTCAGCACGTCTTTTTTTCAACATGTGGGACTTTTCGGGGGCTTCTTGCAGATAGCTTGGCTTCACATAGGTGTCTTCTAATTGTAACAGTACTCACAGGTAACTTTAAACCTTCTTTGATCTTTCTGGAGCTGATTGTTGGCTGAGTCCTTGCCATTGTGGCTATTCTTCTATCCATTCGAATGGTAGTTTTTCGCTTTCTTCCACGTCTTTCAGGTTTTGGTTGCCATTTTAAAGCATTTGCGATCATTTTAGCTGAGCAGCCTATAATTTTCTGCACTTCTTTATATGTTTTCCCCTCTCTAATCAACTTTTTAATCAAGGTACGCTGTTCTTCTGAACAATGTCTGGAACGACCCATTTTCCTCAGAATTTCAGAGATAAATGCACTGTAACCAGCATGTACAACATTTGCTGCCGTCCTTCCTTAAATAAGGGCAATAATTGCCACCTGTTTTTCAAAGAATGAATGACCTCACTAATAGAACTCCACACTGCAATTGTTTTGAACATGCCCCTTTCAATTAGTGATTCAATTACACAGAATCAGCAGCATGCATGTCATGACTGTTGGGTCTGTTGGATTTCTATTACTCTACTACACCTGCTAGTAAATTATTTGCCATGTAGAAATATAATTTCTACCAAAAACAGTGATTGATTAGGTTAGTGATGTCTGACTGCTATTATTTTGAACACAACTGTAGATAGGATTCTAGCATCTCTATATGTTCGCAGCGGATAAGGATGCATCTGAGGTATCCCGATTGTGCTTTACTTGGCAGAAGGATATTCTGACTCTTACTGACGATTATCAGGAAGAAGGGGTGAAACAGTATTTCCCTCCTATAATCTCCGCCGGAGATGGGTACATTGAACTAAAATTCCTCTATCAATTTTATTATACACCACAGAGACTGTTGGTGATCTATGCTATGGTTGATGAACATTGTCCAAAATGCCATGGTGGGAACATTTATCCATATGGTTTGGACTTGTCCCTGTATACAACAGTTTTGGAATGATGTAGTGCAATATCTTAACACAGTTACTGGATTGAAGCTTAGTATAAACTCCATACGCTTTTGGGTATTTTTGAAATATATGCTACTTCTCCCTATAAGAGACTATTTCTCTTATATACTGCCTTTTATGCTAAGAAAACTATCCTGTTTAAATGCTGGATCTTCCTACTCTCCAATTATGGAGGTCAATGGTGAACGCTGTCTGTCCCCCTATACAAACTTTTATATATGGGCAGAAACTGCCCTAAAAAATTAAATAAGATGTGGGCAGCCTGGATGGAAGCTATAGGCTTAACCATGTGATAGGAAACTAATACTAATGTATTGCTAGATATTATGTGCTATATCTTAATTTTTTGACTTGTGGCTGGGTTTTCTGCTCCATTCCCTCCTCTGCCCCCCACCCTCCTTTTTTTCTTTATTCTTTTAATATCCAGGAATATCATATGCTGTAATTCTGACTTTTCTTGAGGAATAGACATTTGAGGTTTTAATTACCATTGAGTTTTGTCGTTTTTTTTCATTTGAATAACTGGTCTTCGGCTTTTGGAACTTTTGTGCAACTTCTCTAGTGCTGTACACTTCTATCCTTTTTGTGTCAGTGCCACACATGTCACTTGTTTTTGTTCTTTTTAATTATAATAAAGAATATCTGTTAAAAAAAGTAGTGGGTGCTTGGAATGCAGCTTAGATACAGTCATGGCCGAAATTGTTGGCACCCTTGATATTTCTCCAGGAAATCATGTATTTCTCACGAAACGTATTGCATTAACACATGTTTTGCTATACACATGTTTATTCCCTTTGTGTGTATTGGGACAAAACAAAAAAAGGGAGGAAAGAAAGCAAATTCGACATAATGTCACACAAACCTCCAAAAATGGGCTGGACAAAAGTATTGGCACCCTTTCACAACTGCGGATAAATAAGAATGTTACAAGCATGTGATGCTCCTGTAAACTCACCTGGGGCAAGTAACAGGTGTGGGCAATATAGAAATCACACCTGAAAGCAGATAAAAAGGAGAGACGTTCACTTAACCTTTGCATTGTGTGTCTGTCTGTGCCACACTAAGCATGGACAACAGAAAGAGGAGACGAGAACTGTCTGAGGACCTGAGAACCAAAATTGTGGCAAAATATCAACAATCTCAAGGTTACAAGTCCATCTCCAGAGAACTAGATTTGCCTTTGTCCACAGTGCGCAACATTATCAAGAAGTTTGCAACCCATGGCACTGTAGCTAATCTCCCTGGTCGTGGACGGATGAGGAAAATTGATGAAAGATTGCAACGCAGAATAGTCCGGATGGTGGATAAGCAGCCCCAAACATGTTCCAAAGACATTCAAGCTGTCCTGCAGGCTCAGGGAGCATCAGTGTCAGCGCGAACTATCCGTCGACATTTAAATGAAATGAAACGCTATGGCAGGAGACCCAGGAGGACCCCACTGCTGACACAGAGACATAAAAAAGCAAGACTACAGTTTGCCAAAATGTACTTGAGTAAGCCAAAAGCCTTCTGGGAAAACGTCTTGTGGACAGATGAGACCAAGATAGAGCTTTTCGGTAAAGCACATCATTCTACTGTTTACCGAAAACGGAATGAGGCCTACAAAGAACAAAACACAGTACCTACGGTAAAATATGGTGGAGGTTCAATGATGTTTTGGGGTTGTTTTGCTGCCTCTGGCACTGGGTGCCTTGACTGTGTGCAAGGCATCATGAAATCTGAGGATTACCAAAGGATTTTGGGTCGCACTGTAGGGCCCAGTGTCAGAAAGCTGGGTTTGCGTCCAAGATCCTGGGTCTTCCAGCAGGACAATGACCCCAAACATACGTCAAAAAGCACTCAGAAATGGATGGCAAAGAAGCGCTGGAGAGTTCTGAAGTGGCCAGCAATGAGCCCAGATCTAAATCCCATTGAACACCTGTGGAGAGATCTTAAAATTGCTGTTGGGAAAAGGTGTCCTTCCAATAAGAGAGACCTGGAGCTGTTTGCAAAGGAAGAGTGGTCCAAAATTCCGGGTGAGAGGTGTCAGAAGCTTATTGATGGTTATAGGAAGCGACTGATTTCAGTTATGTTTTCCAAAGGGTGTGCAACCAAATATTAAGTTAAGGGTGCCAATACTTTTGTCCAGCCCATTTTTGGGGTTTTGTGTGACATTATGTCATATTTGCTTTTCTGCCTCTGTTTTATATTTGTTCCAATACATACAAAGGGAATAAACATGTGTATAGCAAAACATGTGTTAATGCAATACCTTTTTTGTGTGAAATACTTGATTTTCAGGAAAAATATCAAGGGTGCCAACAATTTCGGCCATGACTGTATAACAAGTATTGTGACAAGTAAGTGGTATTACATATGTGAATAGGACAGAAGTTAAAGAGAGTTGCATTACATTAAAAAGAAATGGCAGCTCTGAAAGAATTTGGTTCCAGGACAGAAATACTTGGCACATGAGCCACTTGTTGACCCAACAAAGATATTTTTGCCTCCACTCCAACAAAGAATTTCTTTCCTCTGTGTCACATAAATCTTGGACTGATGAAAAATTTATGAAATCGATGAACAAGGAAGGTGATGGTTTTCGTTATGTGAGACAGATGTTTCCAAGTATAACTTATACCAAAATTAAGGAAGGCATTTTTATTGGTCCACAGATCAGATATGTTATCAATGAAAAGCGGTTCGAAGATCTGTTAGCGGGGCCAGAGGAAATCACTTGGAAAGCATTCAAGGATGTTCTTGAGAATTTTCTTGGCATCTTCAGATCACCAGACTACAAACGTCTTACAGTATACAAGACAATGAAGTACAACATGTCACTGAAGATTCATTTTTTCATTCGCACCTAGACTTCTTCCCCCAAAATCTAGGTGATGTCAGTGACGAACATGATGAAATGTTTCACTAGGACATTGCCACAATGGAAAAACAGTATCAAGACAGCAGGAGTCCATCAGTACTGGCTGACTGTTGGTGGACACTGCGGCAAGATGCACCAGACACTGAGTACAAAAGAAAATCAGCAGTAAAACATCTTGAGCCCTGTTAAACTCATGCAGCCTCTTAGAAACAGGGGATTAAATACATAATGATCATTAAATGTTAATTTCATATTTCTCAAGACTCCTACATGATACAGTTATTCAGAAATGAATGTCTGTATTCAATTCGAACATGTCTCTCAAAATCACCAAGAGTTTATCAGAAAGCAAAACTTTGAAAATATTTGCTATAGTGTTTTAGGTTGGTTTCCTAGTATCATATATGTAGTCCAGTTATTGTTCGAAATACTCTCATTGGTCCCATCACAAGCCAAGGTTGTGCCCTATATTGCCAGTCCCTCCCTTTATTTCTGGAGCGTTAATAAGAAAGTTACATCTGTTAAGAATACTGTGACAGACAACCTCACATGGTCTGGGATGGGGTGTGTCTCCCAGACTTTTTTGCATTATTTGGGTAGATTAGTTGGTTGGCCATTTAGAAGTAGACGGGGGTTTAGAGCTGAACATACCTTCTCATGCCCAATTTTTAAAGTGTGGTAATGAAAGACTCAGGTTGCAGCTCTGGCTTAGGCAGCAGGGAGGGACTGATGGACTCTAAATCTGGTGGTACAATCGAATATGGCTCGAGGTTCAGGTCTCTTTTGTCACCCATGGTAATGCTGATGCAATAAGAGTCAGCCACTAGTTACAGAAAATAATACCACTGGATGACATAGAATTCTTCTCTCCACTATCAAAAGGACAATTGAATGTGAGGCTTGGTCCTAAGAGCAGTGGGCAGGGCTGCTGGCCCCTTTCCTTTCCAGGAAATCCATGAAAGCCTACTTAGACTTTCCTATAGAAGGTGAAAGCCGAAATCCTCTGATGCCTGGGGGCTTGTGTATGTTATCAGTGCGTACCCTGCTGAACAAATTAAGTGTTCTCTGATGCAGTAACTTATTGAACTTACAAAGAAGTGTCTGGAACCAGAAGGTTTCACCATGACCCATGAGCCAGGTTGACCAAAGTTGAAATGTGTGAAATAGGGAAGTATCTGAAAACCACTGAGTGGTCGAAGTGTACAGAGAAGCCTAACACTGGGAGTGACTGGAGTGCTGACGATGTGATGAGTAGGGACATATTGCTGCAAAATGTGAAACATGACATCACCATTTACATATCGATATTTACTTGCTGAGGTTTGGCCACAAATCCAAACATGCTGAATTGTGTGGTGAAAATAAGTGCAGAAAGTCTACATGCCTTCCTACACTATGTAAACCTAGTTACCCTGGTACATACACTCTAACAGACCATGAACATTTGACCCAATGCTAAAGTACCCCACTGCCATACATTCATATGTAAGAAATTATTTACATAGTCTGGTTGAAAAAAGACACCGGTCCATCTAGCTCAACTGATAAAAAGGGAAAAAAAAATTATGCAATCCTATATACACAATTCTATACCCACAGTTGATTCAGAGGAAGGCAAAAAAAACCCCAGCAAAGCATGATGCAGTTTGCTCCAGCAGGGAAAAAAATTCCTTTCTGATCTCCCAAGAGCCAATTGTTTATTCCCTGGATCAACTTTATAAATGTTAGTATCTAGTTATATTATGCGCATTTAGGAAAGAATCCAGGCCTTTTTTAAAGCAATCTACTGAGCTGGCCAGAACCAGCTCTTGAGGGAGTCTATTCCACATTTATACAGCTTTTACTGTAAAGAAACCTTTCTGTATTTGGAGGTTAAATCTCTTTCCAGATGTAAAGAGTGCCCCCTTGTCCTCTGTGATGACCTTAAAGAGAATAACTCTACATCACTATATGGACCATTTATATATTTGTACGTATTGATCAAATCCCAACTTAATCTCCTTTTCTCAAGTAAGAATAAATTCAGTTCCTCTAATCTTTTCTCCTAGCTGAGCTCCTCCATGCCTCTTATCAGTTTGGTTGCCCTTTTCTGCACTTTCTCCAGTTCCCCAATATCCTTTCTGTGACATTGGGAGAATTGCCTAGTGCCACATCCCAATGCCTCATTGCCACAGTCTGCTGGCATCCTTGCAATGTTTGTTTCAGTATGTCCAAATGCCCCTGCCTCATTCCAACAAATGATGTACATTGTACAATATTCTTTGGCCTCGTCAACACTTTGCAGCAGCATCTAGTCGTTTTTAGCACATACTGGAAAAGTAACCTCCCTTATCAGCAGACCTGAAAAAATGGTGGTCCAGACCAATGCCTCACCTGTGGTCTGGACGTGTTCTATCTCAAGTGGTAGAGAAATGGTTTATTTGAGTCAAAAACTGGCACCAAGAGAAAGAAATAATAGTATTTTGGAGTGAGAGTGTCTGGCCTTTTAGTGGATTTTGGAGGCATGCTTCCTTAACATTCCAGGGAGTACAACACAAGCATTACTTGCTGGTTCCTGGCCCTTTAGGATTTTTCTTTCACAGTGGAGTACTGTGGTGGTTGTTATGTGGGTTCCCTTTCAAAGGGTCAAGGGGCATGGTCCAGGATGGACTGTATTTGTTTACGTGACTTTTTCTCACGTAAACTGGCTCCCTGTCATTTGGCTGTTCAGCAGTAGTCAGGGGGTTAATAGCTGAACACACCTTCTCACGCTTGAAGTGAGAGGCTGTGGAGAGAGAGTCTGGTCAGCACATACTCTCCAACTGTTCCTAGTACAAACAGTTCGGTAAACAGCCAGGAGGCTAACAATTTATGTTACGGTATTATGTTCAAACAATCCTTGCAAGACTGGACTGTGATGTTTATTTTGAACTAAGGACAAACAGAATGGGCAAGAACCTCTCAAATGCAACATGACCTGCAATCTGGCCGCTCACAAATGCTTTTTTTTAAAGCTGATGCAGATGGCCAGATTTGAAAATTTTCAGCACAACTGGCAAGGTTTCCCTGTCTAGAGTAAGTTTTAGTGTGTGAAAGATTGATGGCATTAGCCATCAGTGAAAACAGAGTTTGTTATAACTTTTATTGGTTAACCTGTTTGAAAAATTAAGGTCCCATGCACCCAGGGCCTTTGCCCAGCTCTCCTAAATGCCTTTTCTCCTGGTAGTAAGTGTTTTGGCAGAAAAAAACACTTGCTGCATGTAAATGTGTTTAAACCCATTTAGGTGCATAAAGCTCTTGGGCATTGATTCATTTCATTTGCCAGAATGTTTAGATGCATTTACTCATGTCAAGCATTTTTTTTCCTGCCTGCTGTGTGGGTTTTTTTCTAACCTCAAAATGGTTATGTGTGGACACATAGGCTAACATGGGGATGCCAGGCACCCCTAAAAGCAACATTTTTAACTCTCAGTGTGCAGGCCTTAAAGTTAAAAGTAGGGATTTTTTTTTGTTTTTGTTTTTTTACCATTTAGTTAGCCAGGACATGTTAGAACTCTTACCTTGTACATTCTGTTCACAAAGCACAGAATAGGTTATAAAGCCAGAATAACCTTTGTGTTTGATTAGGTTTACCTCCAGTCATAATGTACTGGTTCTGAAACGCTGAAAAATTGCAAAAATCTCCTGAATCTCCATGTGGCTGTGTCCTTTCAGCCTGGCACAGAATTTAGTGATTTCATTCAATCCTTTTCTGCAGAAGTACATTTTCTCATGTATTTGATTTCATTTGTATCCTGGTGTTTATGCAGCTGGACCCTGCACTGATCATGAGCTGATAACTCTACATTATTATTTTGTGGTTCTAGAGCTGCGAATTAGGCGCCAGAATTCTTCTGATAGCATCTCCAGCCTAAATAGCATTTCCAGTCACTGCAGTGCCGGAAGTGTCAAGGACAGTGATGCCAAAAAGAAGAAGAAGAAGAGCTGGGTAAGCTGTTTCTTGAGATAACATATAAAGAATATAAAACATTTAGGGCTAATGCATGTCTTATGTTATCAAAACACATGTGCAAAAGGGTTCCAAAACATTATACATCTCAAACTCTTCCAGTGTTAATATAACATTAAATACTTTATGTTGTCCGCTGCTATGAATGTTTTAGAGACTGAACATATTGGATACAACACACAGTTGGATGGACTGATTTTTTTAAAGGCAGTTAAAGACCTAAATTTGTCAGAACTTGAGACCACCTTCACTCTGTTGAATGTACACCTAATAATTATCATTCAGAAAACTGATCAATACAATTTAAATCAATACAATTAATACAATACAGTCAATACAATTAAATGTCCTGGAGCATGTCAGTTCTGGATAACCGCTAGTTAGATCATTCATGGCTTTTCACAGAAAACAACATTGACAAAAAGACAAAAAGACACAGAACTCTCAGAAAGATATTCTGGACATTAGTGAGGTTTTGGGTAAATTCAACTATGTCTGAGACAGTCTGGAAAATACACATTACAGGAATTTTGTAAAATTAATTTTTTAAAGGAAATATGAAAGCTGTATGCTTGATAACAGTATCCCTGCAACATTTTTATTGTTATATAAATTGTTTTATTTCAGATCTGCTATACATTTTCATATTTTGATACTTGACAGTGTCTGGAATTAGAATTAAAGTGGTTGTAAGCCTCACATATACCCATTGAAGTGACTGGCTGCAGGTGATACACAGGGAAGAAACAAATCCTCCTGCATAAGTTGTACTTGTTTATCTGTAGCCCACTCTTCTCTGCAGCTGTTCAAAGTGCAGAATTTACACAGCTTGTTTGCAATTTTAGAAAGCAGGGGGTGGGGAGCTGAAGTTACACTCTGCAGAGCTAAGTGAGAGTTGATTGGAGCCAAATGACACACCCTCCTTCACACAGCACACGGGAACACAGCTAGGGCTGTCGATCACACACTGTGTGCTGTAGCCGTCTCCTTTTTTTCTCCTGGTGTCAGGAAATCTTGTCAGAAATTGCTCATTCAGATGAGGAACATGGCAGCAGAGACATGACACTTAGTGCTCTGGGTTGAGACAAACACTCTATCGAGGCATGTGATTTGTGGTTTACAACCACTTTAATTATTTTTTTTTTCTTATTTGCTGAATGGGTCCATATATTATGTTAGATTCTACTTTAACTCATTTTTTACAGCTGCGTAGCTCTTTTAATAAAGCATTCAGCATGAAGAAGGGACCCAAGTCAGCTAATTCTTATTCTGATATTGAAGAAACAGCTACTCCCGATTCATCTGCGCCAACCTCCCCGAAACAGCAGCAAGGACCTCAAGGTCCACCGTCACCTTCAATACTCTCATCACCATCCTCTTCTGTGTATGTATCTCTCCTATGGTTTGGTTTTGTATAAGAAATTATTGTCTCTTTATTGCAAAGGCCATTTGAATAGTTGTGGAGCATTTAGAAAGCACTAGAAATGCAAACATTTTTATATTATTTTGCTGACTCCGTGTGTCCATGTATATTCTGGTTCTGTATAGTTTATGTCATAACTAAACTGAGTGAAGTCAGTTAACTGTTCTTTCTATGTAGATTCAGCTAAAATTTCTTTCTTTCTTTGTAGCATATTTGAGACTCAAGAAGGGGAAGAACCAGAAAAGAGGGAAGTGTCAGAATTACGTTCAGAATTGTGGGAAAAAGAGATGAAGTTAACTGACATTCGATTGGAAGCACTTAACTCTGCTCATCAGCTGGAGCAACTACGGGAAACTATGCACAATATGCAGGTAATACAAAGGGCCTGTAAGTAGCCTTGTTTATAAAGACTGGAAAGTACTGTTTATAGCAGTGTAGCATGTTCTCAAATTGTTCTAGTGAGCATCAAATTAGTTGCTGCAAGGTTGCTAAGGTTACACCATTGCTTTTCTTTACCTTTGGAAATAAGCTGCTATGTGCATAAGTGTATTTGACATCATATTACCAGATGTCTGTTCCATAATATGCTATTAAGCATTATTAGTGATTTTTTTGCAAAATGTTGTTATTGTGGATGCAGTATGGTTTAAACTGATTTTGTTTTAAAGTGTATTTCTGGTCAAAAAAGCATAAACAGTGCATCTGATAATACAGACACATTTCCCTGTGTTGTCTTATAACAAATAGTGAGCTCCTAACTTCCTGCAGTTAGCTCTCAATGCTGAACTGAAATGTTTAGCAGCGTTGTTAGTCCTGCCTGAGTTTCAACTAGAACACTTCCCCCTCTCCTTATCTCCATAACATCCTTTTCTTTTTCTAATTTAATTTGCCCAGACCTACACTTTCATGTTGAGGTCATCTCATATATTTTAGTAATTTAGTCTGATTAAAGTGATTCGCTTAAACCTGTTTTCAAACCTTTCTCATCCAATGCAGTACCTTTACATGTGGTATGGTGCTTGGTAGTACATTGCTTTAAAGCAGCTCATTAATTTGGCAGTTCATTTTAAATAAATGATACCATAATGTGCTAAAATGCGTGTACTGCACTGACATGCATCACTGCAAGGCATAGGCATATAGACAGTGTTTAGAAAATCTGGAAATGTAATTTTTACCTTGTTGTTCTAAAATACATAGCCATATTTCTGACCTCTGATTTCTGATCTGCACCATTGCACCACATGGAAATGATCAGAAATATATAAAATGTCCCTTTTTCTCCCATTCCTTCCCCCACTTTTTTTTTCTTTCCCCTCCTTCTCCCTTGTTCCTCCTAATCTTGTTTGAAAAAGTTATTCTTTATTGACAATGTATCTTTGGAGGGTTTAGTTTGATTGCAATTATTTTGCTTATTGTAAATTTTCTGCCGAGCTCTTCCAGTGGATAAACCTTCTTTTGTTCTGTTTAAAAATTGTTCATTGTTCAGTGTACGTTGTATTTACCAAGAGCTTAATAAAATGTAATATTGTAAAATACATAGCCATTCAAAATGGACAGGCAACTTCCTGTGTTATCAGGCTTTGAATAAATATGGGTAGCAATGTTCTTCCATGGTTGATTTACATGTACTGAAAATATTTTTAGTAGTGTACCCATGCAAAGGGAACACTGTTAACCCTCTTAAGTAATCATGCACACAGTCCAGTATTTTACTAACTGATATTTTGGTATATCCAGCTCAGTTTGTACACTGCTCCAAAGAAAGCATTTGTGTTCATTGACCCTCAAAATAGTACCAAGCTTTCCTCTTCGTGTTACACTGTGTTATATAACATATCTAAGTGGCAGTTTACACTTTTTTTCTAAATGAACATGTTTAAATATCTTTTTAGCTTGAAGTTGACCTTTTGAAGGCAGAAAATGACCGTCTGAAAGTACCACCCACCTCAGTAACTGCAAGTAACACATCATCTTGCCCATCCCCAAGGCGTTCTTTAGCTTTGACTCTCACGCAATCTCTAGGAATTCCTCCATCGTCAGATACAGGTAGGGAGATGTCATCAGCAACTTTGTAAGAACAGCAATATTAGACTTTCCTTTTCAGATGGAAAGCCAATCTGAAAGGTTGGACATTTTCTGCATTTGTCAGTGGGCAGAGTGGTATGGAGCTGCTGCAAGTTAGAGATAGATATGCATGAGTCTGAAATAAAGAACTTTGGCTTGCGTTTATCTATCCTCCACCATATGTGTTTACTTACATTAATAATAACAGTTTGTGATAGTAAATATGTAATGGTCACACATGATTATGGGTATTAAGGCAAATGAGACATGAACCACGAGTTCATACCTGCTTTGACCTATTTTGATCATCTACAATACTCAGTATATGTGCTGTGAATTATTCCTTTTCTTTTCTCCATGGATGTATAGTTTGAGATTCCCACTGGTCGTTTTACATTGGGCTAGAAATAGGCCATGCATGGTCTCTGGTTCTTGCTACCATAATTTAGTTTGAAACAACCAAATGTTAATCAATAGAAAGTGCTCCACTTTTGTGTCTGCTTCATCAGAAGATTAGGCTTTATATCTGGTCTACTAACATTAACTCCTTAAGCAGTTACATTTTAGTCAATATTCCAAGGTACCATTAGTTGTGGAAAGTTCAGTTCCACTTCTATGATGAATAGTAGTACATTGCTTGTTAATGGTTGCAATGGGGTTGATTTACTAAAACTGGAGAGTGCAGAATCTGGTGCAGCTGTACATGGTAGAAAATCAGCGTCTAACTTCAGCTTGTTCAACTAAGCGTTGACCAAATAAAACCTGGAAGCTGATTGGTTTCTCTGCAGAGCTGCACCAAATTTTGCACTCTACAGCTTTAGTAAATCAACCCGTGTGTTTCAGATGTGTAAGACAAGCACTTTAAAAAGCTTGTATGTGCTTGCTATCATACTAACCCATAAGCGCTCACCTGTTGTAAGCAATTCTTAGATTATTTGCATTGCTTATATACATTAACAAACAATTCCACATCCGAACATCACATCAAAAGCAAGCCTTTTATTCTCACTTTTATCTCCTTCATAAAAACTCTGGATTGTCTGTCTATAGGCTGACAAAAATAAATTCTACACGAATAATGAAATTGTGATGAATCTTTTTCAGATCTTTCTCCAATGGATAGTATAAATGGGTCTCTTCAGAGGGAAGTGACATTGCGTGCTGTTATAAGAGTTCCCCCACAGCATATTATTAAAGGGGTACGTTTGTATGGTCTCTCACATTACAATCCTCAGATATGTATGATGAGGTATAAGTGCAGTCTCGTTTGTTAAAGTGCGGGGTTAAATGCCTATTTAGTCTGGTTGGTGTAAAGTAGAGGGATACTTACCTTATTCCTCACTCTGTCAGATTCTTCCCCACCAGTTCTGGGATGGACAGACAGTTCCATGAAGCTGGCCCTAAATCAGAGTCATCACATACAATGAAGGAGCTACACCAAACTTGTGATCCCCACTGCAGTCTTAAAGTGGATTTCCCTCACTTTGCATATATTTTCCCTTACTTCCTGTTGTATTAAATGTACAGTATTATATGTTACAGTATTAAATGTAGAGCTGTAGATGAAGCTACTTTAGCCATCAGTGCTAAGGAAGAGTATTAATTACTGCTGAACAGCTGTTCAAAAAGTTATCTGCCACACAAATAGTGTGTTGCTTTCAGGGAGTCAGCTAAGTCATAGACTTGTGTTGTAAGAGGAATAGTAAAGCACAACCACTATGTAGCACTGTAGATCCGAAGGCAGTGCCTGTGTATGTAATGAGCACATATGGTCTCTTTTACTTTTAGTGTAGGGTTCAGTTTCAAACGTGTAGCTTGCAGAGAAGTAGTCCAGACTCCAAAAGTGCTTTTACAGGCTTCCTGCCTATGTCTATTCAGCATTGCATACAACACAAACAAAAGAGATGTGTCAGCACAGTCCAATGTGGAACAAACTAGTCATCCTGTTGGTTGGCTGTGAGATCACCTTTGTCTGCTAGAGCTACAGGCCTCTTACAGCACAGCTTGCATGCAGTCTTTCTATCTAAGGCATGCACACACAAAACCTAGAGATCATTTGCATTATACCCCAGATGGAAAAAGCCTGCCACCAATGGTTAACCCCCTGTTTACCTTTATAATATGTCAAGGTGGCAGGTAAACCCTGTCTATGAATCTGCTCTGGACCAAAGGGCCATTTATCACAATATAATGTATATACATAAACTAAATAATTGAAAGGGCAAGGGCACCAACCTACACAGACAAAGTGGAAACATATTTGGTTAGTTGACACTGGCAGCCCTATGTCTTCTACAACTTTTTTATGGAGGCATGTCTCTGAGACTGAAGACACATAGGATGGAATTTTTGGTTCCAAATACAACAGAAGATGGTACAGAAAATCATGTAGTTCTTTTGTCTTTCTTGAAAAGCCATACATGGTATTCTTTCAAATGTCAAGTAACGGCTCACTCTTCAGTCATTACATTCTTCAGCCATTTACAGGCCTCAAGCAGAGCATAAAAGAACAAATTCTTTCTAGCACTGTAATATTGCTTGATGCCAGTTGTACTTTGCTGTGTGGTTATTTTCAAAACAAATATATCAGTCTTTTAATCATACTGTATAAGTGAATGTAAGCAACTTATAAACAATTTGTATTCATGTTATAAAACTTCTTGCTTTAGTTTTTAATTATACATGTATAGGAGAGTGGGGGTGGAGAGAAGGACAGCCAGATTTGCCCATTACATTTTAAGACTTTGCATCATGGTTAGCAATGTTGGACAGTTAAACGTTCAAATACAGGAAATATCTTACTAAACATTATGCTGAGTGAGACATATGACTGTTCTCAGATCAATGTGAACCAGTTGAACAAATTTGTACCAGTAGTACAAATTTTCCAACAAGCTGAGAATCTTTTGTGATAGTCATTTTTAATAATCCGCATTGCTTGTTGTTGCTTCATAGGAAAGCCTTGCATAGCCCAAAGCTTAGCTTTCAATGGTGATGCTTAGCTGAGCTGTAGTTAGCAAGGGTGATAACTGTACAGTTTAATATTTAGATTTTACAAATGTGTATAGCAAGTATTCTAATGTAATATATAGTTACAGTGTTAGGCTGAAAAAAGACACAAATTCATCTACCGTATTTTTCACTCCATAAGACGCACCTAGGTTTTAGAGGAGGAAAACAAGAAAAAAAATATTCTGAACCAATGGACTGCAGACATAGTACAGGAGATGACCAGAGACTGCGAACACAGTACAGGAGATGACCAGAGACTGCGAACACAGTACAGGAGATGAACGGAGACTGCGGACACAGTACAGGAGATGACCAGAGACTGCGGACACAGTACAGGAGATGACCAGAGACTGCGGACACAGTATAGGAGATGACCAGAGACAGCGGACACAGTACAGGAGATGACCAGAGACTGTGGACACAGTACAGGAGATGACCAGAGACTGCGGACACAGTACAGGAGATGACCATAGACTGCGGACACAGTACAGGAGATGACCATAGACTGCGGACACAGTACAGGAGATGACCATAGACTGCGGACACATTACAGGAGATGACCAGAGACTGCGGACACAGTACAGGAGATGACCAGAGACTGCTGACACAGTACAGGGGATAACCAAGAGACTACAGACAGTACAGGAGATGACCAAGAGACTGCGGACCTTTGGGGAGGGAGGGAGAGCAGGTACCTGAATTTGACAGGTACCTGCTCCCACTTCCGCGAAGTTCTCCTCCCTTTAGTGTGGACAGCCGGGTGCCCACTGTGCATGCGCGAGAAGCGCTGCGCTTTGTGATTGGTCTGGAGTCTTCTGGGACCTGTCATGTGTACCAGAAGACGCCGTACCATTCACAAAGCACAGCGCTTCTTGCGCATGCGCAGTGGGCACCCGGCTGTCAGTCGAGTGCCCACACTAAAGAAGCTGGCGGCAGAAGCCTGTACAGCGCTGGACCAAGGAACAGGTAAGTTTCTGCTGCAGAGAAGAGACGAGCGGCCGGCCCGGTATTCTTACACAGCGGTGGCGGTGGGAATACCGGACCGGACGCTCCACAAGATGCACTGACATTTTGCCCCCTTTTTTGGGGGGAAAAAGTGCGTCTGATGGAGCGAAAAATACGGTAGTTAAACCAACAGAGAAAATAAATAGAGCAAATAAATAGAAAACCACAATTTATTACAGGTACTTTATATAGCACTGTTAATTTACGCAGCACTTTACATATATATTGTACATTCACATCAGTCCCTAACCCTCAAGGAGCGTACACTCTATGGTCCTTAACTCACATTCATACGTACACAAACAAGGGCCAATTTAGACAGGAGCCAATTAACCTACCAGCATATGTATTTGGACTGTGGGAGGAAACCGGATTACCCGGAGAAAACCCACGCAGGCACAATGAGAACATGCAATCTCTGGGCAGGTAGTGCTATGGTTGGGATTCAAACCAATGACCCTAGTGGTGCCAGGTGCAATTGCTAGCCACATAGCCACTGTGCTGCCCAATAAATAGAAAACCACGATGTATAGAATCCAATACCCATAACTGATCCAGAGAAAGGAAAAAAAACCTTATAAAGCATTATCCAATTTGCTGTAGCAGGAGAAAAATAAGTAATTAATTTACCCCCAGAAGGCAATTACTGTAGATATTCCCTGAATCAACAATATATGGAGTTACTGCCTGTAAATGGTAACATCCAGTTATGGTTCTTTCATTTAGGAATGGGAACATGAAGGAAATAGGACCATAAGTCGCACTATATACAGTACATAATGTATTTCATATACTCCCCACTTTGCTAATTTCAAATGTGCTCTCACAGAAAATACAGCATAATTTCCATTAAGGCAATTTTTTTCCTAAATATAGTTGTGTATCGGACAAGCCATCCATTTGGTAGCTATACATTTGTGAATATTGAATGTTGAATGTGTTCTTTATGCACTGCTTTAAAGACTAAGTTCACCTTTTTTTCCCTATGTACCAATATACCATTAGTGTACCTCTGCTGCAGAAAAGAATACGGTTTCTCTATATTCTAGGGCAGGCTTAACATCAGCCTTCATTTTCTCCTATAGAAAACTCCTCTATTTCTTCCTGCTATTTGTGCCTTGGAACATGAAAACTGTTAGACTAAGGAAGAACTTCAACAGCTGACCTCATTAACACACACCCTGGACCTGTCCACCCTCTCTAGGAGATTGCCCCCGCCAACCTCTGTAGTTATATGCAGACATTGTAATGAGCACCATTCTCCCTGTATACATAGCCAGTGTATTCTTCTGCTGATCAATATTTTTTTACTTTACCTTCACCATGCATAGATCATTCATTTAGCAGAGTGTTCAGAAGTTCAGGAGCGATCATATAACAGCCTATGTGGAGCAGAGCTGTAGTATTGAAAACAGGGGAAGTGTGTCTCTGGAAGTCTATAAAGTTCACCATACATTATACAATCTGATTTTACAGTTTCTTATAGATTTTCCATCAACTAGCCAGTGCAAGGCCCTATTTGATTGGATACAGAGTGATTGGATAGATAAGTTTGTCCTTCTATTATAGCTTTGCCAAATCTACAGGAGAATGTAGAGAGACTGACCACCTTTTATACACCTAAAATGAACTAGTCATGCTTTCAGTGCCATTAATTGTTAGTGGTACTGCAAACGCAGAAGCAAACACGTATTTTGCTGTGTGAAAAAAATGCACAACAAACACATCAAAATGCAGTACAAAATGTGCAAACTGCAACACGCCAAAATGTACCATGCCATGTGTGGGGCAGCCCAATAAAATAAATGGGTTGTCCTATGCATGTCATGGGAAAAACGTGTGCTCCCACTATACTAGCTGTGAATGGGGCCTGAAAGTGAAATTGGGGTGTTTACACAAGAACAGTGACAGCTGAGTGTTTCCACCCACTCTCTCCCATGCACTTGTATAAAGCTAACCATAAACTTTGCAATCGGATCATACAGTCTCTATACAACTTCCAGAACTATGGAATAGGAGGACCCTGAACAATCTGTTCAATTTGTATCTAAACAGACAGGCCCTTGCACTACACAGTTGATGGTAGATTTAAAGGTGATTGCACAATCAGATTGTACAGTGTATTGCCACCTTAAAGGAAAGTAGAAAAGTGGGTGGAAATAAGGTGACATAGTGATGAGAGAGGTCTGGTCTAGAGAGGTAAACACACCCTAGCTTGTGATGCAGTAAGGCATTGTATAATAGGATATGCAGTTTCCTGAATGGACACATGATGCTACAGGAAGTGATGGACTCAGAATGCATTTTTTTAAATTTTGAACACAGAGGTGCAGATTCAAAGCTTCTTTTGATTAGGTAATTGAGAGATAAGCAAATTGGGATGGCTTGGACAGAAAATACATTAGAAAAGGCTTCTATTCATTATGAAAATTGAATTTCTGCCTGAAAAAGTGAACTTGCCTTTAATTTTACATGTATCATAGGTAAAATCAAAAGTCAGCTACATGTAAAGCCATGCTCTCTCTTGTATGAATATGTGTCCTTTATCAAGAAATTCCTAAGTATAAGAGAGGAAACTGTTGTAAAAAAGTTTTTTTTAGTAGTTATAACAGTAGTTATTTAGTAGTTATAAGCCTGTATAAAGGAATTTGTTCAGGCAACATCTGTGCATATGGAACACATTTGTGGGTAATGCTACATAATTTACCTAAAAGAGTGAGCTCTTTTATCTGACACTCCCTTATCTTCATCTGTAGGATCTGAAACAGCAGGAGTTCTTCTTGGGATATATAAAGATTAGTAACAAAGCAGATTGGAAAAGTCTGGATGAAGCTGTGTGCCAAACCTTTCAGGTACTTAGTAACACAATGTTTGCTTTCATTTACCTTCATTATTGCCTTCTTTTTTCCTGTCAATCCTTTTTTCTTTTTAGGACTATGTAAATCAGGTTGATCCAGGAGCTACCCTGGGCCTTGGCAAGGATTCTGTGAGTGGATACAACCTAGGACACTTATCTCGGGTTCTGGATGCACAAGCTCCTGAAATCCCTCCATCTAGAAATTTGCGAAACACCATCAATGTTATCTTACAGCTAAAAGGTTGGACAGTTGCCACCAAGGCTCAAAATGTTGTTATCTTTTATCTGTGGGCTTGTTCACACAGGTTGTTTTAAACCGTGCCATGTGGAGAGCCATGTTTTACTGGCCAGGGATGCACAGGTGTTGCATGCATCCCCATGCCTCCAGTCCCATTGCGATCTATTGGGACACAGTGGCTGCACTGACACATATGATGCTCCAAACGTGACACCTGTGTGGGTGTGGGTGCATGGCCTCGAATGCACCGAGGGTGCACAGGGCATGAATTAAAACACCCAGTGTGAATGAGTCCTATATCTGTTTCATACTAATTGGTTCCTTTCTTTTTTAAATTACCAGGTCTGAAGGAAAGATGTGTGGACCTGCTGGTGTTTGAATCACTCATCCCTAAGCCCATGCTTCAGCATTATGTTAGCCTGTTGTTGAAACATAGAAGGTTGCTGTTATCTGGTCCTAGTGGCACAGGGAAGAGTTTCCTGGCACACAGACTGGCTGAATATTTGGTGGAGAGGTCAGGGCGAGATGTTACTGATGGCATTGTTACTGCCTTCAACATGCACCAGCAGAGCTGTAAGGTTAGTGACGAAGTAATATATTTCAGATAATGTTCTCTTGAACCAATGTGCGTCTTTGTTATAACTTGAAGTGTAATTTAAGCCATTTGGCTTAAATCAGGCACCAAATTTAAATCCAGTCTGGCTCCCAGTTATCATGGGCTGTATAGTTGTATGTAGTTCAGTGAGCGCTAACGAGCGACAGCAGCTGATACACTAAAAAGGAAAACCATAAACCTTCAATAGAATATAAATGTAAGTAGTGCAGCGCTAGAAATGAAATATAAGAATATACTAATAGTGATGTATAAAATAGCACAAATGTATAACAAATATTAAAGCAACACAGTATATCCTTAAGAAATTATAGCAATGGTGGAGCTGTATCGAACACCTTCACTAATATTGTAATATAGTAGTATAACACAGTGCAAGTGATAGTCCAAAATGACTAATGGTAGTAAACCGCAATATGACTGAAAATGGTGACTTGGTAAAATCCCAGTGAAACCTATAATTCGGTGCCGTGCAGGAATAATAGGTGAATTGCACACTCGCCAGAGGCGCAATTTAAGTGCGCATTTGTGTCATATACACCAGAGGTCCCTTCAGTTGTAGATGGAGCGTGGCCTGGAATGGATGACTCCGCGATGAATGATGGAACATCTGGGGGTCCCCTTAATGAGTCTGGCTGAAAATGGGATCTGCTGATTACAGCTCTCCTCTGGGCCCTGGGATGGTCACCTGGTGGTCCTGGAGGGTTAAATGCTCGATATAGAGCAGAAAGGAGTACCCATAGTGTAGTATTTAAGTTGAACCAAAAAATGAATTTATTGAAGATTGAAACAGAAAAGACACACTTCTTAGGTACTGTAGTATAAAACAATCCTTGTGCACAAAGGATATGATAAAATTGAATACAGCATAACACTGACCAGCTGGTAAAACAGGGGGGCTGCCGGACCTCCCTGATCCGGCGGCTTGACGTCACGGCTAGCAAGGGCTTCTCCTTGACGCGCATTGCGTATCACACGTACATCATCAGAAGGGTAAGCGCTTTTTTTTTACACAATTTGCTTATAGCAAAGAATTACTTTGCTATAAGAAAGCAATAACCTGAATGACATTGATTCATTCAAGGTTTTTTTTTTTGTGCTTAGCTGTGATTTGGACACAGCTAATCACATGACATGTGCATGTGATCGCTGTGACCATTCACAGCTAGACACTAGTATACAATGGATAGCATGAATGAAGCCATTGTATGCAACTGTCACGTGACCTGCTGTGATTGGTCACAGCAGGTCACATGGTACCGGCAACGGGGCCGATACTCAGATCTGTCATCGGCCGTGTCCGAGGTACACGGCTGGTGACAGATCGCGCTGCTGCGCGGCTCTGCAAGCACGAAAACTGTGCATGTGCTGTGCAAATGGCGTCCACCCCGGAAATCTAGTGCATTTTTGCAGCCGCCAAACGGCCATTGGCCGGGTGGCAAATGGTTAACTTTTAATTTTTTCTCTCTTGTTTTTCTTTTGATAAATGTTTTCTTTGCTGTTCTTTTGGTAAAATGTTTAGGATGATGCCTACTACCTACCTAAAGAGAAGCTTTTAATTAAAACTTCACTAGGCAGCAACTGCTTTTTTTTGTTTTATTATTATGTTTACAGAAGGGCAACTTAAACTTCTGCAAGTTTCCTAATACAGAACACCAAGAAATTAATACGTGCTTGTTTAATATTATTAGGTATCCTTTTTCAGGTTCAAGCTGGTTATATGTGTCATGTAATTTTGCCCTTAATAGGATCTGCAACTATACCTCTCCAACCTGGCTAACCAGATTGACAGAGAGACTGGGCCATGTGATGTTCCATTAGTGATTTTACTGGATGATGTAGGTGAAGCTGGAGCCATCAGTGAGTTGGTGAATGGGGCCCTGACCTGCAAATACCATAAGTGGTAAGATGTACACAGCATATAATACTGTAGAATTTTTTATTTCACTTTTAACAATAGAGTATTGTGTTATCACTCAATTTATGTCAAACGTTTGGAGTTTGAGTGACAACCTTTATTGGCTAACTTATGTTATTAGATGCAAGCTTTACAGATGCCCTAGATCTCTTTGTCAGGCTTTATAAAGCCTAGCTATTCCAAGCATATTTGGATTTTCTAAAATAATTACAGAGCCAAATTAATTTATTCATTGTCCTGGAACCAGTATCTCAGAGGCCTGAGAATCTGTGAACGTTTTTTAAAAAATTCCAGGAATGGATATTTTTACATGCACATTTACATTTTACAATCACAAAAAAAGTAATTCTGTAGGCAAAAATGTTATCCAAGAAAAGAAAGAAATTCGAAAACATGCTTAGATTTATATAATTCCTAAAAATCTGAGTTAGACATAAAGAATCACCATTTTCTATACTAAAAACAATAAATGGAAAAGTAGCCTGCAGTCAGAGAATAGGGAGGCTTTCCAATGCTGACCTCAACTTCTGAAAAAGCTACTTGCTTTGCTGTCAAACTAATGGATTACAGCTGAATTCCAGGTATGAATACTTTTAGATAGTTTAATTGGTCCAACTATGCATATACCATACCTGTGGGATCCCCCTGGAAGTTGGAAATCTCTGTAGGAGGCTAATCTCCACTAGCTACTGGGTCACATGCCAAACAACTGTCCTCCTGCATTGTGAACACAATAGGTCTCCCACTCAGGCATAGGCACCAGTCAGAGATTGCTTTTTATTTTCTCAATGAATGCAAATGTTCGGAATGTAATTAAGAAGTGGCAGTCATCAGGAACAGTGGAAGTTAAAGCAAGATCTGGAAGACCAAGAAAAATATCAGACAGAACAGCTCGCAGGATTGTGAGAAAAACAATTCAAAACCCACGTTTGACTGCACGATCCCTCCAGAAAGATCTGGCAGACACTGGAGTTGTGGTACACTATTCCACTATAAAGAGATTCTTGTACAAATATGGTCTTCATGGAAGAGTCATCAGAAGAAAACCTCTTCTACGTCCTCACCACAAAAATCATCGTTTGAACTTTGCAAATGAACATATAGACAAGCCTGATGCATTTTGGAAACAAGTTCTGTGGACCGATGAGGTTAAAATTGAACTTTTTGGCCGGAATGAGCAAAGGTACGTTTGGAGAAGAAGGGGCACAGAATTTAATGAAAAGAACCTCTGTCCAACTGTTAAGCATGGGGTTGGATCAATCATGCTTTGGGGTTGTGTTGCAGCCAGTGGCACAGGGAACATCTCACAAGTAGAAGGAAAAATGGATTCAATAAAATTTCAGCAAATTTTGGATGGTAACTTGATGCCATCTGTGAAAAAGCTGAAGTTAAAGAGAGGATGGCTTCTACAAATGGATAATGATCCTAAACACACCTCAAAATCCACGGGTGATTACATAAAGAGGCGTAAACTGAAGGTTTTGCCATGGCCTTCACAATCTCCTGACCTCAACATAATTGAAAATCTATGGATAGACCTTAAAAGAGCAGTGCATGACAGACAGCCCAGAAATATCAAAGAACTGGAAGACTTTTGTAAGGAAGAATGGGCAAAGATACCTCAAACAAGAATTGAAAGACTCTTGGCTGGCTACAAAAAGCGTTTACAAGCTGTGATACTTGCCAAAGGGGGCAGTACAAGACATTAACTCTGCAGGGTGCCCAAACTTTTGCAGACGCCATTTTTTTGTTTTCTGCCATTTTGAAAGTGTAAATGATGGAAATAAAATCTAACTTTTGTTGACATATTATAAGAATGTCTAATCTGTAATTTGATGCCTTTTGGAGATTTTTCCATCTTTCCTTGGCTTCTTTATGCACATTAATACAAATTTTTAGCAGGGGTGCCCAAACTTTCGATCCCCACTGTGTGTATATATATATATATTGAAATACATTTTGAAATATATTGAATATGGCCACAATTGTAGCATTTCAAATATATGGCAATATATTTGGGAAGAATATTTTTCAAATATATTTTTCTTCCATGTGGGTGGTTTAACACCATGATTAGTTGTTTAGAAACCACTTTGTTCAGTAATTGCCAGCCTGCTTACTATTAATGGGAGAGACACAAATCATTACTGATTCTCTCTTCATGAGTTCTCTAAATAAATAACGTGGCGACGGACATGTGTTCTGAACCCCTGAAGAGATCAAAATTATACATTCAAAATTAACAGGGGATCAAATACCTATTTCCTTCACTGTATAAACAGTATATGCTGTGGGGTGGAGTAGAGGGGTGAAGGAGAGAGGACACAACTGTCAGAAGAAGTGGTGGAGAGTGCATGTTACAGAGAGGACGGAGAGCTGAATAGGGAAGCAAGATCACCTGTAGCCTCTTTGGTGTTTTTCAAAGTAGTTTTCTGTGTTTTTTCACTTCGAGCAATCTCAAAAGTGCAGAGCCTGAAGTGCTCCCACTTATATAAACCGCACTTATAGAAAGAACCCCAGCAAATGTGCACCCCCAGCAAACGTGTATATGAATGGTGTATTCATAGTTACATTGGTGCAAGATGTAAAAATATGTATATCAGTTTTTAAGTTTAAAGGCAGAAGGTTTTTTACCTTCATGCATTATATGCGTGAAGGTAAAACAATTTCTGGATGCAGCTCCCCAGCCCCCCCTTATTCTTACCTGAGCCCCATCTCAATCCAGCAATGTGCAAGTGAGTAGTGCCTCTCTCTCTCTCCTCATTGGCTCACACAGCAGCGGGACCCATTGTCTCCTGCTGCTTTTAATCACAGTCAGTGAGCCAATGAGGAGAGATTGATAGGGGTGGGGCTGAGATTCACAGGAGCGTGACTCGGGAGCAAGCCTGCTCACGTGTCCCCAAAGCAAGTGGCTTGCTATGAGGAGCCAGAAACACAACAGAAGATGCAAAAAGAAGAGGATCGGGGCTGCTCTGTGCAAGTAAGTATAACATGTTTGTTATTTTTTTTATTACAACCTTTAGAAACACTTTAACTGAATCTTGCCCAAAGGATTTTGTCACTTCCGGTTTTAGTGCTTTGTTTACCTGGCTGTTAGAGTCCAGGAATGCTGCCGGTCAGACTGATCTGCATCTGATTAGCTGCATTGGAGCACAGAGAAGAGATTTGGAGTCTAATAGACCTCAGATCCCTCCTTAAAGTGGACCTGTCATGGGCCATGCCTTCACAAGGAACGTTGTCCATCCCTTGTGAAAGCACTAAAGTTTATAAAAAAAAAACAGTAAAAAAATTAAAGTTTCAAATAAAATAAAAGAATTAAAATATTTGTAAAAAAATGAAAGCGCCCCCCCCCCAGCCCAAGACCCCCCCCCCCCGTGCTTACGCGCAAATGTGAACACATACGTAAGGCCGGCATGCATATGTAAACAGTGATCGCACGACTTATGTGAGATATCATCGCAAACGTCAGAGTAAGAGTAATAATTTTAGCTCCAGATCTCCTGTGTAAATCTAAACTGGCAACCTGTAAAGGCTTTTAAAGCGTCGCCTTTGGAGATTTTTAGGTACGATAGTTTGGCGCCATTCCATGGGCGTACGCAATTTTAAAGTGTGACATGTTAGGCATCTATTTACTTGGTGTAACATTATATTTTAACAAAATATTAGGTATTATATTGTGTCTCTGTGTAAAGCAATTCATTAAAGTGTATTTTTCACAAAATAAATTGCGTTTGAAAAACCGCTGCGAAAATACCATGCAAGATAAAAAAATTGCAGCACCCACCATTTTATTCTCTAGGGCCTCTGCAAAAAAATATATAATGTTTGGGGGTTCTAAGTCATTTTCTAGCAAAAAAAATGCTGATCTTTATATGTAGGAGAGATGTGTCTGAATAGGCCAGGGCAGGAAGTGGTTAAGCCATTTGATTAGCTTGAGAAAGGCAAGTTGCTCTTTCAGAACAAGAGATCATCATTGGCATTGGCATTTTTGGAATACATTGTTTCATTTACTGTCATGTTTTTAGATTTTTATGAATGATTTGAATCTAAGCAGCTTTCCCCACCTTTTTTCTTTCCTTTGATTTGGAGACACTAACCTTTATTTTATGTCCTATGACAGAACAAGAATAAAAACCAAACCACTAAACTAAGACATGGCATTGCGCATTAAAACTGAAGAAAAGCTAATGGAAACCACCCAAATGCCTGTGTCCAATTTCTAAACTCTACCAAACTGTAATGTAAACCTGTTAGTTGACATGGGAAGCACATTTTGCCCTTTTTTATGCATACGGCAAGCATTTTGTTTGCATGAGAGTTATCTTCTTTTGCAATCTCAGTTTACATATTTGATGAATGAGTCCCCTGTCAACTTATGTCAAGAGTTATACTTTTGAACTTATGTTTCCTAGTTTTTAGTTTCATTTTTCTTTATCATTGTAGGGTAGTACTATTGAGTATGCTGTGTCAATGATATTATAATATATAGGTCTGTAATAAGTTCAGTTAAAATGTATTCTGGCTGAAGTATTTTCAATCTGATTTATTTATAGTAATTTTCCATTGAAACCCTAATTTCTACCTAGTTCGTATTTCTTGTTTTCTGTTTAGTGCCAGTTGCATTATTAGGTATTGTTGGATACGAGTTTTATAAAAACTACCATTATGATGTTTCCTTGTGTGTCTCCTGGGTAATGACCATCATTTTTCCATGTTTATTTGCCTTTCCTCTCTGACGCCATTACATTATCTACATCCTGGCAGGCTGTAATCTATAAAGTTTTATTTCCCTTTTATTGACATTTTGAGCATTGATTATGATGGTCAATATGGCAGAAGATAGAAAATACAGTAATGTAATTAATAAATTTACACTGAATCTCAATTATGAAGAGTTTTAAAGTGGAATTAAACTCCAATATATATATATATATATATATATATATATATATATATATATAATTTTTTATTTATTTTTTTTAATGACCCCCCAGGAGGTTTGTGCCATGGTGTGCTAATATGCACTACATATTAGCACATTATGGCAGACTTACCTGTCAAATGAAGCCCTCCAGCGCTGTGCTGTCAGCACTCAGACTCTTCCGTCTTCTCCTGGACTTTTTCCAGGTTTGCTCTATGTGGCCACTGAAACGACCAGGCCATGATGACATCACGCTCATGCATGGACATGGAAGTCCCTTCATCACCACGCAGAGCAGTGCCGTAATGTACTCGCAGGCACAACTCGTGTGTTCATTACCACTGACAGTCTGGGAGAAGCATTTATGTTAGAAGAAAACTGCCTGTCTGCCTAAAAAAAAAATTGCTTTATTTCCACTTTAACTTTTTCTTGACTTGGGATCATCCATACCTAGATGCCTGACCAAATATGGCAGTTACAGTCTTTTTGATGTAGACATACAGTATATGTCTTTAATTCAGTACAGTTTTAAAAACTACCATACTTTAGTATAAGCTGACAAATCAGAAAAAAAAGTGGATGACCACTGTAAGAAACAGCACTGTGAATACAAATGTGATTTCAGCACAGGGCATCATGCCAAGAGACAATTTTGTACAGATGGCATGCAGGACGGGTTTAAAAGTGGTTTGTGCCAACAGTATCACTTTTTCTTACTTTGACTTCTTAATATGGTGAATTATAATAGACTACATATTGAAGTTCATTGAATGAAATTTATTAGTTGATTTTTATTTATTTTCATGTCTTTATATGCAGCCCTTACGTCATTGGAACAACCAATCAGCCGGTGAAAATGACCCCAAACCATGGTTTGCACCTAAGCTTTAGGTAAACTGCAATTGTTGTGGATTAAAAATTGGAGGGCTATAATGAATACTCTAAATATGATATAATGCTTTTTATGTCATGGGGTAGAGGCTGACATTGCAACCTTGTATCATCTCACAGGATGCTAACTTTCTCCAATAATGTGGAGCCAGCGAATGGATTCTTAGGTCGGTATTTGCGTCGGAAGCTACTGGAGTCTGAAGGCAGCATTGGGACTGGACATGGCGAGTTACTCAGGGTTCTTGACTGGGTGCCTCGTTTGTGGTACCATCTGCACACCTTTCTGGAAAAGCACAGTACCCCAGACTTCCTCATAGGTACATGGAACACATATGTCAGTTTAGATCTGATTGTGTAAAATTTCTGGTAGGATAATATAGGACCTTCTGGTAGGAAACTTCTTGTAGCATATTGTGTGTCTTTTCTGGGCCACATATCAGTGTACGTAGTACAATGTTTACTTCCGGTTTGGTGTTATTGTATGTTGTGGTTTTGTGTTTCATTTATCCTGAAGAGACACCAGGGTCAATCTTGCACATACTTTTTTTTCTCAATAATACCTTTCTCAAAAATAGATTGATTTTTTTTTTCTAAATATAAGTGGAAATGTTACATAGTTACATAGCTAGCCCAGCTGAAAAAAGACAAAAGTCCATCCAGTTCAACCATAGGAAAAAAAATAATCCTATACCCAAAGTTAATCCAGAGGAAGGCAAAAAAAGCCCCAAAGCACGATTCAATTTGCACCTGCTGGTAAAAAAAATTCCTTCCTGGTCCCCCGAGAGGCAATCAGATATTCCCTGGATCAACTTTACCTATAAATGTTAGTATCCAGTTATATTGTGTGTATCTAAGAAAGAAGCAATCCACTGAGCTGGCCAGAACCAACTCTTGAGGGAGTCTATTCCACATTTTCACAGCTCTCACTGTGAAGAAACCTTTTCGTGTTTGAAGATGAAATTTCTTTTCCTCCAGATGTAAAGAGTGCCCCTTGTCCTCCGTGTTGACCTCAGGGTGAATAGCTCTACATTGAGTTCACTATATGAACCACTGATTTATTTATACATGTTAATCATATCCCCCCTTAATCTCCTCTTCTCAAGAGAGAATACATTTAGTTCCTCTAATCTTTCCTCATAGCTGATCTCCTCCATGCCTCTTATCAGTTTAGTTGCCCTGCTCAGTACTTTCTCAAGTTTCCCAATGTTCTTTTTGTGAATTGGTGCCCAAAACTGAACTGCATATTGCAGATCAGGTGTTACTAATGATTTGTACAGGGGTAATATGATATCTCTCTCTCTGGAGTCTATACTTCTTTTAATACAAGAGAGGATTTTGCTCGCTTTAGAAACCGCAGCTTGGCATTGCATGCCATTATTAAGCTTGTGATCTACCAGAACCCCCAGATCCTTCTCCACCATTGATTCTCCCAGTTGTACTCCCCCTAGTATGTATGATGCATGCATATTCTTAGCCCCCAAGTGCATAACCTTATATTTATCAACATTAAATCTCATTTGCCACATAGTTGTCCAATTAAACAGTAGTGCATTGAGGTTGGCTTGTATGTTGAAGACATCCTTTTAGGACGTTATTCCACTGCACAGCTTGGTGTCATCTGCAAAGACTGAAATTAGATTTTTAATCTCAGACCCTATTTATAAATACATTCAAAAGTAAGGGTCCCAACACTGAAACCTGGGGTACACCACAGATGACCCCAGACCATTCAGAGTATGAATCACTAACCACTACTCTCTGAATACGATCTTTTAGGAAGTTTTCTATCCATTTACATATGGATTTTTCCAAGCCCGTAGACTTTACCTTACACATTTGCCGTGTGTGGGGAACTGTGTCAAACGCTTTTGCAAAATTCAAGTATACAACGTCCACCGCCACCCCTCTGTCCAAGGTTTTGCTCACCCCCTCATAAAAAGAAGTCAGATTTGTTTGACAACTTCTGTCTTTCATGAATCCATGCTGTCTGTTGCTTAAAATATTTTTTCTCAGCAAGAACTCATCTATGTGGTCTTATTAAACTCTCCAGTATCTTCCCAACTATAGAAGTTAAACTTCTTATACACAGGTCTATAATTACTTGGTAAAGATTTTGACCCCTTTTTAAATATTGGCACCACATTGGCCTTACACCAATCCAGTGGTACTATGCCAGTCATGAAAGAGTCCCTAAAAATTAGAAACAATGGCTTTGAAATGACAGAGCTCAATTCTTTAAGGACCCGGGGGTGTATGCCATCCGGTCCAAGTGCTTTATTCACCTTTATACTGTCTAAATATTTTTGTATCATATCAATTGTGAGCCATTTTGGATCATCTGGAGCTTTGTCAATACCATGCCCATTATGGACAAGAGCTCCCCCATGCTCCTTTGTATACACAGAGCTGAAGAAGGTATTAAATAAATTTGCCTTCTCTTTATCCCCAATCACCCACTCTAGATTATTTTGTAAAGGGCTTACATGCTTGGACCGGACCTTTTTACTATTAATATATTTGAAGACTTTTTTGGGGTCGGTCCTGCTATCTTTTGCAATCTGTCGTTCGGTTTAAATTTTTGCGGCCTTTATTTCCTTTTTGCATATTCTGTTATATTGTTTGTAATGTTTAAACGATGATAGCATTCCTTTATTTTTATATTGAATAAAAGCTCTTTTCTTATCTATAGCCTTTTTAACTTTGGCCGTAAGCCATATAGGTTTGATTTTTAGCCTTTTAAACTTGTTGCCATTGGGAATATATTTCGCAGTGTGTTTGCATACAGTCTTTTTGAAGAACTCCCATTTCTGTGTTGTGTTCATCAGTGCCAATATTCCCTCCCAGTCTAAGTCTTGGAGAGCAGCTCTGAGCCTTGGAAAATTACCTCTCTTGAAATTGAGCGTTTTTATTTTTCCCGTATGCGCTTGCTGTTTATAGCGAACAATAAATGAAATCATGTTATGGTCACTGCTACCCAGATGTTCTTTTATATGGACATTCGTAATAAGCTCTGCATGGTTTGAGATTACCCGGTCCATCAGATCATCATTCCTAGTAGGGTCCTCTATGAACTGTACCATAAAATTGTCTTGTAGTAGGTTTAAAAATGTTTGCCCTTTAACTGTTTCTGCAGTACCATTACTCCAGTCAATTTCCGGGTAGTTAAAATCCCCCATTATTTTCACTGTCCCAGCCCTTTCGATCTGTGCAAGGAGCTGAGTCTCCACCTCCTCATTAACATTGGGAGGCTTATAACAAACTCCAATGATTACCTTTGTAGTACTCACCCCCATGTGCAGTTCTACCCATAATACTTCAGCCTTATCACACTCTCCATCAGCTAGGTCCTCTTTCACACTCACTCTGAGATCACTTCTCACATAAAGACAGACATCACTACCTTTCCTATTTACTCTGTCTCTCCGAAAGAGAACATAGCCAGGAATATTATTGGCCCAGTCATGCGAAGAATGAAGCCAAAATTCAGCAATACCAATTAAATCAAAGCTCTCTTCATGCAACAAAGCTTCCAACTCACCTATTTTGCTTGACAGACTTCTGGCATTGGTGAACAAACACTTTAATTGATTGACACCTTGTTCACACGTATTTTGCATATTTTTTAGTTTCATACAAATGGTACCAATTCCACTGGCTGTTTGTAACATGGGAACCTTCTTATCTGCCATAGCCTTCCCCCCCATCTTTCCCCATTCCACTCACCAATAAGTACTGACCCCTGTCTGATCTGTCTACCCTGTTATAATCTAATTCTCCCTTCCCCCTCGATTCTAGTTTAAATAATCCTCCAGCCTTACCATAAATCTTTCCCCCAATACAGCAGACCGCCTTCCATTTAGGTACAGACCATCTCTAGCATATAGGTTGCACCCCAATGAAAAGTTAGCCCAGTGCTCTAGAAACCCAAATCCTTCCCTCTTACACCAGGTCTTCAGCCATGCATTGAGTTCTCTAATCTCCCCCTGTATTTCCTGAGTAATATTTCAGAAAATATCACCTTGGAGGTCCTTCCTTCAACTTGCAGCCTAGTTCTTTAAATTGATTCTTAAGGAGCCTCCACTTTCCATGTATTCTGTCATTGGTTCCAACATGAACCAAGACAGCTGGGTCATGTCCAGCCCCCCCCAGTAATTTATCAATCCGGTCCACCACATGCCGAACCCTGGCACCAGGGGGACAACAAACCATTCGGTTGAGGCGATCCTGGCGGCAAATTATTCTATCAGTCCTTCTGATCATATAATCCCCTACTACCACCAGCTGTCTAGGGCTTCCTGCACTACCCTAACCACCCCTCCCAGATGGTTTACCCTCCTGGCTGTTAGGGATAGCTGTGACATCCAGGGCTGCCACCCCTGAACTTGCCACCCCCACATCTTCACCCAACTTGGCAAATATGTTTGGGTGCTCAAACCCAGGGCCAGCCTTCCTTTTCTGTTAGCCCCTACCACTCCCTCTCGTTACAGTAACCCATCTTCCTACCTGATTAGCCCATCTGCCCTCCACATCAATCCCAGTAGCTACCTGCTCAAAGAGCAGAAGCCCCCTTTCAAGGTTGATAGTTCTGCCCAGTGTTGCAACTTGCTCCTCCAGACCTCTAACGTGAGATTCCAGAAGGGCAAGCTGCTCACATCTGTCGCAGCGGTATCCATCCTGGAGCTGTTTCTCCATTGCTGCATACATGCGGCACACTGTGCACCCTCAACCCTGCTAGCACTCATATCCCAGTTACAAAATTAACAGGAAAGATCAGTTGTCACTTACAGGTTAGTAGACTCCTGTTATAAGCTCCTGTTTTCTTTTTTTTAAATCCACTTATCAAAGGTCCGGCAAGCAAAATACAGGCCAGCTCAAAAAATGAGCAAGCTCAGAGTGAGCTCTACAGCAAGTTTTATATATAACCTGTATCACCTGTGACCAGTTAACCCCTCCCCTTAATTAGCAAAGGGAAGGAAGACAAGGAAAGGAAGAGAAAAAATGCTATTTAAAAAGTGACAGAAAAGGGATTTACAAAAGTAAAAGCATTTAGCAAGACCCAAAGAAGAAAATAAAACAAATACAAGCACCAGCAGTCAAAAGTAAAACTTTTTCAAATTTCCCACTCTTTAGTGATCAGCCAGCATAAAATGCCAGATGTAGCTGGTGCACTTGTCTGGCTGTGGATATTCTCCAAAATGTTTGTGTGATACTCTAAAGATGAATTGCGGACAAATACAAAAAACTTTTATTAAAGCAGAACTGTGGGAAAAAATTTCCCATGCAGTGGTGCTGTGCCCACCTCATGGGTTAACTACTTGTTTTTTCCAGGGGTGCACAGAGGCTATTGTCACACCTTCCTTTGATCCCCAGGAAACAGCACTGCCCATGTCCAGCAATGGATCGTTCCTGCCATCCTCACGTCCAAGGCCGGTCTATGGGCGTGATGACATCAGGAGTATTTTGTGGGGGGGGGGGGCAGGAGCAGCAGGGACCGGTCTCATGCTTGGAGGATCTGCGGATTAGAGAAGTATATGTCTTTTCTCCTCACCCCTGGGTAAAAACGAGCAGTTAAGCCATGCAGTGTAGGCACAGCCCCACTGCATGGGAAAAACACATTTCCTAGAGTTTTTATATTTTGTTTCTTTTCTACAAGTCATTCGAAATTTGCAGTCAGACATAAAAGAAGCTTCATTACTATTGCAATCCGGTCCCATCCCGACATACAAGGCATACTGTCTCATGGCCATGAATACAAATTATCCCTATTTGCGGATGATATCCTCCTTACACTCTCGAATCCTCAAATCTCCCTCCCAGCATTGCATAAACTTTTACGACAGTTTGGGACTCTCTCGGGTTACAGGGTTAATACTTCCAACACTGAAGCACTCCCACTCCATATCCCACCAGCTGTCCTCTCGTCCCTCCAAGAATCCTTTCCGTATCAATGGTGCGCCCATTCTCTAAAATATTTGGGTACTAACTTTGCTTCTTCCTACAGTTCTATATATGATGCCAACCACCCCCCCCTATTTATAGCTATTTCCCGGTCCTTGAAATTTTTCGGATACCCTACCCTTATCATTTCTAGTTTGTATCAACGTCATAAAGATGACTGTACTACTCAAACTTTTGTATTTATTTGCGACTCTCCCTGTTCCTATGTCCAAGCTACACTCCCTCCAGAAATCCCTTCTGCAGTTCATTTGGCATAATAAGCGACATAGAATCGCACATAGTGTACTACTCTCTCTGTGTTCTAGAGGAGGCCTAGGGGCACCAGATATCGTGACCTATTATTATGCTACCCACCTCCGCTTCCTTAGATCATGGTCCACTCAGTCCCCTCCCAATCTGTGGACCGAGATCGCGTCCTTACAATTGACTCCGACACATTCCTGTTCTCTCCTCTGGTCGTCCTCTGCGGTGGACCCTACCCCTATCCGTCGTCTGTTCCTTGGCCCCATGCAATTCTCTGAGTATATGGCGGAAAAGTAGGACTAGGTTTGCATTGACCTCAGACTGCTCCCCACTAACTAATATCCTCTTTAACCCCAACCTTCCAGATAGTTTGTCCGTGCCCCGGATGTCCCCTTGGGCAACGGCCAAGCTCTTCCAACTGCGCAACCTAGTACATCCTGTTACTCGGAAGCTGCAACCATTCTCATATCTCCAGAAAAAAGATCTGCCTTCCCAGCATTTATATATTTACCTCCAGATACGCCACTTTTTCTGTACCATGTCCCCCACATTGACTCTTAGGAAACCTACTCCCTTTGAGCGTCTATGCATACAAGGTCCACGTCTATGCATACAAGGGCATAATTTCTAATATATAAAAACTTCTTATGGATGCTGCCCCCCTCTCTAACGACACTCATCATTACATGTGCAAATGGTCCCAGTTTTTGCAATGTGACATTGATCTTACGCAATGGAAGAAAATTTGGGACAACACATCTAAATCTTCTGTCTGTGTGGTTTATAAAGAAAATACATACAAAATTTTGATGTTGTGGTACAAAACTCCTGAGGTTATTCATGCCTTTAATCCGAATGCTTCTTCCACTTGCTGGCATTGTGGGAAAGATTTTGGCTCCCTCTTCCATATTTTTTGGACTTGTGGATCCATTGTCCCTTTTTGGGAAGAGGTTTTGTCTTTTTTACAATTGTTATTGCATACCTCTCTCCCTTTTGAGCCTCTATATTTTTTGCTGAACCTGCCATTCCCAGGTCTTCCCAAAATGGCCAGGAAACTCACCACACATATTCTGACTGCGGCCAGAAGAAGCATTCCTATGTGTTGGCTATCCGCTATACCTCCTTCGATGTCAACTCTGTTTAAAATGATTGCGGATGTGAGACGGATGGAATACCTGACTGCTATACATGCCTGCTCGACTACTGTGTTCGAGGCAGTTTGGCACCCATGGGACAATTTCTCCTCCTCCCACCTTTCTACAAATGTACAGTTCTGATGGCCTCCCCACTGTAGCTATATGACATAATTATGTTTGTAACCATGCAGACCTCACCATGTACTGCTATACATGCCTGCTCGACTACTGTGTTCGAGGTAGTTTGGCACCCATGGGACAATTTCTTCTCCTCCCACATTTCTACAAATGTACAGTTCTGATGGCCTCCCCACTGTAGCTATATGACATTATTATGTTTGTAACCATGCAGACCTCACCATCGATGTGCTCTTTCTTTCTCCTGTGTTACTCTTTGTATATATATATATATATATATATATACAGTTGGGCAAAAAAGTATTTAGTCAGCCACCAATTGTGCAAGTTCTCCCACTTAAAAAGATGAGAGAGGCTTGTAATTGGCATCATAGGTAGACCTCAACTATGAGAGACAAAATGAGAAAAAAAAATCCAGACAATCACATTGGCTGATTTGGAAAGAATATATTTGCAAATTATGGTGGAAAATAAGTATTTGGTCAATATCAAAAGTTCATCTCAATACTTTGTTATATATCCTTTGTTGGCAATGACAGAGGTCAAACGTTTCCTGTAAGTCTTCACAAGGTTGGCACACACTGTTGCTGGTATGTTGGCCCATTCCTCCATGCAGATCTCCTCTAGAGCAGTAATGTTTTGGGGCTGTCGCTGGGCAACACGGGCTTTCAACTCCCTCCAAAGGTTTTCTATGGGGTTGAGATCTGGAGACTGGCTAGGCCACTCCAGGACTTTGAAATGCTTCTTACGAAGCCACTCCTTCGTTGCCCGGGCGGTATGTTTGGGATCATTGTCATTTTGGAAGACCCAGCCACGTTTCATCTTCAATGCCCTTGCTGATGGAAGGAGGTTTGCACTCAAAAGCTCACGATACATGGCCCCATTCATTCTGTCCTGTACATGGATCAGTCGTCCTGGTCCCTTTGCGGAAAAACAGCCCCAAAGCATGATGTTGCCATCCCCATGCTTCACAGTAGGTATGGAGTTCTTTGGATGCAACTCAGCATTCTCTCTCCTCCAAACATGACAAGTTGTGTTTCTACCAAACAGTTCTATTTTGGTTTCATCTGACCATATGACATTCTCCCAATCCTCTTCTGGATCATCCAAATGCTCTCTAGCAAACTTCAGACGGGCCTGGACATGTACTGGCTTAAGCAGGGGGACATGTCTGGCACTGCAGGATCTGAGTCCCTGGCGGCGTAGTGTGTTACTGATGGTAGCCTTTGTTAGGTTGGTCCCAGGTCTCTGCAGGTCATTCACTAGGTCCCCCCGTGTGGTCCTGGGATTTTTGCTCACCGCTCTTCTGATCATTTTGACCCCACGGGGTGAGATCTTGCGGGGAGCCCCAGATCGAGGGAGATTATCAGTGGTCTTGTATGTCTTCCATTTTCTAATTATTGCTCCCACAGTTGATTTGTTCACACCAAGCTGCTTGCCTATTGCACCAGGCTGGTGCAGGTCTACAATTTTGTTTCTGGTGTCCTTCTACAGCTCTTTGGTCTTCACCATAGTGGAGTTTGGAGTGTGACTGTTTGAGCTTGTGGACAGGTGTCTTTTATACTGATAACAAGTTCAAACAGGTGTCATTGATACAGGTAATGAGTGCAGGACAGAGGAGCCTCTTAAAGAAGAAGGTACAGGTCTGTGAGAGCCAGAAATCTTGCTTGTTTGTAGGTGACCAAATACTTATTTTCCACCATAATTTGCAAATAAATTCTTTCCAAATCAGCCAATGTGATTGTCTGGATTTTTTTTTCTCATTTTGTCTCTCATAGTTGAGGTCTACCTATGATGCCAATTACAGGCCTCTCTCATCTTTTTAAGTGAGAGAACTTGCACAATTGGTGGCTGACTAAATACTTTTTTGCCCCACTGTATATACAGTTGTGTTCAAAATAATAGCAGTCAGACATCACTAACCTGATCAATCACTGTTTTTGGTAGAAATGATATTTCTACATGGCAAATAATTTACTAGCAGGTGTAGTAGAGTAATAGAAATCCAACAGACCCAACAGTCATGACATGCATGCTGCTGATTCTGTGTAATTGAATCACTAATTGAAAGGGGCATGTTCAAAATAATAGCAGTGTGGAGTTCTATTAGTGAGGTCATTCATTCTTTGAAAAACAGGTGGCAGTTATTGCCCTTATTTAAGGAAGGAAGGCAGCAAATGTTGAACATGCTGATTACAGTGCATTTCTCTCTGAAATTCTGAGGAAAATGGGTCGTTCCAGACATTGTTCAGAAGAACAGCGTACCTTGATTAAAAAGTTGATTGGAGAGGGGAAAACATATAAAAAAAGTGCAGAAAATGATAGGCTGCTCAGGTAAAATGATTGCAAATGCTTTAAAATGGCAACCAAAACCTGAAAGACGTGGAAGAAAGCGAAAAACTACCATTCGAATGGATAGAAGAATAGCACAATGGCAAGGACTCAGCCAACAATCAGCTCCAGGAAGATCAAAGAATGTCTAAAGTTACCTGTGAGTACTGTTACAATTAGAAGACGCCTATGTGAAGCCAAGCTATCTGCAAGAAGCCCCCGCAAAGTCCCACTGTTGAAAAAAAGACGTGATGAAGAGGTTACAATTTGCCAAAGCTCACATTGACTGTCCTAAGGAGAAATGGCGCAACATTGTGTGGACTGATGAAAGTAAGATTGTTCTTTTGGGTCTAGTGGCCGGAAACAGTTTGTCAGACAACCCCCAAACACTGAATTCAAGCCACAGTACACTGTGAAGACAGTGAAGCATGGTTGCGCAAGCATCATGATATGGGGATGTTTCTCATATTACGGTGTTGGGCCTATTTATCACATACCAGGGATCATGAATCAGTTTGAATACATCAGAATACTTGAAGAGGTCATGCTGCCTTATGCTGAAGAGGAAATGCCCTTGAAATGGGTGTTCCAACAAGACAACGACCCCAAACACACCAATAAACGTGCAACATCTTGATTCCAGACCAAGAAGATTGACGTTATAGAGTGGCAAGCCCAATCCCCGGATCTTAATCCAATAGAAAACTTGTGGGGTGACATCAAAAATACAGTTTCTGAGACAAAACCAAGAAATAGAGAAGAACTGTGGAATGTAGTCCAATCATCCTGGGCTGGAATACCTGTTCACAGGTGCCAGAAGTTGGTTGACTCCATGCAACACAGATGTACAGCAGTTCTCAGAAACAGTGGTTATACAACTAAATATTAAGTGATTCAAAGGAAAGCAAAATCTTCAAACATTTTTCAGTTTATATAGTGAATGTTTGAGTTTGTAAAGAAGAATACAAACACTGCTATTTTTTTGAACAGTCTAATATTCACTTTTCTTCAATTTTTTTAGAGGAACAACACAAATTTGATATATTTTTCTTCATGTTTTGATTTGGAATAGAATATGTAGTGTTCCCAATGCATTTGTGTGTATGGAAATAAAAGCTATTAGAAGGATTTTGAGCTTTATTCACTTTTTTCAACACACTGCTATTATTTTGAACACAACTGTATACAGTGAGGAACAGAAGTATTTGAACACTCTGCGATTTTGCAAGTTCTCCCACTTAGAAATCATGGAGGGGTCTGAAATTCACATTGTAGGTGCATTCCCACTCTGAGAGACAGAATTTTTAAAACAAATTCAGGAAATCACATTGTATGATTTTTAAAGAATGTATTTGTCTTGCACTGCTGAACATAAGTATCTGAACACCTGAGAAAATCAGTGTTAATATTTGGTACAGAAGCCTTTGTTTGCAACTACAGAGGTCAAACGTTTCCTGTAGTTTTTGACCAGGTTTTCAGACACTGCAACAGGGATTTTGGCCCACTCCTCCACACACATCTTCTCTAGATCTGTCAGGTTTCGGGGCTATCGCTGAGCACCACGGAGTTTCAGCTCCCTCCAAAGATGTTCTATTGGATTTAGGACTGACTAGGCCACTGCAGAACCTTGATATGCTTCTTACGGAGCCACTCCTTGGTTATCCTGGCTGTGTGCTTCAGGTCATGTCATGTTGGAAGACCCAGCCACAACCCATCTTCAATCCTCTGACTGAGGGAAGGAGGTTGTTGCTCAAAATCTCACAATAAATGGCCCCATTCATCCTCTCCTTAATACAGTGCAGTCGTCCTGTCTCCTTCGCAGAAAAGCACCCCCAAAGCATGATGTTACTGATGAACACAGTAAGGATGGTGTTCTTGGGATGCAACTCATCCTTCTTTTTCCTCCAAACATGACGAGTGAAGTATAGAACAAAAAGTTCTACTTTGGTCTTATCTGACCACATGACTTTCTCCCATGCCTCCTCTGGATCATCCAGATGGTCATTGGCAAACTTCAGATGGGCCTGCACATGTGATGACTTGAGCAGGAGAACCTTCCGTGCAATGCATGATTTGAAACCATGATGGCGTAGTGTTCTACCGACAGTGACCTTTGAAACTGTGGTCCCAGCTCTCTTCATGTCATTGACCAGCTCCTCCCTTGTAGTTCTGGGCTGATTCCTCACCTTTCTTATCATCAGTGAAACCCCACGAGGTGAGATCTTGCATGGAGCCCCAGTCCAAGGGAGACTGACAGTCATCTTTAGCCTCTTTCATTTTCTAACAATTGCTCCAACAGTTGATCTATTGTCACCAAGCTGCTTGGCAAATGACCCGTAGCCCTTTCCAGCCTTGTGGAGGGCCACAATTTTGTGTCTGGTGTCTTTTGACAGCTCTTTGGTCTTGCCCATGGTAGTAGTTGGTGTCTGACTGACTGTGGGGTGGTCAGGTGTGTTTAAAGAGCTCAGACAGGTGCTACTAAGTTAGATTAATGAGTGGAGTACAGGTGGACTTTTTAAAGGTACAGTAACAGGTCTTTGAGAGCCAGAATTCTTGCTGTTTCTTAGGTGTTCAAATACTTATGTTCAGCAGTGCAAGACAAATAAATTCTTTAAAAATCACACAATGTGATTTCCTGAATTTTTTTTTAATTCTGTCTCTCAGAGTGGGAATGCACCTACAATGTTAATTTCAGACCCTTCTATGATTTCTAAGTGGGAGAACTTGTAGAATCGCAGGGTGTTCAAATACTTCTGTTCCTCACTGTATATGTGAAAATCAATAAAAATTGTTAATACAAAAAAAGAAGCTTCATTGGCTGCTGAAATTAAATTAATGGGTCAAAGAAAGCTTTATTAAAAAAAAAAGCAAGTCTGCTGTACCTTCAGTCTGGCTCTAAATAATATCATATGTTATGCACAGAGTATAGCAAGGTATTCATGTAGATTTGCCAAGATATTGATCAGGCATGTTTTATCTGAGACTCTAAAGAAGTAACAGCATCATTAGAAGGCTTCACAGTAGCATTAGATTAGCCTCACATTCCTGAGTAAAATGATCATATTTAAGTGAGGCTTCCCATTTGTTAGCTAGGTGTTTCTTCACACAGCAGAAGAATGTTAAATCAGTTCCGCTTTCAGCGCAAAACATGTTCTCACTTTCCTACCTGCAAATCATGTAGTGTTTGCAAAGTAACTCTGGCTTTTCAGTGTACCACTAGACATTTGCTGCCACATTCATACCTGGTTGCCATCTAATGGCAGTTAAGGTTTTAGTCATATATGTTTGTTTCTATTACTGGGTAGCAGTATTAAAGTGAAACTACAGTCTGCTGTGTGGTGGGTGGGCTCTTGCCATAATGTGCAAGTGTGCATAGCATACCTGCACCTTATGGCACACATAACTTCCACAGTGCTCTTCTTCGATGCTACGCTTCAGCTATCTCTTGAGGCATTAGTTTAATGTAATTAAACTAAATTACTAGTGATTCCTTGGAGTCCGCTAGCATGCTAGGTGAAGGCAGAGTTAACAAAGAGGAGGATATTTTAGTCACTCTGTTGTCTTGGTGATTGGCATGTATTAGGTCTTGCAGATGGAATATTACTGGGAAGCAGTGTTAAAGTGGAACTTACAGTGCATCCAGAAAGTATTCACAGCGCTTAACATTTGCCACATTTTGTTATGCTACAGCCTTATTCTAAAATGGATTAAATTCATTTTTTTCCTCAACATTCTACAAACAATACCTCCATAATGACAATGTGAAAGAAGTTCATTTTGACATCTTTGCAATTTATTAAAAATAAAAAACAAAAAAAAACCACATGTACATAAGTATTCACAGCCATTGCTCAATACTTTGTTGAAGCAGCTTTAGCACCAATTACAGCCTCAAGTTGTTTTGAGTATGATGCTACAAGCTTGGCACACTTATTTTTGTGCAATTTCTCCCATTCTTCTTTGCAGTACCTCTTGGTACCTCGGTGCACAGCCATTTTCAGATCTCTCCAGAGATGTTCAGTCAGGTTCTAGTCTGGCTGGGCCACTCCAGGACATTCACAGAGTTGGCCCATAGCCCCTCCTTTGTTGTGTGAGCTGTGTGCTTAGGGTCATTGTCCTGTTGAAAGATGAACCGTCACCCCAGTCTAAGGTCCAAAGCGCTCTGGAACAAGTTTTCATCAAGGATGTCTCTGAACATTGCTGTATTCATCTTTCCTTTGATCCTGACTAGTCTCTCAGTTCCTGCCGCTGAAAAATATCCACACAGCATGATGCTGCCACAACCATGCTTCACTGTAGGCATGGTATTGGCCAGGTGGTGAGCGGTGCCTGGTTTCCTCCAGACATGATGCTTGGCATTCAGACCAAAGAGTTCAATCTTTGTTTCATAAGACCAGAGTGTTTTGTTTCTCATGGTCTGAGAGTCCCTCAGATGCCTTTTGGCAAACTCCAGGCGGGCTGCCATTTGCCTTTTACTGAGAAGTGGCTTTCGTCTGGCCACTCTACCATACAGGCCTGATTGGTAGAGTGCTGCAGAGATGGTTTCTCTTCTGGAAGGTTCTCCTCTCTCCACAGAGAAACACTGAAGCTCTTTCAGAGTGACCATCGGGTGCTTAGTTACCTCCCTAGCTAAGGCCTTTCTCCCTCGTTCGCTCATTTTGGCTGGGCGGCCCACTCTAGGAAGATTCCTGGTGGTTCCAAACTTCTTCCATTTACGAATGATGGAAGCCACTGTGCTCATTGGAATCTTTAATGCTGCGGAAATTTTTCTGTACCTTTCCTCAGATCTGTGCCTTGATACAATCTTGTCTCAGAGGTCTACAGACAATTCCTTGGACTTCATGGCTTAGTTTGTGCTCTGACATGCACTGTTAACTGTGGGATCTTATATAGACAGGTTTATGCCTTTCCTAATCATGTCCAATCAACTGAATTTCCAACAAGTGGACTCCAATCAAGTTGCGAAAACATCTTAAGGATGATCACTGGGAACAGGATGCAGCAGAGCTCAATTTTGAGTGTCATGGCAAAGGCTGTGAATACTTATGTACGTGTTTTCTTTTTCGTTTTTTATTGTTTGTAGAATATTGAGGAAAAAAATGTAATCCATTTTGGAATAAGGCTTTAACATAACAAAATGTGGCAAAAGTTAAGCGCTGTGAATACTTTCTTGATGCACTGTAAGTCTGCTGCGTGGTCGGTGGGCTTTTGCCATAAAGTGTGCACAACATACTTGCAGCTTTTTGGACATTTACCTACAAAAGTTACCTCTTCCAGTGATGCTATGTCCATTGCCATCGCTAACATCCTCCCAATCTCCTCTTCCAGGTTGTGCATATTCACAAATCTTAATTGGCCAACCCACAATGACCTGACTTTCTTGTACAAGACCTGACTTTCTTGTACAACCAGAAGCAAACTGGTAGCAGGCAGAAAAGAAACTTTTAATACAGAAGTTGCATACAGAGTCTTCTGCTAACATTTTTTGTTTACAAAGCTTTTAATTCCGCTTTAGGTCTGAGTAGACTTAAATGATATTTAGTGAAGAATTTTCAATTTACATATCAAAACACATGGAAAACATGTCCAAATATATTTGTGCTTATACTCTCAGGTAACAGTCTTTGGTATAAATTCAATCTGTCCAAGTTATCCATATGTACACCACCGTTCTACTTCAAGAACATTTCTGTGCTTTTTCTCCACCACCATTTTCATCTCCAAATATTTGCTTATACTTTTAAATCACAGTCTTATGTGTAAAATTCAATCCATCCAACATGTACTCCACCGTCCACATCAGATACATTTCCATGCCTCTTATCCACCAGTTTCAACTCATTCATGATTACCACCACCATGCAAATATTGCCCTCACCTCCAACAGTTGACCCAACACATGTTTAGGTGTGTGTTTCCCCTTTAAGGGTATTTAGAGTGATGTCTCCTTTAACTGTTGGTTCCTCCATGGGTGCAGTTCAGAAAAAAACATAAACAGGACCTCATTGCGTTTCAGATGGCTTCCAACATTTATTAAAATTCATTAACAACACTCACATTTAAATGTGCATTATGCCAGTGCACTGCAGAATAATTGCATTAGGCACAGCTTCAGCTCCAGCTGACATAGCACAGCTCCATTAAGGTTTTACGTACACATAATTTTTCACAGTATAAGGGCTTCAATCTCTCCTTCCAGTCCACATGGCTCCCAGCTCCACATTGTGTGTATCATCACTGATCACATGACTTCGTGGTTAGAGACCGGGCTATTCTGCTGATTAATATGTAAACAATCGATGTCTCCATAGGAACCACAGATCCCTGCCAGCTTAGCACAGGAGCACATGAAATAAATAAAATGCAGCTAAAAACGCTATGTAAATTCCCAATATGGTACTACCCTCTAGTGGTGTATATGTTGAATTACACCTGCCATGTTACACATCACTTATAAAGCAGATTAAATTAAATTCAGTGTTCAACCCTCTAGGTGAGACATCACTAAATGGCGGACCGTGGTCCGCAAACGGACCGCATGGCAATCCTATACGGACCGTGGCTGTAACACTTAGCAGCCTGGATGTCCTCTGCAGCTGATATCCTACTACCCCCCCTCGCCAAGCTGCCACTGCCAATACTGCATTCATCTTTATAGAAGGCATAGCATGTCCAGCCAACAGCGGTAGCTATCCAACTTTTCAAGTTAACAAGCCGGTGATTGGTTGCTTGGCGTTCCTAGCAAGCAATCACTTGCCTGTTAACATGCAAAGCATGTCCCACATGTCCCGCCCTCTGTCCAGGCATGCCGTACCTTCTGCCTTCTACCTGCTGTGTAAGGTAGGATCGAAAAGGAGGGTTGTGAATGGCAGGGGGGGGAATATAAGGGAGGGGGCATTCATATAAAGGATACTTGGCTGCAAGAAAAGAAGGTGGGGGCTGTGAATAGGGAACAGTATACAAAAAGGAGGGTTTTACAGGGGACTAGGGGTGCAAGAGGGGACTGAGATGCAGGTAAGGGGTGTCTATAAAGGGTACAGGGGTGCAAGGAAAGGGGGCTGTGAAGTGGAGTACAAAGAAGGGGAGCTGTGAAGTAGACTGGAGTACAAGGAAGGGGGGATGTAAAGGGGACTGGGGTGCAAGGAAGGGAGGAACTGTGAAGGAGACAAATGTAAGTAAGGAGGGGCTGTAAAGGGGACTGGGGTGCAAAAAAAGGGGGATGAGAAGAGGAATTCGATGCAAGGAAAGGGGGCTGTGAAGAGGACTGGGGTGCAAGGAAGGGAGGGAGTTTGTCAGGACTGGGGTGCAAGGAAGGGGGGGCTGTGAAGGGGGCTGAGATGTAAGTAAGGGGGGCTGTAAAGGGGAATGGGGTGCAAGAAAGGGAAGCTGTGAAAGGCACTTTGGTTCAAGTAAAGGGGGGCTGTGAAGGAGACTAAGATGCAAGTAAGGATGTAAAGAGGACTGGGATGCAAGGAAGGGGGTTGTAAAGTGGGACTGGGGTGCAAGGAAGGGAGGAACTGTGAAGGGGACTGAGATGTCAGTAAGGAACGGCTGTAAAGGGGACTGGGGTGCAAAAAGGGGGGGCTGTGAAGAGCACTTTGGTGCAAGGAAGGGGAGCTGTGAAGTGGACTGGGGTGCAAAGAGGGGCTGTGAACTGGACTGAGGAGCAAGGAAGGGGGGTTGTGAGGACTGGGGTGCAAGGAATAGGGGGCTGTTATGTAAGTAAGGGGGGGCTGTAAAGGGGACTGAGGTGCAAAAAAGGGGGTCTGTGAAAGGGACTTGGGTACACGTAAGGGGGGAGCTGTGAAGGGGACTGAGATGCAAGTAAAGTTGTAAAGAGGACTGGGGTGCAAGGGGGGGGGGTCTTTGAAGGGGACGTGTGATATAAAGGGGTGACAGAGGAAACTGATGTGAAGGGGAGGGGGACTGTGATATGAGATGGGGACTGAGGACACTGATGTAAAGGTGGGGGGTTGTGATGTGAAGGGGAGACAAAGGACAATTAAGTAAAGGACGCACTGTGATGTAATATGGGGGGATTTGAATGCAAAGGGGGCTGTGATGTAAAGCAGGCACTGTAATGTAAAGAAGAGGCTGTATTGTAAAGCGGGGTGCTATGATGAAAAGAAGGGGTTCAGCAATTTAAAGGTAGTACTGCTGAGATTATTGATGGCTATTCATTGTAAAATCTTAATAATAAAAATCTATTGAAAGTGAAAGGTAGTACTGTGGTATAAAGGGGGAACTGTGATGGGAAGAGGGCTGTGATGTAAAGGGGAAACTAATGTAAGAGGGTGGGGCTGTGATATGAAGAACCCGAGTCAGCACAAACATGAGACTTGGACCTCTGCTGGATGAAAGTTTTAATAACTGGACCTCCATGAATTTTAATTCAATATCCCTGCTCTAGGTGCTAATGTATTTAACATGTAAATCCAATGGGATTCTCTCTTGCTAAGATTTTTAAATTTATTGTCCCCCTCCATTATTTTTAATATTCCTGTAAACTCGAAAACTGCAAAAGGTAGGGGTCCTTGTTTTGATAACTTAAATGCTTCATGGGTTTTGGGCAGCACAGTGGCTAAATGGTTAGAACTTCTGCCTAGCAGCACTAGGGTCATTGGTTCATTGTGCCTGCGTGGGTTTCTTCCGGGTATTCCAGTTTCCTCCCACACGCCAAAGACATGTTAATTGACTCCTGTCTGAATCGGCCCTAGTATTTATATGGATGAATGTGAGTTAGACTTTAGATTGTACACTCCTTAAGGGTTAGTGACTGATGTGAACGTACAATAGACAAACAAACGAAACCAGCGCTCCAATCCTCATGCAAACTAAAAGAAATTCAGGATGCCAGACGAAGAGGTGCTGCCCTTCAAAGATCGGGAAATCTGAACACTGGTGAAAAAGAGCAGACAAGGGCGCACTCTCATCGTGCATTACCGTGGTATACTATGTGTTTATTAAATAGACAAATGGATGTATACTCACAAACCAACGAAGATAAAAGCAGTGTATGTAGTCTGCAATAACAGTCACACAATTGCTGTGTCCTTGATAGGATAAGCTAACTCGTTTTGGGAGATATACCCCCTTCCTCAGAGTTAAAAATATACCTACTGGCCCCAAGCCTATATACCAGGGAAAGGAGAGACATGATTGAAACCTTTACATACATCAAGGGGGTGAATAAGGTTCAGGAGGACAGTATTTTCAACATGGAACCAAAATCTAGAACAAAGGGACATGACCTTAAACTAACTGGAGGAAAATTCAAAACTAGCCTCAGAAAGTATTATTTTACTCAAAGAGTAGTTGATGCTTGGAATAAACTTCAGCAGAGGTAGTGAGCCAGTCGACAGTAAATGGCTTCAAACATGCGGGGGACAAACACAGATCTATAGTCAGACAAAAAAGTTAACAAAAGAAAGCAAAAAAAAAACGATGGACCACTCTGTCTTTTTCTGTCTTTACATAAAATACTTTTTTTATCATATGTATGTGGCTCATATTTTATATTTATTTATTTGACTGCTGCTGTTTTGTACTTCCATTTAGCATTTGCTGTTTAATATTCAATTGGCGCACTAAAAAAAGATTTGTGTTTCAATAAGTGGAAAAGACAATATCGGTATCAGTTCCAAAACCAAAGCCTAGGGTAGAATCAAATAGCGTTATAAGACCCTCTGTGTAACTAATGCCCATAACCAAACATTTTAATATACAGTATTCATGTATGTATGTATATTGTTAGTGTTTACTCTTTTTGTGCACCGTATAAAATCTGTTCTGTATGTCTGCTTTGTCTCATAGGCCCCTGCTTCTTCTTGTCCTGCCCAATCGGAATAGAAGATTTTCGTGTGTGGTTTATTGACCTGTGGAACAACTCCATTATACCATACCTTCAAGAAGGTGCCAAGGATGGAATCAAGGCAAGTGTACTGAATGCAGAAGTTTCCCATATAATTGTCTTAAGAGCCCAATGAAAGTAGGAGGCACTAAACTTTTTTTCTTTAATCTGAAGAAAGGGTGCTTCTGTAACTAATAGAGTGTTTGTTTAAAATGATGGTATATTATTATGTCACTGCATGGGATGAAATATCATTGTAATACATAATGTGGAAAATATTAAAGAATTAAAGCCAACATTTTTTAATTCCTTTTGGACAGAGTAGAGGAGAGTTAAAACCGCTGTCTTTTTTGCCATCTGTGTCTCATTGGGGAGATTTTTCTTCAATTCCTGCCCTGTAGACTCAACAGGAAGTGAGAAACTATCTTTCCAATGTAAGGGAAATACCCTCTTAGAGAGTTGTCAAAGAATTAGTTGTCCTCGTTGGATCATTTCTTCTGTATTCCTGTTCTGATGGCAACTAAAAATTTTCCCTCGCTTTCATTCCCGTCAACATCGGTGATCAGGACAATTAGACATGGTAAACCTTTTTAACAGAGGGACAAACAGCAATAAAGAACTGATAGTGTTTCCATCCTCTCCCCAGTCTATCCAAATCTAAAGAAAAAGTATAGCTTTCAGTTATATTTTAAGCTGTTTAGGGATTACAATAACTGCAGAAGACTGAGCCAGCTTTTTTGCACCATTGTAAAACAAGAAATATGGTGTTAAAGTGGTTCTAACGTTTCAAGGTTTTTTATGCACGAAGGTAAAAAAAAACCTCCTCTGTAAATCATCCGCCCCAACCCCCCTAATACTCACCAAAGCCCCCTCTCGATTCAGGGATGTGCACTAGAGTCTTCGCTACCCTGGGACTCCTTCTCTTCATTGGGTGAGACAGCAGCAGGAGCCATTGGCTTCAATCACAGCCAGTGAGCCAATGAGAAGAGAAAGGGGACAGGGCCGCTCTGTGCGTGAATGGATACATGAAGCAGCAGGTTCCCCCATAGCAAGCTGCTATGACAGTAAATAATTCTCCTCCGTGCTTGTGAATACTTAATAATCAATATATGCTACCGATCATATATTTCAATGGACACATGTAGACCCACACAATATCTGTAACATCCACAGTGCTTTGTGATATAAATACAACATAAATTGTGCAACTTAATATAATATCAGTCGTTGTGAACTGTCCCTTTAAATCCGCAGTAACTTCGTGTAGATCAGTGTTGTCACACTACTGTATACAAGTGTACGGTGCTCCTGTATCACCCCTTAGTGCTTTTCCACCTCCAACACACTTATGTGCTCACCTCAAAGTTTGACCCATAATGACAGGTCAAACTGAACTTTTTCCCTTTTAACCCGTGTTGGTATAATGGTACACGTCTTCCCACTCTTTGCCAGCACTTTTATGTAGATCCAATCCACTCCGCATTAATGTAAAAAACACAGTAGCCAGGCCAGAAAAGAGGAAGAGAAGAGAGGCGGAGTCTTTCAGTAACTAACGTCCCTCTTATACAGAGAGAGAAGGCCACACTATGGTGGTAAACCCCAAATTTTATGTATTTGTGTTCAAATATGTAAGAAAATCCACAAATGGTTAAGAAGACGCCAGGTTTGTGAACATTAGGTAAATGATGGAAAACCAGAGTACCTGGGGTCGAAGGTATACATTTTTTGGCTTGATCTGATTTCAAAACGTCAAGATTTAAGGCTTTTTCCATGATATATTCTAGTTGGGTTTTATATGATCAAGTAGGATCTGCTGTTAAGCCTTTATTCACTTGGGGATTGGACAATTGTCTAAGTGCTTCTTGGTGGTAATACAGTAGAGTTTAGTTTAACAACAGCACCACCTTTGTCCGCTTCTTTAATTGTAATTCTTGAATTGCTTTTGATTTAAATTTGATCTAAATAGTCTAGAGGACCCCTTTATTTGGTGTGCTAGAGAAACTTGTTCAATTAGTTTCTGAAATAAAAGGGGTTTCCCCCTCTGGATTGTATTGGATAGAAGTCTGATCGTAGGGTTGAAAAATTTGAAGATGATCTGGAACCTTAGCTTTGTCAGATATTAGGATACCGGAGAAGGCTTGGGCGTCAAGAGAACTCATATCATGTATGAGACAAAATTCCTGAAAGTTCAATTCACTCTAATTGTAATAAATAGTGTGTGAAGGTTCCTGTGTAGAATCCAAAATTTCCATGTGAAGAAAGTGTTTTTTAAGTTTCAAGTGTTATGTAAAATTATTAGCATCAATAAGTGTAGAAAATAAAAAAGTCCTGTGAAGCTACAAAATTAAACCCTTAGAGCAGCAGTCACTAAATGGTGGACCGCGGTCTGAGAACGGCCCGAATAGCGCTCCCTTCTGGACCGCCAGCCCGCAATGACAGATCCGCCGCTGAGCAGGGTGTTTGTAACAGCAACCGATTACATCATATGTGTGCCCCGCCCTTTGCAGCTCACTGTCTCTCTGGCTCCCACTCCCTGCCTGTACACAAGTATCCTTCAGCAAAGTTCTCGGCACAGCTCCTGTGTGCCCTCAAAGTCGGGTGTAGTCTTACAGGGGCACTCTGATGAGCACATTTAATGTTAAAGGATCATGCTGATGATGACAACATAGAATGTGCCCATCAGAGTGCCCCTTAACATAAAATGTGCCCATCAGCATGCCCCTTATTTTATGTTAAGGGGCACTCTGACGGATACATTTTATGTTAAGGGGCACTCTGATGGGCCCATTTTATGTTAAGAGCACTCTGATGGGCACATTTTATGTTAAGGGGAACTCTGATGGGCATCTTATGTTAAGGGGGCACTTGGATGGGCACATTATGTTAAGGGGGCACAACGGGCACATACTGTGGAAAGGGGCACTCTGATGGGCACATGTGATGGAAAGGGGCAGTCTGATTTGCACATGTGATGGAAAGGTGCAGTCTGATTGGCACATGTGATGGAAAGGTGCAGTCTGATTGGCACATGTGGTGGAAAGGAGCACTCTGATGGGGAATATGAAGTAAAGGGGCACTCTGATGGGGAAATATGATGGAAAGGGGTACTTTGAATGTAAGGGGGCAGTCTGATGGGAATACTTGATGTAAGGGGACACTGTGGTGGGGATATCTGATGTAAAGGGGCACTCTGATGGGCACACCTGATGTGATGGGAATACGTGATGTAAAGTTGTACTCTGATGGCGACACCGAATGTAAAGGGGCAACCTATTCGGACCTTGGTCAGAAGAAAATTTTGGTGACCGGACCTCATTGAATTTTAATTCAATACCCCTGCCTTAGCGAGAACAATTTGTTCTTCAACTGACAAAATGTTTTCAGAGTAATTCAAAACAGTATTGGAGAAAGAGTGAGACCATTTTCTAGAGTTCTGACGTTTTTGTTTTCTTCCTATTTTTTTTATTATTATTTATTACAGGTACTTATATAGCGCCATCAATTTATGCAGCGCTTTACATATATATTGTACATTCACATCACTCCCTGATTCTTGAGGGGCGTACAATCTAAGGTATTCTTTTCTTTTTAAAGAACGTCTGTAACCCCCCCCCCCCTTGCCCTTGGGGGGATGATACTTTTTTGGCTGTGGAGAGACACTGTCTTCTGAAAAGGTATCCTTCAATTTTATTTTTCTATCTTTTAAGCCAGGTATAGATGTAGAAGAGTAGGCGGCTGTAGTCTTTCCCTCTGTATCCGAGAAGGTAACCAGTGTTGACTGGTGTGGAGGAGGTCCAGAGAATAGAGTGTTTGAATTTGCCTGAGTAGCTTTATCTGTTATTTGAGCCTAGAGTGATCCACCTGTATACCATTCCTTCCTCGCAGTCTAATTTGTCTCTGAGAAATTTTTACTTTTTTGTTTTCATAATATCTTCTAAGATATTCAGAGACTTTGTCATTTTCATTTCTCTCGCTTGGAAATTAGACTGACTGCGGATCCCATCCAGGTTCCGTTGACTCTGATTTCATTAGTCACAATTTTAAGACGCTCCTTTTTGTATTCAACAATAAGCTTCTGAGCAGCACTGCAAGTCTCTCCACATTTCAAAAAGAGTTTAGTTTGATGTATAATTTAAAGAGAACATGTGAGGATAGCTATATGGGAGATGCCAACGTGTCTTTAAAATATGCAGGGTCTGTGAAGTCATCTTGTTCCAGGCTTCGCTATGTATCACTGGCACGGAAAGCTAGCCTGAAACATAACTCTTTGTAATAGTTAGTAACTCACTAGGTAGGATGAGGATGAAAGCTCTGAAGTCTGTACTTTTAAAAACAGCAATGTCAGCTTTAAATTTATTGTCTTATTAGGTACCGTTTGAGTGCAAAGGCTGAATAAAATAATATTGAAGTATTGGTTTGGATGGTGGTGTGTAGAATTACCAAGAGCTAAAACAGTTCTTACTTCAGTCCACTTTCACATTTTTACAAAGAGATTTTACTTGAACTGCTTTTATTCTGCATTTAATGCACCTTTACACCCTGGTCACATCGGGTGTGACTTGGCATGCGATTTGCATGCCATGCGACTTGAAATTTGTATGCTAAGTCGCACCCTATTGTCCACTATTAGAGCGATTATATCGGTGCTGTTCCGACTTGATTGGAGCCGCACCAATTTCTAAAGTAGTGCATGCACTACTTTTGTTGCGATTTGCATAGACATCGGTGTCAGATGTCTTGCAAATCGCAACTGAAATCGGAAGGTCACCCGATTTTGAAATTGTGCAACTTCACTGTAAGTCGCACAATTTCAAATTTGGCTTTGATATGACCAGGGTCTTAGGCTCCATGCACACTGGGCATTTTAATAACGCTGGTAACAGTTAGCTGTGTAAAGTCACATTAAAAACTTGAGTTTTTCAGCATTTTTGCATTAGCATTTAGCTGTGTTTTTTTGCGTTTGTGTATTTTAGTGTTTTTTTCCTTTTAAAAAAAATTTTTTTACTCAAAAATACATTCAAAAATGCCGGTTTGCCGCGAGTTACTGCGTTTTGCCGCGGTATAGCATTTTTACAACCAAAAAACTTCTCTAGAAACTCACTAGTTCTGGTGGGTTTTTCTCAGTCAAAAAACGCTGATTACAGTCTGTGTGCATGGACAGATATGATAACATGCTGTGGCGTTTACTGGCTGTAGAAAAAAACATCAAAAGCCAAAAAGAGCAGCTGTAAAAACGCCCAGTGTGCATAAGGGCTTAGTCAGTGTACATGTCAGTCATTAACTGACACACTGACATGAACTGATAATTACACTGCCACTAACACTGCCACTAACTGATGACTAACACTGCCACTAACAGTGACACCTAAACTAACAAAACTAAGTCAAGCACTGAACTAGTTTATCTTTGTTTTTTTTTTCTTCAACAAACCTTTTTTGCGTGAAGACATTTCCTCCAGGAGGAATAGATACAGTGTACATTTTCCTACTATTAGCAAAGAAGTCTGTTGTTTCTCCTCTTCACAGAGGTGGAACAATATTAGCGGGCTACAGAATTAATGATCACTGTGATCGGAGAAGGGGAAGTGAGATAAATTAAGAGTTAATAAGGGGTTAAATAGGAACAGATTTTATTGTAAAAAATCTGCTGTTTTTCACTTGTCTGGTTGCTTTAACTGACATATGCTATATTGTAAAGCGCTAAGCAAACTGTTGGCGCGCTATAAATCCTGTATAATAATAATATGCAGACTGGAGCTCACCCGGTTTGATCTGCACAGGGATAAAATAGAATAGATGCAAATGTAACAATGCTACTTTGTAAACAAATACCTTGTGTACTTTAAAAGATAAGTTTAGGATTTAAAAAAAAAACATTTATACTCACCTAGGTGAGTTTATATTCACCTAGTGTTCAAAGACAGCTGATCGCTTAGTTCTCGGTCTTCAGTGAGAAGAGAGCCATTGACTGACTGTCATCTGGTGACAACTTGTGCACAGTGGTCCGTCAATGAACTCAAGGAAAGGCTTTTAGGGTGAGTAACAAAATCCACCTTTTAACATATAAAGTTTGGAATACAGAAGCTATGTCGTGATGAGTGTGAAGGGCTGCTCATCTTGGATAGATGTGGTGGGGAGATGTGACTAAGGCCTGAGATCTTTCGTTAGCAATTTCTCTAACTGTACTCCGACTCACATGGTAATCGGTAACACCTTTGAAAGTCTTTTGATATCTTTTATCCAACTCTTGGTGCATTTTATTCTAATTTCTGGTGACATTAGGAAAATGTTCTGTGTCTGTAAAGAGAACTGAGGGAGAGATTGCAGAGTCCGGAACAACAACACTAAAGAGCCGCTGCTCCAGGACAGTCCACCCTAACTACACCCCACACACCTGCCGAGAGGGTGCTTGCTCAGCTTGCAAGCTGCACAGTAAACAACGAAAATCCTGGATGACTGCACTCCAACAGATCCTCTCTATTGAAAGATGAAATTCCAACAGGCAGAATTACACATAGAGGGGGAAGAAGAGAAAGGTTGACATGTTTTGTTCGTTAGTGCTAACTCATATGAATAAGCGCTAACGAGCGAAACATGTCAACCTTGCTCTTGAAGGAGAAAATTACTTGATTAAAAAAGACAGTGAGGTTGCTTTACTAAATGTTTTGAGAATCTTCACACAACATATTGTGTGAAGATTTGCTTAAAGCTGATTTCCAACTGAAAAAAAGTCAGTAGCTCCAAAAACTGTAGCTGCTGACTTTTAAAATACAGACACTTACCTGTCCCTCGGTCCAGCCGTGTCCTCTCCACCACTGGTTTCACTGGCCATCTTCTCTCCCTGACCCCAGCATCTTCAGTGTGGGCATCCAGCTGTTACAGCTTCACAGCCAGATGCCCACTGTGCATGCGCAAGAAGCGCTACGCTTTGTGAATGGCCTTGTCACGTGTCTCAGAAGACTACGGGGGGGGGGGGGACAACCTCCGCTTCCGATCGCCTGGGCGATCTTAGCAGAAGTGGGAGCAGGTACCTGTCAAATTCGGGTACCCGCTCCCCAAAGGTGCCAACCCTTAATGTGGAGCGGGGAACAAAGGCTTGAAGCGGTACTTCCCCTTTTGGGTGGAGCTCTGCTTTAATATATCCAATCATGTGAAAAGAAAATCCCTGTTTACCTACTTCATCTGCACATGATTGGACAACTTAAGTGAATATTCACACAATTTATTGTGTGCACATTCTCAATTTCTTTAGTTATTTAGTCAGTACAGGAAAGATTTACTAAAACTTGAGCACTCAGAATCTGGTGCAGCTGTGCATGGTAGCCAATAAGCTTCTAACTTCTGCTTGCTCAGTTAAGTATTAGCAATAAAACGTAGACTCTAATTGGTTTCTATGCAGAACTGTGCCAGATTTTGCACTCTCATATTGTAGTAAATAACCCAAATTGTATTTAAAGGATAGTTCACCTTTGGGAACATGTTACATGTTCCACTCGTTTTTAAGGTGTAACATGTAACATAGCTACAGCTGCCGCCTGTCGCCACCACTCCCTCTGACAGATAGTAAAACAGTACGGCTGTGCAGGGCTCTGCCCACATGTCCACATAATTCTTGGACCTACATGAATGAATGAACAGCAAGTCCCGACAGCCTTATCGGCTATTGGCTTGTAGTTTTCAATTAACTACCACGCCGCTGTGGAGCATTGTGGTAGTTAATTAAAAGCTTCTTGTCAGAATATCTGCTTGGCTGTACATCCCTGTACGGCAAGCAGATATTCTGACAGGTCTGCAGGTGACCTGCATGGCACCAGCGATCTACTGCTCACTGGTGCAATGCTTTCCTGGCTCCTTTGGAAAAAAATAAGAAATGCACATTTTGTTACCTGTAAAAAAAAGTGCATTTATTATTTTTGTCTGAAAGGTGAACTTATCCTTTAATGATGTACCCTGTTCAGTCAAATCTTATTACACAGCAGAAGGAACATCAGCAGGCCATTAAAGTGATTCTGTCCCTAGGTTCACACCTATGCAGGTTGCATTTGATGTGTTTCTGCATTGCGTTGTGTTGCATTTGGCATTTTTGCACTTACATTTTTTTATGCATTTTGATGCCTTTTTGCGTTTTTTTTTTTTTCACTTTTTTAATTTTTCTTGTTGATAGGCAGATTTTAAACGCCAGACTCAGCAAAAACGCAATATATTCTTTTCTGCAGCATTTCCATTAAAGTCTATAGAACCAAAAACAAAACATTTTGCATTCGAAAAAGTCCCTGACCCTTTCCAAAAAACGCAGCAGGTGAAAATGTGAACCTTTCCCATAGGAAATCATGTTAAATGGACTGTACTGCATTTCTGCAAAACGCTGCAGAAAATGCTTAGGTGTGAACCTGGGGTAAAGGTTTGTAAACTAAATAAATAACTAACAGATCATATTTACCTTCTCTGTGCAATGGTTTTGCACAGAGCAATCCCAATGCTCTTTTTCTCGGGTTCCCTGCCAGTGTTTCTGGCTCCTTTTGGCCAGTGCCCCCATAGCAAGTGGCTCACTCCCAAACCCCGCTCTATGCTCCCATAAGACACATGGAGCCGCAGCTCAGCCCTGCCCCCTGCTCTCTCCTCATTGGCTCACTGGCTGTGATTGAATGGCTCCTGCTACTAAGTCTCAGCCAATGAGGAGAGAGAGAGATCCGGGATGGCTGAGGCTCCCATGCACATCGCTGGATTGAGAGGGGGCTCAGGTGAGTATTAGGTGGGGCTGTGGGGAGAGCTGCATACAGACGGTTTTTCTTACCTTCATGCATAGAATGCATGAAGGTTAAAAACCTTCAGCCTTTAGAACCACTTTAACATTGTGATTACCACCACAAAGTGTTGTTTTGAAAATACAATAATAGCAAAAACCTAAGCACAATCACCCTAAATTAGTGCCAACTAACAAAGAAGAAAAATATTTTTTACACAAAGATATTTGAAATTATGTGTACCTAATGCTAGTACTGCTGCTCACACTTTTTGTGTTCCCCCTAAAAAAAACAAGCATGTGTAATATGCGTTTATGTCAAAACATAAAATATTTGTAGAACATAGGTGTTTATGTCATCACAATATATCTGAAATAATCCACACCAATAACTGTGATTAAACAATGACAAATTCCAAGTGTCTATATATTTTTATAAGAATCCTCTATGTCCAGTAAAGTGTTGTTTTTTACTTTTGCATTTTACTAACTTGTAAATATAGAGGAGTAAATATGCTTAGTGGCCATCTTTTAAAATTTTTATGGATAAGGTATATATTTTCTGTGCCATTTTACTGAGAAAATCAAACCATTCATATCAGTCTCTGTACCCATTTAAAACACATCCTGAAGGCCTGTTCCTCAGTTATAGATTTGCTCACAACAGTTGGACCAACTCAGGTGAAAGTCATTTACTCTACTAGTATGTTTTAGATTGCCAGTGTCGCTGTAGTTAACATGTTACCAACTATCACACCTAATATTACTTTACAACTGTCACAACTACTGTCACTTTGATAGCCTGTCACTGACCAACAGAATTATCCCTGTTTGGGCAAAGCAGATCAGACACCATGCATCCTAAGGACAACTCTAGGAGCACTACATGTTCTTATAAGATGTAGGTTTTAAAGTCTATGAAAACACGGTAAACATAAAAGGTTAAGGGGCTCCACTCTGTAGCATCTACCAAAAACTGAAATGTCAGTGTTTAGTAGACGGACTCTATGGGATTTATTTACCGAAGCTGGAGAGTGCAAAATCAGGCTCACATCTGCATAGAAACCAATCAGCTTCCATGTTTTATTGCCAAAGCCTAATTGAACAAGCTGAGGTTAGAATCCGATTGATTTCTATGCAGAAGTGAGCCTGATGTTGCACTCTCCAGCTTTAAATAAACCCATAGTAAATAAACCCTTACATTTGTTAAGAAACTGGTTCTGAAAGTATTTCATCAAAAACCTGTAAACGTGCAATGCAAAGGCTGTGTAACAAGTTTTATCTGTTATTTGTTTATACGTATTCCATTTGAAGTAAAGAATGCTCTCGGTAAGAGATATTGACCTTGTTTTTTTCTGTTGTTTCTATAGGTACATGGACAGAGGGCTGCCTGGGAGGATCCTGTTGAGTGGGTTCGGGACACATTGCCTTGGCCTTTAGCACAACAGGATCAATCAAAGTTGTTACATCTACCACAGCCCAGTATGGGGGGTCACATCTCATCCTCCCCTCCCAGGGAACACACTGTGAAGGAATCACCTCCAGCTTCTATTGAATCAGATCCTTTGGTATGTGCAAAGTTTAGTTTAATATTTAAGAACAAGAAATGAACCTGTGTGAGAGGTAGAATGATTCTTTGTGATGTGTTAGCTCTGATAAATGCTTATTCTTATATGCATTAGCTCTTATACATGCTTAATTCTTTGGCTAAAGTAAAGAAAAAAATGTTGGTTCATATAGAATATGATGAACACTTGTAATAACTATTTATTTTTGTTTTCACATAGTAAGTCAAATGCAGTGTGATCATTGTATGAACTCCAAAGAGGCCAACAACATTTCGACTGCTGTTATATTGCATGTATATTCGGGTCATTAACAAATGCAATATGATAGGTGGTTGGACACTGACAACAATAAGCAGTTGGGACATCACCTATACAACCACTTCCACTCACAGCTAACTTCAGTTTTGTTCTAGTGTCCATAGGTGATGAATCTCTTCTTTCTACTGAGAGGTTACCTTCTTCCTATGGGGATTTTTGTATCTCTTCTGATGATTGTTCTATCATAGGACCCCACTAGATGAAAGAAACAAGTTTGACCTCTAATGTTGTGGAGGGCACTGGATCCTACTTGGGCAGTCCCCTTGGCATGTAGTGCATCAGGTTGAGTTAGCCACAGGGTGTTATACAGGTCCAGGTCCATGACCTGCCAGCAGCAAAGCTCTGTCCCTGAAAACCTTGTAGTATGCTCATCATGTAGGGCTAAGCCAGAATTGGGTCTGACAAGCTCTATGCCTTTCCTTGGAAAAAAGAAGTTGCTTCGACTACAGGCTTCTGTTTTGCACTAGGGCCTGGGTGCACCAACAAAAAAATTGAATTCAGTATATCTCTTTCCTCACTTTAGACTCAGGTTCACAGACACTATTGCACCTGCACAGACTCACTGGCTTGTTTCCCCCGTACTTGTCTGGCCATAAGGGCTGGTGTATTTTTCTTTCTTGGTTCACTTACTGAGCTTCTTTCTTTCTAGATATGTATTTACAGTGGTAGCATCTTGCAGTCCACCATACCTGACATGGTACAGCAATCGGTTATTTTGTATTCAGTGGCCTGCATTGCTTGGCATGAAAGACCTTCCCCTCAATCTTCATAGCATAGCACATGGCACATCCAAAGTGCAAGAGGAAGAAAGAGCCAGATGAACTTGCTATATATACAGATCCTTAGTATACTCCATTTGGACGATTACCTGCAGTCTGACCCCCTGCCTTCTTTTGGGTTCTTTACTGGCCTGTTAGCTGCACACCTCTCTGCCTTTTTTTTTTTTAATCAAAGAAGGTGTTTTTAAAAAATGTCTGATTTTATAGGCAGAATTTGAGAATTCAAATTCTGCCTATACCAGGGGTCATAAGGATCTCCCTTCAGCCTTTCTTCCTAAGTTGGTCTTTGACTTTGCCTTTATGATGGATACACGACCAGAAGAGGTGGTAGATGATGAAGATCCCCCTTTCTTTTGGAGGGATCAGATAAGGATCTTCTTTTCTAATAAAAAAATTTTATTGAAGAGTAAGAAATATAACATGTTAAGCAAAAACAAGTTTTCATGTGCAATAAAGATAAAGTAGGTATGACAAATGTATACAAGATCCAAGAGGTGAACACAAGGATTGGGGGGGCCACTTGCACACAGCTGCTAAAGTCACACTGTAAAAAGTGATAATGGAATGCTAGAAAACCAGCGCTAGGGTGAATGTTTCTTAGAATGATGATGAATGGTAACCATAATTCAGTTCCATAAAAGGTATGCTTTATTATGTGAACATTGGGTACAATGTTACCAGAATAGTTCCGCATGCAGCGGTGTGGGCCAGGCACGACTAGAAGAATGGCCGCTCACCTGCGTCCCCAAACTGGGAGTGGTGTAGACTCAGGTGGCTAACCCGGCCAGGGACCGTGGAGCACCAGAAGGGATGTCACACCACCGAAGGGGAAGCGGAAGTCAGGCACTGAACATGGACCGCAAGCTGGAGCTGGTAACCAGGACAACGCATTTCGCGCGCATGCGGTTTGTCAAATTATGCAACTTGGAGTCTTCCAGCAACTTGTCAATAGAGCTGTCAGTGACATGAAGGATCCGCCTCTTCCTCTGTGTCTCTTCTGCAGCTAGCCAACCAGAGAACTGGCAACATGGACGCTCCGCCTCCACGTCTGTCTGCAGCCAGCACTGGAGTGAATTGAATGGATGTGCCCAAGTTGTCGTGGTTCAGATAAGGAACTTACCAGATAAGATGTCTTTGGCTGAAATTTCATCCAAACTTAAGGATACCATAGCTGTATGCTCCTTAGCATTAGGACAGCTTGAGTCTGCTTGCCCCAGTGTCTTCAGTATGGAGTTCCTAAAATTACCAAAAATGCTTTGCACAGTATCCTACTGAGGAAAGTTTCATGCAAAAGTGGACAGTTTCTGTAGTGGATCTTGCTTCTATGACAGTCTGCCAGACCATTGCTGTCTGGACTAAGCACATGGCCCAAGATCCTAGTTCCATCCTAAAGGATGCTTCAGTCCACAGTAGTTACAGGTTTTATCATTGGTCTTATGCTGCTGCATAATTGGCTTGTTGGATGCACTTCACCAGATCTCCAGGATGAATCTTATTCACATGCTCAGGATCCTTTGGCTTAAATGCTGGCCAGCAGGAGTCCCATGTAAGAAAGGCCTTGAAAGGTTTCCCTTTGAAAATAAATGCCTGTTTTGTCCTTCCTTGAATAAGGATATATAGAAGGTCAAAATGGGATAGAGTACGCTCTGCCCCTTGAAAAAGAAGACTCAGCCATCTATGAGTGGGTTTTACTACTAAGGTTCCTTTGATCCTTCTAAGGCCTCCAGTTCCAAATCTAAGCTAGGAACATTCTTTTGTAGAAAGACATTGCCCTCCAAACTGGGTAAAACGTGTTCTAAGCCCTCTTAATAATATTGGAGTGCCACCACTTGTCAGAGTGAAGACGTTTGCTGGCTCTCTGATCCCAGGAAATCTCATACATCTGGGTCCACAGAGTGATGAGATAAGAGACGCCACACACTAGCTCAACAGTGGAGAGGTATGTGAACAACCTTAGCCTTGAGCATCTCCTGAGCCATGCCCCTGATGCATTTTGGCCCACCCATTGGGGCAGAGTCATAGAGGTATGACTATGCCTAAGCCCCCAATGGGTGGGGCGAAATGCATCAGAGGCATGGCTCAGGAGGAGCTCAAGGCTGAGGCCGTTCACATACCTCTCCACTTCTTAGGCTAGTGGTGTACAGTGTCAATTATACCCTCATGTTTCACTGCTTTCTGGATCAAGCACATGACAACATACACCGTTATATTGCTGTGAGGCACTGAATTTAGTAGAGCTCTTTGACCGGCACTACAAGTTGTTATCTGGGTCCAGAGTGTCATTTCCAAGGGCTACAAACTGCAGTTTTGGGCTTTTCCCCTTCAGGCTTTCAGACTTTCCTTTCTCTCCTCAAAGATGGGCAGCTGTTCTTACTACCATTCAGAAGATACTGTCTCATCATAACCCCTTTACTAAAAGAGGAGCATGTTCAAGGTTTCTACTTGGACCTCTTTGAAATTTCCAAACCAAATAGAGGTGTACCGCCCTCTCTGGGTCTAAAGAATCTCAATTTGTTCATCTGGGTTCAGAAGTTCCACATGGAAACTGCCAGATCAGTCATTGCCTCCCTCATGCCAAGAGATGTTCTGGCTTCATTTGGGATGTCTACATGTACATAACTATCTTTCCTTCCACACTTTATCTCTGTTTTGCAATGGGCAACCAGAATGAACAATTTGTCACCCTTTCCTTTGGCCTACCCTGGAATTGATGTCTGTCCCTCTGCTTTCACTTCCTCAGGACCTCGTTTCGTGAGTTGCATGTGGGTCTTGGGTCTAATGGTTTCCTTGTTCAAGGTTGTACTTTCAGCCCAGTTTCACTCAAAAAAGTTGCATCCTAACACTTTGACAGTGTGGGAGAAACAGACCTGGTCCTTGGACCACCCCATGTATCTGATTCACAAAGCCAGACTCTCCCTGGCTTATTGAATTTCAAACCCTGAGCTAGAGTCAGGGGAGCTCTTTCTTCCAAAGACCAGGAAGGTTCTCATGACGGATTCCAGTCTTTCGAGCAGGTGAGGAGTTCTGAATACTCTCTCAGTACAGAGCACTTGGTTGTCAAAGGAAGGCTGTCTTCCCATCAACATCCTTAAGCTAAAGGTACAATTCAGTTGTCCCTTCAGCACGATAGCCCTCAATTGTGAGGGCAACCAATGAAAATTCAGTCAGACACCTCCACAGCTGTGGTCTACATCAACCATCAAGGGGGCACCAGACGTTGCCTGAAGGTTCTTCCTTTCCTATGTCTTGCTCTGAAATATCCAAAGGCAATTTTTATCCACTGTTTTGATGTGGTACATGCCAGGTGACCAGTTTTCCTCTTTAATGAAAGGAGGTTGGGGTGCCCTCGGGTGATGGGTCACTCCCAATAGTACACTAGTGCCACGTCCTAATTTATGCTAGTCAAAAGAAACAGGGATAATACAAATGGACTTTATAGACAGACTACATACACGTGTTCGTAAAATCAGTATTGCTTTATTTGACATTACGTCACATATAAACCATAGTGTTAAAAGACTTGTTAAGTGATATCCCCGCAATGAATAACCCAAAGCCCACCATGTAATAAAAGGAACACAACCAGTGATGAAACATGGAAATAACCACCAGGATGATCCTATAGGGAGGTGAGGAATATTCTAGCGCTGGAGAGTTTGCCCGACATGTTCCACGACAGCAGACGCTTCCTCAGGGGCTAATTGTATATATAAAAGAGATGCATAAACTTAGATAAACACAACAAAACTAGAGGTCATACAGACATAATACAGGGCTTATAAAGTATGTAATAAACTTACATAAAATATCATTATGCACCAGACAATCATGAGCCCTCCAGTCAGTGAGAGCAGGCCTCAATGTACCCAATGGGGCGAAAACCATCCAGGGGGCCAGGTGTGGGGGCGCAAAAGAGGCGAGGCAGGCCAGCACCCAGAGGTATCTCAAAAGGCTAAATTCCAAATAAGGAGAAGTAATGAAGATCCAAAAAGAGCCTGAATAAAAATATATATAGAGAGAGACTCAAAATATCATCATACATTAAATAGCACTGATTATGTAAGGAGAATTATTTACCTTACCACAGCTCTGGAGGGAGGAGGCTTATGTTCAAATAAGAGATGCCAAGCTTCTGCAGTGTTGAAAAACAGCACAGCTATCTAAAAAGGTATATTGCCATTATGTTAGTATACAGAACATGTCTGACGGCCCATCTCCTTAGGGTAATGTGAGTAATCCTTAGTCATAATAATGTAGTTATAAAGACATCCAAAGCTGAACCGTGGAAAATATACAGAGATTTTAGCCCAAGCACATTGGTAGTGGTAGACCACCTCCTGGCAAAAGATTGGCCGTTGGGCCTAAAAAGGGAAAAACAGGCCATATGATATATATGTAATATATTACTCATCAATGACTTGTCAGGATAATACAAATTCATCCATCAATGGCAGGTGTCTTACCGGAAATTGAGTACAACAGTGCTGAGTCACAGAGAGCTAATAACAGAAACGTCCTCCAGGGCAAACGCCCTAACAAGAATGGCAGAGATCGGGTACCGGTCTGCAGCCTATAAAGCACCCTGGCGCAGCGCGCCCGCTCCAAAGCGTGTGATGTGGGTGTGTTGTGCCTGCGCATCACTGACGGCCATGTGCGGTGACGTCACATGCTTTGGCTTGGGCATGCTGCGCCGGGGTGATTTATAGGCCGTAGACCGGTACTCGATCTCTGTCATTCCTGTTAGGGCGTTTGCCCTGGAAGACGTTTCTGTCATTAGCTCTCTGTGACTCAGTGCTGTTGTACTCAATTCCCAGTAAGACACCTGCCATTGATGGAATAATTTGTATTATCCTGACAAGTCAGTGATGAGTAATATATTACATATATGTCATATGGCCTGTTTTTCCCTTTTTAGGCCTACCGGCCAATCTTCTGCTAGGAGGTGGTCTACGATTACCAATGGGATTGGGCTATACTCTCTGTATATTTTCCACAGTTCAGCTTTGGATGCCTTTATAACTACATTATTGTGACTAAAGATTACTCACACTTCCTGATCGGTAGGTTCTGCTTTGTAGCCTGTGTTTAATAGGAGATGGGCCGTCAGACATGTTCTGTATACTATCATAATGGCAATATATCTTTTTAGATAGCTGTACCCGTTTTTCAACACTGCAGAAGCTTGGCATCTCTTATTTGAACATATGCCTCCTCCCTGTTAAGGATTGTAGACTAGTTGATGATTATTATTTCTGATCTCCTTGATGCAAGGGAGCACCCTGTATTTAACGGCGCTGTGGTAAATAATTCTCCTTATACTGTATACTTAATCGGTACTATTTAATGTAGAATGATATACTGAGTCTCCTATATATATATATATATATATATATATATATATATATATATATATTTATTCAGGATCTTTTTGGCTCTTCATTACGCCTCCTTATTTGGAATTTAGCCTTTTGAAGTACCTCTGGGTGCTGGCCTGCCTTGCCTCTTTTGTGCTCCCATACCTGGCCCCTGGATGGTTTTCGCCCCATTGGGTACATAGAGGAGGCCTGCTCTCACTGACTGGAGGGCTCATGACTGTCTGGTGCATAATGATATTTTATGTAAGCTTATGACATACTTTATAAGCCCTGTGTTATGTCTGTATGACTTCTTGTTTTGTTGTGTTTATCTAAGATTAGGTATCTCTTTTAGATATACAATTAGCCCCTGAGGAAGCGTCTGCTGTCGCGAAACATGTTCGGCAAACTCTCCAGCGCTAGAATGTCCCTTACAGCCTATAGGATCATCCTGGTGGTTATTTCTATGTTTCACCACTGTTTGTGTTCCTTTTATTACATGGTGGGCTTTAGGACATCCATTGCAGGGATATCACTTAACAAGTCTTTTAACACTATGGTTTATATGTGACCTAAGGTCAAATAAAGCAATACTTTTTACTAACATGTGTATGTAGTCTTTGTGCCTATAAAGTCCATTTGTATTATCCCTGTTTCTTTTGACCAGTTTTCCTCTTTGTTCTTCCAATTGACTGTCGCAGGTGACTTCCTGCTTCTCACTCCACCCGTATTAGGTGGATTAGTCAATTAATCTTTTTGAGCCTCAAGTCTAAAGGATAGGGTTTCTCCCTTCGCATTTAGGACATACTCTAGATCTGTTAGTGCTTCCTGAGATTTTCAGCATCAGGCATCTGTTTCTCAGATTTGCAAAGCTGCTGGTATTCTGTTCACACATTTTCTACCTGGTGGATGTTCCAGCCTTTTCTGATGTTAATTTCTGGCGTAAGGTGCTACAGGCTGCTCAGTTCTGCTGAGCCTTTTTCCACTTGCTGTCACGTAAGCTTGTTGTCGTTGTTGTGTTGCCCGCTCTTCATTGTACAGTACATGACACAAGACCTCTATAAAACTGAGGCTATCTGGAAGTGGGAGGAGTTCCATTGGGCATGTCTTAGAAGCTCTCTTTACCGGTATCCAATCACCTGAAGGTAGCTGCATATAACACATACTAAAGACCTCTGTACTGTACTCCAAGAAATATACTTTACTCTTAAGTCAAAAATCCAATTTTTATAGCATGGGATTTCCTCCTCCACTAACTGTATGTTCATTGGGATTGGAAGTAAATAGGATCATTCTTTTTTCCGTAGAGTGGAATGGGTAAAACCAATGCCATTTTTATTGCAGTATTTGTCCCTGGGAGATTAACCACACTTTTTGTGCGCCATAAAGGGACACAGTAGTAAAAGTCTGGCAGAGGTTCCAACTCTTCCCCACTATATCAAAAACCTGAAAAAAATGGCTTTGGCTTCAGTATATACTATATTTTATATTATATAGCTGTTATTAAATAAATTATTCTTCTAGATCTGTTTGACCTGACAGTACTAACAGCACGTGGGGCTTGGTAGTTGTGCAGAATGTCTTAAACGTGCCTGTCTTTGTAACAGGGTACATGTCACAATAGAGGGATTTGCTGTCTATATTGTAGGCAGTTTTTTTACTCACCAACACCTTGCTTACCACTGAATGCTCAAAAAAAACTTCTGACATGCATTCAGCAGTCAGTGCAGTATAACTGAGCATTGACTTACATTTACTATAAATAGCAAATGTCTCTCTATTAAATATCTGACATCCTGCACTCAAGAGCCAAGAGATGCAGGAGTACTTTGTGGGTGGCACATCAGTAATGGTTGTTAGTGTCAGCTCAGAATGTGTTGCTCTTCCTGAAAACATGACAAATGCTGCTGGGCTTTAATGTATTTTTAATTGTATCAGGCTGACAGCTTTTACATCCTGACACACTTCGTATTTTTGTTTACAGATGGCAATGCTATTAAAACTTCAAGAGGCTGCCAACTACATTGAGTCTCCAGACAGAGAAACCTTGTGTGACAGTGACCTCACTTCCACCATCTGAATGCCAATAACCTGGCATTCCAGGGTTGATATCCCATTCAATACCACCCATACCCACAAGAAACGGTGAAACTGGAAGTTCAATCTTGAGACAGCAACATTGGAGCACCTCAGAACTGAGTTTGGACTCGCTTTATTACCCTTGATTTTACTTAAATAATTATGCTGCCCTACTTTGAAAACAGAAGGAGGAATCTTACAACACAATTAAACATGGATTATTATTTCTAATCTTTTTTCTTCATACAGCAGGTTTGAGGAGGAAAGTGGACTTCTTTTGCAATTATATATTGTTTCCTATAAGTTAAGTTTATTTCTGAGGTTTCATTACTGGCGACCAATTAATCTCCACATATAGTGTCTTCTTTGCCAAGAACAGAAGGCAGCAAGTGGTGGACAGTTGTATGTGGATGGGAAAGGGAATGGGAATGGAGGGTTTTTCTTTTTAAGACTGTTAAAAGTATAACTGTACTTCCTGGGCGCAACTTAATGTCAGATGGATCTGCAAAGGATCATTCTGGCGCAACTGTAGATGTGACATTCATGTGTCAGAATTTTTGGTCACCACCCATCTCAGAAGTGTGAAGTGCATTCCTACCGCCATCTGCATTCCTCATACCATCTTTGTGTGGGAAATCCATTTGCCTTTATGTCCCCTAAACGTCTCTAAATTCAGAATTCAGTAGCATGCCAGACTATATTCTGAGACTATACACCACCTATGGCTGTGGGATTATTTAGAGTTTAAGGTCAGCCTTACAGTTTTTTTTTTTAATTTTAGATGTGCAAAAATGGGGGGTATGTGATATTGTGGTGTAGGAGAAACCAGTGACACACACATTGTGCAGCATGACGTGAACGTGCATTTGAGTAAATTAAGAGCCTTACAAGAGGAACATGGGTACAATACAGGATTACATTATGCAACAGATACACTAGGGAGGAAATGTATCAGTAACAGACTCTATCCGTATATGGTTTTCCAAGAAATGTGAATTGTTCTTTCCATTTTTTTAATCTCATTTTTAAAATGTGTTCCAGAATTCCTGTGTTTTGGAAATAAGTCGGTTCTCTGCTGTGTAGACCTCTAGGGAGGTAGTAAAATACACAAGACCTTTAAAAGAGTAAAATCGGACAAGTTTAAACCAAGTGCTAAATACGAGAAAGCATTAAAGCATGAAAGATAATACTCTCTAACCAGTTCAGTATTATGAACAATTTATCGTTTACACCACATCAATGTACAGGATCTAATGTGCATGCAGGCTAACAGGTGTCTTTCTTAGCATGGAGTAAAGCCATCCAGCTCTAATGTACTAGCTAAACAGCACTCTATTTTCAAAATGATTTTTATAGAAACCAGTGTGGCAGATACAGTGATAACCTTTTAAAATTGGTGTCATAGGGGGCTCTTTACACACTGGAGCTGACATGTAAACAGAAGGAAGAATGCTCTCCTCTGATGCATAGGATGGGCTGATAAATCTAAAATAAAAGCTACCTCATGTTCAAGGCGTTCTTAATAATATCTTAAAAATATGTAATTAAAGCAATGCCGTCCTATTGCAAGACGTGTTTTGTTTTGCCTTTACATTTATTGTGAAGCTTAACTGAACATCATTAGCTGTTTCAGACTGCTTGTGGCCTTTCAATTCGATTACTGAACAAAGGATAGCCATGCGCAGGAGAATTTTGCCCTTGAAAAATGAAAGCATTGTCAGCAGTGTACCTGTACAATGGTATGATTTTACAGGTATATCTGTTATTGCTAATATCTTTATATTACCTTTATTGTTCAGGCAATTGCAGTTTAAGTTTACTGTTCTTTAGGCCCTGAAGATACAAATGTGCCCATTTGCTAACTACATAGACTCTCCCTCACAGTGAGGAAGAGCATTTGCTTCTCTTTTTTTCCACGTCAGCTCTTCTTACAGTAAAGGAGTTAATGTGATAAGTGCCCACAACAGTGCTGTTTCAGTTACCACCACTGCACCTTGTGCTATTTATCCAGAAGTTAAAGGTTAGTCCGATGCAGGAAAACCTACAGATTACAATTCATTTTCAAGATCCATATGGTACATTATAGGTAACTTGCACATTTTATGTCAAAGAACAAAATTTGGGTCAATTACAAATATGCAGTACCATTGTACAAATTCTTTTCTTTCATATTATGCCTGTCCTTATAGGAACTGCATGAATTAGTTGTGGACACCAGGCCTTCTCAAACACAGGTGTGCAATTGCTTACTTTCCCAATATGCATATTTTATGTGCGGGCACTTCCAAAACTTTCCTATAGAAGCCTTTTCTACTTACTGTACAGATGTATTCTCTGTACCAAATATTCTGTAGTGCTAGTAGATTGGATTTTTAGGTGTTTCCATATGTTTTAATGGTAGTTCCAGCAATTAAAATTCAGCAGCTTGTCTAGTTTAGGATATGAACAAGGAAGCATATTTGCACATACTTAAATGCGATGCGTGTCTGCAGATTTTCTGGTTTGTAAATGATAAACTTTGAGAAAAGACCCAATTTTCAAAGCAGAACATTATCAGGACTATTTCCAAATTTAACTTCTTTGAATTATTATATTACTGAAACTTTTTTTTCATACAGACAGTCCTTTCAGTCTACTTTTCTCTCCAAGATCATGTAGTATATTAAGAACCACAAAATTTAAAACACTTAAAAATTTAAATCCAATTATACAACAGAGCTAATCATAAAAGTTAATAAAGTTTCATGGTCTGAAAATTGAATTAATTTTCAGACCAAATTACTATTATACGTGGTAGGAGCAAGTACATTAAACACTTTGCCAAACAATGCTTGTCAGCTTCTACATAGCTTAAAATGGCTGATTACATGAATATCCTGTTATGATCTAAAATTGCCTAAATAGATATGATTCATAAGACCACTTGCCCTCCTGAGGATTTACCCCCTTCCTGACCAGGCCATTTTTTGCGGTACAGCGCTGCGTTACTTTAACTCACAATTGCAAGGTCATGCAATGCTGCACCCAAATGAAATGTATGTCCTTTTTTTTACACGACTTGAGCTTTCTTTTTGTGGCATTTGATTGCCTGTGCGTTTTTTTATTTTTTGCGCTATAAAAAAAAAGATCGACAATTTTGAGAAAAAGAACTATATTTTTGACTTTTTGCTATTAAACATGTCCAATAAAAAAAATTTAAAAATCAAATTTCATCATAAATTTACGCCAAAATGTATTCTGCTACATGTCTTTGCTGAAAAAAAATCCCAATATGTGTAAATTAATTGGTTTATGTGAAAGTTATAGCGTTTACAAATGGCGGTATATATACTGAGATTTTTTTTTAATTTTTACTAGTAATGGTGGTGATCAGCGACTTATAGCGGGACTGTGGCGGACATTCTGACACCCCCAGTGACACCAATACAGTGATCAGTGCTAATATAAAGCACTGACACTGTACTAATGGCACTGGGCAGGAAGGGGTTAACATGAGGTACAATCAAAGGGTTAACTATGTTTTACTAGGGGGCGGTGTCTGTGTGCTTCACTGTAATCACACTGCTCTGGATAGCTATTTCTGTGCACAGCCATCCAGAGCAGTGTGCCTGAGCTGACAGGGAGGAGAACTGTTAGTAAACAAAACAGTCCTCCTCCCTGTTGGAGATCTTCGGAAATCATGGGGCACTGGTGAGTATTTGCTGGCTGGGACCCAGTGATTAATAGCCACGGCCACGAATGACAGCGCGGGTAGGGCGCGCGCATGGCTCGCGTGCACCCCCTACCCGGAAATGCGAAATCGCACATATATATATATATGTGTGCGTGCCGCCCTCTAGCAGTATTTCTGCTATAGGGCGGTCGGGAAGCGGTTAAAATGTACAGTACGTTAACTGGGGTTTACTTACTAAAACTTGAGAGTGCAAGATCTGGTGCAGCTATGCATGGTAGCAAATCAGCTTCTAACTTCAGCTTGTTCAGTGAAGCTTTGAAAATAAAACCTGGAAGCTGATTAGTTTCTATGCAGAGCTGCACCAGCCCTTGCACTCTCCAGTTTTAATAAATAATCCCCTTTGTCTTTAATTAAGGTGGCACCAGTAAATAAAGGCATCTCTCTTGTAACAACAATTTATAACCTTTCTGTCATCATGGGCCTTTGGTGAAAAGTATATGTCAGAAGTAGCAGGCACGGCAATTATTAGTAGGCAAGGTCCTCCTGTCAAATTAATGGCTAGGCACTGCTAAACAGAGCTGAAAGTGCAATTTTTTTCATGGATGCTTTCTGCTAGCATTGCACAATTTTATGTGTAGTGCTGGTGTGCTGCAGAAACTGTACTTTTTTTTTTTGTAAATGTAATTGTGTGTACCCTCTTCAGGGCATCCTCATACTATTGATATATTGTAACCATTGATTTGTCTTTTGATTTAAAGCACTCAACTCACCTAAATTGCTAAATTCTATACATTTTTTTAATCAATGCTGTAAATTGTGTTATTATGTATTTGTTGCACTTTATCATTTTCCGCATTGCTGGTCTCTGTGGTATAGCATAGGTAAGCACTCCTGTGGGGGTCGCATTCAATAACTATAAGCTTTATGCAGTGTAGGGTAGGGGGAAGGCCACTGGCCCATTAATTTAAAGATGGGTACAGACATTGGTGCTAAGATCAGGTGCTCTTTGTCTTTTGGATAGGAGAGACTTGTGCACAGTAGTCTGATGCAAGTCCTCTCCTATTATTGGCAGAAATGTAGTAAAAATCCCTTGGTGCTCACAACAGTGTCATCCCCTGGACAGATCAACAGTGTCATAATACCTACGGAAGGGATTAAATAACAGCAATATGGTGTATAACAGTTCTGCACATTTTGTACTCTAATGTGGGATGATATAGTAAAGAGTGAGCCCAATAATGCTATGAAAATTAGTAGACTTTGTAAAATTCTTCTAGCATGCTGGGAAATTTTAATGATTCAGAAGCAAGCCTGAACTAGTACTAGAACGCATAGTCACTATGGGTGTTCAGCTAGTTTTTGAAGTAATGCAAACATTTATGTTGTCATCTCACTCTTACTATTGTTAAGAAGGGCTACCCATAGCCATGAGCAAGCCTGAAAAGGCTCAGTATTGTCTTCAGAACAATCTAATCTTGTTTTAGTCAAGCATGCAGGTTTATGCTTGGAGCTGGCCTTATCTCTGGGGAAAAGCAGCCATCTGTGGAAATCTATTTTGGACAAATGAGTTTTTCCCTGAGGTAAGACAACCCAGGGCTGTGTGCAAAGGTCACCAAAGTGTCAATAAACATACAGCCATTTGCTTAGCAAACTGTCATTGGCTTGATTGGACACCAATCATCTTATGTCTATGGGTAGACAGAGCAGCACACAAAATTGCAGATTCATGTTGTCATCTGCCTGGAAAACAAAAAGTGAAGGTGACACTGTTAAAAGAGATTTTTCTCTGTGCCTCCCTCTATTTCCTATCACTGTGAGCATTTTTTTATGTGAAAAATTAAAAAAAGAAAAAAAAGAAAAAAAAAGTGAAGTAGGAATTGTTCACCATTTGTCAGTTGTTATCAGTTATTATTCATTCAGAAGTAAAGGCATGTGCATAGTCAACACCTTATTTAGAACTGTATGCATATTCTTTAATGCTCCTCTACGAAATCTTGCTTTTTTGACATCATCATGCTAACACAAGAGGTACAGAAGCTCCAGATAATGTATTCAATTATGTAATTTTGTATGTTTTCATAGACTACACTTGTACAGTTGCACAATTTAGTAATGAGCTAATTTAGTTTTGTGTGTTTTTGCTGTCATTGTAAAGGACCCATAAGCCTAAAACTAGGCCCAGTTGTTTTTGTAGATGGTTTTCAATATCGAAAGTAAGTTAAAAAAAAACAAGTGTTCCCCCTGTATGCAGTGACCCCTAACTATAAAAGTGCTGCTTAAGTTGACAGTAACCCTTTTCCCTGGTTCACATATATGCGGCCGTGCAGGCCATGTTTTGTGTGGGCACAAGAGCCCATTCATTTGAATGGACTCCCGTGCCCTGTGACATGCAGGGAAGAAGTCCCTGCACCTCTTCTGAAAATGCAGCCCGCACGGGAACCTCAGTTCCCAGTACGGTTGCATTTTCCAGTGCGGGCGCCGTGCCCTTAGAAGTAATGGCGCGAGTCCGCATTCCTCTGTGCGGGTGGTGCGGCTACATGGATTTTCGTGCGGATCCACAGCCGCATCACCCACACATATGTGAACCTAGTCTAATCATTCTATCATAAGCGTTAAGGCCCATTTCACAGGAGGCAGATCCATTCTGCTCCATTCTGCTCAGCAGGTGATCTGGCTGATGACAGGTCTGTGTCTGCTCCACTTATCCGTTGCTCCCTAGAGGAGAATAGAGGGCCCGATAGGGTCTACCTGAAAAACAGACAGATGGACCCAATCAGACCGCATGTGTGAAAAGGGCCTAACACTTATCTTACCCAACACTTAAAGTTAAATCCAATATACCTGAAATATGAGTTAGGAGTATTATCCTTGACAGCACCTTTCTTTTTCCCCAAAAGACCAATACCATTCTTGTTTCAGCATCATCCAGAGTCAGTGTTACAACAGCTTCTGTAAGTGAACACTTTAGGGAGGTGGCTGAGGAAATTCTTTTCTCCTGCCTTAAGCATACTGGGGACATCATTCCCCCAGCATAAACTTATCAGAGTTAGGAACTATCAATTTGGTAGACCTCAGTGACTGCATTTAATTATAAAAAGTGCTATTTTAAGATGTATTTTATTGCAGTATATTGCGGTATGTTAGGAACTTGTTTATTCAGATTTTTAGTTAGTAGTGAGTCCTTAACCTAGCCCTTACACTTTTCACAGCCATTTACCTTATATTAAACCTTAGGCATACTTAAGTGTACGCCCATGTGAGGCCCATGTTTATCCCCATGGGGATGTATGGGCGTTTTGTACATCCCCATACAGGCAGTTATATTCATGTTAATTGGGATGCAGCGGCTGCACGGACTGTCCCTGAACACAAACTAGTGCAATTATAATGCCGTGCTAAAAACATTTCAGTAAAGTGATATAAATATAATCAAATGTGTAAACTCATCCACTGAAGAAGAAAGGAAAATTATGCATGTATAAAACTGAAAAGCAGATACCAAAAAAATAAGTCATAAACATAGAAAAAGTAATTTTTTAAAATTAAAAGTTCCAGTGTTGCTGTGCAGTATGAAGCAAAGATGTTGTATCCACACATCTTCTAAAAACCAAAGTGCACCACCACCATAGATGTAATAAACTCTTTTTTTGGACTCTTTTTAGCAAAAATAAGTCAGAAAGTGCACGTATTTGAATAGTCTAAAATGGATCTTGCTATTCCTTCATATCTCCATATAAATTATTAGAAATAATAATTCCGTTTTACATCTCCTCCACTGGTCTCCTCCAAGTTTCCACCTCTGATAGTATTAGATGTCAATCATATCATAAAAAAAGGAAAACTCACACAGCATAAATCCATAAGTTCAATTTTATTAAAGTTTGTTAAATCCACTCACATGTCAATTGATACAACAGCACTTGTAAACTTAAATGCCGATCCCAGGAGCCGATCAGAACTTCATTCAGTATACCAAACAGCATGATTATGTCATGAATGAAAGCGTCGCCCTACGCGTTTCCTCAGATAAAAAACTGTTCTGAAAGTCAAGATGGCCATGAGGATTCCACACCTCAAAACGAGGCCTGGAGAAAACCAGGCCTCACTTTCAAAACTTCCATCAAATAGAAAATGGAATCACCTTATGTTGAAGCTAGGGCTGAAAAAATCCATCGGAGCTTAATACGGAAGTGTAGTCCTCAAGCCTCATCATGTAGTCCAGTCAGATGACACATCGGCCATCAAAACTCTGATCAGATCTATCAATGTGTGTATCCTAAGAGGTAATCAAATCATTATGCAAAATAAAAAAATCAATAAATAAAATTAAAATATGAAAAGTAAATACCTGTGACAACCCCCCACCTCTTTAAAACACATTTCATGTTTCTAATTTTTATAGATATAATAAAAATACTTCACCTATTCAATAGATATCATTCATATGTACAATATCTAATACAGTATCCAGAATATTATATAGAAATTACCCATAATAACCGCCTTTGATAAAACTTCCTATATACATTTTATAAATAATATAACTAGGGTGCAAAAAGTTGTCACATCAAAAAGTACCTATTTTTAAAGTTGCAGGGACCATAAAAATTATTACCTATATAAAGAAAGGAATAACTCAGAAAAAATCAATGTTTCTCTACAATAGGGACCTGTTCTGTAATCTCATGGCCAAAAATGTAAGCATTATTAATAAAAGAATTGATGTCCCACTCTACATTCATGCTGTGTGGAGAAAATGACCTAAGTTCATATATCCACCGTTTCTGTAATTGAGAGACACCCCTCTTGGTGGATCCCCACTCCATGGTGCCACATATTTATCTATGACCAAAAAAAGGGTAGTTCTCAGGTCCTTCTTGTGGTGATGAGCATAATGTTTGGGGACATCATGTTCTTAAATGCCTTTTATGAAGTTGTTAATGTGTTCATTTACGCGTATGGAGAAAGACCTGGTGGACATCAATTATTTTATTAATAATGCTTACTTTTTTTAAATTTTATATAAATTTTTCTTTTTACATATATTTTATTGGGTGAGAATTACCTTTCCAAGTCTGATATGAGATGTAAAGGGAGAATACAGAACAGGTCCCTGCAACTTTAAATATAGGTAATTTTTGATATGTGACAACTTTTTGTACCCTAGTTGCACTATTTATAAAATGCATATAGGACTTTTTATGATCAAAGGCTGTTATTAGGGTTAATTTCTATATTATATTCTGGATACTGTATTAGATATTGTACATATGAATTGTATATAGCCAAAAGGGGAAGTATTTGTTATATTTATTTCCTAAAAATTATAAACATGAAATGTGTTTTTAAGAGGGGGGTTTTGTCACAGGTATTTTCTTTTCATATTTTAATTTTATTCATTGATTCTTTATTTTGCATAATGATTTGATTACCTCTTGGGATACATACTTTAATAGACCTGATCTGAGTTTCGATGGCCAGTGTGCCATCTGATTAGGTTACGTGGGGAGGCTTGAGGATTACTCTTGTGGATTAAGCTCCAGTGGATTTTTTCAGCCCTCCCTCCAATATAAAGTGGTTACCTTTTCTATTTGAAGTTTTGAAAGCGAGGCCAGGCTTTCTCCAGGCCTCGTTTTGAGGTGTGGAGTCCTCATGGCCATCTTGACTTCCATAAGGAGGCTTGAATGGTTTTTTATTATCCGACTATCCTCCATTCTTAGATTGATCTATTTAACAGCATGGTTGACGATCCATCAGAATCAAAACATAACCAGCACTCAGATCTTCATGCTCTACAGTGAAAACGGTATCTGTCACTTGCTGAGGTGCAGCCATCTAAAGATCGGGGAATCTTGATACTACCAAGTGTTTTTCTTTTGGTAGCATGGTTGACGAGCATAACTGCATAATCTCCAAACAACCCCCCCGACAACATAATTTGTGACGAAGCGCATAGGTTGGAGATTACGTTCGTGACATCACGCTGTTTGGTATACTGAATGAAGTTTGATCGGCTCCCAGGACCAGCATTTAAGTTTACCAGCGATGTATCAATTGACATGCGAGTGGATTTACCTAAATGTAATAAAATTGTACTTATGGTTTTATGCTATATGATTTTTCCTACCTATTTATTTATGATATGATTGGCATCTAATACTATCGGAGGTGGTATTGTATTAACTTGGAGAACTGTGGAGGAGATGTAAAATGGAATTATTATTATTGCTGATGATTTATAAGGAGATATGAAGGAATAGAAAGATCCATTTTAGACTATTCAAATACATGCCTTTCTGACTTTTTTTTTTTTTTTTTTTGCCTAAAAAGAGTCGACACGCTCTGTTAAGAGTTTATTACATCTATGGTGGTGGTGCACTTTGGTTTTTAGAAGACGTGTGGATACAAAAAGATCTTTGCATCATACTGCACAGCAACACCAGGACTTTTATATTTAAAAAATTACTTTTTCTTTGTTTATGACAAATTTTTTGGTATATGCTTTTCACTTTTATGCATACATAATTTTACTTTCTGCTTTAGAGGATGAGTTTACACATATGACTATAATTTGTCACTTCGCTGAAATAGTTTTATTGCGGCAATATTTTTGCACTAGTTTGTATACAATTTATCTAATTGTTTTGCCAGCTGCTCTAATTTCAAAGTTCTACCAGCGTGATTTCTGCCGGTGTACAGTCCCTAAACATAAACTGTCTACCTTCATCTGTGCAGCTGCTTCATCCCAATTGACAAGAATGGGACTGCCTGCACGAGAATATTTGTAAGAAAAGACGTACGAAAATTCTTTCAACATTGAATGAATGGACAAATGTAATTCTAAAATTGTCTTTTTCTTTTAACATTCGATGCTTAAAAGCATGTAATTTCTCAACGATAACCACATACATTGGATGAAAATTTGTTTGATCGAGAAAAGCTTTCCTTTCTGTCCCTTTGAATTTTCCTGCCACTGCTGTCGAAAACGAACATTAATTTGACCCCACTATTAGAAAATCAAACGAATATTCTTGAAATGAAAATTCTCGAATCTATATGTGTATGACCAGCTTGTTTGGCTGTACTTCAGAGGACCACAGGAGTGCAGGTCGTTCTGCACTCAGCCGGTTCAAGTTGGGAAAAGATCGCAACCATATGGTCGGGATCCACCAAGGAGCCTGGACCAGCACCTGACTCAGCCTCTCAGCAAGCTGCTGAGAGCCTGAGCCAACTGCTCCCACCCCCTCCACAGCCCAGCACACCAGTGAGTGCTGGGGGGGTGGAGCAAACAGCGGTGAACTGAACAATCAGCAGTGTTTGATCGTTCGGTTCTCACCCTTAGCACCGGATTGATGCTGCATCCACCTAGGTCAGTATGATTTAAAAAAAAACATTTCTCTTTTAAGGGCTCATTCACATGTGCGGCAACCCTTTGCATCCCCTCTGAAAAGAGATGGATTGCATTTCAGAGGAGTTTGACAGCATATCGCCTCCTCACCAACTCGATTAAACCGTGTAATAGCTGCTGTACTGCGCTGCAGTTGCAGGCGTTGCACGTGGTTGCGAGGTGAACCCATAGAGCAGCATGGGTTGCGTTCAGAGAGTTTGAACATTTCCTGCGAAGCACAGCATTATGGCCACTGTGTGTGTGTACAGCCCTGAGTGGCTGCATGCCACTGTTCAGGCTGCAGCTCAGCTGCCTGGTTTTACTGCCCCTTTCAAGTCATTTGAATGAGCCCTTAAGCTAACACCAACTCCTAACTTTCCCCAAAACCAGAATCTTTCTTCATCTATGCCAGTAGTTACCTTTGAGAAATCTTTACAGTCCACAATTTTGCTGAAGCAAGATGATCTGTTTAAAGCATAAATGTATAGGAGTTAATGCACATAGCATTGGTTGTGTGTGAGAGGCCTGATACCTAATAGATTTAAACAAATGCAGCATTGGCCATATCTGACTTCTATATGCCTCTCTACCTGTCCACTTTATGGTAGAGGCAAAAGGCTTGGCTTATATGGTGTCCACATACACAATCAGCTATTGTTGTCACATGGCTCCAGTAATTATACTGTCTGTTTTCCATATGAATTAACATCTGTCAAGCTGGCCATACACCAGTAAAATTTCATGCAAAAAAGTTTGTTTTTGGAATGTTTGTTCAAATTGATAATCGTTTATCACCGTAGTGGCAAAAAAAAAAATTGAAGTAGCAAAGTGGAATTTTTTTCTGGAATGAACAAACGCAATTGTGATCATGGTTTCCTTTTGGGAAAACCATTCATTCCAAAATCAAATGTTAAAAGCAAATAAGATTTTTAAGTACTTTCAACTGATATTTGCCAAGTCTCTGTTCAAACAAAGATCTATCAGTGTATCGCCTAGTTTAGCCTTAGAAATCAAGATCACCCCATACACAGCCTGATCAGTTGAGGTGCTGACCTATGCTGATTTATTCTTTGTCATGGAAAAAAAATTATTACGCATATGAGTGATTAGAGGTTCACTGATAGTTGCTGACAGCTATGAAAGTTGATGGACTCCTTTGCAGCTGTTGTACTCTTTGATATTGGACATTTATTTAAATAGCTTCAATTGCTGGTCAAACACTGATTTAATTTTAAATTTAATCTGCAAGATTAACAACTCTTATTAGTGACTGTAAGAGTCCACTGGCATGGACATATTCAGCATAAACTGAATAGTCTTCACAGTTCATAGTTGGTTAATTTTGCTGATCTGACAGATCAGCTTTGACACCAAATCAGTGCAGGTCCGTGGATAAGGGGGTACCACCAGTCCTCCTGTATGGGGCCCAGATCAGCAGGGGGGCCCAGGCAGCTGCGTGATTCGGATGTGTGCAGGGAGGGTGATCAGAACAGCAGAGGGGCAATTACTTGAACCAATGCTCTGTATGGCTCTCTCTGCAGCAGCTGAAAACTGGGTTCTCTCCCTCCTGTCGGCTTTCAGCTGCTGCAGAGAGAGCCATACAGGGGATCTGTTCCAGTAATCACCCCTCATCAGCCTCTTTGTGCACAGTACGTTTCCCCCAGTTGCCCAGGCCCCCCTGTGTGCCAGCTTCCCTCCTCTCCTTCCCTCTGGCAGCTGCAAGCATACAATAGGATCCTTCAGGATGGAGAGTGGAGGAAGGGTCCAGTAAATATGTCACATTTACCAGCCCCTTCCTTTCCTGAATGAACACAATGAGTGACTGGTACCGATTACTTGCTGGGTTCATTCATAACTAAAGCATAGTAAACTGTGGGGGGAGTTTTTTTTGGGGGGGGGGACCCTGTCAGGTTAGCTGTATGGGGCCCTGTGGCTTCTAACAGCAGCCCTGAATCAATGTGTGGCTATCTTAAGTCTTTTAACAGATTTTATCCAATGGACAGGCCATGTATGGGCAGCTTATCAGAAATGGAATTCTTCAGGTTTATGATATAAAATAATACACAGTTGTTGAGTCATTAGTTATTTGTTAAATTAGTGAAGAGCATTTAGGATGTGAAAAGTACAGTAACCATTAGCAATTATATTTCTTGTGCTGATATGACTGCAGTAAACTCAAATCTGGTTGGATGCTGTTGGTTATTGTGCTTCTTACATCCGCATGAGTCTTTGCAGCCTTACTGAAAATACCTAATTGAGTTCAGTCTATTCTTATAGAGAGTATTGCTTTCATACACACATGAGATTTGCTTTTTGATGGTCCTAAAACATGGATAAAACAACTAGCCTTTTGTCAGCCTGAAATAGCTGATCAGTGATTCTAAAAGCATAAGGTTTTTTTTTACCTTAATGCATTCTATGCATTAAGTTAAAAAAAACCTGTGTGCAGCAACCCCCATAAAATTTAGCTGAGCCCCATCTCGATCCAGTGATATGCACAAGAGCCTCAGCTATCTGGGGACTTTCCCTCCTCATTGGCTGAGACAACAGCGGGAGCCATTGGCTCCCGCTGCTGTCAATTATAGCCAGTGTGCCAATGAGAAGAGAGATGGGGCAGGGCCTAGCGATGGCTCTGTGTGTGAATGGACATGCAGAGTAGTGGCTTGGGAGCCAGGAGCACAAAACCACGGCAAAGAGCAAAAAAAAAACATTGTCTTTAATATCACTTTAAAACTGAACTTTTAAAGTCAGTTTGTCACAGTGGGGGTGAAATTTACAGTCTAGGTTCACACTTATACGTTTTCCGCTGCGTTTTGCAGAAATACACTACAGTCCATTTAACATGATTTCCTATGGGACACGTTCACATCTCTGCGTTTTCACCCGGTGTGTTTTTTGGAAAGGGTCAGGGACTTTTTTAAACGTTACGTTTTTGGTTCTATAGACTTCAATGGAGACACTGCAGAAAAGCATGTAGTGCGTTTTTGAAGCGTTTTGCACTTTAATCTGCCTAGCAACAAGAACAAAAATGCATAAAGAACGCAGCAAAAACGCACTGCATAAATGGATCAAACGCAAACTTTATAGGTGTGAACCTAGCCTAAGGCTGGTGCACTCAGAACCTGGTGCAGCTCTTCATTTTGGCCAATTCTAACCTTAGCTTGTTCAATTAAGCTTTGGCAATAAAACCTGGAAGCTGATTTCTTTGCAGAAGTGCACCTGATTTTGCACTCTCCAGCTTTAGTAAAGAATCCGCAGTATGCATTAGAAGCTGCACCAAGTCAGTTAAAGCTTGTAACATTTCATGGAGGATATCCAGCTTCCTCTAATCCTTTCCTCCACAGACTAAAAGCAGCTGGCATGTCCCTTTCATTCATTGCATTTCAATTCTTTCTATCATGGAGACTTGGAATCACATGTGGGCAGTGTGACTAACATCCACTCATCAAGACATAATTCCTCCCACAAGCCAGACAACTGCTTGCATCAGGGCTGAGGGTCCTTTAAAGAAGTACTGAGGCAGGATGCTGTGATGCTTTTCGGAAGATATGTACAGCATCTTGCTGGCCCCTCCAAACAGCCATCATTGTATAGAGAAGCACACAGATCCAGTGATGCCATCACTGGTCTAAAATAAGGTATTGTATTTAAAACAAAAAACATTTATTTAAGAAATATAATTAGCATGTTGATAAGGGGGAAACAATGAAAGACCAAATCAAAGTAGAATAAACTTTAGCTTTAACTTCATCTTTAGGGAAACGATAAGAGAATGTAAAATATATCCTGTTCTGTCCTGGCATACTGATTTCCAGAATGTGCGATGTTGAACTTTATTAACAACTCTGCAAATAACGTTCTTTAGGTAAGTCTCCTTGCTTGTTATTTTATGCAGACCTTCCATGGTAAACTGAAGATCTACTTTTTTGCAAGCTCCTTCCAAAAACAAAAATGGCCATTTGTAAACAGATTCTCCTGTGCCCCCCCCCCCCGAAAAAAAATAAAAGCTAACTTACTTTGGTCCTGGGGAGACTGGGAACTTGACATCCTGCAAGTATACCCTCTTACAATCCTGGGAAGCACAGTGATGTCACCCATTCCACCTGGAATGTTTTTTTCTTATCGGTTGATCTGTTTACATTTTGCTTTTTAAATCATTTGTGTTGGGGGTGCAGGGAGCCTCAGTTTAGCATACAAGGTCAGCTTTAAATCCATAATTGCCTAACGTGTTTTATATTTTGTAAATTACCTCCTATTTCCCCATATACAGTTCTGCCATACAAAGGGGACAATCATTCATTCATGTCATAACTAGATGTAGTTTCAAGAATTGGACAAAGACAAGATACAGGCACATGAAAACACACAAAATTCAAAGGAGTTTTCTGAATTGAACCTAAAACCACACTTTATGGAAAGAACTGCAATTTCAGACTTGCTACACATAAAGCCTGATATTGCAGCCCAGCCATTCAGATATTATGGTGCTTTGTGACCCCTGTATCTTTGATTTGGTTTTGTGTTAAGCAAATAAGAAGTCAGCATGATTCTCAGTGACAAGAGGAACTCCTCACCAGTGGTTGATATTACAATGACAAGGGGTTCTGAATTTTTCTATTCATAAAACCCTTTTAATTTTACAATACCATAGTGAGTACAATTTATTTGTTTTAAAATTAATAGTGCAGAAATGGATTGCTTACATGATAACGTGGGGGGTACTTTTGTAGACAAATTATATAAAACCATACAAAAAATACTACATTTATTATAAAAGTCTGGGTATCCAACTATGTAAGGTTATTTATGATGTAAGAGATGCAATTAGTATACTTGTAAAGATAAAACTACTTTGAAGCTGTAGGTAGCTATTTGTAATTAAACGAAATACATATTGTTTGTGACGGAAAAAACATTACATGCAGCATTTAGGCTTGAAAATTACACACAATATATATGTAAATCAATGAAAAGTGAATAATGTGACCAGATATATACACAAATATTCCTTTCTTTTTTTTAAAGCCAGATTTTTTTGATCCTATGTTTTTATTTTGTTTCCTTGACAAAAGATCAACTTACCTCAGCTACTGCAGGTTCATTTTCCCCCCCCAGAAGGCCTAGAAATTAGGTTTTGCTATTGGTTCCCCAGGCAGCGCAAGGTTTGACATGGTGCTGTATAAACCACTAAGACATCAGTGGCCTTAACTGAGGGGTACAATCCTCAAAATGTCACCTTTTTCATCATATCTGCACAAGTTTCTCCCTTGTTTACTGTTTTGTGTAATCCAGGTACAAAATGTCTGTATGTCAAAATTTTCAGGGGAGGAGGTAACATTCTGGTGACATGTAGCACGATGACATTTTTTAGATGTGTTTATAAAGTTGTACCATTGAAAATCTACCTGTTTTTTATGTTTTTAGTGTCCTAACACTGTCTATACACTGATCGGTAAACTGATTTTTTGGTACAAATATGGGATTTGATATCCAATAAGCTAAAAAAAAATTGTTTCTGCTTTATGATGGTAGTGCCTAATATACTTTAAATGGTTACTCAGAACTTCCTTTTGTAGTCAGCTAGCATTGATTGAAAGCTAAGTAATAGCAGACATGGTTCTCCATATAACAAATCTTCAAACTCTTCCACCAAATCTTAAATTGTAAAAATTTTTTGTTCTTGATAGAAGAGGGGATGGTTAGTACCCTTGTCATGTTTTACTGTTCTCTTGGGCTCAGTTCAAGCGATTTATCTTCCCTTTTTGTCCTGGGAACAATGTTTAAACAGGATGGGAATGGAGGGATAATCAGCATCAGGGAAATAGACAACCATAAAATACTGACGGGTTCTAGCATTTCCCTTTTCAACCTAAAAACAAACGGGTGTATTATACTTACTGTAAAATCTATTTCTTGACGTTCATTAAGAAATGCAGGATAAATAAAAATATAGACGGATGAGTTATACTGCCTCTTTCAGGAGGCATTGGAAACTGGCAAAAAATAAAAAAGTTGATAGTCAGGCATAACCCCTTCCACTCCCAACATGCCTCAGGTTTTGCTTTTCAATAGTTTTTATTGAATAATTTTATAAAGGAAATAGGGCAGAATTAAACATTTAACATCAATAAAGAGTGTGCCATCATATACACAGACAGAAACACCAAAAAAACTAATTTTGCCATAACAAATAGTAGTGAAGTCAAGACATAAATGGTGGCCAATACATAGTCAAGTACAGCTCGTCTTGCCAGCACAATAAACATAATATAGAGCAATATAATAGGAGTAGAAAGAGCAAAGAATAGAATAGAAAGGAAAATCAAGATGAGGGTCATTAAAACACAGAGAAGTGGTATCTACCCATGTGGTATCGAATTTCTTTGAATTATTCTGTAAGATACATGTGAGTTTGTCGTTAACCATGATATAGTTGAGTTTCTTTTTATGCCTCAGGTTTTAGATAGCTAGTAGTAAGAAACAACAAAAATGCTTGTGTGATGGGACCTGTGTCCCTTATTGAACTCCAAGAATTTGATTTTATTGTAATTCCAAAAATGCTGTTTGTATTATTGTTATGTGACATAGAATCAGCAAAAATTTGAGACAAATGGGACATAAAAAAAATCATTCTATTGAAGGACATTCAAATGAGGTGGTGAGCAACATCAATGCTAACAAGTTCATGAAAGCATAACAATACATGAGGGATGAAGGACCTTATGCTTGAAGCTGGCATTTTGAACAGAAAACCAGGTGGTGGCCTTACAAATCTGGAAAACAGTTGCCTGATGGGTGAAAGCCCAAAAAGCATTTAGTGATCTGGTAGAATGCACTTTAATAGGAAAGGGTGGAACCTTATCATTAATGCCACAAGCCTAGACAATAATTTGTCTGAGCCACTAAGAAATGGTGGATCGAGGAGCAGGAACGCCAAAGAGAGAATCATTCATTCTAACAGAAGCAGTGACTGCAAGATAAACAAGCCAAACCACATCCAAGCAGTGAAGTGAAATCTCTTCTGATGTAATGCAATCAAACATACTGTAAGGATGCAAAAATAACAATGTTTGAAAGGAAAGAGGCAGAGATACAGTGGATATAAAAAGTATACACACTCCTGTTAAAATGTCAGGTTTCTGTGATGTAAAAAAAAATTAGACAAAGATAAATAATTTCAGAACTTTTTCCACCTTTAATGAGACCTATAAACTGCACAACTCAAATGAAAAACAAACTGAAATCTTTTAGAAAAAAACTAAAGTGAGCCTTCTTGGGTGCCCCATAACAAGATGTTTGCTCAGAGGGCACTTGGAAGGAGGGAGGGACCAGGAGCGCCAGCGGAGGACCCAAGAAGAGGTGGATCGGGGTTGCTCTGTGCAAACCCACCGCACAGAGCAGGTAAGTATAACATATTTGCTATTTAAAAAATAAAAAATTGCTTTTAATATCACTTTAACCACCTCCTGCCCGCCATATAGTACAATGACAGGCACAAGGCGGTTCTCTCGTTCTGGGAGGACGTCATATGACGTCCTCCCATTCTATCCGCGCATGCGCCACTCCGGGAGCGCGCAGCAATCTGCGGTGCGCTGTGACCCTCGCACAGCGGATCACCGATCAATGGAAAGAGCCGAAGATGTCGGCTCGGTCATGTGATCAGCTGTGTCCAATCACAGCTGATCACATGTAAATAGGTAAATGCCTGTTCGCTGCATTTCTCTCCTCACGAGCTCGAGAGGAGAGCCAGTAATCGGTATCCCTCAGAGGGGACATCTACACTGATCATCAGGGCACTGATGATCAGTGTGCCCTGATGATCTGTGTAGCCTCAGCAGTGCCACCTGTCAGTGTCCATCAGTGCCAGCTGTCAGTGCTCATCCATGCCACCTGCCAGTGCCCATCTGAACTGCCTTTCAGTGCCACCTATCAGTGCTGCCTAACAGTGCCGCCTATCAGTACCATGTATGAGTACTGCCTTTCAGTGCCCATCAGTGAAGTCTGTCAATGCCCATCAGTGCCACCTACCAGTGCCTCCTCATCAGTGCCCATCACTGCAGCCTCATTAGCGCACATCAGTGAAGGAGAAAAATAACTTATTTACAAAATTTTATTATAACAAAAACTAAGAAAAAACTTTTTTTCAGTGGTTTTTGGTTTGTTTAAGAAAAAATAAAAACCCAGAGGTGATTATATACCACCAAAATAAAGCTCTATCTGTCACAAAAAAATGATAAAAATTTCATATGGGTACAGTGTTGCATGACCGCGCAATTGTCATTCAAAGTGCAACAGCGGTGAAAGCTGGAAATTGGCCTGGGCAGGAAGGGGTATAAGTGCCCTGTAGGCTAGTGGTTAAACATTGAGGCATATTCAATAGGAGCAGTCAGTATTGTATTCAGGCAAGAAATCCCTGGGACTATGGTTTTGCTTCTAAAACACATACTGCTCAGAAAATCATTGTGAAGAAGTGAAAAGTTTATCAGGAATATCCATATTAAGCATCCTAAAGTAAGGACTGTACCAGGAAGGGGGTTTTGACCTTTAAGAGATCCCAAACTAGTATGAGGAGGTACAGATGAACCAGGATGTTCTATATTTAAAGAGTCTGATAGCCACTTAAAGCGGAGCTCCACCTGAAAGGGGAAGTTCCGCTTTAATGCTTTGTCCGCTGCTCCTCATTAAGGATTGGCACCTTTGGGGAGCAGGGGGGTGCGGGTACCCGAAATTGACATGTACAGGCTCCAACTTCCGCTGCGGTCACCCAGGCAATCGAAAGCGGAAGTTGTCCTCCCCCCTCCCTCCCCGTAGTCTTCTGGGACACTTGACAGGTCCCAGAAGACTACAGGGCCATTCACAAACTGCAGCACTTCTCATGCATGTGCAGTTGGCACCCGGCTGTGAAGCCGCAAACTGTCACAGCCGGGTGCCCACACTAAAAATGCCGGCGCCAGGGAACGAAGCTTGCCGGTGAAACCAGCAGTGGTGAGGACACCGCTGGACCGAGGGACAGGTAAGTGGCTGTATTTTAAAAGTCAGCAGCTACGGTTTTTGTAGCTGCTGACTTTTATTTATTTTTTTTCAGCTGGAACTCCGCTTTAAACAATAAAAAAATCTGACACTGTATAACCGGCTATAATCTCTTCCCTCTTTTTTCTGTCTCTCTTCCCAAAGGGTTTTCATGAGTACGTTATTACTTCAACCCCGTCTCTGGGACAAGAATTGAAGTGCAATCTTTTCAGACACAGAAATAAAAACACACGGAGGGGTTGATTAACTAAAGGCAAATACTGTATATTGTGCCCTTGCTCCAGAGCTTAGTAAATGAGGTAAAGCTTCACTTTGCAAAGAATACCCAATCACATGCAAGAAAATAGAAAAACAGCATTTTTGCTGGCACATCATTGTATGATAGAAATCAGCAGAGCTTCCCCTCAGATCTAGAACAACTGCACAGACTATTTGCCTTTAGTAAATCAACCCCAGAGAGTCTAACCTTTCCACCACTATACTAAGCAATAATACTATGGCTTAAGTTAAGCTTTAACAAGCTAACGATCACCAGATAAGTAATTTAATTGTTTAGAAAACATTTATCTGAGTTGAAATACGATATGCAACTTGTCAGGAGATATGTCCATGAAGGGTTTTCTTTTATCTGAGTCATGGTAGTAGTGGATTACAAAAGAGAAAAAGGACGCACCAGCATAGTACATTATCCCCGTGGGTTAATTGGTTGTATACAAAGCTAAAAACTTACTCACAAACATAAGTAATATATGGCACGTAAATTCATCACTTGTGGCTCAGAGGATGAGAAGACCCAAGTGGACCAACGCAAGGAGAAGCGTCCTCTGAGCCACAAGTGATGAATTTATTATATTATATATTACTTATGTTTGTGAGTAGGTTTTTAGCTATGTATACAGCCAATAAACCCAGGGGATAATGCACTATGCTGGTGCGCCCTTTTTCTCTTTTTTTTTTTTAATTTTTTGCAGTATTGTCAGACTTCCCCGGTCGTAGGAGGGCAGCAAGGCCTCAATATCCCTGGATGTGGGTTTGTATGGGATCCCGTCTATCCACCCTAGTCTATCACACCTATGCGTAGGAGTAATTGTTTCATTTTGCTACTGGAGTAGTTGGTTACATTCAGCTAGGCTTGTTCTGTAATTTTGAAGCTGAAGACTACTAAGCCACTTTGTTAGTTCCAAGCGTGTTAGGAAGATTTTTTATTTATACCTTAGAACACCTTAAAGGATAAGTTCACCTTTCGTAACATGTTACACCCATATTCAGGTTGTAACATGATACAATCTGACCAACCCCCGATTGTGACAGCTAGTGGGGGATGTTCTCTCCCCTGCTAGCTGTCACAATTTAAAAAAACTGCAGCCAAGCAAGGCTCCGCCCACTTGGCCATGTCACTCATTCGCAGTGTACTGTGAATGAGAACACTACAAGTTTGGACAGCCTTTGTGGCTGTGGGCTTGTAGTTCTCAATTAACTATTGCGTTGCTGTGGAGCACCATGGTAGTTCAATGAATCTTCCAGTCAGTATCTGCTTGCCCGTATGAGATGTACAAGCAAATACAATTGCAAGAAAAAGTATGTGAACCCCTTGGGATTACGTGGAGTTTTGCATGAATTGGGCATAAAATGTGCTCTGAATGTCATCTAAGTCGCAACAATAGAAGAACACATATATAGAAAATTATATTAATAGTGAAGTCCATCATGATTAATAAATAACAAAAGTTCAGAAATCTCAAAAATATTTTGTGCAAAAAGAAATTTTCAAATTCTTCTTCTAATATAAAGAAAAAACTTCCACCTTCCACCCGTGAAAACCAACATCAAATGCACTCACCAGATTTAGGTGAGTGAAACGCCTTTTAGGAATTTTTATGGGATCCTAAACCCTCTTTCGTATCCACTCTATAGGAATCCTCACCTTCAGAGTGGATACGAAAGAGGGTTTAGGATCCCATAAAAATTCCTAAAAGGCGTTTCACTCACCTAAATCTGGTGAGTGCATTTGATGTTGGTTTTCACGGGTGGAAGGTGGAAGTTTTTTCTTCATATTAGAAGAAGAATTTGAAAATTTCTTTTTGCACAAAATATTTTTGAGATTTCTGAACTTTTGTTGTTTATTAATCATGATGGACTTCACTATTAATATAATTTTCTATATATGTTTGCACTTTTTATATTGATTTGATATAGAGGTCTATGTTTGCGCTGTTTATTTATATTTATCACATTTTGTGTTTACCACATTGCACAGCAGCAGGATAGATCCTGTAGTAGGGTGTTTCACTTGGCGCAGGAAGAATTTTTAGTTTTTTTTAATAGAAGAACACAGTCTGCTGAACATAATACTACACAAACATTAGATGTTGCCATGGTTTAATTGCACATAACATGTAAACATTCACAGCGCAGGGAGGAAAAAGTATGTGAACCTTTGGACTTAACTGGTTGACCCTCCTTTGGCAGCAATAACCTCAACCAAATGTTTCCTGTAGCTGCAGATCAGACCTGCACAACGATCTGGAGTAATTTTGGACCACTCCTCTTCACAAAACTGTTTCAGTGTAGCAATATTCTTGGGATGTCTGGTGTGAATCGCTCTCTTAAGGTCATGCCACAGCATTTCAATCAGGTTGAGGTCAGGACTCTGACTGGGCCACTCCAGAAGGCGTATTCTGTGCTGTTGCAGCCATTGTTTTGTTGAATTACTTGTATGCTTTGGGTCATTGTCCTGTTGCATCACCCATCCTCTACGGGGCTTCAGTTGGCAGACAGATGGTCGTGCGTTTTCCTGCAAAATGTCTTGATAAACGCTGGAATTCATTTTCCCATCAATGACAACAATCCGTCCAGGCCCTGAGGCAGCAAAGCAGCCCCAAACCATGATTCTCCCTCCGCCATGTTTTACAGTAGGGATGAGGTTTTGATGTTGGTGTGCTGTGCCTTTTTTTCTCCACACATAGTGTTGTGTGTTCTTCCCAAACAACTCAATTTTGGTTTCATCTGTCAGGGCTCCCAGGTGTGACCAGAGGTGTGTGACTGACGCAGGGAAACGCAGACTTCAGATATGTGATAAACAATATAATTTATTAACACTAACAATACAAACATAAACGCAGTGCAATACTAAACATAATACAGTGCAAACAAACCAAACCAACCACCCACAGATAACAGTACATACAAGCAAGCGTCGTCAGGCAGGCCGGGTCAATATCAATTGGGCAGGTAGGTACAGGGGGAGCAAGCGGAGATTGGTCGGGGTCACAGGCCAGGTTCAGCAGGTAGCTAGCAGCGTAGTACAGAGGGTCAGGCAGAGGGATGGTCAGGGTCACAAGCCAGGGATCAGAACAGGTAGCAGGCAGCGTAGTACAGAGGGTCAGGCAGAGGGATGGTCAGACAAGCCAGGGATCAGAACAGGTAGCAGAGAATCAGACAGGAACAGAGAGCAGGAACAGGATACAGGGCCCAAGAGAAACACAACACCAAGGCAGAGTCTGCAAGTCTGGCCATCCCTTAAATACCCCAGCATAATCAGTTCCAGGTGTTAGCTGGCTGCAAAGTTGAGTCTCTGATTGCTGGGAGCATCCGCTGGCCAGCCCTGGTACTGCAGATCAAAAGGCAGGTGAGTCCCACCATTGCTGGCTAGTCCATTCCTGACATCATCTGTCCACAGTATATTTTGCCAGTAGTGCTGTGGAACATCCAGGTGCTCTTTTGCAAACTTCAAACTTGCTGCAATATTCTTTTTGGACAGCAATGGCTTCCTCCGTGGTGTCCTCCCATGTACTCCATTCTTGTTTAATGTTTTCCTTATTGTAGATGTGTCAACAAAAATGTTAGCATGTGCCAGAGATTTCTGTAGGTCTTTAGCTGACACTCTGGGATTCCTCTTTACCTCATGCAGCATTCTGCGCTGTGCTCTTGCAGTCATTTTTACAGGACGACCACGCCTAGGGAGAGTAGCAACAGTGCTAAAATTTCTCCATTTGTAGACAGTCTGTCTTACCGTGGACACATGAACATCAAGGCTTTTGGAGATACTTTTGTAACCCTTTCCAGCTTCATGCAGGTCAACAATTCTCGATCGTAGGTCTTCTGAGAGCTCTTTTCTGCGATGCATGGTTCACATCAGACAGTGCTTCTTGAAACCAGTAAACCCAAAACAGGTGTGTGTTTTTTAAGGGCAGGACAGCTGTCAGCAACACATCCAATATCATCACACTGATTGGAGTCAAGGTTGGCTCACTCCTGGCTCCAATTAGCTCTGAGAGAAGTCATTAAGCTAGGGCCTCACATACTTTTTCCTCCCTGCACTGTGAATGTTTACGTTATGTGCAATTAAACCATGGCAACATCTAATGTTTGTATAGTATTATGTTCAGCAGACTGTGTTCTTCTATTGTTGTGACGTTCAGAGCACATTTTATGCCCAATTCATGCAAAACTCCACGTAATCCCAAGTGGTTCACATACTTTTTCTTCCAACTGTATACTGACAGGTCAGAGCAGTGACATAGAGCGGGTGGGGGGGGGGAAGCTGGTGCAAACACTCCAGGTGTAACATTTTGGGGGGGGGGGCACTGGATGACAGAGAGCGAGCTCACATCAAGGCCGCTGAAAAGTGCAGACACTTTGTAATGCCTCACCGTTGCACTGCTGCTAAAGTTGTTCCTGCTGTGTTTGTGTTGCAACCTCATCCCTTTAAAACCAAACACATATTAATTATACAGATCTGAGGCTAAATTAATGCAGATAAGACACTAAGTGAGTGTAATTACCACCTCAATCAGCCACAGAACCTGTGTAATCAATATGTGTTCGGTTTTAAAGGGATGAGGTGGCAACTCTACCACAGCCTGTTAGTACCTAGTGGAGTGATAGAACTAGCTGCTCCTGCCTTAGTAAGTCTTGAGGACAGAGGGCGATGCTGCAGCCGGCCAGCAGTGGTGACTTTGATGGTTTGTCTGGGAGGGATCAGCCGGGCGGAGGGAATGGCCAGGAATCCAGGCAACAGATGCACAGAGGCACCACAGGTTGAGGCTGCACAGCACGTTTTTCAGGTAAGTGATAAATGCAGACTGTACATGATGATACAGACAGGAGCCAGTCACAAGCACCTGTACTGTGTGATCTTCCTTATGATGATGATGATTATCAGTGATCATTATCATGATAAAATTGATTGTCAATTATCATAATGATCACACAACAGGTGCTATGGCTGTATCATTCATGGGCATGGCTGCATTGTACTTGTGTCTTACTGTACATTTTTGGGCCATATTGACACTTGTGTTTGGGGGTGATAAAAATGCAAAGCTCAGCTATGTGTTTTCACTCCTTCCCTCCCTCAACCCCTACCCTCCCTCAATCACTCCTGCTGATGCCATGAGCACATTGCTTTTTTGTGCAGCAAAAGGTATGCTGTGGACATATGCCATGAACACAATGCTTTTTGTGTGGCAACAATTCCACATACTGTTGCAATCTTGAGCAATTCTGTCCGCTGAACACAACCCATTCAACTGCTATTGTGTGGTTTTTAAGTGTTTAAAATAGGTTGGGAGGAGACAATACAATACCTCCTCACTCTCAATCCATTGAGGGAGTCCCACTCCAGTGCACTGTCCCTCCAAAGATAACAAATGTGAACAAATCAATGCTACATATCCACATAAGTGTGCCCACAAACTGATATATATAACTTCAATGTAAACAAAAAAATATTTAAATTAATCCATAAATACATGAACAATTCCTTAATACAGAAGCGGTTTGAGTTACGGCGCTGCGTTACTGGAAATTGCGCGGTCATGCAACGCTGCATCAAAATTAAATTTACGTATTTTTTCCCCACGAATTGAGCTCTCTTTCGATGGTATTTGATCACCTGTGTGTTTTTTATTTTTTGCGCTATAAAAAGACCGACAAATTTGAGAAAAAAAACAATATTTTGGACTTTTTTGCTATAAAACATGTCCAGTAAAAAAATGTAAAAATCTAATTTTGTCATAAATTTAGGCCACAATGTATTCTTTGACATGTCTTTGCTAAAAAAAAAAAATCCCAACACGTGTAAATAAATTGGTTTATGTGAAAGTTATAGCGTGCGCAAATGGCAGTATAGATGCTGGATTTTTTTTTAATATACTAATAATAGCGGCAATCAGCGATTTATGGCGGCAATCAGCAACTTATGGCGGGACTGTGGCAGACATTCTGACACGGGGGGAACTGACTTGGGGTCACTTACATCCCCAGTGACACCAATACAGTGATCAGTGCAAAAAAAACACACTGACACTGTACTAATGGCACTGGGGAGGAAGGGGTTAACATTTTTAGGTAATCAAAGGGTTAACTGTGTGAGGGGAGTGTTTTACTAGGGGGCGGGGGTGTGTTCTTCACTGTTACACACTGTCCTGGAAAGCTAAGCTCTGCTCTCGGGGACAGTGTGCTGGAGACTGACAGGGAGGAGAGCTGCATTGAAAATAATGCAGCTGTGCACCCTGTCAGTGTTTTCTGGCAATCGCCAGGACCCGGTGATTGACACCCGCGGCTGCGATCGGTGCTGCAGGTAGAGCGGTCTAGTGCCTTGCACGTGCCTCCTATCAAGTAAACAGGATGCAGTATATGTACTGTGTGCGGTCCCCTAGTGGTTAAAAAATTCATAGACAAAATATAAATAAATAAAAGTCCCAGAATCAATCGTGAAGAAAAAAAGTGCTCTGTACTGCAAAACCTCTTTCCAAAACGAGATGATCTCAAGCCATAGAGATCAATTAAACATATGGGTCATAACCCAAGACTGGCACTCTTTTTGACAAACCACCAGAAAAATGTCTGCATTCACTGAGTTTGCCGTCCCACCGAGATTCCACTCTAGTTTCCAGTACCACTAGTATAGAAGGATTAAACAAAGAGAAGCCTCATAGTGCAGTATAAGTAAAAAACAGCTATTTATTAAAATATATTGCACTTACAATCAGGTGAATAAAACAGGCAGTGTACAGCAATATGCAATACATCACACAAAGACTCCGTCTGACGCGGTTCCCCAAAACTGGCATCCTCTGGGATTAGAGATCTCCTCACTGCCTGTGAAATGCTCTCTGAAGAGTGATCTGGATGGGAATCACTCTTCAGAGAGCAACCGTAGTGTACAGTAAACTAGCCAATAAAGATTTTCTAATAATTACTGAATTGAATGCTGCAACTGCTTCAAAAGCATAATAGATTTACCTTAAAGGATAAGTTCACCTTTCATAACATGTTACACCCATATTCAGGATGTAATATGTTGCATGTTATGAATAGACCAGTCCCCACCCACTCCCCCACTTCCAGTTTGCATCTGATGTCACTTCCTACTGATGCGTTTCGTCACATTGACTTCCTCATAGGCCATGAACCTTCCTATGAGGAAGTCAATGTGACGAAAATTGTCAGCAGGAAGTGACATCAGACGTAAACTGGAAGTATCCTTCAATAAAGGAGCATTTTTGATGTACTGCTGCACTATGGATATTTGTTTTTAATACACATGTTGTGAGCATGGAAGTTACAAGAAGTCAGAGTGGAGAATTTTTACCAAGGCATGGAAATTAAGAAGGTATATATTCGATGTATACAGGGTAAGGTGCATGACCTGAAGGGGAAAGGTGGGGCACTATTGGTGGTGTGATATCGAAGGTTGATGGTCACTGACACATGTGGGATTAATGGAGAAGACACTTACATTGATGTTTTGCATGAAATTTGTGGAGGAGGGTAAGAGTATATATTATTAATGGTGATTGTTGAAGAGCACAATATTCGGAATACACTATATTCTGAGAGATTTAGCACATTTAATGCATTGAGGACATACTACACTACAGTGAAGGAAATAAGTATTTGATCCCCTGCTGATTTTGAATGTTTGCCCACTCACAAAGAAATGATCATTCTAAAAATCAAATGGTAGATGTATTGTAACACTGAGAGACAGAATAGCAACAAAAAAATTCAAAAGAAATGCATGTCTAACAAATTATGCACTGATTTGCATGTTCATGAGGGAAATAAGTATTTGATCCCCTATCACTCAGCAGGATTTCTGGCTACCAGGTGTCTTTCATATAGGTAACAAGCTTAGAGATTAGAAGCAGTCTAAAATTAAAAGGGAGTGCTGCTAATCTCATTTTGTTACCTGTATAAAAGACACCTGTCCACAGGAGCAATCAAACAATCAGATTCCAAACTCTCCACCATGGCAAAGACTAATGTAGGCCATAGATGGATCGAAAATCGGCCGATTTTTCGGCCGAAAATAAAATCGGCCGATTTTTGGATCGTTAGTGGGCTATTTGTTCGGCCATTTTTCGGTATTTTGGCCGTTTTTTTTTATCAGTAAAGTTGGAAAAAAAATCGGCCGATTTTGCCGATCGGCCGATTTTCGCGGCAATGATGGGCAAATCGGCCGATTTTTTACCGATAGAAAATCTGCGCATGAGCAGTGACCTGCAAGAGGATGATGATGATGGATGAAGAAGAAGAGGATGATGATGGTGGTTGAAGAAGAAGAGGAGGAGGATGATGATGGTGGTTGAAGAAGAAGAGGAGGAGGAGGAGGATGATGATGGTGGTTGAAGAAGAAGAGGAGGAGGAGGAGGATGATGATGGTGGTTGAAGAAGAAGAGGAGGAGGATGATGATGGTGGTTGAAGAAGAGGAGGAGGATGATGATGGTGGTTGAAGAAGAAGAGGAGGAGGAGGATGATGGTGGTTGAAGAAGAAGAGGAGGAGGAGGAGGATGATGGTGGTTGAAGAAGAAGAAGAGTAGGAGGAGGAGGATGATGATGGTGGTTGAAGAAGAAGAGGAGGATGATGATGATGGTGGTTGAAGAGGAGGAGGAGGAGGATGATGGTGGTTGAAGAGGAGGAGGAGGAGGATGATGATGGTGGTGGAGGAGGATGATGGTGGCAGAGGAGGAGGAGGATGATGATGGTGGTGGAGGAGGAGGAGGATGATGATGGTGGAGGAGGAGGAGGATGATGGTGGTGGTGGAGGAGGAGGAGGAGGATGGTGGTGGAGGAGGAGGAGGAGGAGGATGATGGTGGTGGAGGAGGAGGAGGATGATGGTGGTGGTGGAGGAGGAGGAGGAGGAGGAGGATGATGGTGGTGGAGGAGGAGGAGGAGGAGGAGGAGGAGGAGGATGGTGGTGGAGGAGGAGGAGGAGGATGATGGAGGAGGAGGAGGAGGATGATGATGATGGAGGAGGAGGAGGAGGAGGATGATGGAGGAGGAGGAGGAGGAGGATGATGGAGGAGGAGGATGATGGAGGAGGAGGATGATGGAGGAGGAGGAGGAGGAGGATGATGGAGGAGGAGGAGGATGATGGAGGAGGAGGAATGAAAAATAAGAGGAATTCCAGTACAGCAAAAAGTGTCCCTGCAGAGAGCTCCGCTATTTCTGACAGTTCTTTGACAGTTCTTTGACATTTACAGCGGTTGCAACATTGTATCTATTTGTTTCCAAATAAAAACATCTGTATCCTAAATGGAAACAAATAGATACAATGTTGCAGCCGCTGTAAATGTCAAGGAACTGTCAAAGAACTGTCAGAAATAGCGGAGTTCTCTGCAGGGACACTTTTTGCCGGATGTAGATGGGATGAAAATCGGCCGATTTTTTTTTTTACCATTGATGGTAACGTCGGCCGCTTGAACGACCGATTTTTCGTTTTTTAAAAGAAAAATCTGCCGTTTTTCTCCCCGTCTATGGCCTGCATAAAGAGCTGTCCAAGGATGTCAGGGACAAGATTGTAGACCTACACAAGGCTGGACTGGGCTACCAACCTATCGCCAAGCAGCTTGGTGAGAAGGTGACAATAGTTGGTGCAATCATTCGCAAATGTAAGAAACACAAAAGAACTGTCAGTCTCCCTAGGTCTGGTACACCATGCACGATCTTACCTCGCGGAGTGTCAATACATGAGAACAGTGAGGAATCATCCCAGAACTACACGTGAGGATCTTATCAATGATCTCCAGGCAGCTGGGACCGCAGTCACCAAGAAAACAATTGGTAACACACTCCAACCACTGTGTGTTTTACTCCTCCGCTCTGTTTGATAGTCCTGTATTTTTGCTTGACCTTATAGTGAATGGGTTAAAGTGATTCTAAAGGTTAATTTTTTTTTTTTTTTTTTGTAAAATAACAATCATGTTATACTTGCTACTGTGTGCAGTGGTTTTGCTCAGAGCAGCCCAGATCCTTCTTTTCTCAGGTCCCCCGCAGGCTCTTCTGGCTCCTCCTTTCTATTGGGTGCCCCCACAGCAAGCAACTTGCTATGGGGGCGCCCACTGCTCCATGTGTCCATTCACACATGGAGCTGTGGCTTGGCCCCACATCCTCTCTCTCCTCATTGGCTGACTCGCTGTGATTGACAGCAGTGGGAGCCAATGGCTTCAGCTTCCTGTCTCAGCCAATGAGGAGGCAGAAACCTGGGACAGCCGAGGCTGTCATTCACATCGCTGGATCGCATTGAAGCTCAGGTAAGTATTGAGGGGGCTGGGGGAGCTGCTGCGCACACACAAAGTTTTTTACCTTCATGTTTAGAATGCATGAAGGTAAAAAACCTTCAGCCTTTACAACCACTTTAAGGTGTCCTAGGTGTGGATATAAATGCTGGGGCATCTTCCTGACACTAAGAAACTGAAGAAGTGGCTTGGTAAGCTACAAAACAACTTTTATATTACAGAATAAGTTCAGTTGAATGTGACTATTTAATACTAGATTTGTCAGTTGAGAGATAAGAATTGTCGGGATAATAATAATTAAAAAAATATAGAAAAGAGAAGAGGTTTGTACTCCCTGTTTGGTTAGTGGTGAGTATTATCTTATTGCAAAATGTAAAAAAATATATGTAGTACATTTCTGAAATATATTCAAATTGCTCCCAATCTATCCCTTTAAAGACCATGAAAAATACTGTACATGTTGAATCATGTCAGTATTCCCTCTCGCAAAGACCAGCATCCACCAGTTATGGAGGGTGAGGAGTTTTAAAATGCCACTGTGGGATTGTGTTGATTGGGTTTTAAAACACTATTGACCACAAATGTCACAGGATTCTTTTAGGGGAAGGGGGAAGTTTCAAGTGTTGTTGAACTCAAATAACTGTGGAATTGTTTTGGGGGCGTTTCAAGTGTTTTGAATTTCTCCATGACATTTAGCAAATGCAGAAAGTACATTTCCAACTCTATGCAATTTCATCCTCCAGATAATTTTCTTTCACAAATAACAATGGATTTGCACTTAGCAACTTTTAAAGTGCTCTATAACTCCCACAGTACCATCATGTTTCTTTATTTCCAAAAAATTGTGGCAATTTGGCATGAAAAAAGGGTTCAAAATGTTTTGACCTTTTTCATTTATTTAGCAGTAATTAAAAAAAACTAGCAGTTATTAAATGCTCTACCAGTGCAAAAAAATTATATAAAATGTATTTGGATATAGTGTTGCATGAATAACTATGAATAATTGTCAGTGAAATTATCATAGCCCTGAAAATGGCCTTTAAAGGATGCTGGTATTGAGTTTAAGCAAAAAGCAAGTTGGATTTCACACCACATCATGGATTTTTAATCTATTTTAGGTGGGTGGCAGTAGACTGGGGAACTTTGTTGGGTGACTCTTAATACAAACCCACAAAGAGATATACAGGAAGTTAGCAATAAGATCAACCAGCCAGAACTAAGCCAGGGGTGGACTGGGCAGGTGGACAATTACTCCCTGGGCTGCCCTGATGCCTTGTAAAAAGGGCACACAGCTTTCGCAGCAGGTCACCCTGAAGCTTACAGGAGCCGGGAAGGAGTGCGGGATATAAGCAGCAATGTTTCCAGGTATTGGAGCGTGAAGACAAAGAATTGAACAGTGACGGTTCAAAGCCCCCCCAGTACATACTGAGCACCATCGCTGTCCACCTTATCTTCTCCCCGGTCACTGTGCACTGTCAGCTGGCTGACTTTTTCCCCTCAAATAGCAGAAACTGTGCTTCATGTGGCAACAATGTTCGTTTTCCCTATCTTGCCTGATTGTCCTCCAATGGGGAGATGTGTGTCTGAGTAATATCAGCCAGGGATGGGAAACAAAGTAACAATGAATTAAAATGACATCAACATATAACAAAGGGGATAGGGATGATGGGACAGGAGGAGGAAGAGGACATACAGGGGAGGTGGGAAAGAGTGGGCTGTATTACTACTGAGAAGAGGGGCAGAATGGAGTGTGAGAGTATGACTGAGGTGTTATGTACAGGAGAGCAGTGTAGAGGGTATGACATGTGGTGGTATGTACAGGGGATGGTGGGGGTATGATATGGGGGTGTTATGTACAGGAGAAGAGTGTGGAGGGTATGACATGGGGCGGTATGTACAGAAGAGGAGTGTGGGGTATGACATGGGACAGTATGTACAGAACAGGAGTGTGGGGTATGATATGAGGCAGTATGTACAGAAGAGCACTGTGGAGTATGACATGAGGCAGTATGTACAGAAGAGGAGTGTGGGGTATGACATGGGGCAGTATGTACAGAAGGGGATTGTGGGGTATGACATGAGGTAGTATGTACAGAAGAGGAGTGTGGGGTATGACATGAGGCAGTTTGTACAGAAGAGGAGTGTGGAGGGTAGGACATGGGGCAGTGTGTACAGAAGAGGAGTGTGGGGTATGACATGAGGCAGTATGTACAGAAGAGGAGTGTGGGGTATGACATGAGGCAGTATGTACAGAAGAGGAGTGTGGGGTATGACATGGGGCAGTATGTACAGAAGAGGAGTGTGGGGTATGACATGGGGCAGTATGTACAGAAGAGGAGTGTAGGGTATGACATGGGGCGATATGTACAGAAGAGGAGTGTGGAGGGTATGACATGGGGCGATATGTACAGAAGAGGAGTGTGGAGGGTATGACATGGGGCGATATGTACAGGAGAGGAGTGTGGAGCAGGGGTGGACTTGGCTGGTGGGCCATTCCTCCAAGCCTCCCAGGCTCCTGATGGCCAGTTTTGGAACCCAGAGTCGGTGCAGCAGGGTCAAAAGGCAGCCAGTCCACCCCTGAACTAATCTCTCAGAAATACTCACCTCCACCTTCCTGCAATGCAGTAGTAGTCTCAGTCTGGTGGTCAGCATTATTCAACCCTGAGCTCAGGTTGTCCTCTGTCGCTCTGCTTTCTTTTCTTATTAGCATGCTTCTTGGCAGCACATAAACTAATTGGCTCCGCTCCACCACTGCTCTACAGGGACTGCAAGAGGCTGATACCAGGTCAAATTCAGGTACTTATACTGTTTGTTTAAAAAAATATATATATTTACTATGGATTAATGGACTTATGTTATACTGTACCTGCTTAGAGTTCAGCTGTAAAGGTCACCATATACGTTACGATCTGACTGTATAATCATTGTACAACCAACTTTGATTTTGAGGACTTTCTAAAAGAAATTGTACAGAGAGATTGTAAAGTGGGTGGTGAGCGTAAGCTTTAACCAAAGTTTTCAACTCCTCGTGCACAAGTAACGCAATGTTCACACTAGCCTGCACAATACAATGTTTTACCACAAGGGCCTGCAACAGTCTTGGCTCAGGTAGGGAGAAGTACAATGCAAATATACTGTATATGGCTGTACAGAGTAAAATATGCATTTTGTTGTGGCTTGCAGGAGCTCTTGCTTCAGCATATTTTTGCCCTTAGACATGCATTACAAAATACACCATATTAGGCTACGCCCATGTAAACGCCAGCACTTGTGTACACATGCACATGTATGTTGCTTGTGTAAACACAAGTGGCAGCATTTACACGCACATAGACGTATTTAGAATTTTTTGCAATATATGTCTCTGGGCAAACATACACTGAAGCTATGGCTCCTGACAGCCAAACGAGCATGTTTTCCTCTGCACAGCTGCCTAAATACACTGCCAAATATGAGAGCCCTTATACTAAAACTCCAACCAAAACCTTTCATTTAAATTTGGATAGCATGGGAAATGGTTAGAATCTCTGTTTTTATTACTGTTTGTGTCCTCATTGTGGAAATGTTCCCTTACTTCTTATGTCATCACCAGAACAGCAATTAAAATACATTTGTTTAGCAGGGTGGTTGTCACTCACATCCTGGTCCAGCGACACAAGCACATTACAATCCACATGCTGTTGAAGAGCAGAGATGTCCTTTTGGCCAAAATAATGGTAGCTGGGTACCTGCTACTGTGGACTAGACACAGACCATAAACTCACAGAAGGAAGCTGATTCCACAAGCTGGAAAATGAGCAGTTGCAAAACCGTCAGTTTTCCCAGCTGGCATTAAAACACTGGACATAAGGATGATTTGGAGATGTTTTTTTCTTCCACTCTTACAGCTTCCACAGAGATGATGGGTTGGGTGCAGGATAGTGCAGGTCCAAGCCTTTACTTGACCTTCCTCAGAGTGGCCCCATGACCCTCTTCTCAGCTTGACATTCTAAGCTTCTAAAATCTTTTGTAAGACACCATCTCTTTCAATAGAAGCTGAAGATGTTGCAGCAGATGCCTTATGTTGAGGATAAGGAGAGATATTGAAAGAGTGACAATATACAGTGGATATAAAAAGTCTACACACCCCTGTTAAAATGTCAGGTTTCTGTGATGTAAACCAATGAGACAATGATAAATCATTTCAGAACTTTTTCCACCTTTTAATGTGACCTATAAACTGTACAACTCTGAAATCTTTTAGGTGGAGGGAAGTAAAAAAATTTTTTAAATAATATGGTTGCATAAGTGTGCACACCCTTAAACTAATACTTTGTTGAAGCCCTTTTGATTTTATTACAACACTCAGTCTTTTTGGGTATGAGTCTATCAGCATGACACATCTTGACTTTACTGCAATGTTTGCCCACTCTTCCTTGCAAAAACATTCCAGATCTGTCAGATTGCGAGGGCATCTCCTGTGCACAGCTCTCTGCGGATCACCACACAGACTTTCGATCGGATTCAGGTCTGGGCTTTGGCTGGGCCATTCCAAAACTAATCTTCTTCTGGTGAAGCCATTCCTTTGTTGATTTGGAATGGATGCTTTGGATCATTGTCATGCTGAAAGATGAAGTTCCTCTTCATGTTCAGCTTTCTATCAGAAGCCTACAGGTTTTGTGCCAATATTGACTGATATTTGGAACTGTTCATAATTCCCTCTACCTTGACTAAGGCCCCAGTTCCAGCTGAAGAACAACAGCCCCAAAGTATGATGTTGCCACCACCATGCTTCACTGTGGGTATGGTGTTCTTTTGGTGATGTGTAGTGTTGTTTTTGCGCCAAACATATCTTTTGGAATTATGGATAAAAAGTTCAACCTTGGATTCATCAGACCATAACAATTTTCCCACATGCTTTTGGGAGACTTCAGGTGTGTTTTTGCAAAATTTTAGCTGGGCTTGGATGTTTTTCTTTGTAAGAAAAAGTTTCTGTCTTGCCACTCTACCCCCTAGGCCAGACATATGAAGAATACGGGAGATTGTAGTCACATGTACCACACAGCCAGTACTTGACAGATATTCCTGCAGCTCCTTTAATGTTGCTGTAGGCCTCTTGGCAGCCTCCGAGACCAGTTTTCTTCTTGTCTTTTTATCAATTTTGGAGGGACATCCAGTTCTTGGTAATGTCACTGTTGCGCAATATTTTCTCCACTTAATGATGACTGCCTTCACTGTGTTACATGGTAATTTAATGTCTTGGAAATTCTTTTGTACCGTTCTCCTGACTGATACCTTTTAACAATGAGATCCCTTTGATGCTTTGGAAGCTTTTTGTTTTTTATGTTTACTTCCCCCCATAAAAGATTTCAGTTTGTTTTTCAATTGAGTTGTACAGTTGATAGGTCACATTAAAGGTTGAAAAAGTTCTGAAATAATTAATCTTTGTCTAATTTGTTTACATCATGGAAAGTTGACATTTTAACAGGGGTATATAGACTTTTTATATCCACTGTAGGTAGGACTTTGGGCCTATTGCTGATGACTTGGTGTACTGAGGTTCTACTCTATCTGAGCTCTGTGGTGCAGAGCCATGTGTTTTCTCATTCATGTGATACCCAAATGGCTGATACTATTACCATGACTGACACGCTGCAAGCAGAGGCTGCTGACTATATTGGTGCTTAAAAAGGCCCACACTAAAGAACTTTCTGGACCAGCCCTGAGCATAACAGAAGCCTGTACCTGTGGGGCTCTGCCACCAGATGGATTAGGATGGCTGCTTTCCCAGTACTCTGAAAGCTTCTCCTGCTCCTCAACAATATTCTCCCTTACTGCTGTTTTGCCTTTCCCTCAGAACTTTCCTCCCCTCCAATTGGTGGCACCTATGGACTCTTTGGCACCTCATTATCCACTCCATCTTCCTTGCTTGAGCCCACTTTACAGTAAATTGCAGCTGCTGGAGCATCACTGCCTATTTCTGCTGCTTGCCTGATGTTCTATACTTCTATGGTCAAGATATTCTCTTCCACATCCTCAATATCTGAAAGGAGAAATGTGATCAAATACTTCCACAGATACCTCTCACTTTATACCTGCCTGACAATTTTAATACAGGGGATTGCTAGATTTAGTGGCAGCTCTGACAATAGAGGGGATAAATTTGTGATGCTTTGCTGCATAGTATTTTACTGCACACACATGAAGTTACGTACTGCAAACAGAAGGCTGTGTATGCCACAGTCCCCAAAATACAATTCAATGCAATAAAACCCCACCTACTAAATCCAAACCCATTTCTTTTAACCTAGCAGAAAATATAAAGTATAGATAAACGGGAATTAAAAGAAAATAATGAAAAATAAATACAAGAAATAAATAGTTTGCAAGGGGTGGGGGGCTTACAGAAAAACAGCTATCACAATTGTTGCTGTAAAACCTAAATTGAATGGGGGGGGGGGGGGGTACACAATAATCCACCCTTTTATAGTGAAGGGGCTGGCACATAAAGCCCCTATTATTGGGTTTTGTAACTCTGCTGACCACAATTGAAAGATCAAAAAATGGTGTATGGTTGCAAATAACTCAGTCTGTCAAATTACTTATTCACCAGCAGCTGCCTTGTAACACACATGTTGTTGTGCACTGTGAAGGGAGCAGTCCTAACGCATTGCAACACAATACACGGTTTACCTTTTTTAGCTTTATTGAAATGTCACAAAATAACATTTAATTCACCTCTATAAAGCTCATTGCAATGCAGTGCAGTGTGGCACAACATGGCGAGCTGCATAGAAATGCAGCTTGTCCTACTTTTTTTCACTGCGCACATCACTGCAGTCCTTACTAGGGTGGGCAAAGGTTATAGGTTATGTTATATATTTATTTGTTTCACTGACAACGAGATCCCCCACCCCCACCCCACTTCCAGTGCAGTCACCAGGATAGAAAAACAGAATTTCCTTAAGGGCTCATGTACATGGCCAGCTGGGGCTAAGGTGGAGAGGTATGGAAAGGTAAATTCTTGGCATATTTCCCTGTCCAGTGCATATAGTGTGTGAGTATACACTGGTACTTATGTAAACTGGAGCATGTATACAGACGTAAACCCCAAATGCAGACTGCCTTTTGCGTGGAGTTTTGTCCGGGCTGGACTCACCCATTGATAAAAGAACAAAAACTTCTTGCTATGCAAAGCGAAGGTCTATTTACCATATGTGGGAGAATAATGAATACAAGTTATGATTCTGATTCTATGGCAGTTATACACTGCTTTTATATTAAACTAAGCCCTAATTGGTATAGATTTGCTTTTTTGTCAAAGATGATGATTTACAGACGAGGGTGCGTGTCCCTACTCACCATCTGGCCAATTGATGAATCTAAAATATAACCTTTATTCAGATATATATATAAAATATGTATGCTAGGCTGTAATTAATGCCTATTGGAGTGGAATGTAATTCGCACAACAATATGACTGGATACAATTGCAATTGTTTACTTTACATCCAAATGGTTAACAACACCACACCAGATCAGATACCATACCATTTTGGATGAAGTTACGGCATAAAAAAAAAGATACTGTAGTTTGATCATAAGCCTATCAGATCGAATATATAAGCTATATCAAGGAGATAAAGTTACCCCATGGACAGAATTAATTAGATAGTATCTGTCTTGCTATAGGTATGTAATACGGCTACACACATCCACAGACCTTAATGTCAGCCTCTAATGGACAAGCCCCATATATCACCATATCCAGTCAAAAATTCCTCAGTATCTTGCACTATAAAGCGCAGTATAGACCACGCCAAAAAAGGGGGGAGAGAGGAGTAATAACCATGTGTATTCAAAAGGGGCTCCCAAAGAAGGACCCAAAGGAAAGAAAAAAATGAGACTCTACATGTTTCGCTCCAAAAACAGAGCTTCATCAGGAGTATAAAGAATTAAAATAGGTCACATAGTGGATGTAAGTTCTGCTCAGTTTCAAATGGTGGCAAAATGGCACCTATCATTTGTTTCACCTCTATATAGAGAGGTGTTGGCCATTAAAATGGCCACCACGTGCGTAATGTCATGATGTCACCATGCACACACGTCATCAAGTACATGCGTCGTAATGGCGCCTCTCCATTTCCACACATGCTCAGTACCTCAACAGACGCCATCTTATGGACAAAAAACAACACCACATCAGCCCATCAGTCCACAATACAAAGCACACTGCTGGTGCGCTCAAATAATGTTAATGCCCCACTAATTACAGTTCATACCATTATATAGTATTTATGGGGCAAAATCAAACAAAAAGCACAAATAGTCCCTATTAGCACACAAAAGGAAGAAAGGTAAAACCTTCCTTTATTATTTATTTCAGGTACTTATATAGCACCGTCAATGTACGCAGCGCTTTTACATATATATTGTACATTCACATCAGTCCCTAACCCTCAAGGGGCGTATAATCTAAGGTCCCTAACTCACATTCATACATACACATACTAGGGACAATTTAGACAGGAGCCAATTAACCTACCAGCATGTCTTTGGCGTGTGGGAGAAAACCGGAGTACCCAAAGGAAACCCACGCAGGCACAGGGAGAACATGCAAACGCCAAGCAGGAGGTGCCGTGGCTGGGAACCGAACCAACGACCCTAGTACTGCCAGGTGGAAGTGCTAACCATTTAGCCACTGTGCTGCCCTTTAAACCATAAGGTGCCCTTGAGCCTAAACGGTAAATCCATTTTGCTTCAAGTTTCAAAAGACATTTATCTAGTTCTCCTTTTCTAGGACCTAGATTATATTTGTCAGCAATCCAAAAATTTAGGAGGTCAGCCTTACCATCATGTTTTTGTATCATATGTCTTGCCACTGGTCTATTCTTATTTCGAGCAATATAGTTCACATATTCAAGAACGCATCTCCTAAAATGGCAAATTGTTTTACCTACATATATTAGGGGGCATGGGCGTTGTAAAGCATAAATCACCTCCTCTGTACTGCAATTATAAAAATCTCTTATATTAATCTCCCCATTTTTAGGGTTAACAAACTCATTTCTGTTGCTCAAGAGCACACTGCACTGGTTTTATACACTGATTACGACCCAAAGACATGAGCTGATATTACATAACATATTACAGAGCCTGTTGAAGGCCAGATTAGGCAAGTGTTCTAATTAAACAATAGATATGAACTAACATATGATCAGAAAACGACATTACAAGAACATAAAATGAAGAACTATTATCTTAATTGTATATAGCCAATGTCCATGAAAAGATAAAAAAGGACATGACATCCTTTAGGTTAGAAAATATAGGCTTTAGGAAAATGTCAGTGATAGCTAAAGAAAAAAGTCTCTCTTATGTTGAGGGGAAAAGCCTTGCAAATAACCATAAGTTTTCAGCTTTTACAAAATCCACATAATTTTCCCTCCTCAAGTTAATTTCCTGAACTTCTAAACACCTCCAAGGATGTTGTACCTACTCATATATGGCCAGAAGAGATCCACCACCCCAAAAAACCTGCCTCTCAGAAGTTAACATCCACATACAGACTGGAACTGGTGTTGCAAAGAAGCATAGACATCCTTCAGATTAGGCCATTAAGGTTTTTAGGCTGGCACCTTAGATCTCTCTCAACGTTCACTGGAACTGTCAGGCTTTGAGTTGGCGTCATGGCTCTTCCTCTAGGCCAGGGGTCCTCAAACTACGGCCCGCAGGCCACATGCGGCCCGCCAAGGCCATTTATCTGGCCCGTTGGCAGGGGCGTATTTTCCGCAAGGAAGGGGCACTAAGTACAGGGGCGAGCAGGGGGCTGCTGTACCTTACCTGGCTCCGGTCCCAGTCCCACGACAATCCAGTTCAGGAAGCGCTGCTCCTTCATTCACTCCGGCCACTCCCTCACTCCTGCCGCTCGGCTCCACCTCCTCACCGGTGATTGGGCGCCAGAACTGTGGCTCAGGAAAGGCACACAGGCGGCCAATCACCTGCAAGGAGGCGGAGCCGAGCAGCCCCACGAACATCGAATGTGGGAGAGGCTGGAGTGAAGAAGAACAGCTGACAGGTAAGTGTGCCGTGCTGATGGTGCTGCTGCAACCAGGTATGCTGACTGCAGCAGCGCCATGCTGGAGCAGGGGTCAGCAAGTGTCATTGGTGTCAGTGGGAGGAATAGTGCTCCATCATTGGTGTCACTGATACTAATGATGGGGCATTATTCCTCCCACTGACACCAATGATGGGGCATTGTTCCTCCCACTGACACCAATGATGGGGCACTATTCCTCCCCCCCCACTGACACCAATGATGGGGCACTATTCCCCCCCCCCCACTGACACCAACGATGGGGCACTATTCCTCCCCCCCACTGACACCAACGATGGAACACTATTCCTTCCCCCACTGACACCAATGGTGGAGTACTATTCCTCCCACTGACACCAATGTTGGGACACTATCCCCCCCACTGACACCAATGATGGGGCACTATTCCCCCCCACTGACACCAATGACGTACTATTCCTCCCATTGACACTAAAGATGGGGCACTATTTTTCCCACTGACACCAATGATGGGACACTATTCCTCCCACTGACACCAATGATGGGACACTATCCCCCTTCCCCGACTGACACCAATGACGGGGCACTATTCCCCCCCCCACACTGACACCAACGATGGGGCACTATTCCCCCCCCACTGACACCAACAATGGGGCACTATTCCTCCCCCCACTGACACCAATGGTGGAGTACTATTCCTCCCACTGACACCAATGTTGGGACACTATCCCCCCCACTGACACCAATGATGGGGCACTATTCCCCCCCACTGACACCAATGACGTACTATTCCTCCCATTGACACTAAAGATGGGGCACTATTTTTCCCACTGACACCAATGATGGGACACTATTCCTCCCACTGACACCAATGATGGGACACTATGCCCCTTCCCCAACTGACACCAATGACGGGGCACTATTCCCCCCCCCACACTGACACCAACGATGGGGCACTATTCCCCCCCCACTGACACCAACAATGGGGCACTATTCCTCCCCCCACTGACACTAATGATGGGGCACTATTCCTCTCACTGACACTAATGATGGGACACGATTCTTCCCATTGACACCAATGATGGGGCACTATTCCTCCCACTGACACCAATGATCCAATGATGGGGCACTATTCCTCCCACTGACACCAATAATAGGGCACTATTCCTCCCACTGACACCAATGATGGGGCACGATTCTTCCCACTGACACCAATGATGGGGCACTACTCCTCCCACTGACACCAATGATGGGGCACTTTTCTTCCCACTGACACTAATGATGAAGCACGATTCTTCCCACTGACTCCAATGATGGGGCACTATTCCTCCCACTGACACCAATGATGGGGCACTATTCCTCCCACTGACACCAATGATGGGGCACTATTCCTCCCACTGACACCAATGATGGGGCACTATTCCTCCCACTGACACCAATGATGGGGCATTATTTCACCCCATAAGACACACTTTGTGGGAAATGTCTGTGTGTCTTATGGAGCGGCCAGCCCAGTATTCCCGCCACCATTGTATGTCCGCAGTCTCTGGTCATCTCCTGTACTGTGTCCACAGTCTCTGGTCATCTCCTGTACTATGTCCGCATTTGTTCATAGTTTTTTTTTTTTTTAACTATAGTCCGGCCCTCCAACGGTCTGAGGGACAGTGAACTGGCCCCCTGTTTAAAAAGTTTGAGGACCCCTGCTCTAGGCATTCACAGGTGTCTCTTTCACCGTTCAGCATTGGAAGAGTTGAGAAATGTCTTACCGGGATGATGGCTTATCAGAGTTATCAGGAGCATCTCAGTACCTCCTGTGGCTTTGAAAACAGCAAGGATCTCCAAGCAAGGACCAAGTAATTTCTTCAGGTAGCTTCCAGATACAGGCGTAAACAGGGGGCAGATATTCTCCAGGCAACATGTATAACCACAAAATCAAATAAATCATTAGGTGAAGTCCTTCTTAACCTATGGAAATGTAGCACACCCTTTTCTGGAACTTGGCTAGATGTATAGGTTCAGCTCCCACCTGAATCTGGTGACACCTCCAATTATACCCAGAACACTTCGACACTCTGAGAATATTTTTTGTGGGTTTTATTGAAGACAAACCCTGAAAAGAACTAGCTGATTTAACACAGGTAAGGTATATAAATCACAGATACCACTTTGTATAACACAGTTAGTAAGAAGTCACAATTCACTCGCCGAAGACTCCAAAAACTGACTAGTATCACACTGACTAGGGTGGCATATGAGAGTGACATTGACAACAAAATCTTTACCATACAGGTGAAATCCTGATATACTGACACTTGCTCAGTATATTCAAAGCAGCAAGCTTCTGTGGGGACTTGGAACTAAACAAACTCTTCAGCCACAGCACAAGTCTTGAGGAGACAAACCAGTAATATACAGTGACAGATTTCTCTCATCAATCAGCAGCAGGAATAACTAATTCTGAGCAGCTTGGGCTTTCCAAGATCTGTGTCACTCTGAGAATTAGAGAGCAGGCTTTCTCATGACCATTCTCCAGAGATGAACAGCAAATGCAGCAATATCAAAATCCCCTTTCATCACAGAGTACTCACTGTTTCTGGATTGTCCTCTAGATAGCATTAGACAGTAGTAGAAATCCTCTCTTTCAGCAGCTCCAAAGTCTGAGAGACACATGCGCTTGAGTGGCTGTAATCCTGAGTGTCAGGCATGACAATCCTTGGTTTGCACACTGTCCTCCTGCAACAATTTCTCTGCTACACACTCCCAGCCAAGTTTATGGGTTCCAGCAGCACAGAGAGTGAGACTCTGTGACTTTACACCAGGAGCCCTTGCTCCATGCGGTCCCCTGAAAATGTCTCCCCCCACATGTGCTTCTTCTTCCTTTTTCCTCTCTCCTTTCCTCCACAGCCAATCATAAGTTTAGCTGCAACAATGCTGCTATGGGTGGATCCTTCTCAGCTGTAGCACCCACCAATCAGAGCACAGTCGTGCTTTTCCTGTCTGTCACACACAAAGAGGGAAAATAAAATAAAAAGCTTTGCAACTGCTGTTTAAGATTTAAAGCAACTAGCACATCCCTACACTCTCCCCCCACCAAAAATCTTTGGTCCCCCAAAGATAAAATGTTAGCACACAGATGTTAACTGAACCATACATAACATTACAGTAAAACTAAGACTACAGTTTCACAAGTTTACCCTGTCTGGTAGGCGGGAGCAGACTTATTTTGTAACACCTTTGAACACAACATTCAGGCAGGGGAGCTTCCCACCATCTCTTTTAATATAAGACTGAGTCTGGGATGAGGTGTCACCAGGTATACAGGGGCTGCATTGTTAATTGAAGGGTCATGTGCTTTAATAGAACGATGAGCAGTGATCACAGATTCTTGTGTACTATGACCCAAAGTGTCATACGTAAGTCTCTTTGGTGGCCTAACTGCTCTGGGAGGCTTTGGCTCTTTATCTTCAACTATAGAGCTTGGAGTAAAAGAAAGTACAGACCCAGGAAACTCATTTTCAGTCTCTGGAATAGACAATAAAGGTTCCTCTGGTACTTGTTCAGAGTCCGCAGTGCTGAGCTGTGTAGATTCAGAATCAGAAATCTTGCTAACACAATCTCCTGGATCCATTTCCATCATGTAATGGGAACTAGTGGGTTTCCCACACATTTTAACATTAGCCCTCAAGCAGGTGACCCTCCTTGGAGGAATTCTTCCGGTTTAGTAACCACACATGTCCAACCTCTTTTTTAGGGTTAGTCTTCTCTCGTTGTAAAGCACAGAATACAGATTTTAATACAGGGTGTCTTTAACTCAGCTGTGGCTGCAACATCCTTCAGATAAAATCTGTATTAGTCCCTACTAAAATAGCAGTGCCTGTATCTTCTTTTGGCCTAGGACATACAACTGCCAGGGTCTCCAAGGTTTCGGCAGACCCCACAACAATAGCAGGGAACTCTAATTTGAGGGAAACATATCCATCATAAGGAACTTTGGTATTGCTCAGGCCCCAGATCTCCAAATCTTCCAATCTGTTTAAAGGAAAATGTGTCAGGTACTTCTGGTAAAAATCCCTGTAGAGGATAGTAATTTGTGCACCAGTATCCAACACAGCTTGGCCATACACTCCCTCTATTTTCACTGATACTTCAGGTGATGGTCCAACTAATCCCTTGGGTAACCCTCTTGATCTAGGTCGACCAGCAGTTCCACAATCAGTGATTCCATGTTGCACAAATGACTGTCCTCTTGACTTGTCTGGGGTTTGTCTTGAAAAAGGAGTCTCTCTCTGAATTACTCTCCTTTGGTCTCTAATCCATTTAGGTGGACTTGCACAGTTGCTTCTATAGTGGCCTGCACCACCACAATTGTAACAGATTACAGGGTTTTTGTTGTTTCCAGCTAGAGTGGAGTTTGTCTTGATCTGAGGCTGTCCCATTTCACCCCCTTTGAAGGACATCAGCATGGCAATCATTTCAATCAGCTCGGACACCTCAGCCCTCAATGAGGCTATTTCAGAGTGACTTACTAACCCAACCCCAACAGCTGAATATGGTCCAGAGTATTTCTTTTTTTCTTCTAACCCTGCTTCCTCCTCTTACATTTCTGATCAGCTCAGGATATTTTAAGTTTTCGTTGTCTGTCCGTGTCCTCAACTGGATCATAATAGGGTCTAAGGGCTGTGCTCCTTGTAGAACCTGCTGAACTCTGATCTTGTCTACTGTGTTGGGGTTGATACCTTTCTTTGTTAACAGCTGATGTATAATCTCATCCAGTTGCGTTATACAGTCAGGTCCATAAATATTGGGACATCAACACAATTCTAACATTTTTGACTCTACACACCACCACAATGGATTTGAAATGAAACAAACAAGATGTGCTTTAACTGCAGACTGTCAGCTTTAATTTGAGGGGATTTACATCCAAATCAGGTGAACGGTGTAGGAATTACAACAGTTTGCATATGTGCCTCCCACTTGTTAAGGGACGAAAAGTAATGGGACAATTGGCTTCTCAGCTGTTCCATGGACAGGTGTGTGTTATTCCCTCATTATCCCAATTACAATGAGCAGATAAAAGTTCCAGAGTTCATTTCAAGTGTGCTATTTGCATTTGGAATCTGTTGCTGTCAACTCTCAAGATGAGATCCAAAGAGCTGTCACTATCAGTGAAGCAAGCCATCATTAGGCTGAAAATCAAAACAAACCCATCAGAGAGATAGCAAAAACATTAGGCATGGCCAAAACTACTGTTTGGAACATTTCTTAAAAAGAAGGAACGCACTGGTGAGCTCAGCAACACCAAAATACCCGGAAGACCACGGAAAACAACTGTGGTGGATGATCGAAGAATTCTTTCCCTTGTGAAGAAAACACCCTTCACAACAGTTGGCCAGATCAAGAACACTCTCCAGGAGGTAGGTGTATGTGTGTCAAAGTCAACAATCAAGAGAAGACTTCACCACAGTGAATACAGAGGGTTCACTAAAAGATGTATACCATTGGTGAGCCTCAAAAAACAGGAAGGCCAGATTAGAGTTTGCCAAACAACATCTAAAAAAGCCTTCACAGTTCTGGAACAACATCCTATGGACAGATGAGACCAAGATCACTTGGTACCAAAGTAATGGGAAGAGAAGAGTATGGAGAAGGAAAGGAACTGCTCATGATCCTAAGCATACCACCTCATCAGTGAAGCATGGTGGTGGTAGTGTCATGGCGTGGGCATGTATGGCTGCCAATGGAACTGGTTCTCTTGTATTTATTGATGATGTGACTGCTGACAAAAGCAGCAGGATGAATTCTGAAGTGTTTTGGGCAATATTATCTGCTCATATTCAGCCAAATGCTTCAGAACTCATTGGACGCCGCTTCACAGTGCAGATGGACAATGACCCAAAGCAGACTGCAAAAGCAACCAAAGAGTTTTTTTAAGGGAAAGAAGTGGAATGTTATGCAATGGCCAAGTCAATCACCTGACCTGAATCCGATTGAGCATGCATTTCACTTGCTGAAGACAAAACTGAAGGGAAAATGCCCTAAGAACAAGCAGGAACTGAAGACAGTTGCAGTAGAGGCCTGGCAGAGCATCACCAGGGATGAAACCTAGCGCCTGGTGATGTCTATGCGTTCCAGACTTCAGGCTGTAATTGACTGCAAAGGATTTGCAACCAAGTATTAAAAAGTGAAAGTTTGATTTATGATTATTATTCTGTCCCATTACTTTTGTTCCCTTAACAAGTGGGAGGCACATATGCAAACTGTTTGTAATTCCTACACCGTTCACCTGATTTGGATGTAAATACTCTCAAATTAAAGCTGACAGTCTGCAGTTAAAGCACATCTTGTTTGTTTCATTTCAAATCAATTGTGGTGGTGTATAGAGCCAAAAATGTGAGAATTGTGTCGATGTCCCAAAATTTATGGACCTGACTGTATCTTCGTTCCTTCAACCTGTTGCTGTCTACAGAACATTCCCTCTCAAAAGATCCAGGGGTGGAACAATTTCTTCTGGCTCTAGTAAGCTCACCCACTGGAACTGCTGGGATAGTGTATTCTGGGTGACAACTTGAAGCCAGGAGGAGGGAATTTTCTGCATAAGCTTTGTGGAAAGTATTAGTATCTACTCTGCCTGTGGTAGAATCCCCTGTCAAAGTCACATCTAGAAAGTTGATAGTGGTCCTCACAGTTTCATGAGAAAATTCTAAATTTAGTATATTGTTATTAGTAGATTCAACATTTTCTTCTAGGGATATATTGGTTAAGGTGGAAGAAGAGAAAAAGCTCCTCCCACCAACCCATATAAAGATTCGCCAGTCAGGGTGAAAACCTTGCACCCATACACACAAACTGGTACTGCAGGTAATATGTGTCATCAAAAACAAAGAAATTATTTTCTAACAGAAAATGGACCACATGTACCAAAAATTATTTAAGTGTTGATTCATACCTACTATAGTGGAGTAAATGGTATTGCAATGCCTCAATGGCTAGATTATGTGGGATTACAGAGTACAGAGATCTGACATCTATAGTGACCCACATGTAATTCTGCTGCCAGTTTATATTATTCACCTGAGCCAGTAAAGAAGATGTATCTTTTAACATATCCAGGCAATCGTACTACCAAGGGCTGTAGATATATATATCTGTCCACTCTCCTAAATTCTCAAAGAGGGATCCAATCCCTGACACTATTGGCCGTCCTTTCACAGGTATATAATTTTTGTGTACCTTGGACAGGTGATGGAACACAGGTACAATTGGGCGCTCCACTGTGAGCTCTTCTACTAGTTTTATGGTAAAGACCCCCAGATCCCTGCCCTGGTCCAATAAATGTGATAACTGGTGTTTAAACAATGTAGTAGGATCACTCTTCAGAGGACAGTAGGTGGTGAACTCTTGTTACTGTCTAAGGGCCTCCCCTCTATAATCCTCAGAGGAGAGTATGACTAAAACACCTCCTTTATCAGCTTCTCTGATGACTATATCAGTGCAGATTTTTAACCGTTTCAGAGCCATTCACTCTGAGCGACAGAAATCTTTTTTTGGGGGGTAAAGTAGCCAATACTCTCCCATGTAACTCCATGAGTTCTCTCTCCACCACACTCTGAAAAGCATCTATAGCATTACTTCTCAAATGTATAGGGTAAAAGTATTTGTCACCTCTAAGCGTTTTTTCTGTGATGTCACCATAGAGTCCACCTGCTGATTCTGAAAGCAGCTTGTGCAACGATGATTTAACAACTCAATTAAAGAACTTGAAACTAGAAAAATCGTGAAATTACAGACTCAATATCTGACGCAGAGGTGGAATCTGGTGGAGGATTAGAATGCATAACATCAGAAAAGTGTTTTCTCAAAAGTATATTACGTGTAAATTTATTTACATCTAAAATAGTTGAAAACACATCAAAATGTGACATGGAGGAAAAGGATAAACCCCTAGACAGTAGGGAAACCTCAGATGAAGATAGTGGAATAATTGAAAGATTAATGACACAGTCAGGCATAATAGTACTTTTATTTACCTGAATTAGTCCTATTTGTTCTTCGACCTCCGTGGATATTTTATCCTGAAATTTCTTGCAGGCATGCCTCCCTCTCCTGATTTTGCTTTATTTTTCTGTTGTCCTTGGAGTGGAAGGAAGCCACTGAGTTTTTTGTCCTTGCATCCACAGGGCCATCCTTGGTGAATACTGAGGCAGCTTAGCTCCTTGATGTAACTGAGGATCTGCCATCTGTAGTATCAGAAAAATCAGATGTTTTATTTTTACTTTTTTTCATACTTTGGTATTTTATAATGTCTTTTGTGTTTTCCTCCCATCTGTAAGAGACATCCAAGACACCTGATGGATAATGGACTAATTAATCTAATTGATGGAGCCATGTGCAGTGGGAGGAGGTTTTACAGAGATTGTCTTTGTGTCTAGTATTTAAATATGTTTGTTCTGAGTTGTTTTATGGCTATGAATAAGGTTTTTGACCGAAACGCGTAAGCTAATGTAACTTGCACACTGTACCCTTTATAAATAAAGTAGTTTTATCGGGAGAACGAGTTAACGGCTCTTCATCCTATACGCTTATGCTGTTCAAAGTGCCAGGAAGACACTGCGAGCTTTGGGGCACCGTTGGTCTACATCCAGGGGGATTCTATCTGGCGTACATTTTCTTTTGTAGAAAAGTAACTATACCCATAATCTTTTTCAGAAATAAGTCAAATGTGTTCCTAGTGTCAGGGCTCCCGGGTATGACCAGAAGTGTGTGACTGACGCAGGGAAACGCAGACTTCAGATATGTTATAAACAATGTAATTTATTAACACTAACCATACAAACATAAACGCAGGATATCAAAGACTGGCACATCGGGCAGGACTCCGGGCAGAGGCACATCGGGCTGGACTCCGGGCAGAGGCACATCGGGCTGGACTCCGGGCAGAGGCACATCGGGCTGGACTCCGGGCAGAGGCACATCGGGCTGGACTCCGGGCAGAGGCACATCGGGCTGGACTCCGGGCAGAGGCACATCGGGCTGGACTCCGGGCAGAGGCACACCGGGCAGAGGCACATCGGATTACCAGGCGAAGCAGCAGGCACCGGGCCCCCAGGCGGGGCAGCAGGCACCGGGCCCCCGGGCAGAGCAGCAGGCAGCGGGCCCCCGGGCAGAGCAGCAGGCAGCGGGCCCCCGGGCGGGGCGACAGGCATCGGGCCCCCGGGCGGGGCGACAGGCATCGGGCCCCCGGGCGGAGCAGCAGGCAGCGGGCCCCCGGGCAGAGCAGCAGGCAGCGGGCCCCCGGGTGGGGCAACAGGCAGCGGGCCCCCGGGCGGGGCAACAAGGAGCGGGGCGACGGACGTCGGGCCCCCGGACGGGGCGACGGGCGTCGGGCCCCCGGGCGGGGAGACGGGCGTCGGGCCCCCGGGCGGGGCGACGGGCGTCGGGCCCCCGGGCAGGGCGGCGGGCGCCGGGTCCCCGGGCGGGGCGGCGGGCGCCGGGTCACCAGGAGGGGCAGCGGGCCCCCGGGCAGAGCAGCAGGCAGCGGGCCCCCGGGCGGGGCAACAGGCAGCGGGCCCCCGGGCGGGGCAACAAGGAGCGGGGCGACGGGCGTCGGGCCCCCGGACGGGGCGACGGGCGTCGGGCCCCCGGGCGGGGCGACGGGCGTCGGGCCCCCGGGCGGGGCGGCGGGCGCTGGGTCCCCGGGCGGGGCGGCGGGCGCCGGGTCACCGGGAGGGGCGACGGGCGTCGGGCCCCCGGGCGGGGCGGGGCGACGGGCGTCGGTCCCCCGGGCGTCGGGCCCCCAGGCGGGGCGACGGGCGTCGGGCCCCCGGGCGGGGCGGGGCGACGGGCGTCGGTCCCCCGGGCGTCGGGCCCCCAGGCGGGGCGACGGGCGTCGGGCCCCCGGGCGGGGCGGGGCGACGGGCGTCGGTCCCCCGGGCGTCGGGCCCCCAGTCGGTCCCCCGGGCGTCGGGCCCCCAGGCGGGGCGACGGGCGTCGGGCCCCCGGGCGGGGCGACGGGCGTCGGGCCCCCAGGCGGGGCGACGGGCGCCGGACCCCCAGGCGGAGCGGCGGGCGCCGGACCCCCAGATGGAGCGACAGGTCTCGGGCCCTCAGGCGGAGCGGCGGGCGCCGGACCCCCAGGCGGAGCGACAGGTCTCGGGCCCCCAGGCGGAGCGACAGGTCTCGAGCCCCCAGGCGGAGCGACAGGTCTCGAGCCCCCAGGCGGAGCGACAGGTCTCGAGCCCCCAGGCGGAGCGACAGGTCTCGGGCCCCCAGGCAGAGCGGCGGGCGCCGGACCCCCAGGCGGAGCGACAGGTCTCGGGCCCCCAGGCGAAGCGGCGGGCACCGAGTCACCAGGCACGACAGTGGGCTCCGAGTCAACTGGCATGACCGCGCGCACTGGGGCAGACATTGAATCGTCTGGCTGGACAGCGGGCATCGGGTCACCAGGCATCAGGTCATTTGGCTCGACAGCGGGCACCGCGTCATCTGGCAAGGCAGTGGGCTCCGAGTCAACAGGCACGACAGTGGGCACCGGGTCATCAGGTACCGGATTGTCTGGCTCGACAGCGGGCATCGGGTCACCAGGTATGACAGCGGGCACTGGGTCACCAGGCATCAGGTCATGTGGCTTGCCAGCGGGCACCGCGTCATCTGGCAAGGCAGTGGGCACCGGGTCACCAGGCATTGGATCGTCTGGCTCGACAGCGGGCATCGGGTCACCAGGTATGACAGCGGGCACTGGTTCACCAGGCATCAGGTCATTAGGCTTGCCAGCGGGCACCGCGTCATCTGGCAAGGCAGTGGGCACCGGGTCACCAGGCATTGGATCGTCTGGCTCGACAGCGGGCATCGGGTCACCAGGTATGACAGCGGGCACTGGGTCACCAGGCATCAGGTCATTTGGCTCGCCAGCGGGCACCGCGTCATCTGGCAAGGCAGTGGGCACCGAGTCACCAGGTACGACAGCGGGCTCTGAGTCAATTGGCACGACAGCGGGCACCGGATCAACAGCGGGCATCGAGTCAACTGGCCTAAAAGGATCGTCAGGCTGGATCAGTTCATCATGCTGGGTAGAGGCGTCCGGCTGAGTAGAGGCTTCAGGCCGAGTAGAGGCTTCAGGCCGAGTAGAGGCATCAGGCCGAGTAGAGGCATCAGGCCGAGTAGAGGCATCAGGCCGAGTAGAGGCTTCAGGCCGAGTAGAGGCTTCAGGCCGAGTAGAGGCTTCAGGCCGAGTACAGGCATCAGGCCGCGTACAGGCATCAGGCCGAGTAGAGGCATCAGGCTGAGTAGAGGCTTCAGGCTGAACCACGGAAGGCAGGTTCACCGGTTTGGATACTGGCAGGATGGAATTGGTTGGAAAGAATTTTCGCTTTTTTCTGGTTTTAACTACTGGAGCACTGCAAGTAAACGCAGGTCTGCAAACGAATGGAGCAGCTGGAGACAGAGAAGAACTGGAGGATGGAACAGGAGAGGGAGCAGTTGCTACAGAGGGCTTTTTTACAGGGTTAAAGGCAGGATAGGTGCAGCGAGTGGGAACAGGGTACTGACATGCGGTAGATAGCAGGGCAGGAGGAGCTGTTGGGAATGCAGGAATAGAGTTTTGAGGAAATAGATTAGAAGCAGGACTGGGTTTTTGTAAGCTGACTGAGGCTGGGTGCAACAAATCTGTCCATGTCTGCAGTATGGGTTGAACAAAGCTGAGCTTACACAAAGCCTGTCTGACCAAAGACTGCACTGCGTTTATACAATCTCTTAGTGTCTGTGGTGAACATGTGGAATAACGCTCCAGAAAGTAACCCACATCATCCTCTAATAACCATACCAGGGACTCTACCTGGTAGGCACTAAATGGCGGCAAAAATTCATCCCTGCATTCGGGGGTACCAGATGAAACCAACTCAGCACAAACCTCAATCAAAGGCTGCACCTCAGAGAACTCTGTGCCCTGATCTACTAGAACATGAGCGAGCTGTATACATTCTAGCAGTTCATCCCGGGGATACTCCTTCAGAGTTTGATAAGCATACTCCCTGTCATCAAACACTAGCAGATATAAATACGCAACCTCATCCAGATCCATCCTTCCCATCAACAAGCCAAGATGGCTTCCCTGTGCAGCCACTTCTGGTCAGGATTGGCCTTGGTGTAATGTCAGGGCTCCCGGGTATGACCAGAGGTGTGTGACTGACGCAGGGAAACGCAGACTTCAGATATGTTATAAACAATGTAATTTATTAACACTAACCATACAAACATAAACGCAGTGCAATACTAAAACATAACACAGTGCAAACAAACCAACCAACCACCCACAGATAACAGTACATACAATGCAAGCGTCGTCAGGCAGGCCGGGTCAATATCAGTCGGGCAGGTAGGTACAGGGGGAGCAAGCGGAGAATGGTCGGGGTCACAGGCCAGGTTCAGCAGGTAGCGGGCAGCGTGGTACAGAGGGTCAGGCAGAGGAGAATGGTCAGACAAGCCAGGGATCAGAGCAGGGTCAGCAGAGAATCAGACAGGAACAGGGAGCAGGAACAGGATACAGGGCCCAAGAGAAACACAACACCAAGGCAGAGTCTGCAGGTCTGAATGTCCCTTAAATACACCAGTATGATTAGTTCCAGGTGTTTGACTGGCTGCAAGGTTGAGTCTCTGATTGCTGGGAGCACCCGCTGGCCAGCCCTGGTACTGCAGCTCATAAGGCAGCTGATTCCCACTATTGCTGGCCAGTCCATTCCTGACACCTAGGCATGTTTAACCATGGGATTTCACCCATAATTCCCATGTAAAAAAATAACTATTCTCATATTCTTATCAGAAACATGTCAAATGTGTTCCTAGGCATATGTAGTCATTATAATCCACCCATAATATCCATGTATTGACATTGGTATCCACACTAATTCACCCGTAATCCCCATGCAGGAAAAAAAAACTATTCTCATATTCTTATCAGAAACACATCAAATGTGTTCATAGGCATGTTTAGCCATGATATTTAAACTATAATCCCAATGTAGAAAAAACTACTCTCATATTCTTATCCGAAAAAGGTCAAATATGGTCCTAGGCATGTGTATCCACATTAATCCACCCATAATCCCAAAATATAAAAATAACTATTCTCACATGCTTATCAGAAACAGGCCAAATGGGTTCCGATGCATGTTTAACCACCTCCCGCCCGCCTTATACTAATATGACAGACGCAAGGTGGTTCTCTCGTTCTGGGAGGACGTCAAATGACGTCCTCTCATTCTCACCGTGCATGCGCGGCTCAGGAAGCGCGCAGCACGGCGATCGGTGGTGCACTGTGTCCCTCAGACACAGTGGATCACCGATCATGGAAAGAGCCGAAGATGTCAGCTCGGTCATGTGATCAGCTGTGTCCAATCACAGCTGATCACATGTAAACAGGGAAATGCCGGTTATCGGCATTTCTCTCCTCTCAAGCTGTCACGCTGACAGCTCGAGAGGAGAAGAGAGCAGGTAATCGGCTTTCCGAGGAGGGGACATCTACACTGATCATCAGGGCACTGATGATCAGTGTTCCCTGATGATCAGTATAGCCCCAGCAGCGCCACCTGTAAGTGCTCATCAATGCCCCGTGCCAGTGCCCATCAGTGCCACATCAATGCCAGATATCAGTGCCTACCAGTGCACATTAATGCCACATATCAGTGCCCATCTGAGCTGCCTTTCATTGTCACCCATCAGTGCCAGTCAGTGCCACCTATCAATGCCAATCAGTGCCACCTATCAGTGCTGCCAATCAGTGCCACCTATCAGTGCCGCCTAACAGTACCAGCCAGTGCCGCATATCAGTGCCAGTCAGTGCTGCCTATCAGTGCCATGTATCAGTGCTGCCTTTCAGTGCCCATCAGTGATGCCTGTCAATGCCCATCAGTGCCACCTATCAGTGTCCATCAGTGCAGCCTATCAGTGCCCATCACTGCAGCCTCATTAGCGCATATCAGTGAAGGAGAAAAATCACTTAATTACAAAATTTCATAACTAAAACTAAGAAAAAACGTTTTTTTTTCCAAATTTTTTTGTGGTTTTTGGTTTTTCAAGAAAAAATAAAAAACCCAGAGGTGATTAAATACCACCAAAATAAAGCTATATCTGTCACAAAAAAATGATACAAATTTCATATGGGTACAATGTTGCATGACCGCGCAATTTTCATTCAAAGTGCAACAATGCTGAAAGCTGGAAATTGGCCTGGGCAGGAAGAGGGTATAGGTGCCCTGTAGGCTAGTGGTTAACCATGATATTCCACCCATAATTCCCATGCAGAAAAATAACTATTCTCATAATTTTATCAGAAACAGGTAAAGCATGGCATGTGTATCGACAATAATCCACCCATAATCCCCATCTATAAAAATAACTATTCTCACATTCTTATCAGAAACAGGTCAAATATGGTCTTTGGTATGTGTATCCATGATATTCCAGCCAAAATCCCCATGTATAAAAATAACTATTTTCATAATCTTATCAGAAACAGGTGAAATGAGTTCCGAAGCATGTTTAACCATGATATTCCACCCATAATCCCCATGTAGAAAAATAAGTATTCTCATATTCCTATCAAAAACAGGTCAAGTATGGTCCTTGGCATGTGTATCCACAATAATCCACCCATAATCCCCATTTTTAAAAATAATTTTTTTGCATTTGCTTATCCAAAATAGGTAAAATATGTTCATTTTTAAGGGTAACCATGATATTCTCCCAATAATCCAAAAATATAAAAGTAATTTTCCCCAAATTCTTATCTAAAATAGTGAAATGTATTATGTGGGATGTGTAACCATTATATTTCATCCATGCAAATCAACAATATCAGAAATTTATCAGAAATGCATCAGTTTTTTTCCTTGGTGTTTGTAAATTATAATCTTAATTTTTGAAACATCTTTTTTTCCAGGTTCCTAATAAAACAGTTGAAAATGTAGTGCTTTAACTGCCTCCCGCCCGCCATATAAGGTAATGATGGGCGCAAGGCGGTTCTCTCATTCTGGGAGGATGTCATGTGACGTCCTCCCACTCTAACCGCTCATGCGCGGCTCCGGGAGCGCGCAGCACGACGATCAGTGGGGCGCTGTGTCCCTCGGACACAGCGGATCACCGATCAACGGAAAGAGCCGAAGATGTCGGCTCGGTCATGTGATAGGCTGTGTCCAATCAGTTATCGGTATTTCTCTCCTCATGAGCTGTCACGCTGACAGCTCGAGAGGAGAGGAGAGTCAGTAATCGGCATTCCTCAGAGGGGACATCTACACTGATCATCAGGGCACTGATGATCAGTGTGCCCTGATGATCAGTGTAGCCCCAACAGTGCCACCTGTCAGTGCCCATCAATGCCAGCTGTCTGTGCTTATCAATGCCACCTGCCAGTGCCCATCAGTGCCACATCAATACCACATATCAGTGCCTACCAGTGCACATCAATGCCACATATCAGTGCCCATCTGAGCTGCCTTTCAGTGCCACCTATCAGTGCCAGTCAGTGCCACCTAGCAATGCCAGTTAGTGCCACCTATCAGTGCTGGCTATCAGTGCCACCTATCAGTGCCCATCAGTGATGTCTATTAATGCCCATCAGTGCCACCTACTAGTGCCTCTTCATCAGTGCCCTTCAGTGCAGCCTATCAGTGCCCATCACTGCAGCCTCATTAGCGCACATCAGTGAATGAGAAAAATCACTTATTTATAAAAATTTTTAACAGAAACTAAGAAAAAACTTTATTTTTTTCTCAAAATTTTCAGTTGTTTTTGGTTTGTTTAGCAAAAAATTAAAAACCCAGAGGTTATTAAATACCACCAAAAGAAAACTCTGTCTCAAAAAAAATGATAAAAATTTCATATGGGTACAGTGTTGCATGACCGCGTAATTGTCATTCTAATTGTGACAGCACTGAAAGCTGAAAACTGGCCTGGGCAGGAACGGGGTATAAGTGCCTTGTAGGCAAGTGGTTAAACATACATGTACTGTATAACATCCGTAAATCTTTTCCTAGAAGTATGTTGAGTAATGTTTACATTATTTCTGTATAATTTACTATAATTTCATTGTATAACTGCATATATATCAGCAAGTGAAGAGTTAAGCATTAACCACTACTTCTTGCAACATAGTATCAAGCAGTGCAGAAAAGAAACATATTTTGAGTAAAAACAGAATTATTACCATACAAACTATATTGCCAAACGTTTTGGGACGCCTGCCTTTACATGAACTATAATGGCATCCCAGTCTTAGTCTGTAGGGTTCAATATTGTGTTGTCCCACCCTTTGCATCTATAACAGCTTCAACTCTTCTGGGAAGGCTGTCTACAAGGTTTAAGAGTGTGTCTATGGGAATGTTTGACCATTCTTCCAGAAGCGCATTTGTGAGGTCAGGCACTGATGTTGGATGAGAAGGCCTGGCTCACAGTCTCCACTCTAATTCATCACAAAGGTGTTCTATCGGATTGAGGTCAGGACTCTGTGCAGGCCAGTCACGTTCCTCCACCCCAAACTCACTCATCCGTGTCTTTATGGACCTTGCTTTGTGCACTGGTGCTCAGTAATGTTGGAACAGGAAGGGGACATCCCCAAACTGTTCCCACAAAGTTGGGAGCATGAAATTATCCAAAATGTCTTGGTATGTTGATGCCTTAAGAGTTCCCTTCACTGGACCTGGGTCTAAACCCAACCCCTGAAAATCAACCCCACACCAAAATCTTCCACCACCAAACTTTACACTTGGCACAATGCAGTCAGGCAAGTACCGTTCTCCTGGCAACTGCCACACATCCATCGGACTGCCAAAGATGCGAGATTGGTCACTCCAGAGAACATGTCCCCACTGCTCCAGAGTCCAGTGGTGGCGTGCTTTACACCACTGCATCTGACACTTTGTGTTGCACTTGGTGATGCAAGGCTTGGATGCAGCTGCTTGGCCATGGAAACCCATTCCATGAAGCTCTCTTTGCACTGTTGTGCTAATCTGAAGGCCACACAAAGTTTGGAGGTCTCTAGCTATTGACTCTGCAGACAGTTGGCGACTTCTGTGCACTGTGTGCTTCAGCATGTGCTGACCCCGCTCTCATTTTACATGTTCTACCACTTCATGGCTAAGTTGCTGTTCCCAGTTGCTTCCACTTTGCTATAATACCACTAACAGTTGACTGTGGAATATTTAGTAGCAAGGAAATTGCATGGATGGACTTACTGCACAGGTGGCAACCTATCATGGTACCACGCTTGAATTCACTGAGCTCCTGAGAGCGATCCATTCTTTCACAAATGTTTGTAGAAGTAGTCTGCATGCCTAGGTGCTTGATTTCATACAGCTGTGGCCATGGATGTGATTGGAACACCTGAGTCACATGATTTGGGCAGCACAGTGGCTAAATGGTTAGCACTTCCTCCTGGCAGTACTAGGGTTGTTGGTTCGAATCCCAGCCACGGCACCTCCTGCCTGGAGTTTGCATGTGCTCCCTGTGCCTGCGTGAGTTTCCTCCGGGTATTCTGGTTTCCTCCCACACTCCAAAGACATGCTAGTAGGTTAATTAGATCCTGTCTAAATTGGCCCTTGTATATGAATGTGAGTTAGGGACCTTAGATTGTACTCCCCTTGAGGGTTAGGGACTGATGTGATTGTACAATATATATGTAAAGCATTGCGTAAATTGATGGCGCTATATAAGTACCTGAAATAAATAAAATACATTTGGAGGGCTGGCCCAATACGTTTGGCAATCTAGTGTGTGTGTAAAAATATACTGACATCTAATGAGTGAGCATTGCAGCCAATCACCCAATATGCAGTTTAGTACATCCCGACTTGTGGTAAATCCCCTGTAGAAAGGTGACTATTATGAGATTTATTCCCCTCGTGTTGTCTAGCAGCTATTCACACATACAAGTGCCTGGTAAAAACCCATTCTACAGTTCTGTTATAAAACAAACAAGAAACAGCTTTCTTGCTACAAGCACTTCGCCCCATGGCAGACATGCTTCTCTGCAGCTCGTTAACTAGGCGCCAAGTCAGACCGCTCCTTTTCTGCGGCAGGCAGGAGCAGGGGAGTGGACAGCAGCCAATAGGAGTGCAGCCAGCTGTAGAGGGGGCGGGCTCAGCTGGAGCAGCATGTGAGAGAAGTGCTTAGTGATGGGACAGCAGATAGCGATCTTATGGACAGCTACTTGTAGTTGCCACAGCTGAAGAGAGGACGGTAAGTGCTTTCCGCTTTATTTCTAGTTCTCGGTGCACCGCACGAGTCTAACATTTGCAGGAAGGCGCTTTTATCGTACGCTTGCTGTGCAAAGTACAAAACCAACCGCACTGCTTGTATGTGAGCGGATAATGGAAGTACATAGTGCGGGGAATGAAGTTGGCGGAGTGCTGCATTCAGGATGACTGCGGCTGTGGTGGCTCGCCCAGAGCACAGCCATAGGAAAGGCGCTCTATATACCAGAGAGCACCCTGCTGAGATACAAGAAAAGCAGCTTGTCTGCGGAATGGGGGAAGCTGCAGTGTGTGTGAGGTGTACAGTGACACATGGAGACTTGTCCATTGTCGCAGTGCCCTCCCCTCCTGTAGAAGGATCATGTGCTCCTCTATGACAGCCAGTGCAGCACTCTATGATCCATCTGCTGCCAGCCTCCTGCCCATTGTCCTCCCTCACCTCACAACAGTCACTAGGGTTGCCACCTTATTCCCTTAAAAACCAAACACATTAATTACACAGGTCCTGTGACTGATTGAGTTGGTAAGTATACTCTGTGCTTTACCTGCATTAAATTGTCCTCAGAACCTGTGTAATTAATGTGTTTGGTTTTAAAGGGATGAGGTGGCAACCCTAGCAGTCAAGTCAGCGTCATTTATCTGGATAACAAGGTTAAAGATGGCACTGCAGCCTGTACCGCGCTGGGAGAGCTGGACAGATGGCAGATATTTACTTAAATGTCTAATTACCTGATGAGCAGAAGGTCTTCACCTTTTACTCATATATACCTGGAGTTTTTTTTTTGTTTTTCTATCAGACATACGCAGGCCATAGAAGGATCAAAATTGTCAACAGGAATTGGCTGAATTTCCATCTCTGGGCAGGCTGGTTGCACTCAAGTGCTTTTATCAGTTGACTTCAGTACAACCAGTCTGTCTTTTTTTTTTTTTTTTTTTTCCACCCAGTCACTGCCAACAGTTGTGATTGGCCTGCCTTGGTTAAAGGATAAGTTCATCTTTTAGACAAACATAATAAATGCACATTTTGTTTGCAGGTAAAAAAATGTGCGTTTTATTATTTTTGTCTACAGGAGCCTGGAAAGCATTGCACCAGTGATCAGTTGATTGCTGATGCCATGCAGGTCTCCTGCAGATCTGTCAGAATATCTGCTTGCCCGTATAAGATGCATGAACAGGACAGGAAGCTTCAATGAACTACCTCGGCGCTCCACAGCACTGTGGTAGTTAATTGAAAACTACAAGCTCATAGTCGCTAAGGCTGTCGGGACTTGCAGTTCATTCTGTGAATGAATGATGTGGGCGGAGCTGGAAATTTTGTGGCTCACTCATTCTCACACAGCCTGCATTATATGCTCAATAAAGCACATGAGGTTTTTTTTTTTTATTTGGCATATTCATGTGTTTTTGGCTCCAGACTGCAATGGGAGCATTTGTAACTCTGTGCATTCACACCTGAAGAAGTCCTTTAGAAGACAGCAAGAGCTACAGATGCCCAGTTCAGTTAACCCATGGCTCACACGTGCATGTGTCTCATGTTGTGCATGTGCAGACTGCAAGTTGGCCCAAAGGTTCAGTAAACTTGTGTGCATGTGCATCAGTCTGGGCATCGCTAGGCTATAGACTCCTAATGGCAACCTTTAAAAAGGCACTTAGAGTTCCGAACCACAGGTTTTCCATGTTGAAGGATATAAGATACTGTATGGCAAGAAGAAAGAAAAGTCAAGGATAGAAAAGAAAAAAGGCAAACAAAAGTGGGAGAGAGGTCCATGTTTGTCTAGCTCAGATGAAGCATTAACAGAAGAGAAGTGCTCCTAGCATAAACCTATGTTCATGTATCATAAATACGTGTGTCCTATCAGAAGTACGTATTGACACTGTTATTGAGCACTGTATCCTCATTGTTTGTACAGGAGGAGTCTCAACCTGCAGACATAACTCCAAATCTTTAACACTTGCCCTCCAGAGGATTTACCCCCCTTCCTGACCAGGCCATTTTTTGCTATTTGGCGCTGCACTATTTCAGTTGGTAATTGCGCAGTCATGCAATGCTGTACTCAAAATTTATGTGCTTTCTTTCAAACAAATTTTGGTAGTATTTGATCATCTGTTTTTTTTTTTTTTTTTTTTGCGCTATAAACAAAAGACTGAAAATTTTGAAGAAAACTATATTTTTTACTTTCGGTTATAAAAAATATATAGTAGACTGAATATTTGTCATAAATTTAGGCCAAGATGTATTCTGCTACATCCCTTTGGTAAAAAAAATCCCAATAAGTTTATATTGCTTTGTGTGAAAGTTATAGCATCTACAAACTATGGTGTAGACACTGCAATTTACGCCATGTTTTTTTGCTATACAGCGCTGTGCTAGTTTAACTGACAATTACGCCGACATGCAATACCTAGGTTTTAGAGGCAGAAAACAGAAAAAAAAAATTCTGAACTAGTGGACTGCAGACATAGTACAGGAGATGACCAGAGACTGCAGACATAGTACAGGAGATGACTGCTGACCTTTTGGGGAGGGGGAGCGGGTACCTGAATTTGACAGGTACCCGCTCTTACTTCCACGGAGTTGTTCTTTGATCTTACCTGTTCCTATATCCAGCCGCGTGCTGTCTACCCGGCTTCTGTAGTGTGGTGGCTGGGTGCCCAGTGCGCATGAGTGAGAAGCGCTGCGCTTTGTGTTTGGTCCGGCGGCTTCTGGGATCTGTCATGTGTCCCAGGTATTGCCTTACCGTTCACAAAGAGCATGCTTCATGCGCACTTGGCACCTGGCTGTCACGCACACTACAGAAGCTGGGAAGACAGCGCGCCGCTGGATAGAGGAACAGGTAAGGTCCCACTGCAGAGCTGAGCAGCTGGCCCGGTATTCTGACACGGCGGCGGTGGAAATACCGGACCGGCCGCTCCATATTCGCTCCATAAGACGCACTGACATTTTCCCCCTTTTTTTGGGGGGGAAAAAAGTGCGTCTTATGGAGCGAAAAATACGGTAAATTTTTAAATCCTTTTATCACACAAATAGAGCTTTCTTTTGGTGGTATTTGATCACCTCCTGGGTTTTTTTTGTTTTTTTTGCACTATAGACAAAAATTAGACGGAAAATTTTGAAAAAAAAAAAATATTTTCTCATTTCTGTCATGAAAAATATCCAATAAACTCAAATTTCATCATAAATTTAGGCCAAAATGTATTTTGCTACATGTCTTTGGTAAAAAAAAAAAATCCCAATAACTGCATATTAATTGGTTTCTGTGAAAGTTATATTGTCTACAAACTATGGTATAGATACTGGAATTTACACAGCTTTTACTTTCTGACTGCCTATTACATTTCTTGAGGTGCTAAAATACCAGGGCAGTACAAACACCCCCAAATGACCCCTTTTCGGAAAATAGACACCCTAAGCTATCTGCTGAGAGGCGTGTTGAGTCCATGGAAGATTAATTTTTTTTTCCATAAGTTATTGGAAAATGACAAACATTATTTTTTTTTTTTTTTTACACACAAAGTTGTCACTTATGTGATACATTGCTCACACATGCCGTGGATATGTGTAGAATTACACCCCAAAATACATTCTGCTACTTCTACCGAGTATGGGGATACCACTTTGTGTGAGACTTTTTGGGAGCCTAGCCACAAACAGAAGCCCGAAATCCAATGACCACTTTGAAAGCCTGAAGGTTCGCAACGTCCTCATTTCACTTCCTCACTACCTATCACAGTTTCAGAGGCCCTGAAATGCCGGGATAGCACCAAACCCCCCCCAAATGACCCCTTATTGGAACTTGAGGTGATTGTAGCCGTATTAGTGCACTTGCGACAGAAACAATTGAGTACTGACGTGATACTTTTTTTTTTATTTGCACTAACATACAATTCTGAGGACAAGCTTTTGGGGTATGTCCCCTTCTTCAAGGTCCAGTCAGTACTGCCTGGACCTTGAAGAAGGGGACATACTTTGAAAGTTTGTGCTCAGAATTGTATGTTGGTGCAAATTAAAAAAGTATCACGTCAGTACTCAATTGTTTCTGCCCTTATTGGAAAGTAGACACCCCAAACAATTTAAAGAGAGGCATGGTGAGTATTTTTCAGATCTAATTTTTTTTCTCACAAGGTTTTGAACAATGCAAAAAGAAAAGAAAAAATGTTTTTCTCTACGTTTTCCAAAAACTTGCGGCAACAAACAAGATCTACAAAATACTCACCATGTCTCTTATCAAATTCCTTGGGGTGTCTACTTTCCAAAAAGGGGTCATTTGGGATGGTGGGGGTTGTACTATTCTAGCATTTCAGGGCGTCTGAAACTGTGAAGTCAGGGAGTGTAATGAGGAAATAAAGCCGTTTAACCACTTCCCATCCGGCCCATGTATATAAACGGGTGGACGGGAGCAGTGCAGGGGGGGGGGGGGGGGGTGGCAGTTTATAAACGGCCTCCCTGTCTTCTGCCTGTGCGTGCTCCCTGGGAGCGCGCAGCACCGCGATCCGGTGCCTGCTGTGTCCTCTGGACACAGTGGAACACCGATCGTTGTACGGGACCTGTGTGAGGTCCCGATCATGTGATCACTGATTGGCCAATCAGTGATCACATGAAGAGTAGTATGCAAGATGTCACTTCGGACATCATTGCTTACTATGTGTGAAATCTGTGAATGATCACAGAGGTCACAAATGGGTGTAAAAGCAATCCGTGTAAAAAACAAAAAAAACAAAATCTTCATAACCCCCTACAAGTAGTACAGTGTCACTATGGTATGCTGTCCCAGGGAATGTAAATATCCTCTGTGACTGCAATAGGCATTGACAGGTATTTTTATTTTTTTTGAGAAATCTGGTGTCTATTATACTCTTTCTCCTCTGCCCTTACATCATCTGATCTCACTAAGATTGGTGTGATCAGCTGCTTTTCCAATTTACAAATGGCGCTGTTTATATCCTGCGAAACCGAAGTGATGAAATCCTCGAAGCTTCTGATTTCTTAGATTATAGAGATGGTCGGCACCATGCCGGTCTCCAATCAACTCTATGGTCAGCTGGCAGAAACACTTGCTGCATTCTCAGGCTCCCCCGATGGCACGGGACTGCCAGAGAAGGCAGCGGAGGGGGGGGGCGGCATCTTCTCCCACTGCTTGTGAAAGCAGTCCTGCAGCTAATTAGCCACTAGGTTTGCTTTTACATGAAAACCGATCACCGGTTGAAAAAAATGATACCAGGATAATGCATGCAGCTGCAGGCATCATCCTAGTATAACCACTCAAAGTCCAGTGATGTATCAGTACGTTGCTGGTCCTTGTTCGGTATATATGCTATGTTCTTCCTTTTTTTATGCAGCCTGTGGGCTGAATGGGAAAAAAAGAAGAAATCTCTGCCAGAAAAAGTGTATGGTATGCTCACCATTAGAATATACACTTCTAATGGTGGGCACACATGAAATGTTCTTTTTTTTGAATGAAAAAAAGAACATTGAATGAAAAAAAAAAGGAACCTAACAGATTCCTCCATTCACATCAATTGATGTGGATGAAGAAATCTCTGCCAAAACAAAATTTAAAAAATATATGTCGAAGTATAGAGGCCATCCACCCACTGGCCACCCCAGGCCTCCATCCTTAAGCATATATGCTCTTTTTTTTTTTTTTTAGCTGTGGATGAAATATCTTATCCAACAGTGCTCCACACACGTTTGTATATTCTGAGAGCAAGACCCTGTTGCTGTCAGAATAAACAGATCGGTGCTGCAGCTGAATGGTGTTTCTGTAAAGCAAATAGTTCATAATAAAACAAAGTAACAATAGGATAATTCAACTCAATAAAAACAATTTTTGTTTTGAATTTTTTAACTTTTATTTTTTAAACTTTTTTTGTAACAACCTCTGAGTTTCGGGTTTCTAAATGTGATGAACAGTTTCCTGACATCTTTTGAGACCCTTTGTGAGAATGGTGAATATGTGCCCTGAACTGTTCTGTGCTGTATCCTATACTAATACTCCACTAGCGTATGGTAGCAATGGAAGCAGTCCTTGAGGCAGAGACCAGGTTGTGCAGGACAGGAGGGAAAAAAAAGCAGGTGTTGTGTCCTATTCGATGTCTGCTACAGACTCGACATCTTCTTTGGGTTGGGGTACCAGAGAGGACATCCAGAAATTTCCTCTCATGCTAACTGCATCTGGCTTTGAGGATTGGGCCACAGCACCTTCTGGATACAGAAGGGCCGTGATGATCTCTTCCTGTAATGCCCATGTTGAGGGTTAGTTCCAAAAAAGTTTTACATTCGGCAACCATAATCGGTTTCCATGCAAATGGTCTGGCAAGGTTTGAATTTGGGCTTGCGGTGATATATTGTTGAGCATTTAAATTGTACAAATCTTCTGTGAAAAACAGCTCCATAAAATCAAGTGGAGTAGTTAATTGCTGTTTCCACCTGAATTCCAGGTTGGGCAGTGAATGGGGAAGTACAGGTGCTTCAGAATCTGTGGGCTGCCAATCAGGATTTGCAAGCACATCTGAAAGGACACTATGGGCTCTACATGCTTGTGTGCAAATTCTTGGTGGCTGCGGGACACTACTTGTGCTCTTCTCTTCACCAGCTTGTACTGCACTTATGGGACTTGCCACATCACCAAGTGATACTGCAGTGCTGGTATAAAAAAGACCAGGATATACTAGGCCTCTGGTGCTCGCCAGTTCACCAAAACGTACAGCAGCACTAGTACTGATACTCTGCTGCATATGAGACAAGTCATGCTATCCTAGCACTTTAGCTTCATGGGGTCGGGTATGCCAGATCTTTACAGGGACCTCTTCTCTATCATCTGAGCTGCCTGTCAGGGTGCCGCTGCTGTCTACAGGTTCGTATTCTGAGGCAGATTCTGTCAGAGAGGCTTCCACTTTGTTCTCATCTGACATGCTCAGAATCCTGTAGGCCTCTTCACTAGTCAGGAAGCAGTTAAGGATGCCATGTTGTTCCTTATTGCCAAAGTCCACATGTGGAGCTACCTGCATCAGCTGTACTTTAATCTGTTCCCTCGGGCTCTAATTATGTATGCAGCCTCACTGCGGGTGAGCTTTAACTCCAATAGGCCACATATATGCATCCCAAATGTAAACATTTCTGTGATGAGAAAGCAGTTACCGGCAGTTGCCAGAAAGCTCCCAATGCCTACTCGCAATGCAATCTATAGCTTTCTACTTATGTGACTGCCAATCGGAGTGGTCACATAATTGGAATGCCTGCCTTTGCCTCCTGGCATTTAGAACTTCTTAAAGGACTAGGAGGCTGCGGCAGGAAGAGGATAAGATACCAGCTTGGGTTACATAGAAGAACTAGAACATCTGATACATGGGGAGGATTTTGATTTTGTGGTAATTTCAGAAACCTAATTTGACAGCTCCCATGACTGGCTTGCAACTGTCCAGTATAGGAGGCTCAGAGTAGGTAGAAAAGGAGGAGGGGTGTGCCTCTGTCAAGAGTAATTTGCAAATGAATATGTGGGATGATTTTGCTAATGAGGCTAGTGAGGAAGTGGGCAATTGCAGCTAATCACAATAGTACACACTGAATGAATGTAATTCCTTCAGAAAAAAATGGTTGCTTGTAGCAGTGCTAATCCATGCTATAAACGATCATAGTGTTAAAAAAAAAAAAAAAAAAAAAAAATCCTGATCACCTCCATAGAGTAGTACAGTGCTACTTTTTTTTTCTTTACAGTGTTCATGATCACCACCACACCAGTTATTTGACGCTGTACTGCACTGGTGACCGTATTAAAAAAAAATAAATAAAAAAATTGTGTAAACAATTTTTTAAAATGTCTTAATTTTCCAAAAAATTGTGCCAAAAATTACAACTTCAAAAAACTTGCTATGCCTCTTATTAAATACCTTGGACTGTCCGCTTTCCAAACATAGGTAATTTGGTGGGTATTTGTACTGTCCTGGCATTTGTGGGCCTTAGAAAATGAGATGGGCAGTCAGTACATCAGGATTGATCTATTTTCAAATCTATTTCCCATCGTTTCTCCTAAAGATTAAATGATATACACTGATTTGGGTAATTTTCACCAAAGAAATGTAACAGAGTACATTTGGGCTTAAATTACAAAGAAAGATTACTTATTTTCAAAATGTTATAACAGAAACGAATAACTTTTTCTTTTTTTTTTTTTTTGTTTAGCAAAAAATTAAAAAAAAACAGTAATGACTAAAAACCACCAAAAGAAAGCTCTATTTGTGTGGAACAAAAAGTAAAGATGTAATTTTGGGGACAGTGTTGCATGGCAGCACAATTGACAAAGTGTGACAGCACTGAAAGCTGAAGAGGGGGTGAAAGTGTCCAGTATTTAAGTAGAGAGAAAATGGTCCTTTAAAATGTACAAGGCTGAAGGATCACCATTAGCATTCCAAAACTTCAGAGATTGCAATAAGAAAAGAGTGCGATCAGGACAGCTTAACCACTTGCCGACCGCGCATAGCCGAATGACGGCTGCACCGCGGCCGGCTAGTTCTGGGTGGACGTCATATGACGTCCTTCCAGAACGCGCTCTCCTGCGAGCCCCAGGGGACAGCTGATCACGAGATGTGGTGAAAGGCCGATCCCACCGGCCTTTTACCACGTGATCAGCGGTGTCCAATGACACGCTGATCACAGGAAAATGCAAGTGCCGGTTCTCGGCTGCACTTTCCTCACGCTGTCAGATCGTGAGGAAAGTACTGCCGAGAACCGGCAGTTGTCAGAGCGGGGATCGGCACCGATCATCAGGGCACTGATGATCAGTGCCCTGATGATCGGTGCCCAGCAGTGACCCCCGCAAGTTCCTCCCAGCAGTGCGCCCACTAGCCCCGCCCACCCATGCCCAGCAGTGCCCCCACCTGTGCCCAGCAGTGCCCCCACCTGTGCCCAGCAGTGCCCCCACCTGTGCCACTCTGCAGTGCCACCTACCTGTGCCCAGAAGTGCCACCTACATGTGCCAGCAGTGCCACCCACCTGTGCCCACCCACCTGTGCCCACCAGTGCCACCCACCTGTGCCCACCAGTGCCACCTACCTGTGCCCACCCACCAGTGGTGCCCACCAGTGCAGCCCAGCAGTGCTGCCAGTCAGTGCCACCAGTCAGTGCCCAGGGGTTGTGCCAGTCAGTGCCGCCAGTCAGTGCCCAGAAGTGATGCCAGTCAGTGCCGTCTATCAGTACCCATAATCAGTGTCACCTATCAGTGCCGCCTATCAGTGCTGCATATCAGTGCCGCCTATCCGTGACCCCTAATTAGTGCTGTCTATCAGTGCCGCCTATCCGTGCCACCTCATTAGTGCTGCCTATCAGTGCCCTTTAGTGCTGCCTATCAGTGCCCATCAGTGCCGCCTATCAGTGCCCATCAGTGCCGCCTCATCAACGCAAATCAGTGAAGAAGAAAAAATACCTGTTTGAAAAATTTTATAAAAGAAACAAATAAACTTTTTTTTTTTTTTCAAATTTTTTGCACTTTTTTTAATTTATAGCGCAAAAAGTAAAGTGCCCAGTGGCGATTAAATACCACCAAAAGAAAGCTCTATTTGTGAGAAAAAAATGATCAAAATTTCATATGGGTACAATGTTGCATGACGGCGCAATTGTCAATCAAAGTGCGGCAGCGCTGAAAGCTGAAAATTGGCCTGGTAAGGAAGGGGGTATAAGTGCCTGGTAGGCAAGTGGTTAAATAGATTACACGATACATATTGCTGAAGAGAGTTAAAAAAATAAAAAAAAATCCTCAAAAGTGTTTCAAATCTATTCATAGTGAAAAGGCTAGATTGGAACATATTGGCCCCAGTAAAGCTGATCAGGGTAAGTTCATAAGTGATAGGTAGAAGACAACTCTACTTAATACATTAGTATCCTCCTTTTATACAAAGGAAAATGGGAGTAAAATAAACAAGACAGCAATGTTAACCCCTGGACGCTGACCTCACGCAAATTAGCAGCCTCACAGAACTGGACGTTTTTTCCATAATTTGCATACCTGTCTTTTTGAACCATTGATACAAGGCAGGATGGATCCATGCTTTTATGTTTATATTGAGTAGTATACATTGTGTATACTCACCAGCCACTTTACACAAATTGCTAAACAGCCAATCACATGGCAGTAACTCAATGCAAATGGACTGGTCTGAGTATTTGGGGAGAGTGAAATTGTACAGAGGAGAAATGGGAAGAGGGGGGATATGTTTAGAGAGGAGAGCTGGGGGGGAGGGAAATTTATGCAGACAGGAGAGCTGGGACAGTTGGGGGTGGGAGGTTGTGCAGAGAGAACTGGGGGGGGGGGGGATTGTGGCATAAAGGAGAGTGGGGAAAGTGTGTGGGGGTAATTTTAGCATAGAGCAGAGTTTGGGAGAAGGATTTGTGCAGATAGGAGAAGCTGTGGGGGACTTTTAGGAGTGAGAAGAAGAGGGGGGGGCTGTTGTGCAGATAGGAGAAGCTGGGGGGGGGGGGGGATTTTAGAATAGAGGAGAGCTGTGGGGGGAGGATTTGTGCAGATAGGAGAATACCACAACGCTCCTAATTCACTCCCTGATAATCTCTCAACTCGATTACTGCAACTCCTCATTGGCTTACATAGGCTATCCCCCCTCCAGTCCATCATGAATACTGCTGTCAGGCTCATCCACCTTACCAACCGTTCAATGTTTGATACCCCTCTTTGCCAATCCCTCCACTGGCTTCCACTCGCTCAACTAATAAAATTCAAAATACTAACAACAACTGACAAAGCCATCCACAACTCTGCCCCCAGCTACATCGCCAACCTGGTCTTAAAATATCAACCAAACCGCTTTCTTCGATCCTCCCAAGATCTTCTGCTCTTTAGTTCCCGTGTCACCTCCTCCCATGCTCGCCTCCAGGACTTCTCCTGAGCTTCTCCCATCCTATGGAACTTGTCAAGAGAACCAGAGAGCACACAGAGACAGATTGCACGTAACCCAATTTGCAGGCTTTTATTGGGGAGGTTTTTGGGGCACAGACAACAGTTACGTTAGTCCACAGATCCACACCCGACACAGAAAAGTTCTTTGGAAGGCAATATGGAACAACGGGGCTGGTAATCCACAGGGCTCAGTAAGGCAAGGGCGGGGTGGCTTTGTGGGACTTCGGGTTCCTGGGGAGAATTGGGCTTAGTCTTTTGGGCAGCACAGAGGGCTACAGTCCACACAGGGTTAATCCACACAGGCAGCACCAGGCAGGGAAGGGTTAAGTCTGTTCGGCTAACGGGCAACAAAGAGTTAAATCCAGGCAGGGAAAATGTCCAGCCCGCAGGCCCACAGGGAACAAGAGGTAAGTCCAGGCAGGGAAAATGTCCAGCTCACAGGGAACAAGGGGTAAGTCCAGGCAGGGGAAAGATTCCAGGCAGCAGAGAGTTCACCCCACACCAGAGAGGATCCAGCAGCAGATGGACAGTCCGGTCAGCCAGGGAGATGAGAAGGAGGACTGGGGATGGTCGGATGAGAGAAGCTGGCGCTCAGCACAGCCTTCTCTTACACACGCAGCCAGGAGAACACCAGGGTTTTTTTTTATTTTTTCTGCTCACCCTTAAGTATAGAGCTGGGCGCCTTGTTGGTAACCGGAGACTTCCTGTTGGGTTACCATGGCAACGAGCCCTGTCTCCCAGGTCTCCGGACCTGCTCAGGGAGCCCGGGAAGATGTGCATGAGGGGGAAGGGAGGAGGGGGCCTGTTTGTGTATTCCTTCAGCAGGGTGCCAGACTGCAAGCTAGGGGGGTGAAGGGCTGCTGAGGGCTGCCTGTGTCAGGTACACGGAGGACTAGAAGTCCCAGCATGGACGGGACAGAAGAATGAGGGGCTGCTTGGGGTTGGGGGGGGTGGCAGGCAGCAAGCCTAGAGGATGGGGGGGAAGGGCCAGCTCCGTGACAACCACTCCCCCCTCAATTCTACAAGTGCCGCTAGGGGAACCTCAACAGGTTCCCATAGAGGCACTTGTGGACTGCATTTACTGGAGGTCTTGCTGACAGGACAGCCCATCTGCATTGTGGTGCTGGCTTCCCTGTCTGTATTGGATACTGAAATTGTAGGGTTGCAAGGCCAGGCTCCATCGTAAGAGGCGGCTATTATCCCTGGAGACCCGATTCAGCCAGGTGAGCGGGTTATGGTCCGTGAAGATGGTGAACTCCCGGCCATACAAATAGGGTTGAAGTTTCTTCAACGCCCACACTATGGTCAGGCACTCCTTCTCTATGGTGGCATAGGCCACCTCCCGGTCTAATAGTTTCCTGCTAAGGAAGGCCACAGGGTGCTCCTCCTCATTTACCTGGCTGAGGACGGCCCCCAGCCCATAGGTAGAGGCATCCGTCTGTACGAGGAACCTTCGCTGGTAGTTGGGCGCTGCTAGGACGGGGTCATGGGAAAGGGCCTCCTTCAGCCGATCAAATGCAGTCTGACAGGCCGGGGTCCAGGTTACCATCCGGGGCATGGCCTTCTTGGTGAGATCTGTGAGGGGCTTCGCAATCATGCTGAAATGAGGAACACATTTGCGGTAATAGCAGTGCCCAGAAACGCCATAACCTTTTTCTTGGTCTGGGGGGTGGGCAATTCCCTAATGGCTTCTATTTTAGCCGGTTCTGGGCACAGTTTACCCCTCCCCCCCCCCCCCCACCTGTGTCCTAAATATTGCACCTCCACCATCCCCATCTGGCACTTGTCTGGTCGAATGGTGAGGTTAACCCCTGCAATTCAGTCCAGGACAAAGCCCACATGCTGGAGGTGGTCTTCCCATGTTTCGCTAAAGATGGCGATGTCATCCAGGTAGGCGCAGGCAAAGTCATGACAGCCCCACAGCAGCTGGTCCACCGTACGCTGGAAGGTGGCAGGAGCATTCTTCATGCCAAAAGGCATGTTGAGACACTCGAACAGGCCGAAGGGGGTGATGAAGGCAGAGCGCTCCCGACCCTCTGCAGATAAGGGGATTTGCCAGTAGCCCTTGCTCAAGTCCAGAGTAGTGACATAGCGGGCTCCAGCCAGCCGGTCCAGCAGGTCGTTGATACGGGGCATTGGGTAGGCATTACTAACCGTGTGGTCATTGAGGCGTCTGTAGTCAACACAAAAGCGAATGCTACCATCTTTCTTGAGGACAAGAACAACAGGAGAGACCCAGTTCCTGTCTCATAGTGTTCTTAACGGCTTCAGGAACATGATATGGGGCTTGTTGGAGGGGCCGGGTTCCCAGGGTCTCCACATGGTGAGTGGTGATAGTTGTCTTTCCAGGCCGGGCCCAAAAAGCGGAACTGCGCTGGCCCAGGACAGCATTCATGACCCTCTGTTGCCCCGGGTTCAGCTGCAGATTCAGGGGCACCTGGTGCACGTCAGTTGAATGGCGCGCTGCTTCCAGGAAGTCCGGTACGGCCTCTTCCTCCTCCTCAGAGGGTATTGGACAGACGGCCATAACAAGGGGGTTTCGGTCATGGTACTCCTTGATCATATTGACATGCACCATTTTCTGCCGTCTCCCCCGATCATCTAGTCCGAGAATATAGTTTGTATCATTCACTTTCCTAATGACACGGAAGGGTCCCTCCCATGTGGTTTGCAATTTGTTCTGGGGATTTAGGACAATCATGAGGACCTGTTGGTTTTCAGTAAACTCCCGGGTGCGTGCCTTGCGGTCTTACCACCCCTTGCAGCCTCTGTGAAAGGGCTTTCTACCACTCTTTAGTCCTTTTAAAATGCTTTTTGCAGGATTTTAAGCCCCACAGCCTCAGGCTTCTCCTCAGTTCGTACAGCAGGATCCAGTGACATCACCATGGGTCATCTCTTCCCCTAGTGGGGGATTCCAGGGGTCTCCAGGCAGGAGGCAGAGGAGGAATCAGATTGTGGAGTGTCAGGCTTCCACGCAGAGTCTGAAGAAGAAGGGATGGACGGCAAGTCCATTAGACCTTTGCGTTTTACACTCTCCCATGAGGAAGGGGAAGATCTCATGGGAGTTATTCATACTACATAAGGGATCCAAGAGGACAAAAATCCGTTATCACTCCAAGACCAAATATATCAGGGCCTGGTGGAACAGAAGAGGAAGGTGTTCCCAGTTCATGAGGTCTTGGTGGAGGTGCTTAAAATAGAATGGCATGATCCCAAAAGGAAACCCTGCTTCTCAAGGGCATTGAAGCACAGGTTTCCTTTCTCAGAGGACCCGGTGTATGTTTTTTGGAATAAGTCAAAAACTGGACACAGCTTTTTCCCAGGTGTCAAGGCATACTGACCTTGCCTTTTACGACTTGGGGGCATTAATGGATCCTATGGACAAAGGATGGACTTCCTATTGAAAAAGACCTGGGATTTCATTGTAGAGAATCTGAAACAAGCAATGGTGGTTACAGTTGTGGCCCATAATCTAGAATATTGGTTGTCTCAGTTGCAAGCACACATTGAAGCAGGGACTTCTAAGGAGACAGTCCTTGCTTCTTTTCCTATGCTCCTTCAGGGTATAGCCCGTATCGGCGGAGTTCGTCCGTATGTTGGCTAGATCCTCGGCCCTAGTCAATTCAGCCAAAAGAGCTTTATGGCTCAAGACTTGGTAAGGAGATAGCGCTTCTAAGCTTATTGGGACAGACACAAGCAACTCAGGAGGGAGGGGGCGCACTTAGGATCCCAGCTAGCACAGCGCTCCTGGAGAAAGAAGGATGTGAGGAGGTTGTCTAATTGGAAGGAGCCAAAAACAGTCTGTTTATCGCTCATTTAATTTCAGGAGGAGCTGCGGGGCATCACATTCAGGTCAGTGCGGACAATTCCTCAGCTGTCACCTACATCAACAATAAGGGGGGGACAAGGGGTGGAACCCTTCTGTCTCTGGCAACAGGAATCCTGGGATGGGCGGAGGCCAATGTGCTGTCCCTCTTAGCCGTTCATCTAAAAGGGGAACTGAATGTAGTGGCCAGCTGAGAGAGGCCGACTAGATCCTCAACCAGGAAGTCTTTGTTACCCCAGAGATGGGGGTCCTGTGTGTGGATCTGTTCGTGTTGAGGGAGGCGCGGTCATTCTTCTCCCTGAACAGGTGGGATGACACTCTCTGGGTGGATGCCCTAGTGCAGAGCTGGCGTTTTCTCCAGGTGCTATGCCTTCCCCCTGCCTGCCCTAATGCCGGCAGTCCTAAGGAAGTTCTGGACAGAGAACCATTCTCTGTTTCTTATTTTACCACACTGGCCCAAAAGACCTTGGTTTTCTATTCTGAAGGAACTGCCGGCGGATGCTGCCAATTTGAGAGGACTTCCTCTTTCAGGGCCTGGTGGTCTGTTCCCAGGTGGAGCACTGGACCCTCGCTACCTGGCTAATGAGGAGTTGCTGAAAGCTAAAGCTTTCTCAGACCAGGTGGTGTCTATGCTGCGATCAGCGATCTGGCAGTTTTTTCTCTGTGCAAAGCAGGGAGAAAAAACAGTCATATACTAAAGTAAAAGCAGCACATCTTACACACACTACTCATTGTTAGGCACACAGTGAACACCTTGATTGCCCCTAGATGTTAACCCCTTCCCAGGCAATGTCGTTAGTACATTGACAGTGTACATCAGTGTTTCTTAACCTCTTTTCAGTCAAGGCACCCTTTAAAATTCTGCACAATCTTGAGGAACCTATTACAAAATATAAAATCTAAACTACAGTATTTTTCGCTCCATAAGACGCACCTGACCATAAGACGCACCTAGGTTTTAGTGGAAGAAAACAAGAGAAAAAATATTCTGAACCAATGGACTGCCGACACGGTACAGGAGATGACCAGAGACTGCCGACGCGGTACAGGAGATGACCAGAGACTGCCGACGCGGTACAGGAGATGACCAGAGACTGCCGACGCGGTACAGGAGATGACCAGAGACTGCCGACGCGGTACAGGAGATGACCAGAGACTGCCGACGCGGTACAGGAGATGACCAGAGACTGCCGACGCGGTACAGGAGATGACCAGAGACTGCCGACGCGGTACAGGGGATGACCAGAGACTGCCGACGCGGTACAGGGGATGACCAGAGACTGCCGACGCGGTACAGGGGATGACCAGAGACTGCCGACGCGGTACAGGGGATGACCAGAGACTGCCGACGCGGTACAGGGGATGACCAGAGACTGCCGACGCGGTACAGGGGATGACCAGAGACTGCCGACGCGGTACAGGGGATGACCAGAGACTGGAGCTTTAGGGAGCGGGGGGAGCGGCTACCTTAATTTGACTGGTACCTTCTCCCACTTCCACGGAGTTGTCCTCCCCCCTCCCTCCCTGTAGTCTTCTGGGACACGTGACCAGTCCCAGAAGACTATGGGGTCATTCACACAGCGCAGCGCTTCTCGCGCATGTGCAGTGGCACCCGGCTGAAACAGCAAGATGCTGGCGCCGGGAAGAGAAGACAGTGAGAGCACTGCTGGACTGAGGAAGAGGTAGGACTGCTGGAGGTCTACAGGTTCTGCTACATGGCGGGTACGACGGAGAAAATACCAGGGGGAGAAAAAGTGCGTCTTATGGAGCGAAAAATACAGTAATGGTTTTACAGAATGCAGCAAAATGTGCTCATGTGGGACACGCACAGTCAGATATGATTTTTTTTTTTCCAAAGTAAATACATGTATGCACACTGGTACTGAAGGGTGTTCCGTTGTTTCTCTTCTCCCTCAGTCTCTTTCTCACTGTGCTAATGTGACCGCAGTGCTGAGGGGGAGGAGCAAGCAAGGATGCTATGCAGGGGCCCAATGTCGTTCTTATTGGCTGATGACATCATTGATTGTCTTGTTTTTTTTTAAATGTCATTGGCGGCTAGAAAGTTGTAACAGTGCAAAAATGAAAACCTGTGTCTTTGTGTAACTAAAAGGTAGACTTGATCAACCTGTTGGCTTCTATATAATTTTTGAGCAATTTTTAGGAATTTTGCCAAGGCACTTCTGAAAATATCTGAAGGCACCCTGATTAAAAAAGGCTGTTTGTACAGTATTACAGGCGTGTAGAGATTTTTGAAAAAACTACTTGTCCAGGGACTAAATCTGAGTCCCAATCTACTTGTTCCGCATGACAATCTACTTATCCAGATTTAAACTTTTTTTTTTTTTTTTTTTAACCAAAACCAAAATTAAATCTGATTTGCTTTTAGGAATGTCTGGGCTTTATGGCAAATTAAAAATTTTTTTAACAGTGCACAGTATATCTCCTCCTCCCTGCCTATCTCCAGCACAGCACCCGGGGACTAACAGCGAGGGGAATGACCATGCAGTGTTGAAAGGATTAAATGGAATATAACTGAATCCATTTTGTATACACGAATACAAGATGCTAGTTTAACATATATATGAAATTTGTACACACTTAAAAAACTGTCTATGGCAGCTTCATGTAGAAATGAGTGTTTTTGCAAACTTTACAAAAAAGGAGATAAGCTTTACTCTCATTTCTGAAAAGCTGTAACCACAGCTTGGGCGTGGGGTCAGATTATAGCCATGGTCTGGGCGTTGGGTCAGATTACAGCCATGGTCTGGGCATTAGACCAGATATGGCGTGACAAATAAAGCAGAAGAGTGAAAATGCAAACCTCATACAAGTAATTGTTGAGTTAAGGTAAAAAAATGTACATGTATTTGATTGGATGGTCTGAGGGTGTGTTTGCTCAAAGACTACAGTATAAAAACCCTGATGTTATGCAAATAAAACTGAAGTGTTTGAAATCGCAACTGAGGTGACTTGAGTGCATTCACTTTCTGAGATCTCATAGCTGTGTCCAGGTGTGACCATTGGTATCCTGAGGTGGCCCCCAAGGAACAGGAAAAAACCACCTACCTACTTTCAGGTGTAATGAGCACCAATTCAGTGCTCCCCAGGAAAGGGAAGTGTCAGGCTTATCCTTTTATCCTTTTCACTGCCAAAGCAGTTTTTGTGTTTTTTGCACACGTTTAAAAAGCATGTTAGCCTTGAAGATTACACAAATCCCCAAATATTATATATTTTCTAAAAGCAGAGACCCTAGAGAAGAAAATAGTGATAGTTCCAATTTTTCATGTCGCATGAGATTACTACAAAGGTAAAATACTAAGTTTCACTAAAAATTTTAGGGCACAAAAGAGCAATACCCTATTTTTTAGAAAAATATGACAGATGAGGTTACACCGAGTAAATGGATATCCAATTTATCAAACCTTAAATTTGCGTGCACTCTTGAAATGGCAACAGACTTCAGTACCCTATATTCTCTATATATGAACCTTTTAAAGCCTTTATAGGTCAAAAGTATAGTGTTATGGGAGGAAGTCTTATGCTGAAATTATTGCTGTCATTCTGGCATGCGTGGCAATGTGTATCGCAATCAACGTTTTCATGTGTAGGCATCCCAGCGTGTGTTTTTACGTTTGTACATGAGTATATGTGGGGGAGAGCCTCAAATTTTTTTTTCGTTTGAGGGGATGTTATGTGCTTGTGTGTAATTTTTTTTTTTTTTTTTTTTTACAATAAAAAAAAAAAAATTTCACTTGACTTTTTTTTTTTTTTTCACATAAGGACCCTATGTAATAATTTTTGGTGACAGGTTTTTCTTTGAGACATCCAGGGTCTAAAAGACGCTGCATATCTCCCCTGAATGTAATGCAGTGTAAATCACACTGCATTACATCCTTTTGGGTTAGGACAAGAAGGGGAGGGGAGCGAACGTGTCTGCTCTCCTCCCTCCCCTCTAGCCGCCAGTGCACGTTAAAGCAGTCCCGGGCCCGCAGATGGGCAAGCGAAGCCCGGGAAACGTAGTGGGCAGGGGGAGGTTTGCACGGGAGGGGTGGAGGCTTGCACTGTAGTGGGCTGTGTGCAAGCAATTGAGTGGCAGCACAGCCGCCTGAATGCTTTCACCTGACAGGTGACAGGCAAGCAGCAGGGCTAAAGGTTGAAAAAAACTACCTGCTCGGCACCTGAAATTACACGTCCTCAGCGTCTGGTGATACAAATTCAACATCCCTGGTATTAGCACTGATCACTGTATTAAAATCACTATTGATGTCAGTGTCAATCAGTTAGTGTACCTCCCAGCCAGTGTCATCGCCAGATTGCCTGCCACACTCTCACTGTCCACATTATCACATAAGTCGCTGATCCCTGTTATTACCAGTATAGCATCATAGCTGCATAAATTCCAATATATACACCATAGTTTGTAGGCAATATAACGTACGCACAAACCAAATATTATAAACTTGTTTTTTTTTTACCAAAGACCTGTAGCAGAATACATTTCGGTCTAAATTTATGAAGAAATTTGATTTTTTTATTTCTTTGGATATGTTTTATAGCAGAAAGAATTTTCTTCCCCCCCCCCCCCCCCCAAAAAAAAATTTTCATTCTCTTTTTGTTTATATGATCAAAAATAAAAAAAGACCTAGTGGTGCTCAAACACCACCAAAAGAAAGCTTTGTTTTGATCAAATAATTGGATAAAAACCTCAACGTTTGGTGTATAATTTAGGTAATACAATATGTAAAAAAATGATTGCCAGGGGACAAAATATCTAATCCATTCTGAGAATAATAGACAGAAGAGATGTATATACTACCGTGTTTCCCCGAATATAAGACACTGTCATATATTTTTTTTTTCCTCAAAGACACACTATGGCTTATTTTCAGGGGATGTCTTATTTTTATTAAGTATGGTAAGTATGGGGAGCAGCAGCTTTACTGGTGTTTGTGGGGGGTGAGAGAGACCCACAGACTGTTGCTGGTCAGTGCTGGGGAGCAGCAGCTTTACTGGTGTTTGTGGGGGGTGAGAGAGACCCACAGACTGTTGCTGGTTGGTGCTGGGGGAGAGAGAATCACAGTGCTGAGTAAAACAGCAGGCACAGCTTTACTTCTTCCCCCTGAGGACACACAATAGGGTACCTAAAGCAGAGAACTGAGGAGACTTTTACCTTCACTTTCTACGTCTTCACTGTTTCCCTCTATAAATAAACTTGCAGCACCCACAGAATGACAGAATGACCAGGAGCCGACCTTTTTGATGGGGCTGCCCGTAACCTCTCTGTTCACCTCTAAGATAGCAGCTGTCACAAAGGGAGAGATGAAAAGAGCTGCCTGTCCATCACTATGTCTTATATTGGGGGGGGGGGGGGGTGTATGGCTTATATTGCGCAAATGCTTAGAATTCCTGCTACGGCTTATTTTATGGGTATGTCTTATTTTTGGGGAAACACGGTATTAGATGGTTGAATCTGGTTCACACCATCAGTCTGGGAGATCAAAATTGTTCTTTAACTTTTTGACGCCGGCCGCACGCAAATGTGCGGCCTACCAGCGTCTGTGCCTTGATGCCGAGCGGCCGCACATTTGCATGCATTTAAAAAAAACATATGTGCTTAGAGTGTGCGCCCTACACATATGTCTGTGACTCATGGAAAGGTCCCGATCTCCTCTTGCGATCGGGACCTTTCCCAATCATGTGACTGCCGTGACCGCGAATCATGGCGATCACATGACCCTAAAACCCCGTCTTGCCTCCTGGCTTCTGAAACTCTTAAAGGGCCAGGAGGCGCCTGCACCAAGGGGTTAAAGGAAAAATAAAAATAAAAAACCTAAAACACAGTTTTGCAGATTTTGAGGCAGGGCTGTGATGTGATATATTATGCATGACAGACTCCCTTGACATAGGCAGGTATCTTGATACAAGCTGCTTGCGTCTGCTGTCACTTGTGCTGGCCATACACGAACACATTTTTTGTTAGAAAATTGTTTTAAGAAAGTTTGATTTTCTAATTGTTGGTGGGGTAAAGTCAAAGTTCGTTTTTGACCACAGTGATGGGAAACTTCAAAGGAGCAGATTAGAAAACTTTAATTGTAATGCCTTCCATCTATCAGCTTCTCTGGGTTCAGATGCTGATCTTCCCTGCACAGAGTCCTGTACTGAGCTGTATGTGTGCTGCACTGCATATACTGGCATGTATAAATGGTGTACTGAGCTGTATGTGTGCTGCACTGCATATACTGGCATGTATAAATGGTGTACTGAGCTGAATGTGTGCTGCACTGTATTTTCTGATATGTAAACAATTAATGCATTCTCTATGTATGCCAACTAATTAGCTGACCAGCTAATCGATTATGAAAATATTTGACAACTATTTTCATAATCAATTATGTTGGTAAGTTGTTCAGGTGGTTAATGGAGATGTGTGGGGTTACTAAAAAAACAAACATACATACTCACCTCTATATGCAGCATTTTTGTCCCCCATCAGCTCTAGGACCGAGAACTGAGCAATCTGTCACTGCTGTGTGCTCTGCCCCTCCAGCACTCACTGCAGTGCTGAGCTAAAGAGGGGGTTGTCACGATCACGGCGTCAGACCCCAGACCGTCTCACCAAACTCGTGACCGAAGGACTGGCCAATCTAAAACCGCGATGTGACGTGCATAACAATACCACACCCAGCTGCACCCTGCACAATGATTTTCCAGCTAATGGTCAACTGATCGATGTGCCGTCAGCCTGAGCGATTGTTACTGGGTCGGGTAATTACGCAACTAACCCTTCACTGCCACCACCCCTTTTTGTACAGAGAAAGCGGAAACTCTCTTTATCAGATATACACTATAATGGTTGAAAAGTCATCTGTCCAGGCCGCAGGCCGATTGGGCAGAGGATTAGACAAACACAGTAGCGTCTCTTTAGAGGCAGGAATTCGTAAATTGCAATTAAGCGCTTTAGAAACGGTTTAACACTTTCAGAAAGAAAGATTTATTACTAACAGAGTCAAACAGGTGCAATAAAATATTTACAGAAAAAGATGTAACTAAGAGATATATATATATATATATATATACACACACACAGAACCATAGCACAGCAAAGAGATAACAGGGAGACGTTAAAGGGTTAAGTTACTTGCCATTTAAGCCTTTGATGTAAGCAGATCCAAGTTGCAGAGCGAAAGGGTCTCCCCAGGTGGTATCTTAATGTTAAAATTGGGAGAAGACTTTTAACTCCCTTTTAGGCCTGCTAGCCTGTTTTTTAAAGTCCCCCAGCAGGGGGGTGGTTCTGAGTAACTGACCAATACTCTGCTTAGGGAGGGATTGGCAGGCGGAACCCAAAATCCAGACCAGCATCTTTCATAATTCATATTCTGGCCTATAACTTCCCATCTGCACAAGCGACAACCTTCCCGCGGGTTTTTTATTATGCAGAGAAGTCTAAGGATCATTTAGATATGGATTATGAAATTGCATGTTACACGGTGTACGAGTTCTATGTTCTGGCTCCCCTGATGATCTGAGGTGGGCGTGTGACCCATCAAAATGTTAGTCTGCGCAGGGGCCATCTGACGAGGTGCCCAGTTTTTATGTATGTCTCTCATATTCCAAGATATAAGACCGAGGATAAAATTGATTTGAGGAAGGTTCATTTAATTCTGTCACCTACGCTGCTAGGTTTTATGAGGTTAAGACCTCTTTCAATTCCTAGGAAAAGCTGCCTTATCTCTGTTACGAGGTGAGAGATTCCACAGGTCCTTGGGCAGAGCGGTGTCATGTGGCTCCCTGCTGGGATCTGGCCTGTGACACTTTTAACACACACAAACACACACACACACACACACACACACACACGTATGTCATGGTGCCTCTCAGAAAGGGAGGGGGAAGGAGAATAAAGAATAAATGAATACTTTTAATAAAAGGGGGAATCTACGTCCATCTCTGATGCGCAAGTTTGCTACACCTCCCCCTCAGGTAGTTGCAAGGGAGGGAACTACAAGTTCCCTCCTGACGCAACCGACCTCTGCCCAGAGGTTCACTGTGGATCGACCTGGTACCGCTGCACTGTGGGAGAACCAAGGTCCATCTGAACAGGAATCTGTTCCCCCCAGGAACACTGCTATGCCGACCAAGTGGGTGGTCACGGATGGGCACCAGTTGGCTGTGGCTGTCCGAATAACGTGGCCACTGCCGGGGTACCCACCTGTTCACAGAGCACTACGGCTGAGGGGTGTCACCTGCTAACATATTATGTAGCTTCCTGTTGAGGTAAAGAAGGCGATTCCCCTCTCCCACCTTCCTCAGGCCTAGGACTACATCTGGCCTGAAGGTAGTAGCGCCTGTGTGCACCGGAACCGGATAGGCAAATTCTGGAACTCGCCTCCCAGTGGGGTCCACAGGTACCCTCGTCCAAGATGGACAGTCCTCGTTACCTGCTAGCATTCAGGACACCAGGTCCTCCAGTGTCCTGTCTGCTAGGTCAGTCACATTTCCAGCTGAGCCATGATAGTTGCACCCAGGCGCCCTACCGTAGCCAGTGGCACCCATGACTGACGTAACTTGCTTTTTGGCCTGGGGAGCAGACCAGGCCACAACTGCCTCAGTCTCCCCATGCCCAGACCTCTGGGGGTCTCTTCCTACCGGCGTGTGCCAAAACTGAACCACTGACCTGCCCCTCTGACCGTTACCCTTCTCGACTGTCAGACTAGTCGCGGGCAGTTGGTTCCTGACTAGTGACAGGGGCCCAAGTTGCTCTTCCCAGACAGGGGCAACCACCGCAAGGCCCCTAAAGTGGGCAACTGCACCCAGTTCCACTCCGCATTGCAGGCCATTCCTGACCGCTGGAGAGGTGGTCGGTGCGTTCTCAACCCTTACTAGCCTTCCCGTGGATTCGGGCAAGCCGCATGGGGTAGCGAAGGCTGCCTCGTCTTGAGCCTGCTGGGTTAGAGAAGGTGGCCCATACTCCTTGCTCAGGTCCATGATGGTAAAACAGCGGGCACCCTCCGGATGCTCCATGACCCCATGGCTCCTGGGCATGGGGTAGGCCACAACCACAGGGCTGGCGTTCAGTTTTCCAAGGTCCTCAGCCTGGTCATCTGATCCTGCTTGAGGACCGAGACTACCGGGGATGCCCAGACTCTAGCTGACCCCTGGATTCCTGACTGTGCCATTCCCTTGGTCTCTGTGCCCCATTCAGCCTGCACCTCCTGAATCCGGACACCATCTATCAGAGGTATTGCCAGCAGCTTCGGAACCTGAGGGGCAGGGAGGGGTGATTGGATCTGAGGACTGCAGCACTCTCTCTATAATCCACGCATCCACCCCAATAAGGCCCCTTGCACCCCCAATCCAAGCGTGCTGTCTCTGCCTATGACATCTATTTGTCTGCCTGTTGACACACAATGACAAGTCAGATCAACTGACAGGCTTTCAGGGTTCCAGCCTCCTGGGGATAGGCCATTAGTCCTGTCAGGCCTGTGTTGATTCTTCCCAGCAGGGGAGTTCACACCTAGCCCCAGGCTGAAATCTCCATATGAATGGCTTTCCAGAGCTGCCTTACTCGTGGAACTACAAGTCACAGCTAGCTTACCTCTGAAGCTCCTTTTGTGAATTGCTTTTCAGTGCTGCCTGATGCGTGGAACTACAAGTCCCAGCTGGCTGTTGTGTACCCCCCTTAGCAGGGCAACTCACAGCTAGCTGACCTCTGAAGTTCCTTTGGGAATCGCTTTTCAGTGCTGCCTGATGTGTGGAACTACAAGTCCCAGCCGGCGGCCCAGTCCTATGCAAGGCCAACAGTTGGGCACTTATCAAGGCACAATCTTTTGAGCCTGGGCAAGGGACAGGCCTGTCCAGACCCTCCCTTTGCTCAGCCCCCAGAGATTGTACCTCTGCCCCCTTCCCAGCACTGTGAGGGACCCCCAACACTGAAAATGCATCATTTGTTTCATCATGAATATCATAATCATCGTTAGCACTACCAACATTCTCATCAACATTACTGACAATATTAATTCCATTACTATTCATGTTACTGATATTATTATCATCATCCCCATTGTCATCACAACCATTATCAACAGTCACGATTTCTTCTCGTTCCCCAGCTAATGGAGAATCCTGTAGCCCCATTCCATTCCCAGCCCCCTCCCTCTGTCCATCCACAAGTGGCCCAGACATTACCCCAATATCTGCCCACAGTACCTTGGCATGTCCAGAGAGTTCCAGGGGGCCCTTCCGGGTATTCTCGGCAGGGGCATAATAAGAAACGAGTGCTTAGGTCAGCACCCAACAAGACAGGTGTGGGAATTTCATCCGAGACCCCCACCTCCCTCATCCCCCTCCCCGCACCCCAGTCTAGGAATACCTTTGCACAGGGTATGCGTGAACGGGTCCCCTCAACTCCTGTGAGGGTTAGGAACTTTCCTGGGATGAGGTTCTGTGGCTCAATCAGCTCTGGCCGGATCAAGGTGACTTGTGTCCCGGAAACCAGTTACAGACCGGTTGCCCACGGTAACTTGCTGCAGGTTGGCGGGGGTTACTCGCATCTTCCTGCGAACGAACAGCACAGAAGAAGAGTTGCTGGCCAGCTTGCCAGATGATGTCGTCTGCTTTCCCACAAGTGAAACATCGGCGGGTGTCAGGCAGGGATGGCTTGGCTCAAAGCGCTGCAGGTGTGGGCGGAGGAGAAGCTTGACTCACTGAAGTAGGAGAGGTTGCTAGGGGCGATTTCCCCTCTTTCCAGCCATTCGGAGGAGCCTTGCGAGGGTCAGACACCCGCGTGTGGACGAAGGTATCTGCCAGATCTGCTGCAGCTTTAGTAGATGTTGGCTCTCTCTCCAAGACGAACTGTCTGACGTCTGCCGGGCAAATGTGCAAAAGTTGATCTTGTATCATGAGATCTTCCAAAGACTCGTAGGAGTCAGCTTTCAGTCCCTTTGTCCACTGTCGGAATGTGGTGCGTAAGCGACTTGCCACATCCGTGTAAGAGTCCCCAGGACCCTTCTGCATGGACCTGAACCTCTTGCGGTACACTTCCGGGGTCATCTGGTACTTCCGGATGATGGCATCTTTTAAAATTTCGTAATCATCGTCTTGCCCCTCTGGCAATTCAACAAACGCATCCAGGGCCTTGCCTCGTAGCCCTGGTGTCAGGTGCCGAGCCCATTGAATTGGGGGCACGTGGTACTGACAGCACGTTTTTTTTTTCAAATGACAGTATGTGTCAATGTCACTGTCTTTTTCCATCACTGGAAACTTGGCTGCACCTACGGCCAGAGTGGCGTCCCTGTGATCTAGGGACCCGAGGTTCTGACCCGGTCGCTGCTGGAGCCTTGCCATCTCCAGCTCTTGCCGACGATCAGCTTCCCTCTGCACCACCTCTCTCTGACGCTCTTTCAGCTTGGCGTTTTGCAGTTTCTCTGTCAGCCGCTGCTTGGCATTCCGCAGTTTCTCTGTCAGCCTGGCGTTCAAGGAACCGCAGGTATGCCTCAAGGTCTGTCTCCATGAGGCGTTTCAGGGCTTCCTGCATCTGAGAAGAGTCTCTACTGGTTACAGGCACTCCGGTGCTGGCCTGCTCAGGCGGGGGTGTGATGATCACATTTGGTGATCTTCCAGTGTCAGTCTCTGTATGTCCATCCTGTGAGGCCGTCTCTGAGCCACTGGTAATGTGGGTAGTGGGAACCTCTTCATGTTCAAGTTCCCCCGAGTTCTGATCTGCTCGGATATCATACTCCACTAGATCACTAATCAAATCTTCACGATTTTTGTGACCGACGTCCAATTCTCGTGAGGTACATTCTGCCTTCAAGTCACCTTTGCTCACTTTTTTGTATTCTGTTACACCAGGCATAGTTGCAAGCAAAGATAGAGGAGAAAGTAGGAAAAGGAAGGAGCTGTTGCTATATGTCTCTGTATCTATCTATCTATCTATCTATCTATCTATCTATCTATCTATCTATCTATCTATCTATCTATCTATCTATCTATCTTATGCACCACTTGTTTCTAAGCACTGTTTCCACAAAGGTTACAATCCTTCAGTGCAGAGCCAATTTTTTAACACTGCACTGAAGCTCTTAATGCAATTATCCCACGTACGCTGCCAACAATATGTCACGATCACGGCGTCAGACCCCAGACCTTCTCGCCAAACTCGTGACCGAAGGACTGGCCGATCTAAAACCGCGATGTGACGTGCGTAACAATACCACACCCAGCTGCACCCTGCACAACGATTTTCCAGCTAATGGTCAATGATCGATGTGCCGTCAGCCTGAGCGATTGTTACTGGGTCGGGTTAATTACGCAACTAACCCTTCACTGCCACCACCCCTTTTTGTACAGAGAAAGCGGAAACTCTCTTTATCAAATATACACTATAATGGTTAAAAAGTCGTCTGTCCAATACGGTCACCGCAGGCCGATTGGGCAGAGGATTAGACAAACACAGTAGCGTCTCTTTAGAGGCAGGAATTCGTAAATTGCAATTAAGTGCTTTAGAAACTGTTTGACTCTTTTAGTAATAAATCTTTCTTTCTGAAAGTGTTAAACAGGTATGTGTGTGTATGTGTGTGTATATGTATATGTGTGTATATATATATATATATATATATATATATATATATACATACATATACACACACACAAACCATAGCACAGCAGAGATAACAGGGAGAAGTTTAAGAGTTAAGTTACTTGCCATTTAAGCCTTTGATGTAAGCAGATCCAAGTTGCAGAGCGAAAGGGTCTCCCCAGGTGGTATCTTGATGTTAAAATTGGGAGAAGACTTTTAACTCCCTTTTAGGCCTGCTAGCCTGTTTTTTAAAGTCCCCCAGCAGGGGGGTGGCTCTGAGTAACTGACCAATACTCTGCTTGGGGAGCGATTTGCAGGCGGAACCCAAAATCAGAACCAGCATCTTTCATAATTCATATTCTGGCCCATAACTTCCCATCTGCACAAGCGACAACCATCCCGTGGGTATTTTATTATGCAGATAAGTCTAAGGATCATTTAGATATGAATTATGAAATTGTACGTTACACGGTGTACGAGTTCTATGTTCTGGCTCCCCTGATGATCTGAGGTGGGCGTGTGACCCATCAAAATGTTAGTCTGCGCAGGGGCCATCTGACAAGGTGCCCAGTTTTTATGTATGTCTCTCATATTCCAAGATATGAGACCTAGGATAAAATTGATTTGAGGAATGTTCATTTAATTCTGTCACCTACGCTACTAGGTTTTATGAGGTTAAGACCTCTTTCAATTCCTAGGAAAAGCTGCCTTATCTCTGTTACGAGGTGAGAGATTCCACAGGTCCTTGGGCAGAGCAGTGCCATGTGGCTCCCTGCTGGGATCTGGCCTGTGACACTTTTAACACACACACATCTGTCACAGTGCCTCTCAGAAAGGAAGGAGAATAAAGAATAAATGAATACTTTTAATAAAAGGGGGAATCTGCGTCCATCTCTGATGCGCAAGTTTACTACAGGGGTGGGCGCAGTTAGCTCTGGCTCTCAGTTGTTTGCTTGAGAGCCAAAGCCAGCTGTCAATCAGGCAACTGAGTGGATCCTGATAAAATGGTTGGGAAGTAAATTTTAGCTCTTTTAGCTATTTCCTCTTCCTCTGCAAAGCGATTTTTATTCTTTTCATTTACATTTTTTTTAAAGCTTAACTCCACCTGTAAAATTAAATAAAAAATGAGTGAGCCATCATGTGAAAAAATAAAAATGGTGATTCTGCTAAAATAGGGGTATGTGGGTGGGCGGGGGTGGGATACTTAGTGTAAATACTTAGTGTAAAAAATGTAGACAGTGTTCATTTAAAATGTTCTTGTTTTGATATTCAAGATGATGGCTCTAATATGGGGGTCAGCAACACGTCGATGGTGATCTACCTGTCGACAGTGGGCAGGTGACAGGTAGATTGTGAAAATGTCCCTGCTTTGCTGACCCTCATAGCTGACCCCCTTTTCTTAGGTGCCTCATAGCAGAGCGGAGAGCAGGAAGCAGCACAGCTCAGGACAGAGGGTGAGATCAAGAGCTGGAGCAGGCCAAGTTAGGGCTCGTTCACACTTGGCTGTTTTACCAACGCTTGCCAAACGCCCCTATAGCATTTGGCAAGCGTTGGTCCGGCGTTTGCGGAGCGTTTTTTAATGCTCGGCAAACGCATGCGCGGTTTAGCGGGCGGGTGTTAGGCGTTTGCCGAGTGTTAACACCCCACAAACGCCTATAATGCAGTTTGAGTGGTGTTACCGCTCCGCAACCGCACCGCAAATGCTGGCCGGGTGTTTGCGGAGCGGCACCTTAGACGAGAATAGGAGGCTTCAACGCCTCCTGACTCGACCAGAGGCGCCCGTTTTGCCGCGACGCAAACGCTCCCGTTAGAACAGCACCATGTGCTGTAATGTGCAGAATTGGCAGAGGCTTGGGAAGCGGTAAAAACGCTTCCCAAACGCCTCTCTGCCGCCTGCACACAACGCTAGTGTGAACGTAGCCTTAATGTTTCAAGTTAACCCTTCCAAAGGCTCCTGCAACCCCCTCTGACACTCCAGATGCCTCAGAATGCTCCTCTGACTCTGCATGCACATTCCTCTGGAGCACAACACAGAGCTGACAGTATCACAGGGCTGCTCTTCCTCTTCTAATACCTGCCACTCTACAGGCATCCCGAGCCCTTCCTACTGCCTTCCCACTGCTACTCCTCGCTGCCCAGGAAGTTCAAGGGCAGGCTGTCAGCACCACAAAAAGGGACAGTGGTCACTGCTGGGGGTGGAGAGGGGTGCAGAGGACACCGTTGGGGGGAGGTCAGAGGTCACTGTTATGGGGGAGAATGGGAGAGGGGGCTAGAGGAAACTGCTGTGGGGGTGGAGTGAAAAACCAGTATTAAAAAGTAATAAAAATTGACACCATCCACATGCCATATTGACCCTGCCCTACTGATGCTGTTTACTGCTCTGACTGACACTGTCCACTTTTAAGGTAGGCTAAGTTTATATTTTTACAGTAACATTTGCTATATTATTATTGTTTTTTTAAAGTTTTCCTTACTATTTAGTTAGCTCTTGCTAGTTAATTTCTTTAAAAAAAAAAGGGGGGGACCCTGAACCCTGGTAATCTTTGATCTTCACTGGCCTCCTGGATCCATACCCCGCTTCCTGGATGACTTCTCCTCCTGGCTACTCTTCTTCCTCTCCTCTGAGCTACCCACCATCATTCTTGGGGATTTCAACATCCCTGTCAACCTTGACAACCCGGACACAGCCCGTCTCCTCCACTTAACCTCCTCCTTTGCACTTGCACAGTGCATACAATCCACCACCCACTCCGACGGTAATATCCTTGATCTTGTTCCCCACAACCTCATTAACACCCCCTTCCCTCTCTCTGACCACAACCTGATCACCTTCTCTATCTCCTCGTCCTCCAACGCCTACCCCTCCAAATGTCACACTACTACCAGCCGTAAACTCCGCAACCTTAACCCTGCCCCCTCCACTCTGCAGCTGATCAACTCCACGACTGCATCCTGCCCCGACTTGGCTATGACTGCCTACAACAACGCGCTGTCAGCAGCCCTTGACTCACTAGCGCCTTTAACCACACGCAACATCAGACTCTGACCGCTCCAGCCCTGGCAGACTGATCACACCAAAACCCTCAAACGACGCAGTCGTGCCCTGGAGCGACTATGGCGCAAAACAAAATCCCAACAAGCTTTCACCTGCTACAAATCGGCCTTCCGCACCTACACCTCCTCCCTCCACGCAGCCAAACAAGCCTACTTCCTGACCCTCATCAAGGCCCTCTCCTCCAATCCTCGCCGACTTTTCTCCACCTTCAACTCTCTACTCTCTCCACCCCCACCTCCACCCAGCACCTCACTCACCGCCCTTGAGATTGCCAATCACTTCAAAAACAAGATTGACACAATTCGCAAGGACATTGCCGCAACTCACACGCCCTCTCAACCCGTCCCCTCTCACACAGCTACCCCCTCATCCCCCCTCCCCCTCGACATTACCCGCAGGGACTTCGTCACTGCTCAAACTCCCTCCAACCCCGTTCCCCCTCACTCAGCTACCCCCTCATCACCCCTCTCCCACAGCCCCACCACTGCTCTGACCTCCACTCCCACCCCACCCTACATTCCTCATACTGAAGCTCCCCCAACACTCCACACCTTTGACCTTACTACCATCGAGGAAGTCTCCAAGATCCTCTCTGATGCCCGCCTCACCACCTGCCCCCTCGACCCTATCCCCTCACAATTCCTACGACCTCCCTCCCCCTCCATCCTACGCTCCCTCACCCACATCTTTAATCTCTCCCTCTCCTCCGGCACTTTCCCCTCCCCACTGAAGCATGCACACATCACCCCCATACTTAAAAAGCCCTCCCTGGACCCCAATGACCCGAACAACCTCAGACCCATCTCCCTGCTCCCACTTACATCTAAACTCCTCGAGCGCCTCGTCTACACCCGTCTATGCTCTCACCTCAACAACAACAACCTCCTCGATCCCCTACAGTCTGGCTTCCGTCCCCTACACTCCACCGAAACCGCCTTACTCAAACTCTCCAACGACCTTCTAACCGCCAAAGCTAATGGCCACTATTCAGTGCTCCTACTCCTTGACCTCTCTGCGGCCTTCGACACAGTTGACCACCCCCTCCTCCTCAAAATACTACACTCCCTCGGCCTCAGAGATTCTGCTCTCTCCTGGCTCTCATCCTACCTGTCACAACGCTCTTTCAGCATTACCTATAATGCTACCACCTCTCCCTCACTCCCCCTCTCTGTTGGGGTCCCTCAAGGCTCTGTCCTTGGGCCCCTTCTCTTCTCCATCTACACCTCCTCCCTTGGCCAACTCCTACACTCTCACGGCTTCAACTACCACCTCTATGCCGACGACACACAAATCTATCTCTCAACCCCCCACCTCACCCCCTCGGTCTCTGCCCAAATCACACACCTACTGAGCGACATATCAGATTGGATGTCGCTCCACTTCCTTAAACTGAATCTCTCCAAAACCGAGCTCCTTGTCTTCCCCCCAGCCCGAACCCCACCCCCCATTGACTTCTACATCACATCCAACAACGCCAATATCAAACCCGCTCTGCAGGCCAGAGTACTTGGTGTCATTCTGGACTCCAACCTATCCTTCCAGCCCCAAGTCCAATCTTTAACAAACTCGTGCAGACTCCACCTCCGCAACATCGCAAAAATCCGCACGTTCCTAACCCCAGAAACCACTAAACAGCTCATCCACTCCCTCATCATATCACGACTCGACTACTGCAACTCCCTCCTTACTGGCCTGCCTCGCCGCTGGCTATCCCCGCTTCAGTCGATCCTGAATACGGCTGCCAGACTCATTCACCTTTCCAACCGCTCCATTTCCGCCACCCCCCTCTGCCAATCCCTCCACTGGCTTCCGATTGCGCAACGGATCAAATTTAAAATCCTAACACTGACGTACAAAGCTGTCCACCATACTGCCCCGAACTACATCACTGACCTAATATCCAAGTACCGCCCAACACGCACACTCCGCTCCTCACAAGACCTCCTTCTCTCTAGTTCCCTGGTCTCCTCCTCCCATGCCCGCCTCCAGGACTTCTCCAGGGTGTCACCCATCCTCTGGAACTCCCTTCCCCAACCCATCAGATTATCACCTACTCTCCTCTCCTTTAGGCGTACCCTGAAAACCCATCTCTTCAGGGAAGCCTACCTCAACCCCTGCTAACTTGCCGACCTCCTCCACTCTTCCTACCACTCCATCCCCCACAGCTATCTCCTCCTGTACCACTATCCCGTCCCTTCTAGATTGTAAGCTCGAAAGAGCAGGGCCCTCGATCCCCTCATGTTTTGCATTGTATTGGTATTGTTCTGTCACATGTTCTGTCCCCCTTTGTAATGTACAGCGCTGAGTGAACTATTGGCGCTTTATAAATACTGTATAATAATACTGTATAATAATCTTTAATGTTTCCACCTCTCAAAGGTTGCCTATCCCTGCTTTAATATGTAGTGTATACAAAATAGGGAGCCACAACTGCTCTTCATTGGCAAGTGTATCAAAATAATCAGTAAATTTCAGTAGGTTTATAGAGGTATGTTCATGTTTACAGTTTATATACAAGGCTACATTTTAAAGTACACTTTATTATAATGTATACTTGTGTGTATTCAAGTATGTGAGCATCAGCATTTGTAGCTGTGAAGAGCAGTGAAGGTAAAGACTGTATTGCTCTGTCAGCTATCGTCTGTGTCTCAAACAGTAGGGAGTGTTCTTTGCTGGCTGCAATACTGCAATGCAGAAGAAGCCTGCAGCTGTGACAGGAGGTTAATTCATGCATGTAGATGGAACCCTGGACTACACACAGAACCTTTTAAGAAAATTACTTGACAGTGCGTGTGGACAATTACACTTACTGCTTACATCAGCATTTATAGCAACACGAGTTTCAATATACAACACTTTTCTCAGAAACAACGTCTGTGCTGTGTGTTTTTGTATATAATCTGTGTGTTACACATTTTTTTTCATCATTAGGCAGGGCTCATATAGGTAGAAACTGTAATAGTATTGCTGATGCACTGGTTTAGCATCAATATCTTCCACAGCACAAAGCAATGATGATAAAAAAAGTGCATTGCACTACTTGCTTACTGGTAAAAGTTAAAAAAAATAAATTATAATTTTAACCATAGGGAGTTTATTGTGCGGTTAGGTCAGTTAATCTAGTGATCTCCTGTTTAATTTATCTGGTGGGTACAATAGAATTATACTTGCAACATTACTTAAGAATAATTGGACATAAAACCTTCCTTGGCCACTAATTAGATGTATAATGCCCAAATGATTTCAAAGGGAAATTCAAGCCAAGGGGAAAAGAAGGTTAATTTTGCGGTATGAAAAGTACTACAGCTCTAACAGGTTAGAATAGAGACTCTGATGGAAACTTGGCAATTTTTAACAAAATGGACAAATATTATCTTTCCTGTTTGTTTATTTATTTAAAGTTCTTAAACTTGGGAAAATACCCGTGCCACAGTGTAATCTTTACATCATTGTCTGTTGGAGATTCACATAGATTCCTCTACTTACATTTATGTACCACAATGCAAAAATAAGACATACAGAGACATAGACAGACATGATGAGCTGGAACATTTTTTTTTTTTTTTCATGCTTTGAGGCTTATTAACCTCTTGCCACCCATTTAATGCATGTGTGCAGTGGCAAAGCAGGTTGGCTTTACCACACACATGCCAGACATATGTGTCCATGTGGGTATAGAAAATAATCGTTCCCCCCCCCCCCCCCCCCTTAAAATAATCACAACTTGTTATGAAGCAATGAAGACACACAGTTTTTGTTTTATCCAGCTGTATTCACTCCTGAACAGGAAGGGCTTGGGGGCCTTGATTACCACTTCTCTTGTCTAAAGCGTATTTGATCTCTTACCATTTTGAGACCTTACACAGCTGGTAAGAGGCTTGTTCACTGTGGTGGTGGTGGTGGTGGATTCCTTGGCGATTTTATCACAAATTTGGAGCGTGTCAGCCTTGATTTTTTTATTGGAGGGCTTTCATTTACAATTTAATTGCGACTTGCGCTTTTGATTTTTGATCATGATTACTTAATATTTTTATATGTTTCAGTTATCATATATTTAAAGGAATAGCATACCAATATTTGTTTTGATTTATGCTGGTCTTGTATTTAGACTTTTTGTGTGCTGCTGTTCTCTATACACTGAGCATAGGATTTTCTTACATTGAGCGTAGCGAGTTTTTTTGTATATAGTGTTTTACTTGCATTTCTGTGTTTATCATTCACAAAATGACAATAACCATAACTGTCTGACATGTACAATGGAGACATTCATTGCCCGTAGAAGGATCTTGTATTATGTGGAGACCAGATCCTGTATATAGACATTTCTAATTAATAAAAATCTTATAACAAAAATTAAAGTGCACATACAGTAGGTGGGGGCAGCACAAACGTGATGGTGGTAACACCCATATATAGTTTGAGCCATTTTCATCGTAATGTACTAGCTTTTCCCAGAAGAACCACATTGATACATACATATGTAGAAGAAACCCATATATCTTAAAAATACATACATAAACATATCTAGAAGACTAAGCACTAAAGGTACATATTTTTTACTTAATAGGTAAATAAGAGAGAAGGGAAACGTCAAAGATGGTTCCAATAAAAATGGTTTCTATTCACTCCTTTTTATCAGCTGTGTTAGGCATGAACAAAGAAAAAAAAAAATCAATGTACAGCTTTCTCAGTCAAGAGATAACCTGATCATAGCCCATTGGCAGATGTTCATCATATTTCTATTCTTGCAAACCAGTTTTAATTTTCATTTGGGATTACTGACAGGTGAAATATTTTAAAACCCCAATTCCCTGAAATTTCTTTAGCAAAGGTTTTGACATTGTAACCAAAAATTATTTTTTTTATTATGAAAATTGCATGTTTATTTTCATGATGATTTTATTCTGAAAGCCAAAATTAATTGTCTAATAATAAAGCAGAGAATGTGTATTTCACAAACAATCACTGGTGAAGAATCCGTTACTGCCATTTAAAGCTCATGCGCCTAGATGGTCTTCACTAGAAACAGATGTTTTTCCCACACGCTTGGCTAGCCTAAAAAGTCTAACCCGAGGTGATCATATTCTAGACCTAGTACTGACAAATGGGGATCAACTGTCAGATGTTGAGGTGGGAGAAAATTTGGGTTCTAGTTATTACCAATGTCTTTGGTTTGATGTTAAAATAACTGAAAAATCATATACAAAAACAAAAGTTTTAAATTTCAAAAGAACAAATTTTGCTGAAATTCTAAAAAATGAATTGAACGGTTCGAGTAAAAGGACAGGAGTAAGTAAAAAGTGGTCACTGTTAAAGTCTACCATTCTGGAGGCAACTAGATTATATGTCAGGCAAGTTAGTAAAAATAAACGGAAGAAAAAAACAATATGGTTCACTAAGAGATAAGTAGAGTTGTAAAGGGAAAAAAAATATCTGCATATAGGAGATTCAAAGAAACAGGAGGTGTAGCTGACAAGAGAAGAGTATAAAAATAGCCAAAAGGAGGCAAAACACGTTACTGCTGCCAAAGCACAGAAAAAGGAGAATATTGTTAAATGTATTAAGAAAGGAGTTAAACTTTTTTTAGGTACAATAGTGATAGAAAAAATTTGATGTGATCACTAAAATAGAAACTGGGCACAACACTTATGTTGAGGGAGACCTGGATGTAGCAAACCAATTAATTACTTTTGTTCAGTCTTCTCATAAATAAATTGTGCTAACAATAACAAGTTGGGGATTCATACTGGTTCTAGTATTAGCAGTTCATTTTTAGGATTTCTGGAGACAGAGATAGCAGAGGAACTGGCTCGATTAAAGATTAATAAAGCAATGGGCCCTGATGGTATTTATCCTAGAGTTTAGGAGAAATTTGAGGTATGGTTGTTGGACCATTAACAAATCTTTTTATTCAGTCTCTAACAGAAGATCTCAATGACTGGCGGACAGCTCACTTTGTACCTATCCACAAGAAGGAAAGCAATGTAGAAGGAAAGCTGGAGGTCGTCTCCAAGGGACGAGGTGCAGGAAGGTAGCCATATGAGTTGGAGCAGTGAGGATTCTGCAAAAGAGTGTCTGCAAAAGCTGGGTACAAGCTGTGGACATTGCAGGGAGTTTTGGTGGCTCATCCAAGGAATACATTTGCTGCCTTAACTGCTGCTTTACAGTCTGAGGAATACTTGGTTTAACATGTTCTCGCCCGACCTATAGCAGATTGACCGGGCGGTCCTCTCGTCCCCCTGAGTGGGCATCATATGACGTTCTTATGGTGGCATGGCACTCACTGACTAGCTGTGTCCCTCGGACACAGCGCTTCCCTGCTCAGGGTAAACAGCCAATGAAATTGGCTCTTTACCACATGATCGGCTGTATCCAATCACAGCCGATCTTAAATATAAACAAACAGCGGTAACTCACTGTTCCTGTCTTCTCCTCACACCCAGATTCTATGTGAGGAGGAGAACCTGTTAACGGTTAACCCCTTCACTACTGTGCTACACACTGCTCCTAATAAATAGTACCTGTCAGGGCCATCAGTGGGCCGGTTAGTGCAGCCTAGCAGTAGGCCTGTCAGTACAGCTTTTTTTCATTTTATATAATAAAATATAAAAAACCCAATGGTTATCAAATACTGCCAAAAGAAAGCTCCAATTGTGTGAAAGATATAAATTAAATTTGTGTACAGTGTTGCATCACCACGCAATTTCCAGTTAAAGTAGCACAGTGCTGAATAGCAAAAAAAAATGGCCTGATCATGAAGGGAGTAAAATCTTCCAGAGCTTATGTGGTTAAACACAAAAGCTAACATTTTATTATATTGCAGATTAGCAGTTTTTAGATAACATGGCTGCATTAGTTTTCTTTTTAAGCTTACTTTCTTTAATTTTCACCTTCTGATCTGGTAAGTACTTCTGTTGTTTGTCAAAAGAACAAGCACTCCTGCAAATGTATTAGTGTGTTAAGACAAACTATTTGCCACTGACAGGTGTGCATACAATGATCAGATTTTATTTATGTAAAACTTTTCATCCTGAAAGGGGAAAAAAACTGTAACTGCTTATAAAGTGTAAGCTGGAATTTGGCCTCAGTTTGCTACTGTATCTAAATCTGCTAGTCCACCTTACACTCCCCTCCCCATAGATCAGTGTTTCTCAACTCCAGTCCTCATGGACCCCCAACAGGTCATGTTTTCAGGATTTCCCTCAGATGAAACAGCTGTGGTAATTACTAAGGCAGTGAAACTGATCAAATCACCTGTGCAAAATAATGGAAATCCTGAAAACATGACCTGTTGGGGGTCCATGAGGACTGGAGTTGAGAAACACTGCCATAGATTAACAATGCTGCTGTCCAAAGGTGCCCCTGTGTTCTTTCATCCAGAATGGGGGCACATTAATACAAGAAGTGTGTTACTGACCACATTACCAAGCAAGAACAGAGGGAAAAAAAACAGACAACTTGCTGTTGAAGAATTGATAAAGAATAGATAAGGAGATGAAAAAAAAAGGGTTTGGACAGAAAGGAGATGTTAAAAAGGAGCAATTGACCTTAATATAAGATTTAAAGTCTCAGTATAAATAAGTGGAGAAAATTCTAAAAAAAAACAACAAAAAAACCTTGGGGGGATTCTTAGACAAGACAAGCATTTGCAGACAATCGTATCAGAAAAACTACAACTGTGTATATATAGAAAAGCGCCACTTTGTGTGATAGGCTGTTGAGAAGTGCAATTGGTGCTCCTGGTGCCAGCAGTAGTTTTAAGCCTACCACTTTTTAGACCAAAAGCCTTTTTGGCATACAGCTAATGTTGTTCCTGCTTAACTACGACTGGTAACACTAGGCTAAGGAAGGAGTTCATGATTTGGAATCACAAAAAGGTGGACATAGAGCAGTTCATCCCATGCGATTCTGAAGGGGTTGTATACTTATTACAATGTTCCTGTGGTTTTCAGTACTTTGGCAGGACCACCAGGAAATTGGCCATCAGGATTTGGGAACACATCTATAATATCAAAAGGTGTTATATGGGTCATAATGTCTTCAAGCACTCTTTCCTTTTCCATGACACGCCTAAGTGTAGCTATCTCCAGCTAAACTCCTTTACAAACCATAAAAATCCTACATGGTTAGTCTGGTTGAAACAAGTCCATCTAGTTCAACCAATAGAAAAAAAAACCCACAAACACACAAATAGAAAACCTCCAAATACAATCCTATATCCACAGTTGATCCAATAACCCATGATCTCCCTGCTGCCGTTTACCTCTAAACTCCTAGAACGCTTAGTCTACATTCGCTTGAGCTCCCACCTCACTGACAACCACCTTCTTGACCCTTTACAGTCTGGCTTTCGCTCACTACACTCCACTGAAACTGCCCTACCTACTAAAACTCACTAATGATCTACTAACTGCTAAAACCAATGGCCACTACTCCGTGCTCGTACTACTTGACCTCTCTGCGGCTTTTGATACCCTCCTCCTCAAACTCCACTCTTGGCCTCAGAGACTCTGCTCTCTCCTGGTTCTCCTCCTACCTATTGCAGCGCTTCTACCTATAACGCTGTAATAGGGGTCCCTCAAGGTTCTGTCCTTGGACCCCTTCTCTTCTCCATCTACACCTCCTCCCTTGGCCACTTGATAAACTCCCATGGCTTTAAGTACCATCTCTATGCTGGTGACACACAAATCTGTCTTTCTATCCCTCACCTCACCCCTTCAGTCTCCTCTCGCATTACTAACCTACTAAGTGACATATCGGCATGGATGTCACTCCACTTCCTCAAACTCAATCTTTCCAAAACTGAGCTCTTAGTATTCCCCCCAGCCCGTGCTCCCTTCCCTGACTTCTTCATCAAGATCAAGAACACAATCATCAGTCCCTCCCCTCATGCCAGGGTACTATGTGTAATCCTAGACTCCCATCTGTTCTTTCAGCCCCAAATCCAATCACTGTCCAAATCTTGTAGACTTCACCTCCGTAACATCTCCAAGATACGCCCTTTCCTAACCTCGGAAACCACTAAGCAACTTATTCACTCCCTTGGTATATCTCGCCTTGACTATCGTAACTCCCTGCTCATTGGCCTACCTAATCGCAAGCTATCCCCTATTCAGTCTATCATGAATGCTGCTGCCAGACTCTTCCACCTTACCAGCCATTCTGTATCTGCCAACCCTCTCTGCCAATCCCTCCACTGGCTTCCCATTGCCCAATGGATAAAATTCAAAACATTAACAACGTATAAAGCCATTTATAACTCTGCCCCAAATGACATCACCGATCTTGTCTTCAAATATCACCCAAACCGTACTCTCCGCTCCTTGCAAGACCTTCTACTCTCTAGCTCCCTTGTCTCCTCCTCCCATGCTCGTCTCCAGGACTTCTCCAGAGCTTCCCCCATCTTCTGGAACTCTCTACCCCAATTTATCAGACTATCGCCTTCTCTGCTCACTTTTAGGCGATCTCTGAAAACCTCTCTTCAGGGAAGCCTATCCTGCCCTCAGCTAATAATGGAATCTTCTACTCTTCCAACCAGTCCATCCCACACTGTTACCTTTTGTATCACTAGCCCCTCCCTCCTAGATTGTAAGCTCCAAGGAGCAGGGCCCTCCTATCCCTCTTGTATTGAACTGTGTGGTTGCTACATTGTCTCCCGTTATATTGTAAAGCGCTGAGCAAACTGTTGGCGCTATATAAATCCTGTATAATAATAATGATCCAGTTTGCTCCAGCGTGGGAAAAATATTCCTTCCTGATCCCCCAAGAGGCAATTTCTTGGATCAACTTTACCTATAAATATTATCCAGTTATATTTTTTGAACTTATGAAAGAATCCAGAATCTTTTTTTTTTTTTTTTTAGGGAGGCAGTCTATTCCACAGTTTCACAGTGAAGAAGCCTTTACGTGCTTGGGGATTAAATCTCTTTTCCTCCAGATGAAAAGAGAGCCCCCTTGTCCTCTGTGATGACCTTAATGTGAATTACTCTGCACCAAGTGCGCTATATGGACCACTTGTGTATTTATACGTGTTGATCATATACCCCTTAATGCGATATTTAAGGTATTTATTTAAATAACAAAAATGTTATGCTTACCTGCTCTGTGCAGTGGTTAGGTAGGTAGGATGAGAACCAACGAATAGCACAGTCAAAGATACCATGGGAGTAAAGTTTGTGTTTTTTTTTTTTTTGAGGAGGGGGTGGTCAACTGTATCCAAGGCAGCCGAAAGGTCCAAAAGTAGAAGTACAGAATAGTGTCCATTGGTTTTTGCTGTTAGTAAATAATTTGTGAGTTTTAGGAGAGCAGTTTCTGTGAAGTGTTGAGGGCGAAATCCAGACTGAAGGGGATCATGAAGGTTATTCTTAATGAGGTAGTCACTCAGTTGGTTTTAGACCAGGCGTTCAAGGAGTTTGGAGGAAAAGGGGAGCAAGAAGATGGGTCATAGGTTGTTAAGATTGGTGGGGTCCAAAGAAGGTTTTTTAAGTATGGAGCCCTTACTTGCTTTGCTACAGGAGCGCAATATCTCATATTATTGGGGCTTTCCTTTCCAGCTGAAGATCCGGCATGAGGGCAAATTACTCACTATCAGACGTCCTTCTGAAATTCCCTCGGTGTTGTTGGCTCTCCATCTACCTGATCTTCCTACTCTGGACTGGCCTTGGTCGTATTTTCTGCCAATGGGATTTGGACTTTCTTGCACCCCTTCCCTGTTGATGTCCAGGTCTTCGGGGTCTGGGACTCCGGCAGATCCTGGGGACTCCGGTTGATACTTGTTTGTGTGGACTTTATCTCCCCAGCTGCTCACTCTTTCATCTCATTTTTTTTTTTTCTTTTTCGCATTGGGCCCTTTGCATTGTGTTCAATACTCTGATGTTCTGTTTTTGCCATTGTTTTTATTATGATTG